>NC_138084.1:13528210-14849460 GCF_964212035.1 Myotis nattereri | reverse complement strand
CTTATCACCCCTAACCCCTCTGCTTGCCTGCCTCATTGCCCATAACCGCTCACCTGCCTGCCTCATCGATGCTAACTGCTCACCTGCCTGCCTGGTGGCCCCTAACCAGTTGCCTGCCTGCCTGATGCCTCTAACTGCCTCTGCCTTGGCCCCCGCCACTGTGGCTTCATCCGGAAGGACATCCAGAAGGTCGTTCGGCTGTCTGGTCTAATTAGCATATTACGCTTTTATTATTACAGATATCCCAGCTTATTATAGACATCCCAGCTTTTAATTTAAATCTGCTAGACTGGATCTGTTCTACTACAGGGAATTAAAGAAAGGGGCCCTTCTCTATGTTTGGGCTATGGCACTAAAGGGGGAAGTTCTCCCTGACGCCAGCATTCACCTCAGATCCAAGGGGCAGAAGAACCCAAGGGCCATAGATGTAGCCACAGCAACTTGCCCAAATGGCAGCGCTTCCTTGGCCACCTTGGCAGGTGAAGTTAGGTCAGACTTGAGGAGTCAGGGCACTTATTTCTTTGTAATCTTTGCCTGAGCAAGCAGAATATTGGAAAGGGGAAAGAGGCCTTGACATAAGGACGGATTTCTGAAGTTCCCCCTGAAGTCTGCATATGATTGTCCAGGCAGAGCATGAGCTGCCAGACAGCCAGAAATTAAAGCCCATCCTGGCTTTTAGACCAGCGCCTCCCGCTCCTGTCTACACCCTAGTGCCCCCTCTGAGCTGCATCCTGCCTTCCCTCAAACTTCCTGTCCTCCACCATAACACCTGAGACAACGAACAGGATGTCAGGGGATTGAAGGCATGTCAGAGGCCCAAGCAGACCCAGGAATCCCCGTGGTCCTGAGCACCGAGATGCCTGGATGGAGCTCAGTACCCCTGTCCTGGAGCAGCCGACACAGCTTGTGCTGGGTGATGCCAGAGATGCCGTGGAGGAAGCCAAAAGCGCCAACAGCAGAGACCACCTCCTTGTTGTGGGTGTACAGAGTGCCAAAACGGAAGCCAGAGATCCCAAAACTCTAGAGGAAGAGAGTAAGGGAGGGAATACCTTATATTCTTGGCTTCCATTCCTTCCCAACCCAAGGATAGGCTGTTGGGACTCACCTTACTGGTATCCCAGATCACATGGGTCCTGTTGGGGTCAGGCAAACTGGAGAGGAGATAGTACAATCAAGGTTATAGAGAAATGTTTGAGTGCTGAAGTCTTAAGGTCTGTGTGTGGGAATTGGGAACTGGCTTGAGGTCCACTACCCAGACCTTTTGTAGAGGTTTAACTTTATTTTAGACAGTGGTCTTTCTACCTTGCCCTCAAGTATCTCATATACAACATGGTATTTAGATCAAACGTACTTAGGAGGAAAGATCATACTTTGTTTATTTCCACATTTAACTCAATTCCTGAAACTTAGCCAGGTAAATTTATGACACATGAAATCACTGTGCAAAAGCAGGAAGCTAATGGTCTCAGCTGTAGCGGGAATAAGAACAACTCACCTTTTCATGTTCAGAACACTGTGGAATGGGATGGACGCACGAAACTCAGACAGCATAGAAGTCTCATCAATAATCACATGTAGGTTGTGCCTGCAAGTTAGGCAGAAAAGTGAAAACATCAAGGTTCTCTCTCGAATCTTAACTCACTTTCTGTTATGGTCAATTCTGGATACAGATCAGATCCTCCTATTGCCCATCCACCAAAGATCATGGTAAGGCAGAAGGGTTGGTGCACCAGAAAGGACCTTACACACAGCTAGGGAATACTTGGAAGGCATAGAATACAAAAGACACACATGAGAAAATCTTACTGAACCCTTTAATCCTCAAGCAGAGACCACTTCGTGGTGTTAAGTGGGTTAAGACTTATATGCACATCGTGTTTATTCTCCCATTGGCCCTCTGAGGCAGTACTGTTCTCTCCATTTCACAGATGAGGAAACTAGTTTCTGAGACAAAGTTAATACCCTCTATGGGCAGGTTTTGAAGCGGGGACTTGAACCCAATTCTGTCAAATTCTAACCCAGGACTTGCAATGTTCTTCCTTTTGTCCCCATGCTTCACCTTTAATTGGTCTGGGTTAGTTATGAGGCTTAGATAAGTGCCTCTCTTCTAGAGAATAGAAGACTATCTACCCCTAACAGGGCTATTTAGGGACTCCAAACATGTCAGATGTGAACATGTTCTTAGGAGTGGGACATAAAGTTCTGTGGGGATATGTCTTTATCTTCACCCCACATCATCCAACAGTCTCTCTTTCCTGGCACCTCGGGCCAAATAGTTTGGGAAGTAGATGCTGGAAAAGCACTCAGGCTACAGGAAGTGGCTGAGTAACAAAACTATAGTATGATTCTTACGTAGATGTCTGCACATGGAAAATACTAGAAAGAAATTGGGGAAAAAAAGATTGGTGGAAGCTGTAAGCATGTGGTTGCATTTTCCTTTGTTCCCATTTCAGTTAGTTGTACACCAATTTGCAGAGTATAATAAGCAGTAAGCATAGTTAGGGGAAATTATTTCTGGTTCTGACTTCTTGTCCATGACCGATGGCAATTTGTTCAATTTCAAGGGTTAAACCCCTACCTCTTGGCAAAATCCAGGTATTCCTTCAGTGAGTCCAAACTGTCGATGTCTCCCATAAAATTATTGGGGTTGAAGAGAACAAGACCTCTGACCTTTTTCCCCTGAAAGAACCAAACATAACCCAATGAACTCAAATACTTCACATTGAGCCAATGTCAGTCAGAACACCCAATATAGGTCACATAACCAAGGTCTACATAGAACCCTGAAGCAACTACCATACTGCCCCCAGGGCAGAGATGGAAATAGCACTGGGGACTGCCACTGAGAAGGCTCAGGGCTCCCAGAGGGACATGCCCCTGGGACACTGCCTCTTCTGAAGAAGGAGCCCGCACAGTCTTGCTCAGAAAGTTGTAGCAGAGGCTCAGCACTGAACCCCCTTCAGGGCAGCAGTGCCCACCCTGACCCATGGTCCTCTCCTTACCTTAAACTTAGCCTCCAGCAGGGCTTTCTCCAACTTGTCCACAATCAGCTGGAATGGCTGGCTGTCCGCCTTAGTGATCTGGAACACAAACCCTGCCTGAGGAGCGCCCATCTGACTGCTTCTAAGCTTTGATCCCTCATTCCCATAAACCGTGAATAATCCTTGGTCTTCATACCCAGGGTACCCGTCCTACATGCCCTCTAGTGATGATTTGTCCATCATCACTTATATGGCAGGAAAGCTAGCCCCACCCATAAACCTTGGAATGCCCCCAGAACATTTCATTGCCGAGGTGGGCTGAGCAGGAAAAGGGCCCCATTCTGACCTTCCTCAGCAGGTGGACATGAATCAGCTCAACTTTTGAATACAGGCGGGCAGTTAATGTGAAGCCAGAATAGAAGGGGGTGGGGATCAGAAAGGCATCTGGAAGCACAGGGAGACACGGCTGTCAGTCCAGGGTCTCTCGGTCAGACCCACCACACCCACCTGACCCCCAGACGAGCAGCAACTCTACTAACAGGGTAGGTTACTTGGGCAATCCCTGCTACTTGGGGAAATGCTTTGGGGCTCAGGCTCTGTAAAAGGTAGCCATTCTTATAAACAATATTTGGGGGACAAAACTCAAGTGTCCTTGCCTTGGGGCTACACTATAGAAGGAGGCAAAGGAAGAACAGTGCTCTGAATGGCTCAGAAGCCAAGGTGCAAATCAAGCCGACCTTGCTAGCATGGTGAGCACGGAACATTTACAACTTCTGGCCAGTTCCAGGGCAAACACCAGAGGCTGAGGCCCCTGCACAAGGAGGGCTCTTTCTCTCCACATGACTCATGTTATCTACATCTGGTGGTCTCAAGTATGCTTCTCCTCCCATCATTTGGCCTTATTGATGAACTAACCGAGGACGTACTGATTTGAATGAAACTGGCCACCTTGGTAACTACCTTCCAAGCAGCCAAAGCTCATTAAAGTCTGAGACTCTTGCTCAGACATTGTTAAGAGGGACACTGAGAACAGATCTTTCAGTCTTATTTGATCTAGAACTCAATAGACATTGTTTTTGAGGAGAAGAAGGTGATAGAAATTCTATATAATTTAAGCCAGTTTACCAGGGCTCTCTGTATTGGAATTGAGCCCCAAATCCCAGCTAATAATATAATGGGTTGGTTCTCACCATTCCCAAGGGCATACTTCCTCAAGGACCCTCCCTTGATCTCCTTCCTCATTAAGTGGGGATGCAAATTCCTCACTCCTATAGAAACAGCAGGAAAGTATAACCAGTATAGGAGAGTCACGGCATTTTAGGGCAACGGCCTTGAGTCAAGATGCTCTTCTTCTTCGAGGCCCAGTGCCTGTGTGCTGCTATTTCCCTGAGGGAAAGCAGAGCCCATCAACTTACCACCTGGATCACACAGCACCATGGTCAGGGTCAAGAAGACAGAGAGGGAGCTATTGAGAACAACCACCTGAAGAAGATGCACAGAAGGTAGAATCTCTATGAATGATGGGCTAGTCCCTCTGTCTCCCTCCCCCTCAGTAGGGACAGGGACCAGGAACCTCCAAAGTTGGAATCCATTGGCTTTTATTCCATCTTGGCCCTGAAGGCCTCTGCTGGTTCTCCCTGAACCCTTTAGAAAAGGCGGGCCCCTTAAGAATATATCTCTCCACTAGGAGATAAGTGAGGCTGGGAAACTGACTCACATTTTCTGGATCAAGCAGGTCAGGTGCCTTGCAGTAGTAGGTCAGGAACCGGGCTACTTCTTCCCTCAGGCTGTAGACAGACCCAGACAGATCTTGTGGTTTCAGGCCCAGGAGCCCTTTCATATTCCGTATCTCGACTTTAGTCTTTTCCAAAAAGCAAGGCGTCTAATCTCATGTTACAGGGTTACTGACCGAGATTATTGATTCCCGAGGTGACAGACAATTAGTGTGAGAGCTTGGGCTATTTTTATTTTACTGGGCTGCCTCCTAAATTGTGTCCTAGACATTTTCTAGAGGTTTCACTGAAAGAAACAGAGGTAGCCAACCAAGAATCTGATACTTTGAGTTCTTCCCTGCTTAAGAACTGGTGCCTGTGGACTAGGAGGCATGGATCTGGAAGTTACTTACAATGCATGTCCTCTCCAATCAGGATATTGCAGAAGGTCATCATCAATGTAGTTCATGTCACTCCGACTCAACTGTTGACAAATAAAGCATGAGGACAGCCAGACCAGGGAAGTCCCACAGTCTTCATTCTACTCCTAGGATGCAGGTGGGCATTTGCCCTACAACACAGGGCCTCCCAGAGGGCAATGGGGACACATGCTGCATGCTCCTGAATGAAGGGAGGCCCTGACCTTCTTATCAGATCACACAATGGATAACTTACTAAGAACTGCTGAATTAACAGCCTCCCCAACTTGGGCCAGAGGCTCCCTTGTCAGTCTACCCAAAATATACCCATCCAAAGAATACCTCTGAACAGTCAGAAAATCCAGGAGATGACACATGCTATTCTAGAAGCCATTTCCCCACTCCCTTTTCTAGTCGCCTAAGTCCCACTCCTGTAGCGACCACATGCTCGGGGGGCTGGGCCTGAATATGGGCCCCAGCAGGCCCGGAGCTTGGCTCACCCTTTCAGTCAGCAGGTCAATGCAGAGCTTGTTCTCACTGAGGCCAAGGTTGATGAGGCCCTGCAGATGGAGGAATCCGAGATCAGTCCTCCTGCCCAGCCTAGAGGAACCCTTTAAACATGTCAAAAAGTGCTCTTCCCGGATGATTTCCAAAGGGGAGAGCTCACTGTCCCGTGAGGCAATTCACAGCCCCAAAATCATACAGCTTGCAATATCCCCCTTTAGAGCCATAGAGATAGTTGCATACCAGTGACCAGTCCAGGGGTGGACAAACTTTTTGACTCGAGGGCCACAGTGGGTTCTTAAAGTAGACCTGAGGGCCGGAACAAAAGCATGGATGGAGTGTTTGTGTGAACTAATATAAATTCAAAGTAAACATCATTACATAAAAGGGTATGGTCTTTTTTTTTTTTAGTTTTATTCATTTCAAACGGGCAGGATTAGCCCGCGGGCCGTAGTTTGCCCACGGCTGGACCAGTCACTTGGTTCTTATTGACTAGAGTCAATAGGCTATTATTAGGCTAAGTGCTTCTTGTTCATTGCCTTCATTCTCACAACTCCTAAGAAAAGGGTTCTATGATGATTCCTGCTTTAAAAGGAGTGAAGCTAAGAAAGGACAAGTACACTTTCTCAGGGAAAGAAACCAGAGAGAAAGAGGGGAACCCTTCACCTTTCTTAGGCATGTCACTATTTGTGCCCATTCCCTTATCTATAAGGATCAATACCATCTACTTTATAGGGCCAGGAAGAGTAAGCAAGAGAGCACAGTGCTTGGCACAGGACTCAGTAAATCCTAGTGACTTTGACTCTCTAGTTTACCCTTGCCATATGACCTTGGTGATGGACAGACTCTACCTGCCTGCCCCAGAATCTGGATCCTTAAGCACCACAGGCCCACCTCTTGTTATTCCCATTTCCATGTGCAGGCCTTTCAAGTTATTAGAGGAGCTGCAGTTCCTCAGAGTCCAAGGGGGTACCTGACTCACTTGGCCCCCAGAAAAGCACATGGCCACTGAGCACATGTCACTCAGCTAGAAGCAGAGAGATGATATACTCGTGCTGTCCTCTACTCTCTGGCTGGAGAGCTGCTGTGAACATCCCTTGCTGGAAGCCTTTCATTGACCCCCTGTCCTAAGAGACTGACCCTTAGGATAATACCCTACCCCTGTCCACACTTCTTGTCACAGCCGTCATTGCCCCTACTCTGTCCACATGGGCCTCCTTTCCATTCACTCCAAGCCCTTCCCACCTAAAGCTTCACACCTGTAGTTGCTTGCTCCCCCCCCCGCCCCCCCCCCCCCGGGGACCCCACATCCCACTACCTCTGGCTAATTCAGTCTGTAAGACACCTCCCCAGACCACCCAAACTTGGTAACCCCTTAGTGCTCTTTGAAACGTCATTAATCTTTGTATCCTCATGGCTGCTGACTATCATTTCTAGACTGGGTCCCATGGGAACAGGCTCACTTCTACTGTGACCACAGTGACTCCTAGAAGGTAAGAGCAGGGATTCGGGAAAGCAGAGGGGAAGAAGGGAACCCAGTCTCAGCCCTTCACCTTTCTTGGGCATGTCACTCTATTTTGTGCCCATCCCCTTATCCATAAAGAGAAAATACCACCTGCTTCATAAGCCCGGGAAGAGTAAGTGAGAGAGCACAGTGCTTGGCACAGGACTCAGTAAATCCTAGTGACTGGGCCTCTCTACTGTGCCCTTCCCACCACCCACATCCTCACCAAGGTGTTCTTGTCCTCATGGTATTTGTCTCCTTGGTAGGCTATGAAGTCCTGGAAGTTGGACTGGTATAAGGCAGAGACGTCAATCCCACGGTTGGATAGGTAACAGCTGATAAATGCAGTTTCCGAATCACTCAGTTGGGGACTTAGCTGGTCAGGCTCCCTGGATGACTGGGCCTGCTGCCCACCTCCAGCACCACCCCTTGAGTCCAGGGAAAGGCGAGGCAGTTGGAGCTCCACGCTACTTGAGGCTCCGGAGTGTAAGAGGTTGACCACCTCACACATTAAATGGACGAGGATGGCTTCCTGGTCCCTGATGTTCTGGCTGTGCTGTTGCTCCTCCTGCTCCAGGTCCTCCTGCTGGTGCCTGCTCTCCAGCTGCAGGATGTACTCATTTATGATCTTCTGCAGACGCTGGATCACTTTCATCACCTGGGGGTGGGGCCTGTGAAGGGTGTCTGATTGGTGACTCACATTCTGGCTTTTAGTTTTGGCCTTACGAGGCTGGCCTGAACCTGCAGAGAAAGAAGGAAACCACGTACTGCAGCAATATAAACTCTCCTGACCTTCAGGTGCAGGCCTGCAAGCGGAATTCTAGCACGTATTTAAAATATATTGTTCCAATACTATTTACACTGTGCTAGAGGAAAGGAAAAGAATCCACATCCTATATAATAAAAGGCTAATATGCAAATTGTCCACTCGGGAGTTCGACTGCTCGCTATGATGTGCGCTGACCACTCGGGGGCGGCACAGAGTGAAAGAAAGCCATGGTCAGCAGCTGGCAGCCGGGGGAAGGAAGTCTGATCGGCCCTGATCACCAGCCAGGCCTAGGGACCGTACCCATGCATAAATTCCGTGCAGTGGGCCTCTAGTTTTACTATAAAAAAGTGACATCAAATTTAATGAAGTGTAAATGAAGAACTATGAATGAATCTCACATGTGATTACATTATCAATACTTAAAAGCTGAATAGCACTTAAAACAAATCCAACAGCATGATAAGATAACCTTGTGGGGTTGATAATGGAAGAGTAGTTCAATTCTACATTTATATTAACTTCATTAAAAAATCCTAAAAAGATAAAAATCATTTCACCTATAGATGCTAAAAAGACATTTGACAAAATTAGACACCGATTCTTGACTTAGAAAACTTATTAAGATGAATGGATACCTCTTTAACCTAAGACAGTCTTAGCCAAAACACCAGCTTCCTACTTAATTGGGAAAATCTGAAGAGTTTGAACTTCTAAATGAATTATTAGGCCATTCATTCATTGTCAGTGTTCAAAATCGTACATTGCACCAGAAGTCTCAGCCAAGAACATTAGGCGAGGAAATAAATCAGGGTTAGAGATTGGGAATTTGGTTGTTGTTTTCTGCAGATTGTTACTGTCTTCTTGGAAGACAGAATTAACAGATGATTTAGAACAGTGGTTCTCAACCTTGGCTGCACATTAGACTCAAATGGGAATCTTTTTAAAATCCTGATTTCTGGGCCTCATTCTCCGGAAATTCTGTTTCTTTGTTATGGGGTGGGGCCACAACATTAGTAACAAAGAAACAGAATTTCCGGAGAATGAGGCCCAGAAATCAGGATTTTAAAAAGATTCCCAGGTGATTCTAATGTGCAGCCAAGGTTGAGAACCACCGATTTAGAAGATAAACTGGTATGGTTATAGGCTAGGGGCCCACCTCATGTTTCTGCAATTACAGTATTATTGTCACGTAGCTACACCTATGTGGCACATATATGCCAGACAGGGTTTAATAGTAAATGCTTGATCCCCATTTTCAATCTGGATCATTTACCTAATTGGTGAGCCTAACAACTGCCCAGCCAATGGCAGCTTTGTTTTCATTTAGTCCTAAATGTTGGGAGGTCAGAATTCTTCCCAACTTTCAGATAGAGTAATTAAGGACATAATTTATTACAGTCCTTTGAATTTAACGAGGTCGCCCAATATATCCAGGATGAGGATGAATGGTGTAGGTTACTTTGGGGGACACGGAACCCTCTGAAAACACATTATCATCAATGGCAGGCTCTGGTCTAAGGTCTTTGTACACACACGTGATTGAATCCTCAAGATGACTCTATGAGGAGAGCACCTCCATCAGCCTCACTTTACAGATGAGAGACCTGAGGCCCCAAAGCAGGAGGTAACACAAGTTTGGGACAGGGGAGCTTTAAAAGGAAGTCCACTACCCTCAGACCTCACCGCCCTCTTAAAAATCCCTCCTCAAGGCTTCTTTCTGGAAGGATGCACATGCATTCAAGGCTTGGCATTCACTCCTTGGGATGCATAAGCCCAATAAGTCCATCGCTGCCCAACCCCACTGGCCAGAGGGGGTCCAGGAAGCCTCAGGCAGTGTCTGGTCCAAAGCCACCCTCTCGCTCCACATCCCATGGTTCTCCCAACCCTGCCACCAAGACTTACGTGGGTCTCTGTTTCCACTCATCTCTTCTTTGGTCCCAAATCCTTACTCCCAAAGAAATCAACCTTGACGACCAGGGCTCAGGCACCGCTCCAGGGTCCTCCTCCTCTCACTAAGCTTGGTTCCTGTGTTGGGCCAGCAGCTCTGCTTTTAAGAAGAACGAGCTATTCAGGGTAGCAATGAGATCCACCTTTTCCCTTTCGAGGGGATCTCTCCAGGAGCTCCCTATCACCTAAAATGGCCTTCCTTGGACCCGTTACAGAGAAAGGGTCTGCAGTGCCCACATCTGAGGTCACCCCACCTTGGAGCTGTGGTTCTCAAACTTTGGTGGCATTGGCACCACCTGGAGAGCTAAGGAAACCCTACAGGCAGTTGGAGGTAGGCTAGGGCCAGGGCCAGGGAAGTATCTCAAGATCACCAGGTGCTTTGAATACCTACCAACCTTTGAGAACCACTGGACCAAGTGAATCTCACTGAAATCACAAATGAGCTACTAACTTTCCCTGTCTCTGAAAAGACTGAGATTGAGAGCAATCTGAAATGGTGAGCCTAGGGCAGAGGGACAACTTGACAAGGAGGCACTGGAGTGATCGCCAGGAGGGTCGGTCCCAACCCCCAGCCCTACTGGCTCTGTGTCCTTGGCAAACCTCCCCAGCCTTGCAGGTCCTCCGTCTCTCCTTGTGAGAGCGGGGAGGCCATGACATCCAGCTCACAGAGGGTGCTGTGAAGGCTAAATGGGAGGACATGCCAAAATGACAGGTAGGACTGCCCCATGACTGAGTCTGTGTCACCCTGGTCAGCTCCGGTCCTTCCTTCCCTGGAGCTTGACAAACAGAAGCAAGACCCAAAGCAGCCTGTGGTCTGAAAATACCCTACCTTGTGACTGTTCTCCAACCTCAGTGGGTGCTTGTTTAACAGACAGGTGCCTGGGCTCCACTCAGGGTCTGAATCAGGAGGTCATCATTGGGCCCAGGAGGCTGCACTGTGAAACTGCCTCCAGTGTAGAGCAGACTAGGTGGGAGGGCTCCGGCCTCTGCTCTAGCTGGGCTGCAACGCCGGTACTGCTCTGCTCCCAGACACCTGCCTGGCTCACTCCCTCTCCTCCTTCAAGTCTTTCCTCAAATCACCTTCTCCTCTGACCACCCAGGTAATTCCACACGCTGCTCCACCTCCCACATAGCAGTTCCCCCGCCCATTCTACCTTTCATTTTTTTATAGCCTTTTCCCTCTTCAAACTTACCGCAACTTTAGTTATTTATTATGTTAGTTTCTTTTCAGTTCCCCCTTCTAAATTCCATGAGAGCAAGGGTCTCAGATGGTTTTGTTTATTGCTGTTATCTCACATGCGAAGAACCATAATGGCTATTGGGGAGCTCAGTAACATTTACAACTGAACAAATGAATGAATGGATGAATGATACCATAATGCGATTATCCGAAGTCTGGGTCCCCTTCTGGACTACAGGTTTCTCAGCTTCTGCCATTGTTCCAAGGCACAGAGGGGGTCCTTGGTTAGGGTTTGTTGATGATTATTGGTAACTAACCAATTAGTGAAAGATGACGGGAATGGGAGGAATTGATCAGTTGTAGCTCCAGGTGAATGTGGAACTAAGATTTGCCCAGAGGAAAACCCTCATGTCCCTCAACCTCCTGCATTTCCCACCACTCCCTCAGCTGATGCTCTCTCCTAGCAGTGGGCCCCCCTCCCAGCACAGCGATGTCCCATGGATTTGCCAAAAGGGGTCACTGAATCCTAACTTTCCTTCCTGGCTCAGGAAACTCAGGGCAGCTACAGCTCAGGACTCAGAAGCCAGGGTGAGAGTGGAAGGGAAGGCCCAGAACCCCTCCTAGAGCCGCCAGTGTGGCTTCTGCAAGTACCATGTCCAATAAAGTACTGGGCACCTGGCTGGGCTCAGGCAATACAACCCCGTTCTGACTCAACTCAGAGGCAAACCCTGGACTCTCCTTAAAGCAGTGGTTCTCAACTTTGGCTGCACATTAGAATCACCTGGGAATCTTTTTAAAATCCTGATTTCTGGGCCTCATCCTCTGGAAATTCTGTTTCTTTCTTACTAATGTTGTGGCCCCACCTCATAACACAGACAGAATTTCTGGAGGATGAGGCCCAGAAATCAGGATTTAAAAAAGATTCCCAGGTGATTCTAATGTGCAGCCAAGGTTGAGAACCACTGCCTTAAAGGTTCTAAGCTGCTAGTTGCCCACCTGCATGTGGTCTGACCTGGGCACTCGTACCTAACTAGATTGTAAAGATCTTGCAGAGAGAGAACACCTGTGTGCTTGTATCTCTCTTTATCCTTAGGGCCTGAGCATAAAGTGGGTGTCAAGTAGCTACTTTTGGTTTTCTTGTTTGCATTTGAGATGGGAAAACAGGTGACAGAAAATGTACAGCATCCTATATGATAAAGAGCTAATATGCAAATAGCTGTCACACCCTCACACCCTTGCCTCTGGAACTGCTCAGACACTCAACACTGGGGAGAGAGGAATGGGGACCAGCAAGCACAAATGAGCTTTTGAGAGAGGAATTGGGACCAGCCAGGCTGCAGCCTGGGAGAGGGACAGACTCCCCACCCCATGGTCCTGGGCACCTGAGGCTGTGGCCCAGGCAAAGCCAACTGCCCACGGTCCCCTGCACCTGCAGCCAGCCTGGGCAAAGCCAGCCTGGGTCCTGGGTGCCTGTGGCTGGCCAGAGGGAGGGAAGCCTGGGTCCCAGGTGTGGGGCAAGGCAGAGGTGGTTAGGGGTGATCAGGCCAGCAGGGGAGCAGTTAGGGGCAATCAGGTCAGTAGGGGAGCAGTTAGGGGCAATCAGGCAGGCAGGCAGAGGTGGTTAGGGGTGATCAGGCAGGCAGATGAGTGGTTAGGAGCCAGCAGTCCTGGATTGCGAGAGGCAGTCAGATATCCCCCGAGGGGTCCCAAATTGGAGAGGGTGTAGGCCAGGCTGATGGACTCCCCCTTCCATGCATGAATTTCATGCACCGAGCCTCAGTATATAAATAAATGGAGTTGGATAAGTTCTGTGAAGAAAACCCATGCTGAGTAGGGAATTGAGACCAAGAGAAAAGACTATAGAGATAGGGTAGTTAGAAAAAAGACCCCCAGGAAGGGAAGGAGCAAAGCATGTGGATCTCTGGGAATAGTGTTCCAGGCAAAGCACAGCAAGTGCAAAGGCCCTGAGGTGGCAGCTGTATTTGCTGTATTTGAGGAAAGGACCACACAAGGTGTGATGAAGCTTGATAAGGACTTTGGCTTTTATCCTGAGCATGAAGGGAAGACAAGACAGGTCTTCCAGAGCTGCTATGTGAGTGATTAACTGCCTTGTGGGGCTGGCTGGGGTTCACAAGCCACTCAGGACGCCCCGGGCAATGGGAGAGGTGTTTCTGGCTTGGACTCACTTGTTATTGCTACAATAGATCCCCGCTGCTCCTAGAAAGCCCAAGGTCTTCATCTGAAGTCTGTGGAGCTGCAGGATAACATTCTCAACCAGGGCCACATTAGAGTTGCCTGGGAAGCCCCACCCCCCACCAATGCCAAGTTCCACCTCTGCCCCACTGACGCAGGGGAACAGCATCACTCATTAAGAACCACTGTTTCAAGGGCCTGTGGATGGACCTCTCATCCCACCCCATTTTCTATCTGCATGTACATTTGGTATAAAAGGGATGAGAAGATCCATGGCTTTTATCAGATGTCCCCAAAGATTCAGAGTCATATTCTAAGGTAGAGGGGTTCTTTCAGAGAAAGCTCATTTAGAGCCCACCACCCAGGGTGCTCACTGCTCCCTTCACCCTTCCCCTTCACCTCCCCAATTCCTTTGCTTTGGCTCCTCCATCTCTTTCCTCTGCCTGGATTTCTTTTGATGGAGCATCTCCTTCCTTCCAGCACTTAGTCCACTGCCAGCCTTCAGTACCTCTTCAAATATGAGTAACCCGTTCTCCTTCCAGACCCGTTCAGTCAGTCTTTTCTGGGCTCTTTCTGTTTGCTTTCCCCAGGGTCTTCCTGCTTCTTCTGCCCTGCCGGGAGCTGGTCCATGCTTGCTGTTTCAAGGGACCTGGCATATATGGCATACTGTTCTTAATATGTTTGCTCACCTTCTTGGCACTATGTGTTTTAACCAAGGTCTCTGAGAAAGGTTGTTTCCCCAGGTAGGGATTTTCCCCTGAAGTTAGGGAGGGAATAAAACCTCTTAACTAAGTGCCAGGTGGGTAATTAATCACTTTAACTACGAACAATCATGCTTAAGCTACATAATCTTTACTCCCTGGAATGGAGATAAGAAACACCCTAACCTTTGAAATAGAGATTGATAGGATTGGAATCAACTGGTATAAATACAGATGTAAGAAGACAGAACATAGAGACAGAAGAACTTCGCTGGAGAGAACACGGCAAAAGATCCTGGACTGAACCTGACTACAGAAATTGGCAAGAGAACCTGGCTGGAGAACCTGGACAGAACCTGGCTGGAGAACGTAGTGAGGGAACATGGCTGCAGAACCTGGCTGGAGAACCTAGCAAGAGAACATGGACACAGAACCTGGCTGGAGATCCTAACCAGAACTTCGCTGGAGATCCTGACCAGAACTTGGCTAGAGATCCTGGCAAGGCTGCTGATCAACTGAACGCTGTCTCCATGTCATTCCTTCTTCGCCGACTCCGTCCACACCTCTGGGGACCCCTGGACCCGCTGGGGTTGGACCCCGGCACTGCCCCAGAGGAGCTGGTTCCAACCACCCTGTCCTCCCACCCAGGACTCAGTATAGTGCTTAGGACACGAAGAGAAGGTTTGGTTGTTCTTTTATTAAATATATTTTTATTGATTTCAGAGAGGAAGGGAGAGGGAGAGGGAGAGAGAGAGAAACATCAATGATGAGAATCATCAATCAGCTGCCTCCTGCACCCCCCACCCTGGGTATTGAGCCCACAACCTGGGCATGTGCCCTAACTGGGCATGTGATCTCCCGGTTCATAGATTGATGCTTAACCACTGAGCAACACTGACTGGGCATGAAGAAAAGGGTTTTGTTTCATTTCCACGGACACCATCTCTGCTTGTCACCCACACTTCAGAGCCCAGGGCCCCCTTCAAGCCCTGGTACTGGGATAAAGGCCAGGCGACCTGGGCCTGGGTGTGCTGGGGAGAACGTGCAGGAGACGGCAGCAGGGGTGCCTGGGGGCCTGGCTCCCTGAGGACAGCACTGTCTGGCTTTGGCGGGCACTGAGCTCATCTGCTTCTTGTCTGGACCTGATGGCAATGGTCCCGAGAAGTTTCTCTTTCTGTGTGGGGTGCGGGGTGGGCAGTGTGCTCTGTATGGAGCTATTGTCAAGCACCTGAGGTTCAAGGCACAGTTGAAGGCCCATCTCAGCCACTTACAAACCGTGTGGCTGTAGGTTATTAGGTATCTCCGGGGTCAATGTCTCTGTGTGAAGAGACACGAGGGAACAGGGGTTGAGAGGATTATGTGAAATAACAAATATAAATTTGATCCCCTTGTTCCAATTCTTTCCAGACCCAGACCCTGTCCCCTGGGTCCAGCATGGCATCTCCCTGAGCAGCTTCCTGCTTCCCTGGCTGCTCCCAGGACACCTCTTCCTCCCCCACCAGCTCCTTAGGCCCAAGGAATCCATGGGCCTAGCTGAGCTACTTAGGAATGGGCTGCAGTACAGGGCTCTTTCTGCCCAACCCCTTGCTTCTCTCTTCTTGGCCAGGGCCAAGGCCTGCGGGCCCTTCCGCCTCCTCCTGCTCCTGCCCGCTATTTTTCCTAGCTGTTTCCTCAAATAGGAGGAGGTTAATTCACCTAGAACAGTGGTTCTCAACCTTGGCTGCACATTAGAATCACCTGGGAATCTTTTTAAAATCCTGATTTTTGGGCCTCATCCTCCAGCAATTCTGTTTCTTTGTTACTCATGTTGTGGCCCCACCCCATAACAAAGAAACAGAATTTCCAGAGGATGAGACCCAGAAATCAGGATTTTAAAACGATTCCCAGGTGATTCTAATGTGCCGCCAAGGTTGAGAACCACTGACCTAGAAGGAGGAGCCTGGTGGGCACAGATGTGAGACATTTCAATGTCTGCTTGTCCGAGGACCTGAACTGCCAGTGAGAAAGCTGAGGTGCTAACCCATGGAGCCCCTGCCTGATGCTTCCTTGGTTTCTCTCCAACATCTTGACTCTCAGGAAAAACAGGCATCTCCCAAGGTGGCCCCCGCCCAGTCCTCAGAGTCCCTAAGGCCACAGAGAAGGAAGCTGCAAGGACAAGTAAACAAGGGGCAGGAACCCCCACAGACACACGGGGGGAGCCAGGCAGACACCTGGCTCTTCAGGAACAGACAGGGCCCAGGAGCCTCCAGACAGGAGTGGGCATGGGTGGGGGTGGCACGCTAACAGTGGTTTTCTTCTTCTCTGTCCAAGTCCTTTCCACACAGTCTCACACTGAATCCTTCCAAATGCCCACACGGCCAGTATTACAATCCCCACTAAAGCCAAGGGTTGGTCTCATCAAAGAAGCTGTGAGAGAGGCTCACGGGGACAGTATTCTCATGCCTGTTTTGCTGATGAGGAAGCTGAGGTTAAAAAAGTGAGGTGACTCAGCCAAGGTCACAGAGCTAGCTGAGAAAAAATGTCTGACTTTTAGTCGAGTGCTCTTTATTCAACACTGACACCTAAAAAAAAAAACACTGGAGGGGGCATTTGCAGAGGCAGTGATGGGAGTCCGTGTTACCCAGCTCCTCCCTGGGGTGAAAGAAGAAGTTCTGGAATTGGGTGTCACCCTGGTCTTGGCTCTACCTTCTGGAGGGACTCAGGCCACTGTCATCCTGGAGGTTTGATTCAACCTCACACTTTGGAAAATGTGGCCATTTCTAGACCATCCCACCCTGAGCAGGTGCTGGATTAGTGACACCCAGGGCACTAATCACACACACAATGTCAAGGAAAGGCCAACTCCTTGGGCAGTGGGACAAGAAGAAAGGGAGTCAACCTCTCATATACAACTCGAGCCTTTCCCTTTCTCCTCCATCCCATACAGATGCACTGCCCAATACGGAAGTTGCTAGCCACATGTGGCTATTGAGCACTTGCAATATAGGTAGTCTGAATTGGGACACACTGGATATTAAAGACATAATCTGGACTTTAGAGGAATATAGAATTTATTAGATATAGGATACAAAACAAAACCCATCCAAAGCTCTCTTTATTCCCATAGGCTTTCCCACCAAAATCTCCTAAAATCATTTCACACCACAAAACCACTAACAAAGATTAAAGATATCGAAGCTCCCAGAAATGACAGGTGCTCAGTGGAAGGAGGACGATGATGGCGTCAGATGAGCTCATCCCTGGAGCCCCACTGTTTGCTCTGTCACAGCAGCAAGTCAATACTATACCAGAGGCTGATGTCAGGGACATTCTAAGCATGTGATTGGCTGGAGCTTCTGGTTAGGGGGCGGTGGGGGGGGGGGGGAGGGTGTACCACTTATTTCCCCAGTACGCACTTCATTTGCTTCTCTACCCAATACTGCTTCTGCTCCAATAGTGCCTGCGAGAACCGCTTCATGGCTGGAGGATCCAAATGGAGACAGAGAGAAAGAAAGATTTAGTAGGTTCGCAGGTAATGGTAGACCATCACGGAGCCTCTCGTTCAGGGATGTTGAACTTCAGCCTGCTCTTCTTTGGGATGCATTTCCAAGTCTACCCACCACATCCCTAATGGGTTTTTTTTCAGCTTCACTGTCACAGCATCAGCTTGCCAGACACCTTCGTGTCGCATATAAAATCCTATAACCTGGCGATAGACTTGGACTCATCACGGTTTCTATTGCCTTTAGTGTCCTTCACTCGGTCTGTTCTTCTCAGTCGCTCAAAATTTATTTTTATAACATAAACACTTTTTCTTCACTGCTCGATTCCCAGTAGGTAGAACAGTGTCCAACATGTGGTGGAATGCAACACATCATTGTTAAATGAATGTCATGTTCTCATAACCTTCAGAGGAGAATCTGACTCCAGAGAATAACATCCAGGGACATCCATGATCATCTGCCTGTCTATCTCACCTACTAACTCAAGCCCCACAGGGCAGAGGACCACTTCTGATTAGGGCCCTGCTCAATGGCAGGTCATGTAATCCCTGTTTGCAAAGGAACTTAATCAAAATATGAAAGTGCAAACCATCTATGGTATAGATGAGCTGTAGCTATAGCTACTCAAGGCCAATAAGGAGGACTCAGCTATTGGACTACAGGAGTGGAAGACACCAGGAGTGGAAGTCAGCACCACTCACCGACTTTCAGGCGGAGGGGCTTATCCGTAAAGGTGATGCGGAACCAGCCAGGCTCCTTACACATGTAGGCCTTGCCAGGGGCCAGTAGGAGCTTGTTGTCCAGGAAGCGGCGATAAAGGAGCTGCTCTTCCTCAAATGTGCATGGGTCCAGGTACTGGGGAAGGCAGAGGGACAGAGCTGAGCCCTAGACCTATCAGGCAGGTCTGCCCAAGGACACCTGTCCTCACCCCCGAGCTCACCTCTTTCAAATTGATCCAGATATAGAGGCCAGAGCCACGACTGAGAAAAGGGATCTTCAATGTCTTCAACCTGTTAGTGATGTATCTGTGAGCTTCCTGCATCCGGGAGCGATTAGTGGGCAGGTACACATTGTCAATCCATTCTGGATGGCGATAGGGGAGAATGCTGTCACAGGTCTTGTGGCAAAGAACTGCCAAGAATTCTTTGCCACATGCTCCCTACCTGGACTTCCTGGCAGCTATTTCTGTCCAAGACTGACTCTGTACTATATTTGAGCTGATGGAATCCATATTCAAAGCTCACCTCCTACCTACCTACAGCTCTGGAGGAGACACTGGGCTTCTCAGTAAACCTTTAGGAGTGTTTTATTTGAGTTTACAGCTCTGACACTAAGAATCAGGGTATCCCCCTGTAATGGGTTGATGTTGCTGTTGTCCAATGAGCAAGAAGCAGGAACTCACAGCTCCCCATACCTCCTGCCTTACAGCCTCACACAGTGGACTTTGATGTATTTGGCGATGATCTTAGCCCAGTTGTTCTCAGCATTGACAGCACATAGAACCACCAGGGGAGCTTGTGAAAATCCTCGTGGCCAGGTTATATCCCCAGATCACCTAAGTCAGAACTTTGGGGTGGAGTCCACACATTGGCATTTAAGCTCCCACGTAATTCCCAAATTGATAGCCATGTTCACGGGGCTGGGAACCTGGTTTCTGCCAAATATCAAAGGGCCTGGCACCACGTAGGGAAACAGGTAATTGGATTTCTCCTTTTACTCACCCAAAGATGAAAGTTAAGTTGTTTTCTCAACCAGATTATTTGGTTAGTTTCATTTATTTAATTATATCCCAGCTTTTAATTTAAATCTGCTGGACTGGATCTGTTCTACTACAGGGAATTAAAGAAAGGGGCCCTTCTCTATGTTTGGGCCATGGCACTAAAGGGGGAAGTTCTCCCTGACGCCAGCATTCACCTCAGATCCAAGGGGCAGAAGAACCCAGGGGCCATAGATGTAGCCACAGCAACTTGCCCAAATGGCAGCGCTTCCTTGGCCACCTTGGCAGGTGAAGTTAGGTCAGACTTGAGGAGTCAGGGCACTTATTTCTTTGTAATCTTTGCCTGAGCAAGCAGAATATTGGAAAGGGGAAAGAGACCTTGACATAAGGACGGATTTCTGAAGTTCCCCCTGAAGTCTGCATATGATTGTCTATCCCCTTTCCAGGCAGAGCACAAGCTATCAGATAGCCAGAAATTAAAGCCCATCCTGGCTTTTAGACCAGTGCCTCCCGCTTCTGTCTACACCCTAGTGCCCCCTCTGAGCTGCATCCTGCCTTCCCTCAAACTTCCTGTCCTCCACCATGACACCTGAGTCAGCGAACAGGTTATCAGGGGACTGAAGGCATGTCAGAGGCCCAAGCAGACCCAGGAATCCCCGTGGTCCTGAGCACCGAGATGCCTGAATGGAGCTCAGTACCTCTGTCCTGGAGCAGCCGACACAGCTTGTGCTGGGTGATGCCAGAGATGCCGTGGAGGAAGCCAAAAGCGCCAACAGCAGAGACCACCTCCTTGTTGTGGGTGTACAGAGTGCCAAAACGGAAGCCAGAGATCCCAAATTCCTAGAGGAAGAGAGGGAAACCTGGTTGGTCTGCCTTCTACTCTTGGTTCCTCTTCCCTTCCAACTCAAGGACAGGCAACTGGGACTCACCTTACTGGTGCCCCAGATCAAATGGGTCCTGTTGGGGTCAGGCAAACTGGAGAGGAGACAGTACAATCAAGGTTATGGAGAAATGTTTGAAGGATAAAGACAGGGTCTTTGTGTGAAAAGGAGGAAATGGGCTTGAGGTCCTTCCTCAATAGAAGGGCCTACAGGGTAAAATTTCAAAACACAATTGCCCCAGTTAAGCCAAGAAATGAATACAAGGTATTTTGGGGGAACAAGATGAGACAGCTTTCACGGGCCTATTGAATAAAATCAGGACCCTCAGCCTGGCTTGTGGGCCTGTCTCCTGCTGATCCCAAGCCACCTCCTGTCAGTCGGTTCTTCACACATGAGGTACACCCACCATTTCTAAAATGTGCTCACTTCCTACTGCTCCGCCTATGTTAATACTTTTACTTCATCCAGGAATGCTATTTCCTTGCTTTGGCTGTTAGAACCCTATTCTAGAGCCAAACACTGTTCTTAAGAAAGTTCTGCCCCATGTCTACATTTCCCCTAGGAACTTATCAAGAGGTTCCTACATGGAACTTCAGCAGGACTTCATCTTGACTTTTTAAAATAGATGTTTTAGTGATTTTTAGAGAGAGAGAGGAAAGGAGGGAGAGAAAGAGAAACATCAATGTGAGAACAGAGCATCAATCAGCTGCCTCCTGCACACCCCTTACTGGGGATCCAGCCTTCAGCCCAGGCATGTGCCCTGACCAGGAAGCGAACCAGCAATCTTTTAGGAGGACACCCAACCAACTGAGCTACACTGGCCAGGGCCATCTTAACTTTTGATAGTGCACTTTCCACCTTGCCCTCAGGTTTCCTCATGTACAAAATGGCATTTAGAAGAGAAAACACTTGAGAGGATGGATGAGGCCTTGCTAGTTTTCATATCCCAGTTGGTACTTATTTTAGTTCTAAGCACTTAGCCAATTAAATTAAAGGCACATAAACTGATCCAGCAAAGCAGTTTATGATTCTCATTCCTACTCCAGCTGAGACCAACTCACCTTTCCAAGCTCAGAACACTGTGGAATGGGATGGATTCATCAAACACAGTCCCCATGTATATCTCATCAATAATCACATGTAGGTTGTACCTGCAAGTTAGGCAGAAAAGTGAAAACATCAAGGTTCTCTCTCTTAACTCACTTTCTTTTATGGTCAATTCTGGATACAGATCAGATCCTCCTATTGCCCCAGCAACCCAGCCACCATAAATCATGGTAAGGCAGAGGGGCTGGTACACCAGAAAGGACCTTACACACGGCTAGGGAGTACTTGGAAGGCATAGAACCCAAAAGACACACATGATAAAATCTTACTGAACCTTTCAATCCTCAAGCAGAGACCACTTCAGGGTATTAAGTGGGTTAAGTCTTAGATGTATATCGTGTTTATTCTCCCATTGGCCCTCTGAGACAGTACTGTTCTCTCCCTTTCACAGATGAGACAAAGTTAATAACCCTCTATTAGCAGCTTTTGGAGCTGGAATTTAAACCCAATTCTGTCAAATTCTACGGTATCTAGCCCAGGACTTGCAATGTTCTTCTTCTTGTCCCCATGCTCTGCTATTGATTGCTCCGGCTTATATGAGGCTTGGACAAGTGCATCGCTTCTAGAGAATAGAAGACTATCTACCCTCACTAACAGGGATGTTTCTGGACTCCAGACATGTCAGATATGAAATGTTCTTAGGAATAGGACATTTCTTCATCTTCATCCCACATCATTCGACAGTCTCTCTCTTTCATGGCACCTCAGGCCAAGTAGTTTGGAAGTGGATTCTGGGAAAGTGCTCATGCTACAAGAAGTGATTGTTACATAGGTGTCTGCACATGGACAAACACTAGAAAGAAATTGAGGAAAAGAGAATGGTGGAAGCTATAGCATGTGGCTACATTTTCCTTCATTCCCATTTCAGTTAGTTGTATACCACTTTGCAGAGTACAATAAGCAGTAAGCATAGTTAGGGAAAGTTATTTCTGGTTCTGACTTCGTGTCCATGACCGATGGCAATTTGTTTAATTTCAAGGGGTAAACTCCTACCTCTTCGCAAATTCCAGGTATTCCATCAGTGAGTCCCGAGAGTAGATGTCTCCCAGAGGATTATTGGGGTTGATGAGAACAAGACCTTTGACCTTTTTCCCCTGAAAGAACCAAACATAACCCAATGAACACAAATACTTTACATCTACTTCATGTTCAGCCAATGTCAGTCAGGAAACCCAATATAGGTCACATAATCAAGGTCTAGGTTTGATCTTGAAGCACCTATCTTACTGCCCCCAGGGCAGAGCAGGAAGCAGCACTGGGGACTGCCACTGAGAAGGCTCAGGGCTCCCAGAGGGACATGCCCCTGGGACACTGCTTCTTCTGAAGAAAGAGCCCACACGCTCTTGTTGAGGAAGTTGTAGCAGAGTCTCAGCACTGATCCCCCATCAGGGCAGCAGTGTCCACCCTGACCCATGGTCCTCTCCTTACCTTAAGCCTAGCCTCCAGCAGGGTTTTCTCCAACTTGTCCACAGTCAGCTGGAATGGTTGGGTGTCCGCTTCAGTGATCTGGAACACAAACCCTGCCTGAGGAGCGCCCATCTGACTGCTTCTAAGCTTTGATCCCTCATTTCCATAAACCGTGAACAATCCTTGGCCTTCATACCCAGGGTTCCAGTCCCACGGGCCCTCTTTGCTCTGATTTCCTTATCCTCACCCAACATCACTTATATGAGAGGAAAGCAAGCCTCCCCACCCCACCCTATGCCTTCAATTGCCTTCCAGAACATTCCATTGCCTAGGTGGGCTGAGCAGGGAAAGAGCCCCAGTCTGACCTCACTGTCCAGGTGGACACGAATCAGCTCAACATTCACATATAGGCTGGAAGCAAACGTGAAGCCAGAATAGAAGGGGGTGACGATCAGAAAGGCATCTGGAAGCACAGGGAGATAAGGCTGTCAGTCCAGGGTCTCTCTTTCAGAACCTACCACACACCACCTGACCCCGAGACCAGCAGCAACTCTACCAACAGGGTAGCTTACTTGGCCAATCCCTCCTACTTGGGGATTAATGCTTTGGGGCTCAGGCTCTGTAAAAGGTAGCTATTCTTATAAACAATATTTGGGGAACAAAACTCTAGTGTAGTCCTTGTGGCTACAATAGAGGAGACAAGGAAAGAACCCTGTTCTGAATGGCTCAGAAACCAGGGCACAAATCAAGCCAGCCCTCCTAGCAGGGCGAGCACTGGGCACTCACAAATTCTGGTCAGCTCCACAGCAAACACCGGAGGCTGCTTCTCCACATGACTCAGGATATCTGCAACTAGTGGCCTCATGCATTCTTCTCCTCCCATCATTTGGCCTTATTGATGAACTAACCAAAGACCTACTGACTTGAATGAAACTGGCCACCTTGGTAACTACTTTCCATGCAGCCAAAGCTCATTAAAGTCTGAGACTCTTGCTTGGACATTGTTAAGAGGGACACTGAGAACAGATCTCTCAGCCTTACTTGATCTAGAATTAATTAGACATTATTTTTAGGAGGAGGTGATAGAAATTCTATACAGTTTAAGCCAGTTTACCAGGGCTCTCTGTGTTGGAGTTGAGCCCCAAGTCCCAGCTAATACTATATTGGCTTGGCTCCCGCCATCACCATCCCTCGGGCATACCTCCTTGAGGACTCTCCCATGATTTCCTTCCTTATTAAGTGGGGATCCAAATCCCTCACTCCTACAGAAATAGTAGGAAGATGTTCTAACCAGTGTAGGAGAGTCCTAGCACATTAGGGGAAGGGCCTGAGTCAAGATGTTTTTCTTCTCTGAGGTCCCTGAGGGAAAGCAGAGCCCGTTGACTTACCGCCTGGATTACATAGCACCAAGGTCAATGCAGAGAAGATAGCACAGCAGCCACTTAGAACAACCACCTGAAGAAGATGCACAGAAAGTACAAGTCAATCCCCATGTATGAAGGGCTAGTACCCATTGGCGTTTACTTTGTCTTGACCCTGATGGGTCTCTGCTGGTTCTCCCTGTACCCTCTGGAAAATGCAGAGTCCCTCGAGAATACAGCCCTCCACTAGGACAGCAGTGAGGCCTGGAAACTGACTCACATTTTCGGGATCAAGCTGCTCAGGTGCCTTGCAGTAGTAGGTCAGGAACCGGGCTACTTCTTCCCTCAGGCTACGGAGAAACCCAGAGAGATCTTGTGGTTCCCAGGTCTAGACTGCAGTCTTTTCCAAAGTGCAGAGTCCAGATATGCTATAGGGATTCTGACAGAGGCTATCAGTTCCCTGGGTTACAGATGGCAAATCTCGCCAGGATCTCAAGCCTTTGGAATTAATCAGCAATGCCATTTATGCTACAGCAGGCTACCTCCGAATGTGGAACTCTAGGCATATTCTAGAAGTTGTTCCCCAAAGAAAGGGAGGTAGCCAACCAAGGATCTGATACTTTGAGCCCTTCCCTGCATGGTGCCTGTGGACCAGGAGGCCATAGATCTGGAAGTTACTTACAATGAATGTCCACTCCAATCAGGATATTGCAGAAGGTCATCATCAATGTAGTTCATGTCACTCCGACTCAACTGTTGACAAATAAAGCATGAGGACAGCCAGACCAGGGAAGCCCCACAGTCTTCATCCTACTCCTAGGATGCAGGTGGGCATTTTCCCTACAACACAGGGCCTCCCAGAGGGCAATGGAGACATGTGCCGCATGCTCCTGAATGAAGGGAGGCCCTGACCTTCTTATCAGATCACACAAATGAATAACTTACTAAGAACTGCTGAATTAACAGCCTCTCCAACTGTACACTTGGGCCAGAGGCTCCCTTGTCAATCTACCCAAAATATACCCATCCAAAGAATACCTCTGAACAGTCAGAAAATCCAGGAGATGACACATGCTATTCTAGAAGCCATTTCCCCACTCCCTTTTCCAGTCGCCTAAGTCCCACTCCAGTAGCGACCACATGCGTGGGGGGGGGGGGGGGTCGGGCTGGGCCTCCATATGGGCCCCGCAGGCCCGGAGCTTGGCTCACCCTTTCAGTCAGCAGGTCAATGCAGAGCTTGTTCTCACTGAGGCCAAGGTTGATGAGGCCCTGCAGATGGAGGAATCTGAGATCAGTCCTCCTGCCCAGCCTAGAGGAAACCTTTAAACATGTCAAAAAGCGCTCTTCCCAGATGATTTCCAAAGGGGAGAGCTCACTGTCCCGTGAGGCAATTCACAGCCCCAAAATCATACAGCTTGCAGTATCCCCCTTTAGAGCCACAGAGATAAATCATAGTTATATTACATACCAGCGACCAATCATTGGGTTCTTATTATGTGCCAGACACTAGTACCAGTGATGGTGAACCTATGACACGTGTGTCAGAGGTGACACACGAACTCATTTTTTTGGTTGATTTTTCATTGTTAAGTGGCATTTAAATATATAAAATAAATATCAAAAATATAAGTCTTTGTTTTACTGTGGTTGCAAATATCAAAAAATTTCTATATGTGACACGGCACCAGTGTTAAGTTAGGGTTTTTCAAAATGCTGACACGCCGAGCTCAAAAGGTTCGCCATCACTGCTCTAGACTAAGTGCTCCACGTGAGTTGCTTTTCATTTCACTATTCCTGAGAATAAAGTTCTAATATGGTCCCTACTTTTAAGTGAGTGAAACTAAGAAAGATTGAATACCCTACTAGCCATACGACCTTGGTGATGGGTAGACTTTACCTGCCTGCCCCAGAATCTGGATCCTTAAGCACCACAGACCCAGCCTCATACCCATCTCTGTTATTTCCACTTCCATGTACAGGATTTTCAAGTTATTAGAGGAGCTATAGTTCTTCAGAGTGCCAGGGGGTATCTGACTCACTTGGCCCCCAGAAAAGCACATGGCCACTGAGCACATGTCACTCAGCTAGAAGCAGAGAGATGATATACTCGTGCTGTCCTCTACTCTCTGGCTGGAGAGCTGTTATGAACATCCCTTGCTGGAAGCCTTTCATTGACCCCCTGTCACCCTTAGGATAATACCCTACCCCTGTCCTACCCCTGTCCACACTTCTTGTCACAGCCCTCATTGCCCCTACTCTATGCACATGGGCCTCCTTTCCATTCACTCCAAGCCCTTCCCACCTAAAGCTTCACACATGTTGTTGTTCCCCCCCAGAGGACCTCCTATCCCACCACCACCACCTTTAAGACAAAGCTGGCATCCCCGCAGTGCTCTCAGCAACATTATTGTTTCTTTCCCAATGGCTGATGACTATCATCTCTAGATTGAGCTCAATGAGGGCTGGCTCACTTACACCTATGACCACAGTGACTCCTGGAGGGTAAGAGCAGGGGTTAGGGAAAGAAACCAGAGGGGAAGAAGGGAATCCAATCTCAGCCCTTCACCTTTCTTGGGCATGTCACTCTATTTTGTGCCCATCCCCTTATCCATAAGGAGAAAATACCACCTTCTTCATAAGCCCGGGAAGAGCAAGCGAGAGAGCACAGTGCTTGGCACAGGACTCAGTAAATCCTAGTGACTGGGCCTCTCTGGTGTGCCCTTCCCACCACCCACATCCTCACCAAGGTGTTCTTGTCCTCATGGTATTTGTCTCCTTGGTAGGCTATGAAGTCCTTGAAGCTGGACTTGTATGAGGCGGAGATGTCAATCCCACGGTTGGATAGGTCACAGCTGACAACTGCAGCTTTCAAATCACTCAGTTGGTGACTTAGCTGGTCAGGCTTCCTGGGCAATTGGGCCTGCTGCCCACCTCCACCCCTTGAGTCCAGGGAAAGGCGAGGCAGTTGGCGCTCCAGGCTACTTGTGGCACCAGCCTGTAACAGGTTGGCCACCTCACCAAGTAATTGGACGAGGATGGCTTCCTGCTCCCTGGTGTCCTGACTGTGCCGTTGCTTCTCCTGCTCCAGGTCCTCCTGCAGGTGCCTGATCTTCAGCTGCCTGGAGTACTCATCTATGAGCTGTCGCAGGCGCAGGATCAGCTCCATCACTGGGGGGTGGGGCTTCTGGGTTTTGAGGCCCCGGTCCTTCATTTGGCCACAGGGCTTGTGGAGGCTGTCAGATTGGTGACTCATAGTCTGGGTCTTGGTTGTGGTCTCAACAAGCTTTCCTGAACCTACAGAGAAAGAGAGAGACCATGTACCGCAGTAACATAGACTTCCCCTGGCCTCTGTGTCCTCCCTCATATGCACTAGGTTATAGAACTGAAGTGGTTCTGAAAGAGTTACCTACTCATTCAAGGGCAATGCCTAAGTGGCCCCAGCGCGGACCCTTGAGCAATGTGCTTCTGGCATCAAGCCCTGATCGTCAAAGCCCTCAAATTACCACCACAAGATAAAAAGAAGCAAAAACAACAACAAGAACAACAAAGACACATTAAGCCCAGTGGAATTATCACTTTTGATGAGATTGTTAACATTGTCCGACAGATGTGGCACTGATCTTTAGCTAGAGAATTCTCTGGAACTATTAATGAGATCCTGGGGACTGCCTAGTCTGTGGGCTGCAATGCTGATGGCCAACACCTTGGTGACATCACAGATGACATCAGCAGTGGTGCAGTGAAATGCCCAGCTAGTTAAGAACTGCAAAGGAAAATGTTTCAATTAAAGATCATTTGACAACCAAAAATATATTTTTTTATTTCTGAGGGAAAAAGAATCTTAGGGCTCACTTTGAGGAAAAGTGGAAACTGAACAGACAGGCCTGAGTTCTCCACCCTGTGCTTCAACTAGAGCAATTCCCCCTTCATAGTGTTCTAAGAAAGGAGAGGGATGCTGCTGCTATAAGAAAGGAGAAAGAAGGGAGGGAGGGAGGAAAAAAACCTTGTCATTTCTGTTATTGGTTTGTGGCACCAACACTTCAAAGTACTGAACACCACGCCCAACTTCTGCAAATTATGTTTGGTCAGCTTGTGATGTTCCCATAGCAACCTATACTTCAAAGTGACAATACTATTACTTGTTCAGTGTCTGTATATATCGTTATTTCCTTAGCACAGTGCCTGGCATGTGGGTAACCAGTTGTTTAAAGCGGTTAGAATGAGGACTTCTACAGACAGGTTTATGGAGCAGAAAATGGGGTTGAGGTCAAGTAACCAAAAGAAGAGTGTTTTCCTGGTAAAATGTATTTTCTGATACAAGGAAACTGAGCATGCAGAGGCCAGAAGGAAACCTGGCAGGTGGGCCTCTGCCAAGACCAGTCCTTTCTATTAAAAAATAAAGTCCATTGTGAACGACGCTTTCCATAAAGGCAATCATGTCCCTAAACTGTCTAGTGTTGAGGTATACCAACCTCTCCTCAAGTCTTTTGCCTATACCTATGGTTTCAGTATTTCTCAGCTTCCGACCATCTATACCTCTCAAGCCACATGCAGGGGTCTTCTACAGCAGCTAGAGCAGTGTCCCAGAACCAGCCCAGCTGGTGCCACAGCCCTCTGAGAAGAGCTGAAGGACACACAGACAGTAGAAGCCAAGAAGGGGACATGGACATGGGAAATGAACCAGCAACAAGCCGGTCTCATGATCATTCATCTCTACCATATGGCTACACTCTTCAGACCCAGGACACTTTGAATGTCACTTTTCCTAGTGCCCTACAAACCCTCTCCCTCTGCCTTGCCCTCCATCCTTCCTTCCCCTTGCTCAGAGCCTCCCCTGGTGTCTCAGTATCCTAACCTAAGTCGATTCTTCCTTCTTAGTGTGGCAGTGCGATAAGGATCATAGAGTTTTCTTAACATGCATGGGAAACAAGGTGTTTGGGGATATGGATCCCTAAGTACTAGTGGCAAAATTGAAAGCTCAGGCCAAAGCAGCCTGGAGAAGCCTAGATTCTATTCTATAGTAACTATTCACCAATTGTCCGACGTCAGAAGAACTATTTCCCCTGTCCTGGCATCAGTTTTTCCATATGTAGATGAGGAGATACTTGCGTCAAGTCAAGGTAATAAAACGGAAGCTCAATGAAGACAAGTAACTTCTATGGTTCCCCAGTAGAGCCAGGATTTAAGCCTTAGACCTCCACATTAACCCAGAACTCTCAGACAGAGGAGAGAACCAGCAGACAACCAGCCCTTGCATGGACCGTTCCCTTCACCTCACATTCCCCCAGAGATTTCAGGTTCTAAAGTTGGACTACTACGTCCAACAATATTGTCATCTGGTCCTGTGGGTGACTTGGAGTCAACTTGGAGCAAACAAATTTCTGGAAGTGGTTTCCTTAGTCCTCGAATTTCTCAAAGGCTCATTTTTGAAATACAGTGTCCAGCACACAGAACATCCAGCCACATGAACAAACAGCATGAGCTAAAACCAGCACAGACAACAGAAAGACCAACTGGACTCCAGCTGCCAGGAATAGATGTAAGATCATTGCTTTCCCGTTGATGGGAAGGGATCCATGAGTGGGCAGTGAGGTCTGGGTCCCCTTCTGGACCACAGCTTCTCAGCTTCTGCCATCGTTCCATGGCACAGAGGGGGTTCCTGGTTAGGGTTTGTTGATGGTTACTGGTCACTAACCAATGAGTGACTGAAGACGGGAATGGAGGAATTGATCAGTTTTTGGCCCCAGGTAAACGCTCACAGTGGAATGATTTGCCTAGACTCTAGGGCCTAGAGGAAAAACCTCATGTTCCTCAACCTCCTGCATTTCCCACCATTCCCTCAGCTGATGCTCTCTCCTAGCAGTGGGCCCCCCTCCCAGCACAGCGCTGTCCCATGGATTTGCCAAAAGGGGTCGCTGAATCCTAACTTTCCTTCCTGGCTCAGAAAACTCAGGGCAGCTACAGCTCAGGACTCAGAAGCCAGGGTGAGAGTGGAAGGGAAGGCCTGGGAAGGCCCAGAACCCTCCTAGAGCCGCCAGTGTGTCTTCTGCAAGTACCATGTCCAATAAAGTACTGGGCATCTGGCTGGGCTCAGGTAATAGAATCCCGTTCTAACTCAAATCAACCCATGTACTCTGAGGGCCTCTGGAATATTGGTCTTACAGGCAGGACCCAGGCTCAGTGACTGCACAACTAGAAATCATCAGTGGAAGGATTAGGTTCCAGATTTGGCAAAAACTTGTTCCCTCCTCCACTCCCCTTCCAACCCAGTTCCTTTTGGCTTCTCTGTTCGAAGGGCAAAGCAAGATTCCAAGTCTGGCATCTGCCTTGGTCTAACTCAGAAGGCCTTGGTTCTCTTTGCTGGTGGGAAGGCGTGGAGGGAAGCAGAGTTCCCCCTCAAAGAACATTGCCTGTCTGCCCTCGGCTCCCCCATCCCCTGGTTTGCATCATGCTTGTCCCCTTGATCACTGTTCCCTGGGTTTTTAAGTAGTCAGTTGTCCACAGGCAAATTCACTTCGGAGGGAGGAGCCTGGCAGACACAGGTGTGAGGGTAAAAGGGGGAAGATTCAGCAAATGGTCCTCTGACCCAGCTCAGAGAGAGACAGCAATGCAACTGAGTTTCTGAGGGGCCTACCTGAGAGGACCCTACCTGAGTGCACTTTGTGTGGCCAGAACCTGGGAGTCCAATGATGGGGCTTTCTTTGCTGATGTGGGTCCTGAGTTCCACATACTGGGCCTCCCAACAATGCAGGGAGGAGAATGACCTTGGTCCCACTGACCCAGGGGATGGACGTCAATCATTAAGAACCTGTTTTGAGGCCCTGTGGATGGACCTCTCATCCGAGCTCTAATTTTATCTGTATGTGTGTTTGATGTAAAAGGGATGAGAAGGTCCATGGCTTTCATCAGACTCCCCCAGAGACCCAGAGTCATTCTAAGGCAGGGGGTTCTTCCAAGGAAAGCTCGATTAGAGCCTACCACCCAGGGTGCTCCCTGCCTCCTTTGCTCTCCCATCCCTCCCCCCAGCCCCCAATTCCTTTGCTTTGGCTCCTCCATCTCTTCCCTCTGCCTGGAGTCCTTTTGATTGAGCATCTCCTTCCTTCCAGCACTTACTGTGCTGCTGGCCTTCAATACGTCTTCAAATAAGAGTAACCCATTCTCCTCCCAGACCCGAGGCTCCGTTCAGTCAGTCTTTTCTGGGCTCTTTCTGTTTGCTTTCCCCAGGGTCTTCCTGCTTCTTCTGCCCCAGAGGAGTTGGCTCCAACCACCCTGTCCTCCCACCCAGGACTCAGTAGAGTGCTTAGGACACAAAGAAAGGGGTTTTGTTTCATTTCCACGGACACTATCTCTGCTTGTCACCCACACTTCAGAGCCCAGGAGCCCCTTCAAGAGCCCTGGTCCTGGGATAAAGGCCAGGCGACCTGGGCCTGGGTGTGCTGGGGAGAACGTGCAGGAGACGGCAGCAGGGGGTGCCTGGGGCCTGGCTCCCTGCGGACAGCACTGTCTGGCTTTGGTGGGCACTGAGCTCGTCTGATGGCGATGGTCCCAAGAAGTTTCTCTTTCTGTGTGGGGTGCGGGGTGGGCAGTGTGCTCTGTACGGAGCTGTTGTCAAGCACCTGAGGTTCAAGGCACAGTTTAAGGCCCATCTCAGCCACTTACAAACCGTGTGGCTGTAGGTTATTAGGTATCTCTGGGGTCAATGTCTCATGTGTGAAGAGACATGAGGGAACAGGGGTTCAGAGGATTAATGTGAAATAACGGATATAAATGTGAGCCTCTCTTTCCAGCCATCCACCAAACCACTCCTTGAGCTGATCATTAAAATACTCATTCTTTCAATCCATTTTCATTGAGCCTTCCTGCCCCCTCCCCCCACTGTGCTCGCGGGTCTCCTGGGGCTGTGGCCATTTCAGGGAATATTCTGGAAGGTGCTCACTCCTCTCACCCGTTCCCAGGAGACCTAGATGATGACGAGTTGAGAGTTTCCACCGGACTTTTTCTTCCAGTCGCACCACATTGACCACTTCCTCCCACTGGGAAATCTCCTGACGGGAAATCTCCTTGTCCCCAAGAGCCCTGCTCTGACTTCCTCGCTTCTGCTGACCTGGGTCTTTCCTCAAAACCAGGCTCTGCGGAGCTGGTCTCCCTCCTCCCTTCTCCCTAGAAATTCTGGGGCAGGTGCAGGCCCAGCTACCCCACCAGCCCACTCTGCTAAGTTCTCCTCAGAGTCAGAAGGCTCCTTGCACCCCAGAGCCCTTCAGAGAGCTGTTTCCCCACGGCCCGGCCTCTGTATGGGGCGCAGGCACTGAGTCCTCCAGACGCTGTGCTGAGCGCTTAGCAACGTTACCCTTCCACCCTCTCAGCCGCGGGGCAGCAGTAACACCGGTGGCCACAACGGAGGCCCTGTGTGGTCTCCTCCCCTGCTGGCTCTGGGCTCGGTCATGTGACCTGAAGAGCTCGCGCCCTGGGTTTGTCCTAGTGGAATGCTTGCCCTTAGCAGCCAGCTGCCCTGCGGAAAAGCAGCTCATGCTGGACTGTGGAGTGACGAGCGGCCCCGGGGAGGGAGAGCCTGAGGAATGAGAGGCGACTAGCACAGCCAGCCCCCGTGGAGCGCGCCTGATTTCAGCCACAGGAGTAACTTCAGCAATAACGCGCAACCCTGATCAACCGCCTTCCTGAGCCCCACTGACCACCGACTCAAGAGAAACAGCAAGTCGTCGTCATTTAAGCCAAGAAATTCAGGGGATGATTCCTTACACAGCCAGAGAAAACCGAGACCAACCTCATGTCCTGGATTCTATCATCACCCCATGGCACCGACGCTGAACCTGAGCTCAGAGAGCTTGAGTGCGTTCCCCGAGGTTGCCCAGTGAGGAAGCGAGTGTGGAGGCTGGGAAACTGCACAGTGGGCAGCTTCGTGGACTGACAGCCCCAGCCCCTGTTCCCTAGGTCCAGCACAGCATCTTCCCCAGCGGGGGCCCTAAGCCCAGCCTGCTCCCAGGACACCTCCCCCTCCCCTGCCAGCTCCTGAGGCTCAAGGAGCCAGGGGCCCAGCTGAAGGCTGAGCCACTTTGGGATGGGCTGCAGTGCAGGGCTCTTCCTGCCTCACCCCCCTCCTTCTCTCTTCTCAGCCAGGGCCACAAGCCTGCGGGCCGGACCCTCCTGCCTCCTCCCACTCCCGCCCAGCATCCTTCCCAGCTGTTTCCTCAAATAGGAGGAGGTCTTTGCAATCCCATCTCAGTGTCTGCTTATCTGAGGACATGAACTGGCAGTGAGAAAGCCGAGGTGCTAACCCATGGAGCCCCTGCCTGATGCTTCCTTGGTTTCTCTCCAACATCTTGACTCTCAGGAAAAGCAGGCATCTCCCAAGGTGGCCCCCGCCCAGTCCTCAGAGTCCCTAAGGCCACAGAGAAGGAAGCTGCAAGGACAAGTAAACAAGGGGCAGGAACCCCCACAGACACACGGGGGGAGCCAGGCAGACACCTGGCTCTTCAGGAACAGACAGGGCCCAGGAGCCTCCAGACAGGAGTGGGCGTGGGTGGGGGTGGCAAGCTAACAGTGGTTTTCTTCTTCTCTGCCCCAAGTCCTTTCCACACAGTCTCACACTGAATCCTCCCAAATGCCCACACGGCCAGTATTACAATCCTCACTTTACAATTGAGGACACAAGGCTCAGAGAGGTGAAGCCACTTGCCTGGAGTCACACAGCTACCACGTGGCAGGGCCAATACTGAGAGCCAGGTGGAGGCTGTGCGGTCAGGTGCTTTCCAAATCCTGGGTGTAAGTCCCTGTCCTTTCACATGTCCCAAGAAGACCTTGGGCAAGTTTCTTAACCTCTCTGATTCTCTGTGTCCCTGTGTATAAAATGAGGACAATAATTGCCCCTCCTTCCTAGGGACCTATTAGTTCTGCCCCCCCCCCCCTCCAGTCCCAGCAGTTTTCTGTTCCACCGCACAGTTTCCATCCTGCTATGGACACAAACAAGGTAAGGACTTTTAGAAACCCAAGCCCACGCTGATCACAATTGCACAAAAGCCAAAGTCCAGGCCTCATTCATAATCTGGTGTCGTATTTATTCCTATAGAAAAAAAATCGCAGCACATTAACAACAGAAAACCATATAAATTAGTGAGGGACCCAGAAAGACTGGAGGCTCCAAGCCAGGACCCAAAAAAGAATCCCTGGATTCTTTCCCCATGAGGGGAGGTTTTCCACAGGGAGACAGTCCCGTGCTTTGGCGCAGGGACCTTGCGGCTTTCTCCTTGAGAAAGCTCCTGGGATAAAAATAGCCAAGCAGAAGGCGGCCCCTTCTGGGGCTTGGGGAAGAAAAGGGGAGCGATGGAGGGGAGGGGACCTTGGTTCCCAGAGGCCTGTGTCCTTGAGAAACAGGAGGGGGAGTGGGCTCTGCAATGTGGGGCCTGAGCGGGAGGTGGGAGATGAGACTTCCTGGTGAAGAGGAGGAAGGAAGGGTCAGGTCAGAACTCCCCGAATTCACGGAGCCAGAGAATCCTGAGAAAGTGCTGCTTGGGAATGAGAAAGGAAGCGGTGGGAACTAGACTTTGATAGACCACCTGCCACCAAACAAGGAAGATGAAGGAGCCCCTTAATCCATCCAGAGCAACGCAAAACACAGCAAACAAACAAAAACAGAGAGCGAGCCCCGCGGGACCCTGGTTTGAGTGAAATGAACCCAGGCCACTTCCAAGAGCCCATGTTCCCCAGAAGTTGTCCCCTTGCCCTTTCCGGCAGGAGCCTCCTGTCTTGTCAGCCGCATCCCCTTTGAGCATTCGCACCAGGACAATGACCCCTTCCCATTTGCACTCACTCATCGCACAAATATTTAATGGGTTTCTACTTAAAAACCTGACCTCTCAGTTGGATATATTTGTATTTGAATAGATTGTCTAATAGATTATCTAATAGGTAATCGACAGAATCCCAAAGAATACTCTTTCACATCTCAGCCACACACACGCCCAGGGTTTGTCAGGATCGTCACCACCCACATGTGAGCTCTGAACAGGCCCCCATGTCCCTCCAAGAGGACAGTCTTGAAATGTGTCTTTAGCATTGGTTTGGTGGGGGAGGAGAAAACTGATTTCATCAGTATAAAAATTATTTATCTCCTTTTTATGTTTAAAACTCCTTTATTCATTTATCCACTCACTCAACAAATATTTATTGAGCACTTACAGGGCTGAGGATAAGGAGAGATAGGAGGGCTAACTTATATGGCTATGTTTACACGTTTTGGTCAAAATATGTTTCAAACTCCTTTCTAGCTCTGTGCTAAGTGCAGGGGACAGAATGGTGAGCAAAAGCAGATGTAGTCCCCGTGCTCACTGACGTTACCATGAAGCGGGGGAGGTGGCCATTGCTTAAACAAGTTCCCTAATAAATCTGCGGCCAGGACAGCGATAAGTGCTGCGTGGGAATGCCAGTGTCCCAGCCAGTGACTGCCGGGAGCCGGTCCATCCTTGCTGTTTCAAGGGACCTGGCATATATAGCATACTGTTCTTAATATGTTTGCTCCCCTTAGCGCTGTGTGTTTTAACCAAGGTCACCTCTCTGAGAAAGGTTGTTTCCCCAGGTAGGAATTTTTCCCTGAAGTCAGGGAGGGGATGCCTCTCCTAGAAAGGTTGTTTCCCCAGGTAGGAATTTTTCCCTGAAGTTAGGGAGGGAATAAAACCCCTCAACTAAGTGCCAGGCAGGTAATTAATCACTTTAACTATGAACAATCATGCTTAAGCTACATAATCTTTATTCCCTGGAATGGAGATAAGAAACGCCCTAACCTTTGTAATAGAGATTGACAGGATTAAAATCAACTGGTATAAATACAGATGTAATAAGACAGCAAGACACAGAACTTAGGAGACAGAAAGAAGACAGCACCTACACAGAACCTACAGACAGAAGAACTTCGCTGGAGAGAACATGGCAAAAGATCCTGGACTGAACCTGACTACAGAAATTGGCAAGAGAACCTGACTAGAACCTGGTGACTGAACTTGGCTGGAGAACCTGGACAGAACCTGGCTGGAGAGCCTAGCGAGGGAACATGGCTACAGAACCTGGCTGGAGAATCTGGAGAACCTGGCTGGAGAACCTAGCAAGAGAACATGGACACAGAACCTGGCTGGAGATCCTAGCCAGAACTTCGCTGGAGATCCAGACCAGAACTTGGCAGGAGACCCTGACAAGAGAACCCGGCTATGATGATCAACTGAACGCTGCCTCCGTGTCATTCCTTCTTCGCCGACTCCGTCCACATCTTTGGGGACCCCTGGACCCGCTGGGGTTGGACCCCGGCAAGTGACAGGCGACTGGACCTAATTGGCTGGGAGTTGGGAGACGAGGTCAGGGTGGATGTGTCAGGGGAGCAGGTGTCAAGGCAAGAAGTGAGAGTAGCAGGGACTGAAGAGGTAGCGGGGGAGATGGGCAGACATGGACAGACCTGATGGATACTTGGGAAGTAAAATCACAGCTGGCAGAGAGGGAGGGGCAGGGGCTCCTGGGTTACGGGCCCTGAATGCAACACAATATTTTAACTTATTTGGACTGTTATTTCCCAGCCTTTCCAGCATGCCATGTGCCTACCTTGAGTCACCCTCACTAGGGATGGGAGTAACTCACATGGATGTGTTTACAGAATCTTGTTAAAAATATAGTACAAACTCCGCAACCCTGGCTTTCGAGTCAGCGGCACCTCACTCAGCTATCTGAACCTCTGGCTCCTCCTGGGAATTTTCCATTTTCTCCTGCCATTTTCCAGACCAGACAACTTCTCGGGAGACACAGGCAAGGGCTCTGAGCTTAGATGACAAAGTCGATCAGCTTCTCTCAACGATCAGCCCCATACCACGCGTGCTTCGGTTTTGGCGTTCCTGTTCCGCGGCCTGCGACTCGGGCACTCGCAGCCGCTGCTCTGTGGCCTCCAGCGAGCCGCACGTGCGCATGGCAGGACCCCTCCGCAGAGCACTCCAGAGAGAAGGGAGGTTGTTCCTCTCCCGTCATCCCTTAGCCAGTGGTTCTCAACCTTCCGAATGCCGCGACCCTTTAATACAGTTCCTCATGTTGTGGTGACCCCCAACCATACAATTATTTTCGTTGCTGCTTCATAACTGTAATGTTGCTACTGTTATGAATCGTAATGTAAATATCTGACACGCAGGATGTATTTAGGCGACCCCTGTGAAAGGGTCGTTCGACCCCCAAAGGGGTCGCGACCCACAGGTTGAGAACCACTGCCTTAGACACAAGAAGGGCTGATTTCAATGTTGCCAGTCCTATCATGAGCCTCTTCTGAAAACCCGAATGACCTTGGACCTTATGTTCGCTTCATTTCAGGGACATTCATCCCAGTATCTCCAGCACCCGGAGCAGCGCCTAAACATGTTAAGTGCTCAGTAAATAACTGCTGAATGAATGAACCCGAGGATGCTTTGTTGTCTTTCATTTATATATCGGTCCCCTCGGTCTAGTTCCGTGGTCGGCAAACTGCGGCTCGCGAGCCACATGCGGCTCTTTGGCCCCTTGAGTGTGGCTCTTCCTAAGCCTTAGGAGTACCCTAATTAAGTTAATAACAATGTACCTACCTATATAGTTTAAGTTTAAAAAATTTGGCTCTCAAAAGAAATTTCAATCGTTGTACTGTTGATATTTGGCTCTGTTGACTAATGAGTTTGCAGACCACTGCCAGTTCTTCCATCACCAGCCAGTTGTTTGGAGCAGGCAGCTCTGGTCTCACTTAATTAGAAAGCAGACCGTGGTGACCAGGAAGGACAGAGAGAGGAGAGAGCTGAGGGCTGGTGCCGGTGACCTGCCCCTTCAGAGTAACTAGGGCAGTGATGGCGAACCTATGACACGCGTGTCAGAGGTGACACGCAAACTCATTTTTTTGGTTGATTTTTCTTTGTTAAATGGCATTTAAATATATAAAATAAATATCAAAAATATAAGTCTTCGTTTTACTATGGTTGCAAATATCAAAAAATTTCTACATGTGACACAGCACCAGAGTAAAGTTAGGGTTTTTCAAAATGCTGACACGCTGAGCTCAAAAGGTTTGCCATCACTGGTCTAGGGTGTGTGCTCTGTGAGTGGCCAGAGTCCCTCATGCCTCCTGGGGTGTGAGAAGCATTTGGGAGATGACCTGTGGGCACTCAAGTATTGGCATGTCCAGGTTGATGGGGTCAGTGAGATGGAAGCCTGGGAACTGGGCGGGAGGAGCAGCCAGCATGCCGCTCCGGGCTGGACCTGTGCACACAAGCGCAGGCGGATGTCAGCTCACGCAAGGACGCTCTTCCCACTCTCCAGGCCTGGCCCACTGGGGATTGTTGAACCCTGTGCGCCATTTCCAGGAGACAAGACGGATCTCATGGCACCAACCAAACTCCCACCCACACCGTCATGTGGCCAAAGGAATAATGAGCGTCTACAGAACACCTACTGCGTGCAAGCCCTGGGCGCGGTCACCCCATCGTTCCGTTGTCTCACTTAATGCCCACCACAAACCAGCAAGGCATGCTTGGCCCCATTTTACACAGGATGGGCCTGAGGCTCAGAGAAGTTGAGTGCCCAGCCCAAGGTCACACAGCTCTTTAGCAGAGGCAAGGTTCAAGAGCTACTTCCCCTTTACACTTAGGTGCCTTTTCTTGGACTGAATCCAAGACCTTGTCCCTTGAGGCAACAGGGACTTGGTTTGTGAAATCAGTTTCATTCTGGGACAAACAAGAGGACCTAGGTGACTCATTGCTGCACAGCTGCCTGGAACTCTATTCCTAGGGGGATCCTGAAGCCCCCCACTTGGCCCAGACATCCCCCAGAAGCAGCGGCTCCAAACTCCACATCTAAGACAGGCGTCTGGGAAATCTTGAGCCTTGGGGCCTCTTTCTACCCAGGCTCTGGCCAGGAAGGGGCCTGGAGCCGGGCTGCTTCTCTCAAACTGATTTTAAATAAGACGCAGCCCCCGGAGAGCCATCCATCTGAGGAAGAAGGAGCCTGTGACATTCCTGAGGCGGCCCAGGCAGCTCCGGCAGAACCCAGAGCAGGCCAGAGGCAGCCGGCCCTGCAGCTCCGTGCCCCAAGGGGCTGCCCAGTGGCACCAGCTCTGGCCTTGTATGGGCAAAACTGTCCTACCAAGCCTGGCTTTGCAGGCAGCTTTCTCTCTATTTTAGGCCCAGGGTAGTGTCGATGTCTCCCCTCAGCTCTCATTGGCTCAAGCATTAGCCAGGCCTGCCAGACCCTTGATGCAGCCTGGGGTGTGGGATGGGTTAGCTTGAGTCCCCAGCCTCAGGGAGGAGATCACCAAAAATAATAACAACAATAATAGCAACAACTAGCTATTATTTCTGCCAAGCATCATGCTAACAGCTTTCCATGCAGTGTCTCTTTAAGACCTTAAAGACAGACGTGGGTCACATCGTTATCCCCTCTCTACCAACCACCTTCCTAGAAGTTGGGTAGCTTGCCTAAGGTCACAGTCAGCGAGGGGCTGCGAAGCCAGGCACACTGGCGCAGGATGAGCAGCATTCAGCTGGCACCCAGCACTGCAGGGCCTCCACCTGCCGCATCCAAGCCAACCCTCCACCCCACCAGGGAGCCAGAACCTCCCGTGCTGCTCTTTGGTGGCAGGTTCAGGCCTAGATCACTCAGACTCCAAGGCCCGAGCTCTGCCCCCTCCCCCGAGCACCTGCTCCTAAGGGTCTAGCCACCCCGACTGAGCCTGGTCCAGTTCTGGGATCCAGGAAAGACAGTCTGCACAGGGAAGGGCCTGGTAACCCCGTGGGCAGCCAGGGGCGGGGTGGGGGCCATGGGGCTCACAGACCACCCTCCCCTGCACTTTGGCATTTGCGTAGATAACTTGTACTATGGACTTTGGAACCAGATAGACCGGGTCCAAACCCAACTTCTGCCGCTTAACAGCTGTTGACCCTGGGCAAAACCTTCAACCCATCTGCGCTCTGGTTTCCCCATCTGTCGAATGGGTTAATTCAGCTGTTGAGAGAATTCCACGGACAGTGGTCCAGAGATTGGCCTGGGGGTTCTGGGTACATGCTGAAACTGGGAATGTCCTGTGAGACCCAGTATGCAGAGCACGGAGCACGGAAGAGCACAGCGCCTGGCCCGGCGCAGACGCACGCACGCACGAACAGTGGGTCTGCATGGGGGCCCACTCCTCAGCGGCAGCTCCCTCCCTCGCTGCCTCGGAGATTTGCCTCAGAGCCCCCAGCCCAGGAGCAGAACAAAGCCCGGTGCTGCCCCCAGGAGTCCCCTCCTCAAAGTAAATCCCTTTGTCCTCGGAACCCTCCCCACCCCCACCAGAGGCAGGCTGCGTGCCAGCAGTAATCACAGAACCACTTATTCACAGAGGCCTGCACGTGCAGCCCCATCAGCAGTAATTAGGCAGCAAGGGGGTTTGAAAGCCTGTCAGCCACTGGGGGGACAGGGGGGAGGGTGCTGAATGGGACAATCAGCAGCACCAGGCAGGGGGCCAGGGGACTGGGAAAGATGGGGAGTCTCAAGGAGGCAGGCATTGAGACAGCCACCCCACGCCCTCCAGCTGCCGCAGAATGAAGGGGTGGGGTGCTTGCTGGAGAAGCACAGGGCAGACCGACCGCCACGGCAGAAGACAAGCTCTCCCTCAGCTCTCCCTCATCACCACACTGTGCCCCGTAATGAGACCTGCAATGCCCTGTCCTTCCCTGGGGCTCCGCCCTTTCGCAGTCGGAGAGGGAAAGAACTTCTCTAGAGCCCGCTTCTCCAGATACCTGGCCATGGCTAAAGAGGCTGGGGGGAGGGGGGGCAGGGAAGGCCCTGGCGTTCTGCATTGCCAGCCACCATCCAGATGCTGCCCAGGTCCTCATCTGGGACCACACTTTGAGAACCGAGGTTTTACTGCACTGGGGACGGGGTGGGCAGAAGGCAGGTGAAATCCTTGCTCTGTGACATTGGGCAAGCCCCCCCCCCCCCACACACACACACACTCAATCCTCAGAGCTTCATTATTCTTACACAGAGAAGAGAGGCGTCATGCCTGTGCCACCAGGCTGTACTGAGAATGAAACGGGACATTTGTGACCACACCCTGGTGAGGTGCAGAATGGCTTTATGGGTCGGGAACGGGGCCCATCAAGCTTTCTTGGCTCAGCTGGGCCCAGAAAGTTCCAATGGGGAAAGGGATCAGACCGAGCTCCAATTGTGGAGCCGGTGAAACTGCTTCTCTCACTTCTGGCTCTGCGGGTCTGTGGGTGGTTTGGGGTCCCCACAGGGGGCACATGGTGGGCAGACACTAAGAAGAAGAGCTTGGCCCAGGACCACCCCATCCGTGCCCCTTCCCCAACTTGCAGTCTGATGGCCCTTCTGCTCTGGTTCCCTCAGCTCCACGCCTGTGTGCAGCGGCTCTAACTGCCTGAGACTCCTACCTCCCTTCACCTGACTGACTGCTGGGAGCTGTTTGGCTTCACTTTACCCCTCCAACCTGTAGGCTCAGCCCCACCCCTGGTCCTCAGGACCAATCAGAACTAGAGGTTGCAAGCCCCTAGGAGAGTCTTTGCTCAGGGACCTGATGCCTGTCCTGGTGACCTTGACCCCAGTATCTCCCAGGACAGAGGCCTGGCTTTGGTTGGCCTGCAGCAACCTCTCCCCGGGACCCTCACCTTTCTCCAGCCTGGGTGAGGACCTTGGGTGTGGTTCTTACAGGGTAAGGTACAAACCATCTCCTGGGTAACGGGTGGCCCCTGGCAGAACCCAGACCCATCTGAGGGTGCACGTTCTTCCTAAGAATGAGTCATTCCTCGGGGTCCTGTGGATTCTACTGGGGTGCAACCAGGCCAGCTGGGGGGGCCAGGGGAGGATCTGAAGGGATGAGTCAGGCTCCAACAAAGCCCGGAGCAGTGTGGGGAGGCTCAGTCCTAGCCCCACTCCTGCCTCTACCAGAATGCCCCCTCAGGTGGTCTGGGGCCACACAACACAGGAGGGACGAGGGCCTGTGTCATCTGGCCCAGGAACAGGGACAAAGAGTCAGGGACAAGGCTTCCCTCCTTGCCTGCACGTAAAGAAAACCGACAAAACAAAGGCTATAATTGCAAACCAATTTCCTTCTCTTGGATTGCCTGCCACCAAGGCCCCCTCCCTGAGCCATTAATACTGGGAACAAGCCGTTCTGGCTCTGAGAGGACTGTCACCAGAGTGCAGGGGGGTGAGGAGCTGGGGGAAATGGGACTCTGAGGCCCTTTCAACACTGTGGGGGTCGGCGGGAGGGGCGGGGGGCGGGGAAGCAGGGCTGGCCTCCTTACACACATGCACATGCCCACACTCATGCTCACCCCTTTGCCTCCTCCTGCCCTCCAACTCCAGCCATAATTCTAAGGCAAAGGCTGAGCCTCCTTTTCTATAATCCCCCCGGTCCACTTACAGTTTATCTTTTTAATTCAGCTCTGAAGGTGGATGGGTAGGATCCCTTTCATATTTTCTTGAGTGAATACAGGAAAGCATAAACGAATCTCCATTTAACAGATGGACAAACTGAGGCTAGACTTTGCCCCTGGCAAGTCACCAGCAGAGATGCTGACTCCCATTCCTTTTCCTACATTCTTGACCCAAAATCTTGTACAATTTCTCAATTGTAATAATTTTGATTTTTCTCCTTTTCTATTTTATTTACTTATTTATTTATTTAGAACCGTGGATACCTATTGCTGTTGTCTGCTAGCAAAGGACTGAAGAGAAACAGTCAGAAAAAAACTCGTGGGGACACTTGGGGACAAGCCACCACCCAGAGCCGGGCAGCTTGCTTTGCTCCTGAATGCAAGCACAAGTCCTGGTTGTGGTTGCATTTTGCATACAAATAATGAGTCTTATTCGCCAGTTTCTGCTGGTGACTTGTTCTGGGTTTTCACGTTGTTTAGTATCATGTGTCTGTTTGTTTCTGTCCCCACAAGACCGGGAGCGCTGTGAGAGTAGGGACTATATCTTCTGCATCCCTGTGACTTCCACACCCCAGGCCCAGGACTGGACCGGCACAAAATGGATGCTGAATGTTTGAATAATAGTAATGGCCACCATATCTCAGGGAGGCAGCTAGCGTAAAGTTATAAGGATGAGGTCAGAATCACACCGCCTGGGTTTGAATCCAGGCTCAATTTTCTTAACTTCTCTGTGCCTCAGGCTCCTCATCTGTGAAATGGGCTGACAGTAGTTACTGCAGAGGGTCGATGGGGGATTAAATGACTGTGGCACACCAACTCTACCTTGGCTAAGATTTGTACATGACGGTAAAGATGACTAGGGCACTGCATTTATTAGTTCCTACCATGTGACAGGCCCTGGTTACACCGTTACACGTTACACACCTTATCTCATTCAACCGTCACAACCCCCTGTTCAGTGAGGTCTGCTGCCATCTCTTCCTCACAGATGGGGAATTGAGGCCCAAAGCAGTTAAGAAACTGCAGAGCTGGGATTTGAACCAAGGTTTGCCTAACTCTAAATGTCATAATGTCATGCTTTTAACCATGCAACGCTGGTGGTGATCCGGTGACCTAGAAAGATTATTGGGTGGCTAACCAGCACCCATTCCCCACCCCTTCTCCCTTGCCTGCTCCCCCACAGAAGCTGGAGGAGAGAGACATTCTTCCCAGGAGGCAAAGCCAAGGGGACTGTAGAGTGGCAGCCACCAGCACAACTGAGCCCTGGAACCAAAGTGTCCAGCTGCTAATTCCAGCTCTTGTGTGGGATAAACACGGCACGTTTATTTAGCAGCTGCTCTTTCTACGACATGCAGGTCCCGCGTGCCTCAGGTGTTCACCCGCGTTTCTTGGCTGGATGGAGCTTAAACATGTCCAACTACTTTTGATTCTTCCATAAACCTCACTGAAGCAATAGTTAAGAGATGTCTTTTTAAAGCACAAAACTACAAGGAGAGGGAGAATAGGATGGGAAAACAACACGAGAAAGTTTGTCCCAAACAGGCTGCAGTGGGCTCCTCAGACCCCAGAAAGCTGAATCCTAAGCCAGCACTTGGGAAAAAGGGACTTCCCCTGATTTGCACTAGGGTATTTGACCCTCCCAGGGTATCTGGAAGGGCGGGGGGCGGGGGGGGGCGGAGTAAGGGGTAGGGGGTGCGGTCAAGATGAAAAGTTTTTAGAGAAACAGCTAGAGGCCCAGATCTCCTTTTCTATTCCTTGCACTTGGCAACCCCCTTCACCCCTGCCTGACCTCCCGCCCAAGGAGAAGATGGAAGGAAATTGGGAGAACCTTTCCTGGGACAGAGAAGCCCAAAAGAAGCTGGTTTTCATGAGCCAGTCAGACCACACCAGAGGGAAGCAGCAACTTGGTGCCCTCTGTTTAGCTAAACAAACAAACAAAAACAAAAACCACCCTGATGCCCGGGTTCCACCCCCAAAGATTCCCGTTTAACTGATCTGGGACGCTGGGTCTTTTTAAACTCCCCCATGAGTGTGACGGGAAGCTAAGGTGGAAAACTTCTGTGGAGGAAGATGAGTCCCCCCACCGAGCCTCATCCTAGAGGCCCCCCTGGCCAGGTCCCCAAGGCAGAGGCTCCGGGAACACCTGGGATAAAGGCCCGTACTTGATCTCTAGTCCAAAGTTTGCTGAGGGACAGACCCTGCAGGTCCGCTGGCTGCCTTAAAAGCACCTCAGGTTCAGACACAAACTCATGATCTTCACCATCAAGCCTGGCGTGTCATCCCCACCCCAGGGTCTGGCACTGCCATCCACTCCTTAGCAGAAGCCACCATCCTAGGAGTCATCCTTGATCTGCCCTATAAACTGCCTTCGAAACAGCTCCCAGATCCATCCACTTCTGTCCACCTCCATCTGCCCCAGCCGTGCCTGGCTACCATCCGCTCTCACCAGAGTGTGACAGTCTCCGGACAGGTCTCCCTATAGCGACTTATGTCCCCCTGGTCCATTCCTTTTTTTAAAATATACTTTTATTGATTTCAGAGAGGAAGGGAGAGGGAAAGGGAGAAAACATCAATGATGAGAGAGAATCATTGATCGTCTGCCTCCTGCACGCCCCCTACTGGGGACTGAGCCCACAACCCAGACATGTGCCTGGACCAGAAATTAAACCGTGACCTCCTGGTTCATAGGTCAACGTTCAACCACAGAGCCACACCTGGTCTATTCTTTACACCACATCAAGCCAGACCATCTCAAAACACCAAATCTAGTCATGTTATTCCTCTGCTAAAAGCCATCCTGTTGTAGGGCATCCTGGGGCTGCTATAACAAAGTACCACAAAAAGGGGGGCTGAAACAACACACACGTGTTGTCTCACCAGTCCAGAGGCCATAAGTCTGAGGTCAAGGTTCAGCAGGACTGGCTCCCTGAGGGCCGCGAGGGAGCATCTGTCCCATGCCTCTCCAGGCTTCCGGTGGCCTCAGACACTCCTTGTTTGTAGACGGCACTCCCTGTGTCTTCACACAGTGTTCCCTGTTTGTGTCTGCCTCTGCGTCCACATTTCTGCTTTTTATAAGAATATCAGCATCATTGGGACCCACCCTAATGACCTCATCTTGACTCGATCATCTGCAAAGACCCCATTTCCCAATCAGGTCACAGTCACAGGTACTAGGCGCTAAGACTTAACATCGTTTTTTTGCGAGGGGACACAATTCACCCCAAACGCATGGCTTCTTATTGCTTTTAGGGTAAAGACCAAACTGTTCTCATGACCATCCTGTTCCTGGGGGGTCATGCCCGGCCGCCTCTCCAGCTTTATTCTCTATCTTGCTCTCTGAGCTCCAAACTCACTAGCCACCTTCCTCTTAAATGCACTAGGTTCCTTGCAACTTCCCTACCACTGTCTCCTTGGGCACAGAACTCTCTCCGTCCGTCTCCTCACCCCAGCTCCTCCCTCTCCCCATCCCAGCCGTCCTGCCCTCACTCCCAGGCCAGGTCATATTCTCCAGGACACGCAACTCTTGTCCTCTCCACCTTATTACAACATCTGTGTTGCAATGAACTATTTACGCTCTGTCTTCTCCATCGGAATGTAAGCTCCTTCAAAACAGACAGTAGATCAACTCTGCTGACAGCTGTGCCCTAGGGTCTCATGCGTGTCCTCAATGTGTGCTGACTGGCAGCTGCTTGGTAGGCAGAGCAGTCGCTGAAGATGCCTCCTTCACGGCGGGGGCAGAGCAGGCTTCTCAGTGGCTGCAGATTCCTAACACCTTAACAGCTGTGTCTACTGGGCAGGTCACCCAAACTGCCTGAGCACAGAGTCCTCATAAAAAAAATGGGTCAAATAACACCACTTCCCTCCCCCTCCCCTCCCCCTCCACACACACACAGCCTGCACAGAGCCCAGCATGCAGCAGGCTCTCATGGAGTTCATTCTTCTCTGCCCAGAAAGAGTAGGAAACTAGGAGTCAGGCTGGGGGCGGGGGCTCCCTGGGTCTCTGTGCTCGTCACTCCTGTCTGATGAGGGACTAACTCAGGGGTCTGAACCGTGACAGACGCAATGACCCCTTTGTTATAGTAAACATTTAGTCACACCCTCTTTACCTCCCAAAATGAGATTCTTAGGAACAAGAAACTACCCAACCACTAAAATCTCTCTCTCTCTCTCTCTCTCTCTCTCTCTCTCTCTCTCTCTCTCTCACACACACACACACACACACACACACACACACCCTGCAATGCTCTAACTCTAATATAAGGGAGCAATAACAGGAAAATAATGTAGACTAAAATCCTTCCCACACTATCTGATCTGAATAATGTTATGACTACACTGAAGGCCAGGGAAGTAGTCAGAGACAGGCCAGCATTGGCGAGGTCACCGTGGACGTGGCAACTGCCACTCAGACCCTCCAGGGGCACCACCGGGAAGGACTCTGTTTTCTGAAATGAAAACTCCTGGTAAAGTTCTGAACAGAACAAAAGAGACTGCTCTACACAGTAGGTGCAATTCAGAAAATTAAGTGATTACACACATGCACAAACTACTTAGTAATTAGATGTAAAACAGAATTACAGGCTAGGCTCAGATGCTTCCAAACAGGTTTCTCCCTGAAGTGCGGGTCCTCAAAGTGTGGTCCCAGGGCCATCAGCACCAGCACCACCCAGGAGCTGTCAGGACCCTCATGCTCCTGCCGCTGCAGACCGGATGGCTCAGGGCTCAGTGTGCAGCGCGCCATCTGGGTTTCCAGGCCCTGCATGCTGAGTGAGAGAAGCACCGCCCTGCAGGATCTGAGTGGGGCATGTCAAGGCCATGCAGGATGCAGGACTGTTCTTCCCGTCCCAGGATCTGTAGCAACCTTGGCCAGTGCGCGCCCACCAGGCACTGCTGCACTCCCAGATGCCCCTCTAACGTTCCAAACATCTCCACGGAGGACCACGGGGCATGGTGGTCGATGAGGAGCCTCCCCGCTCGGTTGTCGGAGGTTCTTGGCCTTGATGTAGGACTGGCTGAGAGGGGGCAGGAGGCTGGGGAGCTGGGGTGCCAGGCATTCCGGCTGAGCGATGCAGCTCACCCCAAGCAGGGCTGGTGTCTGCTTCCAGTGGCCGGAAGTGTTGGGGGAAAGAGAGGCTCGGCTTTCAAAGAGCCTTTGAAACTGCAGCTGAGAGCACTTGGCCATGGAAACAGACCTGGCCTCAGCTCACTGGAGGGCGCTGGGCTGCAGATATTTCTCCTTGAAGCAGCTGTGACCATCTGAGAGGCCAGACATTACTCAGGACACAGCCCAGTCACCCTACCCCCCCCACCCCCACCCCTGACAAGGAAAGAAGAGCTGCAGCCTATAGGGGTTTGGGCTCCTCCAGCTGCAAAAGTCTGTCCCAGACCCTGAGGGCCTCAGGCCTCAAGAAGAGTGTTTGACCTAGTGACCCTCCAACCACCAATGGGCTTCCTTGAGCTACCCCATCCTCAATGGTCAGCCTCTCTAGCTCTGTCTGCCCAACAGACCAGGTGGGGCTGGAGCCCATGGATTTCTCAAGTTGTTTCAACCCAGCACGGTGTGGCAAGTGGGGGCACCAGGGCAGCAGCTCAACCCCATCACTGTGACCTGGGGGTCTGCCCTACAGTCTCCATAGACACAAAAGCTAGAAAAACAGTCAGAGAGGTGACCGCATTGGCAGAGATATTCACCAAAGGCCACATTCTCCCCTTGTTCCAGGCACACGGCCAGCCTCCATCTCCCACTACGATGCTCTCAGATGTGGCCGCGTGGCAGAGCTCCGGGCAATGGCACATGCGTAGAAGCAACTTGTACTAATTGTGAGCCAAGGCTTTTAAGAGCAGCTGTACCTCCACATTCGCACTTTCCCTTCCTGCCAGTTGGATGTAGATGACAAAGACCTAAATAATGGCGAGACCTCAAGATGAAAAGCCAGGATCCCCAAACACCGCACAGACGAAAGCCACACGCAGACCAGGAACGTTCATCTTGGATTCATGAGAGTGAGAAATAAACTTCTGTGGTGTCCACACCATTATATACATTCCGTGGCCTACTTGTCACTGCAGCCTACGTTAGCTAACCCATTCCACGACACTAGCATGTAGTGACACTCGGGTCACATCTGCTGCAGCTGGCAGTGGGGATGGCATTTGTCTAAGCCAGTGGTCGGCAAACGGCGGCTCGTGAACCACATGTGGCTCTTTGGCCCCTTGAGTGTGGCTCTTCCACAAAATACCACGTGCGAACCGCACGTACAGTGCAATTGAAACTTCGTGGCCCATGTGCAGAAGTCGGTTTTTGGCCTGGGCGAGTCTATTTTGAAGAAGTGGCGTTAGAAGAACTGGGGGGTGTCGGTCGGTCGGGCGATGGGAGACGCGGTGCAGGCGGGCCGCGGGATATGCAGCTCGGGGTAGGCACGCACGATTCATGCACCAGTTGAGTGAGCCAGTCAGTCAGCAGTCTCATGTGCAGTGGTTAGTGCTAGTCGCGTTCGCAAATCGCGCTCAGGTGACAAAAGTACCTACTCGAAGCATAAAGTTACCTGTATTTTTCTAACCAGCTGCAAATCCTACAGGTATTTTTGTCATCAATTTAAGAATTGTAATTCTTTTGTGTTGGTGGCTTTATCATTATAATATGAAACATTTTTTTAGGTGCCCTGTTTGTCATGGCTACAAAGAAGAAGCAAAGAAAAACGGAAGACGAAAACCGTGAATTTTAAGTCGAATGGACCGAGACTTTCGCGTTTATTCAAAACTTAAATGGCCTTCCGACCTGTCTTATTTGTCAGGAAAAATTGGCGAATAACAAGAAATCAAATTTGGAGAGACACTTTACAACTAAACACGTGTCATTTAGTACTAAATATCCTGTCGGTGATGCAAGGAAGAAAGCAGTTGAGGAACTTCAGAAGAGTCAAGAAAAATCAAGTTCTGTATTTAATTACTGGATGCAATCTTCAAACAATGTTAATATTGCAAGTTTTGTGGTTAGTCAAGAGATTGCTAAGAGAGGAAAACCATATACAGACGACGAATACATAAAAAGTTGTTTTATAAGTGCATCCAAAGAGCTATTTCGGGATTTTAAGAACAAAGCAGATATTCTAAAAAAAATTAAAGAGTTACCATTGTCTGCTAAAACAGTGAAAGATAGAACAGTCAAAATGTCTTCTAATATAACCAACCAGCAAGTCGAAGATCTTAAATTGATTTCAGCTTTATCAATAGCAGTTGATGAGTCTTGTGACATAAATGATATGGCGCAAGTTTCACTTTTTGTACGATTTATTTCATCTACAGGTCCTAAAGAACTTTTAGGATTATGGCCACTCAAAGGTCAAACACGTGGAGAGGATATAGCAAATGCTGTAATTGAGTGCATCTTCAACATCATATTCCACTCAATAAAATTGGCTCAATTTCAACAGATGGGTCGAAAAGTATGACCAGTGTAAGAAACGGGTTTGTTGCTATTTTGAAAGAAAAAATTAATCACGAGATACTTACTTACCATTGCATCATTCATCAAAAGCGCTTTGTGCGCAGACATTTCCAGAAGAAATTTGCAAAGTTATGGAATTGCGATTAAGATTACCAACTCCATTATAGCTAGAGCTCTTAATCATCGCCAATTTAAAGAATTTTAAGTTGAAATGGAGAGTGAGTATGCAGATCTTCTATTGCATAACAAGGTACGTTGGTTATCAAGAGGAAACGTTTTGAAATGTTTCGCTTCCTTATTAACAGTAATTAAAGCATTCCTCCTTGAGAAGGGTGTTCACTATCCAGAACTAATGAACGATCAGTGGATCCAAAAATTTTATTTCATGGTAGACATTATGTCTCATCTAAATCAGCTTAATTGTAAACTACAGGGGAAAGGAAACACAGTTTTTTCGATGTTAGAAGAAGTTATTTCATTTGAAAACAATTTATCTGTTTTTGCTCAAGATTTTGAAAGAGAAACTTTGATACACTTTCCAAGCCTGTTGAAACATCGCCAAGAAAATAATTCTGATATTGACATTTGCTATTTCAAAACAACACTTTTAAATATGAAGGAAGCTTTTCTCAACAGGTTTCAGGAATTCAGAAACAGCAAAGCGACGTTGGCCTTTGTTAAAAAACCTCTCAATGCTACTGTAACAGAATTAAATTTTTCTCCCTTTAATATTGACATTGGCAACTTTGAAATGCAATTGCTGGATTTAAAAAACAAAGAACTGTGGAGCTCAAAATTTGAACGTCTTTGTGCTGATATAGAAATATTGGAGAAAAATAAATGTGAACTTAGTTCACAGCACAAGTGTTCTGCTTTGAAAGACCTGGAGAAGGAAGATATGTTGATTTTTAACACCTGGAATCGTATTCCTGACTCATATAATCAACTGAAACAACTAGTGTTTGCTGTTCTTTCCTTATTCGGGTCTACATATTTATGGGAACAATCATTTTCAAGCATGAACCTTATCAAGAGTAAATTGAGAAGTTGTCTTATTGATGAGAACCTGGAATCGTGCCTAAAATTAAAAACAACAACATACAACGCTGACTTACCCAAACTGTCCAAGGAGATGCAAGGCCCTTGTTCACATTAGTGTTTGTCAGTCATTGTCATGATTTAAATTTATGGATATTGTAAGGTAAATTGTAAGGAATTTAATTTTATCAATAAATAATATCGTTATTATGATACCAAGTTTTATTCAACGTACCTATACTTTAACTAAGACTTAAAACTTTAAGTAAAGTTTGTTAATTTTAGGGAACATTGTGGAGTGAAAGAAGATGTAGTGTCGAGAATTGAGAAAGGTATGTTGAGATGGTTTGGACATATAGAGAGGATGAACGAAAGGAGATAGATGAAACCAGTATACAAGATGAGTGTGGATGGGAGAGTTGGAAGGGGTCGACCTCAGCAAACATACCTCAATCAAATTAAGGATGTTTTTAGCAAAGGCCAGCTTAGGAGTACCCTAATTAAGTTAATAACAATGTACATACCTATATAGTTTAAGTTTAAAAAATTTGGCTCTCAAAAGAAATTTCAATAGTTGTACTGTTGATATTTGGCTCTGTTGACTAATGAGTTTGCCGACCACTGGGCTAGGATGATTGAATGTGGGAAAGACATAAATGCACAGACCCTGTGATGGGAGGTACTATAAACAGTACAAGGAATGGACAGAGGGGGTGTGTGGCTACAGAGAAGCGGTCCATTGAGAGAATAAACCAAACTGATCGCCAAGGTTTGGACTATGTGGGGTTTTCAGCCATGGTCCAGTGAGTCACTCTCTCCCAAGGGAAACAGGTGAATATAGAGAGATTTACACCGGACAATGGCAACAGCTGAACATTTTAATTCTCTAGGGTGCTATCTATCAGAAGAGCATAGGACAGGAATTCTTGTTCCAACCAGAGTCTGGGTCTCACTTCGAGGAAAAGTACCCAATAGCTATGAGAAGAAAGTACACAGGTGACACAGTAACTTAGCTATGTGACTCTGAGCAAGTCATGTCCCCCTTCTGAACCCCGTCTCCTCCTCTAGCCACCAAGAATTTGGGCCCAATACTTCATAAGAATTTGTTGAATGTTTGGAGATAAACAGACTCACTTTACAGCCATGAGCTTTGTCTAGAGTGGAGCTATTATATTTCCCCTTTAAAAGGTCTCCTGAAATACAAGAACATCATTTAAAAGTGAGAGTGAGATCTTGCTGTAGATGGATATGTTCCAGTACTAGATGAGAAGGGGAATTAAACCACATCCATTTAAAATCTGACAGAGGACCAAGGAGAATAAAACCCTCTTGGTTTAATGACAGGACTAAATTGGGTTGTTTCAAGTTGCCACTGAGTTTCTGAGTTCTTTAGAAGGAAGATAAAACAATCTCAAAAAGAATGATGTATATAACGGATTAATTTCCAGAGCATTCACAGATGCCATTTATGTTGCAAGTCTTTCTTCCTGAATTGTTTTCAATTTTCAATTGAGGGGTTATTTTAAAGCAAATAGATGAACCTGGTGAAAGGGAGAAAGAGAGTGAGGAGGGAGTGTGGGAAAGAGAGGCTTTGTAATGACTTCCATGTAAGGACAGCCTGGGACCCCTTTCTCCAGCCTCATCTCCTTCCATCCTTTCTTTCACTTTATGGTTGGAACACATCATTATTCCCCAACTTGTACACTATTTCAAGCCTCTGGGGTCTACTTGGACTGCTCTGTGTCCAAGTAGAGTTGTTTATCCCTCCTTTTGGTATGGATTCCAAACCTTCTGCCTTTCCACTTTCCTTCTTCCAAGGAAAAAGTAGAGGAGAGGAGCACAGATTGGTTTGGCTGAGTGGATAGAGCGTTGGCCTGCAGACTGAAGGGTCTCAGGTTCGGTTGAGAGAGAGAGAGAGAGAGAAGAAGAAGAAGAAGAAGAAGAAGAAGAAGAAGAAGAAGAAGAAGGAGGAGGAGGAGGAGCAGGAGGAGGAGGAGGAGGAGGAGGAGGAGGAGGAGGAGGAGGAGGAGGAGGAGGAGGGGAGGAGGAGGAGGAGGAGGAGGAGGAGGAGGAGGAGGAGGAGGAGGAGGAAGAAGAAGAAGAAGAAGAAGAAGAAGAAGAAGAAGAAGAGGGAGGAGGGGAGGAGGGGAGGAGGAGGAGGAGGAGGAGGAGGAGGAGGAGGAGGAGGAGGAGGAGGAGGAGGGCATTTTCCATCTGCCACTTGGAGAATGCTGTCCGCTCTATGAACAATACCTCACTTCATCCTCACAGCTCGCCCACCAGGCAAGTTCTCTATGAGCCCATTTTGCAGATGACAAAGTTGAAGGTCCGAGAGGTTAGGAACTTTCCCAACACCACCCAGCAGCTGGGCTGGGACTTGAACAAACTGCAAAGAAAGCTTCCTACTCTGTTTATGTTATTCTGTAGCATATAGTAAGCCACTAATTAGACTCTTTATTTAGAAAGATGCCCCTGGCTTTAGCAGGGTGGAGAACAGAGGTGGCGAAGCCAGTGAGAAGGGTTGGGAGGCACTCTGGGAAAGGTTGGACTAGGACACATTAGAGGAAACGAAGTGGCGTAAAAGAAATGGAGTGGGCAGACTTTGTTGACTAATTAGATAATAAGATCTAATACTTATTGAGCAATTACTATGCGCCAGGCACTGTCCTAAGCACTTTACCAGTATTAATGCAATATCTCTTCCCTGCAGGCCCACAAAGCAGGGACTCTCCTTATCTCTGTTTCACAGATGAGTAAACCAAGGCACAGAGAGGTAAAAGGTCACAGACCTAGTAAATGAGGGATGTGGAATTCAAAGCCGGCACCCGGGGTCCAAGCTCTGTGCAGAGAAAAATAAGGGAGAGAGAGGGAGCAAGGGTGGCTCCCAGGTTTCTGGCGTGGTGACTGAGGAATGTAGGGCCTCTGCTTCCCCCACTGGCCTGGAATTCAGATGAGCCAGGCCCCAAGCCAGGGGACTGCCTATCCCCCTGCCCTCCTGCCCTCCTGCCCTCCTGCTGGGCCAGCATTCTGGTGGCCGTGTCTTTCTGCAGGAGCCCGAGGTGGCTGAGAAGGGAGCCGTGTGTGGAATACAGACGACTCCACCCAACCCTCAACCTCAGTGCTCGGAGAGCAAGACGGCAGCAGCGGGGTCTGAGCTGGAAGGGCCGGCTCCAGCGCCCCACTTTCTCAGTATTTCAGACGCATGACCACTCACACCCGAAGGCCCTCTGGGTGCCTGACCTCCTCCCCTGCCTGGTAGAGGCCGGGGTACCTGAGCTGGGAGCAGGATGTGGGGGCTCACAGGGCCCCGGCCAGAAGGAAGGGAGGGCTGGGAGTGAGCAGCAGAGGAAGGAGAGGTCCTGCCCGGAGCCCATCCTGCCAGTGGAGACCCGCAGCCACCACATGGCCCCAGGCAGGAAAGGAAGCAGGAGGCTTCTCAAAATAGACCAGGAGCTGCAGCTCTGCGGCATTTCCCTGCTCCCACCATCTGCCAACCCTCCGGAAGAGAGGCGGGGGAGGGGAGGGCCCAGTGTGGCTGCCAAGCTGGCGCCCACCACTCACCCAGCACCTCTCCCTGCCAAGCTCCCTGTTCTCCTTCTGTGACCCTTACAGGGGCAGGGCAAGGCCAAGATTATTGTCACTGAAATAGGAGGAAACCGAGATTCAGGGAAGTAAAGTGACTTGTCCAAGGCCACACAGCGGGGCCGCCCCACCGCCAGGAGGCTGGACAGCAGGGCCTGCAGCTGAAGGCAGAGGTGGCCCAAGTCCTTCAGGGAACTCAGTGGGAGTAGGGGACGGAAATAGAGGGGAGGGAGAAAGAAGAAATGAGACAAGAAGGAAAAAAGAAGAAAAGAGAGGGAGAAGGAAAGATAAGGGAGGGTCTATGTGTGAGAAAGAGGGAAGTGAGAAGGGGAGAGGCACTGATCTCGAACTGGCAGCTCCATTCTGAACCCTAAAGAAGCCAAGTCTTTTTCCCTATTCTTCTCCCCAGAGCAGGAGAGCGCAGGGTGTGGCTGCCCAGAGCCTTGGAGGAACTGCAGAAGCAATGCCCGTGGGTGGGGCTCACCACGGAGGGCTTCTTGGAGGAGGAGAGCCAGGGCCCAGGTGATGGAGATGGAATGAGGGTGGGAGCCTGTGGCTCACACACCCTATGGCTGTGTCTCTTTCAAGGAGAGGTCCAGGTGACCACCATCCCAGTGATGACTTTCTTCCCAGCTTCTGGGACCCAGAGAGGTTGGAATCAGGAGAGGCAGCTGGGCTCCATGGCCAGCTTCCCAAATTGCTGCCATTTTCTGAAGACCTACTGTGCACCCAGCCCTGTGCCTGTGCCTGTGGACCCTTGGATAAACCAGACAGAGCCTGATCTTGTGGGACACACCGTCCCATGTGGGAGACAGACAAGACATGTGTGAACATCCTGTGCTGAATGATCCCAAGGAAGCTACCGGGCCACGAGGAGGGACAATGGGGGGCCTCCTGAAAATGGGGGCTTAGAGCAAACCCATCCTTCAGCAAAGGCTTGGCTTCCCTGAGCCTTTCCCAGGGCCCAGCGCGCAGCTGGGCATTCTAGGGCCCCTGTATGTTCCAGCAGTCAGCAGGGAGAAGGAGGAAGGGTGGGAAGGAGAACTGGCCTCTTTCTGGCCCTCTCCTGAATCACTGCAAGCATGGTCTGGGGACTTGCTGGAAGAAACCCCCACCCCCACTCATGGAAGCCTATGAACATGCCTAAAATTCCACCACTGGAGACACATTTTTGGGGGGATGAAGTATTCTCTTATAAAAAAAAAAATAACTTTAGAGAGAGCCTAATGAATCTTGGTCTGAGCTTATCCAGCTTGTCGGGTAAGAGGTGGAGGCAGATTGCCTTGTTTTAAGCCCTGGCTGCACCACTGTGAGATTCTGGGTAAGTCACTGAACCCCCATGAGCCTCGGTTTCCTTCTCTGTAAAATCGGAATGAGAATATTACCTCCCTCGTGGGAGAAGGTAACATAAAGCCCTTATCAGAGAGTGTGCCATTTAGAAGACACTGTGGAATGGTTGGCTGTCATCGTTGTTATTATTATTGCTGTCATGATTGTCATCATCATTATTATCCCAGAACACTAACTTTGTACTTGGTCCTGTGCTTGCCACTGAAGCAACAAAGAGGAATAAAACAGGGACCCTGGCTCCAGAATTTTACAGTCAAATGCCTAGAGCAGGGGAAAGCCTGAAGGGCATCGTTCACACCTTAGTATAAATTAGTTTCATAAACTACTGAGCCCTTAAGTAGGGGAGGGCACTTTCTAGTGAGAAGACCAGAGTCCACAGGAGAAAGAGCAGCAGGGGAATTCATCCATCCTGTTTTGACTTGTTGGGATAGGGTGGGGTCACAGATCTGACCCCTGGGACAAAAACCAGGGAAACCAGATTCTTCCAGGGGTGGCTGGTCCTTGGCCCGAGGAAATTCCCTTCAAGAGGTGGGGGAGAAGCATCCGCTTGAAGTGCACGGGAGGAAAAATCTTTTCTGCCTGCCAAAGCACATGATTGTTCCAGCCACCTCCCAGTCTCAGACCACTTCTGCCAGGGCCTCTGCCTTGGCCTTGAACTTCAGAATGCTGGGTTATTTTCCTTCTGTTCACTTGGGAAGAGATTTGGGCCTATTTTGGGAAGTTGGCTGGACCTCCTGCTCTGGCCTCTCCCTTCTCCCCCTCCCCCCCACCCCCACCCCGGGGTGGGACAGTTACTGTGTGAGGCCTGGGTGACCTCCACGGCCTGGAGAAAGCTCGGCTCAGAGGGAGGCAGAGCAAGCCTGGGAACGTGGGTGGTGGAGTGAAGGAGGCTTGGTGGGCCCGTGACCAAGATTTTGCTCCCTGTCCTGCTTCCCTCCATTCCCAGACACTAGCCGGGGCTGGACACGGACTGCAGGCCAGCAGGAAACCAACTATTGTCTCCTTGCTGTGAGTGAGGCCAAGGCTCAAGCTTCACTCTGGCTCTGAGCCGGGCATCCTGCGGCCCACATGGTCCCACTTGGGCCACGTACCCAGCACTTTCTAATGGAGGGCAGGGAGCTAGTCCATCAGATCCAGCCCCCACCTCCTTGACACAGAAACAAATAGCCCACAACAGGGCAGAGACCTGACCAAAGCTACACAACAGATGGTGACCTAGGCCTGGGTTTTCTGAGCAGGCTCTCAAGAAGTTCTGAATGAATGTGTGAATGAATACAGGAATGAATGAAAATTCTGGTGCATGTGCCCCTACATCAGTGATAAGAGAGTCAAGAATCCATTAAACAGCTGTTCTTAAAGACACCAGGGAGAGGGAGCAGGGTCCAGGCCTGCAGTGCCCACACCATGCCAGGGTTGGGTCTGCAGTGCCCACACCATGCCAGAGCCCGGGTCTGCAGTGCCCACACCATGCCAGGGCCCGGGTCTGCAGTGCCCATACCATGCCAGGGCTCAGGTCTGCAGTGCCCACACCATGCCAGAGCCCGGGTCTGCAGTGCCCACTCCATGCCAGGGCCCGGGTCTGCAGTGCCCATACCATGCCAGGGCCCGGGTCTGCAGTGCCCACACCATGCCAGGGTTGGGTCTGCAGGGCCCACACCATGCCAGAGCCAGGGTCTGCAGTGCCCACTCCATGCCAGGGCCCAGGTCTGCAGTGCCCACACCATGCCAGGGCCCGGGTCTGCAGTGCCCACTCCATGCCAGGGTTGGGTCTGCAGGGCCCACTCCATGCCAGGGTTGGGTCTGCAGTGCCTACTCCATGCCAGGGCCCGGGTCTGCAGTGCCCACTCCATGCCAGGGTTGGGTCTGCAGTGCCCACTCCATGCCAGGGCCCGGGTCTGCAGTGCCCACTCCATGCCAGGGTTGGGTCTGCAGTGCCCACACCATGCCAGGGTTGGGTCTGCAGTGCCCACTCCATGCCAGGACCCGGGTCTGCAGCGCCCACACCTTGCCAGGGCCCGGTCTGCTGTGCCCACACCGTGCCAGGGCCCGGGTCTGCAGTGCCCACTCCATGCCAGTACTTGTGTGAAGGCATTGTTAGAACTTCCTCTCCTGAGTTGGGGAACCACACTTTCCCAGGCTTTCTAAGGAGATGTTGCTTTCACCTCTTCTGCGATGGGGGTGGTGAGGGAACACAGTTAGTGAACAAAAGTTTACTGCAGCACATCGCACGCTGACCACGGATTCGCACTGCAAGCCAACCAGACAAGGTGGGGAGACAACCAACCACCGAGCACACCAAGGAAGGCAGGACGACCGCCTGGGACTCCGTGTGACCAATGCGAGCAGTGTTGGGCTGCATCTGGTGGGGAGCAGGGCCAGGTGCGGGTCTACGCTGCCTCTCCGAGGAGGTGGCATCTAGGCTGAGCCCATGGAATGAGAAGGAACCAGCCTGGTGAAGCTCTAGGAAAAGGGTCTGTCCACGCAGAGGACACAGCCAGGGGCCACGGCCCTGAGATGAACAAGTGCTCAGCCTTGTCCCCAATAGAAGGCCCCAAGCGAGGTCTGTGCGGCTGGCCAGGGCCTGGTCACACAGGGCTTTCCCACCAGGCTGTGGCGCTTGGGTCTTCTGATAGCACCAGGCAGCCAGGGAAGACAAGAGGGTTGGTGGGATCACTTGCTATTTTAAGACCATATTTTGCCCTGAATGAAGGGCGGATGAGGATGAGAAAGAGAGGCCGTGGGGAGACTGGCTAGGAAGCTGAATGGTCAGGATGAGAGGTGGTGTCACCTGAATGGGGCACCGTTGGCGGCGAAAGAAGCGAATGTTCGAAGGGAGCTTTAGGTGGTAGAAATGACGCGGCTCGCTGATGGAGTCGGTGACCGTGAAGGAGAAACAAGGAGGGCCCCAGGGTCCTGGCTTTGTAACCCAGTGGATGTAATGAGGCTGGGGAGGGTGGAATGAAATGCTCCGCTTCCGCTGAGCTGAGTCAGAGGTGCCTTTGGACACCCCAGGGGAGATGGTCAGGAGGCAGCTGGACATGAGCGGCAATGGCGATGATGGTGAGGATCATATGCGATTTGTGCTTCTGTTCTCGTGTGTGCCTGGGCCTCCCCCCAGGCTGTGCCTCTTGAGGGCAGAGGCTGAGCTTGGTTTTGTTCCTAACTCTGTTCTCAGCATTGAGTCCAGGGCTGCGCTGGGGCCTGGTGAGTGGGGAGGTGGGGGAGGGCTCAGTAAGTCTTTGTCAAATAAGCAACTGACAAGACAGAGGCTGCCTGGTGTGTGGATGGAGCTGGAAATCCAGGCACCAGCGATGGACCTTTCCTAAGAAAATGGCCAGGCCCTGGCCTGGCTTTCCCAGCTCTCCCTCTGGTCTCCTTCCCTCCTCCCAGCTTCCTGCCAGGAAACACAGCCCCCAGGCAAAGTCATGAACCAGAACCACCTCCTACAGGGGAGCTGCAAAAACACCTCTCCTTCCATTATCTTGGATGATCCTTGAAACCACCTGGGCAGAGGCAGTGCCCGCCCACCAGCCACCCACCAGGAAACAGGAAGGCAGCATTCAGGGGGTGCTGGCATCATCAGGATGGGAATACTGGTCTCCTGTCACCCTGCTTTGACAAGAATTCTCACAGAGTCTGGGAGTGTTCTGTTCCCCAAGGACATGGCGTTTAAAGCAGAAGAGCAGAGATCCCTACGAAGGAGGAATGTTAGGGGTGGCGTTCCGGGGAAAGCCCTGGGCACACTGGGCTGAGCAGGGAACTCACTGAGCTGCTCTGGCCAACTCCTTTCCTCTCCCTGGCCTCAGTTTCCCCATCTGACAAATGGGTCAGCCCTGCAGATCTCTGAGTCTCTGCAGATCTCTGAGTCTCTCTCCGACTGAAAGTCCCTGGACCCCAGCTCTGGAGGATCCAAAGACTGACCTGCAGGCCCTCTTCCCACCCCCACCACACCACCCCTCCGGTGGCCACAGCAGCCCCTGGCCATTTCCCAGCAGCCTCTGCTCAGCCCAGCAGACGCACACCACCTGCTCTGGCGTGGAGCAGTTTTCCTGTTGGGCAAGGCGGTGACAGGAAAGGGACAGAACCTGACCTCTGCTTGGAAAGCCAATTGTGCAACACGGTCTGCGGGGGGAGGCATGTGGCCGACGGGAAAGACGCCTGAAGGAGCCAGGGACTTCTTTGAAATGAATATCTTGGCCAGACCTACAGAGAAATGTCCTTTTGGACACCACTAACTCTGGGTCGGACCAGACTGCAGCCGTGTCCGGCTGTGTCGCTGAATACAGTCTTGCTGGGTCACTGTCCAGGAGGCATAGAGTTGCAGGGCAGTGGATAAGATAACCTAACCTTCTGGTTTCTGCAACCCAAACCTCTGGCTTGTACTTAGAGGCAGCCTAGGTACAGTCATCTGGGCGTCCTCTCCCAAGGCAAGAAAGGAATGTATTTTTAGTAACAAGGAAAAGTCACTTTGCATCAAGTCTAAGAGTAAAGCCGATCATGTTAGGGACTAGTAGGGACAGACGAAGGTGGAGAGATTCAGTGGCTAGAGCTATGCGGATCATTTTTTCTTATAAAGAAGGATGGTTCCGAGGATCATGAAATCTTCACATTGCTGTTTGGAATAAGTGCATCACGATGGCGTGTGTATTGGACACCTACCATGTGCCAAAGACAGGGCTGGGAAATCTGTACATGTGATCGCTCATTCTCAGCTTTTCTGCAAGGTGGATTAAACAAAATTTCTATTGCTTTAAGGCCGTGGTTGGCAAACCGAGGCTCGAGAACCACATGCGGCTCTTTGGCCCCTTGAGTGTGGCTCTTCCACAAAATACCACGTGCGGGCGCGCACGTACAGTGCGATTGAAACTTTGTGGCCCATGCGCAGAAGTCGGTATTTTGTTTAAAGAAGTCGGTATAAAGTTTAAGGCAATTCAAGTTTTCTATCTCTTCTTGAATCCATCTTTTGCAATTTATGTCTTTCAAAGAATTTTTTGTAGCTAAAATTTCACATGTCCTGGCATCAAATGGTTCATTATATTCCCTCCTCATTTCATGTCTGTAGGGTCTCTAGTTATGTCCATGCTTCCATTCCTGATATTGCTAATCTGTGTTCTTATCACAGATGAGGAAACCGAGGCTGCCTCAGGCCTCCAAAGCCACAGACTGACCAAGACGCAACAATAGCCCTCCCCTTCCAGCACCTATGCAGGGAGGAGGTTTTGACGGAGGTGGAAGAAGACCGTGAAGGTGCCCCGGGCAGGGAGAGTGGCTGGCGGAGGAAAGCCAGCCTCACCTCCCTCAATATCGTGCCCCAAACTGACTGCAGGCACAGGCGCCCGGTGACACCCATCCCAGCCCGGCCTCTGTGGAATCTCCCGGGGAGGCTGCTGAGCAAAGGGTCCCAGAGCTTAGCTCAGAAGGCAAGCCTGCCAGAGAGAACAAGATGCATTCCTCCCCATGTAACACTCCTGGGTGGTGGGAATGTGGAGCTGGTTAAAAGCGGGAGGGGTACATATAATGTTGCATTGGAAGAAAGGCGTTTTTCTTTACTGGATAAGCATTGATTAAAAAAAAAAAATGTCCCTATTTAAAAAATAAACTTGGCTACGGTGGCAGATCTCATCCTCTCCTGCCCGTATCCCATACACCCTGGCTTTGGACTTGGGGCTTCCCACGGCAGTCTCTGTGGTTCTCTGTCGGGGTTCCTGTGGCCACAGGAAAGCACTCATCCAGTCTGGGGCAGGTCAGAAGTGCCAGGGAGTTAATGCCCTGGAGAAGCCCACCTCAGTCAGCGATACAGGGAATGGATGCCAAATGCTGGCTTGTCGTCCATCCTGTGGGTTGACATGAAGGCACTGGCCACCCAGTCTCCCAGGAGATGGAAGCCTGCTGCCCATAGGGTGGCCTGCTCGTTCATGCAGCCAGCCCTGTTTCCTTCGGCCCATCTCACTTCCCCACCCGCTTACCCTTTCCTGGGACACATCCCAAATAACTGCACCAAATCCTTGCCTCAGGGTTCACTTTGGGGGAACCTAAAATAACCACGTAAAGGAGGCCATGTCCTGGGGCCTGTCCTATCGAGGTGACGAGGTGACGTCACCTTCCTCCCCTGCCTGATGGGGGTGAGAACAGCACCTCTCTCAGCAGTTCGTTGTAAGGACTGAATGAGACAATTCATGAAAAGCAATTTTCACAGTCCAGTGGGGCCTTGTCTTCCGAGTGTCCCGACTAACGAGTGTTTTGAGATACCAGCTGTCTCTTCACCAATTTTTTGCATTGAGTTGACAGAGTAATTTGAGTTAATGAGCTCCTTAACGAGCTCGGTCTCAGAACGAATTAAACTCATAAGTCAAGGCCCCACTGTACCTGGTACTTGGTAAGTTCTCAAAAACGACTAGCTATAATTAATAGATGGCCTACAGCAGAGCCAAATAGACTTGGGAATAGCAGCATGGGGAGCAATATCAACAAGTGACAAGCGAAGGATTGTTACCCTGAATATACAAAAAAAGACTAGCCCGGCGGGTATAGTTGAGCATCGACCTATGAACCAGGAGGTCATTGTTCAATTCCCGGGTCAGGGCACATGCCTGGGTTGGGGGCTTGATCCTCAGTGGGAGGCGTGCAATGATTCTCTCTCATCATTGATGTTTCTATCCCCCCTCCCTCTCCCTTCCTCTCTGAAATCAATATATACATGGACTACACTACCCTGCAGAACAGCAGCCAAGGACATGCATAGGCGATTCACCAAAGAACAAATAAGGGAACCCAGTAAACATATTAAAAGATGTTCAACCTAACTTCTCAAATAATTAAAAAAATGCTGAGAAAACCATAATAATTCATTCACTCATGCAAAAATTGTGCAACTGGCAACATTTTAAAAAAATTGATAATATTCTATGGTGAAAAGGATGCAGCAAAAACAGATGGCTCATGACAACGGGAACTGTCCAACCTTCCCGCAGGGTAGTTCGGCAGTTCTTAGTTAAATCCCACATTCACAACCCCCTGTGAGACTTCCTCCTATGGAAATCCCACACTCATGCAAAGAGGCTTAGGAGCAAGAACAGTCACTACACCACCGCATGAAGAGAAAGTTGTGAACACCCAAGTGACGGTCGATAGGGGAGTAAATGAACATGGAATATCCAAACAGAGAATGCCAGGCAGCTGTTAGAAAGAATGAGAGGTTTACTCGTACATGTGCCCTGGAGATGAGAGCCAGTATGAGGTGGAAAAAGAAGCCGCACACGTCTACAGAGAGCATGAGTGTGCTCCTGGTTAAATAACACTTGCATATATCCTTGTGCATAAAATGATGCGTGCACCATATAAAACTCTTAGTGTCAAGAAAAACTAGAAGAAAAAGAACAATGTCGTAACAGGAGTGCTAGGTACCTTGGTGGCTTTGTTTTTTTTGTTCTTTCTCATTTTAACAAATGTTGGTATTTCCCACATTTTCTACAATGAGCAAATATTTCTTTTAGAATTAGAAACAAAGCACATGAGTTTGAATAGAGGTGTGATCAAATGGGGTGGCCTCAACTCGCCTGGCAGAGGCTTGCCTTTCAGAGGATACAGCGAGAATGTTCTGGAAGATGACCTCTTTCTACCAAGATATAGAGCAAACAGATTAGGTGGGTCTACAGCTTCTCTGAGCTCCTACAGCTTTTCCCCTGGCGATCGAAGACCAGCACTGCCCCACACAGTCAGGCCGCGTCCCCTGGGAGACAGCACTCGTCTCCTGAAGCTTCTGTCTGGATGGGGCTTGGGTGAAATGGAAACCATGAGCAATTTCTCTTGGGCCAGATGTAAACCACCAGCACCTGTTCACGAGGTGCTGGCCCCTCACCCAGATTTCCGGGAGAACAACTGAAAACATCCCTTCCTCCCAGATAACAATAACAACAATAATTAGTACCAAAGGCTTTCCCCGTTCAACCCCGAGGCCCAGTCTCCTCACTGGGGTTGAAGTTGGGCTGGGTAGCTAGAGGAATAAAACTTCTTACCTGACCAGATCACGCTGGAGAGCAGGAGGCGCACTGAGCCAGGAGGAGAGCAGCCTCCCTTTTATAGGTAAAAACCCCACCCATCTTCTCCATCAGGAAGTTTCATCTACAGCATGTGGGTTTTGAGGCACCAAGTAGATGAGATGGTTCATCAACCCCTGTGACCTTTATCTCATGCAGGGAGAGAAAAACAAGTTTCCCCACCTCAGAAGGAGAGGGTGTTGGAACCTCAGGTGCCTCCTGCTCAGGCGGGAACCAAGCCCACCTGCAGGCACAGGCAGCAGGGCCCTTGGCAGTGGGGAGGCTGAGGAGGGGGCTCTGGGCCCCTTGCTCTCGCCTTTGCCAGGATCTCAGAGGAGCCTCTTACTCATGCAATGACCTGTGTGAACTTGTAGTACATTGGGTTGAGATTTATGTCTTCTCACCACATTTCACGAATGCCTCACAAAACATTAGACAAATGGCTTGAGGTGGAGCTCCCTAGAGGCAAGACTCCCAAGGAGGGAGTCTTCTCACCTGGTGTCACATGTGTTTATGATCTATGGAGCATACCTACATGTCATACCAAACCTGGGTCATTTGTTACGCACAATAACACCAAGAACGTTATCATCTCCATCTTACAGATAAGAAGAATGAGGCACAGAGAGATGAAGTGACTGCTTAAAGTGAGATCAAGATTCCTACCCAGGCCAATCTGACGCTACCACCTGAGACTACCGTTAGATTCGGGGGGAGATATTTCCAAACAGTCCTGCTGGATTCCTCAGGCAGGATGCTCAGTATATTCATCCTATTGGTGGTTACAAATTACCACCAATCTAGTGGCTGGAAAAAAACACAAATGTATTGCTTTAGAGTTCAATAGGAGGTCAGAAATCTGAACCAGACCTCACCAGACTAAAGTCCACATGTTGGCTGAGCTGCATTTTTTTTCTGGAGGCTCTAGAGCAGCGGTTCTCAACCAGTGGGTCGCGACCCCTTTGGGGGTCGAATGACCCTTTCACAGGGGTTGTCTAAGACCATCCTGCATATCAGATATTTACATTATGATTCATAACAGTAGCAACATTACAGTTATGAAGTAGCAACGAAAATAATTTTATGGTTGGGGGTCACAACATGAAGAACTGTATTTAAAGGGCCAGAAGGTTGAGAACCACTGCTCTAGAGGAAATCCATTTCCTTGTACTTTGCAGAGACCCTCCCACCATCTTCAAAGCCGGCAATGGCCAATTGAGTCTCTCAAGGCCATATCTTTGGTCTCACTCTTCTGCCTCCCTCTTCCCCATGTCAGTACCTTCATGATTAAATTGGGGACACCTACATAATCCAGGATAATCTCATTTAAAAAAAAAAAAAATATATATATATATATATATATATATATATATATATATATATATTTTTTTTTTTTTTTTTTGAGAGAGGAAGGGAGAGGGACAGAAAGACAGAACCATCAATGATGAAAGAGAATCATTGATCAGCTGCCTCCTGCATGTCCCACTGGGGATCAAGCCTGCAACCGGGGCATGTGCCCTGACTAGGAATCAACCCATGACCTCCTGGTTCATAGGTCAGTGCTCAACCACTGAGCCATGCTGGCTGGACAGGATAATCTCATGTTAAAGCTAGTTAAATAGCAACCTTAATTCCTTCTGTAACCTTAATTTCCTCTTGCCGTGCAATGTAACGTATTATTCACAGGTTTTGGGGGATTAGGATGTGGACACCGTGGTGGGGGACTATACACTCAGAGAGACAACAAACTCATGTAGTCACCAAACCCATCATCTGGTTTCCCCTTCACATGAGGTTTAAAAACCTGATTCACCCCGAGGCTGACTTCTAGGTTAGGAACATAGGTGACTTATCATAGTGGGAAGCACCCTCATCCTGGTCCTGATGGGGTCAGAAAGACCCAGTATGAGGATTATTTACCCAGTCTTATCTATGTTTACTATTACAAGAGTCATGTCTGCTCATGCAACATATTCAAACGTTGCAGACTGTGCGACTGCAGGACACTATACTGTGTCCATCAGAACCTGCCTCCCACACTCCCAGGGCACACAGCTGGCCCTGTCCTCCCAGCCTTCCCTGCAGCCTGGTGTGGTCTCCGGCATCCTGGTTCTACATCATCCTAGTTCTTTGGTTGAAGGTCAGCAAACCGACTGGAGCTGAAATGACTGGAGGTTGGAGTCTGTATCTTCTGAAGTTAGCTCCTAGAATTCTTATACAAACATACTGTTTATCTACAAGCCACATACGAGTCAGTGTCAGCACATACAGAAACAATGTCAAAAGAATGGTGGGGTGAGCTACAACCTCCACTGTTACAACCCCCTTTAAGAAATAATTATTATATGCCTACTATGTCCCAAACCCTGGCTATTCACTGGGGATACAGAGGAGACTAAGAAAGAGCCATTCCTTCACTCCCTCCTTGCTAAACGAACGTGACTTTGTTCACCCAGCACTGTGCTGGGCCCTTCCCCATCCAACCTGGGGGCAAGTCCTAGTGTGGTCTGAGTATTCAGCATGATCTCATTCCCTAGGCCATGTAACTAGCTGGGACACAGGCAGGGGACATAACTCTGGCCAATGAAATGTCCGGGGATATCTGATAGGAGGTTTCTGAGAAAGTCTTCTTTGTGCCTAAAAAGCGACACAAGGCTAGATTCTGCCTGGCTATTGCAACTGTCCTGGCAGCGAGAGGGGAGCCAGGCAAAAAGGACAAGTGGATTGCCTGAGGATGGTGGAGAGGCAAGATGGAGGCTCCCTGGAGCCGGGGACCACCCCTGAGCCAGGGGGTTCACCATCTGCATGGTGTCCTTTCTGATCAACCCCGGTGTACAGAATCTGCTGTACCTTGAAACTGAAAATATACTTTATACCACTCAGGCCTCACCTAGCGGGGCAAGGGTTCAAAAGCAGATGTAGACTCTGAAGGACGAATAGGTGTCAGCCCTCAGGGTGCTCCAGGCAGACAGAGCTGCCAGCATCTGTACATGATATGCTTTATGACTTAGGAGGAGCTGAATTCAGCTGGTTGAGGAGCGCTAAGAGAGGGGAATGGAGATGGGATGGGGCTGGCATGAAGGATTTTGTGGACCATCATAAAAAGATTGCACTTGAGTCTGAGGGTATTAGGGAGCCGTTGAATTATCTGAAATGGATGGGCATGATCATCTTTGCATTAGCTGCAGTTGGAAGGAGGGACTGGAGGGCTAAGAGTAGAGGCAGTGGGGCAAGTTGAAGAGCTGCTCTCACCCACTTCCTTTGGCGGGGGGCGGGGGGGGGGGGTTGGCCTCTCTCACCTTCCAGGCTCAAGTTTCAAGAGACTGTCTCTGCAACTCTGAAAGACTGATATGACCTACGGTGTGCCAGCCTCTGCCAGGGACCTGACCTCAAAGTCTAATAGGGGCAAACCAAATGTCCCCTGACATGAATGGATAAGCATTATATATACGTGCAATGGGACATTATTTAGCCTTAAAAAGAAAATTTTGACACCTGCTACAACATGGAGAAACCTTGAAGACACGGTGCTAAGTGAAATAAGCCCGTCACAAAGGATAAATATTGTACGATTGCACTTACAGAAGGTTCCTAGAGTAGTCAAGTTCATGGAAACAGAAAGCAGAATGGCGGTCTCCAGGGGCTGTGGTGGGTGGGGGGAAGGGGATGCTGAAAGTTATTGTTTAATGGGTGCTGAGCGTCAGTTTGAGAAGATGAACAAATTCTGGAGGTAGGTGATGCTAATAAGTGCACAGCAGTGTGGATGCACTTAATGCTACTGGACCATACATTTGAAATGGCTAAAATGATAATTTTTATATAATGTATAGTTTACCACAATAAAAAATTTAAGGCTAATAGGACTAAATCTAGTACAGATGGCTACAACATAAAAGATGGCAGAGAAGAAAGTTTCTAATGAGAAAAACACCAACAAGAAAAAGGGAAGAATGAGAGAGGTTAAGCGGTAGGTCAGCAGAAAGTAGGGGAGGTGAACTCATGATTGAACAACTATACACCCCGCATGTCACCCCATGGAATCCTCACCAAGACATTAAAGTTCTATTTCACTCCCATTTTACAGATGGGGAAACAGTGGCTCAGAGACTTGAAGTGGCTCTCCCAAGATCCCACAGTGAATAGACCGTGGGCATGGCACTGGAACGCAGGGGTGCCTGACGCAGAAGGCGCGCCTCAACGCCTGGCCTCTGGGGAGCTGGTGGTCCAGCTAGGTTGGCACAGAGCTGAGGCAGGAGGTAGTGGAAAGAAGGCTGGAAAGGTATGTTGGGAGCCTTGAATGCCAAGGTAGGTGTCCGTCCTGAATTCATTAGGCAACTTAGGAAAGACTGAAGGTTTGGATCTAGAATGCGGCATAAAATTAACCAGGACTCACTCATTCCTTTGTGTTAGCACTGATCTTCCCTGTTAAATGGCCGAAAAGGTTGCCTTTTTAGAAAGTAGCGCCTGCCAACCTGTTGCTCTGAATGCACTTCCTTGCCAGGCCATAGATGAGAGTGGTACCTGAGGGGCATGGCCAGAGGCTGCTTCAAGTTTTACCTGCAGCATGGGTCCCCCTCCTCTCCCAACACCACCACATCCCTCCTCCCTTGTCTTTCTTGGGGAGCACAGTGAAGCATCTGGCGATGGGCCAGGGTGAGTGAGGCTTGGCCCGAGTCGCTCAAGAACCATAGGGCTGTAAGGGAAGGAGGAAGTTGAGAGGTGTAGCATCCAGCTCGGCTTAAGACACTAAGGCCCGGCTTGAGTTAGAACAGGTCAGAACAACCTCTCGGGCCAACAGCCCCTGCCCTCTGCCAACGCCTGCTGAGACAAGTTCGCTTTGAACAAGGGACTTCCAAACATCATCATCTGTAGTTTAGTCAGGACTGAAACACATGAATGGCATTTCAGTGCTGTCCCTGCAATCCATGCTACCTTCTCGCCCAGACACACACCTGGTGTGCCTGACAGTAGCTGGTGGCCTGGGAATGACTCCCTGGAGAGGTAATACCCCTCTTTTGGTGGTAAGAGAGCCAGAGATGACATGTTCAAATTAAAAACAAATGGAGATCCGGCCTTGAGAAGTACCTGAATAGACCGAACCAGTTTAGTCACCCAAGCAAAGCTTAATTTATTTTATTTTGTACATCTCACTTATCTGGGGCATTTCTCACTTACGCCTCTGGAAATCATACCAAAGCAAAACTTGAACTGCTTCCCAAGGCTGATGTGAGATAACCACTGACTAATTCCCTATCATTTAGGAACACTCTAATAGTATAACTAATTACTGTGAAGAATAAAGTCACTGCTCTCTCGCTGTATAAACAGCTTTCTAACAACGTAGCCCAAGCCTCAGTCCGTGTTTTGGTTTGAGGGCTCTCAGTCTGCAAACTGTCTTTTTGGTGCGTGCACAATAAAGCTGGAGTGATGATTCCGAATGTCTCGCTGGCTTTACTGCAGCTATTTCTGAGGCTTTGAGAGACACCAAGTGCCACCTCTGAACTAGAACAGCATCCGGGCGTGTAGGACCTGCCACGCCATTTCCTTCCTTTTAAAAAGTTACTTCTTACTCTTGATTTTGATTCATTTCAAATATGTAGAAAATGTGCAAGCAGCTTCCTCGATAGCCCATCACCTGGATTAACTAGATTTAACATTGTATCTGGTTGGCTTCTCCTTATTTGTTCTTCTTCCGAAGAAAGCAGCATAAATACAGCTGAACTCTCACCTGAACTCACCTCTCCCACCTTCACCAGAGGCAACACAATGACATGCACTCAGTCACGTGTTAATCTTTCACTTCCAGTATACGTGTATATATGCATATTGATAAATAGCATATTCTATGGTTTTGAGTAGCTAAGTTTTATGGTAAGCATCCACGTGTAACTTGCCTGAATCACTCAATATAATGTACTAGGGGCCCAGTGCACAAATTCGTGCACCTTGAAAGGAACTGTGGGTTCCTTTGAGGCTGCAGTGGGCACAGGGGTGGGTTTTGGCCCATCCTCTGCACCCACGCTGAGCCTCTCCCACTGCGGCCCCCAGTCCCCTGTCTGCCGGCAGCCCCACTGCCGCTCCCACGCACTGACAGCACGGAGCAATTGGAGCTAGCGCCATCAGTGGGTGCAAGCGGTGGCTGCTGCCCCAATCGTCCCTCAGGAGCAGGGGGAGGTGGAGAAGCCTTGAGGGGCGATCAGGGCTGGCGCTGGGCGCTGGCAGCAGGTGCAAGTGGTGGCTCTGGCGCTGGCAGCGGGTGCAAGTAGGGCCGGCGCTGGTGCAAGCACTGGGCAGGACCACAGCACACAGGAGCAAAGAATTTTCAGTAACCACCAGAGGCTCGCCCCAATGACAGAGACCAGTGCCCCGCCTTGGTCTGGTGCCCCGGCTCACCTGCACCATCCCACCGCGGCCAACACCTGTCATGTTCCGTGCTCTGCTGCCTACTGCTGACGCCCGCCATGTTCTGTGCGCCCTATGGTGGTCAGCGCATGTCATAGCGACCGGTTGTTCAGCTGTTCCGTTCGGTCTATTTGCATATTAGCCTTTTATTATATAGGATTTGTCATTTATCCATGTTGAAATGTACAGCTCTAGTTCACTCACTTTTTTTACTGATTCTTATTTAATTAATTTATTATTTTTTCACAGATTATTATTAACTAATTAACTAATTAATTAATAATGTTTTTGTTTTTTTAAAATCTTTATTGTTGAAAATATTACATAGGTCCTCCTTTTCCCCCCATTGACCTCTTCCCACTCACTTTTTAACTGTTGTTTAGCTTTTGGTTATATGATTATGTTGACAAAATTATATTTCAGGATCAAATCACAAAAGTTAGATCTATTGAGGAACAGTTGGGCTGACTTCATCTTTGCTGTTGTTGTTTTGTTTTCTTTGCATAGTGTGCAATTCATATCCTTGTCCATAATTCATATCCTTTATGCAAGAATAAGGACGTTTCTTACCTAGAAGTGTAACTGTTGGCCTGAGTGGAATCGTCAACTTTGGTAGGTATTGCAAAAGTCTCTCATTTACACACCCACAGGCAAATATTGTTAGACTTGACCAATTTTCGCTAAACTGATGAAGGTAACATTTTATTGTTGTAATTTGTTTTCATTGTTCTAATTTGTATGTTCGGATTTCTAGTGAGGTTGAGCATTTTTTCAGTAAAGTACCAGGTTAAAACACAGGAGGCCCAGCACATACATATACTAAGCACATGGGAAACACAGGGCATACTTACAGTAGAAAAATTATCTGTTGTTTATATACCTTGTTTTTTTATTTGTTAAATTCTGTGCATTGCCAACTCAAAAGCTTGGCTTGTTTTTCTACTGATTTTTTCTTATTAAGTGGGAGAGGGCCTTTGTATATTCTGGACGTAAGAGGTCAGTTTTATGATTCCAAACATTTCCTCCTTATCTGTGGTGTTTCTTTTTACTTGGTATATGCTGTCTTTTTTTTTTTTTCCCCAGTGTAGTTATAAACACATTTTTCCTATGTTTTCTTCTAAAAAAAAATCTTAAAATCTGTCTGTAATTTATAACTACATGTGCTCTGAGTTAGCAACTTACTTTTATGTTTTTCCATATGCATAGCCATTTTCCCTACAGAATGTAATCAATTGTGCACATTTTCCTCACTGATCTGTAACACTTGCCTGTTTAGTCTACATTCCCTTACTTATGTGTCTGTTTCCAGTTCCCAGTTCTAATCCACAGGCCCTTTTGCCTACCCCTGCCCCTCAAACACAATGCTGAATTGTTATTGCTTTAATGAATCTTATAGGATTTCTCCTTTTTCTCCAAACTTGTCTGCTCTTCTAGGCAAATTGCTCTTCAATATTAACTGCCCCCGCGCCCCCATCCCCACCCCCCGCCAATCTGATAGCAGACAGAGGTGTTTTTTCAGGGAAACACAAAGTAAAGCGGAGATAGACTTAGAGATGAAAATAGTGTCTGAACACCATGAAAGCCTTTCTTCTGTATCACAGTGTTGGGATGAAGGTGAAATGGTCCCATAGCAGAGTGGTCAGCAGGGACTCAGGGACTGGACCGCAGGGTTTGATTCCTGGCTCCCTTCCTTTCTGACCTTGAACTTAACTCATTTATGCCTCAGTTTCAGATCTTAAAATGGGGATGAAAAATAGAATCTACCTCATAGGGTCATTAGGAGGGTCAAAACATAATGTGCCTGAAGAGCTTTACCTAGTATTAGGCAAACACAGAATAAATGTGATTAAGGGCTTACGTTTTAAAGTCAGAATAGAACTGCCCACATCATTCAGTCATTAAGGAAACAAAACCAACTCCTTTGTGAAATATGACACAGAAGAAGACAGAAAGCAAGGTATCAGTACACCCTATATCAATTGTAAAGCAAACACCTTTATAATCACCACCCCACAAAGAACTTGACCACTGGTGGTATTCCTAAGTCCTCCTTGTCCTTGCCTGTGTACAGCCCCTTCCCCAATGTGACTGACTGTAATAAATATGTTGATTCTTCTTAAGGATTCTCTTTATCTCTATTAATATTTTTTCTTCAAACCCTACTTTGCCTAATAGTAATATAACTATACCTATTACCTGTTTAGTATTTACATGGCATATTTTTTTCATTCCTTCATTTTCAATGTATCCTTATGTTTTAGATCCAGCTCTTGTAAACAGCACATAGTTTGATTTTTTTTTAAATCCAGTCTGATATCCTTATTTTTTAACCACTTAGTCTATTAATTTTTAATAAGTTTACCAAGGTAGTTGGGTTTAAATATATCATCTTATCTTGTGCTTTCTATTAACCCCACCTGTTACATTTCTTTTTAATTTTTCTTCTTTTCTGCATTTGGATGAATTGAGCAATGTTATTATTCCATTTTCCTTCCCCACAATTACTATCTGGCCTTATGCACTCTTCATATGCTCTGAGTTGTTATCCTAGAAACTATAACATGCGTCCAAAACTTGCCAGAACACACAGCACAACACAATGCCAGGTCCTCTTTCAGACCAGGTGAGAACCGCGGAGCACTTGAACTCCGTTCACTCAATTACATGCTACTTTTGTGGAGTGCGTCTCACTCCGGAATTTAAGAGTGCACAGGGCATTGTTATTATTGTTTATAGAGCCCATGTTCATCCTGATTTACCTCTTCTCTGCCAGGTTCTTTCTCTTCCATTCCCGGTTGCATTTGTAACCTTCCAGCTATAATCATCTCCCTTCTGCCTGAAATTCCTTTTGAATTTCCTTGACTACAAAGTTCTTTTTTCCTGGAAAAAAAAAAATCTTTCTTTTGACTTTATTCTTTTAACACTTTTTATTATGAAAAACTTAGGCATAAGCAAAACAAAAGAAACTAGTATAATGAGCCCCACCTACCCATCACAGGCTTCAGCAATTACCAACTCACGGACAATCCTGTTTTCCTGGTCTCTCCATCCACATCCCCTCTCCCTAAGTTACTTAGCAGCAAACATCATGCCATTTCACCTGTAAATATTTTAGTATGAATATCTTATAAGAAGGGGGCTCCCTTTTAAACACTTCCACATCATCCACCAAAAATATATCAGTGATGGATGTTAACTAAACTTATTGTGGTGATCATCTTGCAATGTCTACATCTATCAAATCATTATGTTGTACACCTTAAACTAATACAATGTTATATGTCAACTTGAAGCCTGGAGCAGGAAATTTGTGCGCGAGTACAGTCCCTAGGCCTAGCCTGTGATCAGGGCCATCTTCCTGGCTGCCGGCAGCTGGCCCCACCACCCGCTGCCACCCACCCAGGTTCCCAGTTTGCCATCGGACCCTGACAGCCTGGGGGGGAGGGACCGAGAAGTCGGCCATTCCTGCCTGCTTGCTGGCCCCACCCCCGTCATGGGTCGCCCTCTGTGTGTGGGGCAACCGGCAGAGTGGGGGGCTTGGCCTGGTGCTGCCCACATCCCCCACCACCCACCTCCGGGTCCCCGTTTGCCATCGGGCAATGGGAGCCTGCCGGTCTGGGAAAGGGACCGAGAGGTTGTCAGTGCACTTCATAGTGACTGGCCGAGCAGTCATTCTGGTCATTCTGCCGTTATGGGTGCTGGGCTTTTATTATATAGGATTACACCTCAATAAAACCAGAAAAAGAAAACAGTCAGGAGAAAAAAACAGCAATAACTCCTTATACCATCGTATATCTTATTGGTGTTCACATTTCCCCAATTGTCCTATTAATTTTTGTTCTTACAATTTACTTATTTGGACTGGAATGCAAATGAATTCTTTACATTGTTATTGATTACTTTGTCATTTAAATTTCTCCCATTCCTATAGATTTTCCCTCCACCTATTCTCTTTCTTGCATTTTATTGCTGTTATTAATGAAGAAACAGTCTGATTTTTGCTGATTGTATCACTTTATGTCACTTAATACACCACTCGGTTTCCTGTACTTCTTTTAAATTCATAATTGGATTTGGAGACTTCAAGTTCAGGTTCAATTATTTGATAAGACTACTTCATAGGTAAGGTGGCACTCCTCCATCAGGAAGCATACAATGTCTTCATTTCTCTCAGGGGATGTAAATAGAGACTGATAATTAAGGTCTAGATCCACGAATTCATTAGAGGTTGGAAAATGGTGACATTCTAATGCTGGCAGTCTTCATTAATTAGCTGGAAAACTTCTGCGAAGAGAAACTGCCTTCATTGATCATTTGGTAATCCTGAAGCACAGTTTATATAGTAAAGGTAGCATAATTAATTCTTTCCCCATGTTTATCATTTCCAAAGATTTTTGAAATCATTATAGATTTATGCAATTAAACATATTTAATGTGTTTTTAGCTACTGTAGTTATCTTTATTGATGTTCCAATTGTTCCAAATGTGAGCAATGACAGCTTATTCAAGTTGGCGCCTGAGTCCTTCTGACTGAGCCTCGCAGTATTTAAGAGCTTCTTTGCTTTCTGGTGAGAAAAAATAACCCAGGTTCACCCTGTGCATTTCTTCAAAGATCCATGGAAACTTGTAGTGGCAAGTGGTCTATAAAGACCCCAATGTGGGCACCAGAGGAGCTCCTTACTACCGGGTTAGTCATTGTTTCTGGACTCTTCAGTGGACAGAACTAGGAACTTTGTTCTTATTTTTAAGATAAAATATATCACAAGAAGAAAAACATTATGAATTGATGCTGATACTGACAATTCAAATTCAGGAGTACAGGGTTTTCATTTAGTTTCATCAAACACTCTCATGCCAAAAATCATAGTTCTTAGTGATATTAATATGTTTATTTATTTGCTTTATCCTACAGAACCAGGACTAGGGTGAGGCCAGTGAGACACATATTGTGCAAATGTAAGGAGGCATACTCTCAGGGTGGTGCAGGTGCATGAGTACCTCCTTAAATTCTCTGCCTTACGGGTCCCACTCACCTCTCCCATAGTTCTGACCCTAGTCCCACCCTGTACACTCAACAGTATTAGAATAACAATACCAACACTAGCACCAACAATGTGATTACTAAAAGCAGCCTAATGTGGTGGTGTTCTGGCAGTTCTCTATTCCTTGTCTGTAGTCTACTAATGATGTGCAAGAAATTGCTATGTTTTAAATACTTGGAATAATTCCTTTCTATATTATTATGACACCAATTTGATACACAATTGGGCTCATTTGTTTTATTTTACTTTCAATTTTAGGGATTAGTTCTTACATTTAATTCTGTTTTTTATAATTATGTAAGAGATTTACATGATTCCAAAGTCAAATCTATAAAATAAAATTATTCAAAGATGACTAGCTTCCATTCATATCTTTGTTCTCTCCCACTGTGTCCCTCTATGTAATCTTTTTTTCTCCTCTGTGTGGATGTGTCATGGTTCATTCAACCAGCCACCCATCAAGGGATTTGGGTTATTTCCAGTTTTTTTTTTCTATTACAAATAGTATTGCAATGAATAACCTAGTGCTTTTATCTTTTTGTATTTTTTATTTTGCTCAAAGGATATTGCTTCAATGTTCTTGAAGGATATTTTCATTGGGGATGTAATTCTAGGTTGACATTTATTTCCTTTCATCCCACTGAAGAGGTAATTAAAATATCTTCTGGTATTATTACTGTCAACAAGTCAACTCTCAGTCTGACTGAGGCTTCTTTGAAAGTAATCTCTCTTTTCTCCCTTGCTGTTTTTTAATAAACTATTCTCTTTTTCAATGGTTTTCTGTAGTTTCACCATGATATGTCTAGCAGGTATATATTTTTATCTTGCTTGAGATTATTTAGACTTTTGGTATCTGTAGATTAGTATCTTTCACCATTTCTGAAAAAATCCCCAGCCATTCTCTCTTCAAATATTGCCTCTTACTCTTTCTCTCTTTTCTATCCTCTGTGGGTAGATCTTCTAACTACCTTTTATATTTCTTATGACTACTTCTATATTTTTCTTCTTTCCTTGTTAAATTCTGGATATTTATTCTGACTTGAGTTCACAAATGCCCTATTCTGATGTGTCTGATCTATAATTAAACTCCTCATTGAGTTACTCAAGTTTAGTTACTATATTTTTTCTTTCTCAAAATTATATTTGTTTTTATAATAGTCAATAATACTTTTTATAGTTTCTTAATTATTGCAGATAGTTTCAACCCCCTAGTTCATTTCTGTAAACATATTAAGCATCAGTATTTTCTTCTCTGGGCCTAATGATTTTAACATCTTGAGTTTTTGAGGGGTCTGTTTCTGTTGGTTCTCACTTATGGTTTTACAATTCCTTATGCATGCCAAAGATTGTATACGAAAAGTTAGTTGTAGGAGTAATTCAAGACCAGTTTAACAGTAATTTTCTTCATAAAAGATTCTTTTTCAGAAAATATTTTTGTTTACTTCTACTGAGCACCTTGATGTACTAACACTTTGAAACTATATTAATTGTGTTCAAGGCTTGAGATTCCCTGGGTTACCATGTGAAGCAAACTGGAGTTGCAAGTCTGCTCAAAGGCTGACTTGCTTCCTATTTACTTTTATCCTGAAGTTATAGATATTTGAGGTTCCAACTTAAAGGGGAAGAGTTATCAGTTCTGTAACTGATTCTGCTGGATTAGCAAAGGTCCTCATGGCAAAGGTAATTTTGAGTGCTGGGCTTTCTTCTCTGAGTTTTCACCTTCTAGATTTTGGCCCACAATCCCTAACTATCTTGCCTATCTGTTTACTCTTTTTTACTTTTAACAAAATAATATTTCACCCAGCCTTGGAAGGTGTCACTAGTAGGGGGATCTGTCCAAAGGATTTAGCTTTCCATTTAGAGAAAAACAAGCTTATTCGCATCCTCATGAATTTTAGAGTTAGGCGTCAGGAACTCCAAGGCTTGCTGGAAACCACCAGAAGCTAGGAGAGAGGCATGGTATCTGCCTCCAAAAGGAACCAGCCCGTCCAGCACCTGGCTTTATGGCAGCCGGAGGACACTAATACAGCTGGCTACCATAAGGAGTCAGACCATCAGTGTGACCCCTGCTCTAAATGCAAACATGTATATTTTGCGATGGAAGACTCCTCCAGTCTTTGCCTTTGGAGTCTCATAATGGCCATTCCTCAAATACGTATTGAACACCTCCCATTTGCCAGGTACTGTTCTCAGTGCTGAGGACAAAACTTTCTGAGACAAAGAGACAAAACTTTCTGCCTTAGTGGAGCTTTCATTCCGGTGAGTATCAGTTCAATAGTTGGATTCTTCGGCTCCTCTCATACTCCCCATATTATGATCTTATACATGCGCTGGAGGAAAACTAAGATGAAAAGTTATGCGGTGGGAAGTGCCACTTACTAAATGAAGAAACACAACAAGAGAAACATGGGGAGTGAACTATCCTTAAGACCTCATTCTTTAAGTGAGGATTCAAGAGCAGCTCCCTCAACACTCATTAAAACCACCTCAATGCTCCTCCACCATTTCCCTTTCAAAGATGCTGCTCTTTTCTTTCCTGATCTGGGAGCCCCTTCTACATCAAACTGCAATCCAACTGCCCTCTCCTACCCCACCACTGGGGTTGAGGGCAGACCAAAGTAAAATTTTTGGACTATTAATAACATGGGGATGGTATTTAATTAAGCATTATTACCTTGCCAACTTTGGCCACATATACCGAGGTTTCTTTTCCAGCATATATAAAATCAACCAAAGAACAAGGCATCTGCATTTTTTTTAAAGACCACTCCTGGTATTGGCGTGATGTATATGCAGATGGAGTCCGTCTACAGAACACTTGCATATTAAAACTACCATTCAGAATCATTTTGTGCGCAGAGCATACACAACCGTTGCTTAGCTGCCTGGGATAAACAGTGCTGGATTATCTCACAAAATATGTGTCCTCACCTGTATTTTTGCTACTGAACATATCTCACATTCTGCAGTCTTTTTTCTGAGACACGGGATCACTTAAGTCCAGTGCATGTCGGTACCATTTTGGGTGGATGCGTACTTGTAAAAGATAAAAAATTCTCTAAGGTGTGATTTAGCATGATTGAGGGTCCAAGTGTCTGCATTTAACCAGCTTCCAGGAGATGCTGGTGTATGGAAACCCTGGTCCTGGTGTTACCCCCTGGTCTTGGCTCATTGCTTGGGTTACACGTGACCTTTTCCCTTTCATTGAGATCCATCCTTTACTTGGCTCTGTTGGCAAATCTGAAACAGAAACTCCCTTCTTGTGCCTGTCAGTGACAGCTTGTCACCTGTGCCCTAGTGTATATCTCCTAATCTGCTGGGTTTAGCGCTGTCACCAGCTATTACCAGATGGATCCATACTTCCTGGGAGGCATGAGACTGTCTGGTCACCAACAGGACTGCACAGTCAAGCACAGCTATCAGTTTCAGATGGGTTAGAAGGCCACTCCTGGTATTGGCATGAATCACCAAAAACATTTCAAACATATAAAACACAAAATCAAGTATTAGAATATCAATGATTTTATTTTCCTGAGATTTAGTTACTACACAGAGTCCATATGCATGGGTTTCTAGAAGCCCAGAGCTACTTTCATGGGGCTGGGGATCTGAAGACCGATGTGAAGGGCAGGTGGGGACACAACTCATAAAGGTCAAATGAGTCCGGGTTCTAGCTCTGCTCTTTGCCTGGGATGGGATTTTAGACCTAGGCCCTCTCCTTCTTGGAACCATCAGAGTACCCTCATCCTTTACAGCTCAGGACACTCTTGCAGGACTGTGGGGACAAGTCAATGAAAGAGTGGATGAGAAGGTAAAGAATTATAGTCATTCATATAGTCAACAAGTATTTATCAAGTTGGACCAGGAGATACAATGGCAACAACAGCAGATATGATGTCTGAATCTATCAGGGTAGACAGACAGGAATTGAATAATAAAATAAGTAACTATGAGCTTGCAATTTCAGTGCTAAGAAGTAGGGGGTCAATGATCAAAGTCATGGCCCAGAGACAGGGAGCTGCCAACAAGCACTGGTGAGGGCTATTCCCAGAGTTGCTGGCAGAGCAAAGCACGGCCTGGTTGAGGGGACGCAGTGGGAGCAGGATTGGTAGAAGGCAGCACAGAAGTTGGAAGGGTGAGGCCAGAAAAGGACAGTTTGGGTCAATAGCTGATGCCCAGAAAGCTGGGTGTGGAGGACTATTCATGGGTCGGGACTTCCGTGTGTTGCACTTTGTCATCTGCGTGATATCCCTCAGGCTGGTCCCCTGGGTGTCTTTCCATCCTCAATCTACCAAAACCCTTTCCATCGTATACTCATCTATTTATCTGTCTCACTCTCATGACATGTATAAGGCGACAACATGACACAGTGGTCAGAATGCAGGCTCTGGATGTTGCCTGTGTGACCTTGGGCAAGATGTTTCATCTCTCTCAGCCTCCGTTTCCTCTTTCAAGAATAAGGAAAGATTGTTACTTATCTCACAGGATCAGTCTAATGAATTAATACATGTCAAAGTTTTAGAACAGGACCTGGCACATAGTAAGTGGGAAATAAGTATTAGCTATTAATATTACTGGTGTTCTAAACACTTTAACATAATGGCTCATTTACTTCTTGTAGAACCTTATGGCAGTTACTATTATTACTGACACTTTATAGGTAAGAGTTCTATCATCCATTTAAAAATATATTAGGATCTAGGATTGACAATGAGCAAAACAAACCCAGGCCCTGCTCTTAGATGCAGGAAGAACAGTTAATGCTATTGGGTTTCCGGTGACCAAGTTGGGGACAATTCGAGCCTCCATACAAATCATGATAGTAACAATCACAAGGTGTTAAATAAAACAGGAATTCATGACTCCATACTGATATAAATAAATGAATAAATAAATAAATAAATAAGGGAATTCTTTGTTTTATGTTAGAATGCCAACTAAAGAGTCCTGTTCAGGTGGCTCTGTTGGTTGGAGTGTCATCCCTGTACACCAAAAGGTTGCATGTTCAATTCCCAGTCAGGGCATATACCTAGGTTACAGGTTCAATCCCTGGTCAGGCACTTACAGGAGGCGACCAACCAATGTTTCTCTCTCACATAGAACTTTCTCTCTTTTTCTCCTTTCCTCTCTCTCTAAGTAAAATTTTTAAAAAAACATATTCTCAGGTGAGGATTAAAGAAAGAAAAAAGAATTCCAACTAATGAATGTCGAGGAAATGGAGTTTTGTTGTTTTTTTAAATATATTTTATTGATTTTTTACAGAGAGGAAGGGAGAGAGACAGAGAGTTAGAAACATTGATCAGCTGCCTCCTGCACATCTCCCACTGGGGATGTGCCCGCAACCCAGGCACATGCCCTTGACCGGAATCGAACCCGGGACCCTTGAGTCCACAGGCCGACGCTCTATCCACTGAGCCAAACCGGTTTCGGCTGGAGTTTAAAAAAAAAAAAAAATCACCAACTAGCAAATATCACAGTAGTAAATGACTCAGGCAAGAATTTTCAATGGATGCTAAAACCATGGGGTGAAAATCTGATGAAGAATGGTATATTTACATCTTTTCAAAATACTTATTAATTCCAATGAGAAAATCATGTCTTTATAGAAGAGCCTGGTGGATACCGCCTTAACCAAGTGTCTAAAGCAGTGATGGCGAACGTTTTGAGCTCGGCGTGTCAGCATTTTGAAAAACCCTAACTTAACTCTGGTGCCGTGTCACATAAAGAAATTTTTTGATATTTGCAACCATAGCAAAACAAAGACTTATATTTTTGACATTTATTTTATATATTTAAATGCCATTTAACAAAGAAAAATTAACCAAAAAAATGAGTTCGCGTGTCACCTCTGACACGCGTGTCATAGGTTCTCCATCACTGGTCTAAAGTCACCATCTCAGGGATGGGACAAACTGAATCACGTGCCTCCCGAGGCACTGAGGACACAACAGTGCTTCCGTGGCACTCCTGCCACATGTGCAGAGCCTGAATTGAATCACAGAGGAACAGCAGACAGACTCCAAAGTAAGGACATTCTACAAAGTAACTAATGAGTACTCTTCAAAGATGTTAAGATCATAAGAGACAAAAGCAGCCTGAGGGACTCTTCCAGATCAGAAACCTAACAACTAAGTGCAACATGAGATGCTGGACAGAACCCTGGACCAGAAAAAACATGATATATAAAGGTCATCATTGGAACAACTGAAAAAATATGAATGTCTCTAGTTTACATCAAAGTATATTATATTCATATTAATTTCCTGAATTCGATAAGTGCACTATGGATATGAAAGGCAATATCCCTGTTTTTAAGAAAATATTGTGGAGGGGTACTGAGGAGCAAAGGAGCTCCTTATTTGCAAGGATCTCTCATATGGTCCAGACAATAATAATAATGACTTAGTGTGTGTGTGTGTGTGTGTGTGTGTGTGTGTGTGTAGACAGGTAGATAAATCAACAGATAAAATAATAAAGCAAATGATGCAAAACGAAAACACTTGGGGAATCTGGGTTAAGGACATTCAGAAGTTCTTTGTGCTATTTTTGTATCATTGTCCCCTGAAATTAGTTAAAAATTAAAAGCTATCCAAAAAATCAAGAGAAACTTACACCCTCCCTCCAAGCCTGTTTTGGGGGGATGGGATGGGATGGGATGGGAGGAGTGAGGCATTGAGACAGCTGAGGGCGGATCTGTCTGTAGAATCTGCAGACCCACCAGGTGGCTGTGTCTCTCTGCAGACTAGCTGCTTCCGGCTGCTGGGAAAGGGTGCTGACAGCCAGAAACATCATTTCTGGCCCCTTTCCAGCGAAGGAGGAAACAGTGAAAGCTCTGTGAGGCGGAGGAGCTGGTCCCTGAGGACCGGCGCCAGGAAGCGGAGGTGTGGGCTGGAGGTGGGGTCCTGGCAGGGTCTGCCGGTCAGCAGAGCTTGCTGGGGACAGGGATTCACTGCCCCTGGGCTCCCTCCCACCGCAGGGAAAGGGGAAGGAGGGCCTGGAAGGAGACCGAACATTTGCTAGGCGCCTGCTATCTGCCAAACACTCTTTTGAGTGGCTTGCATATGTCACCTCACTAATCCTCACAGAGTTTTGAGATACCCTCTGTTCTTATGCCCATTTTAGAGATGAGGATACAGAGGTTTAGAGAGGCAAGGACAGAGACTCTGTTTGGGCAGAACAGTGGGATGCATGTGCCAACTGACTTTTATGCTAAAAGCAACTTTAAAAGCTGGTTAAGAGAATTTTTTTAAAAATTAGTCAATGATCTGGCAAGAAAATAGGGAATACTCAGAAGTCCCAAAATAAGAGAAATCAGGAACCCAGAGAGGTGGGCAGGGCAGGAGGCAGCCTTTCACCTTGAGGGCATTGCCAAGTCATGGGGACCTTGACCTTGGTACTCGTGGGATGACAGAGATGAGAAGTGTAAGAGTCAACCCAGAGCCCATCCCAAATGGGAGATTAATGGAGCACCCAGCCCTGCACAAAGCTGCGTCTCCAGTCTGCCCCCACCCCTGCCCCACATCAGGTTAGGGAAAAACTAGGAGCGAAAGCCACCACTCACCATCCCCACTAAAACCTACAAGGAAATCCTAGCATTTTCCCTGAGAATCCATAGCCGCAAATGGGCTGTCAGTGGGTTTTGAAGCCTGGCTTCACACTCCCTGGTTAAGCTACAACAGCTCAAGCTGAAGTTCAGATGCATATCTGTGCAGCAGATAACCAGCAGCTCCCTTCAGCAGGACTAGTTACAGCAGCGCAGGAAACAAGAGCATGAGCAGGACACGGAACCTCTCTCCTGAGGGATCTCAGGGACAGAAAAGCAAGGAGGGTGTGCAAGGTAACTTCCCTGCTGCGGCACAAGACCCACCCACAGTCCCCGAAAGAAGAAACAACCGCATTTTTCTTTCCTGTAACAGGCCAGGTCGGCCAATAGCTCTGCTCACTCAGTTGTTCAGGGCCCCAAGTTCCTTCCCACCGCCCCAAGCCGTAGCTTCATCAATCCCTGAGACCATGTCATCATCTGCTTGGTAGAAGCCAAGTTACCATCATTTCCAGGTTGCCCCTGGTCGGAGGGAAGGGAAAGTGTGGAGCTGGCCTACTCCTAATCTCAGGTCTGGGTCCAGGAGAGGCAAACATGACTTGCACTCACATTGGCTGGGAGGAAACTTGGCACTGGATAAGCTTAAATCCAAGGCCTGGGGTGGGCTGGGACTGGTCGGGCTTCCTGCCTAGGAAAATAGATAGAACAGATCCTAGGGAATCACGAACAGTCTCTGACACAGCCCATCCCTCTGGCTGCTAGCTACGTGAGAGACACACCCAAGTCCACCCAGTTACAGCACCCTGATCTCTGAGTGACGCCCAGGCCTCGCTCAGATGTGGTTCAGGTGTGGGCCCTGAGGCCACGGGACTGGTAAGCTAAGGGGCGGTTTGTTCCACCCCCGGACCAGTAGGCTATGATAAAACAGGGAAGTGAGACCAGAGAAACCTGCCCATTCACAGGAGAGCCGGGAGCCAGCATGCAGTAGTCCCGGGGCAGGAACTGAGGACCCCTGCCCTGCCTGGCCCTGGAGGTCCTGACTGCACGGGTCTTGCCCTCTGGAAGATTCTCCCTTGTCGACTGTCCTCATCTGACCTGGATGTCAGAAAATATGTCTTCCTTGAGGGCTATTTTGGGGCTTTTATAGTTTCTTTGGAAAAAACAATTCCTTGGAAGATTCATTAGGGATCAAACTCTATTTGCTTAGTGTCATCTCATGAACAAGTAATGAGGCTTTGCTGTTTTCTCACAGATTCTCAAGCCTGCTTCATGCCTTTGCTCCCTCGCTCTGGCTCCCAAGCCTGTCCCCCGACAGTGCTATACCGGCGACTTTGAGACCTCCTGAAAGAACAGGCTTAAGAGAGAAGCAACCCCCGTGGTCTGACCTTTGCCTTGGCGCTGGCTCCCTTGTATGAATGTTTTGCGTGCTGGATAGTCTCTGAGAAAGGCTCTCAGCCACAACCATCTGATCTCCTATGTTTGGGTGACAGGAGCAGATGGCTGCTCCCTACATTTCCGGATCCTTGCTATTCCCTTTCACCTCTGCTGGAAATCCGGTTAATGTTTGCGGTGCTCACAACTTTTCTTTGAATGTCACTACAACTAACAAGGAGCAGCCGGTGCTCACTAACCTCCTGGCTTTTCCCAACTTCTCTTGAGTTAGAGCCTTCGAAGGCAAAGACCTGCCTTTCAAGCTATCGAGGGAGACAATTTCACCTATTACTTGGCCCAGAGTCCCCACATGCCCAGCCTACAATATCAGTGTTCCTGCTGCCTGCCCACTAGGATCAGCTATGGCAGGGCCCCATTCTCATGCCCATTTTTATATTCACCAGGGTAAGGATTATTGGGTGTGTGTGTGAGTGTGCATGTGTGTGTGTGTGTGTGTGTGTGTGTGTGTGTCTGGGCGCGCATGCCCCACAGTGCACAGGGCATGGCTCAGCAGGTCCTAGCCCTCACACAGACCACTCATTGATGATGCAAAGCAGATTTCGTGTGCCCAGCAGCTTTTTATGGGGTGGCATTGTACAGCAGACCAAAGAACAGCTCATTTTAAAACCTCAGAACAGATATAACAGCCAATACGGTGGGTTTTATGAGGCCTGGATCTGAGGGTCGCAGGCTCAGAAGGTCTGGCCTCTCCGGGAACGTCCTGCACATTCTGGAAAATGTGGGAAGGGGGAGTTCTGTCAGAATCCTCCCCGGAAGACCAGAGGGAAGGTCGGAGGCTACCTGAAGGCCAGCCTGGCGGGTCAGAGAGGCAGAACGGGGCCAAGGGCAATGACACATTGCTGAGGTCTCGAGCCGGCAGCAGGGTGGCACTCATGTGGTTATTTTGGATTTGGAAGGAATTGTTCAGCACAGACAGACCAGCCCAGAGTTGCTGGGACTCTCCTCAGGGCTGGGAAAGGGGGGTGGGATGAAGGCCTCCATCTCCCCATCGTGCATGAAGGAGCTGGGTGCCGAGTCTGTATGAACGCTGCCTCTGCCCGGCCACCAGGGCCAGGACCCTACAGCTGTACGGTGCTGTATGATAGCCCGGGGCCTTTACAAACTTCAGAACATAAAGGTAAGAGAGCCATCAGGGAAAGAGAGGAGAAGTGATTTGCTCAAGGCCACATGCAAGGGAGGAGCAGAGCGGGGCTGGAGTCCGGCACGTCCCGCTTCCCACTAAGCACTCTTACAGAACCACTGCCATCTTCCCCGTCCCCACAGCTGGAACACATCGGGGTGGGAGTCGCATGTCCCCACCCTGGTGCGGGGAACAGGACATGGCCCTGTCATGAGGAAACCTGCTCTGGGTCAGAATGGCCGAGGGAGGACTCTTAGGCTGCTACCAAGAGACCCAGCAGGAATGCAGCAGGTTCGGGAAGGCAGGAGTCCACATTCCACAGCCACCACAGGCAGCTCAGTGTCACCAGACGCCCGGGCACTGCAGTCATGCTCGGTCAATGGCAGCCGCAGGTAGGCCCCTGGTCTGTCTTTAGGGGAAAATAAGAATGACCTGCCCACGTCTTCCGGCCCTGGCCCAGTGTGGCAGGCGCGCTTGCTCGCTCTTCCCTTCGCAGAGAGCTTCAGCGCGTGCCATGCTCTCACAGAAGAGACAGAGATCGGCGACCCTGTGCCCAGGAAGATGCAGAAAACAGACTCCAGGGGAGCATTTGCAGTCTGCACTGTGGGCTGCCCGGCTGGCGGCCAGGTGTCAGGGTCATCTTCCCACAACAGAACACGCTCCGCCCCCTCCGAGGAAGTGGATCCCAAACTCCACCTAGTTACACTTCCAGATTCAAGTGCAGGATGTCTGGGGAAGGACGTCCTCTCCGCCACATAGGGTTCCGCATGGTCTAGTGACATGCAAACTGCAAGGCAAGTCATGCGTACCCCGCAGCTCCGGGCACCTGCTGGGAGGTGGAAGAGGGTGCCAGGCAGGGTTCTCTGAGCGGTGGATTGACGATAGGATTAAGCGTGCAAGGATTTCAGTAGGAGACATGCCTGTGTGGAATGAAACAGAGAGGGAGCCAGCAGGCTACGAGGCAAGAGACCCTGAGAGGAGAGCGGGAGAGGTGTCTATGGACAGCCCTGCAGTCTAAGAAAGCTCCTGCAGAGCCATCGGGAAAGCCTTGAGCCCAAGTCCACCAACAAAGGAATCTCAGGCCTCCCAGGACAGTTCTGCCTTAGTTTCCAAGCCATGCACACAGGCATTGGTGGGGAGCAGCCTGTGGGGAGCATGGGATGGATTTCAAAGCCAGAGCTGCTCTGGAAGAGTCTCCTGTAACAGGAGGCCTGCAAGGCCCATTCTCATGGCTACCACAGGGTGTGACAGTAAGAAGTTGGGGTTCGTATCCTTGAAAGAACACAGGCTTTGAAATTTAAAAAAAATATACTGGGTTGCAACCCAGCTCACCACTAGCTGTGTGGCACTGGGCAAGAAACCTAACCCTAACCCCGTTGTAGGTTTGTCATCTGTACAACGCCTGGGACCGGTTATCGGGAAGTGGAGTACCCCTCTGAGGTGCTCACTCAACGGCAGCCTTTATCTCCTCCTATTTTGCCAGGGCCCAGTGGACCTAGGGTCCACCGCAAATGTGCTCCCTAAGAGAGGATGCCTAAGTCCACGGCGACCCATTCCCTGGAATCACACACAGCCCATCCCTCTCACCCCCACACCAAGCGGGCCCAGAAATGGCACACAGTGAGCTGCAGAGGCCAAGCTGGCCTTCAAAATGGTCCAAGAAACACCCTGATAAATAACTCCCCTGAGCCAAAGAGAAATATTTAGAAGAGGCTGCCAGCTGGAGCTGGGATGGCCACTTGTTACCTCCTCTGGGATCCAGCTTGTTTGAAAACTGGTCACCCAGGCCAGGGCTATGGGCTGAGGCCCAGACGGGGACGGGAAGGAAGGAGGTGTCTCCTTGGACAAGCCTGCAAATCCCAAGGGCTGTAAATCCAGACGGCTGGGCGGGCTCCCACCCACCCCAGCTCCGAAAGCGAAGCAACTCCCTGAGAGGAACCCTCTCTCCTCCGATGCCCATTCTCCAGAGCACTTCTCTCTCTTCTTCCCTCCCTCCTACTCTCTCTGGGTCCCTTTCCCCACCTCCCACCCCCCTCATTTCTGTCCATCTTTTGAAAATTTCTGGCTCCTGACTCTCTCTGTGTTTCCCCCTCTCTCCATATATATCTCCGAGTTTCCCGTCTCTCCGAGGGCCTTCGTCCTCCCCATCTTTCTGGTTCTCATGCTCTCTTGCTCTCTCAGCCCATGTCTCTCCCTCTCTTTCCTCTTCTCCCACCATTTGGCCTCCAGGCCCAGCTTAGCCGCCTCTGTGGAGCTGTGTGCTGCCTTGGAATGCCTTCAAGCTACTGGGAGGAGCCAAGCCCCAGCAGTTCCATAGGGACCTCATAGGAGCCCCTCCCGCCCCCTCCTTTCTCTGCTGTGCAGGGAAGAGATGCCCAGTAGAGAGCATCCTAGACCAGCCTGCTGCCTCTAACACGGGGCATCCCAACCTCCCCCTCCCTTGCCCCTCTGTCCATGTCACTGCCTCTTCCAAACGTCTTTCTATATCCAACCCTGGGAACTAATTGCCAGTTGTAGGCAAAACAAAGAAACTGGGACAAATTGGACTCACTTTTATACCAGAGAGTGGGGAATTAGCTTGATTAAATGCGGAACATTTATTCAGTAGAATAACTTAAAGACAAATCAGGAAGCAGGCAAGATGAGCATCAATCTTCCTCACTGCCTCCTTACTCATCTTAACCCGACAAACACTGCGGAAGCACTGACTGAGTAGCTGAGCAGGAGCTGGTGATGGGACGTGGTCCCCACAACAACCCCCGGATGCTGGCCAGGGTGACCCACGCAGGCCTTCAGCTGGGGAAGGAGGCTTTCCAACAGGAAGAGGGGTATTGTGGTGCCCACAGGGGAGACGCCCAAGCCAGGATCTCTGGCCTACAGGGTGTGACAGCCACTGGGAAGGTTTGGGGCACTAGCCTCTGATGAGTAAAAAGAGGAACTACTGCTGAAGCTATAAGATAAGAGAGGGTGGGGGACAAGTTGAGGGAAGAGAAGGGGCGTAAGGGGATTCAGAGTTCAGCAACCCTCCTCCCTCCCCGAGGTGCTCAAACCAGCCTAGCCATGGCAGCTGCTAGACATCAGGATCAAAGCCTCACTCACAGCTGCCTCCCAGGCTGAGGCGTGTGCAAGGAAGGGCCTTCTGTCAGGAGCCCTGGCCACAGTGGAACTGGCTGCCACTGCGGAATGCCATGGCCAGTGTGTTCCCTGGGGCTAGGACAGCGCCACAGACCCCAGTCCCCTCTGAGCCAGTGAGGGGAACAGTCAGGCCCTGTGGGTCCTATTTTTCTTTCTTCCTTTCTTTCTTTCTTTCTTTCTTTCTTTCTTTCTTTCTTCTTTCTTTCTCTCTCTCTCTCTCTCTCTCTCTCTCTCTCTCTCTCTCCTCTCTCTCTCTCCCTCTCTCTCTCTCTCTCTCTCTCTCTCTCTCTCAAGATCTAATTGGCCTCCCTAGCCTGTTTGGCTCAGTGGATAGAGCGTCGGCCGGTGGACTGAAGGGTCCTGGGTTCAATTCCAGTCAAGGGCACATGCCCAGGTTGCGGGCTCAGTCCCCAGTGCGGGGCGTGCAGGAGGCAGCCAATCAATGATTCCCTCTCATCATTGATGTTTCTATCTCTCTCTCTCCCTCTCCCTTCCTCTCTGAAATCAATGAAAATAAATAATTTTTAAAAAGATCTAATTGGCCTTATTTAACAATTCAGTACATAAAAAGCTGCTCCTATTTTTGTATCTTTGTTTCATTTCCTCTGCTGCCTGGTTTTCTGCAGAGCCTGGGCCCACAAGAGGTGCGGTGTGAAGAGTAAAAGTCGGTTCAGCCCCCACCACCAGAGGGCGCCCAAGCACAGAAGCTGGGAAACCTGGAGAAAGAAGTCGGAAAAGCACCCAAGCTCCCAGCCTGGAATGGTGGGTCAACCCTGAAGTAATCGTGGAGGGGTGGGATGGTAGGGGCTCCACGTGGGGATCCTGCCCTCCTCGACCGAATGTCGTTTATTACCCCATCACCACCGCTGCCAAGTGGCCCTGTTACGCTGCCAACCCCGAGGGCTTAGGGCGGAGACAGGGGTGCGGGGCAGCTGCTGTAAAGCACTGGAAAGACAGGCTCCGGTGATGTTAGGAGCCCTGGACGCGGAGTCGGGGGAGCTGGCTGCGACTCCTAGCTACTCTACACGTGACCTTTCCTTCGCTGCTTGCGAAGGTTTGTTTTCTCATCTGTAAACAAAAGGGGGAGGGGAGACTCGGTGGTACCCAAGCGCCCTTCAGGCTCCGACCTAAGACATGCCCCACCCTCCTCGCGGAACCCTGGAGAGGGCCAGGTGAAGGGCTGCCCGGAGGAAGCGAAGAACTGAAAACACCGCTGTTTGCTCCCGCGGCGCAGGGTCGCGGGCACTCCTCTGCGTCAGGGCGCAGCAGGGGGTGTGGGGGGGGGCACCCACTCTCGCCCACTCGGACGGGCTCCCAGCCCCCCTCGAGCCCCACTACCCACCCAAATGTCCCGCCCGAGTCTTCCACTGCCGGCTCAGGCATCTCCCCACCCGCCACCAGGAAGGGCACGGAGTGGGTGGGTCCTCCGGGGCGGGTGGAGGGCGACGACCCTGACCGCAGCCTCCCGGAGGACTCAGCCGCAGGAGAAGGGCTCCCTCCATCCTCACAGCGCCGACTGCCGCCTCACCAGCAGCTTCAACTCCACCCCGGACGCCGGCGATGGGGAGCAGCCCAGGGAGGCAGGTGTGGATCCACCTGGGAGGCGAGCAATGGACCCGGGCAGGGGACGCGACCTCGTCCCAGTAAGCGAAGCCCGTGGAGTTGCCTCCACTCGGGGATCCTGGCCTCCCATTCCAGCCACACCCAACCCCCCCCCCCCCGCCCCCAACCTCCCAGTCTGGTGAGCCTGGGCCCTGAAGGTTCAGGAGGTCAAGAACCTGGAGAAATGCACTGTGCAAATATATTGACTTTATTTGTCTCCGTTCGGGAGCCTCATAGACATATCCAGGTAAAAAGACCGTTAAATAAACGCCGCCAGCCATCGCAATGCAAAAATAAATACCCCTCCTCCGGCCACAGCAGCGGCTGCGCTGCACCAAGTCCCATCGGCCGCGCCTAACGATTATAAAAGTGTTCAGCGAGCGTATGTTGGCGTGAGTGTGCACTGGGGGCGCTGGGGGGCGCGGCGGTGGAGCGGTGTACAAGATCGGAGTTGCAACCCCTCGGGCAAGGGCGTGGAGCGGCTCTCCGGGGAGCCCTGGCGACCCGGCGCGGGTGCGCTCCCCGCACACACTCACAGCAGAGTTCGTACTGGGCAGAGTTTAAAAATAAACATGTACAAGGGCAGAGAAGCGGCCCCCTTCCTGGCGCCCCCGGCGCGCTCGGACCCAGGACCAGCGCAGCACAAGGCGCACCGACCAGTTCTGTTTGGCGGGAGTCCCAGCGAGCGCGAGGGGCGGTCGTCCCGGGTCCTCGGGGGTCCCCGGGGCGCGGGCCCTACCGGGGTTCGCACGCTAGTCCCCGGCGGGCCCGGGAGGCGTGCGTCCCCGCTGCCGGCGGCGCCCTCACAGGGCCGAGTCGGAGTCGCTGGAGTCCAGGCTGTTCCTCAGTTTGCAGCTGCTGAGCTGCTCCCGCTGCAGCGACAGGCTCTGCGTGCTGCGGCGCAGGCACTCCAGGCTCTGCAGGAAGGACTTCTTGGCCTTCTCCTCCTCCATGGGCGACACCCCCTCCTCCTCCACCTCCTGGATCTCGTCGAAGGTCACCGGCTGCGTCTTGAAGCGGGACTGGCGCGGCCGCCGCAGCCGGCCCTTGCCCTTGGTCAGCTTGGCGGGCCGCACGGGCTGCGGGAACGCGTCGGCCAGGCACACGAAGTGAGGCATCACCGCCTGGTAGCTGGAGCAGATGCCCATCAGCTCGCTGGGCTTGGCGGCCGCCATGGCGCTGCCGGCGTCTTCGGGGCCGGGCGGCGGGGCGGCGGGGCTGTCGGGGAGCGGCCGCTGCGCCGGGGCCCCCCGGGAGGCAGCAGCCTGGGGCTCGCCGGGCGGGGGATCCAAATCTGCTGTGGGGCGGCGGCGGCCCTCGCGGGCCCGGCTCGGCGCTCCTCGGGAGGGCGGGCGAGGGCCCGTCGGGGATACACGGCGCGGGGGGCGCCGCTCCGCTGCGATCCGAGGCGCTGGCCGCTTCCGCGCGTCTGCCCCGCGGCGTCCGCCGCCGCTTATATAGCTGCTCCTACCCACACGGCCGGGCTCGGATGACAGCGAATGCCATTTAAAGCGTGCGCCCCGCGCCCTCCCGCCTGACGTCGCCCGCCGCTCTGGGAAAGTAACGGCCCCTTTCCCGGAGCCCCCCGCCCCCACCGGCCCGCTCCGGAAGGCAGGCCCCGCCCGCGGGGATGCCGGGAGCCTCCCGAGCCGCGGGGCACGCGGCTGGCCCAGGGCGGCAGGGAGCAGGGGTCCTGGGATGGTACTATTGGTGCTGGGACCCCCAAGTCTGTAGGAACCGCGGCGGCCGCGGGACGCAGGTCCCCCTTCCCGGCGCCTAATCTCAGAGGCACACACTCGGCCGGTTGTTCTCCCTCGGGTTCTGCGCGTGGTGGTGGCCGCTCCTGTCCTTACAGTGGGCAGAGCCAGGGCACGGCTCCCCAGAACTGAGTTCGGAGGGAGAGCTGTTTCTTCTCTGGATCCTTGTTCTTCTCCCTAACCCCCCCCCCCCCCCCCACACACACACACACACAGAGGCACGCATGAATACAGTCACAACCTATTATTCCATTCTGGTTCTCCTGTTCCCTATGTCTTCTCCATGTTTATCTCCTCACTACCCCACCCTCTTCAAGTCCCTCAGGCACACACACCCCCCTCCTTCATGCGTAGAAGAATGACACTTGGATATGCCACTAACAACAACAACAACACAACAACTACCATCTGGAGAGTTGTACTGCAAGCCAGCCAGTGAGCTCTGTGTTACGTATTCAATCTTCGTAACAGTGAGGTCATCGGTATTCTCCCAATTTTACATATGAGGTGTCGGAGGCACCGTGGGGCCAACTCCAGAGTCCGCGCTCTGTAGTAGCCAGCTGAGGGTGATGCCCACCAGTGCCCAGGGGTCCCCTGTCAGGTGTCCCAACTCCCAGCGCAAACCAGCGGAGCTGAGGGCCTTTGGGCCAGAGCAGTGCCCCCTACCGGCTCCCAGAAAGGAAACTGTAAACCCGGGGAATCAATGGGATTTGGCCTCTATTCCTTCCATAGCCATTCAAGGAAGATGTACTGAGAACCTACTGAGTACCTGCTCAGGAATGTCCTGCCCTCTGGAAGTTACACTGGGGGCAGGGAGGGTGGTGGAGGGGAGATACAGACAGTAAACAGGAAACAAGAACATGCACTGGGGGTAGGGTGGTGGGGGTGCAGATCCAGCCACGTGCATGGGCAGTGCCTGAGCGGAGGGGTGGCCAGGAAAGGCTTCTCAGAGTGGGTGACAGTTCAGGTGACACCTGAAGGCCTGCAGGACAATAATAACACTACCAAGTCCTTGGTGTGTGCCATGCTCTGGAGCACTTCTGATGCATGAACTCGTCTGACGTGTTAACTCCTGTACTTATCCTCACAGCAACCCTGGGAACAAGTCCTTGTAGTGTCGCCATTTACAGACAGGAAAACCGAGGCATAGAGAGGCTAAGCCACGTGCCCCAGCCCACATAGCTGGTAACCAGCGGAGCTGAGGTTCCAACCCAGGCCCCTTGGCTCCTAAGCTGCTTCGTATCCACTGCACTGAGTCCGTGTGCCCTGTGGAGGGCAAAGAAGAACCCAGCGTGTGCCCACTGTGGGGGGAAGCATTAGGGCAGAGGGGCCCAACCCTAGTGCAAAGGCCCTACGGAAGGATTGAGCTTGGCTTCTTCAGGAACTTCAGGAGAGCTGCGAAGGGCTGAGAGCATTTTATTCTAGGGGCAGTGGTGAGGCACTGAGGTTTTGAGCAGGGGAGCTGCACACTCCAGTGTATGTTTTTAAGAGTTCACTGTGGCTGCCATGTGGAGAGCAGACTGGAAAGGGACAGGGGGCGGGGGAGGGGTGGAGAAGCAGGGAGTGTGCTGAGAAGATCATCCCTCCCTCACTCTACCCCCCTTTCCTTCCTATCATGCTTAACTACGATCTACAAGGCCTTCTCATCTGCTTGTTCCCATCGGTGTTGTCTGCCTTCCCCACAGGATCACAGTAACAGCCACTGCCTTTGCAAGCAGGAGTCAGGGGTCCTGTGGAGTGTACCACCTCCACCCTGCCCCCCGAGCCTGCTCCCACAGCGCCTGGCTCCACCACAGCTTTCTTTCCAACCCATGCAGCTCCTCTGGACCCCAAACTCCCAGGCTGGGGACTGGGGTCCCTAGGCCAGCGGTGGCCCGTGCGGTTCGAAAGGTTGGCGACTGCTGGTTTAAAGAAACCTTTGGAGCAGCGGACCATTGGTGGTCTGTGAGGTCTGAAAGGTTGGCGACCACTGCCCTCAGCCACTCCTGTCGGCTTCCCTGTCCAGATTCTTGGTCCCACTGCTGACCCTTCCCATCCGTGGCTTCTCCCCTTCAGGATGCCTCATGGACCAGCCCCATACTTAGTGGCCTTTCACACTGTTCTGTGCCCTCTGGAAGGGCTGCTATCGGGTTAGAACACAGACCAGATTCTAACCCTGATCTGCCACAGGCTCATTCCATGACTCTGGGCAGGTCGTACTCCCTGAGACTCAGTGGCTGCACCTCAGAGCACAAGTAATGCCCCAGGAGCCAGCGATCACTGTAGGGGAAGCTCCTGGCATAGTGCCCAGCATGTTTTAGGCATGAGGCACACCTTCCTTTTGTTTTCATTGTCTCACACCCCATCCTGCCCAGCCCCCAACGTGGCTGAGAAGATGTCCGGGGAAAGTGCTCCTGAGGGCATCTGGCTCTGGTGGCTTATCCCTCTGCCTGAATCCGTGTAAGGGAGGAAGCCAGACAGAGCAATGTTTCCAGGCATGGAATTCCCGGGGAACCAGTGCCCAGAGGTGGTCCTAGGCAGCTTCAGGGGATATCAGCCTCTTTCAACAGACCGCCCCTCACATGTGTGATGAGGATGGCAGATCTAGGCCCACAGCCTAACCAGGTATCGGGTTCTGTTGACCTCTGGCCTTGCTGATTCGCAGGGTCAGTGTTGGGTTTTCCAGGACAGGCTAAGTGGCCTTTCTTGGCCACCTTGGGGCAGGGGATGGCTATTAAAGGGGATGAAGGACAGTCCCTCTTCTCACCAGGCCCGTGTCCCTGGGACGACCAAGGAGAGACACAGAAATGTCATCTGTTGAGCACCTATGTGCCCGGCACTGTGCCAATGATGCTTGGCACGTGCTTCACCTAATCATCCTCATGGCATCCTTTGAGGGGTAGCATCAGCTCTATTTTAGAAATGAGGACTCTGGGTGCTTTGTAGCTCAGCAAGGCCCCCCTCAGTGCCAGTGCTGACACAGCTGTCTGCCTGACCCCAATCCAACACCCATGCTCTGTGCCCGCACCCGTCACGCCATCCCTCTGAAGTGACGGAAACAGCACGGACTAGATAGAGGTCAGACCCCCAGGTTCCATCACCCGCATATGCTGTGGCCTCGGACCAGATGCTTCCCATCTCTGAGCCAGTTTCTTCATCTGTGAAGTAAGGAGACTATGCTCTGATTTACTGGGGGCCCCTCCAGCTCTGACATTCTAGAATCCTCAGAAGGATGCAGGGATGGGGGGACCCATTCACAGGAAGTTTCAGGCTTGGGCCAGAGAGTGGCAAGCAGCCCCGATGAGGCTGCGGGGGCGGCTCGCCTCTGTGGAGGGGCTGCTGGGGGAGCAGATGGGGCAGGAAGATGGCAGCTGGCCAAGGAGGCCTGTGCCTCCACCTCCTCCACCGTCCCCACCCACACTTTGGCTTTGGGGCAGAGCCAGGGTTTAAAAAAAGCAACTCCAGTTCTTCAGCTATTAGCAGGGCTTTGTTTCCAAGGGAGCCTGCAGTGCCCAGGCCAGGCAGGCAGAGCAGGGATGCCCAGTCTGTCTGGGACGCAGATGGGCGGTGAGCCACAGAGCCAGGTGGGAAGAGCCCGCCGGGCAGTGCTCCCTTGCTTTTCTGGGGTGGTGGTGGGGGGCGCGGGGGAAGCAGGGTAGGCCCCTTCCTGTGGCTGCTCTGCCACCCTGGCACTGACCGACACCTTGGTCAGCTGTCTGTCCCCTCACACTCTCCCAAAAGCTTCTCCAGAGGGCTGCCAGGCCTCTGAGTGCTGAGTGAGGTGGTGGTTACTCTAGACCAGCCATGGGCAAACTACGGCCCGCGGGCCGGATCCGGCCCGTTTGAAATGAATAAAACTAAAAAAAAAAAAGACCGTACCCTTTTATGTAATGATGTTTACTTTGAATTTATATTAGTTCACACAAACACTCCACCCATGCTTTTGTTCCGGCCCTCCGGTCCAGCTTAAGAACCCATGGTGGCCCTCGAGTCAAAAAGTTTGCCCACCCCTGCTCTAGAACTTGCTGTTCTGGTCAGTATGCACATGTGTGCATTCAGGTGTGTGGGGTGAAAGGAGAACGTGAGTGTGGCATCAGGGGCGGGGAACGGTCATTGGCAAACAAGGTCCATGGCAGGCAAGCAACAAGGCCTCTCTGGGCATCCTGCCTGCTGGCTCCACCCTCACCCCCGCGGGAGCCCAGCCCACCCCTCGGCGGGCTTTCCGCACAAAGCCAGTGATTTCAGCGTCCTACCAACTGCTTCTGTCTCACTCAGAATTACCACTTCGTCTGGTATGATTGCGAACAAAAGTGTTTTGATAATTTTGCTGGAGGGTTGCCATGACAATCTCCAGCGAGCTCCAAGAGGGGTGTCAGTGTGTGCATGGGAGGTAGACAGAGGAAGAGAGTCCCAGAGACTCAGGCAGGGAGAGACAGCGGAAGGGAGAGGATCAGGAAGAGCCCCCAGTGACATTTCCAAGTTAGACCTTCAGCCTTTCTGGCCCCCCACCCCGGGGGGCCCCATTCATGCTGCAATGAGCTCATGGTCTAATCTGGGCCTCACTGTAGGCCCTGTAATGGAATACCAGCTGCTAGGGCAAGCTGCCATAGCTGCCATGGCAGGGCTGGCCCCGCAGGGGAGGCTCCTCGGCACCCCCCACTCCCAGGATGAGCCCCAGGAACACCAGACTGGAGTGGGGGCAGGGAGGTTCTTAGGGACTCAGAGGGAGCCAGAGCCCAGGGGAGCCTCCTAAGAATCACCCCAGCCTGTGGGCCTGGCTATGCTGCTGGGAATAATGGGAGCACATTTCCCGCCATGGCTGCTTCCTGGCACAGCTTCCGCAGCCTGGGTCTGTGCTCGGTCTTCCCAGCATGCTTTCTCGCAGGCCGGAGGGTCTCTCTCCTGGGACGACCGGTCTGAGAATCACTAAGGATAAGGCTAAAACCCTGCACAGTCTGTGGCCCCAGAGCTTTGCAAAGCAGTTTCCCTCTCTGTGACTTCAGCAAAGCAGGACTATCTGCTGTCTTTTGAGATGAGGACAGAAAGGCCCGGAGAGAGGTGGGAACTAGACCAAGGTCACACAGCAAGGCAGGGGAGAGTCAGGATGAAACCCCGTCCTGGACTCTCCCCCAGCCTCACCGCCCTCGGGGAGGACAGGTTCTGTGGAATGGCCCATCTGGCACTACCCCCTCACGTGGACAGGGAAGCGGAGGCCCAGAGACATGCCCCAGCTAGTACACAGAAAGCCCGAACTCGCAGCCTCGGGTCCTAAGACGTTTCACTGCCTCTACTGAACCACAGCCCCATGCGTTCCATAAACAAGCCCAGGAAATCTCTTGTTCATGCCCCAGTGTACAGCGTCCGCCTCTGCCTCGGAAGGAGAATCTTCTGGTTATTGGCAAACAGAGCAGAGGGCAGCGGGCTGGCCAGGAACCCAGAGGCCGGGCCAGAGGCTCGCCGAGTTCCAGCTGCAGAAGGCGGCCTGCCAGCGGCCTCTCGGCCTGACCCGCGCTCCTGGAGCTGTGAGGCCCTGGGCCAGTCACGCTGGCTGTCGGAGCCCAGTGTCCTGAGCTGCTGAGAGCCGTGCATAGGAGCCCCCGGGGAAACTGCTTTCCAAGTGCCGGGAGCGCCTGCCAGGAGCAGCAGCCCCTGGTGAGAGAGGGGCGCTCAGCCTGTCTCCAGCTCTGCTCAGATCTACCTTTCAATTATTTACCATCATGGGGGGTGGGGGAGGGAGAACCACAAAGAAAGTGCCGTGGGCTCTGAAGACAGCCGCAAAGATGACTTCCCTGCAGTCTTGGTAATGAGTAACAGCATGAGCATGAGCAAGCAGCGCCCCAAGACTGCCTGCTGGAGTCCCCTGGTTCCAGTGAAAGTTCTCACGAGCTGTGACTGTGGAAGCCTTGTGTCTGCCCCATCCTCCTCCCAGGTGGTGTTTATAAGGCTCAAACCAGATGATTTATAAGAGCACTGTGAGGTAAAGCCCTGTGGGAGGGTGAATTTTAAATGGATTCCAAGGAATCAGGGTTAAAAGATGCCATTCTCTGAGCCCTGCCTCAAGACAAGACACATTGTCAGCCTTGTAAATAGCTACTGGCTCATTTTGGGGGTCCAGAGAGTCTGCTCTCCCCAAGACCTGCCTGTCTTCCTTCTTGGACACTGTCTCAGGCTGCCCAGCAGACAGGCGGTGCCTGCTGTGCCCCAGTCTCTGCACGTTTTGGACATGTTGGGGTGGGGGCTTACTCTCAGGCCCCCAACCTCAGGCAGCCTCTCTCTCATGTTGCTGTGCCTGTCACTGGCCAGGGAGGCATCTCCTCCATCTTTCTCCAGCCGTCCCCTCACAGGGACAACAGGAGGGGACTCAAGGAGAATGAGTTTATCCTGAGCATCTTTGTCACGCCAGTCACCAGCACACAGCACTGTGAGCCTATCTTCGCACCCGTAAGTTCATCCTCTGAGACAGGTGTTATTATCCTCAAGCTTTAGCAGAGGAATAGGCCCAGAGATGTCAGGGAACTTGCCCAAGGCCACCCAGCCAGGCAGAGATGCAGCTGGGAGTTGATCCCAAGCCCACCAGTTGCCAAAGCTCTTCTCACCCATCAGCTGCTCCCACAATGGTGATCCTGGAGCTGCCCAGGCAGGTTCAGTGGGAGGATGGGCACGGCGAAGAGTCTGGAATTCTAACTGGGAGCCAGGTCCCACTTCCCAACAACCTTTGCAGGGAGAAGACTGCTGTCCTCCGGCCCACGCAGCAGTCAGCGCGCCGAGGGGAGGGGAGCGTGGATGACATCCAAACCCAGTCCTTCTCCCAGGGTGGTGGCAGGAGGGGGTGTGGGGGCCGCTCCCCACTCCCAGGCCCCAGCACTTGAGACCCAGACAGGGGCAGCGCCAGGGCCTCACACCTTGAACTGAACTGGGGCTGGGGGGCATCAGAGCACACACGCCAGCAACTCAGCCACAGGCCTCGGGACCACGCCTCCAGCCAAGTCTCAGCATCTGAGATGGGAAACCACTGTCTGCAGGTACAAGAATTAACGTACAAAGGCTCCGCTGGCCGATGGCGTCCGGAGGACCGCCGGCTGTCGGAGCAGGGAGGAACACGCAGGCGAGCCGGGCCAGTGTTTTCACACCAAGAAGTGGGACTCAGTCGGTTAGGACAGAGATGTTCAACCCATGTGCCCCCAGAATTTTTAAAACATGTAACACCTGACCACTTAGTCCAGGGCACTGACCCCTTTCCCCTCAGATGGCCAAATGAAAAATGACAACAGCCAACACAGTAGCCGTCCGGTGTGAATGAATCAAAATTATACCCCTTTTTTGGTCAGATTGGCAAAATATGTTATTTCTTGGTGTGCCACAGAATATAGGTAATTAGTCTATGTGTGCCATGAAATGAAAAAAGTTAAAGGTCGCTGGGTTACGACGCCATGACTGGCATTTTAAAATAATGTGCAACAAAACAAAATATCAGAGTAAATATTGTTTCACAAAGCTTTAGTTGTAGTTTAATGTGTCTCTGTAAAAAAATTTTTTTAAGTCTTGGGCTGTGGTCAATAAAGCTACAAAAGCCATTAAATTGGCTCGACCCCTGTATTTTGCAGGTGGAAAAACTGGGGCCAAGGTCAGGAAAAGGCTTTGCTCAGGGGCCACAGGCAGTGGATGCGGACCAGGCAGTCCCCCGATGCTGGGACACTGCGTGCGCCTCGCCCCAGGCTGCCTTCCAGGGGCCCCACGTCTCACCGTCTCACCGTCTTCTAACCTTAGCCGCCATCAGCCTTGCATCGTATCTGCTGTTCCCAGGCCAGAGTGGGAAGGACCCAGTGCTTCATGGGGCGGGGTGATGGGGGTGCCGCGACAGAACAGACCCAGGCCTCCTTCCTCAGCTGTCCCTTCTCTGCCTCCTTTCCCCCTCCCACGCCCTCTGAGGGAACAGTCCATCATCAGGTCCCTCCACACCCCTCCCACCTGCCTCCACAGTGGCCACTGTGCAGCCGCCTCCCCCTCTCTCTTGGCCATACTGGGCCCTCTCTCCCCCAAGGCCTGTCCTAGGCCTGTCCTAGACCCGTCCACGCACAAGTCACTCCATCTCCATTGCGAGATTTGGCCAAAGCCCCTGTGAGCCCTGCCCTGCCCCCAGGTCGGGGGCCTTTCCTTCACATCTACACACTATTGGATAAGAACAGCTGCCAATACTAAGAAGATAGGCGCACTCACACTCAATTCTTAAACTCTGTTTTAAAGAGAAACTCAGGCTAAGAAATTGGCCTAAGGTCACACAGTGGTAAGTGGAGGGGCCGGATCTAGAACCAGGTCTATATGGCACCAAAACTGAAAGCTGGGCGATCAACACCTCGGCAGTTGACACCTGCCTGCCATTCCTGGCAGCCTCTGCTCCAAAGCAGCGTGGTCCAGGGGCGGACGCCATGTGGGGAGGGGACAGGCATCTCCTACTCTAAGCTGCAATTAGGAAGAGACCACTCCAACCCCCAGGAGGGACAAACATAGGAAAAACAACATCTACCCTTCTCCCAACCCTCCCTGCTCTCTCTCCCAGGAGAGGAGGGCTGACTTCTCCGATAAGGGAGCTTGGGACAGGGGATCCCTCTCCTGCTCACTGTCAGTCCTGCCTCCCCGCAGAGAGTGTGCATGCAGCTCGGCTCCTGAGTCCCCCACCTGGGAAGGGCCAGTGTGCACCTGCTGGAAGCAAGCCTGGAGGTCCGCCTCCTCCGCTCCCCACTTGCACGCAGGCTTGGGGGGCGGTGGCAGGAACCTCCTGGCTGCTGTCAGGGCGGGGCCTGCTGTGCTGCTTCCTTGAACATGCCCCACAGCCTCAACAAGGTGCAGGAATGTCAGGAAGTCTGACTGTGGTCATGGATGTGAGCCAAGGTCTCCCGTCCAGCTTTGTCAGTAATAACACTGGTATTTTTGACTTAATAGCTAAGTCCTGCATTTGTTTTTCTTTTGCTTCAGCACTTGTGGGAAGGAGGGGTGTTACTTGCGCCAGGAAACCCAACATCTTTTCTCTTCACCACTCCCAGGCCTCAGGTATCTCTGCTTGGGCTCCTATCATGGTCTCTTACAGGTCTTCTCACCTCCACCCCATCCCCTCACTCCCACCTACTAAATACATTTTCCTAAAAGTTGCCCTCTCAGCTCTCAGTGGCATCCCACCACCAGAGCCCTCTGCGTGAGAGGCCTCCCAGGCCTGATCGGCGCCTGACTTCCTCTCTCACTATCTTTCCCCCAGCTCAGCACCCCCTACACAAGCCCTGGAAACAAGCCACCCAGGGCCCTCAATGCTCAGGAGTCTTCAGATGTCACTTTGCAAGGTCTCCTCCCCAGTCCCCAAGTGCCTCCTCCACCATGCAGCCTTCCCTGACCACCACCCTAAGTTACATCTCCTGTTCCTCCAACTCCTGTAGCATTCATTGTCGGGACCCCTCATTTTACATTCCCTTTATTGAGGCACATCAAATGTGTGTCTTGTTTTCTCAACAAATGACACAAAATATAACAACAATGCAGCTGCTGGCTAAGATGTGCTTGCTTTGTGCAGGGCACCGGACGGCTTCTCCTTCAAGGGGAAAAGCGTCATAAGATACAGAGCACAGAGCCTGGCCCACCATTGGTGCTCCCGCCACAGCATGAGCTTTGCAGATATGCTCCAACACTTTTGGTAGAAGAATCAGTTGGCACAAACTTTCTGGAAAGCCATTTACATTACGTATTCAAGGCCTTAAATAACATACACAGCCTTTGGAGTCTGGGCCAGCACCCCCCCACCCCCTTTTAGAAATGTGCTTGAAGACACAGCCGTAGAGTGCACGAAGGCCCCGGTACCGGCAGCTGCAGGAGTTGGGGGCTGTGCTCCCTCTCCCTCAGTTGTAAAATGGGATAAAAATAGAACCCAGCCCATGGCCGTTGTGAAGATTAATAAACCGTGAATTAATATATATATAAGGCATTTAACACTGCCTGGCACTGTATTCAGACTCTATAAAAATGTTACCTCTTCCTTTTACTACTTAAATTGAGATCGGAATGAGGCCAAATCCTGGACTCACAGCTATAACACCACCCTGCCTCCCACGTCCACTCCCATGACTTCCGAAATCAACAGAACAGTTAGTTACTGATAACAAAACAACACCAACATCAACACTGGTCCAGAGATCCAACACAAGGGGGCGGGTTACATAAGCGCAGACAACGCTATGCAGCCTCTCAAAAGCCTGTTATGGCACAATAATCGATGCCACGCACCAATGTACAAAGGAAGCGGAGAAAGGCTACAAGAGGTGAGTGCAGTATGAAGTTACTTTCCTCCCAGTTATACAAACGTTTAGAAAAAAAGACACTGCAAAAGGTAAAAACTCATCATCCCAGGGCTGTAAGTTACAGATGACTTTCCGTTTCCTTTCTATCTTCCTGACTTCTTGCGTAGGACACATAACTCCTTTTGTAGCTAGGAATAAAAACTAATTTTGAAAAAGAAAATAGAAGCCACGCTGGTTCACTTCTGTCTGTGAAAGCAGGGGTCGTGTCTTCCTTTCAAATATCCCCACTGCATCTAGCACGCCATCGCTGGACACAAAAGCCCTGGGCTCGGACAGAATCTTGCTTAATCTTCCAGGCCAAGGCGCTCTGTACAGAACTTAGAAATGGCCTGCAAGGACAAGAAAACAATGACTGGCGGGGATGCGTCTCCGCCTGGTTGGTGACCCACTGCTGGGAGACGTCAAGAACTGACCTGAGGGGGAGGGGTGGCATCGGGCCAGGGCGGGTGCATTAGGAGACCAGTTATCTGGGGAGCATGTGGTGGGGCTGCCAAGAGTGCGCTGGGCCTCGACGCGAGGCCACTTTGGCACCTGGGAGCTCTCTTCGGTTGTTTTTAAAAGCTTCCCAGGAGACGCTTAAGTGCAGCTGAATCTTAATATGATCAGCCTCACTGGTGAACCATTTTCATTTTGCCCAAAGCCTCCGGGGGTACCCCTGCTAAATGCAATTGAGGTATGGGCACCGGGGGAGCCTACCAAGGGGAAGGGCAGGGTCACAGGGCCATCGGGCAGCCACAGAGGGATCACCCACCTGACATGACATTAGGGCTGGGGGTGGCAGGGCATGTGCAATGTTCTACTTACAACAATTACATGACTAAGCACATTACCATCAGGCACGTTACATTCATGCTCTCAACCCTCACAAGACCCCGGAGAGGTGGCTGCTTCTTTGTCCATTTCACAGCTGAGGAAACTGAGGCTTGCGGGCTGCCTGACTGGTCCCCGGTGGCTCAGTGAGGAAGGGCAGAGTGGGACTAAGCCAGGTCTGCCTGACTCCAGGTGAGGCTGCTCCCCCAGGGCCCCAGCAGTAATTCTGATAGACATGGAGGCTGGGGCAGGGGTGGGGGTATCGTAGCTGCTCCCTAATTTCAGCCCTACAGGCACCACTGTGACTGTAAGAGGCCCCTACCCGGCCCTGGGCCGGGCTTGCCTGAAGTTGGCACAGAACTCGGCTTGCACTATTTTCGGCAGGAGGATGCTACCTCCAGCTGCAGCAGGGACCTTTGCCATATATCGAGCTGCCCGCTGGTGCGGCAGGAAGACCGTCAATACCGCTCCCTGGAGGGCCGCCCCGGTGGGCACCGTGACCTTCTGGGGCTGTCTGTGCCCGTGTTCCCTCTTGCCACCGGGTTCTGCTTTAGCTGGGGGTCTCAGAGGCCACAGAGCCTCAGAGGGGCAAGAACACTGGCCTAGGCACCCGAGGAAGGTCTTCCTGGTGGTTCTGCCTCATGCCCTGGGTGGCCCTCAGAGGAGCCTTACCTGCTCCGGGCCTGTTTTCTCATCTGTCCAATGGGGAAGGTAGCCCCTAACCTACACCCTGACAGGACTTTGGGGAGACAAAGGGCAAGGTGTGCCCAAGAATTCACTAGCTCTCCTCTCTGCCCACCCTGCCCAACACAGGGAAGACCGGGGAGCCGAGGGCCCTGGGAAGGAAGCCACACATTCAGACTTCCTCTGGACTTTCACCTCCAGGCCAGCGGCCATCCTTCCCTTCACTCTGGGTGAAGAGGCCAAAGGTAATGTCGGGTGGGGAGGAGGATGAAGGGAAGAATTGGGTGGCTAATCACTTGATACATTTTCAGAGGAAACATTGCAGAAAAGTTTTCTCTAATCAGTGGGGCCTCCATTCCTCTTGAACTCTCCTGCCTGAGTGCTCCCTGCAGCCTGAGTACCCCTGGGCCAGAGGTTGGGAAGCCAAGCCCTTCATCCACCCATCCCACCACGATTCTTTAGGTAGAAGGATCTGCCCTCAACCAGAGTCCCTGCTGGAGGGTGTGGATTCCCTTCCTGGTGGGTCTCACCCTTGCCCCTTCCCCAGGATCTGCCCCTCCTTCAGGACCTGCCCCTCCTCCAGGCGCTGCCCCTCCTCCAGGCGCTGCCCCTCCTCCAGGACCTGCCCCTTCCCCAGGACCTGCCCCTTCCCCAGGCCCTGCCCCTTCCCCAGGATCTGCCCCTCCTCCAGGCGCTGCCCCTCCTCCAGGCGCTGCCCCTTCCCCAGGCCCTGCCCCTTCCCCAGGATCTGCCCCTCCTCCAGGCCCTGCCCCTTCCCCAGGCCCTGCCCCTCCTCCAGGCCCTGCCCCTTCCCCAGGACCTGCCCCTTCCCCAGGACCTGCCCCTCCTCCAGGACCTGCCCCTGCTCCAGGCCCTGCCCCTCCTCCAGGCCCTGCCCCTTCCCCAGGCCCTGCCCCTTCCCCAGGCCCTGCCCCTTCCCCAGGACCTGCCCCTTCCCCAGGACCTGCCCCTCCTCCAGGACCTGCCCCTGCTCCAGGCCCTGCCCCTCCTCCAGGCCCTGCCCCTTCCCCAGGACCTGCCCATTCTCTAGGACCTGCCCCTCCTCCAGGACCTGCCCCTTCCCCAGGACCGATAAGGAGGGCAGGGAGGAGAGGCCTGAGGAGCACCTTCCCGGGCAGCCTCTTGAAAGGACCAGGCAGCCCTCCGTCTCCACCACTAACTGCAGCAGGAAAGGTTTTGATCGGATCTGGTGGTGAGGCATCTGGGTCCTCACAGTCCCTGCATGGCAGGTGACTGTCACCAACCCCTCTGGGCACCCTCCATGATCACAGGGCCCTTCCTCCAGACTCCTCCCCATGGGGAGGAGCTCCCAGATAAGGACCAGTCTCCACCTTTGCTTCCCTGATGGAGCCAAGAGAACACTCCCTCCAGCCCCAGGCGACTCCGGCTGCTGCTGCCCCACAGCCTGGGGCTGGGGTTGGAGGAGGCCCAGGGAGCACAGAATGCCTGCTGACAAGTGACCACACAGGGCTCTCCCCGCCCAGCCAGGATCTCAGGATCTGACCAGTCCCCTAGGAACCTCAGTATCATCATCCACTATAAACAAACCCCAACCACCTCCTAGGTTGCTCTTAGGGATGAATCAGACAATAGATGTACCTGCTCCGGGCCTGTTTTCTCACCTGTCCAGTGGGGAAGGTAGCCCCTAACCTACACCCTGACAGGACTTTGGGGAGACAAAGGGCAAGGTGTGCCCAAGAATTCACTAGCTCTTCCTCCTGGCTTTCCTTTATTTTCCTTTCAGAAACACAGAATCTGTGCCCAGAGTTAACAGCTCGCGGGGTTGGAGGCCAGGATTCTGCCTGAGCACGTCCACAGGCTGGAGGCCACAGGAGAGGGACTTTCCCCGGAACCCAGGGGGTGTGACTTCACCATTGCACTGAGGAGAGTGAGAGCACAGAAATAACAGTAGGGACAGCGCATCACACAGACCTCGCCAGCTCCAAGTTGGCTCATTTGAGAAAATAATCTTTTAGGTCATGCTGGCGACAAAGCTACTACCTAATTTTCCTGTTTTCCTACTCTGCTCTTGGCCCCCGTGCCCAGCCCAGCCCAGCCTGGCCCAGCCGGGGCTCTGTGTGTGGCTGGGGAAGCTTCCATAGCTCAGCACTTAGCAGGCGCAGCAGTAAAAGGCTCAGCTGGAAAGGCACCATGAGTCAGGGTGCCACTCTAATACGCAAACATCAAAGCCTCCCCCCCTCACCCCAATAGCTGACCCCAGGCACAGAAATCATATCCAAGAATGGGTTCCACAGCACAAAACTGACAGGGGCCTCCTGTGGCGGTTCCTTCCAGAGAAACCAGGAGGGAGGAGGGGACAGCTGTAGACTAGGTCCCTGCGAGGGGGCATGTGGATGGAACCATGTGTAAGTAAAGATTTAAACAAACAATGCATCGCTATGAAAACATTTGGCTTTTTTGAAGGCATTGTTAAGAATAATAATCAAGAATTTAGATTCAGCCTTAACTGGTGTGGCTCCATGGATAGAGCATCGGCCTGCAGCCCAAAGGGTCCCAGGTTCAATTGTGGTCAAGGGTAGGTACTGAGGTTGCAGGCTCCTCCCCAGCCTGGGCCCTGGTCAAGGCATGTGCAAGAGACAACCTATCAATGCGTGTCTCTTACATGGATATTTCTGTCTTCCCCTCTCTCTAAAAATCAATGGAAAAATATCCTCAGGGGAGGATTTAAAAAAATAATAATTCAGATTCAACACTACGAGTGTTTACTTCCAGAAAGGGCAAAGTGAGTCTCAGATATTTTGCAGCCAAATAGAAGTCGCCAGAACTCAAGGAGACATTCCCCACAGGGCAGGGACCCATCATGTCAGGCTTTCTCTTAATTAAGCCCTCGAACTGGGGCATTCCGCTCATCTCGGCGCCCACTCAACTCTTCTGGGGTTGCCGTGACACAAATCAAGAGAAGGTGCCAGTTGCTGGCAGGGTCCCATCAGCCATGGAGGCAGCAGGAGGGAGTGCCATGAGGACATGGCAGGCTTACGGGCTGTGTCCCACACTTATTAGGAATCTCAGAGGCCGCCTGAGCCAGTGGGCCCTATTTCCACACTGCGGATACACTCTGATGCCAGGCACACGTTCCGACCCGCGCTTCGAGGCAAGCATTTCTCTGGGCTGTCTGCTGGCTGGCACTGTGAAGTGTTGTGAAGAAGCCTGATGCTGAGTTTGGGCATCATTCAGTCTCCAAATGTACTCCCAGGTAAGAATAAAGGGAGGAAGGACCACTCATCTACCTCTGAAAGTTTCTTAGACATGGTCAGGAAACACTACCAGGAGGGCTGGATGAGAACTTGTCTAACTTGCCAGAAACTGGATTCTTTCCCCGCAAATGGGCTTCCCCAGTAAAATGGCCAATGACTAGTCCATTTGGCACATGGTCTCTGCCGAGGAGATGCCAGGTTGAATGGGAGGAGTTACAGATGCTGCCCTTATGCACAGGAAAGCCAGGGGACAAACAAGGTGGCCTCGTCGTCAGCTCTACCACAGCTACGGGGCTGCTGGGCCACCAGCCTTGCCAGAGGTATGGGGAGGCTAGGTTACCAGCTCTGCATGAGCAAGCCCTGAGCTCAGGGCCCAGGGGTGCTGAGCAGACCACTCTGCCTAAATTCAGGAAGGCAGAGGCAAAAGCACGGTTTAGGGACTAGCCTGTGCTTTGAATTCTGGTTCTGCCACTTATAAGTCCTGTTAAATTTCTTAAGCTCTTGGAGACTCAGCTGCTTGCTTGGTCTCTGTCAGGGAAACAGCATCTTTCTCGCAGGGCTATGAAGAATACAAGGGACTCTGCATAAAACGCTCCTAGGACAGTGTGTGGCAGGATATTAAAGCTCAAATAAAGGGCAGCTAAAAAACGAAACCTGTGTTTTCCATCATGCTACAGCCACATATTTGCTTCCTCTGCTTTACCAGGAATGTTAGAATAGCTTCATTCCTAATCCCAGGGAAGATCTACCACCAGCAAAGCCCAGCAGCAGGCGATGCAGTCACTGAGTGGGGCTGCCCCCGCCAGGGTCTGAATTCCTGTCTCGTCCTAAACCCTGTCCTATGACTCTACGGCGAGTCCCTCCTGCAAGGTTCAGGAGGGACACTATTTTCGTGGTGGGGAAATGGCAGTTCTGGCACCGGGCAGCAGAAAACAAAACCTCCGGTGGCGCTCAGCTGAAGAAAGCCAGCACTCGCCTCCCTGGCAGACGGGGCTGCGATGAGTGAAGAGGTCGGATCTGCAGCTGACGCAGGGGAGGTCAGGCCCTACATTAGGAGGGATGCTGTAAGACGTGGGACCATCTGCCAGTCCTTTCATGTCTGGGAATGGAAGAGGAATTTCCCTGTGTCAGGTGTCAAACTCATAACTGAAGCAGACTCTACCACCCTGGCCAGGTTTTTTGTTTGTTTGTTTTAATAGGAGAAAAGCTGGGGATTAAAAAGAGGCTTTGTTTTTATGGTGATTTGTACCTCCCTCGCAGGAAGGCTTAGTATGATGGTCAGGTTTTATGAGGCATTTAGAATTTCTCAGAGAAAGGAGCTGTACTCAGGTAACAGCATTAACAGAAAAGGTGGAGGGACTCCAATGCAAGAAGCCGAGAGCTTGTGGAGAGCCCGTCAGAGCAGAGCCTGGCTAGGCGTGGTGCTACACTGGGGCTAGGAGCTCGGGGCAGACCCCGCCCAGCCTCCGGCACTTCGCCCTCATCATGGGACCCTCAGCCTTACAGCACTGGATGGAAACAAGATCAAAAGCAAGGAGGCTCTGTGAATTTTCCCCACAGGCAGCTAGGGAAACTAACGCTCCTGGCCTATTTTCATCCATTTTCTTTCCCTCTGCTTTTTCTTATCTTGGTTTGGAATTAATCTGGCACACTGCCTAACTCACGAGGTCAAGACCACATGGTTTGATGGTGCAATAGGGGCCGCTACGCTGTTGTGTTTTGGGAACCTCGGTGACATCATGGACTAGGCCCCGAGTCCCGGGAACTTGGGTCTTAAGGGAACAGAGTCAGAAGGCAGCCTTAGTCACGGGCCACTGGAATCTCAGTGGAGAGAACCATTAGGTAACCGAGTCTGCTCTCTGCGGGGCTGCTCCGGCTTCCGTCTGGTTTGGGTTTAAATGACTCAAGTCATTCTCCAGGGGAAACTAATTTATGTGGAACAGCTGCCACGAGCAGAGCATTTGCTGCTCCTGAGCCCAAATTTCTCATGACATCAGGCAAGTATTCCTCCCTCTGAGGGGACAGTTTTCTCTTGTAGTAAGCAGTCTGGGTGGCGGCTTGAAGATGGCGGCCTAGTGAACACTGCCTTCACCTTTATTCCCAGCTGTAACCTGTCTGGGGTGTCCCGGGAGGACTGGCAGTTACATACAGTGCCCCCAGAACGCGCGGCTTTCCATTACAATAGCACACACCGCTAAGGAGTCAAGGCCGACTTCAGCTAGGCTCTGTGAGCCACGTCTGTTTGGGTTTTTGCAGCTGTCTGCCTACGGACGGCTCCAGAGTCCCTGACGCACATTTATATCTCCACTAAATTTAGTCACGAGGAGCAAACACGTGTGCATTTACACCAGCGCAAAGGCCATTCACGTTTTTTCAAATGGAGCAAGGGAGGGCAGCAGAAAAACTGTTTATGGACAGACTCATCCGTGAGCACAGCCGTAGGGGTTTTTAATTTGCCTAAACAAAATATGTGCTTTCAAGATGTGATTAGGGATTACTGTTCCCACAGTAAACATTTTATGGATGTGAACTGCTGGCTGGTAGTTAATAGGGCTCTGAGCTGGGAAGTCAGTCCACCCTTGTCTTCCAAACAGCCATCCGGAGAGATCAGCTGGACCAGCCTCTAGAAGTTTCTTCACGGTGGAAGGGTTGCTCAGTCTCGGCACGGCTTCTCTCTCAAAGATTTCACATCACTGGTGCGCCCCTCTCGGGTCTGGATAGACTGTCCGAAAGGTCAGGTTTATTCTCTGTGCTCTAGAGTGGTACTCTTTGGGCACCCGATGCTAAATGGAAATAGAAATAACTTTGACATAAACACACACACATTTTTATTTCAAAGCCATTTGAAACTTATTTATGAGTATATAGACACATTTCGATTTTATGCGCCCTTAAGTAGGCAGCGTTAGATGTTTAGAGTCTTGTGGAGAATGGTCTCCTCCTCTGAACCCCCCCCCCCCACCCTCTACGAGATGCCAGCACCCTCACAGTGCAACAGTTTTGTCTTTTCTAACACTTGCTCTTCCTCTCAGCCTCCTGCCATGTTTCTGAATCTCATAAGAAAACAAGTAAATGGTTGAAACCAAAGAAAGATGTGGGATTCTGCTCTTACGCTAAGTGTTCTCACATTAATTTGCACAACATAAAGATGCCCTGCCCTGCTGGTGTGCTTAGTGGTTGAGCATTGTCTATGCACCAGGTCTCCAGTTCAATTCCGGGTCAGGGCACATGCCAGAGTTGCAAGCTCAACCCCTAGTAAGGGGTGTGCAGGAGGCAGCAGATAGATGTTTATCTCTCATCAATGTTTCTCTCTCTCCTTCCCTCTCCCTTACTTTCCTTGAAATCAAGACAGACATTTTTTTTTAAAAATGAACTCCCCTTAAGATGGCCTGGCCTAAGCTGTGGACCTACACAGCTCAATATGCTGGTCACTAGATATCTGAAGCTACTTCATTTATTTAAATTAAAGCTTAGTTCTTCTGCATACTAGCCATATTTCAGGAGACCCACAGTCACATGTGTCCAGTGGCCAGAACACTGGGCTGCACAGATATAGGACATTTCCCTCACTGCGGAAGGTTCTATGGACGCCGTCGCTATAGAGGTCCGGTTCGACTATCAGTAGCATCAAAACTCCTGGGCAATTATAAAAGCAACTTGCTCTGCACCATGTTTACAAAAATGGATTATTGTAAGCCAGGCAGACGCTGCCTCCACATGAGCGAATCCACATTACTTGCGCGTTCTCACCTGCCAGTCCGCTTGTGTAGCTCCTTCCATGATTAGCAAGGTCCCGTGATCCAAGGGTATCTTCACTCTTTCCACATATGTGTAGTCTCCATTCTCTTCCTAGAAAACAGCATTCACTGCACTGAAGTTTGTGCTCGTGTGATCAAGATGCAACAGAACACAACTCTGGTCAAAGAAACGGGCGCCTCCCCAGTCAGACTGCAGGGGTCAGTGAATGGCTGTCACTTGGCAGCAGCTTGGCCTTTGGCCAGGCAGTTCACCTCTCTGTACTGTGGGGATGATGACAGCACCTGCCACACTAGTCACAGGACCATCAGGAGCCTCCAGTGATGCAGTGTGTGGCAATCACCTGGAGACCAGCACAAAGTGAGTCATTGTAAAGGCTAGCTATTGTTATTATTATCAGCATCCAAAACGCAGAAGAGCCCATTCTGGCCCATGAAGGAATTACAATTCATCTATCCAAGAACTCTTTACGCCTGCTTTATGCTGTGCGCTGTTTAACATAGCGTGGGAGGATGGCTTTCTAAACAAGACATGGTATGATGAGTTCTGATCATCGTCCACAATTTATGCCAATTCACTGATCAGTACCTATGTTAAAACTAGTCCTTCGATGTTCTGGCGACATATTCCTGTTTCTTCCCAGAACAGTCAACAGTGACATTTGCTCAGAGAAGTGAGCTCTGGCTCGACCAGAAAGCATAGCAAACTGAGATTTGCTGTTTAAGCCTTGGAAAGTGGGCCACGATTCCTGAACACTCGGGACACAGACGCCTGGCATTTTACATTGCCCTGTCTTCCAGAAAGTGCATGCATGGCCGGTATCGCAATGAAGCTCCAGGGCACAGTCTGCGAAGCAGCCGACAGGTGGTGTTGCTCCTCCTGCACAGCTGATGGGGGGCATTGCACAACTTCCCTGCTCGCAGAGTTGAGACTGGGACTGACCCACACTTCCTGATTTCTTCATCTCTGTTCTGAGCTGATCCACCCAATCCTCTGGTGCACGGGACTACCTCTGGGTTAGTGCAGGATTCACTTCGCTGCAATACCGTGTTTATGCTCATTATTGCAGGGGTGCTTCTGAGAACATAACAGTTTACAATGACTTCCCCCAGGAAAATCAAAATCAAAACAATAATGAACTGGAATAAACAGTCTAAGTTCCAGGCCCCAACCGCTGGCGGAGACTGTGCAAGCAAACTCATAATTTTTACAGACAGAATATAAGAAACAATGTTTGAAATAACTTTCAGTGATTGATTTTAATGGTGTCTGCCACCTCTTTTCTTCCAGTAGTATGTATGCACCAAAGCATTTACCTCTGACCCCCTCAGCTAACCAGAGAGCAGTGGGAAGGTGACCTTGTCCTTCTCAGAAAGGCGCCATCTCAGAAGAGCAAAAGGTCTCTCTGAAATAGGTGTTCCAGACGGAGGACATGATGTCCTACTAGAGAGAAGATATCAGGAGGGAGTGCGCTGTCCATGAGATTTGAAGGCTCCAGGCCCTGTGACTTAGGCTGGAGAGTCAGTTACCAGACCAAGGTTTGCACAGTGAGAGGCAGACCTGCTGCCCTCTTCATAATCTGGCAACGCCATGGGTCTTAATCTACCAAGCATAGACACGAGGACAGGAAAGGGAAATGAAGCAGAGAGGAAAGACGCTCAACCACAACATGAAGGCAATCCTGAGATGAAGATCTCGTAGAACATTTAAAACAATATAGGGAGGAGGGGTGCCAGGCCAGTGGAAGAGAAGAGGTGAGCACTGTAATTCTACCTGGAAACATGAAGCAGGAATAAGCCTAGCAAGTGAAAGAGAATTCCAACTGCAAGAGGGAAATACCAGCACTAATGAAAAGTGATGCTCAACTGATCTTCATTTCCCTTAATGCTCCTAAGAGCTGAACTTTTCAAATGAGAGAAGGCCGCAGGTTGGTATGAATAAATTTCATCCAGTGTAACCATTAGTTGGGCCTAAAAGTGGACAGGGGTGAGCCTGCACTTGGGAGGGAGCTACTCTAATCAGTCCCCAAAGGAAACAGCAACACACCTCGCACCCACCATGAAAGGTGACACCAATACCTCAGGGTTTGTTATGTGTTCCTTCCAATACCTCTGGCTTAGAAAATGTGTTCCTGGTTTGCAAGAGATAGAAAAGGGGGCAAAGGATTCTACCAGGGCAACACAGAGCTCACAAATGCTTCCTTCTCCTACGGCCAGAGGCAACAGACCGCCGTGCCACCGCCGAACTTAACCAACACGCACAGAGACTTTCCACTTCGGAAGCAGGTAACAGGCCAGAGGAGCCCATGTGGCTGTGCTGAAGGCTGCGCTGATAAATGGGTAAGAGCCGTAGTGGAAGCACAAGCCAGACTGCTGAGAGGAGCACATTCACAGGCATTAAGCATGGTTACTTTACCAAAACACATCTCTGTAACCGTTTCAATTTAATCAGGTCTTTCTTCAAAACAAAACAAAACACAGCCCTAAAAAAACATGGCTTAGGATAAAATTTTCCATCCCCGATCCCAGTTAAAAGAAGTTTTTAGGGCCACAATCAGTCTACAGGGTAGGTTTTATTGGTCCTGGTCTCGGTTTTCCACGCATGTGAAACCTCACAAGTAGATGGGAAAAGGAAAAATATATATTTTATATTAGTGGAGATCAACATTCTCCCTCCTTCCCAACGACAGTCAGTTCATTTGAATGTTGAACCATAATTTCCAAGGGAAGTAGGGCTTCCCAAAATTCCACAACTCTCATGTCCACCTCACCAAGATATGAGCCTTTTTAGTTTCCTTTAGAACAGTGGTTCTCAACCTTCTGGCTCTTTAAATACAGTTCCTCATGTTGTGAACCAACCATAAAATTATTTTCGTTGCTACTTCATAACTGTAATGTTGCTACTGTTATAAATCGTAATATAAATATCTGATATGCAGGATGGTCTTAGGCGACTCCTGTGAAAGGGTCATTCGACCGCCAAAGGGGTCGCAACCCACAGGTTGAGAACCGCTGCTTTAGAAAAATGCTATTTAGGAAAAAAAATTCTGGATGTATTTATTATGTCATTACTAACCACCCAACAGACAGGAAATCTAAACATTATTCTCTTCATTGGAAAGGTAACTTCACACTGTATGAGCTCTGTGTTGATTTTTTCACATAATTATTCCTTCCTTGTCCTAAAAAAGTGTCTTAGAGATTACAACCATCAATGCCTGAAAAATCACCTGTTGGTATAGATTTTCTTTTTACTATAAAATCAACATAAGCTTGCCAAAGTAAATGATGCACTTGTAATTTGCCTGTTCAATGTCTGCCTTCCTACTCTGATAAACTCCATGAGGGGAGGTCAGTGTTGTCTTGCCTTTCAAAATATGCTCAGTGCCAATCATCACCTACATCAACAAATAAGTGCTGAATGACTGAGGAAAACCACCAAGAAATATAAAAATCACCTTTAATCCTACCATCCAGAACTCATAAAACACATGTACAGGAATAGTCTATAGATTATTCTACATTATTCCACAACCGTGTTCTCTACATTTTAACACTATGTTGTGAGCATCTTCCTATGTCTTAAATATATGTATTTCAAAAATATGGCCATATGATATTCCTTTGTCTGAACATATCCTTCCTTCTTTAATCTCACAAATGTATTTTATCACCTGTTTATGTTAGGCGCTGTGCTTATGGTAAGGATATAGCAGTGAGGTACACATGTTTGGAGATTGAGATTTTCATTTACAAGTACTGCTAAAAAGGAAAGAGAAAGAAAAAACTACTGCAAAACATTTCTGAGTCTATTTCTAGAATATATTCTTAAAATGGAATTGCTGGATCCAAGGGCATGAACTTGAAGCAATTTGAGTTATACCACAAGGCTGCCTTCTTAAGAAGGTTGTGGTAACGAATGATTCCATCAAGAAAGTATGATAGTGTCTGTCTTCTGGCCATATCATTAATACTGAACATTATCAACTATCTACGATAAAAAAAACTTAGAGTTATTCTCAGAGCCCTTTAATTAATAACCCAGATCAACAATTTCTCACAAGCCTATTTGCTGTTTGCACCTCTGCTGTGAACTCTCTGCTCATGTTTTTGTGCATTGTTCCACAAGATGTTAACATTTTTCTTATTGATCTGTAAGCGCAGATAGATATTTTGACTTTGTCTGTCATACTCATTTGCTACTTGCCTTCTGTTTTATCATATTTAACACAGAGTAGCCCCAAAACTTTTAGAGCCAACTCTAATGACCTTTCTTTGGCTCTCCTCCACAGTTTTTGTGCTTAGAAAGTCTTCTCCTATTATGAGGAAAATTAAATATACAACTGCATTTCCTTTTAGCTTAAAAAAAAAAGAGGGTGTTTATATCTTTTAGATTTAATTCTAATCCACTTGGAGTTGAGTTTTTTTCTCTCAGGCTTCTTTTTATAACTATTTCCAGGTATTTAAACCGAGGGACCTGCTGGACTTTTTGGACAGGATTAACCATGGTGTGTGCTGCTCAGGTGCCAGGCATGCTAACATACTATAAATACATTATTTCTAATCCTCACTACAATCCTCTAAGGGAGGTTATATTATCCATTTTTCTTAAGCCAAGGGAGCTGGAGGGAAAGTACGTTTCTAAGGCAGGAGGTGGGCAGGGCTAGAACTCAAGCTTATATTTGCCTAGCTCTAAAGCCTCTATACTTTCCATTATTCTGTGCTCTCCAAAGTGACCTCTGTTCCTTCTGAAATCCTGCAATGTTTCCTGTCCTGTCCTAATTATGTGGCACCCTGACTGCACTGTAAAGATCACAAACACCAGCAAGTAGCATGAACAAGGGGTGTGGGCCGAGCACAAAACAGCAGGGAGTGGGGACCACGGAGAACCAGGGAGCATGGGGCCTGCACAAGGATGGCTGCTCTGCAATGCCAGCTCAATGTCCCCCCATGTTGCCAAATCTGGGAAGCTGATAAGTGAAATTTTTATGTAAAAGCTCTTGAGTTATCAATTTTGGCAACTAATGCAGTTTCTTTAAAAATACTGGGTAGTATAAACAAAACAAGTCTGAGGACCAGATTCAGCTCAAGAGCTGCCCAGCTGTGCTGCCAATGGACCCATCACATGACTCCTCCTTTTAGGCCCATGTCTCCGTCCTCCTGCCTGACTGGTAAGCTCCTAAGCAAAGCCATCATCTGCTGGGCTTCTTGATGGCCCTTTGCTATTCCACATAGTAGCGCCTGATAGGAAGCTCAGGACACACACGCTATTTCATCTTCAAGAGTCCTATTCTTAATCTCAGGTACATCAACTCAAACGGAAAAGGCCGTTGAAAACACACAGGAACGAACACACACACACACACACACACACACACGCACGCACGCACACACACACACACACACAGATTACTAAGTGCTGGGGACATAATAATGAATAGGACAGAAATGGACCTAGGCCATATGGCGTTTGCAATCTATTGCCAGTTTATGATCTCCTAAAAATAATGTAGACAAAGATAGCAGAATCAAAGATAATCTTGAACATCCAAATTTAGGGGGTTGAGGCAAAAGAAGATACCTCAAAGGAGACAGAGAAGTAGCAATGAGAAAAGTATGAGAATAACAAAGGTAATATAGTATCTCAGAAGCCAAAAGGAGAAAGTAAAAGCAGCTAATAGATGGCTGAGTTTCCAGCAGAGAGGTGATGGATACTGGTGACCAACATTACAAGGAAGAAGAGAATAATGACGGAGAAGAGGCAATGTGTTTGCTCTTTCTGTCAATGGCGTCGTATACACCACAGTGGTGGGGATGTATCTAGACAGCAGGTGTTTCCAGAGTGAGGTAGGTTGTGAGGAAAGGGAAACTGCAGATATAGACAACTTATTGCAGAATGTGTGCTTCAATACCAAGAAAAAAAGCAAGATGTTACTGTGAATGTCTGGAGCGTCAAGCAAAGTGTTTCCTCAAGATGGCAACAGATACAATAGGGACTTCCCTGGCTCTATGATCCAGGATCAGACATATGCGGAGCTGCTTGAGAAGTATGGCCCAGGCTTTTGTTGCAGACTGAAATACTTCAAAATCTAAATGTTAGCTTGTGCTACAGCTGCTTAACCTGCTGAGGGCCAACTGTCCCTTGACCTGCCCTGGCTCCCAATTTATGACTATGCCAAAATCATTTTTTTGCCCCCCCCCCCCACCCCTTGCAAATTGTGGTGTTGACTGGCTTTGAGAACCTCGCTGGCTTCTAGGCTGCTTCCTGGATCATCTACTCTGGCAGCTATATTTAGACTGCAGCGTTGTTTCTACAGCACCAACACAAGAGCACAGCTGGACGTCTTGTCCACAGTGGTAATATATTTTTAAAATCTGACAAAAACAAGCATATTAGCTATGAAAATTATGGAAAGACAACAGAGCTAGGGCCCTGCAAAGCCATCTCTACAGTGTTCTGCTGACTCAAGCCACACTTTAATAGTAAATGACATCCTCAGCATCGATCTGAAATACATTAATTTCAAAACAGAAGCAGCTGTTTCTGAAATAAGATCTGCTTAAGTGTGGCTAGCTGAAAAGCATAGATTTGAAGTCCCTGAGGTTATCTGTTCAAAAAGGTTTTAAACTCACTTGCCAAAACAAATCTTTGGGTTTTTACCAAACTCTTTCCTGATTTTTTAAAAATATATATTTTTATTTATTTCAGAAAGGAAGAGAGAGGGAGAGATAGAAACATTGATGATGAAAATCATTGATTGGCTGCCTCCTGCACGCCCCCTTACTGGGGACCCAGCCCGCAACCAGGGCATGTGCCCCTGACCAGACTCAAACCCGGGACCCTAGAGTCTACAAGCCAATGCTCCATCTGCTGAGCCAAATAGCTAGGGCATCCTGATTTTTGGCACTGATCTGGCATGGAGGGTTCTGGTGAGGTAAGTGAGAATAGTAAGCACAAGGACTGGCACATGCACTCAATCATTCTACCCTGGCACACCGTAAACTGTGCCTCACCAATGCCACACTCACTCACTTATGGAAGAGGGCTTGCGAGGTCGGGGCAATCACTCACTGCAGAGGCTCTCTCCGCAGGCATCCAGAACTTAGCACTGCACACAACACTAGTACGGAGATGCCCGTCTTTCCTTCCAGACTGGACAGGTTAAAGGCAAAGGCAGCTGAGTATGACATACTTGCTGATAGTGTTTGCTGTTCAGATTTGTTGTTGATATAGTACTGGGGTAGGACAGGGACAAGAAGTTACTAAATTTAAGCAGAAGCAAACTTCTTTACACTTACTGTCACGGTTATTTCAGCTACACAAATGTGCATTTGAAATTAGAGGAGTTCGTGAGATGAAGATTCCATTCTTGGTAATATAATATTTCCAAGAAATGCACCTTAAAGGAACTGTTATCTCAAAGAGCTTTCACCTCAGACTGTTGCACCAAACACAAATGCTCTCTTTCCTCTAAGGTTTAATGAAAACATGTTCCACCATTCCTGACATCCGGCTGATCCCAGTCCCCAGCAAAAGTGCAAACTTCTCGTCACCTGTCAACAGCAGGGCATTCAGCCACACACCATTCCTGGCACAGCCTGACCAGACAGAATCACACCCCACCCTCTCCTTCCTGCACCTTCCACTGTGTCTTTTGAAATTCCCATTCGGTGATAAGCAAATACCCCGATATCCTCTCAACCTTGTGTGCTCTGAGGAGTCCCTCTACATTTCCTTGTCCCAACTGAAACCTAGCTCTCACCAGAAGACTCCAAATTCCCTGAAACTTCCTCATGTGGAAGGTGACTGTGTCTCTCCCATCCAGTAGAGCTGAGAAACAAGTGGCAGGCCTCCGAACTTTCAGACCATTATTCCCATGCCCCTCTTCAACACCCTGCACCTTGAGTTTCATCCATGTGTCCCTCCTTCTCTGCCTCGATCCCACACATATTCAAGGTCTAACAACCTCCTAACTGGTCTACTGGCTTCTACTCTTGCTCCTTTCTAGTCCAGGCTCTCACAGTAGCAACAGACCCTGTAAAATTGTCAGTCAGAGCATGTTGCTCTTCTGCTTAACATACTTCAATGGCGTCTTGATGTGCTTAAAATAAAATCTACTCCTTCCTGAGGTTCATGAGTCTCTGCGTAGCCTGGTCCTGCCCACTCGCCCCATCCCATTACCCGCTACTCTCATTTGATCACTTCCTCCAGCATGGGGCATCCTTCTTCTTCAAATTCACTAAGCTCCTTCCTGCCTCAGCTATGCAATCATCCACCATGAAAATGTGGCTTGTGAATAAGAAATCACCACAAGGCTTAGGATTAGTTCCTATGAGTAAAGAGAAGGGAAAACCCCTACCATTGGGAAAGGTCTAAAAAAGCTGAGTTTGGAAGCAGACCCCATACCCAATAACAACAAATCTCGTTGGTTGTTCTCCTAAGACTAAATGCACTATTACCGGAAGCACGAAAGTGGAGGGCTCTTTGCAAAAATTAATCATACCCAGTGGCCACCAGAGCCTGGATTCTAGCCTGACATAAAGCCCCAAGGAAGCAAAGGATGATTCCAACTCCCAAAGGATGTCAAGTCTGAAGATAATTCAAGTCCCCCCAGGACTACCTGCTTACACATGCACCCATGCATTTACCCACTCACTCCCTCCCACTCTCCAAACCCCTTATAAATGACCCTAGAGATAGAAGCTCAAAAACTCAATCACCATGCCTGATGCACAGGCCCCTTCATCCTCCCCGAGCCTCCCTCTACTCCTTCAGTGAATGCCATTTCATGGGCCCAGGGGATCTTGGAGTTCAGCTTCACTGCTAGTCATTTCCTTTTTCAATTCCCACATCTACAAAGTCACCACGACATCTAGCATTTATAACAGCTTAAAAAAATTCACTGATTACTGCAACAACTTTCATAGTGCCTTTCCTGGGAAAACTTTCTATTACTCCTATCAAGTGGCTGCCAATTACCATATCCACCTACAAAAAAAAGGAGTAAGTATAAATGAGGCAGATGAGTGCTTTTTACCAACATCATTTCAGAAATAGGAAACAAAACTTGATATTCTAAATTTCATTAGGGTATGTATTAAAAAAACGATGATAATCAAGGATTTCTTTCAAGTATTTCTTATAATTTCTCAGGACAGATGCTGTAAGAAGGGAACAGACTAATAAGTATGGATAACTGGAACAGCATGAGGGGGTGCTAGCTAAGGGGGAGGTTGTTACTACTCTATGAAATACTACACACGGTTTATCTAGTTTTCAAATTGAAGCTAGTCACTATATTATTTTGGATTCCAACATCATCATTTCTTCTAAAGTCCTGGAAAAACGTCAGTATTTATGATCAAACTGACCTTTTTATACTCTGCTCTTAGCAAGGGAGGCACTGGGAACTCCAGTTCATTGGGCACTCTCAGAGCCTCTGCCATTAGAAGTGGTTTTACAACCATCTCTCCTGGTGACACACACAGGGTTCACATCCCTCAGAAGGTGCTAGAGGGAGGAGTGGTAAGAGAAATATCTAATTTGCCTCAACTCAATCACCTTATAGTAGATAAGAAGCCCCTCACCTTTTCAGGATCCAGCTGATGGACAGAACTTATCCAAGAGTAATTTGCTACCAAAAAAAAAAGGCTTTTGGCATCTAAATCTCCAGTGTATCACAAACTTCCTGTTATTACCTAATAACAACCCCCAACTCAGCCATCACTGTTTCCATGGTAACTGACGGAGAAATAGCAGCCTGCCAAATGGCTTTTGTAGTTCCCCATCCAGCTTGTTTTTCAGTATAGAATTAAAGCTAGCTGGGCGAAGGACCAGACTAATCTTTACAACAGGGACACGATGCAGTTTGAAAAGTACAACTGCATTTGGGACAAGGAGTGCAGAAAAGCTTTAACAAACAGCTTGCTAGAATAAAAAAGGTTCTTGGTTTCTAAACAATGTCTACTGAGGTATATTTGGTAAAGTTTACTTTTGTCTTAAGACGGTATATCCTGACATTGGCAAGTAAGTAGATAGATAAAGTGTGCTATTCACTCAATCTTTAACTGAATTAACAAAAGGGATGGGGTGAATGGAAGAGCAAGATCTGGCTAGTTTACTATGCCCCAAGCACCTTATTATCACTAAAGGAAACAATAACCTACTCTACAATCACAATGAATGGGCAGGACAGTGAAAAAGGATGGGCATCTTGGAGGAGAGAAATGTGTAATCCCGGGGATGATGCAAGCATGAAACTGACTGAGCCAACTGCATGAATTAGAGGGGCACTGATGCTTAGGAAACAAAGATCTCCTTACCATCTCAGCACAGGGAGAGATTGTTAGGACTACAATGTGAGGAACTGGAACAGCTTTCAGAAGATCAGCAGCTACAGAGATCTGCTTAAGGTGTCAGACCAAAACAAACAGCTGCTGCAGGGGTGGAGGAGTGTGAATGTAAAAAAGAAAGACTATTTCTCTTTGAAAGTACTCCATAATTTAAATAGATGCCTCTCTGTCTTAACATTGCATATTTGAATGAAGTGCAGGAAATCTCATGATTCTTCTATGTCAGTTTCAAATGAGAAACTGACTCAAGTCAAACAGCTATTAGCTTCCCTTCTGATAGGCTAAAACAAACTGGATTTTGAAAGAGATTCCTCTGACAGCTTCCAGCACACTCTGAATGTCTTGGTGACAGGCAGGAAAATTACAACCTATAGTGCCATACAAAGACAGGTGCCTAAGAGCTACAGAAAGTCAGGCTCCTACAAATTCCAAACAGCAGACTCACCCAATTTATGCTTTTGAATTTATGTTTTACCTGAGGTTGTATGAGTCATGAGTCACGTTCTCAGCACTATCACTGGAGTGTGGAAAGAAAGTAGACAAAGACTTGCAATAACCATTTCCTTTCGATCCTTCAGAAAGCTATCATTTTAATAGGATGAAGACAATGTGCTCTAGATGCATTGCAGGCTGTCAACTAAAGAAAGGCTTTTGCACTTCTAGTTTTGCTGGATTTGCGGAGCCCTAGATTTTTATTTGTTAAAGAAACTGGCAGGAGTTTTTGAAAAAGTTTAAACGTGGGTCCTCTTTACCCAAGAATGGGACCTATAGGTTGGGGGAGGGGGGGGGAAATTCATTTATAAACAGTATACACTTATGCATGATCATAATTTAAATATATTAACATTTAACTTCCCCATCTTAAACAAAAGCCAGAACTGAAGGAATATACAATTGCATCAAGTTCAATCATAGCTAAGACTATGTAGGAGGAAGCCAAACTTATTAGAGTCAATAACCTGAGGTACTGACACACTTAAATTTCTTCCCAAATCTGTTTCCTTTGCCAACATTATTTCAAGATCTCAGGCAAATTTTCTTACTTATTAGATCTGTATTTTTATCAACTCAGCTACCATCGTTACAGTGCAGATTCCCTTGCTACTGGCAAACAACTAAAGGGCCTTCACCGCATAGTGTTTCATGGCCTATACTTTCCCCCATGTTCATCAGATAGACTCCAAATGCCTTGAGGAGAGAGGGCTTCAGTGTGAGCAGCCTCTCTCTTTAACAGGTGTTGTTCCAAGTGGTTGCCCTGAGAAACAGTGCTCTGTGACAGTTACATTCCCCACCCCCGCATTAACCTATAACATAACTGAAGTATGTTACCAAGAAACAGCTCTTGAACACCATGAATGTTTTCTATCAGTAAATGAAGACCTTCAGCTTCCTGGAGGCGAAAAGGAATGGGGATATTCTGGGCACAAGAACATTATTAATGCTTAATAGTAGCTGGAGACTGCTTATACAGTAAAACTAATTATCCAGAAGTAATGCTTTGGGAACTCTAAAACTTCAATCTATAAAGAGGCAAAAACGTTTTTAAAAGAGGATGATGGTAAACGTACGGGTGTAAAGAAACAGTCACTGAATACGTAGATAGTTGGGAACAAAGAAAATAACTGTGAAGAACCAGACACTAGGATTACAGTGAAGGTTATGTTGGACACATTACAGCTTTTTGCCAATTGGAAGGAAGGAGGGATGACCCGGGGGGAAGGCACAGCACGAGTGTGTGCTGGATCATGACCTCCAAGGGGGAGGATCACTTCATCTTTTTCGTAGCGACAGCCCTGCGCCCAGGACCACACTCAGCACATGGCTGGTGTTCCACATGACTGGCCTGAGAAGAGGGTCTGAATTAACAAATGAGACGTGGTGTTTCTCTGCCACTCATGTAACAGGAGTCTTACTAAGGGCAGGATGGATTCTTCACATGTGTGCACCTGGGATGTAGCTGAGTGGAAGCCGCTGTAGAGAAGCATAAGCAGACATAAAAGGAATACGGCAAAGGCCGGGCACTCTGCTTCTCGAATGGTGTTCCCTGGTGCAAGAGAAGGCCGACTGCCAATGAGAGTGTGAAGGCTACTCAAAGTGCTCAGGGAGCAGGTTCACCCAATAACTAACGCAATGGCAACTGACAATCCCCTGCTAACATCGATCGGTTTCTGTGTAAACAAAGTAAAGAAAACCTAAATCAATGGGAATTATACATACAAAAGGTACTTAATGGCATAAATGTAAAATAACACCTTATGCTTCAAAATACTGTGCTGGGAAACCCAAACACATGTCAGGAAACAGTCCAGTCCATTAACTGCATTCTCAGAGAAGATGTCTGATGAAGGACAGACACAAGCACTGCTTGATTAACAGTAACTATGAGGTCTGGATCAAGTCATATTCAGGACAGCCTTCCAGGCCCTTCCACACTGCCTGGGTCTGGTTCAATGTTGTAAAAGGAATGATCGGGAACCTTGCTTAGAAAAAGACACAAACTCTGGAAATAAGATAATTTGGTAGAGATTTGTTTTTTTCTCAGAGTTTCTACTATCTTTCTATCTACCCTAGTCCTAAGCTTCTATACTTAAAAAAAAAAAAAAATTAACAGCCTTGTATTACTCTACGTTATATAATACAAGAGCTGGGATGGAAAAATGAAATTACTGAATAGTCAGTTTAGTCACTGCTTTTCTATCTGAACTTGGACAGACCACCACCACCACCAATATCTGGCTTGAACTTCCTCTCTGAAGGAATGGCAGGTGCATCCATATTACGGGAGAAGGCTAAGGAGGCAATGCGGATGCACGTGATGCTTCCTCACAGGGAAGAGGCAACAGTGCCATGAAGAACACTCCTTCCTTTCCCTTCTCACCCCCTCTAGCTTGGGCCATCTCTTTATAAGTCCTCCTTTACAGCATTCACCATCATTGTAATTATGTGGGTAATTAGTAATATCTGTCTATCCCGTCTCCAGGAGGACAGGGGCTGTGCCTGTCCTTTCCACCAAGGACAAATTTTCTTACTTATTAGATGTGTATTTTTATCAAATTAGTTCCCATAGTTACAGTGCAGATCCCTTTGCTACTGGCAGACAACTAAAGGGACTTTACCAGCACCTGGCACATGGCAGGCAGTGGCGGGTAGAAAAGTAAATGAGCGAATGGGCACTTCAGAAGTCAAAAGTTAACCATGGGGTAAGCAATCAGTTCAAAATGTTTCACCAGCAAATCACACACTTCTATCCTCTAAATCTGAAAACAGGAGCACTCTTTTTTTCACAGAATAACTGGAGGCAGGAAGAACATAAAAGTTAAAAAACAAAAAAGAGCACTCACTGGCGGCGGCTTCTTTCTCATCTCAAAAGTGCGCGTGGCACCGAAACTGAGAGAGGCAATGACCGGGCACCTCCCTAGTGAGGGTTCATCATCGCTGTGCCAGTCCACACTGTCCTTCTCATTGCGGTAAAGGTTGCAGAGCAAGGAGTTGAAGGTGTGGCCCGTGTTCTCCTCAATTTGGTTCTTAAGTGTGCGTAGCACAGGGTGCCACTGCAGTCACCAGGCCAAGGAAAGGAGCAGAGAGCCACATGGAAAAACAGAAAGAAAATGCAAAATCAGTCGCATTTTATACACAGGAGCATGGAATAAGCAAACCACTTGGAATGAAATAGAAGGCGGGAAGAGTAGTTTAATTCCCATCCGTTATTTCTATTTTGAAGCAAGTTAACCTCTGCAATTTTATTAAGGTACTAAACTTAGTATAACAACTCTATGAGGACCAGGCCTATCTACCCATCTCATCCTTTCCATGTTAAATACATGACCCTTGGAAAGAAGAACTGTCCATTCAAGGCAGTCACTTTGGTTGTCAATAAGGTGGGAAGTGGAGCAGTGAGTCTGGTTTGCACCACAGTTGATGGGCTGCCAGGTAGATAGCAAACACAGACTGAAGTGTGAGGAGCGAAACAACTTTCTTGCTGGGTGGCCCTCTGTCCATCCTATTCCTATTTTATTGTGAATGGCAGAATTGCTTTAAAAAATATTTAATATTTCCAGAGTGGCTAGTTTTCTAGAAACTCAACCTAATGGGGGAAAATACTCTTTTCTACAGGATGAAATTATGACATAGCCTTGATAAGTGTATAGTCTGTGAACTAGAGAAGATTTAAGCAGATCCACAGCCCTGCCTGCTGAGCACCAAGTTCATTATGTAGTTTATACTTTAGAAATCACAATCTACACTACAGGAAGCTATGACCCCTGACCTTAGGTTGTACTTTGTAGCTATAAGCAGCATAGCTTGTATTGATTCTTATGTTAAAATCCTATGTCTTCCTCCAAGAAAACGCAATGCTTTACAGAACTTCTTTTAGGACAGTGGTCGCACTATCAAAACCTACTGAGGACCCCATAGACCTTCTGTTTATATGGGTTACGGCTATGAGATTTGCCATGTTAAAAATTACAGCTGAAAATTTTTTTTAGCTATTGGTTAATTCATTTAAAAAATAGCAAACTCTGTTAAAGACACTATAGCCGTAACCGGTTTGGCTCAGTGGATAGAGCGTTGGCCTGCGGACTGAAGGGTCCCAGGTTTGATTCCGGTCAAGGGCATGTACCTTGGTTGTGGGCACATCCCCAGTAGGAGGTGTGCAGGAGGCAGCTGATCAATGTTTCTCTCTCATCGATGTTTCTAACTCTCTATCTCTCTCCCTTCCTCTCTGTAAAAAAATCAATAAAATATTTTTTTAAATAAGAAAAAATAGCAAACTCATTACATGTTAACAAAATAATGTTTTATGAAAAATAACTATATTTTCTAATAAAACAATGGGGGAGAAGAGCAGAACTACTTTGCAAGTCTCTTTAATGTCTGGCTTAACTGAAGCCAGCTGACTGTCAGATCTGCTTCTGTATTCAATCTGTTACAGTATGTTGTTTTTGCTGAAGTACATGAAGAAAATTGCCTTCACACAGATATGGGGTCAGAAAATAGTCTTTTATAGCCTTTTCAAATAATTACAGATAGTCTTTGATATCACACCAAAATTCAACAAGCCCTGATTTCTAAAGGTTAGTTGCAATGTGGAATCTGAAACTGTATGAACAAACTTTTCATATTGTTATATTTAAATCATTGGTCCATGCTGCATTTCGAATGGATCTTTTAATCCTGTATACTTCTGTAACATCTAGGAAATACTGGTTCACTGAGTTACACAGATCTTCTAACTGTTGACACATTTCATTATATAATATCAAAAAAATCACATCCATTAACTTTACCATGGATCTCATCAGAAAAGGCAAAGTAATAAGAAGAGGTCAGGCTCAAGGTGGTGGTTATGAGTTTTTCCAAAATGCTAATTTTTGCTTGAAAATGCAACCTTTATCATTAGTAATAAATCCTGTTGTTTTTCCTGAAGTGACACTTCATTCATTTTTTGAAATATGTCTGCCAAATACTCAAGTGTGAATAACTATAGTTTGTCTGCTAGTTGATATTTCAAAGAAAAAATGGTCCATAAAAAAGTAGCCAGTTCAGCTTATGGCTTACACAATAATCACACACTTGTTTTTTCTTGATAACCACCATCCTGGGCCTGTATCAGGATGCTTTGCACATACTTTCCATTTCCTCAAACTATTAAAAAGATTGAGATTTCATAAAACTAATGTTTACTGCTTCATCCAGGGATGTTCTTAAAGGAAACCAGCATTTTTTTTAAAAACTGGAAGTGCACAAATGTGAATACAATGGTTATTAGTACAGTTTGATGACAATGCCTGGTTCAAACTAAGTTATATCCACCATTACTTTTTTTATTCACCTTCAGTGCAAATTCAACATAGTAAAAATGTCACCCAGTCTTAGTATTACTATAAAAATAGTTAGACCTTGTGGATTTCCAAAGAGGATTTCGTGGCCCTCCTCCAGGGTCCATAGATTGTACTGTAAGAACTGATACGTTACAGAAACCCTTCAAAGTCCATGTTTGAGTTTTGGTAACGAAGGAATGAATGTTCAGCAAAGGAAAGCATAATAATAATGTTATATTATTATTATTATTATTATTATGTATATCCCATGGCTACTGTCAGGTAAAACTGCCAGAGAAGCATATGGGGGAATCATTCAGCTTTGCTGTGATAGGGAAACCATAGCAAAAGCTGGGAATCCTTGTTATGAATGTTAGCATTGCATTCTAACAGAGGATTTTTAAAGATAAACAGCGATAAGAACAAAACTTAGATAAATAAAACAGAAATCTTATTAAATTACCCTATATTCAAGAGAATAATTTTCAAAGTGAAATTCCATAACAATGTTAGCAAGCCATATTTCCTATTTATTTTATAGCTTTAAGCTTAACTTCATGGAGATAAAGATCAGATGCTAGAATTATACTCAACAAGAAAAACCAGAATGTAATGAAGGAAGATAGCTTTTCTGCCATGCGACTGAGATACCAATTAGCACTTCCCTGACTTGCTTCAGGACTGAGCACTGTAATAACACCAGGTTTGCATTATGTTTCTAAGTGGCTATGTATTTTTTCTTGGTTATTTTTGGTGGTGAAGTAAGGAGAAAAGGAGAAAAAGGGGGATAATGAACTAGAGGATTAATTTAGACTCTCCACCCAATACTCTATATACAGATCCCTCAGAGCTGAATGTCTAAATTAAAATTCAGCGTCATCTCACTGTGCAGTGAAGCCATGCTATCCTTAAAAGACATTTGAGGAAAAGAGTCTGAGAAAATATGAATCGCAGAAGTGAAAGGACCCATTCAGTGGATTCCAAACAGTGTTTTGTACAGTCTTAGGTACCTCAGAGGTGCCCCTGGGATTACCACAGGGGAAAGGAGAGGCAAAGTGGTGGGACTCCAGGCAGCTAAGGCACTCTGCTACTTCCATATGTTGGGTTCATATGAGATTTAGTTTGAGCAAAGACTAAAAGAAGTTTAATAACCTATGATTGAATCTGCTCCTGTGTTACACGATATTAAGCTTGAGATAATTATTTTAAAATCAAACAAGTATCCCCAATACACACATATATACACATTAGTGAATCCCCCTTAAAAAATATGAGAAATGCCCTGGTCTAGTGGTTCAGTTGGTTGGAGCACTGTCTCATACACCAAAAGGTTATGGGTTTGATAAGGACACATATGTAATACCTTAATCAATTAAAAAAAAAAGGTTATGGGTTTGATTCCTGGTTGGGACACACACCTAGGTTTTGGGTTTGATCCCCAGTAGGGGTGCGTATAGGAAGCAACCAATGGATGTTTATCTCTTATATCTGTGTTTCTCTCTCTCTCCTTTCCTCTCTCTGAAATCAATAAAAGCATTTTTTTAAAGCAACAATGAATGCATAAATGAGTGGAACAACAAATCGATGTTTCTCTGTCTCTCTCTCTAAAATCAATTTTAAAAAAAAGAATAAAATCTTACCATTTGCAATAGAATGAATGGACCTAGAGGGTATTATGCTGAGTGAAATAAGTCAGTCAGAAAAAGTCAAATACCATATGATTCCACTTACATGTGGAATCTAAAGAACAAACTAAACAATAAAAATAGAAACAGACTCACAGATACAGGGAAAAGACTGATGGATGGTTGCCAGAGGGACAGGGGTTAGAGGACTGAGTAAAAAAGGTGAAGGGATTAAGAACTATAAATTTGTAGTCACAAAACAGTCTCAGGGATGCAAGGTACAACTTAGGGTATATAGTCAAACAGTGTTGTAGTAACTATATATGGTGCCAGGTGGGTACTTGAAATATTGGGGTATAACCTTATAAAGTACATGACTATCTGACCACAATGCTGTGTAGCTGAAAATAATACAAAATAAGTAATACTGAATGTAAACTGTAACTAAAAAACAAAATTTAAATTATAAGAAAGAAATGAAGTATACATAATTTATTGTATTCTTTTCATATATTTGCCTAAAATGAAATAAAGAGACTGGAACTAAAACATCAGGTGGAAGAATTACCCAAAATTTTGGTATTCTTCATGTTTATCTGCAGTTTCTAAATTTTCAATAATACATACTTATTACTTACATTATAATAAAAGGATTGTCATTAAAAGAAATACCTTCAAGAGTTGTCAAAATGTCCTCCAAGCATAAAAGACTACTCTATTCAGCAGATCTTATGTGCCTTATGTTTATTCTAAAGCAGTGGTTCTCAACCAGGGGCAGTTTTGCCCCTCAGCAGATGTTTGGGCAAGTCTGGAGTCATTTTTGGTTGTCATGGCGTGGTGACAGTGCTTCTGGCATTCAGTGAGCAGAAGTCAGATTAACTGCTAAACATCCTACAATGCCCAGCACAGCCCCAACAACGAAGAATTAACCAGCCCCAAAGCAGTAATACTAAGGTTGAGGAATCCTGTTCTAAAGGATTAACTGGAATAAATGAGGAGCTTCTCCTCCACAGCCTGCTGAATCCTCAGCTTCTCTGCTGTGACTGCTGACAAAAAGGTACATTAATTCGGACAGGAACATGCAGCAGTCTATGTTGGGTTGGCCTAGTTCCATTCTCTTGTTTCCAAACCAACCTCAGATATAAGGTCTCAACACCTCCCTGGATCACATTCTAGATGCAGCCCAGAAACAAAGCGCAGAGCTCTCTCCTTACGTAAAAAGCCACGACCCCACACCAATGTTTTACCCACGAACATTTTAGCACAGGGATAGTTTATAATTATAAATTATGGGAAGCTCTGAAGTGTGTCATGTCACATTTCTGTTTATCCCAATGCCGTAAGCAAACTCCACTTTCTTCAAAGTCTCTTTCCATAAAGCATAACATTATCTACCAAAGGCAAGATTCCAGGGACTAAACAAGGAGCTGTTTCTTGGATCTCAACTCCATCCTCTGGACAAGCTTAATTTATATACTAGCATCTCTTTGTCTGTCATGGAAATTTTTAGAAACAAGCCAAAGCAATAAGTTGAGGTCTAAGAAGAAATCCAAAGTCAACAAGAAAAACACCAATGTTTTCCACAAATGACAACACAGCCTGAAAAATGAAGAGATGTTCTGACCTCGTTGGCCAGCCATAAGGACTCTGGGCTCACAGCAAATGTGTCCCAGGGTATGCACAGAGGGCTGCAGCCAGATAGGCTTGGGGAACGGGGAGACAGGAGAAGAAGTGGTTCATTTTCCTGAAATCCAGGAGTCTGATCCCATTTTACTTCAGTTCCACATTTTCTCACCAATGACGGTGCACACACAGACTCAGTGTTTGAACCCAGAGGGTTTTTGAACTAGGAACCATCATGCAGCTCTGTAAGGTGTTTTATTGATCTTTTCTAGTACTCTACAGTTATGTAAAGAAATACAACAGCAATGTTCCAACATACGTGAGGATTTGGTTCCATAGTGATTCTGGAGTAAGTGTAAGGAAGTTCTCCATACCATGCTGTGAGTCTTGGTTGCTGGTAAGTTACATCTGAGAAAGAAAATACAGGGCCTTTGAAATGGTTTAATGCTATTTAAGGTGTACCTACTGAGTGCTAACCACAATGTGCAAAAAGCTATGAGAAATACAAAGGCAGAGCAAGGATGGGCTCTGACCCAGGCTCCACCTTCATAGAGAACATGCGATTTCAAGATGAGAAGAGGTGTTGGCAGAAACAATCTGAGCAAACTATGAGGTGAGAAGGTGTGACTTAGTTGTGTCAGACACAAATAAGAATGAAGAAGTCAACAAGAGATAAGGAGGATCTAAAAAGCAGAACCCAGAGTCTGAAGCCTTGTAGGTAGGAATTTGTGGCACCAAAATCCCTACAAAAAAAAACAGGACAGGCCCTGGCTGGGGTGGCTCAGTTGGTTGAGCATTGTCCTGTGCACCAAAAAAGTCACCAGTTCAATTTCCAGTCAGGGCACAAGCCCAGGTTGTGGATTCAGTCCCCAGTATGGGTGCCTCTAGGAGGCAACCAATTGCTGTTTCTTTCTCCCTCTCCCTTCCTCTCTCTCTCAAATCAATAAAAATATGTATTTTTTAAAAGAAACAAGACAAACCATTTACCTATGTGCCATCACCATACAAGCCCCTTTGATTCTGAACAAAGAAAAATGTACTCCGACCAACTACACAGCATGCAGCTGGTTTTACAAGTTTTTTTTATGTCCAATTTATTTAGAAAGGGAGTTATTCATAGATTTATTTCCCCCTGCAATTGGTATCAACTACTACAACAGTAAGAACAATAATAGTAAAAGCAGCTAACATTCATTGAAGGCTTACTATGTACCAGCCATTCTGGTAAGTACTTACCATGCATTATCTCATTTAATTATCACAACAACCTTATAAGGTAGGTATTATTATTATTAGCTCCATTTCACAGATCTGAAAACTCAGGACTAGAAAATTACTGTATTTTGCTTAAAATTAACAATTACTTTGAATAACAAGTCTGTAATCAAAGGCAAGTCTGTCACCAAAAGCCCTGCTATAGAAACTGCTGGGAGTGAGGAGAAAGAGATGAGTTGTTCTGATGCTTGAGTCAAATGAAGCCAGTATACTTCGCCTTTTTTTTACAGAAAATTTAAATTCACTTGATTTGCCAGAAAGAAATTGTATGAGAGCACAGATGCCCCTCAGTGGCCCACTCTGGTACTACAGGTGCTTTAGTAGCTTGTGGTTGACCACAGAGCAGGCTCCAAGGCAGGTCATCTTGACAAGCTCAGGAGAGAACAGCTGAAGCTACAGGATACGGGACTCTTCCAGTGAAACAAGAGACTAAAACGCCGGTAAGGAGGATTGTGAAAAAACGTATGCCGAGTAGAATCAGAAAAAAATAGAAAGCCCTGGAAGTTTCTATGAAGAAAGAGGGACACTGCACCATGTGATGTAATAAAGGTAGTGAACAAACGCAAAGGGAGGTGAGTGTGTCAGCCACAGTTCGGCCAGCCCAAACGCTCTGGTTCCTTGAACTCCCGCCCACCCCATTCTCCTGCCATGTTCTGAGTACCACTGTTACTCCTCTGTCCCCTCTCTCTGACTGGCTAATTTCTACGCGTCCTTGAGGCCTGGTAGGCTTCGAATCTCTGTTTAAGATAGCTGTGGAGAAAAGAGGCAACGGTGCTGGAAAACACTCCAGAAAGTGAGGCAGGCGGCAACAGCTGCGATCTCAGAGATCCGCTCACCCTCTCTGATGCCTGTTCTCTGTTTCCAGGGAACGTCCCGACAAAGCTGCTCCAATACCCAGTCGGCTTCTCTTAAGTCAACAAAGCCAGGATACAAACGCACCCTTGAAGCAGAAAGAACCATCAGTAAGTAAACAACACAAAAAAGACGGGTTGCAGACTCTGTCAGCAGAGTGAACTAAGCTGGATGATGCCTCCTTTCATGGGGAGATGACATCATCTCACCACACCTCCCATAGCAAGCAGAGCCCAACATCACCCAGGTCACGATGCTCAGATGTAAAATAAACTTGTGTTAAGACAAATAAAAGCAGCATAAAGGATAAAAGGATTCATAAGGGCTCTTATAGACATGGCTCAAATCTTGCTCCAGCACTGCTTAGCTGTGAAACCTTGGGCAAGTTATTTAATCTCTGAACCTTGGTTTTTGTAACCTGTAACGTGAAGTTCATATCCACCTCAGAGGGTTGCTGAAAAGTAAAGCAAGCCTGGCCCTGTGTCATTTTAACAACTGGTATTCTTCTGATACTATGCCAATTGTAGGGGAAACAATAACTTATGATTACATTGAAATTAAAATATCCAAATGATGGTTCTTTCTCTCACGTACATACACTTATTTCAACACTGCTAAGTCAGTTCAAATCATTTTGGAGATCCTTCTTAAGGAGTATTCTGAAAGCCCTTGGGACATTTTCTTGAACTTTTTTACTCTTTGAAGATGCATTTGATATTTTGAAAGAGCCAAAGCTCACCTTAAGCCATACCTGGTTAACAATGAGATGTGACCAAAATAATGCAACTGGTTTCCTTGTGTGACTGTTAAACTTGCTTTAAAAGGGAGGTTCCAGAAAGTGTTATAACAATGGCAGTGCCACTGAGTAATTACAGAGACTTCTAAGCAATTAATTTAGATATGTAAGGTCTGATATATTTTGCTTTAAATGCCTCATTATTTTATAGTGACAATTAGTACACTTATGCATTGATTAATGTCACTTACCGAGATATGCCTGTGGGTGACTGGCTAATTTCATATACACCCTCTTTGCTAAAGAAACAAAGAAACAAAGAAACAAAGAAGACAGACTTGTTAGTATCAAACAAAACAATACCCTCCACCCAGTGGAAGGGCTGTCCTTCGGATTCTCAAAGTCCTGGCTCACCAAAGTCATTTAACAATGAGGGCAAGAACAGCTTCACCTTCTTCTACCACTGAGATAATGGCATTGGGAACAGATCCGGCAAGATCAGACCACGAGATGAAGGGTGTAATAACATAAACTCTGATCCTACCCCTTTCTATTCACCCATAATTTAGGCCGAAATAGTGCCAAATAGAGTGCTCCTTTGGAAACTCTGGAAAAGAGACGCATCTAACAGGTAGCAAGGGCTGTGTGCATCTGTTGCTTTCAGATACATGTCTAATGAGGTTCCTCCTCTGATTAAAGTCCTTCAAGGCTCCCATCCACTTGTCAGCATTGCATTTAACGTCCCTGTGACCTGACTCCACCTCTTGATAGCTCGACCAACTTTATTGCCTGGACTCTCCTGACTACACCACCACGTTTCAGCTCAGCATCACCTTCCTGACCTTTAATCCACCCAAATGTTAACATCTCGTCCTCTGTGCTACTGTAAGACCTTACATACAAATCTACTGTTTCATGATACACAGGATTACCATGTACCTGGTCACATGTGCATTTCATTTACTAGACTGTGGGCTACTGAGAGGCAAGAAATGGGTTATTACTCTGTTTCCCAGCACCTAGCACATAGTAGTTGAGCAATAAAAGCTAATTGAATTTAATCAAGTTTACAACAGTACAAAACTGCTGCATATGTGCAGGGTGGCGAGGTCCACGTAAGAGAAGTGTTCCCGACTGGATAGGTGCCTCTATCCAGATAACTGTGTCAGATCCTTCTCGGAAAGGTACATTACTGAGCATAATGTAAAGGGACAGTTTTCACACACCCCTCTGCCATGCGAGTGAGTAGTTCACAATCTCTGAGCAGGTTCTTAGGTAGATGTGTGAGTTCCTCTGAACCAAAATGTAGCAGAACTATTGTTACATATACAGTATTGATCACATTTCTAAACGCGTTGTGTGTGAATTCCCAGAGGTGACTACACTGTTGCTATGTGATATATTTTGGGCCACATTTAGAAGCTGGCTCACTTTAAATGTGAGCCACACTTCTGGCTATTAAAAAAATCCAGCACAGCGAACTTTAGATAACCAAAATTAACAAGCCCTAGGGTTAAATAGCAAGCAGTTCTGTCACTTTGCTCCTGACTTCCAAACTCACAATTGCCCATTTTGTAACAGGTTTCATGGTTTTATTTATTCTCTTTATCACCAATGGAGACAATATCACACTGGCATTTGTAAAACAATCAAAGACTGTCAGAGCTACTAGACTGGGCCTTACGAGATTAAGTAGTCAAAACACTTAATATTACAGACAAGGAGACTAAAGCCTAGAGAGATGACAATAACTTACCTAAGGACTAGTTACATAGCTAACTAGTGTCAAGCCCACAAAAACATACCCTTTCAGAAAGGGTGATGACATTTGTGTTAGTTTAAAATATTTCTAAGATATATAAGTCAACCTTTAACAGCCAAACAGCTTAACAGACTGCTCATGAGCAATAACATAAGCATAATGCTAAACTGCTAAAATAAAAGGATCCTTTGACTGACAATTTAAGTACATCAGATGGAAATTGAAAAGCAGGAAAAGAGGAGTCAAAGCATCTTTAACAATTTTTTAAAAGAACATTTTAGACACATTAATATAAGAGGAATGGAATGTTTACTATCATTTACTTGCTCTGAAACAATTATGTGGTTTTAAGAAATAGACTGTAGGGTCATCTAGATTTCTAGCAGCTTTCATAAGCATTGCTAGTAAAATGGTACTTAAAGGCTTCTCCAAGAGCCATGTTTCAATGACTCAGGGAAAATACTCCCCCACACCCCGTCTTAACCTAGGAGATATTTTAGCTCACTGTCTGCAGTCATATTAGTGAAGGAGGGTCAGGAAATCTACACCAGTCAGAATTTAACGTAGACTATCTGGTTGCATTTTCCACACCATCAGTAAATCCAGAAAGGCTTCTCAAAAGACCCAGCTTAAAGACATCTGAGATAGGAATATCCCAGCCTAAAATTAAGACACTAACTGAGCTGTTATCTCTTCCAGACGGAAAAACCAGGGTGAGGGAACAATCCTAGGCTCTCCATTTCAGTGCGGCAATAGTTAGAGCAGTGGTTCTCAATCTTCTGGCCCTTTAAATACAGTTCCTCATATTGTGACCCAACCATAAAATTATTTTCGTTGCTACTTCATAACTATAATGTTGCTACTGTTATGAATCATAATGTAAATATCTGATATGAAGGATGGTCTTAGGCAACTCTTGTGAAAGGGTTGTTCGACCCCCAAAGGGGTCGCGACCCACAGGTTGAGAACCGCTGAGCTAGAGGAAGGCAGCAAATTACTTACTCAATCACTCGCGGCTCTAGGGCTGTGCGCACCACCTGCAAGGAAACAGGCAGATCTTACTGTGGCATGGCTCCTCACCTTCAGCGAGGCTGAACTAGCAGGATTACCATATCCTTTCATTCTAGTCAAAATAAATCAGGTTCAAAACTATCCTTTTTTTATTCCAAACTCTTACTAACCCACCAGAAACCCTTGTTTCTGCTCTTCGTAGTTACTAGTGAGCGTTAAAAGGCAATGCAATCACCCTAACCGGTTTGGCTCAGTGGATAGAGCATCTGCCTGCAGACTGAAAGGTCTCAGGTTCGATTCCGGTCAAGGGCATGTACCTTGGTTGTGGGCACATCCCCAGTAGGGGGTATGTAGGAGGCAGCTGATCGATGTTTCTAACTCTCTATACCTCTCCTGTCCTCTCTGTAAAAAATCAATAAAATATATTTTTTTTAAAAAAAAAAAGGCGATGCGATTGGAATTAATCCATTTTCCTAATAGCCAGCATTAGGAAAACCTTTCTAGGAGATTTTTTAAAACAGAAGATATTCTATAAAGTAAGGGGTTTTAATCATTTATAAAATCATTACTAGAACACCGCAATTTTCAATCGATGTGCCACAGAATTTTTAAAACACGCAATACCTGACTCTTTAGTCAGGGGCACTGACCTCTTTTGTCTTAGATTGTCAAATAAGAAAATGACAACAGCCAACACAACAACAGCTGTCCAGTGTGAATGCCCTGTCTGAACCATAAATATATAGGTCATATAACAGGGTTGCATCTTATTGGTTATGTCGCATAATCAGGTTGAGTCTGATTGGTTAATTCTTGGTACCAGAACTCCTATATACAAGTATAGGCAACTGATTCTTTAAAAAGTCACATTGGAGAAAAAAGGATGGATGAAAACTTTCTTTTTGGTAAACCAATCAAAATTATACCTTTCTAAATGTCAGATTGGCAAAAGTTATACTTTTTGGTGTGCTAAAGAATTTTAGTAATTAGTTTACATGTGCCATCAGATATAAAAGGTTGAAAATCACTGCTACAGCATGATGCCTGATATTTAGCTTTCTCCCTTATTATTAAAAACAGTCAATCTTCACTGTTTCATACATTTTTCCTATGGAAAAAAAGCTAAACTATCAAGCATTGTAGTTGCTGAAATTTCAATCCAATTCCAGAGACATTTGCTGCATGAGCACCGAAGACAGCATGGTTTTAGGACTGTTAGAACTTAGATAATCAAAGAAGGCTCTAGCCATGATGCAACCTCTAACCTCTAATCATGTATAGCCTACGTGTCAAAAAAAAGGGACTTATACGTCCCATAATTTGGGGGAAGACGACAAAGAATTCTCAGACATAATAAGAAGTTGATATTCTCCATTTCATTATTATAGTCCTTTAACTCTCCTTTTATTAGTGAATTTATTCAGTCACTACTTATTTGAGTGTCTACCACATGAATATAACTTATAAACAATCTGTTACTGTTGAAGGAGAAACAGGAATTTACCTGCTGGGGTTCTTTGAATACAAACTGTTTGTCTGACAAATGATGCTCCTTGTTCATCCAGGTCTGACCAGGGCTCTGGTGGAGATGGCTCTTAGGAGTGGTAGCTGAAGCAAGAGAGAGAAAAGTCTGCTCTCATCACCTCCTACTAAGCAAGGACCAATGAAATCCACTTAGAGGTGACCTCCGTGACATCTACAAAGTAATTAGTAACATCTACTGAAGACCTCAACACACGCACTGAAAGGTCTGAGTGTAGTGACTAAACGGTAGAAACACTAAAGATCAACCCTTAGCTCACCGTCAACAAATTCAGAGAAAATACCAGCTACATTTCAAATAATTCTTTAACATCGAAATGGGAGTCCATTATAAGCCAGAGGGATATAAAGAAAAGAGGATGACAGCTGTCCACGTTCACACGCAAGGGTCCCCACTGGTTCTTGCCTGGCTGAGCAACGGCCTGGCTCTTGGCTGAGCTGGCCCAGGCTCCCTGCACGCGGGCTCGCCGTCTCTTGTCCTCCATGTTGACCAAAAAGGCTTCTGCTCTTAGCTTTCAGAAGATTTCATTGCTGATATGAACCGCACAATGGTTACCTGTTTAAAAAACACACACACACATGCTTTTAATAGGGGCTGTGAGAACTTACACTGCTAAAGGGTTAACTACAGTCCTTTCAGGCAGAAGAGATTGCTCAGCAGCAATCAGAGCCTCTATATAAAACCAACTTCTGGCATCACAACATCTCAATCAAAGAGCCTCCTAAATCACTTAGGGCTGCTGGTGCCAAGGTCTACCTTTTATAGCGACTTAATCTTATAATAAGATTACCTCTTGCAATCTTATTATAGTGCCTTCCCTTCATTCACAAGTGCACATCAAGAAATTCTAAAACTAGGATTATAAACGACATTACTCTTATCAGTCCCCAGAGCAGAAGTTAAGGAAACTAATACTCCACCTTACCTGGAAACTGAGAAATAGGCTAAGACTCAGTTTCCGAACACATTTCCATATCCTATAACACTGGTTGCATCAGACTTCCCTCGAAGGTCGTTACAAACATCCACGGCCTTGCCCTGGCCAGATGTCTCAGGTGGCTGGAGCGTCATCCCCTCCACCAAAAGGATGCAGGTTTGATTCTCAGTCGGGCACATACCTAGGTTGCAAGTTCAATCCCCAGTCAGGGCACATATGGGTGGCAACTGATTGATGTTTCTCTCTCGCATCGATGTTTCCCTTTCTCTTTCTCCCTTCCTGTCTCTCTAAAAAAAAACATTAAAAAAATTTAAAAAAAAAAACAGTGACCTGTTAGAAGATTTGATGCAGGATGGATACAAGTGTAATAAGCCTTGTAGGAGACATGTAGGAGGACCACAAGGGTAAGTGCCTCACTAACGTCACTCAAGAAGTCAATAGCAGATGTATTACTATTCAAATTGTATTGTTCCAGTCTCCAGCTAATTGAAGACTCCACCTCATAATGGCCAGTAATGTCATATTACTTTGGCATTTTCACCAATAAAGTTTTAGTTCACAGCACATACAGGAGCATGCAGACCTACCAACACCAGGGAGGCTTGGGCGTGTTTTGAAACTATGATCTATTTCTTTATGAGCCTATCTAAAAAGCTTCTCACCGCAGGTTCTCGAAGGTAACAAGCTCATTTCATAGCCTGTTTAGCCTACGGATTACCAGGACCCCCCCCCCCCACCCCCACCCCCATATACACCTTCTGATTCAGGACAGCTGGGCTGGGCGCCCAGAAATCCGAATGTTTAACAAATTCCCCAGGTAACAAATATGTAATTCTTCTCATTTAATACGTGGGGAGATGATAGAGGCTGTCATTTGCCCCAAAATACCAACTCTCCAGTCCCACAAGACGGGTAGAGGAAGCTCTCATTTGACATTTTCTCTCAACTGAGGCCTTAAAAGCTTAACACGACAATTAGCTACAGTTCTTGCTCGGCTCTCGGGGCAGCAATCTGCTATTACGTGTCAGGGGACCGATGCTGAAAATACAGATTCCGGGGCCCCTCGCAGATCTAGCGAATTTGTGATGCTGCAGAAACTGTTACCTCACCCCACCCCCACGCCCACCCCGGGACTCCCACCCCAGGTCAAGCCGGCGGACCCCGCAGCGGGGCGAAGAGCTGCGGCGTCGGCCACGACTCGCTCTGAATCCGGAGCTGCCACTTCGCAGCTGCACAACCTGGGGCAAATGATTTCACCTTTGGGGGCCTGTTTCCTCCTCTGTGAACAGGACGCCAATCTCTCCCTCACGACTAAGATGCAGATTAAACGTCTTGGAGGGTGAACGCCCGGCCCTCTCAACAAGGGTTAGCAACTTTCTCTAACAGACGCTTCTCTTCCAGGAGGCTCGGCGAGGTCCCGGAGGCCGCCGAGGAAAGGGCCTCAGAGGCGGTCCCCGCCCCACCAGCCCGGGAACCCACAGGCCGCACCTGCCGGCGGAGCCGGGCGCACTCCGCCTGGAAGCAACGCTCAGCCCGGAACTGCTCCGCCGCCGGCAGCCCGGGGAACCTTAAGAGTGCAGCACCGACCTCAGCAACTCCCAATCACAGGCCGTGGGTCAGGCACTTCCTCTTACGTCACGCGCCGCCGCCGCTTCCGGCGCCAGCACCCGGCGTCCGGGCTGCTCCGCGTTCCTGGCTCCGGGAGGGCCGCGTATGTGAAGGTGCCGAAGGGAGGGCCGGGTTGGAGGGGAACACGGGGTTGGAGGGTTAGCGGGATCCCCGCGAGGTGCCCGGATGTGGCGAAGGTGGGAATGAGGACGTGTTTCCGAGGCCAAGGCCCCTCTGGAGACCACCCCCCAGCTCCGCCTGTTGGAGGCGTCCAAGCCCCTTTTCCCGCCCAGCTAGAGGAAAGGCGAGGGAGTTGGGGGACAGGTGCTAAGCAAGAGGATTTGAATTTTGCCCAGCCCGCCTTGCGCGGTGCTTGAGCCTCGATCTGTGAACCAGGTTGGGTTCCGGTTAGGGAACATGCCGGGGTTGCGGGCTCCATCTCCAGTGGGGGGCGTGCCGGAGGCAGCCGATCAGTGAATGATTCTCGCACCACCTCCTGTGCGTCCAGACCAGGGATGGAACCGGAAACCTAGGCGTGAGCCCTGACTGGGAATCAACCGATAGCCTTTGGGTTCACGGGAGGACGCTCCAGCCAACGGGGCCACACCGGCCAGGGCAAGTGATCCTTTAAGATCTACCGAAGCGGAGTCACTGTAAGTCTTCAGAATAAGCCTCCCGCTGCTTACCTGCCGGAAGTGCAGTATACCCTATCAATGTACCTGATTTTCACAGCATCCACTATCTGTTATAACTTGTAACACTGAAGGAGAAACAATTTAGCCTGGAGCTGAAAGGAGAGGAAATTTTTAGACCACACCCCCATCAACTAGTAATTTGTCAGTGTCTGCTTCTGGCTCAGGAACCTTGGCTGTATCTTCCAAAGGATGTCATCTCTTTCTTTTTGATGGTTAATAGTTTTGGAACAGAAACAAAGAAGTCTGGATTGAGGAGTCCCTAGAAGTAGTGCTCTCCGAGTAGAACACTTCTCAAAAATGAATGCATAGCCCGCTTGCATCTACAATAACTGCATCTTTAACAGAATCGCTTGTATTTTTACCAAGTGCCCAAGGTGATTCTGATACACAGAACATTTGGAAACCTTTTGGACACATGTAGGGTGACCAATTGTTCTAGTTTATCTGGGACTGGGGTTTTTTTTTTCCAGGATGCAGGGCTTCATAAGTGCTAAAGCCAGGGCAGTCCTGCGCAAAGTGGTGCTCATCCTAGAATCAGATCCATGTGAGTATGTACTCTTAGAAAGATGATCTTGATGCAGTCTGGCATCCTGGGTGGCCTCATTTCTATTTGCAGGATTTGTTTCTCTTAGGGGTGGCCGTGGAGAACGGATGAAAGTGAGCTGCGTCGCCAATTCTTACTGATTCTTCGCTGACCTGCTCGCAGTCCTGGAACATGTCCCCTTTTCCGTCCGGCCTGGTGTTCAGTTTCATCAGTAGAGGGCGCTGGAGGGACATAGAGGAGGAAAGGGCTCTTCCTGATTGCAGAGTGCGGTCTCAGCTGGCTTTGCAATGCCTGGTGGCTAGCCGTGTTTGGCAGCTCTCTGTGGGCCGAATTTCAGTGTCAGTTGAATTTAGAGCCTTGTTAAGTTTCTCTTGTGAGGTTAAGGCATTGACTGGGAAGGAATGGGATCCCAAAACTTGAAGCAGGCACTTCTGCTTGGGCCCAGATGAAAGTGACGACCTTGAACACCCAAGTCACCCTGAGCCTCCCTTGGTGGTGGAAGTAGCTTGCCCTTCTTTATCTGAGGACACTTGGAAACCCTGTGCAGCCCTCACCTGGAGCAGATGACTTGAAAAATACAGTCTTGGTCTGTGCTTCCTGGCAGGTGAGGGTGCTTCCGGCTTTGTGCGTTCCCTGGTATTCTGCCTTGACCTAGAAGTAGACCAACCTAGAGGTACTTTTAAGTGGCTGCTCTCTCTATCTACTATGTCGGTATTTTTGGAGTTTCCCTTTTCCCCTGTAGGTAGTTTCTTATGATGGTAAATAATTCTTTATTTTATTCCTGTTCGAGTTACTATGTAGTTTCTGTCTCTTTGAGTCCTGACGGTTTCAGTATGATCATGACATCAGGGCTAGCAAGTGACTGCCCCCGGGTTGGCCTTAAACTGCAAGTAACTGGTTTGCCTCTGATTTGGGCCCTTTTCCCTAGCGCCACTCTCGGGTTTCCTTCGCTGAGACCTCCCTCCTGAAGTCCCAGTAGGTTTTGCTGGCCCAGTTGCCGTGTTCCTCAGCACATGGTGGGAAGACCATCTGCAGAGCCACTGGGGGAATGCGTATAAAAACGGAAGATTTTAGGCCCCATCAAGATTCTGAGTCAGCAGGTGTGGGGCAGAACCCTGCATTTGGCATTTTTAACAGTGCCTGGTTTCAACTTGCAAGAACCTTCAAGAGTTCTGCCTTTTCCGGCTGCCTGCCTTCTCCAGGTGATCCCTTTTCCACTCAGCAGTTATCTCATCCCCTGGATGGCAAAACTGATCGATATTTTACGTGTCGGAAGCTCTTAGACGTGACTCTGGGCGAGTCACACGCTGCAGCCTACTTTCAGCTGCCTATTTTCACAGCAGCCTCTTGCCCGGTGTTCCCTGTCTGAATCATGTGCCACTGTGGAGCGCCTGCTGCTGAATTCCTGAGAAAACCCAATCCAAGGAAAATAGTGGCACATCAAGCTAATAGCTCTCTGCGAAGGTGTTGCAGAGGGAAGTCCCCAGCCCGCGTCTCGCGGCCCGAGGCTCGGCGGTTCCCAGCTCGAGGAGGGAGGGTGGGACGGGAACCTGCCAACTCCGCGGCGTGTTTGTGTGGAGCCTTTCAAGTCTTTAAAGAACGCAGAGAGGATGCTTCCCAGACTCCACTCAGGAGCTCCTCCTGCTCCCTGCCCAGCACGACTGCAGATGCTGCCAGAGATAAAGTCTTCCAGAAACCGCAGTGTAAACCACGTGAGGCTCAATTAAAGAACAGCCTACTTGGGTGTGGAATTGTGGAGAGCAGACAAAAATCTGGGACGGGAGAGGTCAGAGGTTACAGTCATCAACGAAGGCTTTATGGCGAACAGAGAGCTATGCCAAGGCTCTAGAGTATTTGGCATTCAGAAGGCCCAAAGGTATTCTGATGGTTACATTACCCCTGAAAAAGGGCAGGCAACATTTATCGACTCATTCTTAATGATAAAAAAATGGCAAATAAAACACTACTTAACATTTATTGAAAGTGTCTTGCTTGCCAAATGCTATGCTAATTACTTACATGCTGATCAGATTTTCAGAATGACCTTATGATGTAGGTGTATAAATATTAGCCCTCGGTTTACAAAGGGATAAACTGAACCATGATGCCATCATCCCACTGCAAATGCAAATACATGGCAGAGTGAGAGCTCATTAGGGAAGACAGGACTATTCCTGGAATGATATATGGAGCCATCTCCTGGGACCACATAGCTGGTGTTTGTTTGTTGTTTTTCAATGACTTCAAAAGTGAAGGGTTGGCAGCAATATAATACAGTATGGAATATGGGAATTCTCTGTACTTTCTGCTCAATTTTCCTGTAAATCTAAAACAGAAGTTAAATATACAATCTATTAAGAAAGACAATTAATAGAAAATATCCAAACACAGAGAGAAAAAACGATGGAAAACTTAATGGAGGCTCCTGGCAGTACGGCTGAATATACAACTCAATTCTGGCTAAATTAGAACAAACATAAAGAGTGGCCACAAAGTCCCTGTGAATGCTAGCTTGAAGTTGTGTGTATGGCTCCTCTGCTCTCTGCAGAAATTAAAAATTTTCCCTTTGTTCTATCATATATCGATTAGCTTACATGATACTGAATTCCTACCTAGAAGAAATGTAAAACAAGTACCCAAACTCCCACAAAATGAATCTGTAACTACTCTATAAAATTTAATGCAAGGCTAGAGTCATAAAAAATAATATCTCCAAGGGCAAAACAATAAACCAAACCAAAGGTGTGAAAAAAGTGTAAGAAAATGAAATCAGAGCTAGGAGCAGTTAGCGGTAAGAAAATAAGAAATCAGTGGTTGCTCCTTGGGGGAAATACAGGACCAGCGTTTGGAGCAGGAGAGTGACTCGGAATCATTACAAGGTGTGAGAACTGAGCTGGGACTCCTGCATGGAGTCAGGTACCTCCAGTGGAGTGAGAGTGGTGCCAGGCTGGTAAAGTTCCCAGGCTGCCAACAGACAGAAGCAAAAAATTTATCTCTGAAGAGGAACATCCCATTTTAGCCCTCAGGACTCTCTCCAGATTAAAATCAATCAAATAGGATTTCAAAATAAAAATGCCAACACAATGCCCTGACCAGAACTGGCTCAGTGGATAGAGCATCGGCCTGTGGACTGAAGGGTCCCAGGTTCGGTTCCAGTCAAGGGCATGTACCTTGGTTGTGGGCACATCCTCAGTGGGGAGTGTGCGGGAGGCAGCTGATCGATGTTTCTCTCTAATCGATGTTTCTAACTCTATCCCTCTCCCCTCCTCTCTGTAAAAAATCAATAAAATGTATTTTTTTAAAAAATACCAACACAAAAGAAAATAAACCACTTTGAATGAAAGTCTGGAGAAATACAAGCAATAGATTTAGACTCCTAAGAATTTTAGATTATGAGAATCACCAGACATGGACTATAAAATGCCCACATGTGCAATACCTCCATAAAATTTTAAAACTGAATTTGAAAAATGAGCAAGCATTATGAAACTATCAAGAATGACCAGGCAGATTGAAACAAGAACCCAACTAAAACAGCGGTCGCCAACCTTTCGGACCTCACGCACCACCAGTGGTCCACGGACCACCGGTTGGTGACCGCTGGACTAAAACATGTGAAAATGAAAACAGCAGTGACTTGCTTTAACAGGAGATAAAAATATATGAAGAGAGAATTAAGGAACTAGAATATATATGTAAACAAATTGCACAATATGCAGCTTGGGAAACGAGAGGTGGAAAATGTGAGAAAGGTTATGAGACAGAATGAAGATAGGACATTTATAACTAGAGACTCGAAGGCAATGAGAATTTTTCAGAAAAGACCAAACACATGTATTCTTACGCACAGAAAGCATAGTATAAACCAAGTAGGATAGATTTTTTAAATTCTTAAATTTAAACACTTAAATACACTGTCATGATACCAAGGAACACAAAGCCAAAGAAATCTGAAATGTGGCCAGAGTTATTTCTACCTATAAAAGAATGCCATACTGACACTGACTTCTGAACACCAACAACGGAAGCCAGAAGTCAATGACTGAGGAGGTATTTCATTACCCGTTAGATGCCATCAGTTCTAAATCACACCTTTCTTTACTCATTCAATATAGCACCAACAGAGAAAAAGTAACGGTTTCAATTAAACTGTGACATGCATCAGAAGGAAGATCTGACATGCAAGAGAGGTATATAAACAAATTGGTAAATGTATAATTTATTTTAAACCAACATGATGGTATAAAATAATGAAAACAGGGAATTTATGGGGTTTAAAAACAAAATCCTAGGCCACAAAAACATAGAAATCAGGAAATTAGGCCGGGGGGATTGGGCCTAAAGCCGGCAGGTGGACATCCGGACTGTGAGAGGGCGCAGGCTGGGCTGAGGGGACCCCCCCCCCATTTCAGGAATTTTGTGCACTGGGCCTCTAACAGAAATATTTTCTAAACACGTATGGTACACTTAGAATTTTGTCTATACCTGGCCATAAAGTAAGTCTCATAAAATTTCTAAAACTAAGGAGTAATAAAAAAAACAACAAAAACTTTTTTTCCTCAACCCAAGATCATTATTTACTTTTCAGATTTCTTTAGTTTTCTTTAATTTGAAATGTTTGATAAGTATAGGCTGTTTATTCTGTGAAATATCCCTCAATTTAGTTTTTTCTGACATTTTGTCTTGGTTAGGTTCAGGTTATATATTGTGGCAGGAATACCACATAAATGATGTATCTTCAGTCCATCCCATCAGAATGCACATAGTGTGAAGTTCTTATTAATGGAAATACCAATACAAATTTTGTTTAAAATACATTTGTAAAATTTAAATTCGTGCTTTTAAAAACTTAATTTGTGCTGCTAAAAACCATTTCTAAATAATTCATAGTTCAAGGAAATCATAATGTAAATTTTAATTAGCCCTGAAAAAGAATGTGTGTATGTGCTTTTTTTGTGTGCACACACACAATTGTGGGATATAGCAAAAGATCATCAAATAAATTTAGAGTCTTAGACATCAATGTAAAAATAGGAAAAAAATTGAGCATGAATGAATTACATGCCCAAATTATGAATAAGAAAAATAACAGAAAGCAGGACATAAAAAGAAAAGAGCAGAGGGGATCAACAAAGCCAAAAGTTGGTTCTTTAAACAAACAAACAAACAAACAAACAAACAAACAAAAACACTAATAAGTAGCCCAGCCAGTGTGGTTCAGTGTTTGAGTGTAGACCTATGAACCAGGAGATCATGGTTTGATTTTGGTTAAATTCCCAGTCAGGGCACATGCACAGGTTGTGGGCTCGATCCCCAGTAGGGGGCGTATAGGAGGCAGCCAATAGATGATTCTCTCTCATCATTGATGTTTCTATCTTTCCCTCTCCCTGCCTCTCTGAAATCAATATGTATATTTAAAAAACAACAAGAGACAAACTTCTGACAAAATGGTAAGGAAAAGAAAGTGAGGAGCACAAACAATATTAGAAAAGGAAATATAAGTACATATCCAGCAAAGGCTTAAAAACAATATTTCTTGAGTTACTTTATGCTAATAAATTTGGAAAGAAATAACTAAATGCTTAGAAAAAACTTTTGTTTTCTAAATTGACTGAAAGAATAGAAACCCTGAGTATTCTTATTATCATTAAGACAATCAGTAATTAAAAATTTTCCCATGAATAAATAGTAGGGCCAGATTGTTCTTATTTACTTTCAAGGAAAAGATTGTTCCGCTCTTTTACAGAACCTTCCAGAGAATAGTGAAGTAGGCAACACTTCCCAGCTCATTTAATGAAGTTATAATCTTCCAAATGAAATACCAACAAACTGCATCCCACAGTGTGCAAAGATGGTGAAACATGACCAAGAATGGAAAGGTGATTTAATTCTGGAAAGTCATAATTAAACTAAAGCAAGCTCTCTGAAATCTCCAGGAGACACATCACCGAATATATACTTCAATATGTACATACGCCTAGCCCTTCTTGGAACATACCAGGCACGCTCTCCTTCCTGAAACGCCCTTCCCTCAGGTCCCTGAATGGCTTGCTCAAGACTACTCAGAGGCCACCCCTCACTGAAACCTGCTCCGAGTACGTTATAATCACAAGCCTCTCACCCCAACACATACCGGTTCCCCATCCTCCTAGCCCTGCTTCATGTGGCACTCGGGCTACATTAATATTATTCTTTCTGCTTATCCTCTGTTTCCCTCCTTTGCTCCCTCCCCTTCTCCCAGCTCAAATGTAAGCAGTGTCCAGGCAAGAAGTTTTGTCTGCTGTGCTTGCTGCAGTTTCTCCGGGATCCAGAAGAGTCCATGGCACGTGACTGACACTCCCATCAACACACACATGGTACGCCTGGAAGCTTTTGTAACAAGGAAGACAAGCTTGCTTATATCCTTTCAGGATCACCTTTGGTAGGACCCAGGTTGCTTATTTTTCAATGACACGCATACAAGGAGAGTAGACAACATTGTAATATGTGTTCATGTTAGACACGTGTCCCACTTCTAGATGTCTTCATCCACATCTCAGTAGAAAGAACATCTACGTTTCCACAGGGAATTTAAAGTCTGTCTATATGTATGTGCTTTGCAGCATGAGTGACATAAACATGCCAATCTAGAAATATTAGAATGTCACAAAGTTATGAGTCCTTAAAATTTAGTTTCCAACATATTCAATAAAAAAAGCTTCAATACTTTGTTTTGACCCTGGAAAACTACAGAGCAAAGTAGCAGAATCTAGAATCACCTAAATCTCAGGTAATTTTTTATGTCAACAGACTGAGGGAATTATAGTACCACTTAAGATCATTTCATTCTCATCAGGTATTATCACAATAAATCTTTTCCTCCACATTGAATCAGCACCATATGTATTGGTATCGGGATTAATGTTCACTCTGTATGAAGTTCAGTTCTATTATATTCCAATGCAATAAATATCAAATGAGAAATCAGAATTCATCTCTTTAGGGCAGGACCACATTTGAGGAAAAGGAGACTAATAATATCACCCGAAGCATTTACTTATTTATTCCCAGTGTACGTGGGACTGACACAAGGACAGGTCAGAACGGCACACACCATTATGTGTGCAGGATAATTCCCCCCACGGTATTCCACTGAAAGGGCAACAAGAGAACAATAAATTGAAATTTGCTTCCTATGTTGTAAGGAGAGCGTACTCTACATAAATAACCAATACTGTCTCCTACTCGGTGCATTTTGGGTTCAAAGCTTACCCAGCACATATCAGATAATCAAGTCAATAGAGAATAAGTCTCAAATTTATGCTTTACCATGTTGAAGGTTTTGAGAATATTTGTTTCTCTTTTAGTACAATTTTTCTTTCATGTGTCTGGAAACATAGATTTTCATTTCATCCTCTTCAACCTTGAGTGTCAAATACACGAGGAATTTCGCCAAGTTGAAGAAATCAAAGCCGTAGCTCAGAAGTTTTGAGATTGCTAAGGGATTTCCTAGCCAGAAAATAACAATTTTCCAACTGGGGAAAAAGGAAAAATGTTTTGTATACCTGTAACCCAATCCCTCCCCTCTCTGCCAACTTTCCAGCAATAACTACATGATAACCATCAACCAACCAACCAGCGTGTGAAGGCAAATGAACTATTGTCCAGGTCATTGTGGTGTCAAAAAAAATGAAAGAAAAAGACAATGTTTTTCAAAAAAGCTGCCTTTATTCCATTTAAATGAGTATTCCTTATTCTGAGATTATGTTCTTTCCACTTTTTGTATGCTATTAAATGTCTTTTATATAACGACGGTAATTTGGTTTTCTGTTTTTATATCCTTAGCTGATAAAATTAAAATCTAGAAACACTTAAATACCCCAATTAAAAATTTTTGTGCTAATTTATTGGTGCTTAAAACTCAGCCTTGGAATCACAGCCTAGGAAAAGGTCTACCTTTTTAGATGACATGTCTCACAACATTGAATTATTGCTTAGCAATTTCCCCAAACAAGTTACATAGCAGGATAAAAGTAAGCCTTAATTTATATTAAGCCAGTGTAACAATGGCCTTAATTTCAAGCACCAAAGAAATATACTGTTAATCAACACCACAGTTCTATTACCTTTCATTAAGACTAGTTATATCAGTATTTATAGGGTATTAATCTCAAAGTGCAAGGCCACTTCTCTGATGTCACTGCTGTTCTAGGAACAGCCTCTGTCACATATGTAAGCAGTATTACTGAAGCACAGAAACCAGGCCTCGGGTCCACCAGGCCACTTTCCTGGGCAGGTTTTAGTGGCACCACAGGTGGCTGGCTGGCTCAGTGTACATTTTGGCCCATTTACCTTTGTAAATCATACCATACACCTTGAAGTAGCTACATACATTTAAACTGAGAAGAAATATTAGAGGAAAGCATATTTTTATAGGTTTCACATGTAAAACTCCAAATTATTTTTGTCATTAGCTGCTTGGAAAAAGATAGTTCCATATAACATACAAACGGGGACAGGCCTTTAGAAAAGCTTACAAAGAACTATGCAAACTGCAGTGTGTCCTCCCCGTGGAAATCCATTCATCTCCAGGCCCTCAAACTGTTAAAAACAAGAACGAGGAGCTGGCCATGACTTTTTAAAGTATGTTTCAGAGAAGATACAAGAGTCGTCATTGACACTTTGGGCCAGAAACTGTTGGGCCTTATGCCTGACTCTACCCTGTGATTTGCTGAACTTGTGCTCCTTCACATTAAGTTGTTCTTGTTAATATTAGTTCTACATCCAATTGATAGGAGCATTTATATTAAACTACACAATAACTGCTGCTGGTAGCATCCAGAATATATGTCAGGAGCTCCTGCTTCCTTCCTGATTATGGCCACATTCAGCCTTGTTAGTAACTATTAAAACGCCTGAAGACTTGGGAGCTGGGTGGGTGGCCCGCGAGGAGCGTGTAGAGGCTGGAGCATCTGGCCGAGCTACGCAGAGCAGTTATCAACGCTTAGTTCTTCTTGGCTTTCTTCAGATAGCGAGCCCGCACGGACTTGCCCCTATACATGGTCAGTTTCAAAAATAATGAAGGAGGCAGCATGCAGACAATTGTACCCTAGGAAAAGAAATGGGGAGATATGTAATTACAGCCTACAGTTTGAGCTAAATTAAAACACGTGATCTTATGTTTTACTATAATTTTGTTTTTTAACTTATAGGTAGATTTTAGAGTTCTTGGGTTTTAAAATAAAACACGGATGACTCATTAGTAAGTCTAGCCTATATATATATATATATATATATATATATATATATATATATATGTTAATTTAGCACATTATTTTGGGACTCAATGGAGGGAAAAAAAAAACCGAAGTGCTGATTTGGGACTTAGAAATCTACCTACCATAAGAGAATGGATCGGGTATCCATTGGTTCGGGTTTTCAACCCCACTGTTTTCATCGCCGACTTCACATATGCCTCTGACGTGGGTACGGTCAAAGATGGTTTCCGGATTTTAGACATTTTCGTAGCTACAAAGAAGGGCAGGACACTCTAGAAAGGCACACCCCCCAGAAAAAAACATGCCATTGATTAGGAAGGCCACAAACTCCGAATTCACAGTGATGCTTGACTGCTCTGGGACAGAAACATTCTGATGAAATATAAAGTTAGCACCGTTAGAGAGAGAAAAAGAGAAGCCTCTCTCTAAAGGCAGCTTGACAGACACACAGCAGCACAAAGCAAACGAACAAGTCAATCTCTCAATGAAGCAGAATTTGAGACAGAATTTGAGTCTTAAAAACAGCACAAGTGTACCTTTTTGAACATTAAAAATAAGGCATCACAGAAGCCTAAAGAGCAGAGATTCTGCTCCGATTAAACATTTAGAGAACCACTGAGGAAGAGATTTTTGACATTTTACCCTTATAAAGAGATAACACTTTTCCCTATAATTTATAGTCAGTTGAGCTTGTCCTATCAGCTTTGGTCCCTCTACAATAAACATTTCTCGTTCTCAGCCTTTGGCTACCACCACTTTTCTTCCTTAGTTTTTTACCATTTTGCTTCTGAGTTTTAATTTATTGGGGTAACACTGATTAATAACATAAATTTCAGGTGTACAACTGCTTCTGAGTTCTACAAACTTTGCTATTAATAAGTAGGAGAATGTAAGCAAACCATTCACAGTGCTATGCCTCAGGCTTCCTGGTTACAAAAAGAGTGAGGATTAAAAAACTGTTTGCATATATAGACCACAAGCTTCTAAAGTGTTCAGCTTCTCAAGACAAAGATGATCTTGTATTTCCCAATTACTTAGTTATATTATAACAACCCCACCCCCTTTATATATCAGTACCTGCATAAATTGGACTATTTAGATCAGAATTAAGTCACACTGCCTGGCCAAACCACTTGATGGCGCCACAAGTTAACTCCTCACTCAGCTAACCCATCTGGAGGTGGAGAAGAGGAGACAGAGGCATGCCCAGAAATTCCAAGTCACATTTTCCCAGCTAAGAAGTACACATTCTCTTCTGGAAAGGGCATTCATTTATCTCCACAATGGTTTCAAATCAAGGCGCTTAACATGGCCTGGTAGAGGAAGGAGGGAGTCAGAGATGAAATAACTTTTGAGCTGAGTCTTAAACGAAGTGGAAGAGTTTGCCAGGTAAACAAACAGGGAAGACCATTTTGGGAACAGCAAGGGCACAGGGAAGTGCAATGTCCTCAGAGAAGCGTAAGTAGTTCAGGATGGTCCATATATCAGGTGTGTGTGAAGCAGTGGCAGGAGGAAGGCTGAGCAGCACAGGAGACGAAATCCAATCACCGGACAGTACTGACTGCCAGAGTATAAGCTCTAAGAACACATGGTCTTACTCGCCACTATACTGCCAACACTTAGAATGGTGCCTAGAACAGAGTAGAAACACAAAGAGGAGCTACTAAAGGAATCAGCAGCAGAACACTCCGCTATGCAGCACTGAAGGAGAGCCTGGGCCCTTCCCCTGCTGCAGTCCAGGAAGTCATCTACATCAGAAGGCTGACAATGTAATATGAGAGCTTAAGCCACAATTTTAGATATGCCTGAGCTTAAGCAAGATCACCCATCTAAACGAAGGCACACTGCCTGCCCAGAATTTCAAAAGGAACATTTCAAATTATATAAAAATAAATATCTTACATGTCAAAATGTCATCTAGCTACATCCTTCGGTTAAAAAACCCAATAGACAACAATTAATCCATCTTTCCTGCTTACTCAGGGAAACATTACAGTGACCAGGTCAAGAAGATACTTATACTTTCATAGGAAGTATGTCGGGCAGAGCAAATGTTAAACGTTGCTTAAGCGCAACAATTTGCCATTTTAAATACTGCCAACTGCAACAGCCTAGATCTTGACAGCTACAGATTTGGGCAAGTGCCCTGGTCTTCAAATTCAGAATCCCGAACTGAAAATAATTAACTCAGCCACAAAGCAAAGCTGAAGTGTGATCCTTGCTCATCCCATTTAAAAAAAAAATAAAAAAATCCCTGGAGACAACTTGGTCTTTTTTTCTCACACACTGGAGCAGCTGGCATAGGTATCTGGTTTTATTTTATTTATTTTTATTTTTTTTATTATTAGTTAAGGTATTACAAATGTGCAAAAAGCTACTACAACTCAATATCATGGGGCAGTGGAAGGATGGACGTCCCATGCTGCACGGCGGGCATTCAAGAATTCAACACTGGATCTCATAATTTCACATGGGAGAACAGCTTTCCTGCAGCCATGAGTACTACACACGCCTTCTCGCATTTAAAAGTAACCAGAACAATTCACAACCATGCTTGAAACACACGGACCCAGGCTCATCTATTTGCATGATATGGAATTTAGACATGGTGCTTAATCTGTCTTTTATGAGCATTAAATCCACCAGTCTAGCAGGCACATATTCTTAAGGCAGAGGCTGCAGCTTCTATGAGGCATCTGAGGGAAGTTTTTGTCCTCAACTCTGTGTATTTATTTTCCATTTCAGGATCTGTTCAGTTAAAACAAGCAGAAGGAGTACTATACTCGTCAAAAATACCAATGTCATAAAAGACAAAGGCTGTGGGTGTATTCCAGATTAAAAGACAGTAAAGAGGCAGGACAACTATATAATACTTGGTCCTAGACTGAATTCTTTACTAAGAGGATAAAAGATGCTATAAAAATATTATGGAGATTATAAATTGGAGTGTAAATGGCAAACTAGATACAAATATTATATCCAGTGTTAACTCTAAAGTTGGTAATTGTGGTTATATAAGAGAATCTCCTTATTTTTGGAAATATACACTCAAGCATTCAGAGGTAAAGAACCATGATGTATGCACCTCATTTACCAATGATAAAATAAATGCAGTAAATGTTAACAGTGACTGAATCTGAGGAAAGGGCATTTGGATATTCCTTGTATTATTCTTATTCTTGCAATTTTTCTGTAGATTTGAAATTATTTCCAAATAAAACATTTTTTAAAAAACAAGGCTTGTGAAAGTTTTATGGAATGAATTCAATAAGTAAAGTTTTAGGATGTCATCCTAGTGTCAGCTCTTTCTTACCTGCTCAGCATGAATAACTGGTCAGTGCAGGGCACAGAGAGGCCCAGTACTGGGGCCCACCAACTAGCCAGCCAGGCTATACTTCTGATTGTGCTCTTTCAACGAGTTAAACATAATTTGGACTGTACTTTAATTACAGGGCAATACCGAGAACAGATAGTTCTCACCAACAGAGCACACTTTTGATGAGGTTTATGAAAAGATACTTCTTACCCTCTATTGAAAAATCATTAGACAGGGTTTATCAGGCCCAAACTTCGCTCAAGGGCCTTGATATCATTCGGTCACTATAGTTTATTTGCATTTCCAGGAAATGCTCCCATAATAGCAAATCTGAATTCATGAAGGAAATTTTAAATGCCCTTATGGAATTATAGGAAAGAAGTTGAGGGGAGTTTCAGTTCAATGCAAAACATGTTGGGCAGCCACTGGAAGACCACCAAGGAAAGTAACATTATCTGTGTTGTATTTTAACAAGATCACCAGGAAATAGCACGTGGGATGGAGTGGACAGGAAAGACTCCTAGTCCAAAAAATGTGCCGACAGAAACCACCACCAGAGAAAGCCAATCATGTTTAACTCTGAGTAATACATAGAGAGCAGATTGTTTTGTTCCTCCGGTCAGAACTAACATGAGACTTCAGCGTTCTGATATGTTCACACAGAAATGACACCTGTACTTCCTTCTCCTCACCAACATCTGAATTTTTATATTTTCAACAAATTCATTCCAAGTTTAAACCCTGAATGAATTCATATGAAGGAAGACAAGGATCAATGAAATTACATAATTCATCATTCATTATTAGGGAAAAATAAAAATAAAGTCAGGTGAATAGATAAACATGATGTGGTACATCCATACAATGGAATATTATCCAGCTTTAAAAAGAAAGGAAATTCTGATACCTGCTGCAACACGGATGAACCTGAAAGACACTATGCTAAGTGAAAAAAGCCAGTCCCAAAAGGACAAATACTGTATGATTCTACTCATATGAAGTACGTAGCGTAGTCAAATTCAGAGAGACAGAAAGTAGAATGGTGCCTGGCAAGGGCAGGGGGGAGGAGGGAACGGGGAGTACATGTTTAATGGGTACAGTTTCAGTTTGGGAAGATGAAAAAAATTCTGGAAATGGATGGTGGTGATGCTTACCCAATGATGCAAATGTATTTAATGCCACTAAACTAAATACTTATAAATTGGTAAATGGTGTTTTCTGTTATGTATATTTTACCATCATTTTTAAACTGTTGAAAATCACTACTGTATCTACATCACCCTGGTGTTTGCTGTCATCCTTGCTCTAGTAAAAGTCAATTTTGTTCAGTTCTTGACCCTCTCTGTGGTTAGTACACAGGAGGACTGGAACAGTCACGGCACACCTTATATACCTGGCAGCTAAGAGATATTAATAGTCTAATTCTCTCTAAATAAAATCTTAAGAACTTACAATAATTATGCTTCAACTGTTTACACTACATGTAGTTCTACTCCAGGCATCCTGACTTAAAAATTCTAAGGAATAATTTTTTAAAATCTAGACTTGAAGTACATAAAGAAAAACAAAACAAACACATGTCTTTAATTGTATGCTACCCTCATATTCACTTACTTAGGAATGTGATTTTCTTTCGTTACCAAGACAGCAACAGTTGCTGTGGAAACCACACAAAAACAGGAACACTTAACTGAAACAAACTCTACTCACCTGCACAAAGATGCCCTTGCTCTTATATTCCTCATGGATGCACCGAGAGAAGAAATCTACAAAACCCTGGGAGGGGGTGGGAGTGAGAAGAAAACACACACACACATCACATCAATCTGTCTGATTTGTAGCCACCAACACAAAAATAATAAACTATCCCAGTTAGCACTATAGCTTCTAATCATTCTTTTTATTTCAAAAAGAATGCAGAAGAGACCTCAGACAAACACCTCAAGCCCTCAAGTCATTTTTATCTGCCACTAAATTATTCTCTCACCAAATATCATATCTAGATGAAATTTTGATTTAACTGGAAAAGGCTCTTTTCTTTTTTGAGAAAGAAGAAATGTTTAATTATACAACAAAGGATGCAGTCCTCCTCCGTACTTGCCATTCAAACAGAAACACAATATAAATTCTGTTCAACTCTGTTCTATGGGGATTTTGTCAATAAAGAGAAGAAAAGAACAAGCATCCTCTTGGCCCTGTGGGGTCCAGGAAGTGTAGAGATGAACCTGACAGCCCATCTTCTTGTAACAGCACGACTTCCTATCTGCCTGTGAAATACAATGCACAGGACCGTTTTTTCAAATGTGAACTCAGCCTCAGGCTTAAAATGCAAAGTCTCAGTAATGACTCTTCTAGGACCCCAATAATTAGTCTTGTGTCCATGGAGCAGAACAGGTAAGCAGTTGGAGTTCACCGATCACTTCCAAACACCTGGCGCTCGCCATACACATGCCCACTGTGTGTTTCAGAGCCATAGAAAGCAAGCAGGTTGCACAGAAAACAGTTAGTTGCTGTTTACATTTTCCCAGTGGACACAAAGCCAAGTAAAAAGGAAGGAAGGTGTATTGCTCTTTTCCTTCCCTGATCTATGGCGAGTTCTTATTCTTTTTTTATGGCGAGTTCTTATTATGTATTATATTTTGCTCATTTCCCCCTAAAAGTTTACTTAATTTCAGCACCTCAGCAGGCATTCCCATTTCAGAGATGTATTCTTTTGCCTCAACAATGTATATGCAGATGGTGCTATTGACCTGCAGGCAACAGGAAATGCATTCTAAATTATCTTCCTAGTAGTAACATGAAGAGGTGAATGGTGGAATATAAAATTATGATATCTTACACAGAGTTCTGGAAAATTCTCTCATTCCAGAAGTGACAAGAAATGTCTGTGAATTCTGAATAATGTGTCAAAATACTCACAGTCTATCTTGTGCCTACCATGTGTATTTAAGTGTTGACTGGCTGCAATCCTTCTACTCAGCTCTGCTTACTTGAACTGATGCTGTATGAAAGTGACTTACTCATGAATCAAATCCCCGATCTTAGATTCATTAACATTATGTTCTGATCGACTGAGCTAGGCCAACTTTCTCTGGAAAGTTCAAACTCAATTTTAAGAGCAGTAATTTAGTGGGAGGAAAAATACCATCTGTGGATCTGAGATCTTGGTGTCCTGTTTATAAAGTTTATACCAATCAGTTCTCATTGGCTCTGGCTCCCCTGAAACCAGTGGAGGGTATTTTACTTCTCTTCTCTGAGATTGAACTGAGATTAAAAATAATTCCTCATTCTCATTCCAACAAGATTTACTGAAAAATTGTTCACCTTGGTTGCAGAGTAGATGGTCAGCAGTGGAAATGGGTTCATGCCACTGGCAGAGGAGATGTTCAGAATCACGCCTTTAGATCTAAAAAGGAAAATGTTCCATAAACAGAACGAAATCATTCGCACAACTCTTTGTAAATTACAGATGGAGATCCAGGTTTGAAACAGAATGACCTCGCTGTTTTTCTAACACACGTCTTTCCTTGCCTGTCATCAGCATGTGATATGCTTGGTCAGTGAATGAGGCATAACTCAACCAACTAAAAATAGCTCTTGTTTGCAATTAGCTCATTTCTCAGTCTTTGTAATCTGGGGCATGACCGGATCAGATCTACAGTGTCCTGGAGTTGATCTCCACCCTCTGAGGCCTTCTCTGCCCACAGCACCAAGAATTCTCACTTATAGAAACACTCTTATACTCCTTGCATGATTTTATTTTGGCATCCCATCACATACTACCTTGCTGTAGTATTTAATCATTTTATGTACACACATATTTCTCTCCTTCAACAAAACCATAAGCTCCTAAATATCATAGCCTTTGTCCTCACTTTTCCTCAAAACACTCAGCACAGTCTGAGCATATAACCCAGCCGTGGGCAAACTACGGCCCGCGGGCCGGATCTGGCCCGTTTGAAATGAATAAAACTAAAAAAAAAAAAAGACCGTAACCTTTTATGTAATGATGTTTACTTTGAATTTATATTAGTTCACACAAACACTCCATCCATGCTTTTGTTCCGGCCCTCCGGTCCAGTTTAAGAACCCATTGTGACCCTCGAGTCAAAAAGTTTGCCCACCCCTGAATAACCAGTACTTAATAAAACCTGGAAATGAGTGACAGGTCCTGCCCTCTTACTTCCCTGGATATTCAGGTGCTAAATGAAGAGTTGACTCTAACATGTGATACTATAGCTCCTCAAACCATATTCTTTAGCCAAAGGCAAAGCTTGAGAGCTTCTACTGTAACTTTTGGAGACTACTTAAAGTTAAAAGTCAGAAAGTTATCAGAAGTTACTAATTCTACAAATAAATGAAAAGTAGTTTGAGGAAAGCAATATTGTAAATATATGAGTTGTTAGCAAGCATGTGTGGGTTAGATAAAGTGTGGAATGAAGGTCTGGGGAATTTTAGATTTAACCACCAACTCTTCCCCCCTCAAATCCATTCTTCCTATTGGGGCTGGGTCCCTTCTTTAGCTACGGCAACTTGACCTCACCCACCTTCTGTCCTCTACACCATGTTCCTTTCCTTCAACCCAGTTTCTCATTATTCTTTGTCTGAATTTACTTCCCCCAATGCCTATTTTTTCTTATATTTTTACTGATTTCAGAAAGGATGGGAGAAGGAGAGAAAAAAACATCAATGAAGAGAAAGAGTAATTGATTGGCTGCCTCCTGCATGCCCTCTACTGGGGATCAAGCCCAAAACCCAGGCACGTGCCCTGACTAGAAATCGAACCCTGACCTCCTGGTTCATAGGTCAATGCTCAACCACTGAGCCACACCGGCCAGGCTATTTTTTTTCAATATTAAAAGAAGGGACTAGATAGGCCTTTTTAATGCAAAATAATCAGAGAAACATGATTACATGGCATCTACATTACCTTAGACATAAGTCTGAAAGGAAATAATCCCTAAAGGTCACCCAGTCCATCCGCCAGCCTTTGGGCGAGATGCCATGTCAACCGTCAAACCGAGTCTGGATCCTCAGGTTATGGGTCACTGGAGACAAGTTTGTTTTTGTTTGTTTTTTAACTGAAGTCCTTATCTGTAATCCAAACTTTCCTAAATGGTGAAACCCATTAACATTTTGGTCACAGAAATCAAATCTCAAATTTGAAAATGTCATATTGGGGTTTTGAAGACAGTTGGAATTTAGTCAATGTTTTAATTATATAATTTTTGTATTTTTTAAAAATTCAATATTGTTTTGTATTAGTTTCAGGCGGATAGCATAGTAATAAGATAATCATAAACTTTACAAAGTGTTCCCCTCAATATTTCCAGTACCCACCTGGCACCATACATAGTTCTTACAGTATTATTGACTATATTTACATTTGTGTATTTTTTGCTCGTGTCTCTGACAGCGACAGAAAAGCCTTTTTTTTAAATGTTAATGTAAGAGTCTCTAGCAGGAGTTAGAAGCCAATCACTAAAAGATAAAAACCCATGAATTAGCAATGACTATCCAGTACTTTCATTTTACACCTATACTTATGAGAAATTCCTTTGATCAACACTGACTAAAAACCAGTTCTACTACTGGAGATGTTTAATATAGCATCAATTTATGATGCTTAAAATATCTTTATCTTTTGATGGTATTGAAAATATTCTGAAATTAGGTGGCAGTGATGGCCTCATAGCTTTGTGGATATACTAGAAACCACCAAATTATACCCTTTATAAATGAGTGGATTTTATGGTATGTGAAATGTATCTCAATACATCTGTAAAAAAAAGAGAGAAAATATATATTTATGATATAATGGAAGGTGGCACCTTTAAGCTCAGAGCAGATCCCAAAGAAGTGGAAGCTACAAGAGCGATAAGTTCTCACCAAAATGGCCTCTTAAAACTTCATTCCCCAAAGCAATGATTTCAATATAAGAAAATTCACTTAATGATAACAAAAACTTCTTTCCTGTTTTCAATACAATAGGCCAATAACCAAATAGGTCACAATCATGCACTTATGCTTCTTTAACTGTTTACTCCTTGAGTCAACCAAGATTTTGGTTTCCCAGATATTCCACTCTAATTAAAATTTCCAGGAGGCAGAGTTAGTTTGAATTAGTGAAAAGTCAGAATTTGAAAGTACTTTATTCACAACACAATATTTGCACTCTAAAATACATCAAAACAAGCCTAAGACCAAGCAAACATAAAGCGAGAATGCACTAGACCTAAGTGCATTTATAAAAGGAAAGCATCTATAACCCTACTAAAATGGCAGCAGGAAAACACCCCTTCTACAAAAACTCTGTGCTACCAAGAAGCACACGAATTTGTCTAGCAAGAGCCTTCCTCCCACATCCACACACAAGACAGCACAAAAAAGCCCCTCTCTTTCTCTTCAAGGATAATCATATTCACCTTCGTTTTGTCTGAATCATAAATAACACACTGGTCTAGCTGCCTTAATCCTTGTACTGTATACAGGATCTTTTCTTTATGCAGAGATGGGGGATGAACATTGGGAGTGCAAGGTACAGAGGACTGGTCTTTAAAACCAACTATTTTGTTGAGCTCTAATCCTCTATCTAAGCAGAATTAGTGACGTCAAGCCAGTTTCCATGGCACAGCCAGACTCATGACAACTCTGTTATATCAAGCAGAAGGACAAAATGGGCTGCACTTAACTGCACACAGAAACAAACATAAAACCAAGCCCTGGTTAACCTCTCATTTTCCTGGAACTTGGGGAACAATTCTAAGATTGATCGGAAGGTACATTAAGAATATTTGCTGAAGTTCATAATGAAGACTCACATTGCTTCAGCGCATTTCCAGTTTGTTATGACAAATAATCCAAATAAACAAGTCAGGTAATATTTTCTGATACAATATCCTTAATTCATCTCGCTTCTTACTTGCTAACAGCCACATGATGGTGTCTCAGAGGTGCAAATCACTGAGGCTCTACTGGCACTAATGCACCTCAGAAACAGAGCAGAGAACACCATTGCTAATAAGGTAGTACCTTTTCCCATAAACACATTCTCTTCAATTACTAGCCCTTCTCACAAGTGAAATGTTCAACTCATCCAACCCTATAAAACTCAACATCATGCATTCATAGCTTCCTATGGATAGAATTCACTCAGACCTGTGAAATTCCCTATCACAACACTCTCCTCCATTGTCACCTGGATTTAAAAAAAATGCCAACCCTTTATTCTTCTATACATGCCCCACTATTCCATCAGTTTGTTGTAGTAACCTTGTCCATAGCTCTAGGAAAATACTATTGTCACAGAGGAAGTGATAGGTCTCCTCTGAAGTAAGTCACCAATTTCAGCCTTCCTCAGGAACCTCCTCACTGCCCCACACTGCAGGTGAGGAGGGAGAGTGGGGGTGTAAATGCTGCTGTGGAGAAATGGAGCATGGTCAACCCTAATGTGGACGGCTCACTGTATGTAGAGTTTGATGGCAGTCAAGGGAGACTGTAAAAAAGACTATCACAATTATTCATATTCCCATTTCTAAGTGTGCTCTTGGAGGGTCACTGCTTTCATTTCTAAGCTTGAACATAACATTGAATTTGGTACAAACAGTTCTCTAAACAGACTCTCAAGAAGACCGAGAAACATATCAAAACAGTTCTAGGTCAGAAGAGAATCCTGGAACAAGGGGGTCAGGTAGATAATTAGAACTAGCAATCCAAGAGCATTGTACAAATACTGCTTTGTTGAAGGAAGTTTGCAAACACTTACCACACGAAAGAGAACTGTCTGTCCTAAAACACCATAACATGTCATAATTCCACCTTAAGCAATACAGTATGAAAGAAGCTATTTTTAGCTTTTCCATGGTTGTTATGGCAACCACCTCCTGGCTCCAGCTGTACCCGATGTTTATAATTCCAGGGAAGTGGAAAGAGCAAATTTCCTCTATAATGCAATTATGCACCTTCTACCTCTATGGTAATATAATACCTTAGTTTGATTGCAGATATTTGTTTAGTGATGGTCAGTTGGCCTTTGGCTATAGTTCTAGAGGGTTTGGAAAATCTCATACATCAGAGACAGAATTAGTGCAAGGGGGGAGAAACAACAACAAAGGATCTTTATACAGGACTCTGCTTTTACTCAACGTAGATACGAATCCGATGGTAACCAAGCACAGGAAATATGCCATTTGGGGACAGTGTAAAGTGCAGGCTATAATATAATCACTTGTAATGTATAAGGCTTATCAGATGAGCTGGTAAATTGGAGTTTTTCTTTCTTCTTGGGCACACAGCCTCTGACTGAGTTCTGGACAATGGAATGTGGGCAGAGCCGATTACAGCACTTCCAGGCCTGGACCATGAAACCTCCATAAAACCATTTTTATTCTCTCACCTCATCTGTTAGCTGGATCCAGAGCACTCAGCAGAGAACTGCAAGGCCCAAGGGAAGAAGAGGGGAGGCCTTAGATGGAAGGAGCCTGAGACCCTGAGTAACTAGGTAGAGCAAGCCCTTACCACTGACTCATATTGGCTGTGCTGCAAGGGAAAAATCAACTATTATGGTGTTAAACCACTGAGATTTGGGGGTGGTCTGTTATAATAGTTAGCCTACCTTGACTAATTCAACTAGAAACTCTTTTAACTCTAGTGAATATAGCTGTTACTCCCCCTAACCAAAAGAACTGTCTCATTAAAATCCACTCACATTTCTCATTAGTTCTTAACAAGTGCCACAATCACCCCATGATGTCAGTTTCAGTCTAGCCTATGATGGCTTTCGCCAGATCATTTCTCAACTTCAATTTAAAATCAACTTGATTTCTTGAAGGCAAGGATCCAATGAATCTTCTGTGTAATCCATGATAAAATTTACTTAATGACTGCCTGTTGGATGGATGGATCCTTTTCTTTGCATTCTTTGTATTTATCTAAGGCTCCAACTACAACTGTGATATGACTGTGAGGTCTACAGAGGTAGTGTGAAGTTCCTAGGGCCTAGTGCAGTTACTAAATAGGTAGCTTCATAGCACTCATTTTTAACTTAAAGTACTGAAATTCTATGACTCTTTGAATCTAATATTTTATAATCTGCAAAGATGTCACAATGTTATCTTTTATTATTTAGTTTTTCACCAACACACTAAAAATACCTTTTACGATACCCTCTGTGATTTATAAGTATGTAAGTCTTTCTTTTTTAATGGATGGACTTTCTATTCTGAATTAATATTATCACTTGCAGCTGTCAAAGTAAGACTAAGATGATGGCCCAAATTTCATCCCTCCCAAGTTCTATTTTGTCTGCCCTAATTCTCTGCAGTTTTTTAAGGTTCTCGTCTGGTTTGACCACTGTCCCTTCCACATCTGACCATCAGGAGGACACACTCCCATGGTCAACCACCAATCAGCAGCTTGAAGATTTTAAAGGGAAATTTGACTAAAAACAAGCTATTAAGATATACAAAACTACATATAAAATGGAATTATAAACAAAGAGCCTTAGAAGAAAGAAACTAGAAGCAGTTTCTCAACCAGTCTCTACAGATGCCAAACAAAATGTATTCTTAATCTCAGTTTCCTCATCTGTACAATGGTGGGAGGCTATCAAGGTTAAATGAGTTAACATATATCATGCTCTTGGTACAACACCTGGCACATAATATGTGCTCAATAAACATTAGCTGTAATCCCTGCCTGAAGCTGGTTGCAGAGGTTTCTTCACAGAAGTAGGATCCTAGGTCTTCCCTTTTCAAAGCTGTGATTCCTTTGGAGGGTCTTTTAAACTCAAAGCTATTTTGCAGAGGAAGGATGACTGTGAAGCCCTAAATTTAGCAAATGAGCAAGCAAGCTCAAGATGCAAGCCCAGCTCTTTTCAACGAGTTTTCTTTGAAGGTCTAAGCCATCCTTCAGGCTTTTCCGAAGAGAAAAACAAGGGAAGGACAGAGTTTAATCACAATTTGACACTTCATGCTATTTCAATGTAAGAACTCCACAACACATTTCTCAATAAAAATGAAGACACCCAGCACGTTCTAGTGGAACTCAATATAAAGTGGAACAATCAGGCTAGCAGGCATAGTCTTTCTCCCCCACGGGTGGGGCTGCCATCTTATAATCACCTCATACACCCATGCTCCCCGGAAGACCTGGAAAACCAGAGGTTGGGGCCTTTCGTCATGAAACTCCACTGGTTGGGGCTCTGAGAGCACAGAGCTCTGAGGAGGGATTCCCGGGGACATCCCAGGAACTCTATCCACCCCCTCAGAACAGCAGGCAATTGAGTTAGTGTTGGTGACTCAGGCAGACTTTTTATCCAGATCTAAAGGAACCACTGCAACCCTGGAGAGGGGAATGAAAAGGGAATCGAGTGGAAAAAGCCTCCCCCACCAGATGACTCACACTTCGCCCTGTGACTCATCACTGTCACTAAGACATGGAGGAGAGGTTCATTAGTCACTTTAGTGAATTTTTCAAAGAAAGGATTCTCCCTATAAATAACCATGAGCGCTGTCTCCCCAGTGTTGGTGCGTGAGCTCGTGACTCACCTTTCTACCATGCCAGGCAGCACCAACTGTGTCATCTGCAAAAGAGAAAAACAAAACATTCGTGACAGCTGAGGATGCAGCAGAGAGAAAGTGAAAAGAACCCATCCACAGAAATAAGGGAATTACAAAACCGCTCACCATCTCTACAGATAGCACCTCTATTTTATAGTCTATGTAATATGTGCCAAGAAAAGGAATCAGATGAAATTAGTGGAGAGAATACTTTCAGTGAACTTGGCTAAAATTATTCTTGCCTGTTATGTTAATACTGGCACAGAGATCTTCAAATAATTAAAGATTTACAGTGAAGTCTAAGTATCTCAAAATGCATTCTCAGGAAAGGACAAGGGTTATCACAAGAAATAATGTGCCTACAAGATTGCTTAAGCTTTCTAATCTCAAGGGCTCAAATGATCTTTCCCTATCAAGAAAGCCTTTAGAAGAAGGCCATGGAGTGGCATGTTGGCAAATAATAAGGATATCTTCACATTCATTTCTCTTGTTGCTCTAGTCAGCTGTGATTGAAACTCATCCTTAGAGAAAGTTGAGGTTAATTTGTGATCTCCAGTAACCAATAATGGAAAAACAATACTTGCATTATTAAAGGACTTAATAATTGTTTACTACATACATAGAAGATGAGGACAAAGACCATTTGTAAACTTTGTTTTAAGACATGCTTAACTAAGGAAAGTTAAGATAGTCACTGGCTTAGTCAAGGCTACATAATAAAGTTCTGAGGTTAAAGCATGAGTTCTTGACTCCTAGATACCACCTTTTTACAAGCAAATTATTTTTGTATTATGTAACCTCTAGCACTTGGTCATTTTGGGGGGGAGAGCAGTACAAAGAAAACACTATTTCATAAATCTCAGCAAGACAACCAAAATCCAAATGAAAACATTAAAATTCAAGATAGTTTAGTAAGATAAGAAGACATATATTGTCACCTGTATCATCCTTATATGTAAACTAGAGGCCAAGAGCAAGACATTCATGTATTTGGGGGGGTGGGGGGGGCATTTCAAGCGAGAGGGCGCAGGCCTGGCGAGTGGGCCTAAGCCAGCAGGTGGACATCCCCGGAGGGGTCCTTAGCGTTGCTGTGGAGGTGGGAGAGGATCCCGCCACCCCCACTGTGCTCACCAGCCATGAGCCTGGCTTCTGGCTGAGTGGTGCTTCCCCTGTGGGAGCACATTGACCAAGAGGGGGCAACTCCTGCATTGAACGTCTGCCCCCTGGTGGTCAGTGTGCATCATAATGACCAGTCGTTCCACCATTTGGTCCATTTGCAATTAGACTTTTGTTATATGGGATAAGAAATAGAGTATAACAACTTGTCTTAGAATCCAGGCTATTCACACAATAATTAGGACATGACAAACAGCCACTTTGTTCACTTTTGCCCTGCCCTTTACCCCAGAGTAACCTGCTTGGAGTAAACAGGATCTGAATTCAAGCAACTGAAAAATGAGCCCATACAAATTAGAAGAAAATTAATGCAAATGCCTTAAGCAAGTTCTCAATTGGTATCATTAACAATAATTTAAAAAACCATAGCATAATAGTGAAAAGAATTACATGAAGCAGCAAAAGTGTTGCACAATGCCTGTTTTGGAGAAATTAGATGGTAACTCCATTGGAAATCATACTAGAATAAGATAGCACACATTTTCTTTGGCAAACTATATAATTTGAGCTCTGTGTTACCAAGAATACAACTTAATTAGAAATCCTTACAATTTAACCTGTATGGCTAACTGAATATTTACTGTGCAGGGGATGAAAGCTTAATTAGGTAAAGTTTATAGAGTGCTCTGAGATCTCTACATACTATTTGATTTTCTCCTTTATTAATGTTTAAGTGTTTGTGGAAGGTAAGAGTCTCCTTGCCATTTCCCCCTACCCCACATGACTTAACCTGAAATTCAACCCAACACTATAAAAACCAAACATTTTGTAATAAATTATGGTTTGATATATGCTAAACTAATTTAACAAAAGTAAAAGAGTTTTCCAAAACAGAGTGCTGCATGTCAATTATTAATGACTCTAAAGCCATAACTTATAAACTGTCAAAATTTTAAAATAAAAAGAACACATATATCAACAGACTGTTTTTTCCAAATATTTAGCATACTATAATATGCTAAGAGTTTCCATCACTTAAATTTTCCCCAAATAAGCCGACTTCATAAAAATTGACAGATTTTAGGAGGAGAAAGGAATCCCTAAGTTCTCAAAAGAGATCTTTACATTTTCACCCACATGTAAGAAAATTCTCCTTTACTAGCTTTGCTCTGAGCTAGAAAGAACCTTAGAACCAACCTACAACTACTCCGTTTTTTTTAAAGATGAAAACTATCGAAACAGTGGTTGTCATTCAATTTGGCAAACCCAACATTTTGTACTTATGTTTGGAACAGCCCATTACTGTGAGACCCAAGGGCTAAATGTACCCAATCTTTGAGAAAATTGGAGGAGCATAATGATAGCTGCTTTCAAATGCACTAAAGGACTCCAGGTATTAACTTGTAATGTCTTCATCTAGAAAAGCCCTGGGTGAGGTTCAGTGGTGAAGGCCATACTCACCTTCCTGTAATTTATTAATTTCCTGTAATTTATTAATGTTGTTAACTTGAATTCTTGGGGCAGGGTGGGGATAAATTCTTAGCATAATCCCTAAATTAAATACAATTACACTGCTCAACAGAGATTCTTCTCTAGATTTCCAAATTAATAGAGGGCTCCCCCTACTGGTACCATGTCACAGCCGGAGGCAAATCCTTGTAAGAAAAAGGAAACAAATGCTTTTCATCCATCTGCCCTCCTCCCCGCCCCGCCCCCCCCCCCCCCCCTATCTAAACATTTATCACCAACAGACAGGACATAGCATTGTTACTTCCGGCTGAGTAACATATATACAACAAGTACATAGTGGTACCAGAAGGAAAAAGTTAGCTTTTCAAAAGCATGCAACGGCCTCATTCTCCAAGTGCTTTAATTTCTGATGATCATAGAGATGGAAGAGATTTATTTAGTCAAAGCCATTCTAATCTCTCAGCATCACTAAGCAGATCTGCAGTTTGAATAGACTGAATGTTTGGAATTCCTGAACAGGGGGATGCAAACCCAAAGGCCTGAAAGGGCCAGGTACATAACATACACTAGTACAGCAAATCAGACAATAGAGATGAGTGGGGCCTGTGGAAATCTGGAGATTGCAAGCCTAACTATTTAGCATAATTAGCTGCTACTCAGCTTAATCACTTGTTGCCACTCAGCTCTAATCACTTGTTGCCACTCAGCAGTTCAGCTCGGTGTTACCTGATTTTCAGATTTTTCCCAAGAGAAGCTAGAAGTTTGGGTATGAAATGTCCCAGTTTTGAAAATACTGCTTGAGCCAACTGAAGTATTGGTAGGGCACACTCAGCCCACAGATTATTGGTTTGCAACTTCTGACCTAGAATCAGAAAAGGAATTTACCTTCTGCCCATTCCCCTTCTGGCAGATTCAAAGATTAGGAAGTTCTTACAATTTACTTCAACGTAAATATCAACAATTGACCCAAGTTCACCCTTCTAGGGCCCCATACAGTAAGTGTGATCCTTATTCCCAAAGAACTAGAATTTTCAGTTTTTTAATTAATTCTTTTATTTTAATTCAAAAAGCATTCATTTTATACCCACCACATTTGAGGCTTGGGGCTAGGAAATGGAAAGAAACAAAAAGGAGATGGTACTAGTCCTCACGCTGTTTATAATCTGTAGGGAGACACTCAACCAAAAATGAAAAGCCGAGCAAAGGGAAGACAGGCAGCATGCGCTGAAACTGCCCGAGAGACCTCATCTCTTCTGGAGGGTCAGGAAGGCTCCCTACCCCACCCCCACCTCCAAGTGCATACACTTTAATTGAGAACTAAAGGATGAGTAGAATTAGTGAAGTCTGAGATGAGGGAGCCTTCCATGGAGAGAGACCAGCCTGAGGGAACATTCGGTTCAAAGGACTGAATGAAGGTGCTCTGACCTGAGCACAGTTGGAGGGGGAGAGATCTGAAGGGAAACTGGGGAGGTGAGCAGGGACCAAGTCAGGTGGTCCTTCCCTCCCTGTAGGTCACATTCAAGATTCTGAACTTGAGGAAAGGGGGAAGTTGCTGAAGGATTTAACAGGGGTGCAATACAATCCGATGAGAGAGAGACAGAAAGACAGAGAGAGAGAGAGAAAGAGAGAGAGATGCATGTTTCCTTTCTTCACCCTGAACATCGCTAGTTCTTCCAACCATTCCTAATAAAACATAGTTTCAAGTTTCCACTCTGGTTGAATATCTAATGAAGAACTACATTATGACCCCCTGCTTAAGACTCTTCCTCCTCATCCTCAAATAAAGCAAACCAAACTCAGTGGTACTTCACTTCAAGTGGAGGTTATTAATAAACTTTACCTTGGACCACACCCTCACCTATTTCCTTCTTTGCTCTAAGAAAGGTAAGATAGAAGGTTGGAACATTCCCTTCATGGGTCAGAATGGTAGCCTGGAAATTTCCTAAGGGATTCAGGTCTAGGCAGGGCCATTCCCTGTCATCCACTTATTCACCAAGCCAGTAGCAGCTTCTGGGTCCAGTACCATCAGAAGGAATAATTTCCCCACCCTTGGGGAGCTAGTTTGGGCAGTGTTCATCTGAAAAGGGATAAAGAGTCTATGGTGTCTTGAGATCTTAAAACTTATTAAAGAAATAAAAAGACAAGCCGGAGGAAGAAAGGCAACTCCAATTATGGCAAATGCTAAAACAAGTGATCTCAAATCAGAAACAAGCAACACAAGATCTATTTTAGAACTTGTCCTTGGATTGGTGTGAAGCTCATTATCCTACCTGTTGAAACTGGACTTGTATTTGCCTGCCTCTGGAGTTGTGGCACTTCTTCCTTTTTCACGATTCCTCTAATAATCAATAGCAGCACAACAATTTCATTTGCAAAATCTCTGTGTTTTGAGATGTAAAACCCTCCAGGCATGAAACTGGAAATATTTTAGAAGAGTGTGGTTCAATATCTGGAGGTTTAAGTGTCCAGCCCATCTTGCTCAGTCCCCATCGGCCAGGCCCCAGCAGCAAGCTAACCTACCGGTCACAGCGCCTGCCCCTTCGTGGTCAGTGCACGGCATAGCGAGTGTTTGAGCGACCTTAGCATATCACTAGCATATTATGCTTGGATTGGTTGAACGGCCGACCAGACTGGACACTTAGCATATTAGGCTTTTATTATATAGGATTTTAGTCACAGACCATTTGAAATCACAAGGAAAAATCCCCAGCTAGTAGGGCTCTCTTCCAGGTTAAGGCTAATCTATCTGTCATATTGGCCACCTATATAGAATTTCCATACCCCTGGTTCTTCTTACCTTGACATTTACCTGCTCTGCAGGAAAAAGAACAAGACTAAGTTTAACCCTGAAAGATTTGAAAGCAAAATTGGAAAGCAAGCAACAAGGCTTCTAAACATCCTTTAGGTTGCTTCAACTAACAGTATCATGCCTGATAAAGAGAAAGCCCAGTTAAGTAAGTCATTGAGCGAGAAAAAAAGGAATAAACCTAAACTATTGAGTAAGATGAAAAGTGAACTAAAGGGCTTGGTAGCTGGGGAGAGAGGGCTAAACTGGACTCTATGATTAAACATCAAGGATCTATAGGCAAAAGCATTCGGCTGGTATTTCTCTCCCAGTATTCTTCTGTACCACTCACCACTACTTCAGCTGGTGATGACCTCTAATTCCTTTGGTCAGGATATTTCATTTTTATTATTCTTCTGCTGGAATATGACACTTAAGTGATTTTTACTTTATCTGACCTACTCATATAGGACATGGACCAAGCAATAATCCTAGACCTGAAGGAATGTAAAGCCAGGTCATTCAATGCGAAGGCATAGCACCAAACTTAAAAGATGCTTTGGCCCTACCAGCAAACATCTCCAAATTCCTGGCATGCTTTGCAGCCAGTCAACCCCTATCGTGGTTTGGTGAGGAGATAATACTTTGACCATCACTGATGGTGAGAAGAGGTTGTTCTCTTTCTTATATAAACCTTTTTGATGTTTTATTGTGGCTTTAGGCTGCAGACATCCATGCCCCAGTTCCCCTGATGTCCAGCCACCATAAAATCTTGTAAGATTCTAGAGCCAGACCAATTCTCATCTTGTTTTAAGTTACCCCAGGGCACCAAACAACCATTCCTACTGAAAATGCAGCCCTCGCCCTGGCAACATAACACAGTCAACAAAAGGACAATAGGCACAATTCATCAAAATATACCACAGGACAGATGACAGCAGCATGAAAGAGCACTAAATCCGGGAGGCCACACACAAAGCTTCATCAAGGCCAATGCCCTTTTCTCAGTATAAGCAAGACAAACACATGTACTGTAACATATGTATTGCCATGTCCCTCTGCCACTAGACCTGCCTTTCTGAAACGTAGATCAGATCACACCTATTTCTACTTTTCAGCTTCCAGTGGCTCTCTATTCTTCTGAGTACACCACTCAGCTTTGCTGCACAATCATGTCTTAACTTACTTTTCTGGCCTTCAGGTTAGCTGCCCCACACCACTCACCTCCTGCTGTGAGCCAAACCTTTCATACCTGAACTACCTGACTGTACTGCAGAGATGGTAACTGCATGGACCCCACCAATAGTACAATAAAGGGGGGCTGTACTCCAGATGTCGTTAACTCCATGAAAACTAAATCAAGAGTTTTAAATGGTTTTTCCAATAAAATGTGCATCACTAAGGTACAGGAAAATTCATACTTACACTAAAGATAAAGAATGATTATTTGGCTTAATGAAGAAGGGTTTTAAATAGCAAATGCCCTGAGTGTCGTGAGATTTGACTTGCAAAAAAACAAGTTTACATACAAAAATGTTAAGCATTTATCCAGTTCTGCTTGTGATCCTTCCCATCTATGTATATATATATAAGGGTAATATGCAAAGTGTCCCCTCGGGAATTCGACAGAGAGGCCAGGAGTTCAATCGCTCACTATGACATGTGCTGACCAACAGGGGGTGGCACGGAATGAAGGAAGGCCTGGGCCAGCAGCTGGAAGGCCCATGATCAGCCCTGATCCCAGGCCAGGCCTAGGGACCCTACCCATGCACGAATTTCGTGCACTGAGCCTCTAGTCAACAACATAATAGGATATGGTATGTTTAATAATTTAGCATTGGCTCCACTAACTCATTTCATGGGAAGAAGCATATTTGCCAGTGTAAAAAGAGAAAATGGAAGAGGAAGAATGAAGAGGCAGGAGAAGCATTTTATAATTTGTCAAGATATTAGGACTGGTGGTTCGTTTTTATGTCATCATTATTTTGAACAAACTGAAAGGTGCTCTACAGTGCTGTTGGATTTGAGCTGCTTTCTCCACATTTCCCCCATGCACTGCTCATCTTTAAGCAGAGACATGAGGTGGCCACCACCACACAAGCTGATCTGTGCTCAGATGCTCCTTGAAGGATGCAGTGTGTGGCCAAGGAGCACAGCAAGCTGACTGGTTCTCAGAGATCAAGGTCAGGACCTAAGCCTTTTATCATTAGTGTTCTGTATACTGCCAGCCAAAAACACATGTTTTGGGAGACCGAGAAGGCCAGGGTTTTATACTATAAGTGTATACACCAGTTCAGTTCAGTTCTGACAAGCAGGAGAAAATACTAATGTGTCTAGTATAAAGTTTTGTATCGTTTATTTGACAGAGGGATTAAAATTATCAGGAGATTAATTTGTAGCTAGTATCAATTCTATAAAATAAAATTTAAACATTCGAACATATTTTTCGTCATTAACTCATTACACTATATTATGAAACATACACATAATTTTAACACTTATTTTTTTTAAATATGTTTTCCTTTTTATTTGATTTTAGATTTGATAGCTGGTCTTCCCTTTAGCATATATTAGCTATGGTGACTTTGGTCAGCATATACAAGTGACAAGGCTATAACGCATGCCTAGCAACTAGAAACTAGAGTTGTTTTTACATGTGGCTAGGAAAAATCATTCTTTATAGTGCCATACTTCCCTGCCGGAAGCCGGTCCATCCTTGCTGCTTACACAGTCGCTGCAGGAAAGAAACTTGTGTACTGTGTAAGCAGCAAGGATGGACCGGCTTCCGGCACTTCCCGTACAATACTTTACCACAATATTTAACTCATCAACTTACCTGTATCACAGAAAATACAAAAGGGAAACAATTTACCAGTGATGGCTTGCATCTAGATGAAAACTTTGTAAAAATCAATCTTCAGACTAAGTTAGATTGTGTGGTCCCTGGGCCTACCATAGGGTTGCATATAATGGAGGCATTTAATTAATGTCTCATTGTTAAAGAGCAAAACTATACAGATACCTGTTTGGTATTCAGTTCTTTCTACTTCCTGAAGACATAAGAAATATACCACTTTCATCTGGAAAACATACTTACATCAAAAGGAGAGTTGACTGAAATGAACAAGCTGGTTATGTCAGTGTTCTTAAACAAAAAAGACCAAAACGGGTGAGAAGCTGCTTACCTTACAAACAGAAAGAATGTTAATATTTAACATTTTCTTGATGGTCTGCAAAAAAACATATTGGTTATTTTATATAGATCATGGACATGACCACATAATACACATGTGATATGAATGATCTGGAGATGCACTGAAAGTTTCCCCGGGTATAGTAGAGGTCTCGGGAAATGACAGGAGTTGGGATGGAGAGATAGATTTTATTTTACTCTCAGTGTTATAGTACTTTTCTACCAAAAGTACCAATTCATGCTAATCTGCAAAATCCCAGGTATCTGTGCAAGGGAAAAACTGAAAGCAAAAAGATAAACTTAATCTAAAGTAAATATGAACCATTTGTAATTTCCTCTCTGCTAATACAAAAAGGAGAAATGATTGAAACTAAGGTTTTCAACAATTTTTTTTTAAATTTCACATGTTCCTTCAATGATACCCTCTTTCAGTCTTTATTAAAGAATTATGCATGTATCAAGGACACAGCTTTCATTTTGGTAGAGCTAGTCTACCTGAATCACTAGAATATTGTTGTCTATTAACAACTTTATGATTTATAATTGGTGTTCAGAATCCTAATACTTAAAACAAAGCTATATAATAAAAATTATAATAATATAATAGATATTATATTATTAATAATATTATATAATATAATGATATAATGAAACTAGAGCTATTATTGCCCCTGGTACTGTACAAACGGGGTTATAAATATTTTCTCATTCAATCCTTCTAACATCTTTATGAAGTCTATTGTATGGCGAGGGACCGGACACTAAGTATGGTGGAGATCACCCTCAGAGTAACTCAGGTAACAAATAGAAGCGCCAAGGATTGAACCTCAGGCAGCTGGACTAGAGGGCTCACAGTCTGAGCCCTTTTACCACATTGCCTTCCCAACACCTGCATGCATTCCTTTTGTTATCATAATATACAAAGAAAGACTTACATTGTCCAAGTCAGGAATTTCCAAAAAGTATTCAGGATACTCATATGATATTCCCACGTTGTTCACTGAAATAAGACAAGATTGTTAGCCTGCTAACATATATATTTTATAGATTTTTTAAAAATATTGGGATTAAAAGTTTCAATAATACTATTTATGGTTGGAGTGACCTTTTCCACAACTTTCTATCCAAAAATGTATCCATGTGTGTACAGTTCAAGAGTCTCCTCTGTCATTAAGCCTTTTTGTACCTATCACCCAGCTCCCGACAAAAGAACTTATGTTCACCTTCCAATTTCCATAACCCCGTGGAGTATGTCTATTCTGCCTCTGTAACAGTTATTTGTAGATATTGTTCAACCCCTTTCTAGAGCTCAAATTTTCATAATACAGTAGAAAGAGCAGAGAGTACTGTAATAAGGGAGACTGGAAACTTGAGTTCTACCTATAACTATTTCAGAAAATGTGTGACTTGGGATAAGTCACATATGATAGGCATCTGTTTCTTCAACTCTGAAATGAGAGCTCACTTAATGATGCAACAAAACCGGAAGGAAACGTCAGTTTCTGGCATCATGGAACATACAATCGAGCAGGAAGAGAAAGGCACTACACAAAAAGAATTAAAACAATTATTTCATTACAGAGTACAGTGTTATAGGAGCCTATACCTGGAGTGTCTGAGCTTATCTGGGAAGGCTTCTCTGTGGAGGCCAAGAGAGTGGGTCAAATGTCTCCAGCAAACCATCCTTGCCTACTAGCCCATAGGCCTTGAAGTTATGCCTCAGTCTTCCTGTATTCCTACTCCTCAACCACCTACCTAAGATTGGAGCTATAAGACAACTGAGAAGCTATGAATAAGTGTAAATAATTAGGTACATGATTAACACTCAGATATCCTTTAGTTTCCTTAGCCCTGGAAAGACAAAGACAAACCCAGAATAAGGAGTATTTACAGGAATCATACAAATATCTTAGAATTTATTTTAACCAAATAAATAGTGAAATGGATTATCTATCTATCTGTATTTAATCATCACAACAACTACATTACCTCCCTTGTACATATTAGAAAACTGAAGTTCACAGCAGTTAAATTACTCACCCAAGATCAAAGAGAAGGAATTCAAACTCAGGAAATTTAACTTCAGAGGCTAGGGCTAGGCCCTTAACCACTACATTAAAACCATCATATGCCTTCATCCAGTCTCAGTTCAGAAAAAAAATCAGTAATAATTGGAGAATAAACAAATCTGATAGCGATGTTTAAGAAAACTGTGAAGTATTAAAAGAAATGTTTCAGTAGCAAAATAGATAATGAAGTTATGATTGGTCTGCTAAAGCTCATAAGGAATTGTGCCTGATAAACCCGATAATAGTAATAGTAACTTTTTCAATAGACTAACAAAATTAGTAGCTCAAAGGAACTCAATAAGGGTTCTATATTTAGCAGTAAGCCAGTCACTTGAGGCTGTGAGTCTCAAGATTTTACTTGCACAATTTGGTCAGCATGGCCTGAATAAGCTCGCTGAAACCTGTCTGAAAATCTGAAAGCAAAGGATAATGACAATGTAAACTGTATTTAATTAGGATTCTTGCCCATCTGAATAGGCATAGTACCTACACATAATTAATAACAGCAAGTCTAAATCCATTTTTATTTTATTCAATAGGTTCTCTACCCACCAGGGGTTCTGGGATTCAATTCTATAAAAGAGCTGTTAAAATTAAGCCCAAACTAGTTGAAGGTGAGACTTTATACTCACTGGACTTTGCTTTAACCATCTTCGGAATTAGAAAGGATGAATAACTTATTTACAGCATGACTAAGAGAAACAGCAACACCCAAAATATCTCTTAAAATGCTCCACATAAAATAGTCTTTACAAAGTCAGTTTAAGACAACAGAATCCTGGCCCTAGCCCATGGGAACATTAATGCTCTACTTCAGAATACTGAAGAAAAGTGAGTAGTATAATTATAAATCATTTAAGACCCAGATTGGGGTTTTTTTAAAAGTCTAGGATTTTGCAAGCAGCACAGTTGACTTTGCAATCTTTGCGACATGTACTACAAGTACGGAGTCCAGCTAAGGAAGCGCACAAATAAATAACTAAGCCAGTGGGAAGTGTTATTCTGGTTAAGGTTACACTAATGATAGAAAGTCTTCAGATACATCTCTGCTAACTGAGCAAAGGAAAGCTATCAAAACTTTCTACTCAAACAATGAAAACCTGAACATCTACTTAACACAGCTCTAAAAGAAAACCCAGTCAACATGGAGAACTTCTGCCCAAATAAATAAACAGTATCATGCATAAGGGCTACACTTTCACAACTAAAAATACACACAGAAAAAAAAAGATAAAGTGGGAACAGATCTTTCAGAACACTGAGCCATATTTTATGAGGGGACGAACCTGCCAATGTCAGATTGGCAACAGGTCCCTAGCAGCAATTTTCAACTGGTGTGCTGAAAGAATTTTTAAAACATGCAATACCTGACTATTTAGTAAGTGGCACTGGCCTCTTTTCCCTTAAATTGTCAAAAAAAGAAAAAAAAAACCAAAAACATAAAAAATGGCCCTGGTCAGTTCTTCCCATGGACCAGACCAAAGCATCAAGGGTTCAATTTCTGGTCAAGGGCACGCACTTGCATTGCAGGCTCCAGTCAGGACACCTGCACAAAGCAACCAATCAATTCTCTCACGTTGGTATTTCTTTCTCTCTCTCTCTCTCTCTCTCTCTCTCTCTCTCTCTCTCTCTCTCCACCACCCCTTCCACTATCTCTAAAAATCAGTGGGGAATGGAGGGGGGTAAAATATCCTCGGTGAGGATTAACAACAACAACAACAAAGTGATAACAGCCAGCACAACAATAGATGTCTGGTGTGAATGAATAAAAATTATACCTATTTTTGTTCGGTCAGCAAAAAATATATTCTTGGTGTGCCGCAGAATTTTAGTTAATTTGTGTGCCATGGGGTGAAAAGGTTGAAAATCGCTGTTCCATACTAGAGATTAGGGCTCTTAAATCCCTTTATGCTTTATTGGTTGCACTCTTTGCTGGTGAGATATATGCCTCCCACCTTCTCTCCAAAGAGGCTGTAACCACTTCAGAGTGCTATTATTTAAGAGTATAGAGGAAAACCATCTGTTGCTCTCAAATAGTTATTTCCATAAACCGCACAATTGTGCAAATCTCTTGGAAAAGGCAAACCAATAGCAATTTTATTTTGTGACATTAGGTGGCAGCAATAACCCAATGGCAGGAGGAAAGCTTTCAGGGAACTGGAAAAGAAAGAAAACAGGCTTAGGGTAGGAGTCAGTGATGGAAATATTTCCATGATAATTTAATTTGATTAAGAATGGGTGCATGCGATGTCATTTTAAATACTACAGGATTCATTAGAGGATTCACCAAACTAAACAATGCCAAGTTATTCCTACATTATTCAGATAGTTGAAAACCTTTCTAAAGGAAGCATTTTATGTCTTTTTTTCTTAATCCTCACCCAAGTATATTTTTTCCATTGATTTCTAGAGACAGTGGAAGGGAGGGAGGAGGGGGAGAGAGAAACATCGGCATGAGAGAGATACATGGATTGGATGCCTCCCCTACATGCCCCTTTGGGGGCTGGGGAATCTGAAACCAAGGAAAGTGCCCTTGACCTGGAATCAAACCTGAGACCCTTCAGTCCACAGACCAACACTCTAACCACAGAGAAAACCAGCCAGGGCAATGGAAGCATTTTAAATTGGCATTAAATAGCTGTTCATTAGTGAGGTGTTTTGTGTGTTTTTTAATCCTACAAGTGAAGCATCAGAGAGAGATTTTTTAAAAATTGTAAGCGACCCACAAAACCCTTTTACTAGTGTAACACGTCATGTCTTTCAGAAAACAAAGGATGTCTGTACTCTGAGAATTCCAACCACTACTCCAACGATCATCACAGGACCATGAGCAGATACAGCATCTATCACATCGGTTTCTCACTGGAGTTGCAATACTGAGAAGAGCTCAGTAGAACAGAGGAGACAGAGAACAGAGGTGAAGACAGGCCACGAACAAGGACGAGGTGAGTGGTCAGAGGAGGTGGCAGGTTCTCCACGACCCCCTCCACAACTCTCAAAAACACCACTAGATAAGAACTGTATTTTAAAGACGCAGAAAATCCACAGAGTAACTCTGAATGTTGTATAAATACCCTAAATCAGTGGTCCTCAACCTTGGCTGCACATTAGAATCACCTGGGAATCTTTTTAAAATCCTGATTTCTGGGCCCCATCCTCCGGAAATTCTGTTTCTTTGTTATGGGGTGGGGCCACAACATGAGTAATAAAGAAACAGAATTTCCGGAGGATGGGGCCCGGAAATCAGGATTTTAAAAAGATTCCCAGGAGATTCTAATGTGCAGCCAAGGTTGGGAACCACTGCTCTAAATGCTATCATGATGCGGTTTAAAAATTACTTCCACATCTCATACCTAAAAAGAAAAGAAAGCATACACAAGATTTCTGTTTCTTCTAAATTCATTTGCTGCTGCTTCTGACCTACTGGATGTTAGAATCCTTTATCAACACCGGCTGCTACAGAGATAATGACGTCATTAGAAAATTAGATTTTCAGTAACTGGGTTGGGTATGAGGGAGGAGCAAACAATATAAACTAGACAATAAAAATCCATTTGAACAAACACAATAATAACAGATATGAATATATACACACATCACTTTCAAGCTGCTGCTTTTTCTACATTAATCAGAGAAATAAATTAAGGTGATTTAGAAACATTGCCTAATGGTTGGGCTTTCCAATATATATCAAATAAAGCAAAGTACTCTATTTCCTTCTCATCATATCAAAGTGGAAAACATTTAGTCTACATTTCAGTTATATTTGTAGTTATATATACTCATTCAGCTCAAATGAAAGATTAGAGAAATGAAAAACCTATTAGAGTTCATTAATGAAAATGGATTAGAAAAAGGTGCCGCCACTTCATTATATTTCAAAATTAACCAAAAATTTAAAATGTAGGCACCAGTAATAGTGTATGTACCCAACGTGGGGGGAACCTCTCCTGTCTTAAGCTTTTGAACTAAAAAGGTATGGATCTCGGAGTCCAATACACCCAGGTTTTAGTCCTGATTTTACTACTAACAGCTCCTAACAAGAGGCAAGTGATTTTACCCCAATAAACCTGTTTCCTCATTCTCTCTCTCTCTCTCCTCTCTCTCTCTCTCTCTGTCTCTCTCTCTCTCTCTCTCTCTCTCTGTAGAGAATTCAACAATAACATGCAAAAATACTGAAGCCAATCCTGAAACATATTAGTATGTTAGTAAACAGAGGAAGAGTTGCTGTTATTTTGCATGGCCATGTAGTTGTACAAGTGTTACTGAACTCCTATTTCATGCCCTATTCCAGGTGCTGGGGAGGCAGCAGGACGGCCAAGGTCGCTGCTTTGACTATAGCACCTGCATCCTTCTGAAAGAGTTCTGGGCAATGGTTCATCAGAAGAAATGTTTACACTGATTATATTTGTCCTAATTGCTTCTCTGCCATCTTTCACTCAAAGAGAACTAGTCTTCCAGTCTACAGAGTGTGGAAAGTGATGCAAAGAAAATTCCTTTTTTGCCTTATTTAACATATTGCGGGAGCTAGCACATGTTCATACTCTGGCAGATGATATTTGAAACACCATGTAAAACATTTTGCAAACTTCACAGTTTTCATACACTTGTGAGTAGCAATTTCTAAATAAAAGAGTTTACAAGGCTTTAAATTTGCAGTTCCTTTAATCAGAAATTGGAAAATTAAGATTGAGTCAGAAGCAACATGACAGAATGTTTCATTTCCACTGTTTAATTATAAATCGCTATGTGATCCTCATGACAACACTCAGTAAGATTTGCCATCCATAAACTTAGAAGACAGGATGAGGAAAGGATAACATGAGGTTGGTAGTTAAAAGAGAAGCACCTATCAATTTCATGAATGAGGGTTCTATTTACATTTCTGAAATCACAGCTAATTATCCAGTTTTAAGTTAAAGATTCTGCTCTAATTGATACCATTAGTGGGTTTCTAGTAAGAGGAAATACATTTGAATTCTAAGTCTTATTCTCCCTTTAGAAATCCAATCTCATTCAATACATCCAATGGAACTATACTTAGTCTGATAATGTTGCTGATGACTCTCCTAGTATTAAAATTAAAAATTCCATGTACCTCTTCTGTTTGCCATGATTGGCTATACCAGGTTGCTGCCTCATTCAATAAATACAAAGGAGGGCATTTAGGCCAGTGATTCAGTCATCTACTTGAATCTCCCACTTGGATTTCTCAAAGCCCTCTTAAGTTTAGTGTATCCCACAGTGAAATCATTATTTTTCTCTAAAGAATTTGCTCCTGATCCAGGGTTTTCTGTTGTAGAGAAATAGCACCCAGTTGCTTAAGTCAGAACCTGGAAGTTGCTAATTACTAATTGTATAATCCCAGATAATGCATTTAAATTCTGTAAGTCTATTTCTTGTCCGTAAAAATGGCCACAGAAATATTAATACCTACCTCATAGGATTGTTGAGGACTAAATGAGATTCATTAGCATGGTATCTGGCATATTTTAGAAAAAGCTTAATGAATGTTGGTAATAATAAGTAACTATTATTGCTATTCTTCACTCCTGTCAGACAAGACCTCTGAAGAATACCTTCATCAGATCCTGGTTCTGTTTCTGTTTCTTTTTTTTTAAGATAATTAAATTTTGATTTAATAAGGGAGAGCACTTTACACACTATTGATACTTAGACTGAAACAGTAATACCTTATTTTTCATAATAATTTAAGTTCAAATATCTTGTACATTTTGTTTTAAATTTTTTATTAAGGTATTACATATGTGGCCTTATCCCCCCATTGTATCCTCCCCGCCCCCCTTCCTCTCCCCTGCTCAAGCCCTCACCCCCTGGTGCCTGTGTCCATTGATTATGCTTATATGCATGCATACAAGTCCTTTGGTTGATCTCTCCCCCTTGCCCCCACCCTCCCTCTACCTTCCCTCTGAGGTTTGAGCATCTGATCAATGCTTCTCAGTCTCTGGATCTGTTTTTGTTCATCAGTTTATGTTCATTGTAATCCACAAATGACTGATATCATGTGATATTTATCTTTCTCTGACTGGCTTACTTCGCTTAGCATAATGCTCTCTAGCTCCATCCATGCTGTTGCAAATGTAAGAGCTCCTTCTTTTTTACAGCAGCGTAGTATTACATTGTGTAGATGTACCACAGTTTTTTAATCCACCCATCTGCTGATGGGCACTTAGGCTGTTTCCAAATCTTAGCTATTGTAAATTGTGCTGCTATGAACATACAGGTGCATATATCCTTTCTGATTGGTGTTTCTGATTTCTTGGGATATAGTCCTAGAAGTGGGATTACTGGATCAAATGGGAGTTCCATTTTTAATTTTTGAGGAAACTCCATACTGTTCTCCACAGTGGCTGCACCAGTCTGCATTCCCACCAGCAGTGTATGAGAGTTCCTTTCTCCACATCCTCGCCAGCACTTGTCGTTTGTTGATTTGTTGATGATAGCCATTCTGACAGATGTGAGATGGTATCTCATTGCTGTTTTTTGATTTGTATCTCTCAGATGATTAGTGACTTTGAGCATGTTTTCAAATGTCTCTTGGCCTTCCTTATGTCCTCTTTCGAAATGTATCTATTTAGGTCCGTTGCCCATTTTTGATTGGGTTGTTTATCTTCCTTTTGTTAAGTTGTATGAGTTCCCTGTAAATGTTGGAGATTAAACCCTTATCGGAGATATCATTGGCAAATATGTTCTCCCATGCAGTGGGCTTTCTTGTTGTTTTCTGGTTCTGTTTCTACTTCCTAAACATCTCTCCAGTCATCCGACTCCCATTGCCATCATCCTAATATGAAACCATCATTATATTATGTTTCACTGCTGAAATAGACATACTGGTCTCCTTTTATCAATTCTTGTCTGCTTCAACTTGGGAGTCAGAATGATCTCTCTAAAATTCTATTATGATGTCAATTTACTGCTTAAAGCTCTACAGTGTCTACACTGTCCTTCCAATAAAGTCCAAAAGCTAATAAACCTGGTTTTCTAAGCCTATTTGTGATCTGGTCCTGCTTCATCTCCAGACTCAAGCCACTTCCTCTGCAATCTATGCTCTAGATCTATAGGTCCTCTACCAGTTCCCCCAACTTCCCAAGCACATTTTCCTTAGGGCTCTGTACTTTCTGTTTTCTACCCAGAAACCCTTCCCACAGCTCTCCTTCCAGGGTTAATCAGCCTTCAGGTCTCAACTTAAACATTACTTTCTCAGAGAGAACATCTTAAACACCCTTAGCTTTCTCAGTAACATACTCTTTCATGACATGCAACACACTCCCAATTACTTGTTCAACGGCTGACTTCTATGAAAGCAGGAACAATATCAGTTTTATTTACTGCTCTATCTCTGAAATTTTACTTGTTGATACTCTGGTTTCTCTACAAATCTGTCACCTTTTACTTGTTGAATGAATCAGTATATGATTGAATGAATCAATCAACAAATAGGAAAGGAGAGCTGCTGTATCACAATTTTTTTGGTCTTTGTCAGATCCCTAGGTTAGATGTTCTAAACCTTTGGAATTTCCAGGGTAACAGGATTGTCTTTGTTATTCCTGGTGGGCCTGTGGATCACAACAGAGTTTATACTACCAAGATGATTCAGAATGAGGAATGGTCACGGTGAAGAACAACTGTGTAACTAGAGGGTTGGTTGGGGCTCTGAGCCAGCCCAATCTCTGGAAAAGGGAGCAGGGCTGCAAAATGAGTTCAGTCACTGGAGAAATGAGTCATGCCTACAGAATGAAAGCCAACAGAGACTCTGGACACTGAAGCTCAGAGAGCTGTCTGGTTGGTGAACAATCAGTGTGAGGGGAGTGTGATGAGTCCTCACTCTACAAGGAGAGGACCAGTAGCTCTGTGTTCCAAACCCTCTCAGACCTTGCCCCATGTGACTCTTCATTGGACTGGTCTTGATTTGCATCCTTCATATGAAAGCTGTTTTCTTAAGCTCTGTAAGAAGTTCCAGTAAATATTAAACCTGAATTTGTAATCAGTTGGTCAGAAGTGCAGTGTTTGGCCTGGGGAGCTCCAAATTTGTAGGTAGTATCAGAAGTAAGGGCAGTATTGTTGGGAATTGTGCCCCTGAACTTACGGAGTCTACACTAACTCTGGGTGGTCAGGGTCAGAATTTGATTACATTACAAAAGCGAAGTTTTAGAAGTGTCCCAAACCTCTAGAAAGCACAAAAAATCATATCCCAGTATAATAGAGATACTCCACGGTCTCAGGAAACGAGCATCCTATCATGCTCCTGTAATCCTTTCCTCTGTAACTAGGCTAATAGCCTCTGCCCTTCTGGGGCCTGAGCCATTTTATGCCTGGGGTACAGGGAAGGAAAAAAGAAAAAGAGAGTGGATGGAGGAGATTACTTCCAAAAGTATGAAGTTTATCTTTGCTGTTCTCTTAACTAATTATTTTTTCCCCTTCTATTTTCCTCCCCTCAAGGATCTCACTGATCACTAACCTACCCCTATAATCTTCTCCTTAAGCCTCTTCTTTTCTATTTCAAAATAATTTTTCCATGTATTTCACTTACTAAGATAGTCATTTCCTCAAGGTGACTGATCCAGCAAGTAGACAGGTAATAAACTGAATGTACTAATCCCAATCTACATATAGAAAAGCCTAAGCGACCGTTATGACAGGACGACTAGCCGGTAGCTATGATATGCACTGACCACCAGGGGGCACATGCTCAACACAGGAGCAGCCCCCTGATAGTCAGTGCGCTTCCACAGCCAGCCAACCTCCCGCGGTCCCTCCCCCCAGCCGGCTGGCCCGATCGGCCCTGATCACCGGCCAGGCCAAGGGACCCACCCGTGCACGAATCTGTGCACCAGGCCTCTAGTAAGATATAAATGAAGATGACATTGGTTCTTTCAGAGCTACTTACATTTCAAAAGGCAATTTAAAACTAATTTCTCATTAGTAAAGTTCTGAGAATGGCAAGAAGATAACCTGCAGCTCTGCATAGTTCTAAACCCTCTGTAACTTCCCTCATCAATCGAGGCTGGGAAGCTGCAAACTTCCTGGTATGCACATATCCTTCCTTGGGGGAACGTAGAGACAGTTTCCTCAACCTGTGTCTCCCTCTCCTTGGCCTACATCGATTTCTTCTCCCTTTGATACTTTAGGGACTGAACTCTAAGAAAGCCATCCCAATTAATTACCTGGGAATTTGCCATTTGTAAGCTAACTGGTCCTTTCCCCCAAGTAGCTAATAATACCCTTGGGTCTTTTGTTAAGAAGCTTTGGAAACTTAAGTATAAACAGATACATAATCCTTTCTTTCCTTTTGTTAATAGCTCCCTTGCCCCACACTTCCTCCTATAAAAACCTTCCATTTTGTACAACACTCAGAATGCCCTTCTAGTTGCTAGATGGGATGCTGCCCAAATCATGAATCCCTTAATAGGGCCAATTAGAGCTTCACATTTACTTGGTTTAATTTTGTTTTTTAACATTAATAAATAGGCCTAAATACACTCAGCCAGCACCAGCATGGCATCACAAGTCCCGCTGTCTGCACCATGGACTCTCTGGTTTCTATAACTTATATAAACAATGGCAGTATGGGATGCAGAAGACCTTCACAGCATTTGGTGTGGAAATTCTTGGTCTAGGTAGGATGCATTAAAAGTTGGAATAAAAGCTATGATTGATTTACTTATTAAATGAATCACAAACTAAGTAACTATATTTTTCCAGGAAGACCCTTCTATTTTTAATTCTAAAATAAAGAATGCCACTTTTTTAAAAGTTAAAAACTCATAGCAGTGTAATTTGAAATAAGTATTATCTGTGGCATACTTGAAATCCAAGGCTACTCCGTTGGCCTTGGTAAATTATGCCTCCCACGATACATTGTGCAAAGTCCTCCAAACCAATTTGGAGCACACATGAGAGTCTCTTGAGGAATCAAGTAAGCATTAGAGCAGTCCCATTTTGTTAACCAATTGTTTGCTTACTCAAAGCAATATTGATGTCATTTTCTCTGAATAGTTGAAATTTTTTAATCTTTCTCAACTCTGTGTTTCCTGGCATTTGCCCGAGAGAAGACAGCAGATGCTTACTTATTTTACATAACAGCGTTAAGAATCCAACTCCTCAACCTTATGCATTTAGAGTCTTATCAAGTTACTGTGACCTTTCAGTATGAATTCACACAATTTGTGGCTGTTTTCCTTCCACTTATCTTATTGAAAACTTAATGTTTCTCTCATGACAAAGGGCTTTAGCATTTTCCTTGGTAGTTCAGGAAATATTAATTTTCTTTATTAAGCACTGACTATACTTTGGTAGTTAATGTTATTCAAACAAATGGAGTGTACTGTGGTGATTTATTTTTCTTTTTATCATTACTGGTTTTGTTAATAATCAGTAGGAAAAAATTCCTTCCTGTAACTTAATATGAATTGCTAGATCTTACCAGAAATCAATTCCCTAAAATAAGGGAATATTAGACAGGGGAGATTGACATTAAGCAGATGAAGTAGGAAAATAAGATTATTTCCCCCTCACTGGACAGAGGTGGGGGCATGTATGATCTGGATGGGGATGAGAGAGGGAAGAAAGAAGGTGAAGGAACTACAGACCCGGTAATCACAAGAAAAAGAAAACATAAACACTGTACCGCCCCTAAGTTCTGTACCCACGCTATAAGAGTTGAAATATGACCTAGCAATAAGATAAAATTAGCTCATAAAGGTGTCTTTATAATTCTCTCAAAAATCTTGACAAACTAAAATTATAATGCAATGTACATAAGTATAAGGTCTCTGCTAACAACTGTCAATAATAATTATGCAAAGCTTATGATTAAGGAGACAGGTGTGGTAGAGGAGGAAGAAAATTAAATGGATAGCCAGTTAATAAGATAATGTATTCAAAAGTGCTGCTATAAACTTTAAAGGATTATGTAAATATTACCTATAATTATTTTTATTATTAATCTGTAACCAAGTAGAAGTCAAAAATAATGTTGTATGTCTCAATAAGTATTCAATCAGAATTATTTAATTATAGTGTAACTTTAAAGTGTTATCTTTCCCATTAGAACATTATACTACAATAATATCAGGCACTTTCTTGTTCACTGTTGGGTCTCTAGTTCATTGATGAATGAATGAATGAATGAATGAATGAATGAAGGTATAATATGAACTGCTATTGCAATTTACTAAGGAGCTGGACTACAGAAACAATGGTTCCATTAGCATATGTGGCCTAGAAAAACATCAGTCCATATGTCTACATATCAATGTTTATGTACTGACACAAGTCCTAGGATTCTAGAAGTGGGGAAAACATGCTTCAGAATCACATGCCCTGTATTCCCATCCTTAACAGATCTGTCTGTTGTGCCTAAACTCATACTGTAGACTTTCTATATATCGAGTCAGGAAAGAACAGATGAAGAACGCCTTTTTTGACCCTGCAGTCCGACAGCAACCAGATGCCCAACTTTTACATCTTCAAGGGCATCGGCTCTAAGTATTTTTTTAAAATATATTTTAGTGATTTTTTACAGCGAGGAAGGGAGAGGGATAGAGAGTTAGAAACATCGATGAGAGAGGAACATCAATCAGCTGCCTCCTGCACACCCCCCACTGGGAATATGCCCACAACCAAGGTACATGCAATTGACTGGAATTGAACCCAGGACCCTTTGGTCCACAGGCCGACGCTCTATCCACTGAGCCAAACTGGTCAGGGCGGCTCTAAGTATTTATAGTTCAAAATTACCCAGTGAAAAGCAGCTAAAATGTATGTAAAGCTAAGAACAATTGTGATTAACAAAACTACTTCTGAAAGAAATTTTTTTTCTCCAAGAACACAAGTTGAAGGTGTGTCTCCGCTCATTAGAGCTCCTCAATCCATGTCTCTGCCTAAGCCAGCCTTCATTCTTCAGAGCATGCCTAGTTTGAAATGGATTATGATGGACTATGGCAGTATCTATCCTAATTAATAAGTCATAGCTGCTACTGATTTGGAAGTTTAAAAAAGTGAAGAATTTTACAGATGTTAGTGGTGCTGCAGGTGTTCCAGATCTAAGCTGAGAAAAGAAGAATTATGAAAGACTCCAGGCAACATTATAAGTATTGACACAAGAAGAACGTTTAGACAGAAGGCAAAAACTAGACCTGTGTCTTCACTCATATTTTGCTACTGGCTCTCCTATAAGTGAGGCAGTAGCAGTGTGGGTAGGTGTGATATGGACCATGCAGGAGCTGAAAAAGATGGCATGGCTAAGCCAGGGTTAAGGCACTGTGTAGGGTTATATATGTTTAACTTGTTTTTAAATTGCATTACCAAGAAATTATATGAAGAACCATTCTTTTATAGTATGAGGAAAGGTGAGGTTGTGAATAAAGAAATGTTAGAAAACTTTTTTAAAGCTTTCTCTTTGTTTCTTCTCCTTTTATAGTCCAACTAGAGGCCTGGTGCATGAAAATTCATGCACTGGAGTGGGGTCCCTCAGCCCGGCCTGCCCCTCTCACAGTCTGGGAGCCCTCAGGGGTGGGAGGCGACCCGGCGATCAGGGGAAGGCGATGCCCCCATCACACCTCTGCTGCTGCCACTGCAGACAGTTCAAGCCTCAGCCAGCCCTGGACAGCTGGAGGGCTAAAAGGACTGGGGGACTCTGGAGGCAGGCGCCCTGGCGGGGCTGAGGGGATTGGGCGCCGCCATCTTGTGGCTGTAGGTGCTGCCGTCTTTGAGGGCGGGGCAGTAATTAGCATATTCCCTCCTTATTGGCTATGGGTGCTGCCATCTTTGAGGACGTGGCAGTCAATTAGCATATTCCCTCCTAATTGGCTGTGGGTGCTGATATCTCTGAGGGCGGGGCAGTCAATTAGCATATTCCCTTCTTATTGGCTGTGGGCGCTGCCATCTTTGTGATGGTGTGAGGGTCAATTAGCATATTCCCACTTTATTAGATAGGATAAAGAAGACGATGGCAATTCCCAGGTTCACACCAATTTAGGCAGGGAGATAAGAAGGTTCAGCAGAGGAAAGTTTTTCTGAACTACATACCCTGTTTCTTCACAGAAATGGCTCAAAGAATTTTGGATAACTTTTCAAAGCCCGTTTTCTTTCCTTAAAAGCTGGCGAATATTTTTCATAATAAAGTACAATACTTCCATATCTCAAAAAATCATGTTTTTTGTTAATAAGAGCAAGATGTGACAAAAGAGAGCAGCAGACTTAGATTTAAAAAAAAAAAAAAAAAGAGGGGGCTAAATGCCAGTTGTGTCACTCAGTCTTTATGTGGCCTTAGGCAAGACCCTAAGCACTCTTAGCCACATCTTCAACAGGGGTGATGTCTCCCCCAAGGGGACAAAAATTGGTTGGGGCCCAGCCAGCATGGCAATGTGGTTAAGCACTGACCTATGAACCAGGGGGTCATGGTTTGATTACCAGTCGGGGCACATACCTGGGTTGCAGGCTTGATCCCTACCTAGTAGGGGGTGTTCAGGAGGCAGGAGATCAATAATTCTCTTTCATCATTGATGTGTTTTTCTCTCTCTCCCACTCTCCCTTCCTCTCTAAATAAAAATATTTTAAAAAATTGGTTTGGGGCTAAAGAGCATAAGATCTTATTCTTTATATGTGTAAAACAAAAATATACATACATAAATGAGAAATGCTTTTCTAAGCCTTCATTTCTCAACTATAAAAATGGGTAAGCATCCTTCACCTTACAGGATTACTATGATACAAATATAAATATATACAGAGAATGAGAGACTGGAAATAAAGCAAGCAGAGAAAACAACCAAATGAAGAATAGTCATTAAAATATAACTAAAAATACAAAGATTCAAGTAAATATAGATTGATATAATCTAATAATCAATTGTATTAATAAGATAATTTTTGACTCACTAGTTTTATCAACTGAGCACCTAACCTCCAAAAAGAAAACATATAATCATAGTAAAAATCAAACAATAAATGCAAAAACAATATATAAATGTGGCAAAGATACAAACCTAAAACACCAATTTTAAGGCCTGCCAAGCTTGTTTTAATTTTATCATATATATCTTCGGATGCAAAGTCAGCAGCAATCGTCTTTGTTTCCACTTTGAATTTTTCTCCTGGGGAGAAAACACAAATGGGGAGAGAATTAATATATGGCAATTAAGCACTTATGCCATTGTCCTTCCAAACTCTTTTTACCCCCTAATTTGATATAAAATTTAGACCAGGATAATTTTAGGCAACCATGAGACAATCTAAGACATGATATAAAGACAACACAATAATTCCACAATAAAATTCTAGTGTTGTCACAGAGTTGGAGGGATGTTCCTTAATCAGTTCTCTTTCCAAAAATCAATGACTACTTTTTAAACCCTTAGGTACAAATAATAAAACATGATTCACATCATAATGTTATATACTCTTTAAATATCACTGGCTTTGTGATTTTAATTGCAAACTGATGCTTCATTATCTCAGGAAGAAGTCTTTCTGCTGTAATGTATTTTAAAGTGTGATATGTTAAAACAAAAGTTCATCTTATTAAAATGAAAATAAAAGTAATAGGATTCTATTGGCATTTAAAAGCTTGGTTAATAGTTAATAGTCACTACATTTAAAAATCCACACAAAACAGTAACAGAGCTACAAAGTGACACAAGGAAGACTTCACAAGACCATGAAGTTCCAAACAGAGCTCATGGAAATAACAGATTGCGAAATAAGACCCTGGGAAAACAGGACTCATCTGATGTAACCATAATGTTTACACCTGCCTGCACTAGTGAGTCCTCTTGAAAAGATAGCATAGACTGTGAGGTCACCCAGACATGGGTACCAATTTCATTTCCACACTTACTTGCTAAATGACTTTGACATCCCTTGTCTCTGTGTGAGGCTCAAGTGTTATCTACTGGCATACAGGAGGCAATCCATAAAAGTTGGTCTCCCCTTTCTCTCCTCAAGTAATCCCACACACATATCACTCAGTGAAGTTCAGTGGACTAAGAAAGCTTATCTTTGGAAACTGATGAGAATTCATTTAAAAATCCAGTTTCTAAACGAAATGATTCTCCATTCGCACACAGGCAAATTAGCGCATCACAGAGTATGCAGCACTAACCCAGGAAGCTTCCACTCCTGACCTAAAGGATTTATGTCTAAAACTAAAGAGCCTGTTCACAAGAGATGTGGTTCTTGGTTAGACTCAGTGAAAAGTATTGACCCCAGGTAGGAATCCATGAATAAACCGGAGGGTATTAACTGTATGGCAAATATCTTGTCTGCTGTGAAAGGCATACTTACTATTCCACATAAGTGAGTTACTATATGTGCTCATGTAATGGAGAGCCAGATAGACACAGAGCTGTCATTTCATATAGCTGATCCAACATGTCTCACTATAAATGGTTCGCAGAATTTACCACAAGTAAATAAAAGATCTTTTATTAGAGGCACCAATTCATAAGGGAGGGTGGGGAGGAGGACAAAATCAGGAAGCTGAAGAATACCTTTTATTAACTATAAAATAGGAGAAATTTATCTCTTTATTTTGAGAAAACCAAAGTATGTTGCCATACTAGCACCATATACTGACATTTAGGAAAATTTCTCTCTAGTAATAAAAGCCACTTCACAACCCCTTAATCAAATTTATTTTTTCCAAGTCTCATAGGATGTACTTATGTTGCAGCCTGGTATAGATATGCTGCTAAAAAAAAAAAAAAAAAAAATCAGAGACACTTTTGGAAAAAAACGTTATTTAATAAGAACCCTAAAGTAAACTCTTTCTTTGTGTTCACATTAGAATAAGCAAAATGGCTTCTGATGCAAGTTCTTCAAGATAAATAACATTTTGAACTTATACCTGGATTACTGTGAATCATATTCTAGTTAACAGTGCTGCTTTTCTCTTAACTTACCTTCACTGCCTCAGGCTTTCTCGTTTTTTAACGTAGGTCAGCTCATGACTCTTCTCTCCTCACAAACCTCCCAGAGTTCCATCTCACTCACAGTAAGGGCCAACGTCTTGGGCAACAACCTAATTCTCTCTGAACTTATCTCCACCTACTTCTCCCCCAGCTGCTCCCAGTTCCAGCACAGAGGCCCCGAGGAGTTCCTTAAACACACAGTGATCTCCAAATACACTCAATGCTTTTGCTCTTGCTGCTCCCTCTGCCTGGAATGTCTAGAAGTCGGACATCCCTCTCACTATCCGAGACCACTGGCTCCTAACCACTCGCCTGCCTGCCTGCCTCATCGCCCCTGCTTGCCAGTCTGCCTGATTGCCCCTAATTGCCTCTGCCTGCCTGCCTGATCGCCCCTAACCACTCTGCCTGCCTGCCTGATGCCCCTAACTGCTCATCTGCCTGTCTGATTGACCCTAGCCATCTCTGCCTTGGCCCCTGCCACTTTGGCTTCATCCAGAAGGACATCCGGAATGACATCTGGAAGGTCGTTTGCCGGTCTGGTCTAATTAGCATATTATACTTTTATTATTATAGACTTTTCTGTTCTTTCATAATACCCTAGCTTTAATTATTCTAGCTTTAAGATAAGTTTTAATATTTCTGACAATGCAAGTCTCTGTTATTATTACTCTTTTTCAAAAGTTTATTCGTTATCCTTACTTTTTTAGTCTCAGTTTTTATTGGGACTGCATGAAACATTTCAATTAAATTTATGGAGAACGACAATGTGGCATTCCTCCAGGCTCTCCATTTACTCAATGTCTCACAGAAATCATGTGGTTATAAATTCTTCAATAAATTAAAGAACTAAAGAATTCCACTATTAGAATACTACACATCATTATGCAAAGATACTCAATGCTGCTAATTATTCCTACTGATTTGAACCATTCAGTATTTGAAATTGGATGGGCTGGCATCCTGCTACTTACAGTTGTGGCCAAATACAATCATGCCCCCCTCCCATTCTGAGATGGTCTTGGCCCACTGTCTCTCAGCCTAGTGGCTGAAACCAAAAACTAAGAAGCAAAAACCCCCACAACTCTGATGATTGATATGAGATGTTCAAGGCAATCAACTTACTAGAAATGGAGGCAAAAATCAACTCTGGCTTAAATGGTAGAGAATGAAGCTAAGAAATAGCTGGGCTGATGATACCATTCATTCCCTTTTTATCTACTAGACCACTGAAAACCACATAACCACAATTGTGGAATTACAGAAAGCAAACATTATTCATTACTATAGAGCTATATGACAATGAAGGCCCTCACTCTCTCAAGCCACTCCATCACCTGCAAGAATGGGTGCCCCCCTCCTATAGACATATTGCTGATTTTTACTCAGAGGACCTGAATTAGGTCCAAGTCAAGCCTGGAATTGACAGAAAGGAACTGCACCCATACGTAGTCTCAAGATGCTGATAAAACACTTCTCAGTATTCAAACTAAGATATTTTTAGGTTCAAATCTAAAAAAGTCAGGAACACATTCCAAATAGCTTTATGTTTAACATATTTCTGGTCTGGTCATCATTATTTTCATTTTTCTCAACAAACTGCTATCGCTTAAATCTAAGCCTTTCTCTAAAAGACTGGAACAGAAGTGAGGACCATATACTGCCTTTCTCTAAGAATAATTTTATAGGCCTTAGAAAGACTTTCTTCATTTTCCCTTTTGATGTCTAGGGATATTAGGTCTGAGAATGCTAGAAAAGAGGTCTAATCTACATAAACCCATGCATTATTTACAATTTTTCTATTAATAAAAACCAACGATAATATATTAATTCATTTGTCCCTACATCTGCTCCAAATAAACTATTTGTTTTTCCCCCTAAATTTTAGGTACTATCCATTATGAAAGTTTGTCACATTTACCCTTCCCCATCTTTTCCGTATTAAAACTTTCATCATTTAAGATTCACATTGTGCCACCACCTCTGTGGACTGATTTTTTACAATTCCCATTTTCTCCAAGGTTAAGCTATTTACTCTGTTGGCTGTGTTCCTAGAGACAAAGCTTCCATATAACCTTATTAAATGCTTACCATACTCTATTATTCAAAGAGCCCTTATTTCCTAACAAGCATAGATCATTTTTTGTCATCTCTGTGTTCCCAGCACCTAGCACAATGCTTGGCATATATAACAGAGGTCGCTCAATGTTTGTTGATTGAGTAAATGCATCTAGGCCAAGACGACTGACTTATTAACATCATCTTCTCAATACTTCTTGAACTCTTCCCTATAGAAATAAAATTACATTGCTGGTAAGAGATGTCTATGTGAGATACAATATAACGTAAAGTACTTGCTATAAGCATGTTTAAGCATTAAGATAAATTGAGAACAACTCAGTTCTTCCATCTGTCCTACAAGGACACTATCATTCTCATAAAAATAGAAACATTTTATAATTATAAGAAACCTCAGAAACCATCCAGGAGCTTAACTCAGGGGCATGGAGATGTTGGTTAAAGGTATTTAAAGTATGGGTCCCTCTCTCTTTACCCTGTCCTGAAAAAAGATAATTAGGGAGAAAGGAGAGACTCTTGGAGAAATAGTCCTATATTCAATGCCTATCGATTGTATCTTCTTAAATCCAAATTCATTCAAATCAATTTATAACTATAAAAACATATTGCATGCTTTTAAAAACTCCATTTTTGTAGAAAATGTTTTCCAATAGTCAGAGATGTAAAAAGTACGAGTCTTTTGTACTTTCTCTAACTTTAAGGAGAAAACAAACAAAAATTCTCTTCACTTCCCTCTTTTTCTTATTTTCTTTATTTCAAAGAGGCTTTACCATCTCCCTCCACTCCCTACTCCTTGGGGTGAACGCCTCCCTTATGTAGCTCTGGAGGAAAGGTGACAGTGTTCTAGGAGGTAATAATTTATCTGACTCCATTTTTAAAGGTATATTTAATTATAAAGATCAGATACGCTAAACAAATAATGTTCCATTTCTTTTCTACATTGTCCTTGAAAATATATTAATAATTTTAATCTCAGGAAGAGACCCACTTTCAGTCAAATAAAAAAATTGATCATAGCATTATCAGGATTCCATCTCAAACCAAGGAGCTCTTTCTTTTAAGCCAGTGGTTCTCAACCTTCCTAATGCCTCGACCCTTTAATACAGTTCCTCATGTTGTGGTGACCCCCAATTTCATTGTTACAAACTGAACATAATTAAAGCATAGTGGTCAATCACAAAAACAATATGTAATTATATATGTGTTTTCCGATGGTCTTAGGCGACCCCTGTGAAAGGGTCATTCGACCCCCAAAGGGGTCGCGACCCACAGGTTGAGAACCGCTGTTTAAGCCAAGGTTATTATATTTTATTCATTACAACCTATTTAACTAGAACAACCATCTGTAATAAATAAAAACCTTATACCATGTGAATCTGTTCTACTGATAGGGCATGAATAGGAGCCACTTTTTGAAAGCCTCGAGTTCTACCCTTGGTTCAGACACTGTAGACCCTTGGACAAGGCACCTTTGAAGAAATTTTCAAGTAAGGATGTATATTTTCTACACTTTGGGGGGGGGGGGGGAGGCCTGCCAATGGAAACATCTGAATTTTATTTTTTGAGGTGAGAAAAATGCAGAAAACATTCCTCACATTACTATAGTTAAGATCCAATATGATTTTGCTAATACTATAGAAGCAGAGTGTTATGGACTGAACGTGTGTGTCTCCCTAAAATGTGTATGTTGAAGGCCTAACCCTCAATGTGATGGTATTTGGAGGTGCAGCCTTTGGGAGGTAATTAGGCTTAGATGAAGTCATGAAGGTGAAGCCCTCATGATGGAATTAGTGCCCTTATAATAAGAGGGAGTCAGAGAGAGCTCTCTGCCCACTCACATGCACCAAGGAAAGACCATGTGAGCAAATAGTGAGAAGGCAGCCATCTACAATCCAGAAAGTGGGCCTTCACCAGAAACGGAAACTGCCAGGACTTCCCAGTCTCCAAAAACATCTATAATCATAAAAGCATAATATGCTAATTAGACTAGATGTCCTCCCGGACGACCTTCTGGACAAAGCTTCAGTGGCGGGGGCTGAGGCAGAGGCAGCACAGATTTCATGCATCGGGCCTCTAGTGAGATGTCTGCTGGTGAGGATGCCCAGACTATGATATTTTGTTACTGCAGCTCAAGTTGACTAAGACGCAAAGCTTGTTTGAAAAACCATGGCATGAAGTTTGAAGCCCTGGACTTGAGTGCCAGCTCAATCACTTGTTGGTTGAGGGCTCTTCCTTCAAGTCTTTTAACCTTCAGGAATACTATTACTATAAGAAATAACACCCACCCTTCAGAGCTCTTATGAGGATTACATGTTATAGAACATGAGAATGTACTTTAAGAAACTGTAGAGTCGTATACAGACAGATGTTTTCTTATATCTGCCAATGTCTACAAAGATGAGTACATCACATATAGTTGCTTTTTCCCCTAAATAGCTCAGGCTATGGTAGGCATTATTTGTATCACTAAGTCTTTCCTCTTTGCATCAGATGCATATCTTTTTTCAAATAAAGATATGTACATCCAACTCTGCCTTTAAAAAAGTGATGTATTTATTTATTTATTTATTACGGCATCATCCATGGAATCAATGGTCATGATATACTACTTTTAGCCACACCTTTTGGTGAAGGAGTTATGTGTGAACCCAACTGTTGCTCTTAACAAATATGAACAAAGCATGCAAAGAGAAAGCAGCTCATTCCTGCAGAGTGGGATTTTAAATAAGAGGTGACATTTGCATTGAGTCCTTGAGGAACAATCAGCCTTGCAGAGAATGGGGAGTCTGGCAAAGGCAGAAAGTGGAGGAAAGGCGCAACATGTTGAAAGAATCCCTGTGGATAGAGTATGTGGTACACAGGGAGAAATAAGAAGAAAAAACTGTAGAAGCAAGCCGGTGGAGGTTGTGTGTGCCGAGATAACAAGCAGGGCCAGCTACATAATTGTGGGGCCTAGTGCAAAATAAAAAGGCAAGCCCCCTCTCCAAAAAGTATTAAGAATTTCAAGATGCTGACAGCAGAGCATTTAATCAAGTCCGGGCCCTTCTAAGCACAGGGCCCTGTAAATAAGCTTATACTTCATCCTGTGCGTTATAAGTACTTAGCAGAGGCGATTAAGCTAGGAAGTGACAAGGTCACACTTGCGAAATGCTAGTGGCAGAGGAGAGGGCACATGGCCTGTTATAAAAAGTGATGCGGGGCAGGGAGAGGGTATAACAGCTGCTGCATGAGCCCCACTAGAGAAGAGGCCCTAAGGGAGAGAGGCAACAGCAGGAGTGGGAGGCAGGCAGCTCAGAGACACTTCTCTGTTAGAGGCTGATGGATTTTCCCACTGATTAGATACACGGCTTTAGGGAGAGAAAAGATACAATGGTTTATCCATTTGCTTTAGAAATCTGGTTAATAAACCATCGTATCTCAGAGCTAAAACAGTCTTCATAGTTTCATGTATGAGGCAATATTCCTATGATTATGGCTTATATATTTTTATCATGTAAAATATGTCCCTGTTATTTTTTAGTAAAGCAAGTTTGTTTGTTTTTTCTTGAGGTAGCTTACTTCTTCTCTTTGTTGGTTGAAAAATGAAATTACTACCAATAAGACTTGGGCCAGAGTTGACCAATTTTCCATGCAGGATAACCATGAACTGAAATCAATTTGGAAAGCAAAAGAGATATTTTTGTAACCCTCCATAACATTCCTCCCTTCTTCTTTCAAAGAGAAAGATAGCTAAAATTAATTAGAAGTCAAATATCACACAGTACATTTCTTCTAAAAATGCTGATAGAGCTCCTTTTTAAAAATAACCTCCTTTAATTTTAACCTGTCACTTTGTTCTTATATGATTCTGTTCTGGTTTTGTGAAGAAAAGTATTCTTTTCAAGATCTTTGGTATTTAGAAAAAGGAAGCTTAATAGTTGCTTTTGTTTCTTTAAAAAACAAAACCCAACCAGAAACTTTTGAAAAAATTACCATAAAATTTTAAATATCAACTATTGAAATGAGTATTTACTTTACAGCAATTAACACTTTGAAGGTCAACATAGTTAAACAAAAAAAAAACCACCCCCTTTCATTTAAATTGTTCAAAGAGCATAGTTTTCACACATTAAACCAAAATAAAAGCAAAAATGCTTTATTTGGAGTCTCCTCCTGCTCTCTAAGAACTAAGGATAAGAACCTGACCCAAATTGTCACAATCTGGCCTGTCCTAAAGGACCCTGCTAAAATTTCACCAGTTGTCCCAACAATGTCCTTTACAGCAAAAAGGATCTAACTCAGAATCACCAGTCATAGTAGCTGCCATCTCTATTTAGCCTCTTCCAATCTGGAACAGTTTTTCAGACTTTTCTTCACCTGTATGACTTTGACACCTTGAAGATTACAGGCCAATTACTTTGTAGAATGTCCTCATGATTAGATTCAGGTTATGTATCCTTGGAGGGAATTGCACGGAAGTGAAGTGGTGTTTCTCATTGCATCCTATCAGATGGTACACAATTTCAAATGTCCCATTACTGATGATAACTTTGATTTCTTATTAAGGTGGTGTCTCCCAGGCTCCTCCACTGTGAAGTTACTATTTTTCCCTTTGTGATTAACAAGTATTTTGGAAGGCAGCTATACTCACCATTACACCAACACTGCACAGTTAACAAATATTTTAGTATTTTGTGGGGAGATATTTTAAGACTACATAAAATCCTCATCAAAATTTCTATTTATTATGCATGTATTTATCATTATTAGTATGAACTCATAGTTTCCTATTTTATTCAATAGATTATAATTTGTTTCTCTCCTTTCAATTTTAATGTTAAATTTGTCCAGATATGGTTCATGGGACAGAGTCCCTTGAAGCTGGCTTCTGTATCTTTTTGACATGCCTGCATTTTTCTTTGACTATTTTCTTGCATTCTGGCACAAGATATTCCAGGTTCATCTTCTAATCTATCTGCCCCAGCCCTGAAACTAGCCATTTCTTCAAGGAGCTCTGGATCCTTTATTAGAAAACAGAATCTAGAAAACAAGATCTGGGTGCTGAGTTTGCTCTCTGCTCCCAGGAAAGACCATAAGCTTTAGCAAACCAACTGTTGCAGAGCACAGGCACAGTGCAAGAACCTATAGGGGAATGTCCCGCAGAGGAATTCGTTGCCATTATCTGAGAAGCTTTGACAGCAGAGCCAAAGATGCAGTAGGTAGGCCTTGGGGTTCTCTTCCAGAGCTCAGATCATTGCAAATCATTTTTTAAATTAAGCACACAATTGTCTTTGATACAAATTGCATAATAAAGGCTGATGAAATGCTGTAACTTAAGCCTTAGTTTAAGAAGGGATGGCTTTATTTGTAGTCTTCATTTGGTAGATACAAGTCTAAATAAATAAAATATTTGAAGCTTTTTAGGGGCAAAACAAGCTCTTGGTTACTTATTGAGTTTCATGTTAAAGATATATAAGCAACTCCATTCTTTGCCCAAAGCATTTCCAGAAAGTGTACCCAACAGATATTGAAAAGTAGATTTCCACAGAAACAATTTTATAATTGGAATTTCTATTACTAATATCAATCATAGCTAAGCACAATAACATAATATAAATACACAAACATATATCATTAGCCTCTATAATAATTTAAAATAGTAAAATTATGCTCCTAGTACTGATTGTCTTGAGGACCCAGCTTACTATAAAATATATATAGCATATAAAAAATGTAACTATCATATCACAAATTTGGCCTTAAACCATGTTTGTTAGTCTGACAATACATAATAAAACTGCCTTCTTAGAATTTAGGAGAGCTATTTGGACAATATGGCCCTTTAAATAAAAAGTTCAAAGAAGCATAAGCTAAACCTTTTATATTAACAAATTTCTCTGTAGCAGACAGTGTCGTTTCCATTGCCCTTACAAGTTGCCTCAAAGTAATGTTGTAGAAATTCCATAGATATTATTAGAATGTAGGTAGCATGAAGGCAAAAATTAGTACTTAAAAATAGCCAAAATAAGACTGGCTATTAGGCCATAATATTAATACACATTCATTGGATCCAAACCAGTTATTAGAGTAGCCCCTGAACTCCCTAAAACTGTAGGCAAAATATTCTGTATACATAAATCCTCAATGTCATCAATAGGTTCTGAGACTTAGTTAAATGAAACGATGTTTAATGAAACCAGTTTTATCATAGGCTAACTGATATAAACAAGAGTTAAATTCCTAAGGCATATCTCATCAATGTTATAATGAGACAACATTGAACCTATTTGAGGTCCTGCTGTATATACATATTTCTAATAGGGTTAATTTTTTATCACTGGGATTCACAAAAAGATCCATGACACTCAAAAGAGGAAATATTTTTGGTTTTGTGAAGGGTCTGGGCTGTAATCTTACTGACCTTTCATGATGCACAGCTACATATTATATACACAGAGTTGGTTCATGAGTTTACTATTTGTGGTATGGGGAAGGTTCTTTTTTTTTTTTTAACATAAAAACAGACTTTTTCTAAATATGCTATGCTGCAACTTGCTTTTTTTCACTAGAGATTGCCCTCCATATCAGTACATACAGACAGACATTTTAAATTACATAGAACAGCTGGGCCATAATTTATTTAATCAGTCATTCAAGACATGAGTAGGAACATATCAAAAGAAGAATTCATTGTATTGGAGAAGGGGAATATATCATAGCACGTTAGAAAGAAACAGAATGTCAATGAATTCAGAGGAACTTTTACAGGTCATCAAGACTTTTTTTTTTTTTTTTTTTTAAGACATAGGAAGGCTGGGGAAACTGCAGCATGTGTATATTTGTTACCTCCAAAGCAAAAGCTGTTTGATCAGAAGTAATGGATGCAACTAAGGTTGCCCCCCTGCTTCCAGGATCCCTCTCCAACCAAAGACATTATAATAAAAGAGAAAAAAGCATACAAATAAAGTATGTAAAATAAGTCATAACCCACATGTAGTCTAGTGAAGCCCGTCTTAGGGGAAGGTCTGGGGAAGAATATAGGGAAGGCTATACCACAGGCAACAAAGGCAAGAACTCGTAAGGAAGAGCATCTGAATAACGTACTAAAGAGCCACACTGAGCCAAAGCACTCAGTGCTTTGTGGACCCTGGACACCTATTTCACCCCATAATTACGGTCCTGACAGATGATAGACCATGTGGCTGCAGTTTTAATCATTCATTTTAAGGGTTGGAAGAAAGCACTGATTAAGGAGAGGTGACACTTCCATTCCCACCGTCTTGTATACAAGCTGGTCCAATAACACAGCATCTGTGAGGGCTGAGCCCTGTCTCTAACTAAAGAGAAGAGTGGACTAGGGAGCAAACAAATTAGTCAGTTTCTCATTTTTCGCTGCTATAAACAATTTTATGCTGCCTGAGTTTCCCTGTAGGAAAAATTTCTAGAAGTAGAATAGTCAGATCAAAGGGTACATGTGTTTATAGACTGGGTAGAGGAGGAAAGGGAATCACATTTTTACAGTTTGTACAAATGAATTAATTAGTTGGCTAATTTCAGAAAACAAGTCGCACCTTTGTCATTTTAAGAGGAAAAAAAATACTCCCTTTGGTCAAGATGGGCTCCCAGGCCTACAAGAACTATAAAGAGAGCCAGGCTGCAAGTCGTAAAATATACAAAGAAACAAAGTGTGGATCAGAAGACAGAGGAGTGCTGGAGTAGGGAACAAATGAGTCACTGGAGGAGGTCTTGGAATGTTCATCCAAGCACAGGCTGGGGAAAACGGCCAGAGGCATCAAACAGTTGATATTCGGGCAAGGTTGCTCCTGTCATGGAAATGGAGATGCCAGTCTCTCTTCGCTTCATGCCCTTAAACATATAAACTCTCTGGGCAAGAGATGGCATGCTCATGAAGGAAGCCTCTGGCTTTATTTTGGCTTCCTCTGTACAGCTGCCTCCAGGGAGGAGTTATACTGTCAGTATACTGATTAGCTATCCTGTAGGTATACTGATAAGCAGGCACCACAGTCATTCAAACTAAGCTTTCGATTTTGTTTATCAGCCCATTAAATGTGGTTTCATGCAAGTTTCCTCTCGAAAGGCATGCTCACTGAGTATCCTGACAAAAGTAGGTCTCAGGACCTATAAAGTTATCTGCCAGCTCCTCAATCTTGGTCAGTTCTCAGGAGTCTGTTTTCGAGCCTAACAGGTGGAACTGAAGCTTTCTGTCTTGGAGGCACATGGACCGTCTGTGCCCCGCCCAGATCAGCGGACTCTGGCTGCAATCCTTGGTGCATCACTGCAGAAATTGCAGGTGCACAGCCTTGGACCATGGCACTACCAACAGGCCAGGCTCCACCCTGGGACTGGGGTTGAACACTTTCCTCTTGCAATTTAGAGCTCTGTTGTTCTATTTTGGACTTAAATTCTGTCATCTCACAGTGGTGCTCTTTTAAAAAAATCACAGTAGCAGCTTCTGAGTGCCGGACACTACACTAAGTGGTTTATGTGAATTATCTCAGCTAATTCCAATAACGATCCCAGAATACAGTAGGAGAACTGTCTCCATTTCAGATGAGGAAATTGAAGTGAAATAGCTTGTCCAACGCCAGAAAGCTCTGTTAGAGGCCAGATGGGAAGCCAGGTATCCAGCACCTGAGAAGGCATCTTACTTCCAGCTACACAAATCTCTTAATGTCAAATGCTGTTTCCTTGTCAATTGAGGCTATAGCCTTACATTTAGATTCAAATTTTTGTAAGATACAAAATAAGAAAATTTTCAGTAACTGTAATTACTCTTGTTCTTCTGAATACTGTCACTACATTTAACCTATAAATCTAGTTTTGAAACTCTCAGTATATGATTATCTGGAAACATGGCCCTGGACACTCTGGGACTGACTAATCTTCTGTTAATAAAATTAATTCAAATCTGGATAGTCTCATGATGGTAAAAAGCATATCCTCCAAAGTCTCTTTATAAAGCAACTGATGCTATGGACATTCATCCACTCATTCAATAAGTATTTATTGATGCCTACTATGGGTCACTCAGGCACTGTTATGGGGACTGGGTCAGCTGTGACCCAAATCAAGCTGCTTACCTTGGAGCTCAGAATCCACTGAGTCAGTCAGAGAAAGAAAAATATCACATGATCTCACTCATTTGTGGAATATAATGAACAAAAATAGATCCAGAGATATAGAAGCATCAAACAGATCTTCAAACCTCAGAGGAAAGGCAGGGGAGGGTTGGAAGGGGTGGGGAATAAGAAATCAGCCAAAGGACTTGTACGCATGCATATAAGCTTAACCAATGGACACAGACAGTAGGGAGGTGAGGGCTGGTGCTGGGGGGCGGGAGCGGGCTGGGAGAGGTCAATGGGAGAAAAAGGAGACATATGTAATACTTTCAACACTAAAGAATTTACTTTCAACAATAAAGAATTTTTTAAAAAAAGAATCCATTGAGGGGCAAACAGGAAAGAAATAGTTGAAAATATAATGTATCAGATTTGGTAATAAATGCCATCAAGAAAAAATAAAGCAAGGTGAGAGGTATAGAGAGAGAACATTTCTTTGAAAATGAGAATATTTTTTGAAGCTACAAAACTGCCTATTTCCGATTTGTTAAACGGGTACAATATTCTGTTTAAATTCCTATGTCAAATCCTAGTGTGCAACAAATTTGTACTGTCACAGGTAATGAATGGATCCAATTATATAACTGATTGAATGCTGAATCCTTAAAAAGTGAATTTCCTTACTTGTTTTTTTTTATACCTTTTAATTATTTCTAACCAAAATAAAGGTTTGCTTGGAGGTATTTATTTTATAAATGTCAACCAATTTTATGTAAAGCACAATGTGTCTATCATTAATAAACTCCATGTCTCTACATATGTGTTTCAGTCAAATTTTTAGGAAGTCTAATTGGTAGCTTTGAGGAAATCAATTCACAAATCCTAAAGATAATCAATAAACCCAGTCAACTTCTTGGTAGTCACTGAACTGGTCTGCATCTTACTGGTATCATCCCTTAAATAGGGCTAATAAAAGTGCCAATCTCAGAGAGCTATACAATGATTCAATGAGCTGATTTCTATAAAGCTCTTAGAACAGTCCCCAGCACATTTAATCACTAATGAAATAATGGCTTGATAAAAATACATAAATGAAAATAGTGGCCCATAGATTGCTGGACCCTCAGTTTTGCTTGGCCCCAATTGGGGCGAAATTGGTATAAAATTGTATAGTTTTTATATAAGACATCGTGATTTCCTCTTTAAATTCTCTTCAAATCACTAGAAAATGTAGCACCAGAGGCTTGCACTGTCACATAGTAACTACTGGCTAGAGCTCCTATCTTTATGTGGGGTAAGAGCTCTGGTTCTCCAGGCTTCCCCACTCTCTCTTGCCTCACCCTAATTCACTTGATCCATTTCCACTGAATGAATGGTCTCCATGAGCATATGCATTTCTGACTTGGATCTCAACTGAACCCTTTCCGTATATGCCCAGTGTATAACAGAGAAACAGAAAAAACAGGTAGATAGTAAAATATATATTTTTAAAACATTCAATGTTTAACTTAAAAAAGGACGAGAAGCAAAAAATACACTTTGCATGCTATTTTTTAAAAGTCTAAGGAAGAATTAAATGCAGACATTGAAAAGAAACATTTTGTAGGCAGAATAAGGACAAAATTTGAGATTTAAATGTATTTACTTTCAGGAACATGAAAACCTTACATTGCACTATAGATTAGGGGTGATAATGATTCATCAACATAGGTTCATCAATTGTAGCAAACATACCATTCAGGTATAGGATTTTGAGAATAGAGAGTATACATATGGTAAATTTCTGTACCATCCACTCAATTTTGTTATACACCTAAAACTGCTTTAAAAAGTAAAGTCTACTTTAAAAAGTAAACTGTAAAATAATTTTAAAACTAGAAAGATGACACTTTCTCCATAAAATATTCTTTACTTTTAAAAAAATCTTCAAAATGTCTTGGAAGTATTTTCTTTCCTTCAAAACCATTCATAAAAACCTGACAACTTAAAACACATTCACAAAAAATGATCAAAAACCGCTTACATTCCCTTGATGCTCCACTTTATTCAAGAGAAAGTACGGACTTATTCTCCATTCATACATGATCACAAGCTAGTGTGATCATAAGATATTTTACTTGCTTCTAAAAATATATTAATATTCCTAAAAGTCTGTGCAGTATACTCAATTTTCTTCATCTGCCATAAACAGCTGCAATGTATAAAACTCCCAGGAGCAATGTGCTATGTAAAATGATGATTTAAGTAACATTAAGCCCTTCTTGCAGAAATCATCTTGTAGTTGTGCCAGGAGAGAATTCAATTAATAACACTTTAGGTATTGCATGTGAAAAGGTGATGGAAAGAAAGCAAAGCCAAAAAAATAACAAAAATATTTTAATTTCATGATTCGATTAAGATGATACATGTTAGCCCTAACCGGTTTGGCTCAGTGGATTGAGCATCGGCCTGCGGACTCAAGGGTCCCAGGTTTGATTCTGGTCAAGGGCATGTACCTTGGTTGCGGGCACATCCCCAGTAGGGAGTGTGCAGGAGGCAGCTGATCGATGTTTTTCTCTCATCAATGTTTCTAACTCTCTATCCCTCTCCTTTCCTGTCTGTAAAAAATCAATAAAATATATATTTTTTAAAAAAAGATGATACATGTTAGCATATGAATGCACATATCTGTTCTATAACATTTTCAAGAGTAAATTTTTAAGGGAAAACAAGAATGGAGAGTGAGGAAGGAGGCTTACGCCTGCTTACTTTATATTTAAAGCAGTAATTTACAGCATATTTAGTCCCAACTATCTTTAACGTGATCTTTAAAATGATAGTTAAATCACCTCACCACTGGAACCATGCCAAATGAAGGCAAACAGCCAGGTGAACCAACTTATAAAATTTTTGTAGGCTAAAAACTTTTAAAGCAGTTAAATGAAAAGGTTAGATGTTCAGCCTTCAAAACATGTTCAGGTTTTTTGGGTTTTGTTTGTTTAGGTTTAAAAGTTAAGACATAAAAATAGTTACTCTGCAATCTCATTAAATAGCTTTTGTTTCATTTTTGTTTTCCATGCAGTGCACAGAAGGAATAAGGTATAGGTGCTGATTCTGAGTCTGTTACTATATTTGCAACATGATCTTAAGAAATGTTTTGGAGCCCAGTCAGTGTGGCTCAGTGGTTGAATGTTGACCTATGGACCAGGAGGTCATGGTTTGATTCCTGGTCAGGGCACATGCCTGAGTTGCAGGCTCCATCCCCAATGTGGGGCATGCAGGAGACAGACCATGAATGATTCTCTCTCATCACTGATGTTTCTCTCTCTCTCCCCCCCTCTCCCTTCCTCACTGAAATCAATATATATATATATATATATATATATATATATATATATATGTATATATATATATATATATATATGCCTAATATGCAAAGTGTCCCCTCAGGAGTTCAATCAGGAGACCGGGAGTTCGACTGGGAGACCAGGCATTCGCTCGCTCGCTATGATGTGTGCTGACCACCAGGGGGCGGCACTGAACGAAGGAAGGCCCCAGCTGGCAGCCAGACGGCCTGATCGGCCCTGATCACCGGCCAGGCCTAGGGACCCTTCCCATGCATGAATTTTGTGCAACAGGCCTCTTGTAAAATATATTTTTTAAAAAAGCAAGAAATGGCCCTGACCGGTTTGGCTCAGCGGATAGAGTGTCAGCCTGCGGACTCAAGGGTCCCAGTTTCGATTCCAGTCAAGGACATGTACCTTGGTTGCAGGCACATCCCCAGTGGGGAGTGTGCAGGAGGCAGATGATCAATGTTCCTCTCTCATCGATGTTTCTAACTCTCTATCCCTCTCCCTTCCTCTCTGTAAAAAATCAATAAAGTATATATTTTTTTTAAAAATCAAAAAAAAAAAGCAAGAAATGTATTGGATAACTCTCTACTAAAGACCCTGAAACAGCAATGCCTTATGTATGACAAAAATCCTACAAGTACGTCTCAAGATGAGTTCACTTATAGGTATAGATCCAACAGAAATGCACACACATGTCCTCCAAAAGACATGCGCAGGACAATTCATAGTAACAGTACTGGTAATAACCAAGAATGCAACAACTAAACTCATCACACACTCATCAAAGGATGAAAAGAAATGTACTAAAGCTACATGTAAAAATACAGATGAAGCTCACAAATGTAATAAGTCAAAATTCAAAGGACTGCATACTGTGCTATGCAATGTATATATAAAGCCCAAAGAAGTATCAATTAAGTGACAATGTTAGAAATTGAGACCATGATTACTTCTAGGCAGGAAGGTAGTAGTAAATGGGAGGGAGCATATGATTCTCTCAAATTTGTGATCACTTATTAAGTATTTGAGTAATTTATAGTTTTCCTACATCTTACATTTATATTGTTTTTAATATCAGCACTTATACATGTGTTTCTGTTATGAGACAAAAGCAAAATTAATAAAGAATATGTTATAAAGTATAAACATACCACACTAGAAGAAATGTATTTCATTGATAATAAGGCATATCCAAGTGATAAAAGGTTCTACAGTCCCTGCAAATGAAACAGAATTTCTTTCCAGATGTGTTTCTTAGAAAGGCTGTAAAGGATAATAGTGGATGCAAACTCAGCGGTCCTCAGGGGCCAAGCACGTTACTCAAGTGAGTGAAGAGAGCCTAATAGAAGTATATGCACACGCACAGTGTGAGTGGGGAGGGCTGTGCCACCCTGGACAGGGCAAGGCCATTTAAAGGGCAACTGGCCCACAATTCCAGCTGATTGCTGCCCTACAGGAAGGTTGGGCCCAGAGTTAAGAGATCATTTGGATTTTCAAAAGAAGACATAAATTAAAATTTATGTGAATAACTGACATGTGCTGGTTTTTAAAACAAAAAATGGGACAAGCAAAACTTGTCTAAAAGGTACCTGTTTGATATATCAGAAGAGAAGATTGCTATGGCAACAAGTCTCTAAGGAATCAGGAAAAACCCGAGGAATCAAGATACCAGCAAGAGATGCCATTTCTTCCTCTGAGGAAGATAAAAGACTAGGCATCTGGAGACACATGCTGAGTAAAACAGGCCCTTTGTTAGGAGGAAAACAATAAGAAATGGCAGAGAAAGTGTGGAGAGATCTCTACAGCAGTGGTTTTCAAACTTCATTGCAATCCGTCCTTTTATCAAGATAATGCAAAGCTCAAGTTATTAAACTGATCAAAGCACAGTGACCAACACTGAAGCAGTAGGAAAGCTGGAGTCCCACCCATGAGGACAACCCCTATCTGGCTTGTGGTCCAACATCTAGCCACACAAATCACTACTTAAAAAACACACAAAGGATGAATAAAGGCTTTTTAGAGTTGGGTAGTGATAGCAGCACACTCCATACAATTCAGATCTGGGAGTTAAAAAGACAGGTTCTAAGCAATTCGAGATTAGCAAACAAGGTACACATTCAAGGCACCTTGGGACCCTGGATTAATACCATAAAGGATAAACTGAGGGGGGTGGATAATTAGAAATATCAACCAGGAGTAGAAGGAAAACTAGACCTACAGTTAGATGGCCTGCAACTGAAAATCAGCTTCTCAGTCTTCCGTGTGATCTTGGGTTACCTTGCCAGGCTGTCCACATAATGGTTCATAAGATCAACTATGAATATTCATTCCACTGCTTATTCAAAAAATCTCAAATATGACTGTTAATCAAAGCTTATTTTAATGTCAATACACAGCTTTATTCAGTATTCAAAGTCATCCTTAAATACATGGCTATGTCTTAAACAATGAAGAGAAACAAATACATCTATTTTAATTAAAATTTTCATATATCCTTTAAATGATCCAAAGATAATAACTGTAATTCAAACACCATCACAATGTAAATTTAGCTTAGTTTGTTTTCTTATTCTTTTGATGCTGTATTATTCTCACGTTATGTTTTGGGGATATACCTCCAAAGTTACCATTCAGTGGCCCAGCAATAATGTTTAAAGTATATTTAAGAGAATGGGTATAATGGAGCACACAGTTATGGAGAAGCTGAGGTCTGAACTCTATTCAACTCTTATTAATTAGGTATGACTTGATTTCTCAGACTTAGTTTCCATATTTACAAAGTGAGGGTTTTAATCCATCAGTAGTTTCTAAACAGGGATGCCCTTTAAAATCATGTGGAGTATGTTTTCCTAAACATGCCTAAACATGATTCTATGGATTCCACAAAAGTGAATATATTTACATTTGTGGCTTAATATTTTTTAACATATTTTTTGTTGACTTCAGAGAGGAAGGGAGAGGGAAAGAGAGACAGAAACATCCATGATGAGAGAGAATCACTTATCGGCTGCCTCCTGCACACCCCACACTGGGGATTGAACCTGCAACCCGGACATGTGACCTGACCGGGAATCGAACCGTGACCTCCTGGTTCAAGGTCCACACTCAATCACTGAGCCATGCCGGCAGGGCTGTGGCTTAATATTTTTATCCTATTGAAGAGTGACTCCATTTTAGATATTATACATCTCTACAACATTAAACCAAATAGAAGCACAATAAAGGCTGATTCTATATCAACATTTTTTCTATTTCTAGTAGCTTGTTGTCATTAAATATTAATCCTATTTGTGTGTTTTTTTAAACAAAGGAATAAAGTAATTCAAAATATATGAAGTTTATAGCTGATTTTAATGGACTCCTCTTTGGTTCTAGTATTAGATATAGCACTAGATCATTTAAGTTAGTTGATTTATAGTTATTTTCAAGACTAGCATGAAACAAATTATGCATTTAATAAGTAATGGTATAATGACATGACATTATCAAAACAATGGATAATTAACAAGAAACTATATAACTTCACTTGATGGAAAAGTCCAATTAAAGTGACCCTTTTCGCCCTAGCTGATTTGGCTTGGTGGATAGCGCATTGGCCTGCGGACTGAAGGGTCCCAGGTTCGGTTCTGGTCAAGGGCACATGCCTGGGTTGCGGGCTTGATTCCCAGCAGGAGGCAGCCGATCGATGATTCTCTCTCATCATTGATGTTTCTCTCGCTCTCTCTCCTTCTCCCTTCCTCTCTAAAATCAATAAAAATATATTTAAAAATAAATAAATAAAGTGACCCTTTTCCATAAAACTTTCAAAGTACTTTCTCTCTACCATGAAAAAGGAAGAAATCCTATATAAAACTAAGCTTTATAACTGTTTCAAAGAATATGCCTTTTTATGTATTCTTTCATAGCTGAAGGCTGTACCCCAAATTACAATTATCCACTTATAACAACAACTAAAAATTCAATAGTGGGAGGAAAAACACTAATCATCTACTTAACTGGGACCCATTTCAGAACACCTTGGTCCCACATTCCCCCAATCAAAAAAAGGTTTTTTACACAAAAATCCCTGAACCATCAATAATCCAAGGTAAGACCACTTACTGTTTTAAAGAAACCATACAAACATAAGCAAACATTTTAATTAAGAGGTATAGCCAGTGTCTGGCCATGGAGCAGCACACACCCACATGCCAGCTGTAGAACAGCCACGTTCAAGCAGCTGCCTTGATTGGAGATGCAGACCAACACATGCTAATTAGCCTGGGACAACTAATTAGTAGGTATGCTACATTTTTAACAAAATATCCACCCATATTACAGATGTTGTTCTCTATCTCAGTCAACAATTTGTAACAAACAGTAGTAACCAAGGTGAACTAAGGTACACTCCATGAAATTGCTTAGTTGAACAGCTTTACAACAGGATCCCACATTAGCTTAGAAAACCACTTGTGATAAAATTGGAACATAAACTAAATTTCCATATAAGATTAAGAATAAGACGAGGTTTCCAAATGGCTCTTCAGTCACCAAAAGAATACTTGTTAAGTAGGCACACCCCTTTAAACCATGTCAGGCTGCGTGCAAACATTTTCAGAAGGATTGTGTCCTTTTCTCTTTAAAGTCTAATGCAGACAAATGTTTTTAGGCATGTGTGGAGATAATTATATTTACCAGGAAATCTATAATAAAAAAAAAAAAAAATGGGGGGAGAGGACGTAAAAAGGGGCCTTCTGCTCCCAGTCATGATGTTATAACGGAGGTCAGACTTATTCTATTGCCTTAAACTAAGAAAAGTGGACTAAATATATGAAACAATGGTTCTCAGATCTTGAACAATAGAAGGTTCAGGCCAGCAATAGCCAAGAGAAGGTAAACAAATGAGGGTGGTTGTCCTAGGTTATTGTCCTGAGATATTTTCTAGGCCAGTATGAAGGGGAACTCAAGTAGAGACCAGCATTCCCCCCTGAACTGAGGAAACCAATGAGCATTTGAGGAAGACAGAGGCCCTAGAATTAACAGGCAGAGCACAGAGAAAGAAAAGAGAGTGAGAGGGAGAATGAGAGCAAAAAAGACAGGCAGAGGTGGAAAGGCCATACTCTATTATTTATGTTCATGAAAGGAGAGGAGAACATTTTAAGAAGAGATAAGAAAGATATAAAAATGACCTAAATTTTCAAATGGAGAAAAAAAAATACAATGTCTACATTAAAAAATAAATTCACTAACAAAATTAACAGATTAGTCACTGCAGAAATAAAGTTAATGAACATTAAGACACGCCATGGCCACTATCTAAAATAAAACCGACAGGAAAAAAAAGGAACGCAACATCAGTGAGTTGAGGGACATCCTCACTCTGTTTAAATATATGTATAAACGCAATACCATATTTGTATGGGGGAATAGAAAAAATAAATGATAAATAGCCATGTTTTTTCAAATATACTGAAACCTAAAACAAATAAATTTAAGATAAACTCCTCCAACTAGGAGAAACATGAAGAAAACTACACAAAGGGACAAAATATTCAAAGCATTGGTTAATGATAAAGAGAAAATCTTAAAAATAACGAGAGGATATTTTTCTTATTGTCACAAGGAAAAAACTGAAACACACACAAAGACATGGAGGCTAAATAATTGGTTACTAAACAATGAATGGGTTAACAATGAGATCAAGAAGGAAGTAAAAAGATACCTTGAAACAAATGAAAATGAGAACACAACAACCCAAAAATCTATGCAACATAGCAAAAGCAGTCCTAAGAGGGAAATTCATAGCATTATACGCCTACCTCAAGAAACAAGAAAAATCTCAAATTAACCTTCTAACTTTACACTTAAAGGATCTAGAAAAAGAATAACAAAGCCCAAAGTGCAAAGAAGAAAGGAAATAATTAAGATCAGAGCTGAAATAAACAAAATAGAGTCTAAAAAGAACAATGCAAAAGATTGATGAAATGAAGAGCTGGCTTTTTTAAAAAGTAAGCAAGATTGACAAACCTTTAACCAGACTCATGAAGAAAAAGAGAGAGGCCGAAACCGGTTTGGCTCAGTGGATAGAGCGTCGGCCTGCGGACTGAGGGGTCCCGGGTTCGATTCCGGTCAAGGGCATGTGCCTGGGTTGCGGGCATACCCCCAGTGGGAGATGTGCAGGAGGCAGCTGATCGATGTTTCTCTCTCGTCGGTGTTTCTGACTCTCTGTCTCTCTCCCTTCCTCTCTGTGAAAAATCAATAAAAAAGGAACTCTTGCCTTTTGCAACAGCATGGATGGAACTGGAGAGCATTATGCTAAGTGAAATAAGCCAGTCAGAGAAAGATAAATACCACATGATCTCACTCATTTGTGGATTATAGAGAACAACATAGACTGATGAAAAAGGACAGAACCAAAGACTGAGAAACAGCGATCAGGCTATCAATCCCCAGAAGGAAAGTAGGGGAGGGCGGGGGTAAGGGGAAGAGATCAACAGAAGGACTTGTATACATGTATATAAGCCAAACCAATGGACATGGACAACGGGGGGATGGGAGCATGAGTTTGTGTGTGGGAGGGAGGTTGGGGGTTAAAGGGGGGGATGAGGACACATTTGTAATACCTTAACTAATAATAAAAAAAAAAAAAAGAAAAAGAAAAAGAGAGAGGACCCAATAAATAAAATCAGAAATGAAAAAGAAGTAACAACTGACACCAAATAAATACAAAGGATTACAAGAATACTAGGGACCCAGTGCATGAATTTATGCACCTTAAAAGGAACTGGGGGCTGTGAGGCTACCGTAGGCACAGGGGCGACACTCCCGGCCCCTCCTGTCATGGCCCCGGTCCCCTGTCTGCAAGCAACCCCACTCCCGCTGCCGCCACTCCCACACACTGACAGTGTTGGCCCTGCTCACACCCACTGACGCACCCGCTGACAGTGCAGAGCGATTGGGGCCGGTGCCAGCAGTGGGTGCAAGTGGGGCCAGCGCTGTCAGCAGGTGGTGAGCCACAGCTGCTGCCTGATCGCCCCTCAGGTGCAGGGGGAAGTGGAGAAGCCCTCAGGGGCAATTGGGGCCAGCAGCCGCTGCTTGCACCTGCTGATGGCACCAAGTGATCAGGACTGGTGCCAGGCACTGGCTGCAGGTGCAAGCAGGGCTGGCGCTGGCAGTGGGTGAGAGCGATGGCTCCAGCGCCAGCAGCGGGTGCAAGCACCAGGCGGGACCACGGCATGCGGGAGCAAAGAATTTTCAGTAACCACCAGAGGCTCACTCTGATGACAGCGATCAGTGCTCTGCCTTGGTGTAGCACCACCCCTCCCCCCATCACCTGCTCCACCATCCCGCCGTGGCCAATGCCCGCCATGTTCCACACACACACACCCTGGTGGTCAGCGCACGTCATAGTGACTGGTTGTTCGGTTATTCCGGTTGTTCCACCATTCAGCCTATTTGCCTTTTATTATATTGAAGAAGGAGGATATTACAAACAACTATATGCCAACAAATTGGACCGTCTAAATGAAGTGGAGAAATTCCTAGAAATATACAATCTTCTAAAACTGAGTCAGGAAGAATCCAAGAATCTTGATAGAGCAAATATAACTAATGAAATCAAAGCAGTAATAACAAAAACTCCCAGCAAACAAAAGTCCTGGACCAGATGGCTTCACAGGTGAATTTACCAAACATTCAAAGAACTAACACTTACCCTTCTCAAACTATTCCAAAAAATTCAAGAGAAGGGAAGACTCCCAAGCTCATTTTACAAGGCCAGCATTATCCTCATCAAAACCAGATAAAGACAGTACAAAGAAAGAAATTATAGGCCAATATCCCTGATGAACATAGATGATAAAACCCTCAACAAAATATTAACAAACTGATCCAGCAATACATTAAAAAGATCATACACCATGATCAAGTGGGATTTATCCTGGAGATACAATGTTGGCACGATATCTGCAAATCAATTAATGTGATATACCACATAAACAAAATGAAGAATAAAAATTACAAGATCATATCAATAGATGCAGAAAAAGCCAGCATCCATTTATGATAAAAACTCTCAGCAAAGTGGGAACAGAGGGAACATACCTCAACGTAATAAAGGCCATATATGACAAACCCACAGCCAACATCATACTCAATGGGCAAAAACTGAAAGTGTTTCCCTTAAGATCAGGAACAAGACAGGATGTCTAATTTCACCATTCTTATTCAACAGAGTACTGGAAGTCCTAGCCACAATAATCAGACAAGAAGAGGAATTAAAAGGCACCAAACTGGAAAGGAAGAAATAAAACCGTCATTATTTATAGATGACATCATACTGTATATAGAGAATTCTAAAGATTCCACCAGAAAACTACTGGAACTGATAAAATGAATTAAATAAAGTAGCAGAATACCAAATAAATATCCAGAAATCAACTGCATGTTAGAAATGAACTATCAGAAAGGGAAACTAAGAAAACCATTCCATTTATAATTGCATCAAAATAATAAAATACCCAGGAATAAATTTAACAAAGAATGTAAAAGATCTGTACTTGGAAAAATATAAGACACTGAAAAAAAGAAATTGAAGAAGAAATATATAAGTGGAAGCATATAGTGTGTTCATGAATGGGAAGAATTAATTTTATTAAAAGGTCCATACTACCCACAGCAATCTATTAAATCTATAGATTTAATAAATCTAGGCAATTCCCTTAAATCTAGGCAATTCCCATCAAGATATCAATAACGTATTTCACAGAACTAGAACAAATATTCCAAATAATTATATGGATCCACAAAAGACCCTGACTAGCCTAAGTAATCTTGAGAATAAATAACGAAGTCAGAGGAATCACACTGCCAATCAAACTATACTACAAGGCCATAATAATCAAAACAACATGATACTAGCATAAAAATAGACATATAAAGGGTGTCCCAAAAATGTATAGACACACTTTGAATAATTACAAAGGCAGTGTTTATTAAAATACATTCCATTTTCAAAATTGAGCTATCAGCTGTTAAAAATGTGTATGTATATTTTTGGGACACCCTATAGATCAATGGAACAGAATAGAGAACCTAGAAATAAACTCAAGCCTTTATGATCAATTAACATTTGACAAAGGAGGCAAGAACGTACAATTGGATAAAAATAGTTTATTCAAAAAATGGTGCTGGAAAAATCAGACAGATACGTGCAAAAGAAAAGAAAAGAAAAGAAAAGAAAAGAAAAGAAAAGAAAAGAAAGGAAAAGAAAAGAAAAGAAACTAGACCACCTTCTTACACTATACACAAGAATAAACTCATAATGGGTCAAAGACTTAAATGTTAGACTCGAAACCATAGGCAGTAAAATCTTGGACATTTCTCGTAGCAATCCTTTTTCTGATGTATCTCCTCAGACAAGGGAAACAAAAAATAATAATAAACGGGACTACTTCAAACTAAAAAGTCATTTTACAGCAAAGGAAACCGTCAACAAAATGAAAAGACAACCTCCTGAATGGGAGAACATATTTACCAATGATACAAAGGGGTTAATATCCAAAATTTATAAAGAACTCATAAAACTTAACAATAAAACAAACAGTCCAATTTAAAAAATGGGCAAAGGGCCTGAATAGACACTTCTCCAAAGAGCACATACAGACGGCCAATAGATGTATGCTCAAGGTCACTAATCATTGGAGAAATGCAAATTAAAACCACAATGAGGTATCACCTCAGAATGGCTATCAATAAAATTTAAAAAAACAAACAAACACAGCAAATATTGGCGAGGATGTGGAGACAAGAGAACCCTGTGCACTGCTGGGGGAAATGCAGATTGGTGCAGTCACCGTGGAAAGCAGTATGGAGTTACCTCAAAAATTAAAAATGAGCCCTGACTGGTTTGGCTCAGTGGATTGAGCATCGGCCTGCAGACTGAAGGGTCCCAGGTTCAATTCCAGTCAAAGGCATGTATGTACCTGGTTGCAAGCACATCCCCAGGAGGGGTTGTGTAGGAGGCAGCTGATCGATGTTTCTCTCTAGTCGATGTTTCTGACTATTCCTTTCCCTTCCTCTCTCTGTAAAAACTCAATAAAATATATATTTTAAAAAAAAATGAAACTGCCTTCTGACCCAGAGATTCAACTTCTTGGAATATACCCAAAGAAACCTGAAACACAAATTCTAAACAATATATGCACCCTTATCTTTATTGTAGCATTATTTACAATAGCCAAGGTTTGGAAGTAGCCCAAATGCACATCAGTATATGAGGGGATAAAAAAAATGGGGGTACATTTACACAATGGAATACTACTTGTCAAAAAAAAAAAAAAAGAAGGAAATCTTACCCTTTGCAACAGCATGGATGACCTGGAGACTACTATGCTTAGTGAAATAAGCCACTCAAAGAAAAACAAGTACCACATGGTTTCACTTAGATATGAAATATAATGAACAAAATAAGCTAACAAACATAGAAACAGACTCATAGGTACAGAGAATAGACTGACAGCTGTCAAAGGTAAGGGGGCTGGATGAAAAAGGTGAGAGGATTAAGCAAAGAAAAAAAACACAACAACAACTCATAGATATAGACAACAGTATGGTGATTTCCAGAAGGAAATGGGGTGGAGGGAAGTAGAAGATAGAAAAGGGGGGATAAATGGTGATGGAAGGAGACTGAGTGGTGAACACACAATACAATATACAGATGATGTATTATAGAACTGTACACCTGAAACCTATAATTTTATTAACCAATGTCACCCCAATAAATTAAATAAACTTTTTAAAGAAAAAAAAATGCACTAATATAAACTTTTAAAATATTTAAATACTTGGTAAATGAACCAGGATTATATAAGAATCCAAGTTGTACAGAAACCAATTAAGGTAAATCTTTGGGTTAATAAGATTTGTTTTGATCATTTAAATTTAAAAATAGGTATATGTCTTCTTCCTGTATAAAATATAATGCCACTGTTACATTTTATTCTCTGAACTTTTAAATTTTCTACACAGGTTTTACCAGTTAGATATATTAGTACTGCTTCCACAAATGATTTAAACTTTTAAAAATTGATGTCTTTATAAAAAGATTAGCTCTTCTAAACTTCAGACAAAGCTACATATCATTTCATCTTCATTACTCTTCCCATCTGCTGTGTAAAACTTTCAAATGTCCTGACAAACCTGCTATCAATAAAGATTGCAGTGCTCTGCCATGTCAATCCTATATAATAAAAGCCCAATATGCGAATCAACTGAACGGTGGAATGACCAGTTGCTATGATGCACACTGACCACCAGGGGGCAGGTGCTCAATGCAGGAGCTGCCCCCAGCCCTCAGACCCAGGCCAAGGTGGGTGCCAGCAGGGGCCCCCACATTGCCCCACATAGCGGCCCTGATCGCTGGCCAGGCCTAGGGACCCTACCTGTGCACGAATTTCATACACTGGGCCTCCAGTGTAAATATAATTCTGATGATTCTTTTTTTTTTTTTTTAAATATATTTTATTGATTTTTTACAGAGAGGAAGGGAGAGAGACAGAGAGCTAGAAACATCGATGAGAGAGAAACATCGATCAGCTGCCTCCTGCACATCTCCCACTGGGGATATGCCTGCAACCCAGGCACATGCCCTTGACCGGAATCGAACCCGGGACCCCCCAGTCCACAGGCTGACGCTCTATCCACTGAGCCAAACCGGTTTCGGCTGATGATTCTTAATTGACTTAAGATACTATACCAGTATCAGAGTGAGTTAAACAATGAGGAATCTTTGGTTACCTGAATAATTTCTGAACTCCAATTAGCATGGCAAATTCAATTTAGTATATACATTATTTTATAACATAATAACAGAAAACAAAGTTAATACATTTTGAGCTCCAGGTAAAAGTGTTAACTTGTCATCTGGTATGACATATATTAAAATCAACAAAGAAAGCTTAGGACCAGCTTGAACCCAGTTGTTCAGTTGAAAACTGATCTTTGATAATATAATCTTAATGAGAACATTATAAAAAATTATCCTGTGCCTTTAGTACCTAGCCTAGCCAGCAATGGTTCCTTATCTCCCCAGAACACTCTCACTTCCTAATAGCCTGTTAACTTTTTGAGCTTTTGTGTTGACTTTTGTCATGCCCTTGAGTCATTTTTAGTAAAAGTTTCTTATTTCTGCAAAGGCTTGATTTCCTAATAATTATTGTTTCATGTAGCTTTGTTTTATTTTAATTACTGTCACTCTAAACCAAGACTGTAATCATTTCTTGCCTTGGGCATCTATGACTTATATTTTTCTGTAATCACTAGTCTCCTGGCAACTCTTTGTAATACAGCTTTCACAAATTGGGGCCCCAAATTAAGAATAATAAAATTGTTAAGATATATTTTTATACCCAAACTATTTCTAGAATTTCTCAGATAGCCACTAGATAGCACTACTGAGCAAGGAAGAGATAAGGAAGAACTAGATTTGTAGTGTACTCTCCTTATCTTTAATTAGCCCAACTCTCTTATGAGAGTTGCCCTAATATAAGAAAAGCCAAGCCCTAGCCGGTTTGGCTCAATGGATAGAGCGTTGGCCTATGGACTAAAGGATCCCAGGTTCAATTCCAGTCAAGGGCACATGCCCAGGTTGCGAGCTTTAACTCCCCCAGTAGGGGGCAAGCGGGAGTCAGCCAAGCAATGATTATCTCTCATCACTGATGTTTTTATCTCTCTATCTCTCTCCCTTCTTCTCTGAAATCAATAATATATATTAATCTATATAATAAAGAGCCAGGGTCGTAACGACCGAAAGCTCAACCAGACCGGAAGTCAGTGCTGGGTTGCTGTGGAGACCCAGCACTGACTGGGGCAGCTGCAGGCTCCCAGACCCAGCACTGACTGCCTAGGGGGCTGTGGATCAGGCCCGGAGACAGGCCTGCAGAGAGAGAGGCAGGGTCTGATCCCTAGCTTCTGTGGCAGCCGTTGATCAGAACTTGCCTCTCTTTCTCTCCTGGCCTGGCCAACAGCTGCACTTCCACTTCACTTCTCTCCAGGCCTCCACCAGGTCTACTGATCAGCCGCACCTGTCTGATCAGGTCCCGTTGATAGGCACAGAGATGCTGACTGGCATAGAAACTGACCAATCAGAACCAAATTGGCTGGCAGAGGAGGGTAGTTGGGGGGCAAATCAGGCCTGCAGGGGAGGGCAGTTGGGGGTGAGATCAGGATGGCAAGGGAGGGCAGTTAGGGACGATCAGGCAGGCAAGCAGAGAGGTTAGGGGCGATCAGGCAGGCAGGCAGGTGAGTGGTTAGGAGCCAGCGGTCCCAGATTGTGAGAGGGGTGTCCAACCACCAGTTTAGGCCCGATCCCTGTGGGATTGGACATGCAGTGGTCGGACATCCCCCGAGGGGTCCCCGATTGGAGTGGGTGCAGGCTGGGCTGAGGGAACCCTACCCCCCCCCCCCCGTGCATGAATTTCATGCACCAGGGCTCTAGTATATATATGAAAAGCCAAGGTATAACTATTAATAAATATGATTCAACATCTGTATATTTTTCAGGGTAAAAGAAACATTCATTAATAAAAAAAAAAAAAGAAAAAAAAAAGAAACATTCATGATTCATGTTATCATGAACAAAGACTGGCAGAAGTGAACAAAATTATTTCTAAGGTTATGTTTCTAAGTATAAGATACTATTGTTAATTGATGGCAATTTAAAAACATACTCTATAGAAGTCCCTGAAGATTTATCAATGTCTTTAGTGTCCATCACAAGGCTCATGCCCTCAGGATAATCACTGACTAAATTATTAATTACCTCTATATTATATCCCAACAGGGGATTCCATTCTGACACTGTTAATTACTGTAATAAAGTAACCAGAGACCATCAGTCTTATTAACAGGTGGTTCCTACTTTTCCTTCAAGCTTGCCAAAAATCTTAAATCAGAAAGTTGAGTCTTTAGGAAGAAACATCCAATGACTAATAGCCTGAGTGTAAGCCTATATCAGTACACTTGGCTATTATTGATGCTGCAGAGAATCAACTCAGGTCAGGCTTCCTTCCCAGTGTAACCCAACACAGCCACCAAAAGCAGACCATCAGACAAATGCAACAGAAAACAGTGAATTTACAGGCCTTTTTATTTGAAAATCAGACACTGTAAAAGCATGCAGCTGATCCAAGTTCCAACGGAATGAGAATTAATTTTGCAAGACTAAATGGACCAATGAGGAAAATTTAATAGTGGTTTGGAGAAAATATATTTTCTTCCTTCTTAATTTTTTATTAACTCCCATTGTGTCTGGCTATATTTGAGCAAATCAGAATGATAGACTCTGAATGAATGTATGTTTTCTGGGAAGTCTTAATATGGCAGATTGTATTTCCCAAATCCAGATTTTATTTTCAAAAAATATCTCCCTTCCCACATGTTCTCCACAGCTACCAAGTCACTCCCCCATCAAGAGGTGGAGCCTTTTCCTCCCCACTTGAATCTGGGCAGGTTCAGGGCTGCTTTGACCAACATAGAGTATGGCAAAAGTAACACCATATGAATTCTGAGAGTAGGTCACAAAAACAAATCAGCTTCTGCCTGGTTATCTTGGAACATTCCCTCTGAAGGAAGATAGTTACCACTGAGGAAATCCAACTACCCTGAGATGGCCATGCTAGAGAGGCTACCCGTGGGCACTTGAGTCACCAGTTCCAGCTCTCCAGTCATTCCCCATGGCACCAGCCTGTGAGAGAAGCCATCTTGGGTCTTCCAGACAAGACCACCCATCAGCTGAGTATCAGTAAAGGACCCTGGTAATGCCATAAGGAGCAAAAGAGTTTTCCCACAGACCCGGCAAATTTCCTGACAAGCAGAATGTGTGAGCATTTAAAATCATTGTTTTTTTACATTGATAAGTTTGGAGTGTTATGCAGCAAAAGTAACTGAAACATAAACTAGTAAATCATTGGGTGAATTTAAAGAGGGTAATTGTGTAGAAAACACAACACATTGATTGGCCTTGTCTGCAAAACTAATCAGAACAATCTACACTAATAAAAGAGAAAGATGCAAATTAACCCAACAAAGATGGAGGGTTAATTTGCATATGCAGGCACCAAGTGGCCAGGTGCAGGGCTGGGAAGGGTGGGATGCAGGCATTCTGCACCGCCCCAGCCGCTCTGGGCCTCTGGGCAGGGTGGGAAGGCGGAATGTTGGCTCCAGCCAGAGCAAAGGCGGTGCCGGCAGCCAGGGGAAGGAAGGCCCATTCTTGCACAAATCTTCCTCTAGTCCTATAAAAGCCTAATATGCTAAGTGTCCAGTCATCTGTTCAACCAATCAAAGCGTAATATGCTAATGATATGCTAAGACCACTCAACCACTTGCTTGACATGCACTGTCCACCAGGGGGCAGACGCTCCAACCGGTAGGTTAGCTTGTTGCTAGGGTCCGGCCGATTAGGACTGAGCAAGATGGGCTTGGATACACCCTGGAGCACTCCCACAGTCCCTCCCTGACTAGCCAACCTCCTGCATCCCTCCCCAGCCCCGATCGTGCACCAGTAGGATCCCTCGGCCTGGCCTGCACCCACTCACAATCCAGGCTAAGGGACCACCACCACCACCCCCACCCCCCTCCCCCCACCCCCACCCCCCCGCCACAGGTGCACAAATTTCATGCACCAGGCCTCTAGTGGTTAAATATTATACATGTCTTTACTGAGTTTTTTTATGTTACATGACAATGTAATTATTTGCATAAGCTCAATAAGAATCTATCCTTCTCCCTATCAGAAAATAATTATAGGAAACAAATTTGTAACCATGACCATACCACAAATGTTTCATTTAATTAATTTCATTTAATTAGGCATAACAAGCCCACTAGGAAGGAAAAGGGTTGCTCTCCATTTTGTGGAATCTGCTGCAAAAGCCTCCCTGGTACCTCCATGGCTTGTGGAGTCCCTGTTTTATAAGTAGTAAAGAATGTCACTTTCTGGAAGGCCAGGAACACCGATAAATTTGGGGATCTTGGACAAAACCAGGAAAGGCAAACTGGATAGTTCCTGGTTCCTTACCTTGGACTATGTGAATGAACTCAAAGGTCAAAAGAAATATTTCTGCTGCTACAGAAGTGATAGAAAAATATATGTGACTCTACAGGCTGTATTAGATTAACTCTCTAACATCATGTGGCTCTAATTTTAAAATATAAAACACAAACGTCTTTATGTGATCACTAATGCTTCATTGACCTTATGCAAATAAAACATGCTAAATATAAAAAGCATTATACTAATTATACTGATGGTGCATCAGAAAATTGAGCCACAAACTTATTTGGTCAAATCCACATCAGACCTGTGCAGATTTGATAATAGGTAAAAATTTAAAAAATGAAACTGATATTTCTTCTAAAAGCTTTGCATTTCAAGAGAGAAAGTCGTGGAATTACAGGGCCATACTAAAGCCTGAAACCTGAGATAAATTACAAAGAAGAGAAACATCTTTAAAAAAAAAAAAAAAAATCAAAGACAGAAATGTTTGCTTTCTTAAATCGAAGCTGTCTGAACTGTATGCAATCAGATTTACCACATAATATAACTGTAAATATCACCATCTCTATACATACTCTGTAATAAGTTGTTCTGAAAGCTAGTTCCTTCATTGCAAGTAACAACTCAGGTCAGAGTTCAAATCAAAATTGACTAAAATAATAAATTACGAATCCTAGATAACAATGATAATACAATAAGCTTATTATATGTGATGACTTTCAGTTTGTCTTAATTCCATAGGTGACAGATACCATAGCCTTACAAAGAACTATACTTTTATCAAAGCAGTCAATCCTGAGAAAGTACTTATCCACTGTTGGCAAAACATTTAGCTCCTTACTAAATTATATATAATCCTTTAAAATTTTTTCTGAAGAACTTCGACTTAGGAGTAGGTTGTCCTCCGCACTCTTAAGGAATTGCTTCTAAAGGAAATGCCCAAGTCTGCATAAAAACAGTGGAGAATTAGGTGAGGAGCCAAAAAGTCCCCTATTTTCAACTGGCACCTGGTTTTTTCTTTTTTTTTTTTCTTTTTTGTTTAAATTGATTTCAAAGAGGAAGGGATAGAGAGAGGAGATAGAAACATCAATGATGAGAAAGAATCACTGGTTGGCTGCTCCTGCATACCCCCCATTGGAGATCGAGCCTAAAACCCAGGCAATGTGCCCTGACCAGGAATCAAACCGTTATCTCCTGGTTCATAGGTTGATGCTCAAACACTGAGTCACACTGACCAGGTGTGGTTTCTTTTTCAATCTACTCCTTTCCTTTTTTCTTCTTTCAGTCAGATAGGGGAAAAGAGAGATTGAGTTTAATCCACTGGAGTGAATTTAAGTGCTGTGCTGGGCCAGAGGAGACAAGTTAGCCTAGTTAAACTAACTTGCTAGACTTGTTACATGACTGAACTCTGACTGGTACAGTAAATGGCATCAGGAGTGGGGTCCCACATAAACTTCAAAGAACTTTTTTTTTTTTTCATTTACAAAAGGGTTTATTTCTGCAAAAGAATCAGACTGTCCACTTTATATTTAGGGAACAAACATTAATAAACAATTATCTGAGCGTACGAAAGTACGTATTCAGTATTATATTGATTGAGGAATTTTTTTTTTAATTGAATTTATGGGGGTGATATTGGTTGATAAAATTATATAGGTTTCAGGTGAAAATTCTATAATACATCATCTGTATATTGTATTGTGTGTTCACCACCCCAAGTCAAGTCTCCTTCCATCACCATTTATCCTCTTTCCCCTATCCCCCCACACTCACACCCGTTCCCTCTGGTAATCACCATACTGGTGTGCGCGTCTATGAGTTGTTATTTTTTTTATATATATATATTTCATTGATTTTTTTACAGAGAGGAAGGGAGAGAGATAGAGAGTTAGAAACATCGATGAGAGAGAAACATCGATCAGCTGCCTCCTGCACATCTCCTGCTGGGGATATGCCCGCAACCCAGGTACATGCCCTTGACCGGAATCGAACCTGGGACCTTTCAGTCCGCAGGCCAACGCTCTATCCACTGAGCCAAACCGGTTTCGGCTGAGTTGTTATTTTTTGCTTAATCCCTTCACCTTTTCACCCCCCACCAACTCCCCTCCCCTCTGACAGCTGTCAGTCTATTCTCTGTATCTATGTGTCTGTTTCTATTTTGTTTGTTACCTTATTTTGTTCCTTAGATTCCACACATATGGTACTCGTCTTTCTCTGACTGGCTTATTTCACTTATACCCTCCAGGTCCATCCATGCTGTAGGATTTCCATTTTTATGGCTAGGCAATATTCCACTGTATACTACAGCAATATTCCAGATATACCACAGCTTTCTTATCCACTCTCCTACTGATGGGCACTTAGGCTGCTTCCAAATCTTGGCTATTGTAAATAATGCTGCAATGAACATAGAGGTGCATATATTCTTTGAATGAGTGTTTCAGGTGTCTTTGGATATATTCCCAGAAGTGGAATCTCTGGGTCATAAGGTAGTTCTATTTTTAATTTACGAGGAACCTCCATACTGTTTTCAATAGAGGCCGCACCAATCTGCATTCCCACCAACAGTGCATGAGGGTTTCCTTTTCTCAGAAGACTTCTGTATTGGTTTGATTTGATCCATCATGTAATAGCATCACCATTCATCAAATAAACACTGGTTGCTGGTTATAATGAAGTATTTACTGAAGAATTGCTTTATGAAACCAAATGACCACTACATTTGAGTTTGGCAAAAATAAGTACAAAGATTGGGACATGGTAGGGCTGCTTCTGAATGCACTGGAGCACTTCCCGAAAGAAAACAGCAAGCTTGGATCTTTAAACTGTCAGCTCAGATTTATGATCAGAAGAAGAGAGAATTACTATGGCAGCCCTAATAAAAACTTTTATGTTTTATATAGCCACTGAGCTCACCTTGCTAACATCAGACTTAACTGTGCCAGTTGCAGAATTACAATGTAAGTTGAATTCCACATAGACTCACCATGTTTCCTGTAAAAGTGAAAGCACAGAATGAGAAAGAGTGAGATCCTGAGACAGGATAGGATATCTAGGTGGACTCAGCTGAAGCCGAGAATCCTGAACCCCCAAAGTTACTCTGAGCCTCCCCAGCCAGTGGAAATAAAAATAGCCTGCTCTCCTGTATCTGAAGAGACTAGCTCTCCCTGGCTTCAAGAACCTGTAATAACCTCACCATAACTCTAAGGGTGGTTTTCTTGCAAGAGAATTCCTCTTCTCAAGACCCAACTGGCCCATGCCTTACTGCCACCCATAATAGGGTTCCAGCAAACATTCTCTGGGAAAGAAGTACCAAGTCTGATCACAAAGTAGTTAACTTACACACACAAATAATTGCAAGATTTTGCTTTTTTGTATTGGTAGAAACCTGGGACATCTGTGTGAGAATGAATTCTAAGACTGTTAGACTGAAGAAAAGAGAATATAACACCAGATTGGGCCTTTTTTTTTTTTTTTTAATATGAGTCACTTACCAGAGATTTATAATTTAATGGTTAGCTTATACAATTGGAAAGGATTCTTAAGAGTTATCGTGGTCCCCATAATAGCCTACAATTAATACGATTGGGAGGTCACAACTTGCCTGGCATAATGTAGAGGCAGGGATCCGAGAGTTTATGGAAACAGGAATGTTGGCGTGGATTTATCACATGTAACTTGCAAACACAACCCCTACCACCTCTATATCAAGAGGGCCCAGTGAATACTCCCTTCACCAAGGCTCCAGCTTCATAACAAGAGTACAATTATATGGGCAAGAGGTTATTAACCTGGCACTTTAATGCCCTGCCAGTTAATAAAACTCGCCATGTTGCTACTAAATAAGAATCTCTCCATTTTCTCTCTCTAGCTCCTTTTTTGTTTCTTACTGGTTCTTACTACAAATGGCAATTATTTACTTGTCCGGTTTTCTGTTTTGCTTGTTGTTGTTTTTTGACCTTTATGTTTCTCTGTCTCTTCCACTAGCATATAAATTCCATGAGGGCAAGGACTGTATCTACCTCACTCACGCTGTGTTCTGACTGCCTGGCACAGAACCTGGGACACAGGCATTTGATGAAGATGTGTTGAAAGTATAAGCAGAGTTAGTCTGTCTTTGCCAACATTAAATTTTGGTCCTTTCTACTCCTGCAATAGATCTGTTCATGAAAACATTATCCTCCCAAAGAGATGATCTACAATGAGTTGAAAACTTGAACAAATGTATAAATCTCCTCCATGTACTTCAGCTTAGAACGAATGGACTGGTCTGCTGATATCACGTCTTCCATTAAATTTTTATTATTCCCAGAAAAAAATGTTTTTCAAATTTTTCAACAAGGAAAAAAAACAAAACATTTCCTTATAATAAAAGTCAATTCAGTACCAGCACCATCTGTTCCATCATGAATGTTTGAACAGGATCTAGTCTTACTCCAATCATATTTCTGTCCACAGTCACATGTCACCTCAGATCATAAGTTAACCAAATTCTCAAATATCATTAAAGTAGATCTTCTGACTCGTTAAGCAATTTTTGTACAGGCTGTAGCACTTTCTTGAAAGAGTGTCATGAGGTGGCTTTTCTTGTTCCTGTATCAATCATTCATATCAGAGCATTTAAAAATATAACATTCCATTTAATCAAAAGTTTCTCTTTTCTGCATATGAACTTTTACTTTTTGGCAATTAAGAAAGAAACAGTGCTAAGCCCTGGCTGAGTCGCTCAGTTGGTTGGAGCATTGTCCTTACACCAAAATGTTGCAGGTTTGATTCTCGATCAGGGCACATACCTAGGTTGTGAGTTCGATCCCCTGTCGGGTTGTGTAAAGGACTGACCAATATCTCTCTCTCTTTCTCTCTCTCTTTCTCTCTCTCTCTCTCTCTCTCTCTCTCTCTCTCTCTCTCTCTCTCTCATCAATAAGCATACATCCTCGAGTTAGGATTAAAAAAAAAAAACAGTACTAAGATCCAGGCAGTATGCAAAGATCAGCTACTATTTAAGTAACTACACCTCAGGCTCATTAGTGTCACAGCTTCATTCAAATTCACACCTCAGCAAAATTACAAAATACTCTGTGTCTTGGACTTTCAGGGTGGCATTTACATAGTTGAAACCTTGAAAGTTAAAATCCTTAAATGCCAAGGACTTCTCGTGTATCTATATACCACATGCTTACCTTTGTAAAGATCTGTGCTCTCAGGGGTCAAAAAAAATTTAACACCCGTAATATTAGAAATCTATAAAGATCATTTTTCACCTAAAAAATTAAATGCATCTATGTGTAACTTGTCCAGTAGAACGAGATATGGTCTGGAAAGAAATAACAAAAATATATACCTCACAAGGATGCATGAAGGATCAAAGGGGATAATACATGTGAGGTAAAATAATAAAGCACTATATAAATGTTAGTAGTAGGTGGTAATGTTAATAAAAACACAATACATTGTAGACCTTAAATTTAGTACATAACTTTATATGTCAATTATGTCTCAATAAAAGGTGCGAAAAAATAATAATAAAATACAGTAACAATCCCCTCTTCTCAAAGAATTGGGGCAGTTTGTTAGTTGGCTACTTAGATAAGTCAGTTAAAGCAAGGAATCCTATACAATGATAAATACACATTGTAACCATTTTATTTTAATTTAAACCATGTATAAGTAGAATCATTCACCAATCCTCTATGTGGGGCCAAGGCCTTTATCTTTGAGTTTAGATCTGCTGACTGGAATTCCAGTCTTTCTTGCATAAACCACACCCATAATGCAGCATTCATATATGGCAGTTCCAGTTGTTTTAAAATGCAACAAAAGCTTCAACACAATGAAATAATCAGAGAGTAAATTTCTTCTTTCTTTTTATAATTTTTCCAATATTTCACACTTGTCTTATTAGCCCCTAATTTCTGAAAAAACTCCCTTTTCTCACTTTTTTCGGAGCATTCAACTTAGTTTTTATAGAAATAACTTCCCTTTTTACACCAAGATTGCATCAGTTTACAGAATATTTATAACAAATGCATAAATGAGTTTGGGAACCAACACAACTGACTCTTAATAAGTAAATAATGTGACTTGTGGGCATAAAAGGTGTAAAAGTGCACAAGCATCTCCCCCGGAGGGGTAGCTCAGTTAGTCAGAGCATCGTCCCGCTACACCAAGGTTTCGGGTTCAGTACCCAGTCAGGGTGCATACAATAATCAGCCAGTGAACGCATGGATAGGTGGAACAAAGTATGAATGTTCTCTCTGTCTGTCTCTCTGTCTCTCACCCCCCCCCCACCCCCCCGCCGCCCTCTAATCAATAAAGAAAGAAAAAAGTGCACAAGCATCATACTGATAAGTCTACCAGCCATAGGCCCCATACTGGGAACATCAGTAACTTTTACCAAGGATATGGACAGCACTGATTTATCCATCTAGCTGGTTAATTAGATATCAGTTTAAAAAGTCTTTGCATATGTAGCTCGAGTGTCAAGCACAGCTGACAAAGAAGAAAGTTCAAAAGTTTCCCCATCACACACACACACACACACACGCTATACTTTGTATTTTTCTTCAATCATATAAAATACATATTTTAGAGACAATAAAGTCAATAAGTAAAAAAACACACAAGTATACTAAAATGAAGCAACAAAAAATATATAAGTGGAACATGATAAAATAATCAGAGAATTTGACTCCTGACAAACTAAATGAGTCAGCAAAAGACATTTTAAGCAAATTATAGTGGCCCTATATTAATTTGAAAAAATTGATGATCCACCTTAAAAACAGCCTGGTAACAGAATGAGAAAGAAGCTTTTGTACTTATTTTCTAATCATGAGGGCGGGGAGGATGATGTGAGAACTTACTTATTTCACGGGAAACCTCATTCAGTTTATCCTGGGACCTGCTGATAAGGACAACCTTCATTCCACACCTTGCCAACTGAAATAGCAAAAGAGACACCAAACAGTTGAGTCATACCTGTGCATTTTATTGAAAACAGACATTAGATATATTCTCATTTTAAGAAAACCTGACCATATGATAATCCAAGTTAAAAAACAAGCAAACAGCCCTAGCTGGTTTGGCTCAATGGACAGAGTGTCAGACTGCGGACTGAAGGTCCCAGGTTCAATTACAGTCAAGGGCACATGCCCGGGTTGTAGGCTCGATCCCCAGTTGGGGGCATGCAGGAGGCAGCTGATCCTTCTCTCGTCCTCTCTCAAGTCAATAAAAATGCTAGTACATTAAAAACAACAACATACAAGCAAACAAATAAATTCCAGTGTAATAAATGGGCAATCCAAAATAAAGACTTTACAGGACTCCCCAAAGGATTATCTTTCTAAATCAAGCTAGTATACAAATGTAAAAAGGTTTTAGAAGGAAGACTGTTACTTTTCATTTTGCACCCAGCTATACTGTTTGAATTCTTGAAATCATAATATACACAAAACTTTTTAGTGAACTATTCCACACAGCATATAAATGAGTCATAAATTAGCTGCTATGCACTATTAGTGATTTACTAAACTAATATTCCAGTCTTAAATTCTAAAGTTGGTTTTTATTAAATAATAAGCGATATTGGAAATGAGGAGATATAGAACATTTTTTAATAAAAATAACAAAGGTTGGTAATAATTTATTAAATTATTCTGCTGTAAAACCACTAAAGAAACCATGAGTCCAAACTGGTATGTCGTTTTCTCTTTTTCAATTAACAGGGGAGGGAGGATAAGGAAAAGCTTTTATTTATAGAAAAATAGCATCTACTAAATATAGAAGAAAAGATATCATTAGAAAAGTCACAATTTTTAAACCACCATGGTAATAACTAATTTAGGCAAAATTTTTCAATGGATGTTAAAATCTCTAGGTGAAAATCATTGCTGGGAAATGGGATATTCACACAGTCTCGAAGTACCACCCCACATACTACTTATTAATTACAAAGGGGAAAGGCACCTTTATAATGGAGAATTATGGTGGGCAGCATTTTCATAAATGACATCTCTTTTTTATAATTTTTATTTATTGACTTTAGAGAGGGAGAGGAAGAGAGAAAGAGAAAGTGAAAGATAAATTTTTGTTGTTCCACTTATTTATGCATTCATTGGTTGATTCTTGTATGTGCCCTGACTGGGGATCAAACCCCATAACTTTGGCATAGAGGACCGATGTTCAAACCAACTGAGCTACCTGGTCAGGGCCAAATGATTTGTCTTAAGGTAATCAATAATAAAACAAGTAGACTTCTTGTGTTTCCTGATAAGATAAAGTCAGGATACAATAGCACCTTGTGTAGCAATCATGCTAAAAAATGTTTAATTAGAATCGAATCACAGGAAAACAATCAGACAAATTCAAACTGAGAAACTTTTATAAACTGGTCTGAATATTTCAAAAATGCCAGTTACAAAAAAAAGGGGGGGCGGGAGTGGGGGCCTAGGAAACTCTTCCAATCAAGAGACATGACACCTAAATGCAATGCATAGTTTTTAACTAGATGTGAAACCACAAATAAATGAGCTACAAGGAAAGTTTCTGGGGCAATTGGGAAATCTGCATGTAGGCTATATGTTATATAGAAATACTAGAGGCCTGGTGCACGACATTCGTGCACTGGGGGTTAGGGGGAGGGTCCCTCATTCCAGCCTGCACCCTCTCGCGTTCCGGGACCCCTCGCTCCTTACTGCCTGCCCGTTCGATGTTCCTTAGCACTGCCGCGGAGGCGGGAGAGGCTCCTCCCACCACCATTGCGCTCGCCAGCCGTGAACCCGGCTTCTGGTTAGTGGCGCTCCCCCTGTGGGAGCGCATTGACCATAAGGGGGCATCTCCTGTATTGAGCATCTACTCCCTGGTGGTCAGTGTGCATCATAGCAACCAGTCATTCTGCTGTTCAGTCAATTTGCATATTAGGCTTTTATTATATAGGATTATATCAAGTTAAACTTTGACCACTGTATTGTTGGTTATAAGGGTGAACATTTTAAGATTCAGGGTGAAATACCTAAGGGTGAATTACTGTGATGCCTATAACTCACAAACGGTCCATCTAAATTATAATTATAATAAAATTAAATGTGGCAAATGTTAATAATTGGGGAATCCCAGTGAAGGGTATATGGGTGTTCATTATATTCTTCTTGGAACTTTTCTGTAGTTTTGCTATTCAAAATAAACTAGAAAAACAAAAGAGCCCTGGCTGGTTTTGCTCAGTGAATAGAGCGTCGGCCTGCGAACTGAAGGGTCCCAGGTTCAATTCCCATCAAGGGCACATACCCGGGTTGTGGGCTCAATCCCCAGTGGGGGACTTGCAGGAGGCAGCCGATCCATGATTCTCTCTCACCATGGATGTTTCTATCTCTCTCTCCCTCTTCCCTCCTCTCTGAAATCAATAAAAATATATTTAAAAAAAGAAAGAAAAGAAAAACAAAAGAGGATTTTTTAAACAAGGAAGAAGAACCTTTAGGAGTGACAAATGAGAGATTCAGTGGATCCACCAGGATCTTCATCTCAACTGGGCAGTGTCATAGGCTGTGGGTGCCTTCTCGGAACTGGAAGGCAGGGAAGCTTCCCTGAAGAGTACTGCCAAGGTTCCTGCTTTGTATGATGGCCTTCAAACTAATGGTTTCCTATCCTTTCATTACATTCCAGAGAATCTGAACGTTTTGCCTGTGTCTGCCAATATCTTTCTATCCATCAAAGTCTTTCTCATGAAAATGATACCATAAACTAGCACGGAAATATAACCTATATAATAATATATCCACATTTTGGAAAATAATTCAAAACTGAGGACTATCCAATTACTCAAAAAAAAGGCACCTTCTTACATAATATATTCCATATAGCATACAAACCATAAATTCCAAATGAATTAAAGACTTAAATTTAAGACTCGAAACCATAACACTCCTAAAAGACATAGGCAGTAAATTCTCTGATAATTCTCTTAGTAACATTTTTTCTGAAATATCTCCTCAGACAAGAGAAACAAAAGAAAAAAATAAACAAATGGGGCTACATCAAACTAAAAAGCTTTTGCACAACAAAGAAAAACACAACAAAGGAAATCATCAATAAAACGAAAAGACAACATACTGAATGAAAGAACATATTCCCAATGGTGCATCTGCTAAGGGGTTAATATCCAAAATTTGTACAGAACTCATATAACTCAATACCAAAATAAACATTCTAATTAAAAAATGGACAGAGGACCTGAATAGACACTTCTCCAAAGAGGACATACAAATGGCCTATTGACACAAAAAGATGCTCAATATTACTAATCATCAGAGAAATGCAAATTAAAACCACAATGAGATATCATCTCACACCTGTCAGAATGGCTATCATCATTAAATTAACAACCAACAAGTGTTGGCAAGATGTGAGAAAAAAGAACTCTGGTGCACTGTTGGTAGTATTGTAGATTGGTGCAGTCACTATGGAAAACAGAATGGATATTCCTCAAATAATCCTATATAATAAAAGCACAGTATGCACACAGTATGTCTCCTCGACCGGGAGTTGTCCAGAGTTCGACCAGGGGGGAGGGGCCGGCTGGGGGAAGGGAGTGAGTACCCAGCCAGCGGCTGGCAGTTGCTAGGGACCCTACCAGTGCATGAATTTCGTGCACTGGGCCTCTAGTTAAAAACAGAACTATAACCAGTAATTCCACTTCTGGGTATATATCTGAGGAAATCTAAAACACTAATTCAAAAAGATATATGTATCCCATGTTCATTATGGTGTAATATTTACAACTAGGGGCCCGGTGCACAAAAATTTGTGCACTCGGGGTAGGGGGGTCCCCTCAGCCCGGCCTGTGCCCTCTCACAGTCTGGGACCCCTCGGGGGATGTCCACATGCCAGCGGGGAGCAGGCCTAAGCTGCAGTCGGACATCCTTAGCGCTGCTGAGGAGGCAGGAGAGGCTCCCACCACCACCACTGTACTGGCAGCCATCAGCCTGGCTTGTGGCTGAGCAGAGCTCCTCCCATGTGAGAGCGCCCTGACCACCAGAGGGGAGCTCCTGCATTGAGAGTCTGCCCCCTGGTGGTCAGTGTGTGTCAGTGATCAGTCATTCCCAGTCGTTCTGCTGTTAGGGTCATTTTGCATATTACCCTTTTACTATATAGGATAGAGGCCTGGTGCACGGCTGGTTTGCCCTGAAGGGTGTCCCAGATCAGGGTGGGGGTCCCACTTGGGTGCCTGGCCAGCCTGGATGAGGGGATGATGCCTGCAGCTGGTCACACCCCCTTCAGGGTGGGGGTCCCCACTGGGGTGCCTGGCCAGTCTGGGTGAGGGGCTGAGGGCCGTTTTCAGGCTGGCAGGTGACTGAAGCTCCCAACCTCGCCTTTTTTCTTTTTTTTTTTATTCTGGGATTTATTTACCTTCTATGGCTGTTACTGGAGATGAGAGCCGGCTTTAGCTCTGAGGCAGGCTCTAGCTCTGAGACCTCGGCTGCTGAAAGCAGGTATCTGGGTTTGTTTGGCTTCTATAATTGAAACACTGTTGTGGTCCTGCTGGCTGAGGCCCGGCTGGCTGAAAGCAGGTATCTAGGTTTGTTTAGCTTCTATAATTGCAACATTGTTTCTTAGAGTGCAGCTCAGAGCCCAGCAGCGGCAGGCGGGGAACCTTGGCTTCCTCCATCACAGGAGCAAGCAAGCCTCCTGTTCACTTCAGCTGCCTGGCTGCCGGCCGCCATCTTGGTTGGCAGTTAATTTGCATATAGCCCTGATTAGCCGATGGGAAGCGTGTCAGAGGTACGGTTAATTACCATGTTTGTCTATTATTAGATAGGATAGCCAAGATATGGAAGCAATCCAAGTGCCCATCAATACACAAGTGGATAAAAAAAGATGTGGGAATATATACAATGGAATATTACTCAGGCATAAAAAAAGAACAAAATCTTATCATTTGTGACAACATGGATGGACCTAGAGGGCGTTATACTAAATGAAATAAGTTAGACAGAGAAAAGCAAATACCATATGATTTCACTTATAGGTAAAATCTAAAAAACAAAAGAAACAAACAAAACAGAAACAAACTCATAGATACAGAGAACAAACTGAGGGTTGCCAGATGGGAGGGGGCTCGGGGACCTGGGTGAAAAAGGTAAAAGGATTAAGAAGTACAAATAGGTAATTACAAAATAGTCACTAGGATGTAAAATATGGCATAGGAAATATAGTTAATAATATTGTAGTAACTATGTATGGTGCCAGGTAGGTACTGAAATTATCAGAGGAGTAACTTCGTGAATTGTATAATTGTGTAACCATTATGTTGCACACCTAAAACTAATATAAAATAGCTTTAAATGTCAACTGTAATTACAAAAATAAAATTTAAGTAAATAAATATAAACCAAAAACTGTTCATATTTACACAATATAAAATAAAATTACACTAACTTTTTCACAATTCCAACTTATTATGATAAAAAGTTTTATATGAATTTTGTTTTTGTATTTTTTAATACCAAAAAGAAAGGTCTTGAAAATTACCTACCTCTTTTGCATATGATTTTCCAATTCCATCAGTACCACCTGTGACAACTGAGAAAAGAGAAACAGTAACAGTTTAGTTTAAGAATTATAATTAAGAACTGATCATACATAGCGAGGAGCCACCAATTAGACAAAAGATGACCTGTGTGGTATACTTTGATATAAATTTGAACGACCTGGAGCAATACCAGCAGTTCAAATTTAGCTCTGAAAACCCACCATAATGACTAATATTAAAAAGACTGCAGCCCTAGCTTGTTTGGCTCAGTGGATAGAGTGTCGACCTGTGGACTGAAGGGTCCCGGGTTCGTTTCATTTTTTTTTTTACTACTGACCACAGATAATCAGACATATAAAAATTCTAGTCTTCTTTAAACTGGTTGAAAAATAAACTTCCATATTGTTAAAGTCACTATTATAGGTCCAGAAAAGCAAGAGTAAGCTGTCAGTAAAGTAAGTTATTAAAACAAAATATTTAGTATTCACATCATTACAGGAATATTTACTCAAGGTAATTCACTGATATCCAATTAATTCTCACAACAGCTATCATCCCAATCTAAGCTATTACCCCAATGCACAAGGACTTGTGCAGTGAGCCCTTCAGTGCTTTCTCACTCAATTCATGCTATACAGTTAAGAATTCACTTTCTGAAACACCACTTTTATGATCTCGTTCTCCTATCAAGAAGTGACATGCCAAAACCGGTTTGGCTCAGTGGATAGAGCATCGGCCTGGGGACTGGAAGGTCCCAGGTTCGATTCCGGTCAAGGGCATGTACCTGGGTTGCGGGCACATCCCCAGTAGGAGATGTGCAGGAGGCAGCTGATCGATGTTTCTCTCTCATCGATGTTTCTAACTCTCTATCTCTCTCCCTTCCTCTCTGTAAAAAATCAATGAAATATGTTTTTTAAAAAAAAAAGAAAAAAAAAGAAGTGACAATGTTTCCCTATTGCCAATTATTAAAACTTCTTGCCATTCACTTCTCTCCACAACTACTACATGCGGCTACCATCATTCATCTCCCACAAAAACTACTGCAGCCACTTTCTAACTATTTCACCTGCTCCCATTCTCCAACTCATTCTCCACATTGCAACCAAAGTGGTCACTCCAAAGGGCAAATCTGATCACTTCCCTGCCTAAAACCTGTCAATGGCTTCCCACTGCCCTAATTCTTTACAAGGTCTTCCAAACACCATCATTTTCCTCTTACCACTGACTGCCTGTCATACTGAAATTTTTTCAGTTCCTCCAAGATAATATGCTCTTTCTTTACAAATGCTGTTCCTGCTACTCCCAATTTCACTCCAACCAGTATCTCCCTCCCATCCTTGAGGTTTTTGGTTGAATTTTCCTCTCCCACCATTCTTTCCTTAACCTCTAGACCAGGGGTCCTCAAACTACGGCCCGCGGGCCACATGCAAATACAAATATTGTATTTGTTCCCGTTTTGTTTTTTTACTTCAAAATAAGATATGTGCAGTGTGCATAGGAATTTGTTCTTAGTTTTTTTTTAAACTATAGTCCGGCCCTCCAACGGTCTGAGGGACAGTGAAACTGGCCCCCTGTTTAAAAAGTTTGAGGACCCCTGTTCTAGACTAACAGGATCTCAAAACTCTCTGTCCCAATTGTACTCTGTATTCTCTCTTACTAGCATTCATCATATAGGTTGCCATAAGGGTCTGAGTGACCACTGTTGACCTTACAAATAAAAAAATTGCTACAGGTATCACCCATAACCAATAGCCTCAGGTATTACCCACAATCCTATGGGGTGTGGGAGTACATATGATGGCCAGGGGCAGACCTGAGGTAGGGGTAAAAAAAAAGAAGGGGAGAGAGGAAATAAAAAAGGCTATGTCTCCTATATAAATATAACACCAGAACCAAAATTTGCAAGCCTTTGAGAAGATGGAAACTGACAAATATAAAGAATATCCCAACTAGGCATCCGAAAGTATCTAGCTTGTTACAGATTATATAAAATACTGGCAACTGACCAGGGCTCAGCTTCCAGATTTTATACAGTCAACAACAATACTTTAGTTTGTGTAGGTTACAATTATTCTACTTTTTGTCCTCAATTTGCTAGGAACAGATATTTTTAGTAAGTACCAAATCAACTTATCAAAATTAAACATCAAAAATAGACTAGAATAGAGGAGCACTGGAAGCAAACATGCTATTTTTAGCTCTTCTGTCTATTCGCTGCCACGGCCTACCAAATTCTGACTGCAGAGCCCATGCATAAGAGCTTAGTTATTCCAGGCAGGTTCCTCCTCGTGATCCTTTTTTTTCTCCCTGAACACCTGGATGCAGAAAACACTCGATTGATTAAAGATTAATACTGCCGCAAACCATGACAGCTGCCTTTCCTCTGAGTGTTTTTGGGGGTGGGGAGAATAGAAAATGACAGAGAGCTTGCATCAGTATTCCACTTGGGGATCTATTACATGGAAAGAAAATTGCTATTTCAATTCCCTTTTGTTGCTAAAAATAGCAGTCTCGATTGATTCAAGCAAAGGGGGAACCGGCTGAGCAGTGCTGAATTTAGAAACCACTGAAGTCCCAAGAGCAAATGCTAACGTAGTCTAACACATGCCAGCTCATATCTAACAAAGAACAAAGAGAAGCATGCAGGCTGCAAGTTAATAAAACAGCAGCAACTTCCTGCATTTTTATTAAAGGTAATCAGTGAAAGTGATGCAAAATAAGAAAAGACTATTGTAACTTGTTCTTCTAATAATATTTTAATTGTAAAAAATTTACAGGAAAAAAAATAGATTATGCATAAAACCAGATATTGTAGGCATTTCCCACAACATCATGGTTTGGGAAAGTTACACATTTTTTTCAAGCACAGTATGTTACTAAAGAAAGAAAATGCCCAGTGTACATATATGCTGTCCCAGGAGAGAGGCTCCTCCCACACAGTCCTCTCTAGTTCCCTAATGACCACCCTCTTCAGCCTTCCCTCCTCCTCTCTTGACCCAACCAAATACTGCAGATAGTTATAGCATGCCACTTAAAAACCTAACAAACCAAGAAGCAAAACAAAACACATTCAAAAACAACCCATCGGTTCAGAAGAGGGAGAAGAAAGAAGCTCTGAAAAGCAGGATCTGCTGTAGGCAGCTGATCCCCTGGGCTGACTTCCAGGCAAGGACTTGTAATGCCTTCTGGTGGCACTAAAACCCCAAAATACCTTCTGCCTGAATTTTTCACTTTACTTGGTTAACTGACAACCTTTCCAGATAATGATTCATTTCACTTAATTCCACATCCTCTTTAAAAATGCAAACGCCTGTGTAAGAATTAAAAAGCTATCAATCCTGTGCCTCGATATGATTTAGAGAGGATTCAAATGCTCTGTGGCTTTTTCTGGGGACACCCAAAATGTGACATGGAAGGGGCTTCATGAGAGTAGGGATTCTGGCTGGGGGGGGGGAGAAGTTACTACTTCTGGACCACAAGCCTAGTAAAACCATAATGGAAAGATGTTAGGCTTCTGCTAATTTAATACAAAGAGAATATATGAAGTGGTTAAGAATATGGGCCCTAAAATGAGACGGGCAAGGTTCAAGTCTAGATTCAAATGCTAATTCTACCATCTATCATAAGCTGGTTAACCTCATTTGTCTGTTTCTTTATTTGTAAAATGAAGACAATATTATCTGTCCCATAGAGTCATTGAAAAGATTCAATTAAAAATGTTAATAATGGTACCTGCCTACAGGATTGTTTGAGAATTACATGGTACAATGTATATAATGTACTTAACATGGGACTTGGCACATAGTAAATGCTCAATAAATTTTAGCACTAGCCAAAGTAGAAAGGAAAATTTTAAAGTAACTAAGGTTAGATATGATACCAAAACTACAAGCAACAAAAGAAAAAGTAAGTTGGACTTCATTAAAACTAAATGTTGGGGTGTTTTTTTATTTTTTACATCAAAGGACAATATCAAGAAAGTAAAAATAAATCCCAAAGAATGGGAGAAAATATTTGAAAACCACCTATCTAATAAGGGTCTGGTATCCAGAATATATAAAGAACTCCTACAACTCATCAACAAAAAGATAACCCAAGATTAAAATGGGCAAAGGATTTGCATAAATATTCATCTAATGAAGATATACAAATGGCGAACAGGCACATGATAAAATGTTCAACATCACTTAAGAAAATGAAAACCAAAACTACAATGGCAAACTAGTTTGGCCATAATTTTTTAAAATGACAATGGAAAATAAAGTGTTAGTGAAAATGTGGAGAAATTGGAGCCCTCATATATTGCTGGTGGGAATTTAAACTGGTGCAGCCATGGGACATTTTCAAAAATAGACTACATATTGGGTCACAAGCAAAGCCTCCCCAAATTCAAAAAGACTGAAATCATACCAAGCATCTTCTCAGACCACAATGGCATAATATTAGAAATAAACTACAATAAAAACAATCCAAAAAACTCAAACACTTGGAAGCTGAATAACATGTTACTAAATAATGATTGGGTTACCAGTGAGATCAAAGAAGAAATTAAAAACACCCTGGAAACTAATGACAATGAAAACACAACAATCCAAAATCTATGGGACACAATGAAAGCAGTCCTGAGAGGGAAGTTTATAGCACTACAGGCCTACCTCAAAAAAACAAGAAAAAATGATAGTAAATCATTAAACTCTACAACTCAAAGAATTAGAAAGAGAACAACAAGAAAAGCCCAGAGTGAGCAGAAGGAAGGAGATAATAAAGATCAGAGCAGAAATAAATGACATAGAGACCAAAAAAACATTACAAAAGCTCAATGAAACCAAGAGCTGGTTCTTTGAAAAGATAAACAAGATTGATGAGACTCTAGCAAGGCTCACCAAGAAGCAAAGAGAGAGGACTCAAATAAACAAAATCAGAAATGAAAGAGGCGAAATAACAACAGATGCCTCAGAAATTCAAAGAATTGTTAAAAAATACTATGAACAACTCTACTCTAACAAACTAGACAACCTGGAGGAAATGGACATATTCCCAGAAAAATACAATCTTCCAAAACTCAGTCCGGAAAATTCTTAAAATCTCAATAGGCCAATAACTATGGAAGAAATTGAAGCAGTCATCAAAAGCTCCCAGCAAACAAAAGCCTGGGGCCAGACGGCTTCACAGGGGAGTTTTACCAAACATTCAAGGAAGAGCTAAAACATATCCTCCTGAGACTATTCCAAAAAATTCAAGCGGAAGGAAGACTTCCCAGCTCATTCTATGAAGCCAGCATCACCCTAATACCAAAACCAGATAGAGACAACACAATGAAAGAGAATTATAGGACAATATCCCTCATGAACATAGATACCAAAATACTCAACAAAATTCTAGCAAATCGGATCCAGCAATACATCAGAAAGATCATACACCATGACCAAGTAGGATTTATCCCGGGGATGCAAGGATGGTACAATATCCACAAATCAATAAACGTGATACATCACATAAACAAATTGAGAGATAAAAATCACATAGTCATATCAATTGATGCAGAAAAAGCATTTGACAAAATTCAACACCTTTTCTTGATAAAAACTCTCAGCAAGGTAGGAATAGAAGGATCATACCTCAACATAATAAAAGCCATATATGACAAACCCACAGCCAACATCATACTCAATGGGCAAAAACTAAAACCATTTCCCCTAAGAACAGGAACAAGACAGGGATGCCCACTCTCACCACTCCTGTTCAACATAGTACTGGAAGTACTAGCCATTGCGATCAGACAAGAAGAAGAAATAAAAGGCATCCAAATTGGAAAGAAGAAGTAAAACTGTCCTTATTTGCAGATGACATGATACTGTACATAGAAAACCCTAAAGACTCCATACAAAAATTAGTAGACTTAATAAATGAATTCGGCAATGTAGCAGGATACAAAATTAATGCCAAGAAATCTAAGGCATTTCTTTACACCAATAGTGAACTTACAGAAAGGGAAACTAAAAAAGCAATCCCATTTACCATCGCACCAAAAAAATTAAGATACCTAGGAATAAACTTAACTAAGGAAGTAAAAGACTTACATGGAAAAACTACAGGACACTGAAAAAAGAGATAGAGGAAGACATAAACAGATAGAAGAACATACCGTGTTCATGGATTGGTAGAATCAACATCATCAAAGTGTCCATACTATCCAAAGCAATCTATAGATTCAATGCAATCCCCATTAAATTACCAACAGCATATTTCACAGATCTAGAACAAACATTTCAAAAATTCATCTGGAATAAAAAAAGACCTCGAATAGCTGCAGCAATCCTGAGAAAGAAGAACAAAGTAGGTGGGATCTCAAGACTAGATATCAAGCTGTATTACAAAGTCACTGTTCTTAAAACAGCTTGGTACTGGCACAAGAACAGATATATAGATCAATGGAATAGAACAAAGAACCCAGAAATCGACCCAAACCACTATGCCCAATAAATATTCAGCAAAGGAGGCAAGAGCATACAATGGAATCAAGACAGTCTCTTCAATAAATGGTGTTGGGAAAATTGGACAGATACATGCAAAAAGATAAAACTAGACCACCAACTCACACCATACACAAAAATAAACTCAAAATGGATAAAGAACTTAAATGTAAGACGGGAAACGATAAAAATATTAGAGGAATCCACAGGCAGCGAAATCGCAAACATATGCCGAAGGAATTTCTTCTCTGATACTGCTCCTAGGGCAATGGAAACTAAAGAGAAAATAAACAAATGTGACTACATCAAAATAAAAAGCTTTTGCCCTAGCCGGTTTGGCTCAGTGGATAGAGCGTTGGCCTGTAGACTGAAGGGTCCTGGGTTCGGTTCCGGCTAAGGGCATGTACCTTGGCTGCGGGCACATCCCCAGTGGGAGGTGGGCAGGAGGCGGCTGACTGATATTTCTCTCTCATTGATGTTTCTAACTCTCTGTCCCTCTCCCATCCTCTCTGTAAAAAATCAATAAAATATATTTAAAAAAAAAAAAAAAAAAGCTTTTGCACAGCAAAGGGAACCATCAGCAAAACAACAAGAAAGCCCACTGCATGGGAGAACATATTTGCCAATGATATCACCGATAAGGGTTTAATCACCAACATTTACAGGGAACTCATGCAACTTAACAAAAGGAAGATAAACAATCCAATCAAAAAATGGGCAATGGACCTAAATAGACACTTTTCAAAAGAGGACATACAGAAGGCCGAAAGACATATGAAAACATGCTCAAAGTCACTAATTATACAAGAGATGCAAATCAAAACGACAATGCGGTATCATCTCACACCTGTCAGAATGGCTATCATCAACAAATTAACAAACAAGTGTTAGAGAGGATGTGGAGAAAAAGGAACCCTTCTGCCCTGCTGGTGGGAATGCAGACTGGTGGAGCCACTGTAGAGAACAGTATGGAGTTTCCTCAAAAAACTAAAAATGGAATTCCCATTTGACCCAGTGATCCCACTTCTAGGAATATATCCCAAGAAGCCAGAAACACCAATCAGAAAGGATATATGCACCCCTATGTTCATAGCAGCACAATTCACCATAGCTAAGATCTGGAAACAGCCTAAGTACCCATCAGCAGATGAGTGGATTAGAAAACTGTGGTACTCTACACAATGGAATACTATGCTGCGGTAAAAAAGAAGGAATTCTTGCCATTTGCAACAGCATGGATGGAACTGGAGAGCATTATGCTAAGTGAAATAAGCCAGTCAGAGAAAGATAAATACCACATGATCTCACTCATTAGTGGAATATAGAGAACAACATAGACTGATGAACAGGGACAGACCCAAAGACAGAGAAACAGCAATAAGACTATCAATCCCCAGAGGGAAAGTAGGGGAGGGTGGGGGTAAGGGGAAGAGATCAACCAAAGGACTTGTACACATGCATATAAGCCTAACCAATGGACAAGGACAACAGGGGCATGAGAGTATGAGTGCGGGGCGGGGTGGGGTGGGGGAGAGGTTGGGGTTAATGGGGGGATGAGTACACATTTGTAATACCTTAAACAATAAAGAAAAAAAAATTTTTAAATATAAAAGCTCAATCAAAATTACAAACAGAATAAAACTTTCATTAGACCTAACTGGTGTATAACTATGGTGTAAGCACCAGTGTCTTCACAAATACTGTTTCCAAACTGTCCCAAATCCCAGGAGTTCAATAAACAGTCAACTTAAAAAATAAATAAATAAACTGGTGCAGCACTGAAGAAAAAACAGTTTGGTGATTCCTCAAAAAGATAGATAGAATTACCATATGACCTACTAATTCTATATACATAAAAGAATTAAAAACAGATATTCAACCAGAAACCTGTATAGGAATGTTTGTAACAGCACTACTCATAATAGCCTAAAGGTGAAAATAATTGAAATGCCCATCAACTGATTAACAGATTTTTTTAAATGTGGTATATCCATAAAATGGAACATTATTCGGACATAAACAAGAATCAAGTACCTACACATGCTACAATGTGGATGAACCTTATGTATGAACATTATGCTAAGTGAAAGCCAGATACAAAGGATTACAGATTATACAGGAAACATCTAGAATAGAGATGTTTAGTGGTTGCCAGGAGCTAGGGAATGAGGGATGAGGAGTGGCTGCTTAATGGTATGGTGTTTCCTATGGTGATAAAAATGTCTTGGAACTAGACAGAAGTGATAGTTGTACAGCACTGAGAATGCATTGGATCCCACAGAATTATACAATTTAAAATGATTAATGGTTAATTTCATGTTAAGACTTTTACTTCTATTTTTTTTAAATCTCTTTAAAAAACAATAAATACTTTTTACCAAGAGCTATCTCAAGAAAGAAAAGGAAATTGCTATTTCTCTTGCTATGTCACCCCTTGAATTCAGGACGTAAAATCCCAATCCATAACATCATTCAATTTACACAACAGGAGCCACCCAGCCAGTGCACCTCAATGATTGAGCATCGATCTATGAACTAGGAGGTCACGGTTCGATTCCCAGTCAGGGCACATGCCCAGGTTGTAGGCTCAATCCCCAGTGAGGGGCATGCAGGAGGCAGCCAATCAATGATTCTCTCTCATCATTGATGTTTCTCTCTCTTTCTCCCCTCACCCTTCCCTTCTGAAATCAATAAAAATATGTACTTTCTAAATAATACAGAAAAACCTAAGTTTGGATTGTTCTTATTGGTAGAGCATCACTTTTCCATGTATCTAACTTTAATGTATACCTACACAGTATCAAACAGACACTTTTCATTTTCCCAATAATATATTAAATATAATTAGTAACTGCCCCAATCCTATATAATAAAAGGGTAATATGCAAATAGACCGAACAGCAGAACAACCAAACAAATAATCAAAGTGTAATTTGCTAATAATATGCTAAGGCTGCTCAACCGCTCACTATGACGTGTACTGACCATCAGGGGGCAGATGCTACAACTGGTAGGTTAGCTTTCGCTGGGGTCTGGCCGATCAAGACAGAGCGATATGGGCCAGACATGCCCTGCAGTCATCCCGTGGTCCCTCCCCGACCCAATCATGTACTGGTAGGGTCCCTCAGCCTGGCCTGCACCCTCTCGCAATCCAGGACCCCTCAAGGAATGTCAGAAAGCTGGTTTCAGCCCGATCCCGCAGGCCACTCTCCTTAGGAGGGCACCAGACGCAGGATTCATGGCTGGTGAGTGCTGCTGTGGCACTGATTGGGTATGAGCCTGCAGCAGGCACAGTGGGGTGGGGATAAGCAGGAGCGGTAGGTAGGAGCTACAGGCAGCATTGGACTGCAGGTTTCGGCCTGATCTCTGCAGGCCACCCAGAGAGACCCCACCCATACACGAATTCGTGCACCAGGCCTCTAGTAACTATATAAGTGAGGATTATACATAATAAGAACTTATTATAGTATCTAATTTTATAAATAAAGAAGCCATCTCAGAGAGGTTAAGTGACTTGCCAATGGTCTAATAATCTTAATCTAATCACCAGAACATGAGCCCACCACACAACAAAATACTGACTTACAAACTTGGAACTACCTTTAATAGCCACGTTTAGAGATAATGTATCGATGGTACACACACATACTGCAAAGAGTTCCTTGCTCATTAATCTGATAATGCCGAATCCAACTTTATTTTTCACTATTCTTTAACCAGCCTCTCAACCCCAGCCAGTCTGTCTGGTACTTCCCAAATATAACATGCAAGGGAATCAGCTCCATGTTGTGCCCAAGTCACTCCTCATATCGAGAATGACATTTTTCCTTACGCCTCACCCCATCAGACATCTTTCAGTAACTGGAACTTCTAGGCTTCACAGAACACAATAATTATTAAATCGATTTACTATGTGGCCTCTAAGATGTCAAAACCCCCCTATTAGAAGAGGCTAAATAATGTACACAAGTTCAAAATAACTGGAAGCAAAGAAATAGAACCAAAGTTCCCTGACTTGTTATCTGGTTCTTAATCCTAATGATTAATTAGATCTCGACATACAGCAAGGAAAAAGAGTGGTGGAATAGTTATGAGAGTCTTACCTCTGATATGCAATGTAATCCTGGTTTTATTTTCTTGTTAATGTGCAGTAGTTAACATTCAAATGAGACTTGTCCAGCCTATGCAATTGTTTTATGTTCAACATAAACCATAGCATTGCCTCTACTCCTATGTAAGAAATTTACATATCGTAAATGCCTATAGGTTTGAAGTTACTTCAAAAAGTCCAAATTGGAACAGTCCTATAGCTCGAAATAAAAAATGTTAGCTTTGACATACCTTATGACTTTACACATTTTAACTGGTAGAGTAATAACGAAATCAATATTTCCTTAGCTTATAAACAGTATGCAAATGCACTATAGTAGAACAACAGTACCTACTATCTGAGTGTCCTTGAAATATATAACACCAGCCTGGTAAAGTGAAAGAGCTGTAACGAACCTAATTGCTAATTCCAATAATTAACTTCTTTTGAATGGTCCAAATTTATAAACACCAAGGTAGATATATAGGGAGGGTATAGTGTAGGTTATTTGGCTTGTTTCAACCTACTTCATCCCATTTAAGCTTTGAACCAATATTCTTTAGGTAAGAAGTGGGTAAATTCCTCTAAACAAAGACATTTTAGATATTAGTCAACTCTGATAAGTCCCTCCCTACTAAGACACTATTCTGCTGTTAAGCCACTGGGTATCTTACAGTAACACTACAATAAAGTCCTATTTTGAGCCAGAGTTTCTTAGTGAAAATTGCTTTTTCTTCAAAGATTAAACAGTTCCCTAAAGGGCTAAATGTTGATACGTCAGCCAAAGCAAATAGGCCTCACTACATCCCTAGGTACTTTACCCCTAGGAGAAATCAAGTTCGTCTACTTGTCATCCCTGATGCTGGCCTGGTCAAGAACTTTAAAACAGCTTCCTCAAAAGACAATTTGATAAACAATTTACAATATATATCTTGATGACTAACTAATATCAACAACAAATTTAAGGAAGGAAATAAAAAATGCTAATCTATTCTCTCTACTAGTTTTTGTTTTTGTTTTAAACTCATCCCTGAAGAGCCAAAACCATGGAAGCACAATTCCCTCCTGTCAGATAACATCTGGCTGGAAACTCTATTTTTTAGGAAAACTCAAGACTGCCAATGAAATTATGCTGAGCAACTCAACAATTATCACACTTTTCAAAATGAGCATTCAACGAAATCCATTTCTAACTGAATCTTTTTAAAAGGAGCCTCATGTAATAATACACTATTTTTCTCAATTAAAGAGATTATATTACACATAAAATAGTGGTGAGTTGACTAGCAGTCAGGAAACCTATGTTCTAGTCCTAGTTCTGCTAGCTAAATGAACCTGGACTAGTAATTAACATTTCTGAGCCTGAGTGGCAACATCTTCTAAGTGTAGTCATACATTAAGTGTATGGCCAAAACCCTATGATTCCATGGCTATGATGGATATAAAGTCATAGCAATGGCTTCTCTCTCATCTTTAATGTCTAAAAACACACACATCCACAAGTTTTAGAAAGAGTATTAAGTCAACTCAGAACTGTGATTTGCCGAAGCCGGTTTGGCTCAGTGGATAGAGCGTCGGCCTGCGGACTGAAGGGTCCCAGGTTCGATTCCGGTCAAGGGCATGTACCTGGGTTGCGGGCACATCCCCAGTGGGAGATGTGCAGGAGGCAGCTGATCGATGTTTCTCTCTCATCGATGTTTCTGACTCTCTATCTCTCTCCCTTCCTCTCTGTAAAAAATCAATAAAATATATTTAAAAAAAAAAAAAAAAAAAAAAGAACTGTGATTTAAAACAATAGAAGAGCCCTGGATGGTTTGGCTCAGTGGATAGAGCACCAGCCTGTGAGGTTCTGGGTTCAATTCCAGTCAGGGGCACATGCCTGGGTTTCGGGCTCCATCCCCAGAGTGGGGCATGCAGAAGGCAGCCGATCAGTGATTCTCTCTCATCACTGGTGTTTCTGTCTCTCTCTCTCCCTTTCCCTTCCTCGCTGAGGTCAACAGAAATATATTTTTAAAAAAATAAAAGAGCCCAGCCGAGTGGCTCAGTTGGTTGAATGTAGTCCTGTGCACTAACCTTGGTCTTCCCTGGAGCCTTCTACTCAGATTTAAACACAACAGGGCTGCCCAGCCAGTGTGGCCTAGTGGTTGAGTGTCCTGTCCACCTATGAACCAGGAGGTCACAATTAGGTTCCTGGTGAGGGCACATGCCTGGGTTGCGGGCTTGATCCTCAATGTGGGAATGCAGGAAGCAGCCTGTCAATGACTCTCTCACATCGTTGATGATGTTTCTCTCTCTCTCCCCCTCTACTCCTCTCTGAAATCAATAAAAATATCTTTCAAAAAAGAAAACAAAAAAATGTTTTAAATACAACAGGGCTACTTTGGGGATACGATATAGAATAAGAATAATTAAGGACATATCTACTGAAAATAATGAGGACCGCTGTAACATTTTACATTAAATTTGTCTGATGGAATCTACTTATTCCTTCTGACAAGGGCTGCTGGATCTAACAGGACCAGTAAGACTCCACAGCCCTTTTGGCCTTTAACGGGCCACAGTCCTCTCTGTCATATGCTTATCTGACTACACAAGTTTTCCCATCAATGAGAATGAGCATGACATTGCATCATGACTGAATACTCCACATAAAGTACATTTAAGTAACTTTACCCTATAAATAACAACTATGGCTTCACATTTATATACTGCATACATAAAATCTGCTAATTCATTGTGTAAAGCAAACTCCCCCAGTTAACTTAATAGAAACCTTAAAAATATTTTTAAAATGCAAACACACATTAGCTATTTTTATAAATTTCTATTTTTTTACACTAAGTTTCTAAAGAGTGGACTACACCTATATTCTGACAAACTGGCAGTTTCTAATTAGGGACAGAATGTGTATCAGAAACAATACGGAAATTTTAATAGACAGGCCATGTCATAACATTTCTTCTAGAAGAGTTTTCAGATACTACCTCAATGTGCTTAATCTTGGAGGCTCAGTCCATTAGAAGGCCAGTGCTGAAGCTGGGAAATTCCTCTTTCATATAATTCAAGAGATAACCAAGTGAAAAAACAAAGACACTCTCTAAGAGCAAAGGATTCTAATGGTACCTGTTGAGCAAAGTACTGGTATATGCTTGGGGCATAGCAACAGAAAGAGTATCTCTGAAATATGATAGAGCTCTGGGCCAAATGACATCTAATGGTAAGGCTTAGTTGCAGAAATCAGGAGAAACTATTTATACAGCCATCTAAGGCCCAATTCATGCCCTCAATTTCTCCTTGTTCATTTGCTCAGGCTTTGGGGATTCAACCCCCTTAGCGGTCTTCTCACCTACTCTAACCACTGGACTATGGAATGAGATGCTATCTCTCTGGTTGTCTTTTTCCTTTGTTGTCCTTAAAGATAAATACCTCGATCCAATTAACTACCTCAATTCACTCATCTATAAAATGGCAATAGTGATGGTACTTAATTCAGAGTTTAGTATACTAGTATGAATATGATATCATATCCTTACAAAAGTTTATGGCACATAATTACATTATATAAGCATCAGCCATATTTTATTATTATTGTTGTTTAGTGCACTGTTTAGAACTATATATTAGTATCATTATTGTTAGTTCTTTTAAGTATCTGATTGCTAACTGTTATAAGTGAGAAAAATAACAGTAACACGGGAAGTTTTTTAAATTTAGAAATCTTACAAAAACTATATTCGAGGTTCGTGGCTACTTGATAACTAACACAGCACTCTCACCAAGAGTCCATTTTGAGGACACACCACCATCCTTTCTTAATCTGTTCCTCTCTTGTGCCTTTCTCTTACTTAGCCTTCACTTACTAAAATTACATTGTTCTCTTATAACCTAATTTACATAGGCCCTTCTTTATGAAACGTTTTCTGAGACCCACCTTCTAATATACTAATAACTTACATTTTGGGGTTTTTTTTTCACCTCTCTCCCCAATTAGAATGTAAGCTTCACAAGGATAGGAATTATTATATTTTATTATGGATGAATCTAGGTAACTATAGAATCTGGCATATAGATTTTCAATAGATATTATTGGATGATGAATATTCAATCTGGCCTTCAGCTCAATAGCAGTTTCCCATAATAGACAAGTAGAGATGCGGAAGCAGCTGCAGATAGGTGAATGAACTATGTGATACTGAAAATCTGTGAATTGAAGTATCTAATTCATGAAATAAAAACATCCTCCTCCTCCAAACAGCTGTATAAACAAATCAAAGGGAAAAGAAGAGTTGGAGGGAAAGTGAGACAAAGAACAAAATCTGGCCTGTGTGACACATTTATAAAACCGATGGCCTGTCAGCACGACACTGATGAATATTTTTGCAGGATAAAAATGGCAACCCAGTATCTAAAAATAAACCACTGTGCTGCAGACCTGTCTGGTTCAGCTACACCACTGGAATACAAACACACTCACTCACTAGCACATTTTGACTCAAGGTTTCACAAAGACAGAAAAACTGAATGTTTTGTTGGCAAGAGAAGATATTTTACATGGTTTTAAATCACTTATAGTCTCTATATAATATATCTATATCTGAATTTGAATTTAATTTTAAGTGATTTTCACTTACTAAAAAATGATAAATGGTAATAGTAATAAGCCATTAACTCACCTTATGTAAAAGATTAATTTCTCTCAGCCCAATTATAGTAAAACAGAATGCCATTATGACCATCTTGGGATAATATCCTAAAATCACAATTTAAAAATAAAATTGCAAATGATTTCTAAGCCATGCTGACTTAAATGGCAGATCTTGTCAAAATGTTATCTGCAAATGACTTTGGAGATGAGGTGAAAAGCCTGATCTCATTCTGCATCTGAAATCTACAATACAAAGTTGTTAGCTAAAATGCAAAAGTGAATATACAGTCCTTCACAAGCAGCGCTTTAATTCATCAAATCCAGTCACCTTACTCAATCCTGCCTTATGTGGTTATGATTCTGCTCTTAGCTAAATTATGATTTCAATTCTAAGAGCTACAAACCTCTGGAAGGCTCTAGAACAGCGGTTCTCAACCTGTGGGTCGCGACCCCTTTGGGGGTTGAACGACCCTTTCACAGGGGTTGCCTAAGATCATCAGAAAACACATATATAATTACATATTGTTTATGTGATTAATCACTATGCTTTAATTATGTTCAATTTGTAACAATGAAAATACATCCCGCATATCAGATATTTACATTATGATTCATAAGAGTAGCAAAATTACAGTTATGAAGTAGCAACGAAAATAATTTGATGGTTGGGGGTCACCACAACATGAGGAACTGTATTAAAGGGTTGCGGCATTAGGAAGGTTGAGAACCACTGTTCTAGAACATTCTGAATACTGTCATACCAGCATTTTTAATAGTAAAAATGAATTAACTCTCCATAACAATAAAATGTGAATGATAAATTACACTTGATCCTTTATGACCACCCCATTTGTAATAAATAGAAAAAAACACCCAGATCAACACTTCAGGAACCAATGAAGTTTTCACAACACAGTACAACAAAAACTGCCTGATTCTTGGTAGTATTCAGCTGTGCCAATCACTGCACAGTAACTAACTATGCAGTTTTCCTGGTGGGTGTGGGCAGGGGAGGTGGTAGGGGTAGACATCTTGTCTTCTTAGTTCACAGACCTCTAGATCATAAGCTGCACTGAAGCAGATGTGCCTGAGAAACTTCATGTGCATCATGACTTTAATAAGATCCTGGACTTCAAATTGATGCCGTAATGGGGTAAGACTTCTGGGAGATGGGCAAGTGTATTTTGAATGCACAAAAAATGTGAATTGTTACACTCAGAGGGCTGACCATAGCAGATCCTTTCCCAAGATGGTTGTAACAATACCTCCCCCTCTTATGCCACTTTGCTATGGGAGTTTGCCATTCTTCAATCAAAAGGTGGCATCTTTCCCCTTCCGCTTGATTTGACTCCCTTGAGTCAACAGAATATGGCAAAAGAGGCACTGTCTGACTTCCAGGTCGAGGCTTTAAGATACCTTGCAACTTCTATTTTTACTTTCTTGGAACAATTTCAGTGCGATGTAAGGAAGCTCAACCTAGTAGGGTGAATGATTACAGACCAGCCGTGGGCAAACTACGGCCCGCAGGCCGGATCCGGCCCGTTTGAAATAAATAAAACTAAAAAAAAAAAAAAAAAAAGACCGTACCCTTTTTTTAAAAAATATATATATATATATTTTATTGATTTTTTACAGAGAGGAAGGGCGAGAGATAGTTAGAAACATCGATGAGAGAGAAACATCGATCAGCTGCCTCCTGCACATCTCCTGCTGGGGATAGGCCTGCAACCCAGGTACATGCCCTTGACCGGAATCGAACCCGGGACCCTTCAGTCCGCAGGCCGACGCTCCATCCACTGAGCCAAACCGGTTTCGGCCGTACCCTTTTATGTAATGATGTTTACTTTGAATTTATATTAGTTCACACAAACATCCATGCTTTTGTTCCGGCCCTCTGGGCCAGTTTAAGAACCCATTGTGGCCCTCGAGTCAAAAAGTTTGCCCACCCCTGTTACAGACCATCCGGAGAGGCCACATGGAGGAGATCTGAGGCTCCCTCTTCCTCAGTAGAGATGCCCCAGCCAACCATGTGGAATAGAGCAAAGCTGTCTCCACTGAACCATGCTCAAATGCTCGATCCACAAATCATTAACAATATGTTTGGCTGTTTGCTTAAGCCACTGAGTTTTGGGACAGTTTATTATACAGCAATTGGTAATTGAAACACTGAGGAAAAGGTCAATTTTGAAAAAACACATTTTTAATACTTTTAAACATTCACAATGATTTTTAGAATAATAACCTGGGAAAATATCAGTGAATTAAAGCCCTGTGGAGTTTATATTATAGTGAGGGGAACAAGAAGGGGCCCTTAGGAATCTGCTTTAATAAAGAAAATGATTTCTAATTAGTACACCAGTATTCTAAGTTAGTGTTTGCTAAATACTGTAACTAAATCTAGTTTTAACTTTCTCCTTGAAATTGTTACTTGGATGCTTTATTTATCATTGTACCAGGAGCTATTTTTAGCCAGCCCTTCTTCAGACTGAGCCAGAAGAAAAACAAGGTCAAGATGATATAAGACCAAATTTTGTGCACCTGAGTTTTCAGGTATCTTCACTGTACTGAATTAGAACATCAATACTGTCACACCTTTGCCCCTGCTGACTGCACTTCCTGGAGTGCCCTTCTCCCGCTTCTGTGCCTGGTGGACTCCTGATGCCTCATCAATCACCCGCTCCACGTGCTTCTCCTGCTCTTCCACTGCACCCTATGCATACATATAGCATAACAGTGGGCATACCATATTATAACTTCTTATTTGTTTAATTGTCCCCACTAAATTGTTAGTTCTTCCAGGAAAGGAATTGTTCTTCCATTCCTAACATAGAAATCTACATATAATAGTAAATGAATAATAGATTTTTTATTAAATCATGGTTCCCTCTCTGAAGAAAAGGTAGCTAATAATCCAAAAAGATGGAACTGCAACTGCCTGGGAAACTATAAGGCATTATTCAAACTTTTTTATCATTATTTATCAGATAGGAGCAAAAATTTCCTCTTTCCAATACTCAAGTTTACTCTCAAAGTAGGAAGACTTGTTATACTTCAGGTCATTCAGAAAAGCATACCAATTCCCAAATTGAAGTATGGTAGCAATCATCTCAGGTAGAAACTATAGTTTAACTTTAACCCTGCTGTTTGGCTTCTGTACTTAGTTGCTTTAACAATAGAAAAGTTATTTTGATTTTCTGAATTATATAAAGTATCCCATTCGATTAAATGCCCTATAGATTGTAATGTGAATATCCCATGGGTTGTGGTCATACCGGTCTTAGAAAGCACATTTTCCTTTACCTGGGAAGGACAGCACAGTTATCCCAAGGTCAGAGGGCTCCAGTTAACGTGTCCCTGTTGAACCAGTGACCCGCAGACCCAAAACTATAATTTAGATAACATGCTTAAGTAAAACTGCTTCTGCTTCTGTAAACTGCTTTTTTTGTAAACCAGGTTCCTCATTCCAAACCTTGGGATGTAATCAATACCTTTGTGATCTTTGCCTATATAAATCTGGTGTTGGGGCTGGGGCGGGCACTATGAGATCTGGGAGAGCGAAATGCCCCCTCATAGTCCCGGATTTGCAATAAATAAACTCTTTAATTCGACTTCTTGAGGAGTCCTTGTGTAATTTGCGGGCTACATTACAGCAGGTACCTGTGAGTTCTGGTTTGCTGTTTCTTTGGTGTTGTTTTCATCAGCATTTCGTTTTGCAGTCACTGTCATATCCTGTGTATCTGTATTTTTATCTCAAAAGCACAAAAGAAAACCTTCATGGTTTGAGACACACCCAAAGGGCAAACACAATTTAATTTGTGGGTTTTAAAAGTCACAGGATTCCAGACCTAAACAGATTTTAAACCTTACCAACTTTCTTTTCAGGACACAATTCCCCTCCTTTTCACATAAATTTGATTATTATACAGTATCGCAAGCAAGATTATAAAAATGTGGAGGAATGAATGAAGCATACAGACTAGCAACGTCATAATTCAATCCCTGATATGAAGCATACAGACTAGCAGTCATAATTCAATCCTTGATACAGCTATCACCTAGCAGAGGCACTGTAAATCTATGCTGCCCAACACAGTGGCCACTAGCCACAGGTGGCTGTGAATTTAACTTTAAATTAAAATTAGATAAAATTAAAAATTCAGTTCCTTAGTCTCACTAGCCAAATTTTAAGTGCTCAATACCCACATGTTGCCGATGGCAACCAAACTATGCAGAGTAGGTATAGTGTTCTATGATCAACACTTCCTTAAAAGAAATGAAACACAATTTCATATCAAATTACTAAAGAATTCTTCCATTATGGCTCCTACCTGCAGTAATGAAAACAGTGTGATATTTCAGAAGAAATGTTAAATAGAGGGGTAGTCAGGGAAAAAAGAAATACATCATTTTTTTTCATAGTCTGATAGGATGCAAAGGTTTATGTTAAAATTCATTTTTTGAAGTGACTTATATTCCAATTAATGACAATTCACTTTGTTTAATAAGCTTTTCTTCCAGTAACATAAACCTTTTTCTTAATGTATATGTTCAACATCACCATCTTCTGAGTTTGGGTAAAAGGACAATTTTTGAAAAGCCTTCTCATCTTAAAACTCCAATCATTTTCTTAAAATTATCACACTATAGCCGAAACTGGTTTGGCTCAGTGGATAGAGCGTCGGCCTGCGGACTGAAGGGTCCCAGGTTCGATTCGGGTCAAGGGCATGTACCTGGGTTGCAGGCACATCCCCAGTGGGGGGGTGTGCAGGAGGCAGCTGATCGATGTTTCTCTCTCATCGATGTTTCTAACTCTCTATCTCTCGCCCTTCCTCTCTGTAAAAAATCAATAAAAATATTAAAAAAAATTATCACACTATAGTTTTAAAGTATTTTACCTGCTAGAATATATAAGGCATATGTTATTTGGAACTCTAATAGCTAGATGTTAATTCTATAAAATCTAACTTTGGAATACACTTTTTAAACAGCTTCTTTCTAAAGATAAAATAAATATCTCTGCAAACTTATCTAAATTTAAAAGATGAAAAATGTATCCAGTGCTAGGATTTATCTTGTATATCCGTAAAATAGTTTTTTTTCTTCTGAAATATTAAACAAGCTTTCAAAAGTGGGATTCAAAAGTGGCTTATAGAAATTGCACAAATTCAATGAAATTTTCAAAGTACAATGGTAAATTACTTGCCCAATTAAAAAAATATCCTAAGTACCTTTGTTTTGAGCTCTGTTAGGCAAAATATGTATTTATATTCAAGTACTAGAGTAAAATGCAAAGGAAACATCATTGTAATAAAAATCATTTTCAATATAAATTTTTAGAAAGTGTCTGGTGCTCCTTAGCACCCTCTAGAGTCAGTTATTATAGTCCAAATGAACCTGATCTTCAAACATAGCAATTCATTATTTAAAATAAAAGTGACAAAAGCTAAAGAATTTTTAAGAAACTAAATCACATTGGTATTATAATTTTCCGTCATAAATTTCAAAATGTCATTTAAAAGTCCACATGTACTTTTTTAAAATGAGTTCATTTTGACAGTGTCTCTTTAAGAAATGTATGTTGTTCTATAAAAGATGGTTCAAGTGAAAGACATTATGCCTTTTAAAGCTTACTATGCAAGATTCTTGCTCAAAAACCTGTGTTGTTAAGGTTTTTTTAAGTCACATGTTTTTATTTCTAATTGTCCTCCAGATGCCTAAATTTTAAGATTCACTCTAAATGTAAAAAAATTTACATAACTCATACGCCATTAAAATAAGATATGGAAGGAAGCTTGTATTTCTTGAATATGAAGAAAATTTCAAATGGCAATTCACTGTAAGGACAGTAGGGCCGAGTTTTAGAGTTAAAAAAAAAAAAGGAAGCCTGTGTGTACCATTTCTCTGATATCAACCACTAAATTCCTTTAGTGAAACTTATCTCTACATTTCCACCAACACAAAAACTACCATCAAATCTCCTTTTATGTTTCCCCTTCAACAGGGTAATTTAGTTCTCCCTCCCTGGAAGGCAGACACAGAGAACACCGGCAGACACAATGTGCACATCATCATGGTACAGAATTCAGCACCCCGGACCCCTGGCTCCATTCCCCAGCTCAGTGCTGCCACATGCACCAGCCCACACCCTGAGCATGTGCCTCTGCTGTGCTCACAGGGGCTCAGGCACATGCAGTCACTGTGCCCCCAGATGAAGCCCCGTGTTCACCAGACCACAGTCAGGCCTGCAGTCACAATACAAGACAGCAGCCCTTTCCACCCAAAAGAGAAGGGAGAAGTGGTCAACCACAGTTTTCTGAGTGTTTTAAATATACACAGATATTGCAGCAAAATGTTTCTTGTTTACATCCACTAAATTATTTTGGTGTTTTCTTTTGTCTCTTCAAAAATTAAAAAAGATAAAGTCATCATCTGAGTTCACTCTAGGGGAAAAAATCCAATTACTCCCTATTCTCTTCTTACTAGATTTGCCTAATGTTTCATAACTGAATACGTCATTAAAAAGGGGACAAAACGCAGCAAAGCATTGCAACAACTACTTTGTTAAAGGCAATTAAGTCAAAACACTGCTAATAATCCCTCTTCAGCTCTTCAACAAACTCACAAAGAGGAGGACTTATGCCTAACATTCTTGCTTATGAGGGGTGAAAACAAGCTCTTTCTTTTATGGAGAAAATAGTTACGCAGCTTGGCCCTAACCTGGATCTGTTACATCCTCTCCTCTCTGCTGCTTGTTACCTGGGCTATTTCACTGCCCTGTGTTTTCTCCACTGGAGGGCACAGTTCGCTAAAAGAAAATTTGGTGAAACCATTTGTTCTGTTCTACAGTTCCAGAAAAAGGCTGGGTGAGAAAGGAGGGGAAGCTGCTATCATAAAGGATACTTCAGTAATATTTCTCAATTTCAGCTATCTCTGTTATCATGAAAATCATTATTAAAGATAATCACTAATTGGCTAAGAGTTAAGACAAAAAATAAAAATGTGTTCCAAACACCACGATCTATAAAGTATAAATAAAAGATGAGGTGGAAAGCAAAGAATAATTTTTTTAATGGTAGACACCTTAGGCATCCAATAACCTAAAGTGTGAGTCCAAACAGAAACTCTCCTTTAGTACAGTACCCACAAAACATTTTCACGAGAATGTGCTATTGAATTACTCGGTTCTTTTGCAATGATATAAATCCTGCCCAGCAAAAATAGCTCATTTTTATTTTCTATTTTTTGCATTATCATTTTAGAGATAATCCAACAGGGGATGCTATTCAGCAATTCATTCATAGCTGCCTTTTCTTTATAAACCTAATCAATCTTAAGGGTTTAGTGCAAAATGTTTTCAATATGGTTAGGAAAAAAAATTAGTAAAGAGACACATAAATACTGCATTTCTAGATAAATTAAATAAATGCAGTTTTCAGGGTAGCTTATAAAACAATAGCCTCCTGTTTTAAGACTTGGTTTTGAATAAAACTATTAGGCTTCCACTTACCAGTAAGCTTTCTAAGCTTTTACTGTGTTGAAAGTAATGTGATGGAGGGCACCTCTCTATGGATATTACACAGGGCATTGTGTTTTATTAAGTCAACTGACAAGTTATTATAACTTAGTTTTTTGTTATAGATAGGCCCAGTTAATTTTTTTTTAAGTAGAAAATGGGGCAAAATAACTTAAGTGGGATTACACCTTCAAAAAGATCATCTAAACATGTATCTTTAAACAAATTATTCATGTCATATTAAGTGATTTACCAAAGAAACCCGAAAGTCCCAGCTAGGGCTTCAGAATTCAATGGCCTCCGGACCATCCCCTGCAGTCCTGAGAGAAGAAATAATTCCATTTGCCTGACGACACAATTGGTTGCTCCCAATTCTTTCCCTATTTATTTACATCATGGCTATCCATACGAAGAGTCTTCCAGGCAGAAGGGTAAGCTAGTACAAAGTGTGTGCTGTAGATGCATAAGGGACAGCAAGGAGGTCAGGTCAGTAGGGCTGGAACAGAGAGAGGAAATTCCACTCAGGTCTGAGCTTAAAAGTCACCCGAGGAGAAAGTCTTGCCTAACCACCCTATGCAAAACAGCAGAAGTAAAACTTCCTTTCCTGTTTCCTCTGTTATTCTCTAGTATCTACCTTGCTTTATTTTTCTTCTTAGTACATCTCACCACCAGACTTCCCAAGTATGAGTTTGCTTATTGTCCATCTTTTCCTATTAAAATGAAAGCTCCATGAGAGCCAAGGCTGCCCACTGAATTAACTGCTACATTACAAAGAATCCGGAACACCAGAGGCAATCAAATGTTTGCTGAATAAAATAAATAAAAGAAAAATTAAGGGAGTCTGGAGAGAGCTCAAGAAGAAACGACACAACTTCCGTGATATTATACCTTACCCTTGAGCTACCCAAGATCTATGTCATATGCCTGACATGAGGTATAAATACCAATAAAGGGGCAAAATGGCAATGGTATAAATAGCTCCCACTCAGTAGATTAGAATTAAATTATGGAGAGGAAGAGATTAACTTATACTTTTAATACAAACTAAACTTATAAGGTCCATTCTCTAATCACTTGTAGTTTTTAAAAAATGTTAAAATATTTAGAATTAGGCCAATCCACCTTAAGAAGTGGCAAAACATCTACCCACAATGAAAGATAACATACACCAAATAATGCCTCAATTCTATTTCTTTGATTATCTCCAGAAATTAACTCCTTTTCTACCTTTTCCTTGGTCTTATTTTGTTGCTTTGTTTAAAGAAAATGAAACCAAGGGCAAATATTGTGATGGGAATTAAGCTAAGCCGGTGGTGCCCCATCCATATCCACTCTGGCCACACCATTGGTGGAGAGTCCAAATGCATCTCTTGGCACAAGGATTTTCTCTGTAGCTGAAACCAGAAACACCCAAGCACACAGTGGACAGAAGTGCTATCATAATGCTTCTCTCCACCAACAACCCTCACCGAGTAACTAATGGCTGTAGGTATATAAATTCTGAGTATTCTGACCCCACGGGTGAAGTAACTCTGAAACTTAAATTCTGCATAGCGCCAGAGTTCTGCTGTGGGATTAGAATACAGTTGACCACAGCACTTGATAATGGCCCCTTCCCTGTCTCCCTCCCTATGTCAAGCTTGAAAGTCTTCCAAATTATATCACAGTTGAAATGGCACTTCACTACCAATAATTCAACTATATCCTTACCATTTCACCTAGCCATGGTTTTTGTATATGTTAAAAATAAAGTTGAAGTTTAAGGTATTTCTTTAAAAAGAACACAATTAGTGCTTAAACTAGTTTAACTTTTAATTCAGAAACCAGCTTACAATAATAAAGTAGTAAAAAAAATCTGTTTTAGACACATTCTAAAATTGACATAATAAATAATCACATCAAAAGAGACTTAGGTGTTGATCACGACAAAGTTGCAACAGATCCCAAAATAAATCTCTGAAGCAATTTGAACTTCGCACAAAGGGTTTGATCAACTCATAGGGCAATTCTATTTCTAGGCTTCTGACTGAGAACGGAAGGGGGGAAAGCAATGTCTCATTTGTGTATAATGCTTTGTACTTCCTATAATGCTTCCAAAGACTGTTCAGAGACTCTTAACATTTCTGAAGACAGAAAAAGTAAGTATTTTTAGACATATGTGATAGATCAAATAAACAGAATGGCTGACCAAAGATTCCGCAGCTAATAAATGTCAAAGGTAGGAAGGTGGAATATGAACTCAGGTCTTCTAATGGTCCAATACACTTCCTTGCTTTTCTGCCTAAAAAGGAAATAGCAAACATTTACCGAACTAAGGCACAAAGTGCTACACGGAATACACTCAAACCATTCAAAAATAATGTTCTCCCTTTCCTAAAATAGTACATGCTGAGGCTCCCAACTTTTCTATAGACCTGTATAATGTAGCATATAATTTATGACTACTATAAATGGTAGCTGAACCAAAGGACTCTGGTAAGGAACTTAGAACATTAGCTCAGCCTAATACTAATCTATAAGATTGCCTGACATTCACACAGAACCTGTCAAAAATGAACCTCATTATTTTCCTCCCAAAGCCTATTCCTTCTCTTTTTGTTTTTCCAATGTCAGTGACTAGTGCCAGCACCTACCCAGACCTCACAGTCCTTGACTTTGCGACTCAACTCCATCACCCCACAACCCAGGACTTCCACCTCCTATCTCTCTCATCAACTCCCTGGATTACATCCACACCCCCCCACCCCCTTAATTAGCCACCACTGCTCAATCCCTGGCTTATCACCACCGCAGGTCTCTGTTGATCTCCCTGTCTCCTGGGTTGCCCTCTCCACATCCATTCTCCAAAATGCCAGAGTAAACTGTCCAAAATCTAAACGTAATCCTGACATATACCGCTTAAAATCTTTCAGTGATTTCCCCCTGCCCTTAGGATAAACAAAACCCCCAATAGCCTCAAGGTCCTTTGTGACTGCGCCCCTGCCCATCTCCCTATCTGGTCTTATCTCTTGCCTCTCTCCTCCCAAAGAATCTCAGCCCAAAGTTCCTGAATGTTTTCACTTGCCTCCAGAGCTCCACCTAAAGTGTTCCCTCTGCAGGAAATATTCTCCTGCCCTCCAACCCCTCGCCTGTCCATCCCTAATTCATCAATGCAGTTTGCATAGTGGTTAACAGGATTTCAAATTTCAGATGCTCCTCCATTTACTAATATGAGAGTTTGGGCAAATAGCTTTCTTTCAGCAAAAATGAGGCTATTAATAGGACCTACCTTATTGGATTATGGGAGGAGTAAATGATTTTATTCAGGCAATTAGAGAAGTATCTGGTACATGGTAACCTTTTTAATAAACATTGTATCTCATTACTATTATGAACATCATCATCTTCTTCTCCCCCACATGTTGGATTAAGTGTTACTTCTTTCAGAAAACCTACTCTAAACCCTTGGACTAGGTTAATGCTCCCATAGCTGGCTCATATTACATGTTTTGGAGCTGCTTATATAATGATCTATCTTCTCTGCTATACCAGTGGAGGAAAAGATCATGGCTTTTTTGCTCACCACTATATTCCAAACTCAGTACTATATCTGGAACACAGTCAGCATATCATGAACATTCACCCGCTAAATGGATGAGTGATCCCATTCCACTGTTTAATCACTACAAAGATCACTGAGCTGGTCAACTGAAATCTAAATTTCTTCTGGTTAAACTTAATCCCATTTCCTCCTTCCTCATCATTTGGGAGGACTTTTAAAAACACTTAAGGAAAAAACTAATTGGAACATCCTCTTTTAAGTCTATTGGCTCTTTAAGAATCATCATCAATAAATCACATTAATTTCACAATAAAGATAAATTATTTAGATCCACCTATAAAAAGCAGATTTAACACTTCCAGGTCAGGGCTTGTGCCGTTTCAGGCTCAATACTCAGTGTGGAGCATGCAGGAAGCAGCCTGTCTCTCTCTGTCTCTCTCTTCCTCTCCTTTCTTCTCTCTCTAGTACAATGAAAGTCTTTACAAAAAAAAAAAAAAAGCAGACTTAAAACTTTCTTTTCTCTAAGTGTAAAAAAATAAAATAAAATCTTCAGCTATCCTTTTATGGTCCTACTTAAACATAAAGCAAATAAAAATTTCTGTTATTTGCAGCTACCAAAAACCATTCTTATTCACCCTCAATCTTCAATTAGTAAAGACTAGAAATCCTGGATGTGCTGTTTGTGGTTCTCATTGCATAGAAACACGTTGAAGTTCCAAGTTTTCTTTTTTTTCCCTAATCTATTTAAAATGCACAAACACAGAACTAGTCTAAAATAAAATCTCTATGTAATTGTCAAAATTATAAGTAAATATTTAATACAGAAATCATTGGAGGTTTTAACACTATTATAAACTAAGCTCTGGTACCGAGAATAGATATCCAGTTAAAAAGCCTGCATGTAAAACCCACTGACTTCTTCTAGGACTAGCTTGACCTTAATACAGTGTTTCCCAAAATGCATGATCTTGAGAATTATCTTATTTGTTAAAAATACTTTCCCATGTTCTTTTCTTAGAGATTTTTATTCACTAGGTCTGTAGTGAAGCTATCTACACTAATAAAAGAGAAACATGCAAATTGGTGTCACTCCACTACGCCCACCAGCCAATCAGAGTGACTATGCAAATTATCCCAACAAAGATGGCAGTTAATTTGCATACCCAGGCATGGAGTGAAGACTGAAGACTGAAGGCTGAAGACAGAAGAGGCTTCCACAGCAGCCACAGCAGAGAAGCCAAGCCTCACTGCAGCTGCAGTGGAGAAGCCTCGACGCTTGTCTTCTCCACTGCAGCAGGACCCAAGGCCTGGGTCCCAGGTGCCAGAGGAAAACCGGTGCCAGTAGCCAGGGGAAGGAAAGCCTATTGTGCAAATCTTTGTGCAATGGGCTTTTGAGATATATATATATATATATCTATATATATATAGATATATATATATATAGATAGATATAGATATATATATATGTTTTTATTGATTTTTAGAGAAGAAGGGAGACAAATAGAGAGATAGAAACACTAATGAGAAACATCAATTGGCTGCCTCCTGCAAGCCCCCTACTGGGGATCAAGCCTGCAACCTGGGCATGTGCCCTGACCAGGAATTGAATCAGTGTCCTCTTGGTTCATAGGCTGATGAGCCACACCGGCAGGGCAACCTAAATTTATATTTGTAACAAGCCCATCCAATTGTTTCTCATGATCCACCTAGTTTGGATATTGCCAAAGCATTAAACAGACCTTTTTCACTTTCAGACGTTTGAGGAACTCTCCAATTTATAAGCTCTGGCGCAGGTATTCCAAATTGCCTCAGAATCATCCTTATCAGGAACTTTGGCAGGAAATTGGAAAGAACATGGAGCCTGGAGTTAGAAAACCTAGATTCAGTTTCTTCTGCCATTTACTAGCTGTGCAACCTTTATACTGGTCCCTGCACATTATGTGGAAATAACAAAACCAACCCTAACCTGCTTCACCAGCTTGTGGAAATCATTTGAGAATACTTGCAAAAGCACTTTGTAAATTAAGATGTCATCATCACAGTAAAATGTCATTAATTCAGCCTCTTCTAATTCATAATGTGTGAACATCGCTGTCTAACCTGCTGTGTTTTTTTCCACATTATCTATAAAGAGATCCTCACCTCCTTTCACATGACAGGCACTGATAGGTATTGGAACACACAGATAAGCAGCACCTTCCTGTTTCATAGCAAAATTATGAGGCTGAATGGGCAAGATTAGGGGAGCTTATTTACTGTATTAGTTCTGTTTATGTGACAAGACTGGAGTTTCGGCTATCATTAAAGTAAGCTTGGCAATATTTCTACTGGAAGTTAGCTTGGTGGTGAGCCGTAAATGCCAGTCATTACAGTAAAGCCAATCTGGAGAATGAGTTTTCTACACGTAAGGAATGTTAAGGGAACTTTAAAACTGGCATCTACTGACTAAAAGATACCGTCTTTTCCTGGCCTCCTTGAGAAGCGTATACTAAAGCAATACAGTATTACCGCCTTGGCAATTCAGTGTCATCAGCATAATCTGTAGTTTGGGGTACAGGTAAGGCTGAGACTATAGGTAAGAGATACTGAATCAACCCACTTAACTTGTAGCACTATATTCAGTGAAAACGTTCCCCAGTCTTAATGTCCATGTAGGAGAATACCAAGAGCATAGCATAATGGCACCCTCAGGGGCTACAGAGGTACATTTCTTCAAACGTTCAGGTCTGTACCAAGAGGACTGTTTTTGCCCCATCCCAGTTGCAGGAATGTGTGACCAAGTCTAGTTCTGCCAGCATCTTCATTGTTACCACAGATCACCTCTGCTTGTCCTCCTCACCAGTTTCCCATTCTTCATTCATCCCTGATGAGTCTCTTCCACTCTGCTGTCAGCACATGCTGCTCATCACTCCTCCCACTGCTGTTAAGCAGTCTACCACAGATGCACCCCGGTGACCTGCCTTGTCTAGCTGTTCTCTAGCTGAATGCATGAACTTGAGCAAGCCATTGCCTCTTCAAGCATACTTCCCTTAAAATAGTTCACCTGAAGAGGTCAGCCACAGCCCTCCCGGTTTTGTTAACCTATCATTATTCTCTTCTGCTTTCTAATGATTTTGCAATTTTCCTACTGACTATACTTTTGTAAAGATTGTCAACCAATTGTAGTATTCATTTTTTTTCCATGAAGCAATTAAACTATATGTTCAATGCTCTATGGTTAACTTTCTAGCACTTACTAATTATATACATTTACCTTTCAATGCCTTTACTACCAAAGAGATTTTCCAAGGAATTTGGTTCGATGTCTCTCTCCAACAATTCAAAAAAGTCTAAAGATTTTGCAAGGCTTGGGTTCATTTTATCATGTCTTCAAAACAAGAAAACTACATTTTGGTCAACATATCCTAGACTTTAACTTTTCTACTAATTCATCTCAGCCTTACCAATTAGCAGTATTTTACTGAAACTTTAAATTGGAAATCTTTCTTACAAAATGAAAATCTATTTGCAACAATTGTGTAAAGATCTGGGGATGAATAATAATATAGTACCCATATTCTTTTAATATTAAGATGAGTTGGTTTCCTATAACAATTTCCTAAACCTTAGATGAAGAAAGGTAGCTTATTACCAATGCTACTCAAGGACCTCTTTTTTATCTCATTGCATTCCAATCTTCCAAAACTGTTGTCTCAACCCTGTTGCAGTAATTTTATAACCAGTTTTTATCTAACCAGCTTTGGTTTAATTTCCATCTAGCTTTTTACGTGTTTTACCTGAGGTTTTAAAACAAAGAGGAAAAAGGTATACAACTTATTTTACAGCACAAAACCAAAAATTATAAAACACCCCACCTCCAACTGAACCTCAAGGGAAAAAATATTCATTCACTATTTATTATTTATTGTGAAGTTCTGAGGGGCTCTTAGTTTAGAACAAGATAATGCATGCCAACACATGGATGCATATGCATGCTTACACATACATACACACACACATACACACACACACACACACACAGCAACGACTAGAAAGGGAAAATGAAGAAAAGTCCACAAGAAAGAACAAAACAAGTACTATCAGAGTTCCAACAGCACATGATCACTTCCATGTGGACAGCTGCAAGGAAAAATTCCAAAGCTGGACTCTGGGAGAGGGTAAGACTTCAAAAAGAGAAAGAGTGAGGAAGAATGTGCAATATAAGGAAGAGCACTCCCGGCAGAGTGAAATAAATGTTCAACAACCACTGAAACTACTAAATGCTTCTGCACAAGCCAAACCACAGAGAAATGGGAAGGAACTGGAAAGTACGGGCATGGCTGGGACACAGTATGTCACTCAGAAATGCATCCAAGAGAGGATGCATAAAGGGCCACATTAGAAAATGAGACCAGAAATAAACAAAAGATCCCAGGAGAGTGATATTTGCACAGGCATTAGGAAACTGAAGTTTTTGTGTAAGATATAAGAGGTAATTCAATTGGGGATTTTTTTCCGGAAGATGAAACTTGCACCAAGGTGTAAGATTTAGTAGGGAGGTGTTATATGAGGGGAATCTGGAAAAAGGTATGGATGGGAGAAAGAATGTAATGATAGATTCAGTACGACATGGCAATTCCCTATCTAGATATGGAAAGAAAAGCATAAGACTTGGAGACAAGAGAGCAAACTGGCCACTTGCTGTATTTGGTTCACTGGCATAATTTATTTGGCCCATAGAGTTAACGTGGGAAATGTGCACCAACCTTAAAAAATTAAGAAACTTTTCACAATGGGGCCCACGTTACTGAAGGCAACAACTGGCTGAGTAGTGGCCATGCTAAGTCAACCACACTGGTCACCTGGACAGTTCCCAGACATGTGTTTACACCTGATCCACTTCACTCATTTACTTTATCTTCTGGAGACATTTGAAATTTGCCAACCTGATTTAGAGGCTAGGTGATTCTAAAATTAGCAAAATAAGGAAGTCCAAAACAGGTTGAGGAGAATAGAAAAGATGACTTTTAGACATGCTAGGAGTGAGATCTTGGATAACCATCCAGAAGGGAATAGACAGCAAGTTATTAGGAAATTTGAGAAAAAGTCTGGAAAAGAGAAGATGGATATTGATAGAAATAAGAATCATCCCCAGAAATAAATATGATAGCAAATACAACAACAGCAATATCAGATAGCATTTACTATTTAAATGCCACATACTTAGAACAGTATCTGGCATCTTACACCCATTCACTCATTTAATTATTACTTTAGCCCTAACCGGTTTGGCTCAGTCGGCCTGTGGACTGAAGGGTCCCAGGTTCAATTCGGGTCAAGGGCATGTACCTTGGTTGCGGGCACATCCCCAGTAGGGGGCATGCAGGAGGCAGCTGATCGATGTTTCTCTCTCATCGATGTTTCTAACTCTCTATCCCTCTCCCTTCCTCTCAGTAAAAAAATCAATAAAATATATATTTTTAAAAAAATTATTACTTTAAATGTATTGTTATCCCAATGTGACAGATGAGGAAACTGAGGCACACAGAAGTTAAGGTGATATTGCTTATAAACTGGCAGACCTGGGATTCAAAAGCAAGTAGTCTAGTTTCATAGTTTATACTATGAGAATTCCTTCCTGAAGTTATAGCCTGTATTTTGTTTCTAAGATTCATAATAACTTCAGAAAATATCGAGAAGATAATTCCCCCAAATTACATTATCCTTTAATCTCAAAAATAGTGGAACACCTTACTTAATAGATATTTTCATTCATTCAACAAATATGTATTAAGACTATGTGCAGGCACTATTCTAGGTGCTTAACATACTTAAGTGAATAAAAAAATAAATTTTAAAAAAAACAGACCTTGCCTTTATGGGCTTCCATTCTAGTGGGTAGACAAATAAGAAACACCTAAATGAGGGAAGTGTACAGTATGGGAGATGGTGACAAAAGCTATGACAAAAGGACAAACAGAAAGGACAAAGAGATCACAAGTGGGATGCAAAAGAGAGGGTTGTGAATTTGAAGGTAGTAGGGAAGGTCTCAATGAGAAAGTGATATTTGAGCAAAGTTTGAAGAAAGTAAGAGGAGTGAGCCACATGGATATGTGGGGAAAGAGCATTCAGGAAGAGAGAACAGCCAAAGGCCCCAAGGCAGCAATGCCATACCAAGTTTGTTCAAGGGACTGAGTTCAAAGAAATGTGTTCAAGCAAGAAATGCTTGTGTTGAAAGGGAGAGTGAGAGGGAAAGCGGGCAGAGGTGAGGTGAGACGTAAAAGAAGGCAGGAAGCAGGTGGTTGAAAGCCTTGTCAACCACATGAAGAATTTTGGTTTTAATCTCAACAGGATAAGAAGCCACTGGAGGGATCTGGGCAGGGGGATCACATAATCTAATGAGATTTTCAGGATCACTCTCGCTACTGTGTCAGAATCCACTGTAGGGGAGCCATGGTGGAATCAGAGAACAGGAGGCCTTTATTATATAGAGGCAAGAGATTTCAGTGGCTTATCCCAGAGTGGTAGAAGGAATTGTACTCTCGATATGTTGAAGTTATAGTCAATGGGATTTCCTAATAGACTATACTTGGGGCAAGAGAAGACTAAAAAAATCACTGGAAGGTTTTTATAAATGTAATTGAAAAGTTGCACATAACAAAATTTTTCTAAGTTTATCATATCTTAGGTTCACTAGGGAGAACCATACTTCAAGGAACCACTTAGTAAATCTTTCACAAAGCAAGGAATTCTCCCTGTAGTAGCACTAATCACCTCCTAAATAATCTGTTAATAACTTCAGATTTCCAATAGTATGTATGCTGAGTAAACTACATTATTTCTTGGTTTCAACAATTCCTTTTCATCAAATAAGACTAATTTGTACCAATAAAAGATGTTCTTAACTATGTTACTTGGTATCCATAAAAACACTGAGGACTGCCCTAGAACCTCATTTACATCTCATTTCCTTGTCATCATAATCCTGAAAAAGAATCAGCTCCATTTAATAGATGAAGGACGTTATGCTCAAAGACTAATGATCTTTGGCCAAAGTCAAACAGCTTGGTAAACAGCAAAGTTGACTCTTGCTGCACTGACTCCAAAGCCAATCTTCCTGTTGCCACTACTGTTCCCCAGTATAATATTATTGAGAAGCAGTAATTGTTCAAAATCTTGTTTCCTAACCTCCCCTCCCGTTCCCCACTGACTAGGTCATTTAAATGGAAATAATGACACTTAATGGTGGTAAAGATAATTCTTCAGAAACTTGATCATCTCCCTGGAATTGTCAGTAGAAAGAGGACAAATGTGCTGTTTCACTAAACAAAATGAATACATAAAACAAAGCATTTCCTCTGATATGGATTTGTGACAGGCTTCTCCACTATCACACCAGTGACCTTGAGAAAGCAATCACCCAGTTTCAGGGTTCATTTAACTGCCCTAAATCCCCAGTAAGACTGGAACTTTCCCACATCACAGAGGTTAGATTTTTCCCCCAGGGAGAAAGAGTTTCTGAGAGATGATATAACCAGGAAGTGCACAAAAGTGGCATCCCTTACTATAAAGTGTGAACTTATTTTTTAAAGGCAATTTTAACTGAGATTATCTGAATAACTTGTACTGGTCTATCTTTGTGGCAGTGCAACTTCAAGAAGATCACAGAAACAAGGAATTCTGTTTAAAGTTGCACTTCGACATTACCCTCAATTGTTTCCCATGTTCTTAGGGGTCATTAAGCAGCCTGTGTGCTGGCCCCTTCTCCCCTCTCCACACCCATCTGCCGGAAGCCGGTCCATCCTTGCTGCTTGAAACAGTCGCTGCAGAGAAGAAATATCTGCACAGTATATGTTTCAAAGGACCTGGCGTATATGGCATACCGTTCTTAACATGTTTGCTCCCCTTAGTACTATGTGTTTTAACCAAGGTCACCTCTCCGAGAAAGGTTATTTCCCCAGGTAGGGATTTTTCCCTGAAGTTAGGGAGGGAATAAAACCCCTTAACTAAATGCCTGGCGGGTAGTTAACCACTTTACCTACGAACAATCACCCTTAAACTACATAATCTTTACTCCCTGGAATGGAGATAAGAAACGCCCTAACCTTTGGAATAGAAATTGACAGGATTAAAATCAACTGGTATAAATACAGATGTAACAAGACAATAAAAGACAAACAGAACTTGGCTGGAGATCCTGGCTAGGCTGCTGATCAACTGAACGCTGTCTCCGTATCATTCCTTCTTCGCCGACTCCATCCACACCTTGGGGAACCCCTGGACCTGCTGGGGCTGACCCCCAACACCCATCTTACTCATGTCCACCCTTTCTCAGCTTTAGTCACTATGCCTTGTTTTACCATGGCCTGCACTATTTCTGCGATGTGAGCCAAACATTTGAAAGGAATTCCTGGTATCATTATTTCAACTAATAAGACTGAGACTTTCCCAGTCCAATCCAATCAGACCTGCACACCTATATCTCCATTAGCATTTTCACCAACCAATCAGGACAATGCTTTTTAGACCAAACTGTGAAGATTTGGTGTCCTCATTTGCATAAGGACAGACCAATCAGGGACCAAGATTGGGGATTTTTCTCTATATAGGTCAGCTCCACTCTGGCTCATAGAGCACACTTGCCCTTTCCACCAAAGACTGAAGACTGTGTTTTCCCAGCTGGAGCTGAAACTCCAAAGACATCTCACAGATTTCAGCAGAACTGTCTAGCAGGAGGGAGGCCTCGCCCTAGGGCCACCTCCCCACAGCCATGTGTTCAGTAGCTCAGTAACACAGTTGAGATGTTTCCACTAAATAGTTTCCTTCTTCATTAATACCCCAAATTGGGGATTCCTGCTGGCATTGAATTGGCACCAATGACCTATGGTTGACAATATAAATATATGTTATAATATATAATAATATATATAATAATGACAAGTTATTACGCAGTTAATGTGCCAGGCACTGCACTATCTATTTTACATAAAATAAGTGTTCTCTTCTCATTTACCCTTCACAATAATCCTATGAAACAGGCACTAGTATTATTCTCATTTTGGGAGATATTTACTACCTGACTCAATGTTAATAAGTACAGGACCTAGAATTCAAGTCTAGGCTTGAGTCTCCAAGGCCTCAAGTTTGACCTCCAAATAGGAAAACTGGACATTGCACAGAAAGGAAGGAGAAGAACAGAAAAAGTGGGGATGGGGGGAGACAATGGGGACTGGTGGAAGGGTGTGTGGGTGAAGGAGATATTCTGGTACAGAGGACAGAGGCTGAATTTCTAATTCCAGGAAACCTTCCTCCTCAGTTTTTCCTCCAAGTAAGATCATGCTTTTATTTATTTATTTATTCCTCACCCAAGGACATGCTTAGAGGAAGGGAGGGAGGGAGAGAGAAAGAAACATCAATCGATTGCCTTCTGCACATGCCCCAATGGAGGACCAAACCCGCAACCCAGGTATGTACCCTGATCGGGAATCAAACCGACAACCTTTCAGTGCACAGGACAACACTCAACCAACCGAGTCATTCAGCCAGGCAAGGCATGCTTTCAGGTTTGATTCTCTAGCTGCATCTGCTGCTTCTTACGCGGTTCTAGCACTAGTGCTCTAAGGGCACCCTGCTAACTCCCATCTGGAGATCTTGTTCCATTTAGACCCATGGACTCTGTTTTCAGAGATAAAGTACAAATGAATAAATATCTTTCAGAATTTTTATAACTAAATTCATTTGTTTCTGTGCCCTCCTACAGCTGTCTACTTTTTGAAAACAAAACAAAAAACAACAGTTTTAAAAAACAGACAAACAATAAAAAAAAAAAACCCTCTACTATGATCAACATTAGCTCACCAGCAAGAACAGGTACCCTAGAGTTTCCCGAATGTCAACAGGGAACACATTACATTTACCAAGATGGACCTCCAGAGAGTCACTAAATCTATTTGAGAATGCCAGAGTGATAAACAGAAAACAGCATCAAGGTCAGGTCCAGCCATATACTGAGCACCTGAGTGCCTTTCCAAGTTTTCTCAGGCAGCAACAAGATTCATGGTTGCACATCTGAAGAAAATCCTGACCTACTTGATTTCAAAATCAAGTAGCTATTTTGCAATACTTCCAGAAACACCAAACATGTGCAAACTTGAAAGTGTGCCTTCAATCAAAAAGCAATAAAGTTTCTAGGTATAAAGGAATCCACCTCCACATACTATGCAATCTGTAAGCTAATCACCAATACACACAGCATGTAGATGTTGCAGAGGAGACAACTTGATTTCAAATCCTGATTCTGTAACCCACTAGCTATGAAACTGAAGACAAGGGATGTCATTAACCTAAGTCTCCATTTCCTCCTCTGGGAATAATGCATTACAGTTCAAAGAGAGAGTAAAGATAATCTATGTTTTCAAGCCTCAACCAGAGCACCAATATACTCAATGGTGAAAAAATGAAATCTTTACCTGTAAGATCAGGAGCAAGATAAGTAAGCCCACTCTTGCCACTGTTATTCAATATAGAGGCCCGGTGCATGAAATTCACGAGGAGCAGGCCTAAGCCAGCAGGCAGAATCCCTCTCGCAGTCCAGGACCCCTCACTCCTTGCACCCCAACTGCTCACTGATCCTTACCCACTAGGCTCACTGCTCCTTAGCGCTGCCACAGAGGTGGGAGAGGATCCTGCCACTGCCCACTGCACTCACCAGCCGTGAGCCTGGCTACTGGCTGAGTAGCGTTCCCCCTGTGGGAGCACACTGACTACCAGGAGGCAGCTCCTGTGTTGAGCATCTGCCCCCTGGTGGTCAGTGCACATCATAGTGACCGGTCATTCTGGTCATTCCACCACAACTAATTAGGCTCTTATTGTACAGATTTTATAGATAATACTGGAAGTCTTATCCAGAGCAATTAGGGAAGAAAAAAGAATAAAAGATATCTAAGTTACAGGGTTGTACAATCATGAAGAAGTAAAATGAAGAAGTAAAACTGCCACTTTTTGCAGATGGCATGATTCTTTATATAGAAAACCCTAAAGACTCTAACAAAAAATTTTAGAAAAACAATAAAAAAATACCATAAAGTTGCAAGATATAAAATCAATGTACAAAATCCAATGTGTTCCTTTATACCAGTGGTTCTCAACCTTCCTAATGCCGCGACCCTTTAATACAGTTCCTCATGTTGTGGTGACCCCCAATTTCATTGTTACAAATTGAACATAATTAAAGCATAGTGATGAATCACAAAAACAATATGTAATTATATATGTGTTTTCCAATGGTCTTAGGCGACCCCTGTGAAAGGGTCGTTCGACCCCCAAAGGGGTCGCGACCCACAGGTTGAGAACCGCTGCTTTATACTAACAATGAAATCTCAGAAAAAGAAAGAAAAAAAAACATTTCCTTTTGCAATTACAACAAAAAGAATAAAACACCTAGAAATAAACTTAACAAAGGATGTGAAGGACCTATATACTGACTACTACAAGACATTATTAAAAGAAACTGAAAAAGACACAAAGAAATGGAAAGATACTCCATGTTCATGAATTAGAAGAATCAACATGGTTAAAATGGTCATATTACCCAAAGCAACACACAGATCTAATGCAATCGCCATCAAAAATTACAATGGCATTTTTTTAAAGAAAAGAAAAAAAAGTCATCAGATAAGTATGGAAACACAAGACTCCAAATAGTCAAAGCAATTCTGAGAAAAAGCACTTAAAATGAACCTTGAAATGTGTACTAAAGAAACCAGTCACAAAAGGACAAATATTGTATGATTCCATGTATATGAAATATCCAGAATAGATAAATGTATACAGAAAGTAAATTAGTGGTTGACTAGGACTCAAGGGGTTTGGGGTTCGGGGCTGACAGCTAATGGGTACAGGGTTTCTTTTAAGGAGGATGGAAATGTTCTAAAATTAGACTGTAATGATGATTGTACAACCCTGTAACTATGATAAAAATCTTGATTTGTACTTTAAATGGGTTAAAGTGTATGGTATATGAATTATATCTCAATAAAGATATTTTAAAATCTAACCCATTAACTGATTAGTGGATCCTTTTTCTTTCCTTCCTAGAGAAATATCCTCTCCATTAAAAACTAAAAAGAAGAGCTCAGAGTGCTTTCTTGGGTTTGAAGCTATAAAATATCTTGGCTTTGGAAATATGCTTACATCTCTTTGCATCCATCTTCTCCACTTGATTTCAAATATCAATCATTTTTTTTAATTTTTTTTTGTTTTATTGATTTTTTACAGAGAGGAAGGGAGAGAGATAGAGAGTTAGAAACATCGATGAGAGAGGAACATCGATCAGCTGCCTCCTACACATCTCCCACTGGGGATGTGCCCGCAACCCAGGTACATGCCCTTGACCGAATCGAACCCGGGACCCTTCAGTCCGCAAGCCGACGCTCTATCCACCGAGCCAAACCGGTTTCGGCAATATCAATCATTTTTTATGAACTCCAATGAATGCAAAATATTTATGCCAGGATAGATAAATGCAAAATGTATCTACGCTCAAACTAAATCCTACAGATTACATTCTCTATTGCTCCCCAACAATAACTGTTCTCTGTTTTAGTACGAACTGACCACCTTTGTTAACAATCTTCTTTTGAGTACTTGCTACAGTGACTTTCAAACAACTAAAGCTCCACTTTCACAGGATCTCTTTGTTCTCCTAAGAAATACAGGGAGTATGGCATCAAATGACAGCCCAAACAATCTTTCCCTGTTAAAACTGGCTAAACCCATCTGCTAAGGGCCTAAGGACATCAGCATTATTCACTTGAGTGGGAATGTTACAGGAGCAACCTAGAGAAGAGATAATCTTGCTCTTGGTTAGGAGATAAAGGAGACAAATTAGAATATGGGCCAACTAATGGATAACGGTCTTAAAAACCTAATTAGACTAAGGAAAATGTTGTCTGGAATATTTTTACTGATTGCAAAGGGAATCTGTATTTCGGGAGTTTTCCAAACTTTTTTTAAAATATATTTTTATTGATTCCAAGAGAGGATGGGAGAGGAAGAGAGAGATAGAACCATCAATGATGAGAGAGAATCATTGACAGGCTGCCTCCTGCACGGCCCACACTGGGGATTAAGCTGGCAACCCTGGCATAGGCCCTGACTGGGAATAGAGCCATGACCTCCTAGTTCATAGATCAATGCTCAACTACTGAGACACCCCAGCTGGGCCAAGCTTTTGTTTTTAAGTTTAGAAGAGCTTATATCTGATCAACATGCCAGTTACTGTGGGAAAATACAGAAAAATGCCTCTCAGAATCTAAAATACGAGGAGAAATTAAACATAGTCACTGAAGAGACTTAAGAATAACAAGGATAAAAATATACTATCAACTCAATGCGCATTCTATATAATAAAAGCCTAATATGCTGCCGAAACCGGTTTGGCTCAGTGGATAGAGCGTTGGCCTGTGGACTGAAAGGTCCCAGGTTCGATTCCGGTCAAGGGCATGTACCTGGGTTGCGGGCACATCCCCACTGGGAGGTGTGCAGGAGGCAGATGATCGATGTTTCTCTCTCATCGATGTTTCTGACTATCTCTCTCCCTTCCTCTCTGTGAAAAATCAATAAAATATATTTTTTTAAAAAAAAAGCCTAATATGCTAAGTGTCTGGTTGTCTGTTCAACCAATCAAAGCGTAATATGTTGATGATATGTGAAGGTCGCTCAACCGCTCACTATGATATGCACTGACCACCAGGGGGCAGACAGTCAACCGGTCAACCAGTGACTATGACATGCACTGTCCACCAGGGGGGAGACACTCTGACTGATAGGTTAGCTTGCTGCTAGGGTCCAGTCGATCCGGACTGAGCGAGATGGGCTGGATCCGCCCTGGAACCCTCCCTGATCGTGCACCAGTGGGGTCCCTCTGCCTGGCCTGCACCCTCTTGCAACCCGGGACCCCTGGGGGATGTCGGAGAGCCAGTTTCGGCCCAATCCTGCAGGCCAGGCCAGGCCGAAGGTCCCCACTGGTGCACAAATTCGTGCACTGGGCCTCTAGTTACTATATAATACTTAAAATATTGACTTGATTATGGAGAGGAAGATGTTAAATGAACACTAGTTCTAGAAAGTAGGTGATGCCTCCTTAATACTGCCTGCTAATTGCTTTTATTTAAAGAAGGGTGCACAGGTCCAAGTAATCAATTCTGTAAGGGAGAAAACTTATTTGTACTATTCACCAATTAATTCTAAACTCCTAATCTTGGTCGAACAAATTACCTGTTTTTTTTGTTGTTTTTTTTTTTTTTTTAATATATTTTATTGATTTTTTAAAGAGAGGAAGGGATAGAGATAGAGAGTTAGAAACATCGATGAGAGAGAAACATCGATCAGCTGCCTCCTGCACATCCCCTACTGGGGATATGCCCGCAACCCAGGTACATGCCCTTGACCGGAATCAAACCTTGGACCTTTCAGTCCGCAGGCCGACGCTCTATCCACTGAGCCAAACCGGTTTCGGCAAATTACCTGTTTTTTAAGCACAATTTAACTCTATTTCTTCAAGTGTCATCTCTGCTGGTTTTGTTCTTCAAATTATTTAAGTTCACCCCTCCAACTGATACAAAGAACTGGTTTCTACTCTTAATAATGTTGTTTCTTAAGATTCCCTGAATTTGGAGTGATAAAGGAAGTACTTTAGGATCCAGACCACAACTTATAAGTAATGTTACAAATAATTTGGTCATTTCTTCTGCTTAAGTATTTTAAAAAGAGAGATTTTCCAACAATTCAGGGTAAACTCAACAATATTTCACTTTATCACACTATGATCCACTCCGCTATATTCCAGTTCAAATTTCATTTCTAAATCTTTTAGACATTTCCCTTAATTTATCAAAAATCCTTCCTCTGGGATGAAATCTTTTCAATACAAATATTACTCATCAAATGACAATGTCACATCACTTGACTTCTACTGTGGACTCATATAGATGACTTAGGCCATTTGAGTTCTCAGCCACAATGGTCAATTATAGATATTTTTTTAAAGCTATTAACATTAATCTTTGCTTACAAATTACAGAACTTCATCTTGATAAATGATTTCATAAGACACTGGAATCTTGTGTAACTATTTCAAAAGTCCACAATCAAGTTCTCTGAACCTCATAATCAAGAACTTGGGCAAGCTAATTGTGAAATTATAATCTTGATTATAAACAAGTTGAGCACTTCACTTGTACTTTCAATGATTATTTTTTTTTAAGTGATTTTTAAAAATTAGTCCCATGTTAATAGCTACTTCACATAGTGGACCGAGCTCTCACAAATATATTCCTATTTGAGATGTTTTCTTTATGTTGCCACCCCAAAAGGTTATTTAAATGTATTTGAATGAGAGAATATGGAGTAACATTATTTGTGTACCTTACTTGAACCTAGTCTGATAGCAACTTCTAAACACTCCAGAATTCAATAAAATTCTTGGTGAAGTGAACATTCAATTATAAAACAGCAGAATAATCACATCAGAGAATGACTACAACATATCACTTGGTTTAAAAAAAACACGCTAAAAGAAACGAAAAGATAAGAAACAAAAAAAGTAGAATAAGAAAAAAAAAGCAAGCACAAGCCTTTCCTGAAGGCGATATTCTCAGCTTCTCCAATCTGACTTTCCGCTTCCATTTTCAAAATCCTCCGACTGGATGGAACAAGGTCCATTTGTTTAGCTCACTCTTTGTGAGAATACTTTTTTCTGCACAATATATTTCTGATTTCTACATGAAGAGTCACCGTTTTTGCAGAAGCAATAGTTCTTACTACTTTTTAGATTCCACAACAGTTTAGCGAGGATTTTTTTTTTGTAAATTACATGAAATTGGCCGAATCCAAGTGATTCCAAGGAGCAGAAAGACTTTGTAAATTCTATGTCCTCTTCCTCCAGCCCTCAACCCTACCCCTCCGCCCCACTCCTACCTCCCCCCCTCCCCCCCAAAAGTCAACAGAATGGTTTTGCATCCTTAGCAGAGGGCCAGTGTTCAAATCAAACTTAAAACTTTTATCTTTAAAACACGACTAAAAGGCGAACCAAGGTGGGCAGAGTGTAACTGAAAAGGCTGCAAGGAGTCTGACTGACCACGTGCCCTGAACCCGGAACGGCTTAAATGACACGAGCCCCTGAGAGTTCGGTCCAGAGTTCTTCAGCACCTACCAAGTAGCACTGTGGGGTCGCTGAGTTACGCCACGAGTGTGTTTAGCTAGCACTTAGAAACTCTGCAAGTCTAGGCGAGCCCGACATGGCTAAGGCGGCGGCCCGGGACGCAGGAGTTTCGGGAAGGAGGAGAGGAGAGTTGGAGAAGGGAGGCCACGCGCTGGGCCCGGAACTGGTCGGCGCCGGCCAGGCCGGGGCCCCGGTGGCGCGAGCCGCTGCAAGAGCGAGGATGCGGGCGTCGCTGGATCCGACTCACCTGCCCATTCACCGAGCTCTGGTCCAACCCCAGGCCCGTGACCCAACCCCCAGACTCGAAAGGCCGTGAAGAGCGAGTAGGAGATGCGCAGGGCCAGGTAGGCCACGGTGCCCGCGCCCACCCAGTACAGGAAGCCGGCCGCAGGGAGAGCGCTCTCCATGGCTATTAACCAGGCCTTACTACCCTCGTGAATGAAAAAAACAAGAAAAACTAATGAATGAATCCTGGAAGTGGCGCCCGTCGTGACGCAGCGGACGACCCTGATAGGCGCCGCTCCGACACAGTATCGGCCTAAACCCCGCCCACAACGCCATATCCGTGCCACCATTGGTGATCTATTGTTTCCTTTGCGTGTATGCGCCAGCTATTGGCTAACTTCAGTTTCACTTCCCCGCCCATATCCCCTCCCTTGCGCTCACCGGGGCGGGTTTCCGTTCTAGAGAGGCTGATCCCCAGCCAATCAAGATTCAGCCCCGCCCTACACGTCACCACGCCCCCGGGAACTCGACGGAGGGCGCCGGTCTCACCCCACCAAATAACCCAGGTCTTTCATTGGCTGCAGCTGTCCTCGCGATTGCGGAAGACTGCACTCCGATTGGCCACTCAGACCCAGCGTGGTTTGAAGAGGGAACAGGTTGAGAAGCCACTAGTGAACAGCAGATTGTAGTAAGAAGCAGGCGTGGAGCCCGGGTGTTATTTTCAGCTCTTTATTTTATTTATTTTTTTTTTTAATATATTTTATTGATTTTTTACAGAGAGGAAGGGAGAGAGATAGAGAGTTAGAAACATCGATGAGCGAGAAACATCGATCAGCTGCCTCCTGCACATCTCCCACTGGGGATGTGCCCGCAACCCAGGTACATGCCCCTGACCGGAATCGAACCTGGGACCTTTCAGTCCGCAGGCCGACGCTCTATCCACTGAGCCAAACCGGTTTCGGCTATTTTCAGCTCTTTAGAAAGGATTTTATCATTGTTAACTGTGCTGTGATGGCTCCCATTGTTGTAAGGATGCCTCAAGAAGTCGAATTAAAGAGTCACACTTATTGCAAATCCAGGACTATGAGGGGGCATTTCGCTCTCCCAGATCTCACAGTGATAAGATGGCCACAACACCAGATTTATATAGGCAAAGATCACAAAGGTATTGATTACATCCCAAGGTTTGGAATGAGGAACCTGGTTTGCAAAAAAAGCAGTTTATAGGAGCAGAAGCAGCATGTTATCTAAATTACAGTTTTTGGGTCTCTGGAACACTGAATTGACAGAAACACATTATCTAGAGCCCTCGGGTCTGGAATGAGGAGTCTGGTCAGACTTAAGCATGTTATCTAAATTACAGTTTTTGGGTCTCCGGGTCACTGGGTCAACAGGGACACGTTAACTGGAGCCCTCTGACCTTGGGATAACTGTGCTGTCCTTCCCAGGTAAAGGAAAATGTGCTTTCTAAGACCAGTATGGCCACAACCCATGGGATATTCACATTACAATCAATAGGGTATTTAATCGAATGGGATAATTCATATAATTCAGAAAATCAAAATAACTTTTCTATTATTTTAGCAAACAAATATGTACAGAAACCAAACAGCAGGGTTAAAGTTAAACTATAGTTTCTACCTGAGATGATTGCTACCATACTTCACCATAAACCTTTCCAGATAAAGTCTTGCATCTGCTGCTCCTGTGCCTTCCCCACAGCACCTCTTCGCTCTGGTGACACTCACTCATTGAGGGCCTTTTGAATGCCCGGCCTCCCTCCCCGGACGGATCACTAAACTACAAACATAGTTCCCAGAGCCTTGGAGATCAAAGCAAATGGCTTCATGGAGACAAATTACTAATACACTATGACACAGAGCTGTAAGATGAATGAAAAATATAGGAACACAGCTTGGTGTACAATTAGTTTGGGGAAGGAACTCCATGTTTTAACTGGGCATTAAAGGATGATGTTTTTCTTTTACTTTCTTTTTTTATTTCCTTTGTTGTTGTTGTTGTTGTTGTTGGAGGGAAGTGAGTTGTGAGGGGGCACAAAAGTGTGCAATATGGGAACTACCTCAGCAAAATTCCAGAGGAGTGAGTCCATAAAATACATTTAAGAAATTGTGTAATGCAATAACATGCTTACCCTGTTATCCTCCTCTCAAGTATTTTTGTTTCCTTTTCTGGTATGGATTTGGGCTCATAAGGCACCTATTTTTTTCCTCTTTATCTCTTTCTGCCTAACTCCCACTCTCTTTTGAAGAATAGAGTGAAGAAATAAAATGGAGTTGCTATAGTCAAGATGCCAAATTACTAAAATCAAGTAGGTTGAGGCATGTGAAAACAATTCTGTTCCCATTTTAACTAGACTGAAAACTTAAACTTTCGAACTTTCTAATTGAAGTATGGTAGCAATCATCTCAGGTAGAAACTATAGTTTAACTCTAACCCTGCTGTTTGGCTTCTGTACTTATTTGCTTTGTTTAACAATAGAAAAGTTATTTTGATTTTCTGAATTATATAAATCACCCCATTCGATTAAATGCCCTATAGATTGTAATGTGACTATCCCATGGGTTGTGGTCATACTGGTCTTAGAAAGCACATTTTCCTTTACCTGGGAAGGGCAGCACAGTTATCCCAAGGTCAGAGGGCTCCAGTTAAGGGGTCCCTGTTGACTCAGTGACCCGGAGACCCAAAAACTGTCATTTAGATCACATGCTTAAGTCTGACCAGACTCCTCATTCCAGACCCGAGGGCTCTATCTAGATAATGTGTTTCTGTCAATTCAGTGATCCGGAGACCCAAAACTGTAATTTAGATAACATGCTTCTTCTGCTTCTGTAAACTGCTTTTTTTCGAACCAGGTTCCTCATTCCAAACCCTGGGATGTAATCAATACCTTTGTGATCTTTGCCCGTATAAATCTGGTGTTGTGGCCATCTTATCACTGTGAGATCTGGGAGAGCCAAAATGCCCCCTCATAGTCCCGGATTTGCAATAAATGTGACTCTTTAATTCGACTTCTTGAGGCGTCTTTGTGTGATTCGCAGGGTACATTAGTCTTGTATCAATGTGTGGATATACATCAAACCTCCAGAAAACCCTCTACCCCATGAAGGACTAAGGAAAGAATGTTGCTGTATCCCGATTGCCTGACATCCATTTTCCAGATCACCAGTTATCTAGACGATTGTCACATTGGACTAATCCATAGGCTAAGAATACAGAACTGATTCTTTTTAAGAATGTATTTTTTGCCCTGGCCGGTTTTGCTCAGTGGATAGAGCGCTGGCCTGTGGACTGTAGGGTCCCAGGTTCGACTCCTGATCAGGGCACATGCTTGGGTTGTGGGCTTGATCCTCAGTAGGGGGTGTGCAGGAGGCAGTCAATCGATGATTCTCTCTCATCACTGATGTTTCTATCCCTCTCCCCCTCTCCCTTCCTTTCTGAAATCAATAAAAATATTTTTAAAAATGTACTTTTTATTGTAAGAACTCTTAGCTTTTCTTTCTTCTTCAGAACACTCTGGGTATTGCCCAGTCATGTTTTCAGTTTGCAAACTCTAAGATCCTTAAATAAATATTTGTAATTTATTTCTAGCCAAAGCCTCTGGGCTCCTTTTGAGTTCATTCAACATTTATTAAATTCATTAAGTATAACCCTAAAGCTGTACTGTTCTTCATAAACTGTCAATTGTCGAGCAGAATTCAGTCATATGAGTTGAGCTGGCACATTTTGTTTTAATTGAATTTGATCCCTTTGTCTGGGGCTGTCTCTCCAATTGAACTGAAGTCCCACCATTCCTCTCCCCCGGCCTCTCCCTCTTGCTCCCCGCTCTGACTACAGTATAGTCCCAAATTTATATATCCCAGCTTATTATTGCTCACCATCAAAGGCACTCCAGATAGTCACTCCCCTTCTCCTTAGAATAGGGTGGGAGGAGGGGAGATCTTATAAATTAAAAATACCTATTTTTGTTGCATTTGTATGTATGTTGATGGCCACATTAGAATTTATGATTATTGGGAACCATATGCTATGAATCCACAGGACGTAGAACAGTTCCTGGAACTTAGGGACCTCAATAAATGTCTGACAAATAAATAGAAGTGTAGATCCGTTCATTCAACAAATATTATTGTGCTCTAATCATGTACCAGTAACTGGACGAGGTACTGGGTATACAATAGTGAGCAAATGGTCAATTCTTAGTCCTCATCCTACTCTACCATACCACAGTCGGGGGCCACTGGTTTCCTCAACAGCTGCTTCTTCCCAACGTCCTTTGCTGGCCCTTCCGCATGCTGGCCTCTAGTTGATGCAATACCCTTGGGCTCAGACCCCAGCTCTCTTTACTTCTCTACACTGTCTTCTTACATGGTTTTAACCTCTCCCTTGTTAATATCAACTGTAAATTGATGATTTCCAAATGTCTCTGGCCAACCTCAATTTCTGCTCAGGTGTGTGTGTGTGTGTATCCACATGTCTATCAATATCTCCACTGAGGCATAAAATAGAAATAAATATCTCAAACTTAACATGTCCAAAACAGAACTCTGCCCCCACCACACATACACATTTTTTCTTCCCATCTTTGTTAAAGGCACCACTATTTACCCTCTTTTAAAGATCTAAAACCCAGAGATCAACCTTGAATCTCTTCTTTCCATTACATTCCCATGTCCAATTCTTCAGCAAATCTTGTTCACTCTACCTCTAAAATATATCTTTTTTTTTTTTAAATGCAGGTGCTGGTTCTGCAGGTCTAGAGTAGAGCCTGAGAGTCCACATTCCTTTTTTTAACTATATTTTTTATTTATTTCACAGAGGAAGGGAGAGGGAGAGATAGAAACATCAATGATGAGAGAGAATCATTGATCCACTGCCTCCTGCACGCCCCCTACTGGGAATAGAGCCCGCAACCCAAGCATGTGCCCTTGACCGCAATCGAACCTGGGACCCTTCAGTCCGCAGGCTGACCCTCTATCCACTGAACCAAACCAGCTAGGGCTAAAATATATCTTAACTGACCACGCTTCCCAACTCCCGCTACTACACAATCCAAATCATAAGCACTTCTTGCCTGGAGTATGGCAATGGCATCCTAATTGGTTTCCCTGAAGCCTGGCTTGAGGTTTGTTCTCCATGAAGCAACTAGAGTATTTATATTTTTAAAGTAAATTAGATATTTTTTCTTTTGCTTAAATACCTCAAGAGCTTTATGTCACATTAGGAACAAAGTCCTCAAAGACTAGTTTATCTGCCCTGACTTCTCCAGCAGCAACCACCCTCTCCAATGCTTACTTGATTCCAGCCATACTTCCTGCAGTTTCTCGAGTAAGACAAGTTCATTCCAGTCTCAAAGCAGTTCTACTTTCTGTTCCCTCTCCCTGGAACCCCTTGCCCTCTATTTCTCAAGGCTCACCTCTTTATATTATTTAGGCTTTTGCTCATACATCCTCTTCCTTGGAGTGGTTTTCTCTGACTGCCCTACATAAATATCCAAGTAGCTTCTTTTCCTTTGCCCAGTTGCTATTTATTTTTTAGCTTAATTTGTTTCTCTCAAAGCACTTAATGCTTTCAAATCTTTTATTTGGTTTTGTCCTTCTTCCCAATAGACTGTAAGATCCTGAAAACAATGACTTCTTGTTCACATTGTATCTTCACTTAAGACGTGCACTGAAGAGTATCTGACACTTTATAGAAGTATCTGACACTTTATAGAAGTATCTGACACCTATAATGATGCCCTACTCCTACAGTATTTTGTGCTACAATTTAACATATAGACCAGGGTTGCTAGAAATTGACAGAGCCATACTAACCAAACATGAAACCATTAAGCTTTCCAAAGAGAAAGCAGTATCATAACATTTTTTTGGTCTCAGGTAAATCTAGGACCAAACCCTAATTCTAATTTTTTAAAAATATGTTTTATTGATTTTTTACAGAGAGAAAGGGAGAGGGATAGAGAGTTAGAAACATCAATGACAGGGAAAAATCAATTCAGCTGCCTCTTGCACACTCCCTACTGGGGATGTGCCCAGAACAGAGGTATATACCCTTGACCAGAATTGAACCTGAGACCCTTCAGTCCACACGCTGACGCTCTATCCACTGAGCCAAACCAGTTAGGGCCCTAATTCTAACTTTTATTAGCTGTATGATTTTATGAGGATTTAACTACTAAACATTCAATTCTACATCTGTAAGATGGGACATTATTGCTTAAGTGTTCCCCAGTGATTGGCAGATAAAAACTAATATTTAGTGAGGTAAGTATTACTCCTATCCCCATTTTAAAGATGAAGACACTGAAGCTTAAACCATTAGACAGTAGATGGAAGAATTGGGATTTCAACTAAAAAGTGTGGTTATGAAATCATATCTCAGGAACTAGTTCAAGAAGGCAACATACAAGCATGGTTAAGGCAGAGAAAAGTTTCTAGAAATATTTGGTCGTTACACAAATAACATACTCAGATACATCCACATGGGATTTCAGTCTCATTTATTTAAAAGATTTAAAGTTCAGAGTAGTCTTTAAAATGGAAAAAATGAGAATAAACAATATTGTATCATATTAGTATACAAATGTTCCCATTTAACTTTAAATTCGTTTTTAGTACTTCTGTAAATTTACTTTCAGATCAGATTTTCATGAGGAAATCAGGGGTTGTTCAATGTATTGAAAGAAAATTCCACAGTGAGGGAATTTCACAGAATTGAGACATTTTTGAGAATACCAGTACAACAGAGCGGAATCCTTTATTTGGGTGCACAATAAAACTTGCATATTTTAACAGTTCAGTCTTCTATCTCATCTTTGTTTAAATATAGCTAAACATACTGTACTTGCTCTCTCCTTTAAGTTGAGAGGGTGTTCAATCCTGGGTTAAGCAATAGTGCCATGAGAAACAAAACAATATAAATAAATTTTTAACGTTAGAAATTGTTAATATTTAACTTCCTTAACAAATAATATTACCATAGGAATGAACATGTTTATTATGCTTCAATTTGCATTATCATTTTCAAAGTGACCTCACATACACTACCCTATACAAATATCACAATAGCACCCACATTTTTCCAACAAGGAAACAGACTCTTTAAGATGAACTTCTTGCTTAACACATTGTGGACCAGTAGTTTTATTGCTAGCTTACCCAGTAGCCAGATAAGTTTCTACTGAACGAGTACAAAAAACATTTTACATAAATGTTAAAGGCACGCTTTAACATTAAATGCCCATTGCATTTTGAAGTTATTTATTACATGTTCTTACAAGCTAATATCTTTTTAAAGTATGATACTTTGTAAAACACTGTGTAATGTGAAGCGAAAGTTCTCGTGATCTGTCCGCAATGTGTTACGAATCACTCTGGGTGCAAAGGCCTGGTTTTAAACCAAGGTGTCTGCACTAAAAATCCAGGGCTTGCCCTAACCGGTTTGGCTCAGTGGATGGAGCATCGGCCTGTGGACTCAAGGGTCCCGGGTTCGATTCTGGTCAAGGGTATGTACCTTGGTTGCGGGCACATCCCCAGTAGGGAGTGTGCAGGAGGCAGCTGATCAATGTTTCTCTCTCATTGACGTTTCTAACTCTCTATCCCTCTCCCTTCCTCTCTGTAAAAAAATCAATAAAATACATTAAAAAAAATTAAAACCCAGGGCTCTTCCTACTCTATCACCTACCTTATAAGAGAAGTTAAGATCATGTTTCATAGATCCTCCTGTAAACGTATAAAACGAAACCCGTTCATTTTGAAACAAATGTTTAAAAATATAATTTTAATATTTTATTTTTTATTTTCAAAAGCTCATAGAAGCATATAAAATGAAACAGTATCCACCCTATTTCCTGTGCCTGTACATTGCAGCTGGCAATTTGGTGTGCATTCTTCCATTTCTTTTTCTCCGTGGGTATAAAACTATATGATACACACAACATATACTCTATACATACACACTTGTTTTAAAAGTAAAAATTTTGATCAAACAGACATAATCTGACAACTTTCTCATCACTATACCATTAAAAATACCACAGTGAAATCATGACATATTAATATTGTATATCAACTGGATTTCTTTATTGCACCAGCCTATCTAATATTCATCTCAACAACCTGACCCGAAATGCTCTTTCACTTTAAAAAAAGGTATCATTGTCAGCAAACCAGTTTAAAGCTGGGTGAAAGGGAAAGTAAACTGATAGTTGGGCAATATCACACACCAAAAATAACAAAACTTGGTGAATGTTACCCAAGCAAACTTAAAATAAATAACATAGGGGAATTTCAGAAATGTTCCTTCACTTAAATGCTTACTTTAGCAGTGGACTCAGAATTTGCTATCCTTACTCATATTTTTCCTAAAATTTGTAGCTTATTCAATTTCTATTATTTTTGCCTAGTTCTTTTCTTCTTTCCCTTTATTATTTCTGTACTAGAGGCCCAATGCACAAAAATTCGTGCAAGAGTAGGCCTTCCTTCCCCTGGCTGCTGGCATCGGCTTCCCTCTGGCACTTGGGACTTGGGCTTCTCTCCAGCTGCCGGCTGGCACCCAGGACCCGGGCTGCTTCCCTCTGGCTGCTGGCAGGCACCTGGAACCTGGGCTTCTCTACAGCCGCCGGCAGGCACCCAGGACCCGGCTGCTTCCCTCTAGCTGCTGGCAGGCACCTGGGACCTGGGCTTCGCTCTGGCCCTGGCTTCATGTGGAAGGACGTCCAGAAGGACATCTGGTCTAATTAGCATATTACCCTTTTATTATTATAGATATATTTCAGCATGTATCTAAAATTATACTTGCTCTTACCCCATCTGAAAATTTAATAGTAGTTCCTGTATACCATCAAATATTCCCAAATTTTTAATTGTCTTATCTTAAAATATGGTTCATTTGCAATTATTGACATGATTAAAGTGCTTTCATTTGAAGCACTTCTAAATCAAGCACCTGGAAGTCACATACCACATACCTTTTTCTCTTTCAAAGTTTCAAGGATACATACATGGAAGATTCATCAAATTGAGAAAATTTTAATGAACTGGAAAACTGAACAAGAAAGTAGGGTTACATTAAAAAAATGTTTGCTTTGATTAAGTCAGCTGCAAAAATAGCTAGCTAGCTAACAATACAAAGAACTACTGAAACTGAGTTGCTAAAAACAGATGTGAAAACAATAAACTAGATTCACTACAAATAAAGAAACCATCAGAAACATGTACAAACCAAGTCTATTTAGGGTGCAACTATTTAGGGTACCCACTTTCTGAATACCACAGGGAAAAGGAAAAGAATATGTGCATATCCTAAAGGTATAATACATAACTTCCTTCTTGGAGCTCAAAGCAAGTCGTCTTGATTTACAGTTGGACACAATGGAAGAAACTGCTCGTGGGTCCGAATACCTGTAGTAGATGAAATTCAGAGAGAAAGAAAAAACATGGTACAAATATCAACAGCTCATTGACACCAATCATCTGGAAATAAAATTTTGAAACTCTAATTTGGGAGAAATGACCTATATGCAAGACATGAGTAGTTTTAGGGTTCTGTTTTCTATTCCCAATCCATACCGTCTCTTACACACTCCTCCTTTACAGTTCTTATTTCTAAATGCATTCTACATTTTATTATATGTGTACATTTGTGGGCTTAATGAGGATATGAATGAACCTCTGTAAGTCCCTTAATATCGGTCTCTTTTTGGTCTGGTTTGTAGAGACCAAAAAGCCCAATTTTATTATTTCCACAAATTCCTCATAAATGAGCTTCTCACTCATCATTTCATGAATGTGATATTTTAATCATTTGTAAGGGAATGTCAAAAAGACTTCCTACTAAAACTGAGAATATTTATTATTCATACAAAATGTTTAATAACCTTGGCTTAACATAAAAGACCCTGTTTATAGAAATACAGTTAATTGCAAATTTGTAGAGAAAACAACAAAAAACAATTTGTGGATAAGATCATTTTTTAGTACAGGTTTCCAAGTGTATAGAAAACATGATTTTAAATATTTGAATGCTCCCACGAACAATATTTTTCTACTTTACTTTAAAAAATGTAACTGATACTGGAAAATATATCCACTTATATTTAATAGCTCTTTTTCCTGTTTAGATACTTATTGCTGTTCCAGGGTCTGCCAAAGTTTGCCGGGGTCCAACCCCAGCAGGTCCAGGGGTTCCCAAAGGCGTAGACGGAGTCGGCGAAGAAGGAAGGACACGGAGACAGTGTTCAGTTGATCAGCAGCCTAGCCAGGATCTCCAGCCAGGATCTCCAGCCAAGTTCTGGTCTGGATCTCCAGAGAGGTTCTGCTGTTTATTGTCTTGTTACATCCGTATTTATACCAGTTGATTTTAATCCTATCAATCTCTATTACAAAGGTTAGGGCATTTCTTATCTCCATTCCAGGGAGTAAAGATTATGTAGCTTAAGCGTGGTTGTTTGTAGTTAAAGTGATTAACTACCCGCCTGGCACTTAGTTAAGGAGTTTCATCCCCTCCCTGACTTCAGGGAAAAATCCCTACCTGCGGAAACAAGCTTTCTCGGAGAGGTGACCTTGGTTAAAACACACAGCGCTAAGGGGAGCAAACATATTAAGAACAGTATGCTATATACACCAGGTCCCTTGAAACATATGCTGTGCAGATGTTTCTATCCTGCAGCGACTGTGTCAAGCAGCAAGGATGGACCGGCTTCCGGCAAAAGTTGGCACCTCAATTCTTATAAGAAGACCTTTAACCTTCCCACTCTCACGGAATACTTGGATGTACTGGATTCTTGGCCCCAGATCCTGCCACTGCCTATGTTTTTTTCCAAGAGTTTTATGGTTCCAGATCTTACATTTAAGTCTTTAATCCATTGAGTTTGTTTTATATATGGTGTAAGAAAGTGGTTCAATATAATTTTTTTGCATGTATCTGTCCATTTTCCCCAACATCTTTACTGCATTATACATCGTTGCCTCCTTTGTCATAGATTGACCATACAAGTGAGGTTTTATTTCTGGGCTCTTTATTCTATTCCATTGATCTATTATGTTTTAACACCATACTGATACTACTTTAGTGTTGTTGTTGTTTTTTAATTTCAACTTATAATTGTTTGTTGCTAGAACATGAGCATTTTTAAGGCTCTTGGTATACTGTCCTTTTAAAAAAAAATCTTTTTCTTTTAATCGATTTCAGAGAGAGCAAGGGAGAGAGGTAGAAATGTCAACGATGAGAATCATTGATAGGCTGTCTCCTGCATGCCTCCCACTGGGGATCACGCATGCAACCAGGGCATGTGACCTGATGGGAAATCGAATCATGACCTCCTCGTGGTTCATGGGTTGATGATCAACCAGAGTCATACCAGCAGGGCAATACTGTCCTTTTTTTAAAGGTCATACCAATTTACATATCCAACAACATATGAGTGCCTGTTTGACACTTTAAGCACTGACCTTATTTAAACACTAGAGGCCCAGTGCACAAAATCTTGCATGGGTGCGGTCGGGAGGAGGAGGTGGCGGGAGGTTGGCCAGTTGGCCCACCCAGATTGGGCCCTATCAGGGCTGGATCGGCTGGGGGAAGGGGCCACAATCGATTGGCTGGCTGGCCCCGCCCTCAAATGGGGTGGGTTGGGGGTGCCAATCAGGGTCCAGCAGCCTGGGGGAGGGGCCATGGGTGGTTGGCCGGCCAGCCCCACCCCCTACTGAGGTGGGGTGGTGATCAGGGGCGGTGCTGGCCAGGGGAAGGAGCTATAGGCGGATCAGGTGGTGGAGGCTCATAGAGGGCATGGCCTGCCAGGGGAAGGGGCTGCAGAAAGTTGGCTGGACAGCCCCGCCCCCTACTGGGGTAGGGGGTGTGATCAGGAGTGGGGTGGCCAGGGGGTCTGCAGGAGGTTGGCTGCCCAGCCCCGCCTCCTATTGGGGTGAAGGGGTGCGATCAGGGGTGAGCTGGCCGGGGGGAGGGGCTGTGGGCCTGTCGTGGTGGGGCAGGCTGATCCGGGGCGCGGCTGGCCGGTGGGGAAGAGAGGGGGCGTTTGGCCAGCAGGCCCTGCTCTTGATCAGGGTGGGAGAGTCCGATCAGGGGCAGGCCGGCAGCGGGGAGTGGCCGCAAGGTTGGCTGCTGGCCCCACCCCCTTATCGGGCCAGTTCGCTGGCCACAGTGGGCGTCATAGTGACTGGTTGTTAGGTCGTTATGGCCATTACAGTACGTGCCTTTTTATATATATAGATTCCTGCCCCCCCAAGTTTGGAAGATTTTAAAAATAGTTTGTCTTTTAATTTACTTTCTTTGATTATGGAGAACTATAATGTTCTCTTCTTGGGTCTGGGGAGGAGTAGTGTTTGACCTCAGGCACAGAAAGTTTGATAATAAACCTTGGTTTACAGGACACCATCATTACTGACCTTTTAATTTAGTTTCTTTTACCTCTTTCCCCACTCCTATTCGCTCTCCTTTTCCCTCTGTGGGTAACTTTTCTCTTGTCCTAAGGAGATTGTTCCAATGTGTTTGACGTTTTTGAAATTTTCTTGCAAGGCATTTGTACCTATGTGTTTTCAGTTTATAAAAATGGTATTGTTGCCAAAACCGGTTTGGCTCAGTGGATAGAGCGTCGGCCTGCGGACTGAAAGGTCCCAGGTTCGATTCCGGTCAAGGGCATGTACCTGGGTTGCGGGCATATCCCCAGTAGGAGATGTGCGGGAGGCAGATGATCGATGTTTCTCTCTCATTGATGTTTCTAACTCTCTATCTCTCTCCCTTCCTCTCTGTAAAAAATCAATAAAATATATTTTAAAAAAAAATGGTATTGTTATAGCTTTCATTACTACTCTCACTAAACACTGTATTTTTAAAATACATACATATGTGGTGGATATATGTAGTCCTTCGCTTCTATTTAATGTATAGCACTATATGTATACCTCTACCATATTTTACCCACCCCTCTCCCCAATGATTAAGAACCCCAGGTTGGTCCTAAGGTTCTGTCACCAAAACATGTGATCAATATCCTCATAGTTGCTCCTTTAGAGACCTGTGTAAGACTTCTTGAGGACAAACACTGAGAAACAATTTCATATCTATATTCATTTAACTAAATTCTGCCAGATTGCTCTGCAGAATGGCTCCTACACTTCACATGTTCAGCAATGGTGTGAGGGTTCTTACCCCGTCCCCTTTTCATCAATACTTGACATTATCCATATTCCTAATTTTTGTTAGTCTACTGGGTATCTATACTAATAATAGAGGAATATGCAAATTTTCTGGGACACCGTCACAGTAACGACCAAACAGCAGGCTGCATGGGGTGACAAGGCCAGCAAGGGAGTTAGTGAGGGACAACCTAACAACTTAACAGCAGGCTCCGTGGGGCGACCAGGCTGGCAGGGGGGCAGTTAGGGACGACCAGGCAGGCAGGTGAGCAGTTAGTAGCCAGCAGTACCAGATTGTGAGAGGGATGTCCGACTGCCAGGGATCAGGCCTAAACCGGAAGTCAGACATCCCCCAAGGGGTCCTGGATTGGAGAGGGTGCAGGTTGGGCTGAGGGGACCCCCCACCTCTGTGCACAAATTTCGTGCACCAGGCCTCTAGTAAGGGTATATTTAATCTGAATCTCTCTGAATACTGAACCTGAAGCATATCTATGTTGTCAGCCCGTTCATAACCTTGGTGTATTTTTCTACTGCAGCTCTTGTTTTTTGTTTGATGCAGTGGGCATTCCTTGTTGTACTATAGAAAACAATTCCTTGTCAGATTTAAACATGCAAATATACTCTTCTATACTGCCACCTATTATAAATTATGAAGCAATTTTCCCAGTTATTACTGCATTACAAAGTACCCCAAACCTCAGAAGCTTAGAACCACGTTATTTTGCTTATAATTTTATGGGTCAAAAATTGAGAAGGGAGCCAATGGGCAGTTAATCTTATTTACATAGCCCAACCAGGGCAGTTGGTGCTGGAGGATCCATTTGCAAAATAGCTCCTTTCCTTACATGTCTGGTTCCTTGGTGCTCCTAGCCCTCTCTACTTGATGTCTCCAGGGCCTCTTTACATGACTTTGGGTTTCTCCCAATATAGTGATTTCACGGTGATTGCATGTCTTACATAGTAGCTGGTGTTCAAGAAGCAAGAAAAGCCCTATCCGGTTTGGCTCAATCGATAGAGCATCAGCCTGTGGACTGAAGGATCCCAGGTCTCATTCTGGTCAAAGGCACATGCCTGGGTTGCAGGCTCAATCCCTGGCTCAGGGCTTCTGGCTGAGCGCACTGACCACCAGTAGGGGGTGTGCAGGAGGCAGCTAATCTATGCTGGGGTCCAACCCCAGCAGGTCCAGGGGTCCCCAAGGGTGTGGACGGAGTCGGCGAAGAATGAATGACATGGAGGCAGTGTTCAGTTGATCAGCAGCCTAGCCTGGATCTCCAGCCAGGATCTCCAGCCAGGATCTCCAGCCAAGTTCTGGTCTGGATCTCCAGCGAAGTTCTGGTTAGGATCTCCAGAGAGGTTCTGCTTCAGATCTCCAGCCAGGTTCTGTGTCCATGTTCTCTTGCTAGGTTCTCCAGCCAGGATCTCTCGAAGTTCTGCTTAGGATCTCCAGCCAGGTTCTGTCCAGGTTCTCCAGCCAGGTTCAGTCACCAGGTTCTTGTCAGGTTCTCTTGCCAATTTCTGTAGTCAGGTTCAGTCCAGGATCTTTTGCCATGTTCTCTCGCTAGGTTCTGTCTCTAGGTTCTGAGGCCAGTTTCTGTCCAGGATCTTTTGCCATGTTCTCTCCAGCGAAGTTCTTCTGTCTCTAGAGAACGTTCTGTGTAGGTTCTGTGCCTAGGTTCTGTCTCTCTCTCTCTGTCTTAAGTTCTGTCTGCTGTTGTCTTGTTTCAACCGTATTTATACCAGTTGATTCCAATCCTATCAATCTCTATTTCAAAGGTTAGGGCGTTTCTTATCTCCATTCCAGGGAGTAAAGATTATGTAGCTTAAGCATGATTGTTCGTAGTTAAAGTGATTAATTACCCACCTGGCACTTAGTTAAGAGGTTTTATTCCCTCCTTAACTTCAGGGGAAAATCCCTACCTGGGGAAACAACCTTTCTCAGAGAGGTGACCTTGGTTAAAACACATAGTGCCAAGAAGGTGAGCAAACATTTTAAGAACAATATGCCATATATGCCAGGTCCTTTGAGACAGCAAGGATGGACCGGCTCCCGGCAGGAGATTATATATATATATATATATATGTATATATATATATACACACACATATATATATATATATATATAAAACTAGGGGCCCGGTGCACGAAATTCGTGCACTGGGTGTGTGTGGGGGGGGGGGGGGGGAGAGTGTCCCTCAGCCCAGCCTGCCCCCTCTCACATACTGGGAGCCCTCAGGCGTTGACCCCCATCACCCTCCGATCGCAGGATCGGCCCCTTGCCCAGGCCTGACGCCTCCGCCAGAGGTGTCAGGCTTGGACAGGGGACCCCCATCTCCCCCCGATCACTGGCTCTGGCCCCCGCCCAGGCCTGAGGCCTCTGGCCCAGGAATCATGCCTGGGCAGGGGACCCCCATCTCCCTCTGATCGCTTGCTCCACCCCCCGCCCAAGCCTGACGCCTCTGACCCAGGCTTCAGGCCTGGGCAAGGGGACCATCATATCCCCCCAATCCCCGGCTCCGCCCCCCACCCAGGCCTGATGCCTCAGCCAGAGGAGTTGACCCTCATCACCCTCCGATCACCAATCACCGGATCGGCCCCTTGACCAGGCCTGAGGCCTCCGGCAGAGGTGTCAGGCCTGGGCAGGGGACCCCCAGCTCCCCGCGGTTGCAGGCCCCGCCCCTGACCAGGCCTGACACCTCTGGCCTAGGCGTCCAGCCCAGGCAGCGGGGACCTGCAGTGGCAGCGGGGGGCGCCGCGATCGTGGGCTTCGCTTTAGGCCCAGGCAAGGGACCCCTAGCTCCTGGGACTGCCAGCTTCGACCATGCCCAGCTCCCATTGCTGGCTCCACTCCTACTTCCTGCTATCACTGGCCAGGGCGGCAAAGGCGCCTGATTCTCCGATCATGGCTGGGGGCAGGGCAAAGGCGGCCGCCATTGCCCTGCCCCCCAGCTCTTAGCTCCCCCCTGGGTTTTCGATCACTGTCAGTGGCAGGGGGCTTTTCCTGCTTTCCCTTTCGCCTCCCTGCATTGTGCCTACATATGCAAATTAGCCGCCATCTTGTTGGCAGTTAACTGCCAATCTTAGTTGGCAGTTAATTTGCATATAGCCCTGATTAGCCAATGAAAAAGGTATCGCCGTACGCCAATTACCATTTTTCTCTTTTATTAGTGAAGATATAGGAGATTATATATATATATATAATTTTTTTTTTAAAGAGGCAAGAAAAAGCTGTCAGGTCAGGTAAGAGCAACACTGGGACATCACCATATCTACCACATTCTCTTGGTCTAAGCCAGGGGTGGGGAACCTTTTTTCTGCCAAAAGCCATTTGGATACTTGTGAGCTATTCAAAATTATCAACTTAAACATTAGCCTGCTATATTTGGTCAAACATTTCATTAACTCACCCCTAATGCCTCAGACCAAAAGATTTCATAGTCCTTGTATGTTTACCACACCTGGCCTAAGCAGTCAAAGGGTCTAACAAAACTTAAAGAAGTGTAAAGATGCCACCTGCTGATAACAGTGACATCATCACATGCAGAAGAGCATGGGAACTGGGAGATGTTGTGGCCATCTTTGGAAAATATAATCTACCACATTATTTACTGGCATTTTTCTTTTTCTTTTGAGAATTATCAAACCATGGTTTAGCAATTTTCCTAATGATTTATAAAAAGTCTTTATATTACATATCTCAAACCTTTTATATTTATAAAAATCATGTTTCTTCCAAGTTTTCCTCCTCAGGTAGAAGATATAATAGATGTCTGTTCCATTTACCTTACTGCTATGTTTCTTTAAAAATAATTTATTAGGACAAAAAAATTATGTCTATGCACCTCAAGAAAAGTAATGAGCCCTAGCTGGTTTGACTCAGTGGATAGAGCATCGTCCTGCGGACCAAACGGTCCCAGGTTTGATTCCGGTCAAGGGCACGTACCTTGGTTGCAGGCTCCTCAGGCCCTGGCCCTGGTCGGGGCTCGTGCAGGAGGCAACCAATAAATGTGTTTCTCTCACATTGATGCTTCTGTCTTTTCTACTCTCCCTAAAAATCAATGGAAAAATATCCTCCAGTGAGGATTAACACCCCCCCCCCCCAAAGTAATGATGTTATAGGATCTTATTAAGGAACTAGAAGCCCGGTGCACGAAATTCATGCACGAGGGGAAGGGGGAGGTCCCTCAGCCCGGCCTGCACCCTCTCGCAATCCAGGACCCCTCCGGGGATGTCCAACTGCCAATTTAGGCTGATCCTGAAACCAACAGAGATCCCTTTGGCAATCCAGAACCACTGGCTCCTAACTGCTGGCCTGCCTGCCTGATCACCCATAACTGCTCACCTGCCTGCCTGATGGCCCCTAACCACTTGCCTGCCTGCCTGCCTGATGGCCCCTAACCACTTGCCTGCCTGCCTGATGGCCCCTAACCGCCTCTGCCTCAGCCCCTGCACCCAGAATCCTGGGTTCCCTCCTCCGGCCGGCCGCAGGCAATCGGGACCTGGACTTCCCTCCCTCTGGCCGGTCACAGGCACGCGGGACCCTGGAAGGCTTCGCCTGGGCCCCCGCTTTGTCAGGAAGGATGTCTGGAATGACATCTGGAAGACATCCGGTCTCATTAGCATATTACCCTTTTATTAGTATAGGTAAGTCATTTCACAATTATCTTAAAATTTAATTCATTATATTATAAATTCAAATTTGACAAAACAACTGTAACAAGTGGTACAGAAAAATTTAAAATCACTGATGTCTTCATTTTTAACTCTAATGCAATGGGCCTTCTGCCTCCTATACACTGCATATTCTATACCAGTGATTTTTCTTTGTTAAATGGCATTTAAATATATAAAATAAATATCAAAAATATAAGTCTTTGTTTTACTATGGTTGCAAATATAAAAAAATTTCTATATGTGACACGGCACCAGTGTTAAGTTAGGGTTTTTCAAAATGCTGACACGCCGAGCTCAAAAGGTTTGCCATCACTGTTCTATACCTTTGGTTAATACTAAAATAAAAAGAAACAAGTGGGTCATTCTTTTTTAAAAATATATATTGATTTCAGAGAGGAGGAGAGAGGGAGAGAGAGATAAACATCAATGATGAGAATCATTGACCAGCTGCCTCCTGCACGCCCACACTGGGGATGGGGCCCGCAACCCGGGCATATGCCCCAACAGGGATTTGAACCATGACCTCCTGGTTCACATGTCGACGCTCAACCACTGAGCCATGCCAGCTGGGCTGGTCATTCTTTTAATAGAACTTCAATGACAATATGGTTCCTGCCCCCTTAAAGAAACTTCTTTAAAAACAATTTAAAATCCAGAAATATGTTTATTTCAGAGTTTAAAAAAACAAATTGTAAAGCAGTTTACAGATAATTTTTTAGATTAGTATACACAGAACTGCTTTCTGCTTTTATGTGAATTCAAGGCTTCCTTCTTATATTTTCTTAAAACTTTCGCAAATATGTATTTCATGAGCATGTCAGGCAAAAAGTAATACTGTCTTCAAGGTAAACTTGTCTAAAAATGACAAGTCATGCATCTTTATTAACTAAAGACTGTTAATGTTAATAACAGAAAAAGAATCTAAAGCTCTATGTCTTGGATTTTTTTTTTCCATCCAAATTGGGGCACTTTGTGTTGAGGTTTAAAGAAGTCATTAACTCATTTCCCACCCCACCCCCACCTGGAATATAGAAATATAATATCTACATCATTTTAATTATAAAAATGTAATGACAAGAATGGTTTATTAAAATAGCATCCATATTAAGAATATTTTAGATGAAAATCTTTTTAAAAATGGGAGCAAATAATTTAAGAAATGTCATTTAAGTTCTAGAGCTCCATAAGCACACTGAGAAAGTTGAACCAAAAAAAAAAAGCAAATAAAAATAAGGAAGGTGGAGGACAAAGCAAAATTATCTATTAAGATCTTGCGAAGCTTTAAGATATAGAATCCTGTGACAGGATATATGCATACGATCTTCTTTTCTTTCCAATGGAAATTAATATCCTTTCATCTGACACAGTATTTTGGAGTAACTGTTGGTTTACTGTCTCTTGCCCCAAATATCGTATGATTAACACTCTGACTTCAAAAACTAGGGCCCAGCAGAGCAGAGATAATGTATTCTGTCCTGTAAATATATGTATGAAGAATCAGAAAATAAAATTCATCATTGACAGGTGTGGAAAAATTTTAAATACTTGTTCTTTCACTCAGAAACCTTCTTAAATTCCAAGAAGGTGAGGTGAGGGGGTGGAGATACACTTGTTGTGTAAGAGTACTGCAATCTAAAAAATGTATTAAAATTAAAAAAAAAAAACACACAAAGTACAAACTACAACTCTTCCTCTTCAAAGAATGTAAATGAAAGATAAGAGCCAAATTTCGAATGGGTGATTTGTTATCTTGCATATGCAATGTTACCACTCACAATGCGTTAATAAGAAATGCTTACTTTCAGCCATGTGAATAGTTATGTAAAGGAAAACAAAATTAGAAAGGAATTAAGTAAATGCCTCATTCAGACATGCCCACCCAATCCCACCACCCCTAGTGTTTCTAAATTTTTGCTACAATCTAAAATCAAAACTTTAATTTTTCATTATCTTCCAAATTACATTATTTGGAAGTACATTTGCGTTTCTTTTTTGAGTGAACACCAGCACCGAAGGCTTTCATTTATAACACCAAGGTCAGCAAAGTTACCCTTTAGTGTTGTTTCATCAAAAGGAGTTTCATCAAAACCACGCAAAGCCGAAGTTTCAAAAAACTTTTGGCATAACTATCAAATATGTATACACAACCTTAGGGGTAATCTTCTCCAAAAGGTAGTGGACCTACCATACTTTTCTGAAACTACAGTTGATGTTATGTATTACAAAAGGCATTTCACACCAGAAACAGAACTGAAGTGATGGAGGTGGAAAGCAGAGTACAAAATAAAGGCCTAAAAGAGTAAATGTTAGAACTCTTGGGTGTAAAACCTCACCATATCCTAGAGCAGCGGTTCTCAACCTGTGGGTCGCGACCCCTTTGGCGGTCGAACGGCCCTTTCACAGGGGTCTCCTAAGACCATCCTGCATATCAGATACTTACATTACGATTCATAACAGTAGCAACATTACAGTTATGAAGTAGCAACAAAAATAATTTTATGGTTGGGTCACAACATGAGGAACTGTATTTAAAGGGCCAGAAGTTTGAGAACCACTGTCCTAGAGAGACGTTGCCACAACCTTTTGCAGCGGGAGTTCAGGATCTGAAGGAGGGGCTGACAAACAAATGAAAGCACGAGACAAGAAATATGAATTTGGAAGGCATGGGGGATCACGTGGAGACCTCTCTCTTGGAGAGGCACACTGAAACTTGGCCGTATCCGCTTTTAATTCAGTTTTATATACACATCTTGCCCTCAGTAAGCACAGCAAACAGGTAGCAGACAGACCATCTCTTAAGGTCAACAAAGAACAGTGAAGATCAGAAGGTTTAGGAAACATTAACTTGGAGGCTATTAGGTCAGGAAATTGCTTCCAGCCACCACTAATCTCAACACAGCCCTGCTAACGCCCAAGGTCCACCAGCCTATCAGCCTTCCGTGTTCCTTGGTGCACTCTTATGACAGTATTGGGAAAACGTGGCTTCCCGCAAGACATGTTTACTCATAAATGCCCAGAGAGTTATTGGCAAACGGAAAGTTTATCTCTAAACTTACCAAATAAGTACTCATCCACTCTCAAAGCACCTTCTAATGAAGTCAGAGGTAACTTGGTAATTACAAATTTATGTATCTTCTTTCAAAGCAAACTGTGGTTGTGGTTGGTTTTAAATAGTTCTGGTCCTAGCTAGTTTGGCTCAGTGGATAGAGCATCAGCCTGCAGACCATAGGGTCCCAGGTTCAATTCCAGTCAAGGGCACATGCCCAGGTTGTGGGCTCGATCCCCAGTAGGGGACGTGCAGAAGGCAGCTGATCAATGATTCTCTCTCATCATTGATGTTTCTTTCACTCTCTCTCCCTCTCCCTTCCTCTCTGAAATCAATAAAAAAAAATTTAAAAAATAAAATAAATAATTCGGGATGACTCTACAAATCTACAAATTCTGGCCATCCAGTTTTCCTAAAATACAAAACCAACTTACCAATATTTTATTCACCACCAAACAGTAACAGATATGGACACTATTGGTCTTTTTAAGATAAATTTCCCAAATTTTTTTTCAATTGGCAAGTTAGTTAATATTCCAAGACACACTGGGGTCAGGTCAGAGAGAAGGAAATACTTTTCTGAGACGTGACTGGCATGCCAACAATATCAGTCTAGCAATCTATACTCGAAATAACATTCAGGAGACACACACACACACATCCATCCAGCTCTGCTCCTTTCTCTACCATTACTATATATTCTCAAGTAGTCAAGTACTCAGCAAACCCAGACAAGAAGGGAATTATGAAAAACCAGCTCATTACAAAACATCAAAAGGCAGTTTAATGATACATGAGAGAGATCCAACGCAATGACCCAGAAACAGGTTTTCTATGCTCTAACATGCCAAGAAAAACAATGCAACACATCCCCCCCCCCACACACACACACACTCTCTCTCTCTCTCTCTTTAAATCAATTCTACCATGTGGCCTAGCCCCAAATTAAAAAACTGATCGCTGATTCCCAAAATCACTCTTGTACCTTCTTTCAAATCCCCTACTTCACCAAACAAGTGAAAAAACTTTCTGGACACTAGTTTTACCTGTTGGGGGGGGGAAAAAAACAACTTTTAGGTAACATTATGAAATGGCTTCTCATGACCTGTTAAGCCTCCAGTTACGCATGAAACAAGCAGACTGTCGAAATAAGGCAAAATCTGTACAGCAGTGCCGGGCGGCAGAAAGAGTGAGGTCCAAGTCTGCACAGGCAGGTGAGCGCTGCCCTGCCTGGCAACCGATGTCACCCCGAGATCCTGACACGGGCAGCTGCATGTCGGCGGTGTCCCGCTTGGCCTCAGGCTGACAGAGGACCCCAGGGCAAAGGAGATCGAAGTGCCCCCGACCTGCAGGGCACCCCGTGAACCAGGATCCGGGCGGCGGAGCTCAGAGCAAACCAGATCCCCACGGAGCACCGGACCGCTTCACAGCACTGCAGAAGCCCAGGCCCTGGCGCCCTAGGACGAAAGGCACCTGCCATGCCAGCCTTTGTGTCCCACTCATTTCTGCACACCACAGCTTTCTACACATAACTGCAAAAACAAAAGCAAAAGCAAAACAAAAAACAGTGTTCTGGGGACCCCACAGCTTTAAGAACACACCCAAGCCAACAGAAAAACATTTCACACCGGCCGGACGCTGCCGGGCGGCATGAGCCCACAAGCTCAAGGTCCAGCACGTGCAGCCAACGCCAACCTCACGTCCAGGGACACGCTCACAGCTCAGCGCAACCTCTTAACCCTGACACGGGGCAGACGACACCCCGAATATTGTTGTCCACACCTCCCAACATCCCCGCCTCGTGCATAAACCCCACCGGACCCTAGAAAGCGAGCCCACCCAACCCCAAATAGTGTCGTGAACATCACTGGCGACACAGACAGAGCCGACTTCTGTTAAGAAAAGGGGGGGGGGGGCCGCAGGGCAGAAACGACAACGAAAGGAAGCACAGCCCAGGACCCTGAGACGCTGGTCGCCCCGATATTTCCTAGCGGAAGGCCCTTCGACGGCCAGGGTCCTCCAGGACGGGACCCCTCGTGGAGCCTGTCGCCTCCAGAGGCCCCCTGGCCCATCCGGCGGCCCCTAGGCCCCTCCACCCGCTCGCCGGGCCGCTCGCCCGGGTCCCGGGCTCACGATGAAAAGGCCCTCGGCCACCCGGGGGCTGCTGGCGGCCTCCAGACGGTACAGAGAGCCCCCCAGACGCTCGGAAACACAGACACCCTCAACTCCTGCCTCGGCGGCGGCCATCACAACAGGAAAGCGAACTTTTGCGACAACTCCCACAATGCCCGCGGCCTACAACTCCCAGAGTGCACCGGGCTCGCCGCGGTTAACCCCGTCGTGGCCGGGAGCTGGCCACCGGCTCCCCCTTCCCTCCCCCCGCACCCAGTGGTTGCACTGACTTTCACCCGCTCAATCCGAGACGAACTTTGCAAATGTTGCCCAGCAGTTACCATGGTGCGACCTCGCCGCGCTCCTTTATCACACAGACCCCCGCAGCTCCCCAGAAAAGTGCCGTTTGTTTATCTTTGGAGCACTCCTCCCAGTGCCCAATGTATATCCTTTAAAGGGAACGTTCAACTTCAACCAGTGTTCCCTCTCGCCTTTATACTTTTCGGGCATGTTTCTATCTAAATGATTATGGCCCAGAGGTTTTGGGACTCGACATGGTTAGTTTAAAATCTGTGTTCCAAGTTCTGGGACTCCACAAGAGAGCGCAAGACTGTCCTATAGCTGACTACCATGTGCTACATCTCTCCATGTCATAAGACACATGTCCTCAAATATATGGATTCAGGAAATGCATGCGACTCCAAGTCAGTCCTAATTAGAACAATTAGGTTTGGGCAGCATATCTTTTCAATTTCAAGTTTGTTTGTTTCTAAGGGAAAACACTATTGTGCCAACATAAGTTGCTTTCCCTTTCTCCCTCTCCAGGGATAGAAAGAATGATCAGAAATAACGTATAATGCTGCTTTGTTCCTTTCTGGCTTTAAAATATCAGCAAACGACAAGTACATAAACATTTCAATATAATTTGAAAATAAAACTAAGAGTTCATTCTTTCAGAAAGCTGCACAATTCCCTATTTTACTCACGAAAGAACCCCTTCAAAATCTTTCTCATTTTAATGAAAAATAAGTGTTAAAATGCATCTCTTTGCCATACATTGCCCATAATTTCAGTAACGAGGACAATCACATTTGGAGATCACTGTGTCATCAATGAAAGTTAACTATCTAAGATTTCTTACACCAACTGTAACTTGCTTAGACATGGAACTGACCGACAGACGAAATAATTGTTTGGTAGTTGATGCATGCACTAAAATAACAACTAGAATTCACCCAAAGTACCTGCTGTGTTTCTCATACCCAAATATAAAACAAAATGTACGCAATGCCTGATTTTTTTCCACAGAAACATTTTGCCATTTGAAAGGGCACTCAAAATATATCATGAATTTCAGATCACAAAACTCAGAAATCCTAATGCACACACAAAACCCAAAGCCTTGTTGGAAAGATACATCCACAGCAAAATTTTATTTTAAACGTGTCCCTTAATATTACATTTAACTTATTAGCAATTTTTTAATCTAGTAACCTACAGTGAGAAAATACTTCTCCATCATTTATTTTTTCACTTATGTTGCAGTTAATGTAGTTATATTAGCATTCAATAAATGCTATATACCAAGACATAAAAAATTGTGTATAAATATAGATTTTGAATTTTAGTTAATGATACTATTTTAGCTTCTGTATTTTTCTAATTTTCACTTAACACCTTAGTTAGGATTTAGCTAGGCAAAGTTGCATTTTCTCCTCTCTATTTTTAACAGACCATAGAATTAAATGCATATTTTGTACATTATTCTCCTGATGTTAAAATATATGATTCATAAGACAGGCTTAAAAATAAGGCAGAAGTGAAACTGATCTCCTCATGTATTACATGCTTACAGCTCTCTTCTCAGTATTATGAGATTATATTTTCCGTTAGGATGTTAGTCATGTTTCCTTTTACTTTATCCTTCAAAATATAAGATTTTAAAATTGATACAGCATGTTAAAGGGCTTTATTTAAAGATTACATTAGACATAATTTTATATACTCTTTTCAGGTTATCATAATTCTCTTTTATAAAGTAACTTAGAAGTTTAGTATATCCTAATGAAGTTTTAACCGATATGCTCAATATTAACATGATTGTCTTTTTAAGAAGAAAACAAATTTATTCTAGAAATAAATTCTTCAAATTCATACAAAAAAATTTAGTATATTTCTGTCAAAATTTTTAGATTCTATTTAACCACATGCATTTTTACCTGTATTTCTTAAAAACCTAAAACTCTGACCTCTGATTTTCAAAAGTACTCATATGTACCTTTATTAATGTATTTAAAATTAGAAGGAATCTTGTTTACTCTTGAGAATATATGTTAATAGAAGACAAATATAGTAATCTATTTTTTTTTCCAAATGTGGTATTGGTAACAAAGCTAGAATATACAAATTTTTATATCTTATAACAGATTCTATATATAATTTCCATAATAACATCTTTCATCCTTTTAACTTCATAAAATACTTCAAAGCATCCCTAAATGTTTGTTTAGACATTTTAATTGCATTTTTTAGTTTATTTGCTTTAAAACATCTGCTTTTCATATATGTCATTTATACTGTTCATTGAAGTAAAATGCATTAATAGAATTACTTCAAAAATTAAATTAGTTGCTAATATTCTAATATGCTCAAAAAGTTAGTCTTTTTCTTTTCTTATGTTACCACTATGACACAAACCAAAACTGAAAAACAAAGGACAGGTTCTTGCCTGATTAAACAAATTGTTTATTTACATTATGATCCTAAGAAGCAATATTTTCCTAGCATGGGAATATATCCCAGAGTTTATGCTTCTCTGTTATTGCCCAAATCCTAATTAACTTTCATTCACTGGCCTGCTTATAAAGCAATGACCAGTCATTCACATTTTCACAATAGTCCATTTTTTTTAATATCACACATGTTTACATTTATGTTTAGGAATATTCTAAGTGTTTGAAAAATCTCTAGTTCCTGATTTTGCTAAATGTGATTTTAACTTTGTTTTCTCTTAAATACTCAGACAAGACAGATGGTGGGACTCCTATTATCATGTCAGTCTATTAGAAAGTGCAAAAAAGGGTCTCCTCCCCCTCCCTCCCCCCCGCAAAAAATGATCTTTCTAAGTGAAATATTTCCAACTAATTTGTTTTATTTAACTTAAAAATCTGGCTTTCTATCACCTTCATAATGTTTTATATCAATTAAGATGAGCAAAGCTTAAGTATATGTTACTTTTTTCTTCTAATTGAAATATTCTCTTTTCAACAGGTAGATAAATAATAGAAAATGTTTCCTTACCTAAAGATGAAAAGTTTCACCTTTAAAAGAGTCTCCCCAATTCTTCAGGAGATAAAACTTCTTATTTTTCCTTCTAGTCTGTGAAAAATAATAACATAGGATAATGAATATTTAAAATTTTTATCCTAATTTTAGACAACAAGGCTTAAATATAATTAAATCAAAGCTGTCAATTAAAATATCATCCTGTTTTAAACTTTATTACAGAACCATTGTAAGAAGGTGGTTTCTGCCATTGACATGTCTTGTGGGTCTTATTTATGACTGAATAGTTTTAGTACTCTTTCAATATATTTAAGTTATTAACTATTCTTATATGTTTTAAGATCCTTTTTTAATACATAATAATGCCTGGTTTATACATAGATTCTATAGTCTAAATTTCTAATAAATAGTGAAAGAAAAAAATCTAAACCCTAAACTTTCTAACTTTTAAAAGGCTTTTAAATCAATTTCTCCAAAAAGAGATCATTAAAACACGACGTACTCTACGATGGAAACATTAAATACTTTAAGACAGAGTAAGATTTAGGCTGAATTTATTAAAACAATTATCCTCCTTGTCCTTCTCCCTCTTTCTGCTCATAATATTCTCTCCATTTTAACGCAGATTTACATTCATTAACTCACATGCCTTCTCTCCAAAGAAAAATCATCTTCTGCTTAGAAAATGTTCAGATTCCTTACATTTCCCCTAATTTTACACAAGGATCTATTATTTCAAATTCTAGAAGGGGAAAGTGAGAATTAATGCTTCTTCTTCCTAGATCTGTTTTCCAGTTCTTCCCTAGGATTGTACCATACCCCACATAGCTTTTTTTTTTTTTTTAAACAAGATTTGCCTATCATACCTCTCCCCAACATTTGAGGGTGTATTCTGATTTTGTTTCTGTGTTTTGATGCATATATCACAGTGTGGCTAATGCTACCTCCCCATACTCCAAACATAAATATTTGCAGGCCCCTCCATTCATCAGACCCTAGCTACTTCCTGTTCTTCACCAGAATGCCCCGTTTGGGATCTGAATATAGAGGAGACCTTAGGTAAGTTAGGACCATAAAGAAGAAGCCGACCACAGATATCACCATTCACATCTTTGAAAGTATCTTGCTCAAAACTAACCTTGATACTTCAGCGCAATATAGAACCTATGAAATCCACATGCATGAGCACAAAAAAATTCCTCTCCCTTACGTCACTGTTGCCTACGTTGTTCCACTTCCAAAGCCGTATTTTCAAAGGATGTGACCTTTATGGTACAAATGATCTTTGCAAGTGCAAAGTGGAAGTTTTTTGATGAGGGTAGGAGAGTTGGCCACTCGCAGGCCCAATCAGTTTCTAGGGCAGATGCAACATGGCCCACCAGGTCTCCCCCCAGACTCAAAGCCTGAGCCCTGCCTTCCTTTCACCTTGCCATAGCTCCTGAAGGACTGAAGGGAAGCACATACCTGCACACCTCTAACTTGAGTCCATCACCCAACAACAAGCAGATGCTGAAGTCAGAGCAGGCAGAGGAGTCAGGATCAAAGAGAGAGAATAAAAAGACCCTCCCACCCCCCCGAAAAAAGACTTGAATTAACATGACATCTATTCCTCAGCTCTACCCGTTTTCCTGCAACCTTTCTCCCCGCCGTGGAGGAGGCCTGTGATATTGGGCAAGGTGGAGGGGTGCAGTACAGAGAGCCTCCAATGTCCTCAAACCCCACAACAGCACAGACAATAATATGGGCAGAAATAACAGCAATGTTTTTCTTTTTTAATAAAAAAAAAATGACAAACTAAAAGCCTCTTTATAAAATTACTGACATGGCAGGTAGATGTTTTTTTGGTTGTTTTTTTTTTAATCGAGAATAATACACAAGTGGGTTCAGAGACATAAACATCTTATCTTGGCTTTGGCCTCCGTGCTGTAGGCTTCTTTTTCTCCGTGTAAACAGACAATCTAGTCCTCATTCAGTAACCCAATGCTATTGTAACTGGGGAGCAAGCACAGTGGGGAGCCTTTAAGCCCCTCAGAGCAACTCCCTGGCTTGGAGAGTTGTAAAGGAAACTCCACAAAGCATTTTTAGTGTCCCCAAAAAGGATACCTGCCCCCTCCCCAGCTCAGAATTCCACGCCAAAATTCCACGCCAAATTAATCGGACTCAGCAGTTCCTATTGAGACACTCAGTTACTTAAAAGAAAGCACCAAACATAAACTTAGTGGAAAGTGGTTTTTTTAAAAAGCCAAGCTATAGTCATCCTAAACAGTAACAGCGTCATAGATGAACATTAACTGCTTACTAGTTTCAACACCAGCTGCAAATGGGTTGATTCTTCACTTGCTGGAACCGTCTGGGGTGCCAAACTCTTCCCCCAAACTTCCTTTCCATTTTAGAAAACCAAGTTCCTAGAAATAATAATAATAATAATAATAAAAGAATTTTCTTTATCATGGGCTTTTTAAACATTAACTGCAAATCCAGTCTAACACTGTTGAGCATTAGATTAGCTCTCCTTCTTCCCTCTCCCTCTTTTAACTTGGGAAAATTCACTGTCTTCTCTACTCTGCTTTCCTGCTCTAAAAGTGAAGGAACTTGCGCCTTCTTTCCTTTCATCCTTACTTGAAATCCCTCTTTTAGCACATCACACATTTCCCTGGCTTCACTGTACTGTGATACTGGCCAAATTTCACCAAATGCTATCCTCATAGAAAGAGTAAAATGTGAAATGAGGGGGTGTCACAGGATCATTTCCAAGGTCCCATTTAGCTCTCACATTCTATATGTGTCTAGGATGATCCAGAAAAACTGGAATAACTCCATATAAGACTCCAAATTTGGGTCTCATTTCTATGTTTTACTGCTGTCACCGCATTCCTATAAACTTTTTGCTCAATGACAATATAACACAGATTTTCCTGCCTTTTTAGGACAGCAATCCCCTCTGCTCTGCTTCTTCAACCTACTTCCTTTCCTCTCTAAGAAACCATTCTGTATCACGAATAACTCCATCCTTTCCATCAAGACCACCACCAGCAGCAGCAGCCTTTTTCTGACCTAATCTCTTAATGTCACACATTCTCCTCAGTAAAACAATAGTGTCTACTTACCCAGCCCCTGCTATCATCCTCATCGGTAACATTTACTGAGAACTTCCTAGCTGACAGACACTGTTCTAAGCAATGCACATTTAATCCTAATCACCTTATAATGCAGGTCTATTATCAGCCCCATTTTACAGATGAGGAAATTAAGGCAAACAAAGGTTAAGTCAGTTGCCCAAGGGGTATTCTTACTGAGGGAGGGATCCACGTCTGCAAGCCACACATTTTGGGTATAGCGTTTGCGCCCTTAATCATTTTGATGCACTGCCTCTCGGTTTAAATTATTTTCCTGGACCCTCCCACTTCTAAAATTCATTGATCACCCTGCACTTGATTATCTCAGAATGTCTAGTCTCCTCATTGATGAATGAGGCATAATCAGAATAATCTACTTTATGGAGTTGTGAGAATTTTAAAAATTTAATGTAAGGCACTCACCACCGTGCCGGGCAGAGAGTGAATAGTTTGAAGAAATGTTAGCAATTATTTAATAAGCGCTTGCAGTTTGCAGATGAAGACCCTGAGGTCAGTAGTTAGTAGAAAAACTAGAACTGGAAAAAACTGGAAATAATGCACCCTGCTCTTTAAAAAATACCGCTTATTAATATCGCGCTAACTTCAAAGACACACTTAAATTTTAAGACTTTAAAATAACCCTCATCTTGTGTTTCTTAGTTCAGGGTTTTTCCTATTGAACCATACTCCTTCTCTGGCTGAAAAGCAAATTTCTGAAATCAGGGACTCTGGATTTGCCTGCCCGCTCCTCCTGTCACACAGCTGGACTGTGTACCAGTACATCACCAGCATCAAGTTTACCAGAGGCTTTATGTCTATTGAAAATCACCTCCATGTTGAGTGTAGGTTTGAAGTCATTTCAAATGGTGATACTGATTTGATGAAACATGAACCCCATATTTCAAAACATTATATTTATTAATTGAAAAAGAAACTGGTTTTTAAAAAGAAATATTCTCGCCCCTGTATAAACCAAACTGGGGCTCAAAAGGGTTGTACAGGTCACCCTTGTATTTTGAAGTCAATGTGATGTGTTAAAGGCGATGGTAACAGTAGATGAGGGCATGCATTTGTGAGGAGCAAAGAATCAAAGACCCTGAAGTCAACCCAATGGAAGCTGGGCTCTACCAGAATTTTGCCATCTAAATGATCCTCTCACTAGTAGAGGTTTATTTTCTTTCTGTGGCCTCATGGCAATAAGTAAATAAACGCACGTCTAAGTAGATACCATGCTAACATAGCAAACAAGTATCACGTCACTTGGGTAGACGCAGCTACTGTTCAAAAGCCAAAAGAAGCCTGATTAAGAAGCTCATTAACCTGGTAATTCCAAAGACTAAAATAAAATCATCTCGCTACGGTTTATATTTTCATAATTTATGTCATTAACTTCAGATGTTCGATTCGCTTATACCAGTGATGGCGAACCTATGACACACGTACTCATTTTTTTGGTTGATTTTTCTTTGTTAAATGGCATTTAAATATATAAAATAAATATCAAAAATATAAGTCTATGGTTGCAAATATCAAAAAATTTCTATATGTGACACGGCACCAGAGTTAAGTTAGGTTTTTCAAAATGCTGACACGCCAAGCTCAAAAGGTTCGCCATCACTGGCTTATACCATGATTCTGGCTACACTTACTTCCTCCCAAGTTCTTACCTGAGAATCTAAGTTTCCCAAACCTTTGTATTACTGTGACCTTCCTCAAGGAACATCCCACTCACCCTGAGGTCAGAACCCAAACTTTTCAGCATTTAGTTCAGGTAAATAAAAATGAGGATGTCTTCATTTTGAAATGCCCACCATGCTTTTATTATAGTTTCAACTCTAGAATTTTAAATGCAATTTAAAAAATAGTAATTTTGCACAGGATTTTCATTTTACGCTGGTTTATGAGTTACCGACCATATTCCAAGAACTAAAGCCCTACTTCAGAACATCAGTTCCGAGAAATTTTAAATCCCTGCTCCCCTCTTGTGCATATACAAAAATACTATCTCAATTAGGTAGGGTTTCTTTTTTTACAAAGAAAATGGAAAAAGTGTAGTAAACACCCATGCATACATCATCTCTATTCAGTAGTTATTAACATTTAGTTATACTTGATAATATCTCTTTTTTGTTTTGCTAAAGTACTCTAAAAAATACAGATATGCATTTCTCTCCCAAATACTTCACTGCGAATGACATTTTCCTACATCAGCAGAATGCCATTATCACTCCTACAAAATGAACAATAATTTCTTAATACTCGGGCCATACTCTAATGTCTCCACTTGTAATCCAATTTTCTTGATAATATCCTTAAGTCTCTATTCTGTCATCAGTGACAGTACACATGTGTTCTTAGACAAAAGCTACCTCTAAAGTGGCTAATTCCAACCAGTTCTGCTAAGAAAGCAATGCCCTCTCTGAACTGCTCCAAGCTCATTATCTGATGGATCATCAGGCATCTTCTAATCTTGCCCTTATGCCTATTGGGGATGTCACGTTAAATCAAACCCTGATGAGAACTAGATAAAAGAACCGGAGGGAAAATAGATATTTTCCCTCAGTAATCAGTGTGCATTGGAGAGCAAAGAAAGTGAGACAAGGGACCACAAAACCCTAAATACAGTCACAGTTTTAAATGAGATTGTTTTGCCTAATCATCCGGTATAGGCATGTATAGCTCAATCTATACAAGATACAAAAGTTGTAATTTTCTATGGAGCAAATTCACTGAAACTCAGAAAAAAAATTATATTCACATTTTCTTCAATCATTTAGTTAATTCAGTAAAAGTGAAACTATAATAATCCATGGAATAACTGAATTGTTTAGATTTTCTAGTTGTAAGAGATGAAGAGGTAGAGCAATCAGACAAGAAGAAGAAATAAAAGGCATCCAAGGTGTAAAGGAAGAAGTAAAACTGTCATTATTTGCAGATGATGTGATATTGTCAACTCTGAAGATTCCACCAAAAATGGCGGCTAGAACTGATAAATGAATTCAGTAAACTAGCAATATAAAAAAACCAATATCCAGAAATCGGTTGCATTTTTATACACCAAAAATGAGCTCTCAGAAAGAGAAACTAAGAAAACAATTCCATTTACAATCTCATAAAAAAAATAACATACCGAGAAGTAAATTTCACCATAAATGTAAAAGACCTGTATTCAGAAAATTATAAGACACTGAAGAAAGAAAATGAAGAATATATAAATAAGTGGAAACATGTACTGTGTTTATGGATAGGAAGAATTAACATCATTGTAATGTCCATACTACCCAAAGCAATCTGTAGGATTAATGCAATTCCTATCAAGATACCAATGGCATATTTCACAGAACTAGAATAAATCAGATATGGAACCACAAAAACCCCCAAATAGCCATAGTAATCGTGAGACAGAAAAATAAATCATACTATCTGATATCAAACTATACTACAAGGCCACAATAATCGAAACAGCACGCTGCTGATGTAAAAGCAGACATATAGATCAACGGAGCAGAATGGAGAGCCTAGAAATAAGCCCATGCCCAGTTAATAGTTGACAAAAGAGGCAAAAACATACAATGGGGTAAAGATAGTCTATTCAATAAATGATGCTGGGAAAATTGGACAGATACATGCAAAAAAATGAAACTAGACCACCTTTCACACCATACATAAGACCAAACTCAAAATGGATTAAAGACTTAAATGTTAACCTCAAAACCATAAAATTCCTAGAAGAAAACATAGGCAGTAAAAGTTCAGACATTTCTCGTAGCAGTATTTTTTCTGATATATCTCCTTGGGTAAGAGAAACAAAAGAAAAAATAAACAAGTTGGACTACATCAAACTTAAAAGTGTTTGCACAGCAAAGAAACCATCAACAAAATTAAAAGAAAATCCACTGATGGGGAGAACATGTTGCCAATGATAAGAGGTTAATATTCAAAATGTATAAAGATCTTATACAACTCAACACCAAAAAAAAAAAAAAAAAATTCAAATAAAAAATGGGCAAAGCACCTGAATAGACAATTCTCCAAAGAGGACATACATATTGAAACAAAAGACATTGAAACATGCTCAATGTCACTAATCATCAGAGAAATACAAATTAAAACCACAATGAGATAGCACATCACGCCTCTTGGAATTTCTATCATCAATAAATCAACAAACAAGTGTTGGTGAGGATGTGGAGAAAAGAGAACCCTCATGCACTGTTAGTGGGAATGCAGATTGGTGCAGCCATTGTGGAAAACGGTATGGAGTTACCTCAAAAATTAAAAATGGAACTGCATTATGACACAGCAATCCCACTTCTTAGAATATAGCCAAAGAAATCCCAAACACTAATTCGAAATAATATATGCACCACTATGTTCATGGCAGCATTATTAACAATAGCCAAGTAGTCCAAGTGTCCACCAGTAGATGAGTGCATAAAAAATAATGAGTGATACATTCACAGGATGGAATAATACTCAGCCGTAAAAAAGAAAAATCTTACCTTTTGGGACAGCAGGGATGGACTTAGAGAGCATCTTGCTAAGTAAAATAAGCCAGTCAGAGAAAGAAAAGTACCATATGATTTCACTTATATGTGGAATCTGGTGAACAAATAAGCTAACAAAATAGAAACAGACTTTATAGATACAGAGAACCGACTGACATCAGTTAGAGGGGAGGAGATTTGGGGGGGTTGGGTGAAAAAGGGAAGGATGAAGCAAACAACCTCATAGACACAGACAACAGTATGGTGATTACCAGAGGAAAAGGGATGTGAAGTAGGTAAATAAGGTGAAAGGGGGGATAAATGGTGATGGAAGGAGACTTGACTTTGGGTGGTCAACACATAGTACAATATACAAGTGATGCACTGTAGAACTGCACACCTGAAAACTTATATAATTTTATTAACCAATGTCACCCCAATAAATTCAATAAACATTTAAATAAAGAAGGAAAGAGGTATTTTGGGGGTGTGGAAAGAGACAGGAAGTTGCCCTGACATAAATTTTAAGTCATGCTCAGTCATAAAGACCAGGGTGAAAGGTCTCTCCTGTCGTTTCATATGAAATAATCAGAAGAACAGAGAAAATAGATAACCTAACTAAGGTCTTATTTTCAGTTTCATCTGTAAGCTACGTGTTTTTCTGGAGATGACCAAATCTCCTATATATGAGTCTCTCAAAAACTGATGCGAATAAGGGAAGGTGGTCAAGGATTTGCAAACTCTAACACTTGAAGCTGTCCCTAAGGCTTTTTAATTTCATGCCATTTATGGTGGGACAGCTCAACAACATCATTTCCTAATCTTTACCTTTCATATCTTCTCCTCCTCCCTGAATCCACAAAGCAACCTTAAAAATATGTGCTATGTTATTATTTTTAAATTTTTATTTTTATTGGTTTACACATGACTGAACTAGTTAAAGAAATACAAATTTTTGTTTTTCAAAAGATAGAGATACCTCCTCTTTCCATTGCAATCGAAGCATATCATATTATGCTTTTTATGTTGCTTTTTTCTTTCTTAATAAGGATACGATAACAAAAGTATGAAGTAGATAATATTTACAGATATTATCAGAATTCAATGAGGCATGCCCCATCAACACTCAGCTATATGCCACCCCCTTAAGATCCTCATTCTAAAAGACACGCCAACATGTGCACATGTACATTCACAAAAACATATGTGTAGAAATGTTTACGTTTGATACGATTACTTATGTAGGGAGGACAGCTTGGGAAAGCAGAAACCAAGCAACTTCAAAATAAACACACACACACACACACACACACACACACTATAGAACTTTAAATGCCCCCCAGGAAAAAGTTGTTTTTCCTCTAAGAGTTTTTTTTTTCACTAAGTTAAGTTTACAGTACAAGCAGTTCTGCCTTATGCCATCCTTTACAGGCATTCAACTGTGCACAAAGCAGAATGCCAGCATCACTTACCTGATAAATGCATGCTGGTTACCCCTACATGCCTGGTAATAGAAACACTGGCCTTTCAAGTCGGAAAGGTTCTCGGAGATCATCTAATTGAATGTATTCGCCCTACAGATGAAGACAAGAGAGGTAAAATGACTCACCAAGGCCACACGGCTTGCTGAACTGCTTACCTTCTTAAATAGATGGCAAGGAGCTCCAAAAAAAAGAAAGAAAAAAAAAAAGAAACTCCCAAATAAAAAGCTATGGACATGATAGGGAACAGCTACCAAAAACTAGAAGAATAAGAATTGTACTTTCTGACAACTTTTCAGAAGAAGAAAAATGTTGTTCCCTGTAGCATCCCATTGAATAAGGGCAGGAAGGCATCCGTGGCGATGCTCACATGGGCAAGGAGCCTGTCTGTCCATCAGCACCTGGCTGAGTGGCTCTGCAGCCCATGTCATGGCAGTGATGGGCTTCTGCTTTTTTGGATCACCATAGCTGCTTGGCACTCTTTACTGCTTATATTTGCCATTTTTTTCTTGCTTTAAAGGCTTTTTTTTTTTTTTTTCAGGAGAGTGGTGAGGGGAGGGAAACTAAGTTATTTATTGATTTTTCTGGAAAGTTTTGGTGACTAAAGGAAAAGACTGAGGAGTGTCTTTGGAGGATGCCAAAAGGCGATCAATTCAATACAGAAAAAGAAGCTGCAGTCCCTAGAAATGCACTAAATGAAACTGGTTCTAAAGCCTATCAAGCCCACGGCTGAGGCGGTAGGTCCTTCCACGCAGACCTGGAGAGAAGTGGTACCTGAGGAGGAAACATCACCAGCAGGCTCGATACACTCAAGGAATGGGACCACCACGGGGTTTGAACCATCTACCTACCATTGATCTCTTCTAGACTAAAGACACAGTATCTCTGTTGGTTAGGATCGCCCAATGTATTTAAAGCTTAGGAACAGAGAAAACTGAACAGATACTATAAATTGAACAAACAAAAATATAGTAGTAACTTTCTCAAGTTATATTTAGAAATAATGAACCAGACTTACTCATTAACGAACAAAAATACCACAGGTGACCACAACTTAAATACCAAGAGGTTACAAGACCCCATTGGAATCACTTGACACAGCTTATTTGGAAAATTGTAATATTATAAAAACTATTATATTTTGTCAAGAAGTCTGGATAATTCGTTCAATGCAAAGGGATTACAAATAGGCTTGGTCAGACATGGCAGTTAGCTAATTTTTCCAGGTTTGTGGACAGAGAGGAATAAAAATGCTTCTTTTTTCCCCCCCCTCTGCATCCCACTCCCATCCACATTTCCTTAGAAAAAGAACCCTGGCTAAAACAACATCCAAATCCATCAACATAGAAAACAAATAGGTTAGGGATGGGTACACGTTTGGCCAAGTATCAATTATAAACATAGGCTCAGACCCTGGGTGAAATGTGGGGTGAGATTAATGGTATGGGTTATCAATAAAGCTGAGTGACATTCTTAAATGCTCACATTAAATACCCATAATACTTCTGGTTAAGCCAGTCAAATAATGTTGCAAAAGCCAACACTACTTGTTTGAAAATTATTTAGAGGCTATATAAAGCCAAAAGAATATATGTGTATGTATGCTTCCATACAGTCATTCATTTCTCTGGCCATGGCTATAATGCCGGTTAAGAAAACAAAATTTAGCCCTAGCCGGCTTGGCTCAGTGAGCGTCAGCCTGCGGACTGAAGGGTCCCAGGTTCGATTCCAGCCAAGGGCACATGCCTGGGTTGCGGGCTCGATCCCCAGTAGGGGGTGTGCAGGAGGCAACGGATCAATGATTCTCTCTCATCATTGATATTTCTATCTCTCTCTCCCTCTCCCTCTCCCTTCCTCTCTGAAATCAATAAATAAATATATTTTTTAAAAAGAAAACAAAATTTAGAAAGTTGACACAGCTCTGAAAACTAGCTCTAACCCACCCAAATTTGTTTTTAAGTCAGAGCAACCTGAAAATTTGCTTAGGGGCGAAGTGGTCTTCTTGTCCACTTTTATTGGCACTTCTACAGGTGTGGCAAAAGTAGGTTTACAGCCGTTCATATGGAAAAGAATACAATAATTAATAAAGAATAACGAGAATAAAATCTGTGTTCTGCGGACTCACAACTGCAAGCCTACTTCTGCTCCACCCTGTATTTGAGCAACGTGTTTCCGGGAGCTGATTTCTATCTGTAGGTTGTGAGCTACTGCTCATCTGAATGCCTAACAAATCTTGAGGATTAAAAATGCTTTTAAAATTCTAGTCAATAGTGACAGTGAAAAGTGATCAAGGCCACAAGGTTTGCTTTGTTGCTGTTGTGGGGAGCGTGTTTTTTGGTACCATTTGGATAGCAAAAGGGACGTAGTTGGTAGTTTCTAAGCACTAACCAACAACGATGTCATTGAGAATGCTTAAATCTTTTTTATTTGGGGTAAGTTTCAAACAGAAAGTACTTCAACAAAATGGGATATCACTGTAAAAACGAGACCTGGGAAGCTGACAAAAAAGGGGAAAGGAAAATTTTTGTTTACAAGAGAAAAGCAAGTTTCATTTGAGATGGGGTCTAATTTCCCTAGTCATTTTTTTAAATCATTACTTTGTGATATTTATTCTATGTGGCATGTTGCAAACATTTTAAATTATCATTATATTTTTATATGGCATTTTGTAAAAAAAAAAATAATAATGCCCTGAAGATAAAAAACTCCTGGACCAATATTGAGTTATAAAACATTATTACTATTTACATTAAATTAGCAAAAGGAAAATTTTGCCAGTGCTTTTCAACTTTTTCTAATACTTTAAAAATATAGATAATATTTTTAAATTAGGCAAGATCAAAACTTCAAGATTTATTACTTATCATGATACATATTTTAAAGGTTAGTATTACAACAGAATTTTTCAATCAAAATCTAAAGAAAAGAATAGCATTTAGAATACCTGAAAATATATTTTAGAAATAAACACAATTTACTTGTTAGGTTTTTAGTAATTTCGGCAACTACTTGAAGAGATCAGAATGTAAATTTTTTTTTTTTGAATGTAGATTTTTTTAATACTATGAAATTTTAAAAAGTTAATGAAAAATTACATTCTAACAAATATAATATCACAATTTTTAAATGTTGAAAAATATTTAGAAAATGCATAATATGTAAATAGTAATAAAATAGTAACATGCCACTTTAGTTTTTATTTGTGGCTCTTATTTAATATTACTGTGAATATTTTGTTAAATTATATCATTTTATTTTAACTCAGAAATTTTTTTCTTAAATGCAGCTTATTATAGTCAAGTTAAATTTTTTTTAAATTAAGGACTAATACTTATACATTTAGATAGCAAATTCAGGAGATAATAGGGTTTATCCTTAAATTTCTCTTACTGTTGGTATAGATCTATATAATCTCTATAAAAACAATTACTGTGCTTTTATAATGACAGTCTATCTATATGAAAACCAGAAATCTGCAGAGGGCTCTGCTGCCTGGGGAGCTGACAACTGAATGTTTGTAAATATCACGTAGCTAGAACTGAGTCATATTCACATTTTGTACCCTCTAAAACCAAGCCATCCCTCCTTAACTTTCAAAGCTGTGAAATTCATTAATTCCTAAACTAAAGTACTGTAAAGTAAATGTAACTGATTAGCCATGGATTGGAAGATTCTAAAACTGTATTAAAATTTCCCTCTGTATTGATTCTTTCTATGGTAGTTTCTATGTAATAGCCTTTATTAATATTATTATTATGTGTATCACATAGAACATAGAACATTTATTCCTATATCAATGCAAATAATTAGTTTAGTAAGCTATAATTATAAACCATGTTTTGAGTTACGTTTTACATCAAAATTGTAATCTGCTGTAGGTCTTTCTTTTAAGTCTAAAAGTTGGCAAAATGGAAAATTTTAAAAAGATTGTTTTCCTTTGAAAACGTTACTTATACGTCTCAGATAAAACTAAGAGAATATTTTTTCTGAAATTATTTTTAGCAACTTTAAAAAATAAAATGCAAGAAAATTTCAATATGCCATATAGTTTCTGTTTCTTGTTACTAGTTTATGTATTTGCATGTAAAACAAAAGTACATGATTTTATATGAATTTAAAAACCAATAAAAAAATATGTGACTAGTTCTAGAATGTATACTCTATCTTTAAAATTTATTAAAACATTGAAGTAAATGGAAGGTTTATCCTCCAACTAAAAGGTACAAAAAATCAGAGTAATAAAATGTCAACTTATTTAAATACTTGCCATTCAAACTAAAATTTTGTTATTCTGCTTTGCAAATCTGGAAAGAGTTTAACTAAAGTAATTTTTAAATTTTTATATTTTGTTAAAATTGCTTTTAGTTTTTTAGCAAATGTTTTTAAATAGATTTCTATCCAGAATGTATATATTTCCATTGTTTTACAAATAGATATAATAGTTTTTTCAATTAACTTTTTCAAATATTTAAATTTTCTAAATCTTAAGCAATTAATATTTTCTTAATAATTCCTTGCTTTTCCTGGAAATTAAACTTTTAACTAATGAAATAAGCTCATTTTTATTTTAGCCTTTCAAGTATCAGTATTGCAAATACCAAGAATTTAAGCTGTCCTAAAAAGCATAAGAAGAGTTTTAAATATTTACAATAATTTTATTCTTAAGTAAAACTATTTATAAATTAGAAATAATTCATACTAAAATTTAGAAATTGCCAATGATTCCTTATGGGAGAAAATAAAGAATTACTTTTTAAAAATTTCCTTCTGTAATAAGTATTAGTCTCCCCATTTCACAAAAGAATTATATTGGTTTTTAAAATGTTAATTCTTACTCAAAAGTTGTTTATTTTGGTCTTTTTAATGCTTTTTGAATTATTAAGGACAGATTTTAGGACTAAATTGACAATGAACTTCTATAGTTATCAATTTGCCTTCGTCAAAATGTTCCTGCTTGGAAAAATTTAAACAAAATAATTTGTAGAGATAACATCCCCTTTTTCTAATTTTGTTGTTTCTTTTAAAATAAGGTTCACATAAATATGTGGTAAAGTTTCTTGCATGCTTACAACATATTTATAAGATGTGATTCCTAAAAAAAAAAATATTTTATTCATATCTTCTTTTTTTCTGAACTACAAATCAATTGCCAAATTGATTCTTTGGTAATAAAATTTAGTTTTTCAGGTTGTTTTAGAATTATCTATTTTTACTTTAATTCTGAAAATATATTAAGTCAAAAAAGGTATAATTACATCATTTTAAACAGCAACCATCAGCTTAGTATGTAAGGATTAAAAGCAGTATTTTGTCACAGGCTTTATAAAAGCTTTATGTTAAGAGTTTAAAATATTGAATTATGCCATCTTGAAAAAATCTTTAAATATTATCAAGCTGTAATGAAAGATCCTAAAGGTTAATTTAGAAAAATTTTAAATTTTGGTTTTGTTTTCTCTTTATACTTCTGCTATCTAGCTCCACAGAGTTTAGGTTTTTTTGTAAACTGATACCAGCCATTTCATTTCTGATATTTGGAAACATTGTTTGGATAATATTTTTGTTTGTAAAGCTGTCTTTTAAATTGTGTGTGTACCTGAACCTTTTTAAAAAAGCAATAATAAAATTAATGTGATTCTGTTTAATATATTCCACAAGTCTATATTTGAAGAACAAGTAAGATAAATAATAAGCTTCTTTTTTATATTCATTTAACTAATCCCGGTTTAAATATTGTGCTTCTAATTTTCTAATGGGACATATTGCAGACTGTGGCAGTAGTAATTTCTGGCATGAATGATTTTCAAATTTTGTTTTAATTTGAATATATGATATAATTCATTGGCTATTAATGTACCCCATTTTTATCTAGAAATTTGCAGTTCAATGTGAATATTTACTTTAAAATTATAAAAATATATTCATCATTGGTTTTAAAAAATATTTTTTAAAGATCATGTATTTTTAGCTGACTGGATCGATGTAATTACTTTAGAAATTTTGAACCTTTATAATTTCATAGCTTGGCTGTTATTTTAGCATCTGTCAATTACCTTCATGTGTTCTAGACACACTGGTAGCAATTCCTTTATTTAAATTGTGTAACTCACAAGAATATACAAATACCATGTGAACAGAACTATAGGGCATCATATCCAGCTGACAGCTTAGTGAATTTCTTTTATCTTCTGTTAAATTTGTCATCTCATCTGAAAAAAGAAAGGTACTTAGAAAGTTAGTCTTGAGAAAACTTTTTTGGGGGAGAGGGGATTCATTACTACATTTGTCTATCCCTCAGAAAAATAACTAGATTTTCTTGAAAGAGGATTTTCCAAGAGTTACTTTCTCTTCCTTTAATTTATATGCATTTCATTGAGGTTGAGTGCATAGGAAGAAAAAGAAAAAAAGAAATGTCCGTGAAATTTGTTCCTGACTCAAATCCTATAGTTCTCTTCAAACTCTCAGGGTGAAGTTCAATTACCTGGTGACTTGATCAGAGAGGATAAACAACGCACGTAGTTCAGGCTTCTCCAATCTTCTTTCTTCAGTGAGGAAATTTTTTTTTCCCTTTGAATTATCTGAATAACTGCTTCAACTCTTCAGTTCAATTTGCATGTCTAGACAGGAAACTAGACTGAATACGGCTTGGGAGGACTGTGATTTCTAAAACTACTTAAAAAACACACACACACAACACTGCATTTTGAATTGTAATTGTTACTATCTTCCATGTGTAACCTCACCGACTGCTTGCATCTGAGGCCTTCCAGAAATCTTGTGTCATTTTAAGCAATCATTGTCCAGAAATATATATACGTTTTAAAAATTGCCAGGGCCTGTTTTATTTTTTTCTCTTTTAAAAGCCCACCACAGATCTTAATTTGGCACTTATATACAGGAAAATACGACTTATCTCCCCCCAAAGCCAGTTTTTATGAACTAGTAAAAGGGTTTTACCTCTTTATACAAAAAGAAAAGGTATCTGGGATTTTTAAAACACATTGCTGTTTAAAGATAACTCTTTAAAGGCAGCTACTTAAACGCAACACTTTTTAGAGAAGAAAAGGAATGCAGGAATAGTTTCACTTGTTAAATGTAAGATTTGTTTAATTACATGTTGCTGAAACCCTTTTTTAAAAAGTTATTGATTATTTCATAAGACAATAAAATAACAGGCTATTTAAAAAATCATGTGGCCGAAACCGGTTTGGCTCGGTGGATAGAGTGTCGGCTTGCGGACTGAAGGGTCCCGTGTTCGATTCCGGTCAAGGGCATGTACCTGGGTTGCGGGCACATCCCCAGTAGGAGATGTGTAGGAGGCAGCTGATCGATGTTCCTCTCTCATCGATGTTTCTAACTCTCTATCTCTCTCCCTTCCTCTCTGTAAAAAATCAATAAAATAAAAAAAATAATAAAAAATAAAAAATAAATAAAAAATCATGTGGTTTGAAGAATATGCTTTCTTCCTTATTCTTTCCAATGGCTAAATGGCAGACTGGAAAGAGTTAAAAATATGGTCTAAGGTGGGCAGAAGGTACAAATTTCCAGTTATAAGAGAAATAATTACTGGGGATGGAATGTGTAATATGATGACTACAGTTAACATTGCTGTACGGTATGTTTGATAGTTGCTCAGAGTAAATTCTAGAAGTACTTATCACAAGGAAGAACATTTTATTTTATAAGCACATAAGGTAATGGATGTTAACTAAACCTACTGTGGTGATCATTTGTAATATATGTACATCAAGTCATCACGCTGTACACGCTCACTTACATATGGTACTGTGTGTCAATTATATCTCGATAAAACTGGAAAATAAACAAAAAAAAAGGAGAAAAAATACATGATTGAATCAGAAACTCGAATAAGCGCCAACTTATTGTTCCAACCATTGCTATTGGTTTATGGATGAAGCTAGACCTTGTATGGAATACTTCATTTTCGACCATTTTTAATAAACTACACTCCCTCCAGATTAAAACCTGGAGAGCAAAGCTTTAGTCACAAGGTCCCCAAAACTGAATACCTCCTTGAATTTTGTTGATCAACTGGGCTTAAAACATTACTGAGCAACACTGTTTTTCCTTGTTGTAGTTCTTGTCCAGACCCACAAAGTGGAGGCTGAAAAACACGCTCTTTGGCCTCATGAATGGGGTTGTTCAATATTAATCAAGTTGAGCTGGCCAAAAGAAAACAAAAGGCAAAACAAAAAAGGTTTTGATAGCAAGCCTTGTAGAATTGTTAAACCCCAACCCATTAAACTTCATGAGATTGTCTTTTGAAAATGGTCCTTTCTTAAGCCATTTTGGTTTGGGCGCACCTACATAAATTCTTTCTTTTTTAAAAAAATATATATTTGTATTGGTTTCAGAGAAAAAGGAAAAGGGAGAGAAAGATAGAAACATCAATGATGAGAGAGAATCATTGAAAGGCTGCTTCCTGCACACCCCACACTGGGTATGTACCCTGGCCGGGAATGGAACCCTGACCTCCTGGTTCATAGGTCAACACTCAACCACTGAGCTACACCGGTTGGGCCTTACATAACTTCTTGCAGGCCTCTCCTCCCCTCCTCAGAAAAAATTTTCCAGTAGAAATCAATTTTCCAATAGACTTCAAAACAGTAACTGAATGAAATGTCTTGTTCCCCAAAAGTCGTGCAGTGCATTCAGTTGGCTATCTCATCCTGTCTCCCTTCCTAAAACAATCCACCTCTCTCCAAGACAGGAGCCCATGCAACTTTATAAAAACCACATCAAATCGTTTAGGTGCAAACCCTTTCCTGTTTGGGAGAAAAGTGCGAAAGACTGGAGCACCCGCTGTATAACTGGTTCTATGACTCAACTCAACCTTTAGTCAGAGACGGCTTTTGTTTTCCAGAAGAGAAGCCTTTACAGCTCAGCAGATGGAGATTAGCTAATATTACCCATAGATGTGGAGACCATTTCAGTGTGGATTTTCTAGTGCAGCCCCAATTCTAAAAATATATATATATTATTCTTGCCCAGCCAACGTAGCTCAGTGGTTGAGTGAAGCACCTATGAACCAGGACGTCATGGTTCAATTCCTGGTCGGGGCACATGTCTGGGTTACAGGTTCAATCCCTAGGGTGGGGTATGCAAGAGGCAGCCAATCAATGATTCTCTCTCATCCCTCTCCCTTCCGCTCTGAAATTAAAAAAATATATATATGTTAATTTTATTTATTTATTTATTTTTGGGGAGAGAGGGAGGAAGAGAGAGAGGGAGAAACATTGATTTGCCGTCTCATTTACGTATGCATTCATTGGTTGATTCTTGTATGAGCCTTGACTGGAGATGGAACCCAAAACCTTGGTGTATCAGGATGATACTCCAATTAACTGAACTACCTGGCCAGGGCCAAAATTGTATGTTTAAACGTTATTCTTTAAAAAAAACCCACACAAATTATTAAACATGCACTAACTGTGATGCAAATTTATAGCTCTGAAAGACTTTTCCTATCAACAGAAAAATAATTCAGGAAAATAGAAAGACATTCATCAGATTTAAAAATCCTCATTTCTAGTTGGCGATCTAGTTGCCACCATCAAACCTAAGAATTTAGAAAATATTTCTTTATAAGGGATAGAAGCATGAGTTTTAAATTTTCAGTCCTCAGGCTCCTTAAAGGATACAATATTTGGTAACCAGGGTTCATTTTTACATTTTCATTTTGAGACATACTGATGACCGCAGTCCCTTTACTCTTGATCTACCTATCACATATTCCTATTTTTCTACGTAAGCTTAAAATAAGCAATCATGCCCAAACCGGTTTGGCTCAGTGCATAGAGCGTCGGCCTGCGGACTGAAAGGTCCCAGGTTCGATTCCGGTCAAGGGCATGTACCTGGGTTGCGGGCACATCCCCAGTGGGAGATGTGCAGGAGGCGGCTGATTGATGTTTCTCATCGATGTTTCTAACTCTCTATCTCTCTCCCTTCTTCTCTGTAAAAAATCAATAAAATATATTTTTAAAAATAATAATAAATAAAATAAAATAAGCAATCAGTTTAATCAACTCCATCAGTACTATGACGACTGGAACAGGGCAAGACAGCTGTTTGCACAAGCGATTCCATCTGATTGGTCCATGTAGCCATGGCGCTCCTGCTGATGACTGAAGTGTTCTTGTTGACTCTCTGGTGCAGCCAATAGAAGGAAGGACCTCAGCCTTCTCCTCTAGCTCATGCACCACCTGTCCACAGATTTCTGACTATAGCAGACCGGCCCAGACAGCAAAAGCAGAGTGCTCACCATGGACTTTGCAGATCTGAGGAACCTACAGATCCAATAGAGGAGGGAAAGTATACTTTGGCTTTGGGGCCCAAACCTTTGGGTCATATACATTTCAGAGAAACAGCATATGGAACTGGAATAAAATGTTTTAAAAATCCTTGTAGGTGAATTTTTTTTGTGGGGGGGGGGGTGTTGTTTGGGTTGTTTTTAACTATAAATCTACAAAGCATTTCAATCACTGTGTTTCTAAATTTATTGTTTGTAAGTGTCCATTTAAATTTCTACTTGAAAATAAGAATGACTTGGAATTGTGTATATTTTATTGTGGTGGTGATTTAAGGAACATTATGTCTCTGTTTCATAGACTCTGATCCTCTTATGACCTACAAGCAAACAAATAACACTTTCTAGATTATTGGTAACCTACATTATGGTTCCTGGGGTTTTTGAGCTGAATTTCTGTGCAAATGTCTTCAGAGCTTAAACAAATAAGCAAACCAGTGCAGCTTGACTCAAAGGTAACGAGTGGACCAGAGTTGCTTCTCTTTGTCTTTTAGGTTGCCCAGCCTTCTAAAAACCGAAACAATCTATAGTGGAATGGTTATCCATCATACCTGATTTATGTAACATATCCTACTTAATAATTTGATTGGGTGCTGTCAAGGAAAATAATGTATTCAGGAAATACTAGTTGATTCACATAGAATAAGTAAGCTCTGGTGTGTCAGCATTTGAGAGTACTTCTGCCATGACCATGTCATGTAACTACTAATTTTCCCTTTTCTTAAATGACCTCATTATAACAATTACAATTCCTTACATGTGTCTATGACTCTGGTGCTTTTACAGACATTATCTCTCTCTCTCTCTCCCTCTTTTTAAAATATATTTTATTGAATTATTTTACAGAGAGGAAGGGAGAGGGATAGAGAGTTAGAAACATCGATCAGTTGCTTCCTGCACACCCTCCACTGGGGATGTGCCCACAACCAAGGTACATGCCCTTGACTGGAATCGAACCCGGGACCCTTCAGTCCACAGGCCGATGCTCTATCCACTGAGCCAAACTGGTCAGGGCAGACATTATCTCTTTTGATATATGTCAGTGATGATGTTATTATTGCCCCCATTTCAGGGAGATTAAAAGCTCAGACTCTGAAATGAAACTGATGAGAATTTGTATCTTGGTCTCCTTAATTTTCAAGATATAATCTTAAGCATGCTTCATTGCCTTTCTGAGCCCCAGTTTACCTATCTGTAAAGTGGGAATGTAATATGATGGTTGTGAGGTTTAAATGAATAAAAGTGCTGAGCCTGGCTGGCGTGGCTCACTGGTTGAGCGTCAACCTATGAACCAGGGGTCACAGTTTGATTCTCGGTCAGGGCACATGCCAGGGTTGCAGGCTCGATCCCCAGTGTGAGTATGCAGGAGGCATCCAATCAGTGATTCTCTCTCATAGTTGATGTTTCTATCTCTCTCTCCCTCTTCCTTTTTCTCTAAAAACAATTTTTTAAAAGTGCTGATAATAGTGGCTGGTACATAGTAAGTAGTCAAGAAATGTTGGTATTTAAATAGAAGGTAAATGAAGCTTGGAGACATTGAGACGTGTGCCCTTGATGTAACAAAAACCAGGACCCAGGTTAGCTGACTTCAGAGCCAACGATGAAGCCCTCTCCCTCTGTTTGCAATGCAGCTCTTTAAAGTGTGACTCAGCATTGTTTCTAACTACCTTCTGCCTACATACTGATCAAACACAAAAGCGCTTTTTCCTCTTAACCAGTGGACTTCAAAAACCTTCCATAGGTGCCTTCGTGAAAGTCAGTGGATGCCTGGGCCTTGTCCTGGTACAGGAAAATGCAACAAGAATAACTCATAAAAGTGTATCAGTGAGAAAAAATATGCCACAAAATGAGCTTCAGTAGTAGCTCAGTGCCCCAGCAGGAAGCTCTTCCAAGAAGCAAGCTTATGATAAGTGAGACTGAGGAAAGTCTCAACATCTTTACATCAATGTATTTTTGTCTCTCTTTTTAAACAGACATTCTAGTACACATGATCTGGCTATTCTGCTGGTTTAAGAGGGAAAACGTGAGCCCTGGATGGTGCGGCTCGATTGGTTGAGCGGCATTGTCCTGTGCACCGAAAGGTTGCTGGTTCAATTCCTGGTCAGGGCACATGCTGGGGTTGCAGATCCATCCCCAGTAGGGGACATGCAGAAGGCAGCTTTCACATTGATGTTGCTCTCTCTTTCCCCCTTCCTTCCTCTCTCAAAAAATCAAATATTTTAAAAATATAAAATAAAGCCCAAACCGGTTTGGCTCAGTGGATAGAGCGTCAGCCTGTGGACTCAAGGGTCCCGGGTTCGATTCCGGTCAAGGGCATGTACCCTGGTTGCGGGCACATCCCCAGTGGGGAGTGTGCAGGAGGCAGCTGATTGATGTTTCTCTCTCACCGATGTTTCTAACTCTCTATCCCTCTCTCTTCCTCTCTGTAAAAAATCAATAAAATGTATTTAAAAAAATATATATATATAAAATAAAAAGGGAAATACTTGGGTTTAATGTACGGTAAATGTCCAGAACTTCCAAATATAGATACCAGTCCCCTTATATCATCATACATATTCTTTTCCATCTCTATTGAGAAAGCTTATAAGTGAAACTCATTGGGTAGTATGATTCTTTGAGTTTTCTAATGAGGCTCTCTCCCTTGAGTTCTAAGTGGGGTCATTCTCAAGAACAAAGTTCCTTGTTACTGCTTCACAGCTCAGCTCCCTAGGTGCTTTCTGAGTCACTTCAGCTTAATTTATTTACCTTTTGGCTGACTGTCTTCAGTGTGTATTTGAGCCCAACTGATGTTCGAGTATGTCATCCTCACAGGCAATAAGATGGTGGTCCTCTATTTTAACCTTGGAGCCAATGACATTCCATCTCTGAACTTAATGTTCTAGGTTGCTGAGCCCTAAATTTCTGGCTACATTCTAATCCTGTAATCCTCCGAAACTGATGGTGATGTTTCATAATTTCAAGTTCAGCATTTTCTTACATGGAACCTTGCCATTAGTTTGCCAGAGGAGAAATACTCTGTTTTGTTTCTGGGAGAACTAAAAGATGGAGAGAGAGAGATGGAGTATAAATGTAGATATAGAGACAAAATGTAACTCACTCTTCAGTAGGACGTTTTTTGAATTGGCTATTATTACTATGGTTGACTTTCAAAACAATAGCTCTCACATATTTAACCAAAAATGTATAGTGAAAAATGGCCCAACTTCTTTGTTCGGTGGAATGTCTGCCAGTTGGAGGATATCTTGAATATACACCGTGTAAAAAAATATTTCTTGGTTTTATAGGAGGCATAAGTTGTCAAGCACCAGCTGAAATTCTTCTTGAAATAAACAAAAAGCAGCACCAAGGTTTTGAGGTTCTTCTTCAACCAGCACAAGGAAAATTAAAAATTCTAACCGGGATCTCTGAAGACGACACATTTTTTTCATGTAGAGAAAAACAATGACCATAAATAAGTAAAATCAAAACTATCTTGATGTTATTAGTCTTAGAGGAAAATTCCCTGGAACTTAGGCATCTCTTTAGATTCTTTCTTCAGCAGGAGACTCCTTCCAAAAAGAAAAGAAAAATAACAATTATATAGAATAATTACAGGACGCTGGTTGACAAGCTAAAAGGGATACTAGTTTTCTGGCTTTAAAATGGGCCCAGGTAACTCTGTCCAAATTCAGGTCTTCCTAGTAAATAAGATGTTACCTTTCCAAATACAAACTCTACCTGCTTTGTTTCATAAACTGTCATGTCTAATATAATTTCTTTAGACATTACAAATAAAATATGATCTCCCCAGTACACGGTTCACTTCATGTAAAAAGGAGGTGATTCAGTAGTCAGGAATCTTGCAAAGAGCAGAAAGAATAGACAATGGCGCCTCCTGTCGGTGAGGACATGAGATTTTTATACCAGAAAGATATCTGTGGAATGGACGCTTGAAGGCCCAGGCCAGCTGCAAGGCATGGTTCCTGGCACTGCTTCCGACCCTATTCATTGCTGTCTTCCTGATGGGTGCTGGGTGACTCAGGGGCTTGGTTTTGGCACACACGGACTTTCTCCTCTGAATTTCAAACGCAGTTTGGCTCGACTGCCACTGAGCGGAGTGGTTCATGACTCAGGATACAACTGTTTGGTGGCCAAAGAGAAATGATGTTGCCATAATAATAGCCTGCAATCTGTTAGCTCCTTCCTTCCTGAAATCGTCAAGATCACTGGAAGAACCCATCTCGAGGAGATAGCAACTCTCAGGTTGAGAAGTGGAAATAAAATCCTAGAGAGACCCAGTGCCTCTACTCCAGATCAGTATTCATACCCCACCTCCCAATCTCACCATCCCCCAAGTCAGAAGCAGAACTAGTCTGAAAGTCTCCTGGTGTGAATTACTGATAATTCAGGGACGTGATTTTCCCTCTTCCCACTTCCTGTATCTCAAGGGAGATGGGTCATCCCAATCATCACCTGGTTTCTCAAACTGTCTAAATTAGGGACTGAAAATCTCCCTGAGTCACGCATCAAGTTTTGTCCATACTTGAAGGTCACTTGAATATTGAAAAGCTATATTGGCGATTGAAGTTGATGAAATGGAAGATGCTAAAAGAGTCCAGTGTGAAAAAACTGTGAACCACCAGCATGCCCATCTTTTCGATGGTCAAGCGTCCTTGACCAACACCAAACCCCAGTGAGGCTTTTATTGGTCACCGAAACTTAACAGGGGAATTTTTTTAGAGGACAGGGGAGTGAGGAAGAGACTAGAGGAGACACTCACCAAATCCTTCTCTGATATGAAGAAAGTGTAGTTAAAAATGTAGGGGTTTGGATGCAGACTGCCTGGGATTAAATCCCAACTCCTACCTATGAACATCGCAACCATGGGCAAGTTATACCATCTCTTTATATCACAGATTTCTAATCTGTAAAATGGGGATAAAACAAGCACATATCACAAAAGGTTGTTGTGAAGATTAAATAGTTAAAATATGTGAAACACAGAAAAATGCCTGACACGTGGTAGGCATTCAAATATGTAGCTAATATTGCAGAAAGAGTTAAATTTTTGAGTTTTAAATTACTTTCATGCTGAGTATTATTTTTTTTAAAAACTAAGATTTTGACCCTTTCAGTGTGTCTTCCTACTTTTATATTTGCTTGGCTTCTCTTTTTCCTCTCCTAATACTCATTTGCTCTCACTCATACTCTTACACACAAATACATAAAAGCATACAACCATACATACAAAAAAGCATTAATCCAGAGCTTGCAAATAACACCTTGAATTCCACCTAGCATCTTGGCCATGCTCTTTGTCCATATTTTGTTCACAAGCCTTTTCAGAGATATCCCATTTCTCAAAGGTAATACTATGGCCATTTTAAAATGGAGGTTTTTGAACAACTGAGAGTGAATCACTCAATTGTTCTAGAGACTTACATTTTCAGCCATGATGGCATAATTAGTACCAAACTAGTCCTCCTGTTATAAACAAATATAAAACTGAAACAGAAGTTTTCAAACTTTAGACAACAATCAGAGAAGGAATGTGATCCTTGAGAAAAGTAAAATATTAGTACATGATGTCAGCCCAATAATCACCTTCAGCTTTCTGTAGAAACACCTTCTAGAGACTGTGATGCATAAAGGAGTAGCTTAAGCAAAGGGCAATGATCTCACTGAGCTGATAGGGTAAAGACTGAAGTTCAGCTTTGTGTATCAGGTACCAGAGAGAAAGAGGCTGCACACACACACACACACACACACACACACACACACACACCTCACATACAGAAAGAGAGCTCCAGAAACATGCATAAAAGTCTCTTTTAATATTTTACTGAACATTAAGTTGTACATGCAGAAGGAAGGACTCTGTGAGTCATGGCAGAGAATAATTACTGAGGAATTGTGAGCTGAACAAAGATTCCAAAGATTGCATAAGGCTTGGAGACATTGGATAACTGATCAGACAGATTCGAGAGACCTCACTGTACATACTGGGCATTCAATTAAAATGTCAGAAAGGCAAAGTCTTAGGAGTAGGGCTTTTCTAGCTCTACAGTAAGGGCTACTTTATACTTTCCCTAAAAACTTTTAGCATAAGCCTCAAGAAGATCAAGTTAGTCTGTGAGCAAACGTTGACAGAAAAGTGAAGACTCTTCAAAGGAAGACAAATAAATCCAGTTTTGCAACAATGTAAAATCCACAATATCCAGTAAAAACAGTGAAAAAAATTACTAGCTATGTAAAAAAAAACCCACAAAAAAACAAAAAACAAACCCCAAACAAACAAAACAACAAAAAAATGTGATCTATAACCAAGGGGAAAATATACTTAAAAGAAATGGACACAGAGATAGCTCAGATGTTGGAATTAGTAGACAAAAACTTTAAAACATATCAAGAATTTAAAGCAAACTAGACATAGTAGGTGAACAGATCAGGAATCTCAGTATAAAAACAGAAACTATAAAAAGAACCAAATAAAAATCCTAAAAGTAAAAGTTATTATATCTGAAATTAAAAATTTTTTAATAGCAAATAGGATGCTACAAAAGAAGAAATCAAAGAACTTGAAGTACGGGAAGTAAAAAAGACTAAAAAAATGAATAGATCCCAGATACAACATAAAATGGTCTAATACAGGTATAACTGGAGTCCCAGAAGGAGAGGAAAGAGAAATTGAGTCAGAAAAAGTATTTGAAGAGTCAGTGACCAACTTTCTTCCCACATTTGATGAACAATATCAACCCAGAGATAGCAGAAAGTTAACAAACCTCAAGAAGCAGATACAAACAAAACAACAGGAACATTATAAATGCAAAGTTTGTTGCTGAAACCAGTGATAAATATAGGAATCTCTAAAAAATAGCCAGACAATTATATACAGATGAACAAAATTTTGAATATTGATTTTTCATCAGAAACAATGAACGTCATAATTCAATGGAATGATATTTTTAAAGTGCTGAAATGTATAAAAGAAAAACTCACCAATTAAGAATTCAATGTCCAGTGAAAATCTCTGAAAAAACTAAAGGCAAAATAACAACTATTTTCAGATAAACGAAAGCTGAGCTAATTTAGCAGACCTGAACTATAAGAAATGTTAAAGGAAGTCCTTCAGGCTGAAGGAAAATTACATACACAAAGGCACAAAGAGCATCATATATGTATGTGGGTAAATATAAGAATATTTGTTTCCTACTGTCATAATTCCTTAAAAATAATTGTGTAAAAGTATGGTTTATAATATATGCAGAAATAAAATACATAATAATGTCACATTGTAAAATTCTTAGAATATACATGAAATGTCATCATAATTCATGGGAGGCTGTGGTAAGTTAAGAATGCAAATAATTCCTAGACAAACCAGAAAAAAATAAAAATCAAATAGATGTAGTTAAAAGCTCATAGCGGAGATAAAACAGTAATAAATAAATTTTAAGTTATTATAAAAGAAGGCAGAAAATAGGAACAAAGATTGAGGGACATATTGAGAACAAGTAGCAAGATGGTAGACCTAAACTCAACAATTATGTTAAATGTAAATTGATTAAAAACGCCAATAAAAAGGCAGTTATTGTCATACTGGAATGAAAGCAAGCCCTAAATATATGCTAAGAGTTGCACTTTAAAAATAAACAAAAGATTCATTAAAAGAAAAAAGAATGGGAAAAGACTAAAGCAGAGACACTAACCACAAAGCTAAAGAGATATTACAGTTTGATGATATTAATATCTGACAATATGAACAGAGATAAAAAAGAATATTTCATAATAAGTTTAAGTCATTGAGAAGAAATAATGATCCTAAATGAGTATGCATCTAATAACAGTGCCTCAAAATACATAAAACACAAACAGAACTAAAGGGAGAAATAGACAGATCCATAATTATTGTTAGATTTGAATTCTACTATCTTAATTGATAGAGCAAGTAGATGGAAAATTAGTGAGATAAGATTTGAACAATAGTATAAACCAATTGAATCTAGTTAACACTATTGAACGCTAGATCCAAGAACTTCAGAATACATTTTTTTCAAGTGCTCAGGGAATGCTCAGTAAGAGCACATATGGGGTCATCAAACAAGTTTCAATAATTCTCAAAGGGTTAAAATCATATATGGTATGTTATCTGACCACAAAAGAATTAAATTATAAATTGTCAGCAAAAAGAGACCTAAAATATCCCTAAACTCATCCAGTTTGAAATAAATTACAGTTTCTTAAAAATTCACATATGAAAAGGCACATTTAAAAATCACATGAAGGCTTAAACTCAACAAGCTAAAGCAGTGCTGAGAGGGAAGTTTAGAGCTTTACCTACGAATATTAGAAGAGAGAAAAAATTTAAAATAAATGATTTGAGAAGCTAGAAAAAGAAGAGGAAATTAAAGCCAAAATATATGGGAATAAAAATAATATTAATTAATAAAATAGAAAAGAAAATCATTGGTTCTTTGAGAAAGATTAATAAAATGAATATATTCTTTGGGTAGAATGATCAAGAAAAATACAAATTAACAACACAAAGAACGAAAGAGGGGCATCACTACAGATCTTTCAGACATTAAAAGGATAATAAAAGATTATTATGAACAACTTTATGCAATAAATTTGAAATTTTAGTTGAAATAGAATTTGTGTCCTAGATAGTTAGAAGAAGAAATTGAAAATCCAAATAACCCTATAATCTCTACCTATGTGGGAAGAATTAAAAACTCTTCCCCAAAGAAAACTCCAGGCTGAGATCGTTTCACTGGTGAATTCTACCCATTATTTTAAAAATGTAATAATACCAATCTTATATGAATTCTTTCAGAAAACAGAGGAAGAGGGCCTATTTCCCAATTAACTTTATGAAGCTAGCATAACCCTGATAATAGCCAAGGACATTATAAGAAAAGAAAATTATAATAACTCTCTTGAACATAGACAAAAACATTTAACAAAATATTAGCAAACTAAAATCAACAATAAATAAAAAAATATATTAGGACCAAATATAGTTTATTCTTGGAATGTAATATTGGTCTTATATTTGCAAATCAATGTAATTCCTTACATTTACAAAATAAAGGAAAACAGCATGATCATTTCAATATATGCAGAAAAAGAACTTAACAAAATGCAATGATCATAAGAATAAAAAAACAACAACCAGTTTTAGTAAACTAGGAATGAAGGGACTTCCTTAACCTGATTAATAGCATTTATGGGTAACCTACAACTAATCTCCCACACTGCACTAAGTTTTAGGGCCAGGCAGGAATGTCTGTTTTCACCATTTCTCAACATTGTACTGAATGTCCTAGTCAGGGCAATAAAGAAAAAAAAATAAAAGAATCAAAAGCCACAAAGTTTAAGGGGAAAAAAGAAGCAAACTTTTTATTTATGGATGACATCCGTACTAGAAACAAGGTCCAAACCCAGTCATATTATTCACCATGTCGTCGGTCACCAAACCACATAACCATGTGGACAACTGCCAGGAAATCCCTCAAATATTGTGAGCCCGACGTTTCCAGATTTAGGCCAAAGCCAGGGCAAAGGACATTACTATTAAAGAATTGTTTTCGCTGTGAGAATCCTAGGCTAGAAACACCCTATTGCTGGATTTCCATAAGAAACTCTGTGATGCCCTGGCCAGCTTGGCTCGGTGGATAGAGCGTCGGCCTGCAGACTGAAGGGTCCCAGGTTCGATTCCAGCCGAGGGCACATGCCTGGGTTGCAGGCTCGATCCCCAGTGGAGGGTGTGCAGTAGGCAGCCGATCAATGATTCTCTCTCATCATTGATGTTTCTCTCTCTCTTTCCTTCTCCTTTCCTCTCTGAAATCAATAAAGAAATATATTTTTAAAAAACCTTGTGACTTTGATCAGTCACTTCACCTCATCTTTGCCTCTATCATTTCATCTGTAAAATGGGAAAGTTAATAATTTTTGATCTATGATTCCAATTTTGGTCCTGAATAGGGGCAGATACTTGTTCTTAGGATTCTAGCCCTAGACAAAATTTGGGCAGCAAGAGTAATGCTCCATCATTCCCAGGTTGCTGAGGGCACAGAAACCCTAGACTCCTTGAGCTGCATCTCAAAAATATATCAAATGTGTATATATATATATATATATATATATATATATATATATATATTTCCCACCATTGCCCACTGTCATCTCTCATTTGTTATTGCCTTTTAATTGGTCTCCCTGTTTACATTTTTGCTTTTCTTCAATCCGTCCTCCACCATCAGTCAGAGATATTTTTTAATGATTTTTTAACCATTCAATTATAGTTGATATGCACTATTATATTAGTTTCATGTGTACAACACCGTAGTTAGACATTTATATGACTTATGAAGTGACCGCCCCAATAAGTCTAGTACCTGACACCATACATAGTTACTACAATATTATTAACTATATTCCTGATACTTTACATCCCCATGACTATTCTGTCACCACCAATCTGTACTTTATTTCTTGGTCAGGTTTATTGAGATTAAGGTCAATGAATTCTAAATCATTGATTTATGAACCATGAAAGCAAACTGTGAAGCTTCAAAATTTAAGAATTTGAGGAATAATTAAAAGATGGCCTAAACCACAAACTTGTTGACTCAACTTTGTTACCAAATGCTATTTCTTTTTGATGCACCACCTTGATATGAATATATGTAGTGCTATAAAATTTATTTGAAGAATGACAAGCATCATCTTTTGAATATCATGTAGTATGAGCCCTAACGAGACTATGGTGTAAATCCTAATGTGGTTGCAGAAAGAGTACATATTGATTCAATGCAAAATACAGCACTGCCTCCAACTTTACTCTCCCTTCGATGCCACTTTTTAATAGCTATTTTATTTATTTTTCTTTTTTATCACATTTATTGGGGTGACGTTGGTTAATAAAATTATATATAGGTTTCAGGTGTACAATTCTATAATACATCATCTGTATATTGTATTACATGTTCCTTATCCCAAGTCAAGTCTCCTTCCATCACCATTTATCCCCCTTTTACCCTCTCCCACCTCCTCCGACAGCCCTTTATCTTTGGCAATCACCATATTGTTGTCAGTGTCTGAGGTTTTTTTTCTTAATCCCTTCACCTTGTTCACCATCCGCCTAACCCTACTTCCATAGCCAAAGAGATATTTTTAAGACTATATCAGAGCATATTATTCTTCTGCTTAAAACCCTCAATGGCTTGCTCATTGCTCTTGGAATTAAACCCAAATACTCCACTGAAGCTAATAAGGCCTAAAAATGTGGCTCTTCACCCAGGTTTCAAAGAGAATGCTCTTGACCACCCTATCTAATGTAGACTCATACTTTGCCCTGCTTAACTCTCTTTCACTTTAGCCATTTTCCTTTTCTTCATTCCCCAATGCAATCAGTAATTTTCCTATTTATACATTATCTACTTCCTTCGCTAGACTTTATCTCTTTTGTTCACAGCTGCTTCCCTTTGTCTGGAGCAGTGTCTGGCATATATTAGATGCTCAATGTACCTTTTTGAATGAACGGACAAGTTCCATTTTATCAGACTATATATATAGTACTTGAGTTGCCACTGAACTAGCCTGCCTCTCGTTAGCCGAAATCAAACCCAGACTTTTCTCAGTCTACCTCTTAAAGCAAGTAAATGAAATTGTACTAAGCACAACGTATTTATTAACTATCACCTAAGCACTTGCTATGTGGATGCAAAAAACAAGACAAGATTCCTATGCAGTAGGATTTATAATATAACGATGAAGACAAACCAATAATAATTGTTATTGTTACAATATTACAACATTCTAATAATTATTAGAATAATAGTTACAATTTTAATACCTAAAATTTCATGAATACATCCAGATTTCAAGGTACTTTCCTATGAACTATATAATTTGATACCAAGAAAGTGGCTCTCTTTTCCCGTCATTATTTTGAACCAGAAAGGAGTCAAAGAAAAGATAAAGGTACCCTGACATAGTGGAAGGAACATGGGGTTTGGAGTTCCCTAGAAGACTATACTCATCACTTTAAAATATAATAATAATGATTTTAACAAAAGTAACTTTTCTTAAGAATCTACTATGAGTCCAAGCAGGACTAAGTTATGCCATACAATTAACTTAGAGTGAGTATATAATGGGGGACCTTGAGAAAATAACCCAGCTCCTTTCGATCTCTCATCCCTAAAATGCTAAAAATTTACAAGGTTGTTGACAGAGTTGGAAATAATTTGTTATGGGTAGTTAGTTGGTAAATGGGAGGAACTGAAAATATGAATTACTGTTTTTAATAATTACCCCAAATCAGAAACCTTAGAGCTGTTTTTTTTAAAAAATATATTCATTTTTTACAGAGAGGAAGGGAGAGGGATAGAGAGTTAGAAACATCGATGAGAGAGAAATATCCATCAGCTGCCTCCTGCACACTCCCCACTGGGCACGTGCCTGCAACCAAGGTACATGCCCTTGACCAGAATCGAACCTGGGACCCTTGAGTCTGCAGGCTGACGCTCTATCCACTGAGCTAAACCACTCAGGGCCTTAGAGTTGTTTTGATCACTGGGGAGAACTGTATCCTTGCTGGACCAGAATCAGTGAGGCTCCATCACCAATGTGGGAGTCTGCAGTCCCAGAGGATCAACACAAAACAAAATAAAACTATTGGCAATTCTGTTAACCATACATTTTTCACAGTAAATTCGTAATTCTAGTATTTTAGTCACATGTTTGAACAAATGAATGTTGCTGAGCTGCCACAAAACTGGCCCTAAGCAAGAACTCATCCTCCAGTGTGGAGCTGGTGGAAGGGAGGGCCTCATTAAAGGAGTGCCATTTGAGTTGGCCTGGAAGGATGGATAAAATTTGCCTGTGGGGTAATGAAATTATCCCTATGGGAGGACTAATTCAAAAGCACAGGATAACATGAAATATTTGGGATCCTATCTACATATAAAGTAGATTTACTTTTCTGGCACTGTTTGTTGCTGTTGTTCTCTTTTTTAAAAAAATGATATTAAAATAATTTGCATTCCTTAAGCAAGTCAATCAAAGATATCAAAGGCTTTTCTAGAGGTATTTTGTGTCAGGAAGAAGACAGGCTAAATATCATGGGCTGACATATTATAGATCAAATAGGCACATAGATAACAGAAAATCAAATATACTGGGTTTTAGGAAGGACCAAATTTCAAACCCTTGGAACACTGGACTTCCCTAATGAATTTCCAAGAAAATGTGCTCATTGTCTGCCAAGTGGCACTCTCCAACGTGCAAAAATGATGCCCACAGGAGGAAAAACACCATGTTCCTCTAGAAGACCTTACATATTCTCAGGTATCATTTATCAGTGAGCAATTAAGAGTGGGTGCACACATCAGTGTATCCACACAGGTCCACTGATAGACTTAGCAATGAGGGAAAACACCACTTTTGGCAGCAGCAATTTAAAGATGCCCAAGAACAAAATTTCCCAAAGATCTGCCCTGCTGCTCATGGCCCACCAAAAGCATCTTGTAATGTCTTGTTTCCTGGAGAGGAATTCCTCTGTGATAAACCCCTACCATATACTAGTCATATATATGTAACCATGATAATGAGTTAAGCATTGTCATCTCCATTTCACATATGAGGAAACTGAGGTACAGGCCACTCAGCTAGTGAGTGTCAGAATTTCAACCCAATTTCTCTGACTCCATTAGGCTTCCCTCCTAAGTACCCTGTACATTCTAATACTCCCTAAGACTCCTACTGAGCAAGTTGCCTGAAACCAACTATGTGGACCCCTGTCTGCTTACCACTTGCCTTTAATAACAATAATCAGTAACCACCAATAATGTGCCAGGCATTATGTCGGATGCGGGAGTAGATGCATCAATGTACATGAGTTTAGAGACCTCATCATGTAGCAGGAACTCAGTTTAAGCTGGTTCTCTGTGGTGCCAAATTATTTTTTTTAATTTATTTATTGATTAATGTATTACATATGCGTCCTTATCCCCACATTACCCCTCCCCAACTCCCCCACTCATGCCCTCACCCCCCTGTTTTCTGTGTCCATTGGTTAGGCCTATATGCATGAATATAAGTCCTTTGGTTGATCTCTCCCCCTTACCAAATTATTTCTTTTAATCCCTTTATATCTGAATCAACCTACCCAAATAATAAGGGAGCAATCCAAGTAGCTAAAAGAGAAAAATACATTGAGAAAGGGAAAGAGGAAAACCATATTTAAAAAAAGTTTTTATATGTTTATATTGATTTCAGAGAGGAAGGAAGAAAGAGAGACCTAGAAACATCAATGATGAGAATCATTGATTGGCTGCCTCCTGCACACCTCCTACTGGGGATCAAGCCTGCAAAGAGGGCATGTGCCCTGACTGAGAATTGAACCATGACCTCCTGGTTCACAGGTTGATGCTCAACCACTGAGCAACACCAGTGGGGCAGGAAATATGACCCTCTTTCTATCCCTTGCTACCAGCCTTTCAGAAAGAAGCAAAAAAAATTGTGCAAATATAGAGAAACCAAGATGGCAGCATAGGTAAACACCGGAAATTGCTGCCTTGCATAACCACTTCAAAAATACAACTAAAAGCCCTGGCTGGTTTGGCTCAGTGGATAGAGCATCTGCCTGTGGACTGAAGGGTCCCAGGTTCGATTCCGGTCAAGGGCATGTACCTTGGTTGCGGGCACATCCCCAGTAGGGGGTGTGCAGGAGGCAGCTGATGGATATTTCTCTCTCATTGATGTTTCTAACTCTCTATCCCTCTCCTTTCCTCTCTGTAAGAAATCAATAAAAATATATTTTTTAAAAAAATACAACTAAAAGCCAAAACCAGTTTGGCTCAGTGGATAGAGCGTCGGCCTGCTGACTGAAAGGTCCCAGGTTCGATTCCGGTCAAGGGCATGTACCTGGGTTGCGGGCACATCCCCAGTAGGAGATGTGCAGGAGGCAACTGATCGATGTTTCTCTCTCATTGATGTTTCTAACTCTCTATCTCTCTCCCTTCCTCTCTGTAAAAAATCAATAAAATATATTTAAAAAAAAATACAACTAAAAGACAAAACGGACATCATCCAGAACCACAGGAAGGCTAGATGAGTGGAAATTCTACAACTAGAAGGAAAGAGAAAAGCACACTGAGACTCAGAGGAGGTGCAGAAGTAAAGTGCAGAGGTACGGAGGCACTGAGGACGTGGCGCACGTGGAAAGGGTTGGCAGCTGAGGACATGGTTGTCTTTTTCAATCAGGAGGGAGTCTCAAGCTCCTGACTGCTCTGAACTCCAGTTCCGGGAGAGTCTCTGGGGACCCAAACTCATACAGGAGAAACTGGACTGTCTGGCATCGGTCGAACTCGAGGGTGGCTTTCTCTCAGAGGTACTTGCAGTGATTACTGGGACACTGAGAAGTGAGGCCTCTTAGGGTAGGACTGAGGAGCAGCCATAGCTGCTTGCTCCACCCTTGTTGATCCCCAGAGACCCCGCCCCACCCAAGTTGTGCGCAGAGGATTTGGCATATAAAAGGCCTGGCCCTTTGCAATCTGAAAATTACCTAACAAACTGCAGCTGGGTCAGAGAAACTCAGAACTTCCAAGAGAAGGCCCAAGGCCCCACAGCAGCTTGCATTGCTTCACAGCTGGGCTCCTGCTGGGTAGCCTCAGGCAGAGGCTAAATTAGCACCTCCTTAGAGATCCAAGAGCCAGTGTACCCAGTGGTCAGATTGGGACCATCCAGATTACAACTCCTCAGATCCATAAGGGACACACTCAGGGGGCAGACTCAGTGAGCACCAAAGCCCCACTGAAGCAAGTCTTGCCCCAGAAGGGTGTCTCCAGCACAGAAGTTTTCCCACTGCAGACAAGGTTGATTCTCACAGCCAATTGGCCTGGAGGTCAATTCCTCCCAGTGACACCTACAACAATCAAGGCTTAACTACAACAAGACTGTGCACAAAGCCCACAAAGGGGTGCACCAAGAGTGTCCACCTCAGGTAATTGGAAAGGCTGAGCCACTGCGCCCTATAGGACACCTAGCACAGAAAGCCACTCTATCAACACAGGAAGGATAAAAAATGTGGAGACAAAGAAACAGGTCACAAATGACAGAAATGGAGGAAAGCAAACTACTGGATATAGAGTTCAAAAACCACACTTTTAAGGTTTTTCAAGAATTCTCTAGAAACCACCGATAAACTTAGTGAGACCCTCAAGAAATCTAGTGAGACCCTCGAGGTTATGAAAAAGGACCAACTAGAAACTAAACATACCCTGACTGAAATAAAGAATATTATACAGAGTTCCAACAGTAGACTAGAAGATCGCAAGAATCAAGTCGAAGATTTGAAATACGAAGAAGCAAAAAACACCCAACTAGAAAAACAAAAAGAAAAAAGAATCCAAAAATATGAAGATAGTGTAAGGAGCCTCTGGGACAACTTCAAGCATACCAACATCCGAATTATGGGGGTGCCAGAAGAAGAGAGAGAGCAGGATATTGAAAACCTATTTGAAGAAATAATGACAGAGAACTTTCCCTACCTGGTGAAAGAAATAGACTTACAACTCCAGGAAGCGCAGAGAACCCCAAACAAAAGGAATCCAAAGAGGACCACACCAAGACACATCATAATTAAAATGCCAAGAGCAAAAGACAAAGAGAGAATCTTAAAAGCAGCAAGAGAAAAACAGTCAGTTACCTACAAGGGAGTACCCATACGACTGTCAGCTGATTTCTCAACAGAAACTATGCAGGCCAGAAGGGAGTGGCAAGAAATATTCAAAGTGATGAATACCAAGAACCTAGAACCTAGATTACTTTACCCAGCAAAGCTATCATTCAGAATTGAAGGTCAGATAAAGAGCTTCACAGATAAGGAAAAGCTAAAGGAGTTCATCACCACCAAACCAGTTTTATATGAAATGCTGAAAGGTATCCTTTAAGAAGAGGAAGAAGAAGAAAAAGGTAAAGATATAAATTATGAACAACAAATACACATCTATCAACAAGTGAATCTAAAAATCAAGTGAATAAATAATCTGATGAACAGAATAAACTGGTGATTATAATAAAATCAGGGGCATAGACAGGGAGTGGACTGACTATTCTTCGTAGGGAAAGGAGTGTGGGGGGTGCAGGAAGAGACTGGACAAAAATCGTACACCTATGGATGAGGACAGTGGGGGGGGGGGAGGTAAGGGCAAGGGGGGGAACCGGGTGGAGGGGAGCTATGGGGGGGGGGGGGAGAGGGACAACTGTAATAATCTGAACAATAAAAATTTAATTTAAAAAAATGTGCAAATATAGGTAATGGATTTAAACTTTCCAGATAATCCCTGTCCTGAGTCTATCTAAGAGTTGCTAATAAGGACCATATCAAAATCTTGATGATGGAAGTCATATAGTACAACCCTCTCATTTTACAAATAGGGAAATAGTTCCAGAGAGAGAAAGTGACTTGCTTAAACTGTCAGGGCTGGTTAGTAGCAGATCTAGGATTAGAATCCACGCCTCCTTGCCAAGTTGGGGGCTGTCTTCACTGTTCAGGGGTACCGGGGTAAGAAATTAGATATATACTGAATTATATCATCATGGTTTAACATGTGTAAAGGATTTCACTGTTCTAAAAAGGTGCAGTACATACATAATCTCTACTATTCTGATATTCTAAACCTCAGAGGGCCCCATGAGGCAGTAAGGGGAAATACTATTATTTTTATTTTACTTATGAGGAAAAGTGAGACACAGAGGAGTCACCAGGTTTTCCCACTATCACACAGCATAGGGAGACAGAGCAGAAATTCAAGTTTTTAACTCCAATCCACTACTCTGAAAACTCTTACACACTGAGTTAGGGGGGGCGGGGGTAGACAAAGAAATGAAATAAAACACAAAAACCAGCTCTTTGAGAACTAGCAGAATGACCTTACAGGCCTGGCTTCATTTGGAAATGAGGTGTTCCTCAGTAGAGGCACTTTCTCAGGTAACTGAAGCAGACCAGTGAGAGTCTCACCCCCTTGTTTTAACTCTCATTTCAACTGCTTTGAATGGCAGGCCTCCCAAAGTGCTTCACTATGTGGAACAGCTTCTCTGAAAAGCAATATGGCAATAATTTAGTCTCAGAAATTACTCGGGATCTTCACAAAGTCTGAGCTACAAATATTTCCATTGCTGCATTAGCTACCATAGCCAAAACACATTTTTTAAGTTGAAAATTTTCCAACAATAAGGGACTGGTCTAATGTATCATGAGGCATGCATGTATTATAGTTCTACTCAGCCACTTAAAATTATGTTGTAGTGAATAGATATTACATGAAAAACTCCTCTCAATATGCTAAGTGAAAAAAATGCATATTTGAGCATATTTTTGGAAAACAAACTATACGCAGATGCACACACTATGGTGCTATCTCTGAGTGATAAGATTGAGTATTTTTTTCTGATTTTTGATTAAGTGTACTTTCTATTTTTTCCCAAAGAAATACCATTGTTTTTTAAATTAAGAAAATGTTATTTTTACTTTTTAAAAATGCATATGTTATGCAACTCAATAGCAAAAATACCCAAACAATTAAAAAATGGGCAGAGAATTTGACATTTTTCCAAAGAAGACATACGGATGGCCAACAGGTACATAAAAAGGTGCTCAACATCACTAATCATCAGGGGAATGCAAATCAAAGCCACAGTGAGCTATCACCTCACACCTGTTAGAATGGCTATTATGAAAAAGACACACACACACACACACACAAATAACAAGTGTTTTCAAGAATGTGGAGGGAAAAAAAATTCTTGTGCACTGTTGGTGGAATTGTAAATTGGTATAACCACTATGGAAAACAGTATGGAGGTTCCTCAAAAAGTAGAACTGCCATATGACTCAGCAATTCCACTTCTGGGTATTTATCTGAAGGAAATGAAAACGCTAATATAAAAAAAACCCTGCACTCCTATGTTCATTGCAGCATTATTTACAATAGCCAAGATAATGGGAGCAACCTCAGTACCCATTGCTAGATGACTAGATAAAGAAGATGTGGTATACATATACATTGGAATATTATTTGGCCATAAACAAGAAATAAATCCTGTCATTGCAACAACATGGATGGACCTTGAGAGCATTATGCTAAGTGAAAGAAGTCAGAAAGAGAAAGACATACTGTATGATCTCACTTATTCGTGGCATCTAAAACACACAAACAACCACCTCAGAAATAGAGGTGAGTGGGCAAAATGGGTGAAGTTGGTTAAAAGTACAAACTTCCAGTTATAAAACAAGCCCTGGGGATGTAAAGGATGGTGGCTATAGTTAATAATAGTGTATTGGAAGTTGTTAGGAGAGTAGATCTTAAAAGTTCTCATCACACTCAAAAAGTGTAACTATGTGTAATGATGAAGGTTACTGTGGTAATCATTTCACAATATATACATCTATCAAATCATGTTGTACACCTGAAACTAATATATTGTAAGTCAATCATATTGCAATTTAAAAAAAAGAAATATTGATGAGCTAAAAAAAAATGTGCATACGTTCCTCTCATCTTCAGAGGACCAACACTTTATCTTTCTGAAGGCCTAGTCATCAGCATGAGCCTGTTACTGCTAAACCTGAGCTGCCAATGACAATGGTGTAAATGCTTTTCAAAATAAAAACACCGGAGGCCTGTTATTCATTCATTTGTTTATTAAACAAAAATGTACAAAGTACTATTATGTGCCAGGCACTGCTGCAGGCACTGAGGATATAGTAGTGTGTGTTGGGGTGGGGAGGATGGGGAGAACCTAAATCCCTGCTCTCAGGGAGCTTACTATCTTCCTCATGTTATTATCTCCCAAGACCACCCTGGGAACATCTGACCAAATTAACCAGTTGTGCAAAAGGACCAGATTTGTGTGTACACATTATTGGTGCAATGGATTCATGCTATACCTTGATTCTAATGCAGCGGTTCTCAACCTGTGGGTCGCGACCCCTTTGGGGGTCGAACGATCCTTTCACAGGGGTCGCCTAAGACCATCGGAAAACACATATATAATTACATATTGTTTTTGTGATTAATCACTATGCTTTCGTTATGTTCAATTTGTAACAGTGAAAATACATCCTGCATATCAGATATTTACATTACGATTCATAACAGTTGCAACATTACAGTTATGAAGTAGCAACAAAAATAATTGTATGGTTGAGGTCACCACAACATGAGGAACTGTATTAAAGGGTCGCGGCATTAAGAAGGTTGAGAACCATTGTTCTAAAGGGTTCTTGTGTTTTTAAAGACATTAACTCCCACCCAAGATGTTACCTCACAAAAATGGAAATGGGGCCCTTGCTGGAAGGCAACCATGAACTTTGTATTTATACATGCTTTTATATTGAAGTGGTTACAATGAACATGTATTAATTTTGTTACTAAATATAATTCCATCAAAGTTTGTAAAATGTGCTATCAGCTCCTCAATACAGGGGTTACCAAAAGTGGGTTTATAGCTGTGAGTACAATAAATACAGAGTTTATTCTTGTATTATTTTCCATATGAACAACTGTAAACCTACTTTTGCCCACCCCCCAATATTCCTGAGACTGAAGCAAGACAGACAGAAGTGAAGCCCAGAGAAAGGCCCAGGGCTAGACAAAGAGTCTCACAGCAATCCCTTCCCCATGCTTAATGAAATAACAACAAACCTCTCTAGTATCTACAAGGACAGGGGCAAAGCCAATACTATAAGTAAAGGCTCAGAAAGTCCTGGCTAAAAAAAAAAAAATACATCAAATTGGGAGTGGAGTTGGACCACAAAATGGCGAGTCTCCCAATTGCATCCTGACTTCTGAAACGTCCCAGTGATCAGTCCAATCAGTCCTGAGAATTCTCACTTAAAATTCCAGACCTGGAGAGAAGCAGACTGAGGCTATCCTCGTGTTTTCCTTCTTCACCGGGAAGCAGTGGAAGCAGCTGCAAACAGCTGTCTGAGAGCAGCAGAGGAAGTAGGCAGGAGGCTGCCTCTGGCCAAGGGGAGCTCCAGAGCTAGGTCTGAGTGGACAGAGAGAGGGTATCTAGCCATCCACAGGAGATCCACTCCCCAAACCAGATGGTGTGAACTCTGGTACAGGACAACTAACAAAACGATGGGGGAGCAGAGCCTAAGCCAGGGTTCTCAACCTTCTGGCCCTTTAAATACAGTGCCTCATGTTGTGACCCAACCATAAAATTATTTTCGTTGCTACTTCATAACGGTAATGTTGCTACTGTTATAAACCGTAATGTAAATATCTGATATGCAGGATGGTCTTAGGCGACCCCTGTGAAAGGGTCATTCGACCACCAAAGGGGTCGCGACCCACAGGTTGAGAACCACTGGCTTAAGCTTATCTAACGAAGTCTGCCTCCAGGGAGTCCCCCCTGCCTCTTGGTTCTCAGGCTATAGAAAAATCTGCATGGCTCTTAAAGGGTAGGACCCTAAGGAAAAACAAATGATACTGTGAGATGATAGTCAAGACATCACGAACACTATAAGAATAAATAGATAGAAAATATAATGTGGATATATATGTGCAAGATAAAAAGAAATAATATACAGTATAAAATAAGTATATAAAACTAATATAATGTTATATGTCAATTATATCTCAATTTAAAAAAAGAAATGGAATGGCACCAATGCAAGTATATATGAGAAACGCACATACATGCACACACACACACACAGCATGCAAAAGACACACAAATAGCCAGCCAAGAAAATATAGCACAAGAACGAGAAGAAAAATCCTTCATCTGTGCATTTAAATTAAAATCAATTAAAAACATGGGTTCATAAAAGATGGAAAAAGAAATAGCAGATCTAAGGAAACAATGGATACCAAAACAATAGCATTAAAAAAACACACAGATAAATAAAAATACAAAAGAACAGAATATACACAGCTAAAAATAAACTATACTTACAGAATAAAGGATTCAAATAATCAAAGTTACCCATACTGAAAAGACAAGGCATGTCAGGGAGAGCAAGCATATCACAGAGAAGCCAATAGACATGGAGGATAAAATAATAATAATAATAATAATAATAATAATGCAAATTCATCAGATAAAACAGGAAAAAGTATGGAAAGACCTAACACAAGAAAATTTCCCTAAAAAAATAGCAACCTTTAAAATACGGCTTGTTATGTGTCAGACACTGTTCTACACACTTTACATATGTTATATCCAGTTATCTCAATGATTCTATGAGGTAGATATAATTATTTACATTTCACAGGTAAATAAACTGAGGTATAAGGAGATTAAACAACTTGATAAGGTGTTACAGCTAATAATATTAAGCCAGGTAGAACTACATCTGAAAAGCACATGCTGGGTTCTAGAAAAATTGAATGTAAAACTCACAATGCAAAAACATAACATCAAGGATTTTAAAAAACAACTTTTAAGACATTCAGTCAGAAAATGTAAATCACCTACAATGGGAAATAATCATGCTGACAGACTTCTTCACAATAATATTCAATGCCAGAAAGTGTGGAGAAATAAACACATAGTTCTTTAGAAATAAAGTGTGACCCAAGAATAGTATGCTTATTCAAATATAAAGGCAACATATTAAAGAATTCAATGAAACAGTACCAATGAATTATTCAGAAGAAAAAATGTTTACAATGAAATCCAACCAATTAAACAATAAATCAAAATAAAGAATTCAAGGAAAGAGAAGCTGTGGTTAAAAATATATGTATAATAAAAAAAACAACACACATATTTGACAATAGCTATGAGTTATGGGTACAGAAATAATACAAAACTTGATCATGTACAAATAATAATATAGCTAAATAACAATAACAAAATAATGTAAGTGATATAACAATAAAAATTAAAATAAGGGAGAAGTAGTGGGAGGAATAAAAAGAGTGCTTACATGGCAGGGAATAAATCAATACTGCCTAAAATTTTTAGGGTAAAAAATATGCCTACAACCTGTTAAGGTACTTCATAATCTCTTCTTAACATTAGAAGGGATATTTTAAGAAATGACATTTCTCTCAATAAAGAAATGTCTTTTGAAGTTAATAATTCCTTCAATTTCTGTTTCTTAGAGTTAAACAAAACAACATGTATTAGTTTTGTTTAAAAGTACCAGTATGATCTCATTTTGTACATAATGATATCTTGAGTGTTTATCTCCATCCATCCACCATCCATCCATCCATCCACTGTTCTATTCTTCTGTGCTTATGAAATTTTTTAAACCACAAATTATTTTTTTAAAAGTTTAAGCTCTCTTCAAAAGCAAAAACAAATGATTTTTTTGGTAAAGAAATAAGTTATAATCAGGTTTGGAATGCTGGATGGGATGTTTAAAGTCTTCTCTGAGCCAATGCAGGTGAGAGGGTGGGTGAGTAAGGGATGTTGTTTTTAACTAGCATTTTGTTAGGTTGTATTTTTTTTTTTATGAATCTTATTTAATACTGTCCATTAGCTGTCATGCCTGGTCAGAAAAACACTTTAATTTTTAAGTGTAGAACAGGACTCAGTTGAGTTTTTATTTTTATTTTTATTTTTGTGAGAAAAGTAAACGCAGAATTGGAGAAAATAACATGGGCATGTTGCCTGATGTCAGGCTTAGTATTTTATTTTATTTTTTAAAATTTCCAAAGCAGACATGGGGTAAGGAATATGCACACCCAGAATAACTCTCCGGGCCACAAAATCCACCTGGGGTGCTGACTGCCTCTGGACACTGTTTGAAATGGGCATGGCGGTGGTGGAGCAGGCCTCAACAGTTAAGTGGAGAATGGGGAAGCAAAGGTTTTCTCTCCAACCGTTAAAGTGGGTTTTTGTTTGGGATGGGTTTCCCTCCTCCCTCTGTGGATTTTTATTTTTTAAATCTTCAATGTTATACTGGCCGCAGGCACAACAGGCAATGAGCAGGTGAAGAGCCAATGGAAAGGTGTGCAAAAATTCCTGTATTACCTAATGGGCTTCTGAATGTATCCTGTGGTCCATCGAGAAGGCCGGAGAAGGGGGCAAGGAGAGGCTGCACCAGCTACTGCAGCCTGAAGACAAAGTTGGTGTCTCTTTGGACTTTAAAAGTATTCCTTATGCAGCTTACTTTATTTTTGTTTAATCAACTAAACAAATGTGTTGTCCATGTGAAAAAATAAAATCTCTCCCTCTGTTATATGGTAAAAAGCAAACAGAAAAGGAAAAAAGATGAAGTACTCAGGGACACATAGGCTGCTGTGCTCTGAGCCAGCATTCATCCCACTCTGGTATTCTGATTTTCCTATTAAGAATTTAAGCAGTGCATAAAGGCATCAAAAAGAAAGCTTTTAGAAAATCACACTAAGTCCCACTATCTAGAAATAGCCATTATTACCAATAAGCAAACAGCCTTACGAGTAATTTTTATCCAGATATCCACATATAAAAATTAGTGGATAGATGTATAGATGAGCAAAGAAATAATATAAAAATAAAAGATTATATGTGCTATTTACTAACAAAAAAATCCATTTAACTCATAAACCATGATATTGTCTAAAGTGATATTAGAAATCAGACCCATATACCTCCTAGATAACTATACCACCTGTACACACACACACACACACACACACACACGGACGGCCTACTCGCCTACATCGTTCTGAGGTCTGTCTGAGTCTTGTCTGCACACCTAGAAGGGGTTACCCTTGCCTAAGTTGTCACACCTCACTCTGAAGGCATATTACATGGATATCAGAGCAGAGACCTGAGATGTATGTATGAGAAAAGTTTCAAAAGGAAGGGCAGTTCCCATGGCCTGGTAGCTCAGTTGGTTGGAGCGTCGTCCTGATCGCCCAGGTTATGTCAGAGCGCATATAAGGAACAACCACTGAATGCATAAATAAGTGGAACAACAAATCAGTCTCTCTCTCTCTCTCTCTCTCTCTCTCTCTCGCTCTCGCTCTCGCTCTTGCTCTCGCTCTCACTCTCGCTCTGTTTCTCAAATCCATAAATTTTTTTATTGATTTTTTTTACAGAGAGGAAGGGAGAGGGATAGAGAGTTAGAAACATCGATGAGAGAGAAACATCGACCAGCTGCCTCCTGCACACCTCCCACTGGGGATGTGCCCGAAACCGAGGTACATGCCCTTGACCGGAATCGAACCTGGGACCTTTCAGTCCGCAGGCCGACGCTCTATCCACCGAGCCAAACCGGTTTTGGCTCATAAATTTAAAAAATTCAAAAGGAAGGGTAGTTGAAGCCAAGAGGACTGAGAGGAAAGGGCTTAGGGACAATGATGTGAGTACTAAGGAGCCGCAGAAGAAAATGGGTGGGCACAGGGTGCAAGAAAACAGGCAAGAAGGGAGGAGAGCTGCGGGGGTGGGGGTGGGGGGTGAAATAGAATAAAGATCTGGTTCCCACAGAAAAGACACTTTTCCAAATGGCATGGGCTGGCATGAGCAGAAAAGGGATGCGAACTGAGCGAATCAACTTCACAGAGACCAGGTTTCGAGGGAAAGGACGCCCAGCTCAAGAAAGCGATCCTCTTTTAGAGGGAGGATACTGAGGTAGGAGGTGCCACCTAATCTGCAGACGCAGTTCAAAAGCACCATCAGTGACCCCGGAGCATCCTATATAATAAAAGCCCAGCGACCATAATGGCGTAACGACCAGACGACTGCTCAACCAGTCACCATGAGATGCACTGACCACCTCACAGTCCTTTCCCACCCACCCCCACCCCCACCCCTGCCCACAGGCTCCGATCGCCCGATGGCATGGTGAACGGGTGAGTGACGGCGGTGTAGGACTAGGGACTGGCGAGGGGAACCGGGTGGGTGGTGATGGTGGGGCAGGACTGGGGACTGGCAAGTGGGCGTAAGATGGCCCTGATCACGGGCTAGGCCTAGAGGTCCTACCCACGCATGCGCTGGGCCTCTAGTATAACATAAAACTCTGGGTGAAGATACTGGCTATTTGGACATGGTTCTCTCACCCAAGCTCATGAACCTTTTCCTCCCAGGAGGGATACACACACAGAGAAGGATGCCCAGTAACTTGGCTGCTTCTTGGAGCGCATTGACTGGTACTAGGAGCCCTGAATTCTACAGGGAAGCCTAACTAAGGCCCATGTAACTACTCAGACCACCAGGCTCTTAATCACATTAATGGTGACACTCTAATTGGGTTTCTATCAAGCACCATCACAATGTCTTGTCTTCATGTGAAGCAATACCAAAACATCAGGTCTTCCCCAATGATCAGAACTAATTTGAGCAGACTTGGTTTCCATTTTCTTGCTCTTCCAAACCACTCTCAACTACAGATCAACCCCTAGCTGAAAGCATTCAGTGGCTCTGTAATACCTTTAAAATTTAGTACAATGTCCTTTGCATTCAACTTCCTCTACAATCTGGCCCCTATCTCTGTAGTTTTCTTTTCCTCTTCATCATTGCAATCACTCAGTGATCTAAGAGATTATCTGACATTTCCAGATCACACCATGCAACCACCACTCCAGACCTTTATTATGACGTTCCCACTGCCAGACATGCCTTTACTCGTGATCTTTCAATCAAAATCCTACTCATCTTACTAGGCACATAGCTCCCATGCTCCTTACCCCCTGAACTCCCATCAGACTTAGCCTCCCTTCCTGTCGGTGCCATAGCAATTTGTTTTGACCTTACTTGGACTTCATTCATTTTTGCCTTGTATTAGACGCTGTTTAAATCTGTCTTGATGGACCTTACAGGTGGGAAGCGAATGAACGTTTATTGTACATCTACTGTGGGTGCCGTGCACTTTCATAGACATCATCTCATGTATCCTGTTGCTAACTTGCAGTAGCGTGCTCACACATTTCAGGTGTTCATAAATGCTGCTTGTGTTACTCTACAAAAAGATCACTATGTCTCCGTTAGGGGACTTGGAAGAAATGAGAAAAAGGGTGGGACTGATCAACTCAGTTGGACGGCCTGGAGCAGGGGTGGGGAACCTTTTTCTGCCAAGGGCCATTTGGATATTTATGACATCATCCAAGGGTCATATGAAATTATCAACTTAAAAATTAGCCTGCTATATTCGGTCAAACATTTAATTAAGTCACCCCTAATGTCTTGGCAGGGCAGGGCCAAATGATTTTGCAGGCCTTATATGGCCTGCAGGGCGGACATTCCGCACTCCTGGCCTAGAGAAAGGGTGACAAATATTTAATCTGTGATAAGTTTGTGTTAGAAAATGCCCTAGCCAGAAAAGAACATTCCCCCCCCCCCCCCCCCCGCCTTTATGCTTATTTTTCACCCAGGAACTCTGAAAATCTCATTTCTATTCTGCCCAGAGCCGGACATCATCAGACTCATGGTTCTAATTCCATCACTAATTGTCTGTGGACTTTAAGCAGAATGGTACCCCTCACTCTGTCTCAGTTTTAACTTGTACTATAAAATGGGGAGTTTGGGGAATTTGGGCTGCATGATCTCAAGGGTCCTTCCATTCCATAAAATCCTAAAATTCAGTGTTGAATAAGCCTATACTGAATGCCTTGGAAACTGACTTATTCTTCAGGCCAATCTGTAAACACCAAAAAATAAATGGGACATTATGTAGAGAGGGCAATAGATCTGTGAATGTTTTCTCTGTGGGCGCATCTGGGAGACAGTGGGAAAGCTGTCAATCCATAAAAGTATATTTTCAAGGAACTTTAAAATTTATCCAAATGGATACCTAAATGGGAAAAACATCGCTTGGATACTCCCCACGAGGCGTTACCTTTGCTGTTGTTATTGTTACTGGGAAACCAATAAGGGTTCATTTTAAATACGTTAATCTTACAATGAAGAATCTCATAAAAAAAAAAAAAATCCACAGCCCAATAGAGTTCAATGAACAACGTTAACAAGTTCTCTTCATTTACATCTAACATCTGACTAATCATCCAGAAGGAGCTTGTTGACTACATGAATAAGTAAATCAACAGTGTTTGCCTCAACGTCTGCAGGGGCAGAGGAAGAAGGTAACAATTGATTTTTGTCAGATAATCAGTGAAAGCACCTCACTCACTGCTTAATAACCAGCTGATCTGAATTCAACTATTGTTTTCAAAACCATCAACTAGACTGGACTATACACCTCTCCTCAGGCAGGGTGAAAAGATGCAGTTTATAGATAAAGCCTGTGCATATACAAAAAGCAACACAACCCTGAGAACGTTCGGCTTGATTTTGGTGGGGCCTACCATGGATCTCTGCCTCCCAGGGGTACCCGAAGTCCTGTGTCCCCTCCCCTGTCAGCGAAAGCCACGAATAAACAGGCTCTTTGGCTGCTAGGGCCAGGGTCAGACTCACACCTTCGTTTATATCGAACATTTGCTTTGCGCAGTTCTGATATTTCCACTACGACTGTTTTACCCAGGGCTGTATCATCACGGATCTCAAATGTAGAAATGCCATAGTGGTCCCAATAAAAAGTCCCTGATTATACAAAGACTATTCATTTGCTGTAAGTAAAAGGTATTTATTCTGCAGGGGGGGAAAAATAAAAGAAAAAAAGGACACCAAGAAATTTTTTTTTTGATTGGGTACTTTTGGGGACAGTGGGGCTGGTCTGATGTGAAATTCTGAAGAAGAAGAAAAATATCCAGAAAGAAAAGGGAAAAGAGAAACAAGGACGAATGTATATTCCCCAGTATAATATATTTTTAGTGAAAACAGGGGAGATGCAGGGACCTTCTGGCTAAATACAGTCAGTTCTTCAGCTCTGAGAAGGCCAAACCAAGCCAGTCTACAAAGAGGGGCACAGGTTAGAGACCAAGGCTGTGAAATCAACACAATTTTTTAAAAAGGAAAAAGAAAACCAAATCAGTTAATAGAATTTGGGGCAAAAAAAAAAAAAAAATCAATGAAATATTTTTTAAGACTCAATTTCCTCATACATTTTCGTATCCTTTTTTTAAAGTTTTTCCCCCACTATAATGAATGCCTTTCAAAAGTATTTTATTTACTGCAGATTTCCCCCCAAAACAACATTTCCCCCAAATCTATATTTTCAATATATTAATAAAATAGGTTCAACCTTCTTGTTTGGTTTTGTAAATATTGCTAGCATTTTTTCCCCCTGAAAGTTCCTTTCCTCAAGTTGTATTTTTTTTAATTCAGGGTATTTAAAAATGATTACTACTTTTTCAGGGATTATATCATTATGGAATAATTAAGATTTAAAAATTTTGACTATCTATATGATTCAGAAATCCCTTAATCCAATTATCAGGGTAAAGGAGAAACTGACCTTTCTCCCTTTCAATACTGATTCTAGTTTGGAAAAAAAGAAATCTCTTTCAGAGAATACTGATTTCTATATTTACCAAAATATAATGGGCAAATTTAACAGCAGTGAAGTTTTAAATAAGCTTGACATATCAATTTACAAAATACCTCTTGTGTATAAATTTTGAGTTTATGTATATGTGCTCCTGCAGACTGGCACAGAGAAAAATGTCATTTGATATTTATATTATATGTTTAAATCTACCTCAAATAGTCCTCTAAATTTAATTTCCTGGGGTTAGGATTTTTTCTTTACTTTTTCTTTTTCCCTTTTTATTTCTTTAATTATCCTACTATATACATACTATTTTCTTTTTGCTCATTAGCAATGTTTTAATGACAAAGTAATAATGACAGTATAGTAACAAGGAGGTTCGAATTATATTACCTATTGCTTTCCTGCTAAAGATCTCAAGGTAGCTTACAAAGAGAAAATGAAATCAGTGCTCTTTTTCTTTTCACAGGATTTAGAAATTTGACAATTGTCATTTTTTTTTACATGATTCTGATGCTAAAGCATTCCAGATAGTGCCTTGTCTATATCATTATTGGGATTTCCCTATATTCAAGGATAGAGATTAACATTTTTTTTGAAAGATGTCTGATTTGGGAGTCAGGCACTGATAACTGCACAGATCTATGTCAATCTTTTTAAGGAGACAAAAGGGTGCTAAGGTTTATTTCAGACTTAAGAGTAACCTACTTTTGAAAACAAAACAAAACACTACCCTATGTCAAAAATAATGTCAATATTTAGCTTATTTATGTGGTAGACTCCACTTTAATTTTAAATGAAACTCAGAATAATTCATATCTTCTAGCATACTAGTCAGCCAGCATGACTATGTCTTAACATTAGGATACCTTAAGATACAAATGGTTAACTTCTACCTCCTAGGTGAGAAGTGTGCATATGTGCATGTGTGCACAAAAAGATAACCATAATGAAATTACCAACATGTGGACAGATGTCCAGTACGCAACTTCAGGGTTTTGATGACATCACTCAGCTAAGGTGTTAGAATAAACTCCCTGTCGCTCTCTTTACCCTGTCCCCTCCTAGTCCCTTTCTAACTAGTGTCATATTTCTCCCTCATCCTTTCAGGATCTTTTAAGATTACAGCCTCCCTTCCCAACTTTCAATAAATATATATTAGCCTCCAAGAGCACATGACATCAAAAATATAATTCTGACCCCCTTGAAGAGAAAGGAGAATTCACAAGCATCAACCTCCCTTTCTAAATAGCATAAAAACCTCCATTTAATGTAAGATAGCTCTATAAACCTCCCCCCACCCCCCCATAAGGTTGCATATTAGCAGGCAGCAGGAAGAATGAAAAAACTTGTGTATATGGACATCTATCTTAATCACCTCATGTTTCATATTCTCTTTTCTATGGCAGACATAGTATATTTAAATGCAACAGGTTGGTGGGCATGATGCAAGGTATGAGAAACAACGATTTGTGAAATCTTGAAAAAATATAATTTAGAGCAATTCTGTAACCTGGGTTTTCATATTTTTTTGGATATATGATTTTTTGAATTATAATAATTCCTGGAGATTTCCATAAATTCCATTTCATTATTCTCTAATATGACTCCTGAAGCAACTGTCAGAACCTACTACTTTAACTTATTTAAGGTTCTCCTACATTGAAAACAACATAACAAAAATACTTTTGCCAAAAAGCAAACAGTAAATAAATAACAGTTCCTATTAATGTATGTATAATTAACTTTTTATAAGTATGACTACTATAAATAAAACAATCTATTTTGATGTGTTATAATAACGTCTAAAATTTTATAATTCCTGCAGCATATACAGAAAGAAAAGAGATAGGAAATGAGCTGAGTACTAAAACATAAACTCCTAAAATTTATATTAGTAAAAAAAAAAAAAAAAAGTGCTCTTCGTTTAAAATTGTATCTGGAAAGATATTTTGACTAAAAATTATATTTATAACTACATTATTTTCAAATTAAGAAAGGAATTATGAATAGTAGAAGAAAGCAGCATATCTCCCAAAAATAACCATATTAATGAAATTACATATCTCTGTAGGAAGTTGTATTTATTTTGTGCCACATAAAAATTAATATTTTATATTAATAAACAAAATATCTTAGCTATTGAACTTTGGTTAACTGATAATATTTACTGGGATAAATTATCTTTAGTGTTGTAGACGCTACAGGAAACAAACAAAGAAAGAAACAAAATTTCATGTTAAATCTCAGAGTAGCTAAGGGGTAGTTCACTGAGAAAGAAGATTTTCAATCATAAAAAAAATGTATAGTTTATTTTGAAAGGTTCCCCCTTTAAAAAAAAAAAAAGATTTCCCTTTGCTCAGAATTCTAAATCATCATGAAAATTAAATTCAAAAGTAAAAGCTCATCCTAAAAGAAGAAGCTTATATCTGTATTTTTAAAGTATTTGTTTGTTATTTAAAGAGATATCAACTGTTTTCATGATTGCTGTGTATTGAAATGCAAATATTTCTTATGAAACAGGGTTTTTTGTTATTTTTCTGGATAAACTTCCTAAAAGGGAAATATCTATGAATTGGAGGTTTTATAAGTCTGCAAATACATGAAAATACTAGATTAGTGTTACTGACTAAAATGTTTTTTTTCCTTAATATTTTCATTTTAATTCTTTGACATGTTAATTAGCAAAATTTAACTCTGGAAGCTATCAATTAAAAAAATTTCTTTCTTTTTGAAATTGTATTATAAATGACAGCTTCTGTGCTCCCTTAATCATATACATATATTTTAAAATTTAAAAAGACAGTTAGGCATAAGGAAATTCACTAAGGGGAAACTGTCGTCCTCTTTTATGTAAATATTACTTCATTAAACGTGGTGTTAATGCTCAGAAGGTGGAAATCTAAAGGATAAAGTTTGGAGGTTATATCTGATTCACTCTTCCTTTTTCATTAATTTATAGGCTGCCCATTTGCTCATTGCCCTTCAATCGGCTGAGAAATAAAAGAATTTTCTGGACAATTCACTTTGGTTCATAGAACCCCCACCTCCAGCAAGTAGGTTTTATGCTCTTTTTCTTATCCCCAACCCAGTGCTCTTGCCACAAATTCAAAGGGTAAAGGAGACTCCTTAACTTAAAAAAAAAAATGTATTTGATTTTTTTTTTTTCTACTAACCTAAGATCTGGCCTTAAAGCCAATTTGACCCTGGGCTTATGACTCCCTTACAGGGTTAATTTGCTTGTTGAGATATTTAAGGGATCAATGCAGTATATGTAAATAATTACAATTTGAATGACCAGCCCTGAGCAAACTCCCTCATGTTCTCACTACGTATTTGTTCAGCTCCAGACCAGTTTTCTGACCAATTCACAACATCTGGAAAATCGTGGTATGATCCAGACACTCCTTGATTTTAGATTCATCTTTGACCTTCTGACTCCTCGTGATTTAACCCTTCTGCTTCCTTATTCCTATTTTCAACTCTCCCAACTCATCCAGGGCTATCTCTAGTCCTGGGTCTGTAGGGACCTGTCTTACTAACAACAGTTCATATCAGTGAGTCCATCCTACATATCGGAAGTAGTTTACTGACATCTCATTTCATCTTCCCAACAGCCTTATGAAATAGGTCCTTGAATATCCCCATTTTACAGGTGAGGAGACTGATCCAGAGAAAGAATTTGCTCAGGGGTAAGCAGCTGAAAAGAGCGGAACTGGGGAGTAAAACAAGGTCTCACTGGCTTTCTGAGCCATTAGGTGTTCCTGCTTCCTCAAATTATGCTGCTTTTATCCCCCCCTTAAAAGGCTACAAAGAAGAGATAGCAAAGGGCCACTTTATAGATGGCGTTTGAGATGTTCTTGAGCTTTCTATTGTTTTGGTGTTTTTTTTAATTATTGTTTTAAAGAAAGAGAAGTCACTGAATAGAAGCAGCGGATAGGCTCTGGATTAAAAAGTCTGTGCAGAAGGCTCCAGTCTCAATAAAAATTAAATAAAATAAATAAACAAAAACAGAAAACCATATTTTCCTTTCCCTTTGAAATGTCTTTGAACGTGCTAGACAGGTTCGAGGGTACAAGTGTGGCCCTGGCCCTTTTTTTCCTAGTGCTACCCAGAAAACAGAGAGACCACATCAGATTCTGCCATGACCACCCCTGCAATTTGCAGCCAAGACAAAAGAAATGCCTGATAGGACAAGTTAAGTGCATCAAAGAGAGGCGAGTTAAGATTGTTTGGGGGGGGGGGGGCGGGTAAGAGAAGACAAAAAGATTTCTAAGCCCGTGCATGAAAAATGAATCTGGAAAAAGGAAAGAACAAAGATAAAATATGGGTGGGGCAAAAGTAGGTTTACAATTGTTTATATGGAAAATAATACAATCATTAATAAATAATAATACAAGAATAAACTCTGTATTTCACATACTCACAATGTAAACCTACTTTTGCCCCTCCCTGGATGTAGGAAAAGGAAAAAGAAAATATCATTTATGACAGCAAATAGTGTTATCTATTCTTGCCCTTCTATTTTTCCTTTATTCTCTCCTTGGAGGGAGTCACTTAAGCTCTGAAAATTTAGGATATAAGCTGAAAGTAAAAAGTAAATGGCAAGTATCCTAGGCGAACAGCTTTTCCCCCCTAATCAAAACTTAAAAAAAAAAAAAAGTATAGAGTGATTTGCAAAAACAATTGTGATTAAATTCAACAGATTTTTAAAATAACTTAAAAGAAAGGAATTACAGGGAAATAAAACTACAAAGAGATAATCTTTGTGTAGGGATGCATAAAGGAGAGAAAAAGATTTTCCCCTCCGCTCTTCTGATTTGCTCTAGCCGGGTAATCCTGGGTACTGGCAGACTACGGAGCAAATGGACAGATGCTTCCAGAAAAGATTATCTTTTATCTGTCATGCAGGGAATAACTCTGGCCCTATGACTGTTGATTCTGTGATCTAAACCTTGTATAAACCTTGCTATAAGTATCAAGCAGGAAAAAAACCACACCAATAATAATAATAATAATAATAATAATAGTGATGATAATAACAATAACTAACATTTATGAGCACTGATGAGGTATAAAGCACTATCTATGTATAATCTCACTTAATCCTCACCAGAACCTTATGGTTGCTGTCATTATCCCCATTTTACAGATGAGGAAATTGAGAAAACAAAGAACCAGTTGTACTTAGATGGATTTTCTATACTTGAGGCTCAGCAGCAGCAATCTGCTGCTTTCTTGCTTCAGCAGAAATACACACACTTCACCCTGTCCTCCCACAATCTACTACAAAATCTTTGCAAATGCAGATCCTAATCTGGGCCTTTCACTTCCAGGGTAATCCCCCAGCTATGACTTCCACTGGCGGAGCACCCTGGGAGTGTTGAATAAGAGCATCTAGCTCCCCCTGAAAATAAAGCTTATGTCCGTATGGATCCTTGCTAGAGTCAGTAAACGCCCTTTGCCCTGACAGAGGCCTTTCCCATTGCCAGGAGAAACTCTGAGGGCCCTGCAGGAAAGGAAGAGCTTTCGAAAGGCTGGGAACTCGGAAGACACCTTTGCACAGTGACCTCTCCATACCCATTTCGGGCTTAATGACTTGCAATTTCTCCTTCACCGACTTGCCTGCCAGAAAGCCCCTTGCTGTGCTGTGTAGAAGCAGTCTGGACCAGTCACCCAGACTAACAATCCAACAAACGCGCCATTCCTTTCCTTCTCAAGGAATCCCCATCCCATCTAGCTGTGAGCTCCCCTGACTTTGCCAAGAACACGCAGAACCAGGCTAGCTTGGTCATTAAAACTTCTCATCTGCTCTGTCCCTCAGCTCGAGGCCCACCTTGCCTTTCAGTTACTCGTTTTCTGTTCAACATTTATTCTAGCCATTTGCTAAGTATGAACTAAGTTTTAAGTATTTGTTCTCAAAAGGGGGGGGGGGCGCAAAATGCTTGATGAAAATGCAACAGAATGCTACTAGGAAAGAAACAAAAAGGAACAGCTAGAAATCAAGATTTGAAGATGCAACCTAAGCTTCAAACTTTAATATTGTAAAATACAGGCCTTAGGGGATTAACTAGATCAGCGGTTCTCAACCTGTGGGTCGCGACCCCTTTAGGGATCGAACGACCCTCTCACAGGGGTCGCCTAAGACCATCGGAAAACACATATATTACATATTGTTTTTGTGATTAATCACTATGCTTTAATTATGTTCAATTTGTAACAATGAAATTGGGGGTCACCACAACATGAGGAACTGTATTAAAGGGTCGCGGCTTTAGGAAGGTTCAGAACCACTGAACTAGATGAAAAAATGTTAAATTGGGGTTCGTGGAGCCTAAGGAAGTCATTAACTTCCTGAAATTGTATGTAAAATATCTGTGGGGTTTTTTTTCTTGTTTTGCTGTTCTGGGAAGAAGGTCCATAGTTTCATTAGGTTATCAAAGGGAAAAAAATTTACTTATATCTCCAATGCCTAAAATAAGGCCTGATATACAGTAGGGACTCAATAAATATTTTAAAAAAAAATTCAATGTTTGTTGAATAAATGGATGGTTGAAGGGTCTGAGCTCTAACGCATCAATTTTATAGATGGAGAAATTGAGTCCTAGAAAGGATATAACTGCTTCTCCAAGGCCATGAGCCTAGTAGTCAGGACCGGTAGGATTAGCTGTTTTAACTCTTCCCACTGCCAGTTGGTGTTTTTTTGCCTTTCAACTTAATCATATCTTTCACTCCATTTCATTTTCTTCTTCCCAATCCATTTCTTTCTAAGCAGAAAAAAACGCATCTTATTTCCTAGTTGGAAGTTGCCAGCTAGTGTATATCCCAAAGGGGAGGTGGGGGAGCGAGCAGCAGGAGGGTCTATGGAAAAGGCCACCAGAATAATTTGTTTGTGATAGCACACGCAGCACGGCTACCATTCCTGTGTGCTGAGGACATGATTAATACGGTATCGAAATGGCTGTGGTTGGTGGAAATATGTAAAGCTAAAATAAGTGAAGTTAGATCTAGGGGGTGGCAGTCAATCGCAAGCTTAAAATTGGCCAGCCCAAGCAGCTTTCCTATGAGCAGGCCTGCTTGGTTGAAAGCTCCTTTTGAGGGCCTTCCTTGCTTGTAAAGTAATTAGGAAATCCTGGAGAATTCAAAGCAGGCCTTCCCTCCCCTCCAAACAGTTCTCAATCAAACCCAGCAGACAAGAAAGGCGAGACTCAAACTGCCACCCAGAGGAGAGGGCTGGGGAGAGGGCCTAGTCCTCACAGAGCTGCTCCTGGGAGAGACTCTGAGAGAGCAAGGGACGTATTCTGTGACACAGCAAATTTCTTGTGCTAACAACTCCCTCCGCAAACTGAGGCTAACAGGAAGCCTCTGAGGCCTAGGACACGTCAGAGGCCAGGGAGGGGAGCTCTTCTGAACCTAGTGATGCCCCCAGGATGCTAATTACTTGCAGAAGATCCTTTCAGTAAACTCTTCTTTCAACCACCCCCCTCCCCCCGCCCCCCATCGTAAATGCAAGTCATTTTGGAAGGGAATCTGTTCCCATGTTCTGGGTTGTGTTTATGGATTACCTGTACTGTTTGGTAGTGGTAGAAAATGTTTAGTGAGGAAGAAAGAGCCCAGAGGAGACAATAAACAACCTGCGTCTGAGCGAGCCCCAGCTGTGTGACCTTGATGGAATCACTTAACCTCTCTGAACCTCTGTTGTTTGATTTGTAAAAACAAAGGTTTCCATTTAGATAGCCTCAAAAGCACTTTCCAGCTTTGGCCTACCACATATTATATCTAAGTTTGAGGTTTAACCCATTGACAGGTTTTTCAAACATGATCAGAAGAGGTTACTCTTCAGCTAGAACCAAACAAAACAAAACACAAAAGTCCTCCCCCCATATTATTTTCTTAGATTTCTCTTGCAATCGAGATAGCAATTAAAGGGGAGAGGGAGGGATGCTAATTTATTGGAATGAACAGCAACCCTATTGCTCTAAGACGATGAAAACTTCAGAATCTTATGTTCAAAGGGGAGATTTTTAAAAAGATAGGCTCAGCCAATGATTCGAAGACCTTACCTCCACTTTCTATGGTGGGATTATGGAGGATTTGAGCCAATTTATTTATTATTTGGGTTCCACTCTCAAAATCTACGTAGCAGTCATTACATTAATAGAGCAAATAGGCCTGTTTTGTGATGATCTGGAGGCCTTCCCTGCCATGTGCCTCAAGTTTCCATTGCTAACAGCTTCCTACATTTTGCTCACATAACATCCAAGGATTAGCCGGGTAGCCTAGTTTCTCCCTTCCTCGTAAATCTAACAACCCTGGGGTTTCAAAATTCCCTGCCAAGCTTCGGACTACATTCCCCAACAAGAATCTAATATGACACTGAAGCTCAGAAAGGCAGCTAAACAAAAGCTCTGTAGCAAAGGACTTTACAGGTTAATAGAAAAAGTAAATGTATTTCGAGTTTAATGTGTTCCCCTTCAAAAAAAATCCATAACCTAAAACTTCTATCTATCCTATGCTGAACTTCAGTTAAGGAGACATAACTCAATGATTCAGTTTCCTTGGAGAAACTAAACTCAGCAAATGACCCAACTCTGCACCTCTCCTGGGCCCCTGAGAGGCCTGAAATAGCCCAAAAAGTGGGGAGTGGAGAGGAAACTGTGAGCCCCACTGAGTGAGGCCTGCCCCCCTTCATAATGGGGACTTGGGAGCCTCCAAACACAAAGGCCCAACTCCCGATGGGGATAAGACAGGAAGGGGTGACTCCGGGTACTGTGTCTTTCCTTATGTCACCTATGATGGGTGTCTTCCTTGCCAAAGACTACGCCATTGAGGATGGTCCTCAATGTTGGATCCCTGGCTTCCCTGCGTCTCATCCCCAAGTGGGGAGTGTGTGTGGAGGCCCTTGGGCCTGCCTAGGCCAAGGGGCAGTGGACTGAGGTATCTGCACTCACCTGGGACTCCAGAGCTCCCTTGACTGGACCCTTCAGCTCCTGCGACCTCTGAGACCCCCTCCTCCGGTGGCCACCCCTCATGCAGACCTCCAGGTGTCAGGACAGGTTTGAGCACCTGAAAGGACAAATAGATGGGTAAGGTTACTCTGCTGGCTCAGAGGAGAAGGGAGAGATTGGGGGCAGGGTCATTTTGGAGGAAATTAAGGGGAGGGGAGGCTGTAGGGGAGGGGAAGGGCAAAAAGGCACACCTGGGCCACGGGCTCCAAGGCAGGGGTGCTGATGCAGGAGAGCTTTTCAGAGGTGCCCACAAGGCCTCCCAGTTTGAGAAGCGTCTGGGACAGAGAAGCGGGTCCTGGTCTGAGATCGAAGCAAGTGGGCCCAGGACCTTTGACGCCATCCCTTCCTTGGTCTCCAGCCTAAGGCAGGGAAGGCAGAGGGACTCAGAGCAGCCACAGGGCTTGGAATGAGGATAGAAGGGGAGAAAAGGCACAAGGGGTCGAACGCTGGCCCTAGCTGGGTAGGCGAGGAGACCCAGAGGGAGCAGCCAAAAGTGGGCCTGAGGGGGCAGCACGCAGTAGCCCCCAGCCGGGCGCAGCCACTAGAGGGCAGATGGCGGGGAGGGGGCTCTGTGGTGCCCTCACCCCTTCCTTACTCCAGAGGCAGTCTGGTTTTTTCACACAGGCAAAACCTAAGCTAGTTGACTGGGCTGGGAGGACCAAGTTGCCCAGCAGCTTCCTGGACACTTTCCACTGGGAGGGGGAGGGTAAGGGGGGGTTGAGGGGAGAAGCAGACTGAGGTGGGGAAGGGTCTCCCTTCTCTATAGGGCTCTAGGGGTTGGCATCAGGTGCAAATGCTTGGAAGTTTCCATCAGGCCCTTGATGAACTAAGTGACAGCGTGGCTTTTTTCAAAAGGGGTGCATTAGCAGTTTGAGGGTTCAAAGAGATGCCCCCCCCCCTCTTTGCCGACCTTCCCCAGCGAAGGCAAACTGGGGAGAAAGGGCTTGATCAGCTCCCACTGGCCCCAAGGCTGACGCAACCGCCCTGACGAGGGAGGGAAAGACGCACAAAAAGCCACAGGTTTTCACTCATCGTGAAGGGGAAGGGGAGAGGGTCTTTGCCTGGGGTCCCACCCGGAGTGAGACACCCCTCCCGGGAAGCCCTCCCCGGACCCCCGGCCCCGGGCGGGATTGCAGGCGGGCGCCCCAGCGCCGGCGAGCGGCCGCCCCAGCTGCCGGGCTGCAGTAGCAGCAGCTCCTTGGAGGCAGCAACAGTTGTCTGGCCGCGGCGAGGCGAGGCGAGGGCTCGCTCGGGCGTGCACGACGCCGGCGGCGGCCGGGTGCTCCTGGGCTCCGCGGCCCGGGCCCCAGGCCTAGCCTCCGCGGGAACAGTGAGGGGACCCCCGGCACCGGAGCCCCCATAGCCTGCGCTGTGGTGGCTCAACCCCTTCGGTGCAAGTTCACTTCTCTTAGGTCACCTCTCTCCCAAACCTGGTGGAGATCGAGGCTTTGGGGGAGAGGAGAGGAGGGCTTCCTGGCCTGGGCGAGGTGGGGGGTGGGGGGAGGAGTAAGAAGCAAAAGACAAAAGCAGAGCCCAGGGGACCCAGGGTGAAGCTATTTTTAACCCAACGTGGCTCTCCTGCCTGTCCCTCGGCGAGGCTATCGCTCCATAGACGGCCCCACGCGAGAGGCAGGGAGGAAACCCACCCGGGGCTTTTGCTTTTGCTCCATCTCCTTTGAGCATCGGAGAGACCCTTTTACTCTCTCAGCACACGCCATCGGGGAGGAAAAATCTCCTTTATCTGCGGAGAGGGACTCGGATTTAACCCGAGAGCTTGGCGTCCTCGTCTTAGGTGCTTTCTCGAAGGCTGAGCTGGAAAGACTGACTCTGCCCAGCAGTCCCCTCTCCCTGCTCCTTCCTCCACTCGGGGAGGGGAGGGTCTGGGTGCCCAGCGACCCGGGAGCGGAAGGTTGGTGGTGGTGGTGGTTGGGGTGCGGGGGAATTCAGGCCCTCCCCGAAAACGAGTAGCCTTGCAGCCCTCGGGTCTTGGCCTCTCCTATCCCTAGACACATCCTCTACCCTTGACCATCCCTCTGGACGCCTGCGTGTGTCCGTGTGTCCTTCTGGTCCAGTCCCTAAGGACGTCTGGCAGTCCCTCAGGCGAAGGGCATGGGGCGCAGATCATGGCGAAGGCCTGATTGCACCACTTGTAACCAAAGTGGTCACGACTGCAAGGAGTGGAGGGGGAGGAGGGGGACCACAGACGGTCCCCAATCCTGCAGTCTGCCTCCCTGACCAGGACGGGCTGCCTCGGGAGGCCTGGACGGGGCTGCTGCTGCTGCTCTAGGCTGCAGAGTCGGGTGCCACCTCGTCTCTAAAAGCTCCTTCTCTGTGGCGGGCGGGGGGGGGGCAGTTTTTTTTTACTGTTTTACCCCCTTGGGTGCTACTCAGTTTTGAAAAAGACAAGATGGGATGGGGGGAACCCGATGCTGCAAAACGCCCTAAATTAGGTTGGAAGCAGGTGCCCGGGGAAGGAGGAACTCCGGGGATCGGGCGATGCCTGCCTGGGTTTCCCCTCTTTTCGGAGCCACCAATTCACCGCGGCTCGCCTCACCTTGGGGTCCCCGGCTAGGACGGAGGATGCCCGAGGCCTCCTGCCCCTCCCTCAGGGATTTCCCCACCCCCACAGTGCGGTTGGAGCTCTAGGGTCCGACGTGACTAGAAAATGTCCTAAACTGATGCCTATCCCAGGTACTGCCTGGGCTCTAAGACCAGTGAATGGGGTTATTCGGGGTGTGGGCGGGGGTAGCGGGGAAGACACAACTTCTGTAAACTTTTATTGTATTTTAGCTGCTTCCCACTTCTCCGAACACACAACGCACACCGCCTGCTCCAATTTCCCCCTGTGATACAAAGTCCACTAAGAAGTTGGGGGCGGGGGGCCCCCACGAAGGACAGGCGGGTGACCGAAGCCTCGGCGAGCGCTGGGAGGACGGGAGGGAAAGGATGAACCCTTCCCTGGAACGCGGGGACGGGGCTGGGGAAGGCTCCGGCCGCGCCGCTTCGGGGAGGTGTGTGGGCTTCGGCGATCGCTCGCAGGCTTCTCGACGAGTGCGCCCTCCGCGAATGCTTTTTGGGGTAAGGGCTTCCGGCTATTGAGTTATGTACAGCAAGCCCAGACCGCAAAAAGATTCGCGAAGGGCAGAGTCTGCCGGCTTCTTCGGGCCGCCGCCGCCGCCGCCGCCTTCCTTCCGCCCAGGATGCCTCCGAACCCCGGAGCCGAGCAGGCTGGGTCTCCCCGGCGCGCTCCAACGCGGCTCAGCCTTCCCACCCCGCGCCGCCCGCCTTCTGCCGCCCCGCTCCGCGCCCCCCGACCCATCCCTGCTTTTCTCCACACCGTCCGCGATCCCCCAACTCAGCCGGCACAGCCTCGAGCGAGGTGTGCGGGAGCGAGAAGAGGATCGCCGAGGGGGACCAGGAACCCCGCCGCCCAGCCTCCACCCCTCTCCCGTAGCTCTAACACTCGAGCCTCCCCGCCTATCCTATCGGCCCCGTTCCCCTCTCCAGGGCTGCGCCAGCCCCGCTGCAAGGTCGCGGATCTCTAAACAGGTAGAGTTCGGATTCCCCCTAAAACCCCTCTCATCCCTCCCAGTCCCCCAGCCGAGGTTCCAGCCGTGACTACAGGCGCTGCGTAAAGAGAAAAACTCCCCCAGAGCACTAAATAAATACAGACGAGGCTGCCAGCTCATTGGTACGGACTAAAATCGTCACCCACCAATCAGGAGAGAGCTCACATTTTCTTCTTCCTTTTTTTTTTTTTTCCATAAGGGGGAGGGAGAAAAAAAATATTTCCATTTCTAATTATTCAACAAAACCCAGATTGGAACACGTTAAAATATTGTTGTTGCAAAAAAGCTGGCCATGACCCCTATTCTAACCCAGGTGAGGTGAGGGGCGCGAGATATTGGGCAAACGGGGTTCCAGAGAGCGACCTCTCCCACAGGGACCCAAACCAGAAGATTCTGACAGAATCACAGGCAAAGATGAATATAAAATAAACCCGAAGTCCACCCTAGTCAGCCTACTTCTATAATACCGTAATCTCTCTCCCCCCCAGCCCCACCCTCCAGTTCTCAATGCTCAGTAGGAACATTCTCACCCTCCCCCAAACCCGTCTAGATACTGGGTGTCTAATAGCCCACTCGCCTCAGGTGCCCTTTCATTGCTGCAGCCCCTCCCCCCACTCCGTACCCATTCTGCAGATTAGTGGGGGAACAACAAGTCTGGAGCCCCTCACAGACCGCCGCCTCCTACAGATGCGAGAATCCAGCATCTGCAGGGGGGGGGGGGGAGCGGGGGGGGGAGGGGAGGAAGGGAGGCTGGAGTGGAAGAAGGACAGAGGAGATCTCTTTCCTCCGTTCACCCTCCTTCCCTCTTCCTTCTCTCCCTCTAGGTCCCCTCCGGCATCCCAAAAATCCAGACTTGGAGAGGGTGCCTTCCTACTTCCCAGGCCAGCGCCACCCTTCCAAAGCCTCTCTTGCCCCGCCCCGCCCCCCCAACAGTGTCCAAAAATGGTGTGACCATCTCCCTCCCCAGCGGTAGTCACCCGGTAGGGAAAAACACAGCCAAGGTAGGATGCTGCAAAATTGCAATAACTTAGGGCGAAAGTTGCCATATTTGTTCTTTGCCACCTTGGAATCGACGTGCGCTGGCACGCGCACACGCGCACACACACACACACACACACTTGCTCAGCACGCCGGGAGAAAACGTAGCTAGACGAAGTAGTCACTGTCTCCTGTCGGCCCACCCCCTCTGCTCATCCATCACCCTCCTGCGGCTCTGCGACCCACCCACCCTCCCGCCGCCTACCCTCCGCGGCGACCCGCAGACGCACGCACACACCCTCCCAGCGTCCGCGCGCCTGGCGCTCCAAAAGGGGGCTCCACAGGCTGCTTCGCGGCGCCGGGCAAGTGGGGGAAAAAAGTTCTGCTTAGCCGACCACTGAGCTACCCACCACCGGCCGACCTTAGACCAATCCCCTCTCCTTACCTGGGTCCGGAGGCCCCGGGAGCGCGCTGGTCCGGTCCGCACTGCAGCCAGCTGGAAGGAGCCGCTCGCCAACAGGCCCGCTCCTCTCGCGCCCCTCCCCGCCCCCCACAAGTGTTTGCCCAGCGGCAAAGCAGGCTTTTCCAGGTAAGTATATAAGTTACTGTTCTGTGTGGGAGGGTCACGATCTTGGCAATTGCGGCTTTCCAGGGTTAACCCCTGCGTTCCTGCCTTCCCCCAACTTGTTGAGGACTCGTCGAGTCCCAGGCTGAGCGAGCGAGCGCGCCAGCCAGCGCGCCGGCCTGGAGGGGAGAGAGGTGCACGGGACAGCGAGGCAGCCAGTGGGGGAGTTCAGATGTACCCCCTGGCAGCGGTTTTCATTGGATAGGTCCTTCCCCCACGCCTGTCCCCCGTTTCGGTGCTCTCCCCCCCGCCCCCCCCCCCCCCCCCCCGTCTCCCTTGTAGGGGACGTCTCCAGGCAAAGTCACGATTCCTTCTCAGTTCGGAATGAACTGTGACTAGAGCCATGACGAAGCCAGCGCGCATTACTCACTTTTTGCAGTCACGACTTGGGAACCCGTGCTGGTTCCAACCAAAATTACACCGCTACCATTGAATTATTTAATAGGATCCAGTTTGGGGTAAACTTGTGCATTGTGTAAAGCGATGGAGGAGGGGGAGGAGGGGAAAATTAGAACCTGGGGCGTCCTCCCCACTCCCTTCATGACACTTGCACGTCCCCAACCGTTCCACGTGTTGCAACCGTCCCACCCCTCCCTGCCCGACCGCCCCCCTCCCAACCCCAGCTATTTTCTGTGCAAATGTGGAAGAATTTGTAAACACGACCACGCAACTTTAGGGCGAGACTTGGGAAAGGGAACTAGTAGGATGAATGAAGAGGATGGTGAGGGGTGGGCAGAGAGGTTTTGAGCAGCTTTGGTTTAAGCTGAATTGTCAAGACAAAGTGTGTGATGCAACGTTGTGTTATTCTCCACAAATAAGTAACAGCCCTTGTTACTATTATGAGTTGGCGAATACTCAGTCTCAGCCAGGGACTCTTCCCAGAGAGGGACTGCTTCTGAGCTAAAAATAACTGGACACCCACCCCCCCAGGGCTGCTCCTCGCAGGTCACTAAAGCCAGAGGCTGTTGCTGGATTGGGATGGGGCATAGGGGGCAGAGAGTACCTGAAGACTAGCCCCCCTCAGATACTTACCTCACCGCCCCGAGTTTATTATTATTTTTTAATTACATAGACGATATCCCTGTGTGTATACAGCTTACTGCAGGTCCTCAAGATTGCCTCATTTCCCCCACCATCTCCATGCATCCTGGTGGCCAGTTTGAGGATTCCTTTTTATTGCTCCTCTACCAGGAGTCAATCAGTATAAATGTCTTTGTGGTGGGGGGGGGGGGTGATAGTCATCCCCACCCCTGGCCTCTGATAACCTTCCTCCCTCCTCACCTGCCTGGTTACAGGTTTGGCCAAGGTGTTGTCTGGAGTTGATTGCAATGAATCTCACTCTAGGTCGAGCCCATAATCCCAGGGAGTTGATGGTCTCCCCAATAACATTTGCTAACTAGGAGAGCCCCTCTCCCCAGTTTCCCTCAGAGCCAGTTTTCAGAAATCCTTTGGCTTTGGGTTTTAAAGCGCCTGGCGATGTTCCCAAGCCTGAATTCTCTGTGCATCGTACCAGCAACTCCTGTGCCTTGGCTTCTAAATGCATTCGCCCCACCAACTCCTTCAGGGCTCCTATGACTAGGACGCGAAGCGGGAATAATAAGAAAAATGCCATAATGCACAGATACACCCTTACACACCTCACAGGAATTGCAAAATGTGGGAGTGTGGGGGGCATGAAGTGGGAGAGGATGAGAGTCCGAATAAAGCAACCTATAGCCTCTTATTTTGAGAGTCACCACCACCGGAGAGAAATCTTTCAAAGCCACTGGCGGGAAGGTGCGGGCGCCTGGGAATGGAGACCCAGATAGTGTCTGGCCTCTGCGGAAAAAGCCGGTGAGGCACCCGGCCGTTCGGTTCCTGGAGCGCTGGGCCTCGGCTCATCCTGGAATCTAACACTTGGCTCCCCCCCTCCCTTTAATTTTTTTTCCTTTCCTTCCCACTCACCCCTCCTTTTCCCCAAGCTCTCACCGAAGTCACGACTATCCCCTTTGAACATCCTTAACTCCCTCCTCTCCGTACCCTCCTTCTGCATCCAGGGCGGGGCTATCCGCAGCTGGCGCCAACCCCGCCCCCTGGCGCCCGGATCTGAACTCGCAGAGGACCGAGGAATTATCAGCACCTGCCTTCCGTGGACAGCTACCTCGCCCTGGGCCAGCCGGGACCAGGGTCGCGGTCCTCCGGCTCCTGGACCGGAGCGCGCAGGGAAGTTTGTCCCAGGGAATAGGGATCCTACCCCCTTTATCTCTCAGCCCCATCCATGCAATTTTAATCTGTAACTACCATTAATCTCCCAGAGAAATAGCCCACTAAGTCGTATCTGGGCATCCTTTAAGACAGAGAAAATGGGGAGGGGAAGGGGCAGTCGGGAGAATCGAGCTCAACAGCGCCGACCCATAAAGAGAGAGGGACTTGCAGCAGCTATTGATTCAGAGATTCGTCAGGGTGATTCCCGGCTCTGCGAGAATTTCCCCTTTCAGGTCCTTTGCATGCAGCCCAAAATTCATTATGCACACACTCACAACTACACCCTTCACACCACCACCCCACTCGGTCCCACCCTCCTCCTTAGAAAGGGGTAAAAGGCAGCCAAAAAGAACCTGGGGGCATGCACAAAGTAAGCCTCCGCTTGTACTCACAGTCTGCGGCATGCACATGACATAATATTACTTACCCAAACGGGAACTCCTTAAGAGAGAAAAAGAAACACAGGGGGAAGGAAGAGAAAGTGGACAGAGAGAAGGAGACAGAAGAGAGGAGAGGAAAAATCCAACAATTAATTTCCAGACATAGTTGGGGGGAGGGATTGCGGTGATGTCCAGGTTTTCTTCCACCCGCGCTGGCTTTTTATCCCAGTGCAGCCCTCGGTCTATTTCTGGAACACGATCAAACCCTGATGCTATTTTTAGCAAGTACTGAAAAAACCTCCACACACAAAGGCATTTCGCTGGAACGTTTTGTCCAAAACATTAAATGTGCATTAAGCGCCCCCTCCCCACCTTTTTCTGCACCGCCAGCCTCACTTGCATTGCTGCAGATGATGTTTTTCCAGGCAGAAAAATACCCCACTATTTCTTATATTCTCCCTCCCTCCCATTAACTCCCGTTTGCCTCTGCCTGTTGCAAGCTCCTGGCAGCCTCCCGGAGCAGAAGGCTTTGGAGGGTCGTGTTCTTTTAGAGCCTCATATCTCCATTGACCAGATTCCCTGCGGTCCGGGGCAGAGGAGGCTGCCTAGGCCCCTTCCCCAGAGGAGCTTCCCAAGCAAGCTCTAGACTAGAGGCTAATGCTCTCCGCGATGGAGATTCCCAAACGAGCGGGGGGGAATCTTCCGTCCCCTTCCCACGTCCCCCACCCATGCTTTGCAAAATCGCGCAGTGTTTGCAACACACTGCCTTTGGAAATGTATAATTTGAAAGCTGCATGTGTGTGTGTATGTGTGTGTGTGTGTTGTGCGTTCTAGTAATTCACTACGAGGGGGCTGGAGGAAAGAGACTCGGGAAGGCAGCGCAGAGCAGCCGCCTCGAGTCTCCTTTGCCAGCCTGCGTCAGTCAGCAGCTACTGACGTCACGTGCAGATTCTCCTCTTTGGTGGGTCTGGTTCAGCGGGGAAAAGGCTTCTGCACGGAGACAGCGCTTTGTGCTCGGCGCAGCCACTAAGCGGGCGAGGCTGCCGAGGCGGGCGCCACCCCAGGCTAGGGCTGGGCAGCTGCAGAGGAGGCTGCAGCCTTGTCTCCACCCGGAATGCGCCCCGAGGGCGGGCGTGCCCGGCAAGAGAGCCCCCTTCCCAAATGCCCTCAGCTCCCCCCGCGACCCTCCCTCCACCCCCCCCCACCCCCCACCCCCGGGCAAACTGGGCTAGGTGTGCACAGACTCGCGCAAGCATCCGTTCCCCCGCCCTTTCCCAACTGGCCGCTGTAGCAGAGACAGCTATGGCTATAACTCGGATTAATTCTGGGTGTTTGTCGGGCTGAGAGCCTCGGCTCCTCCAGTGACGCAAATAACAGATTCTACGGCTCCCGCTTTCCCCCCTGCTCCCTTTTTCTCCCTCCCTCCTTCTTTTCCCTCTTCTGTTTCCTGCGCCCACGCATCATGCTTGGTCTCCCACGGAATCAGCCAGCTACAGCTTCCCAGAGAGCAATAAAATTCCAAGTTACAGACAGACAGATTCCCAGAGCAGGAACAAATAAACCTGCCTTTAAACACAGCCCTTTACAAATGGCCAACAGCGTTTAGGGGCTGCTTTGGGGGGGGGGGGCGGAGATGGAGGGGGGCAGAAAAAGGGTGTTGCTGCTGCAGCTTTTCCTTCTCCTCACCACCCCAAAAGGAAGCCCACCTCTATAAATACCCAGATGGCAGGGTATTAGCAAATAAACAACTTCTGTTGAATGGTAGAGGAGAAAATTCAACCAAAACTGAAAATGCTTAGTCCCTAGCAACATAATCAGGACTTTTAAAGACTAGGTGATGGTTGGTTTACCCTTTCTCCTTCTCAGAGATCAGAGGATCCTTTTTTTTCTTCTTCTTCTTCAAAAATGTCCCTGAAAAATGAGCTCAGTGGATTAGTGCTATTTTTAAACCTATTTGAATGGAGCTTGTTTCTTGAGAGTGACAAAAAGTGTGTGTGTGTGTGTGTGTGTGTGTGTGTACGTGTTTCAGTGTGTTGTATCTGAATCTGAGGTTTTCAGTAGAAAACATGCCACACCTCGGCATGACAAAGGGTTTATTGATTAGTGGTGATGATGGTGGGAAGAATCCTTGCATGTTGGAAGATCTGAACAACATCTCATACACAGAGATCCTCCTCCCCAAATCTACATAGCATCCTAGATTCACCTTGCATAACTTCTGTACATGGGGAATGAGGAGAGCAGAGAACTATTTAGTCATGGCTTGATGCATGGGTCATCTCCTTTATTAACCCTAATTATCAATGTTCCCAGACAGTGGTTTTCCTTGATGACAATAAGCAATTTTCCCGAGCTTACTACCAGGATCCGGGGCACAAGCCTGGGAGACAGTGGTCACGGGGCTGATCTTTAATCAGTGTGATCTTTAATACCCTCATCTCCCTCCTCGGGGGCTCCTAGCCTTGGTAACTTGCCTTGGAGATTTTGGGTCAAGCTTAAGCCCCTCCTGTACCCTCAACGCTCGTGTCTGGGTCAAGCCTGGCCTACTAAAGGGAGACGGAGGACAGCTGCTCAGCATGGAGGACACCTTCTGGCAGCCCATCAGCAGCTATTTATTTTTAGTTCCATGAATGCATGTATGTATGCATGTGAGAATGTTGCTGCAGTGGGGAAGTGTGCAGCCAGCCAGTCAGAATGAGAAGTAGGTGGCCCTAGTTCTTCCGCTGAAGATGACTTATCACATAGGCTCATCAAATGTGACCCAACAGAGAGGAAAGCCTCCCCATCAGTGTTTCAATGAAGTCTTCTAGGGTTCACACAAATTACAGGCTAAATATGTTTTTAAAGGCCCAGAGGTGGTATGTTTTTAGAGAGATGAGAGTAGGTACCTGTAAGCATAAGTTCACATTCACAGAAACCATGTAGTTTCTCTATAAGCTACATAAACTCTGTAGAGAAGAGACGATTTAGAATAATGTGACTTGCTTTCTATGGCAGTTGGCTGCTACTGTGTCTGATGCTGAGACCAAGGCAGGCTCATTTAAGATCCCTTTGGGGATTCCCTAACAGATTCCAGCAAACCCTGAGTATAGCCCTAACACATGAGGTAGAGTTGGAAATATAAGAAATGTGCTCAGACTCTGCATCTCAAAACTTTGAAGGCAGTAACTCAAATGATACTAACAGAACCTTGGCTGCCTGGTGAACTCAACATCGCTGCCCCTTCCCCAGAAGGGCACCCCTTGGTCTTGTCCCCATCTTGCTAGGGTAATCAAGCTGGCCAGGTAGATGGGGAGGAGGGGCTGGGGAGGAGATGCCTAGGAAGCTCAGCAAAATGTTTCCAGAAAGTTAGGCCTCCAGAGCAAGCATCTGTTTTTTGTACACACCCATCAAGTCCTTTGGCACATGCCTGAACTGGAGCTGGGGACAATGGCTTTCTGAGCAGTCCTACCGTTCTTTGCTAAGGGCTGTGCTGCCCAGTTCCTGTTGGGGCATCAAGCTCAGGACCTGGGGAATTAACAGCCTGATGTGGAACCTGTCCAAGATGCAAATCGCCTTCTGCACTGTCAACTCATTTCTGGGCATCCTAAGCATGAAGAGGGCCTGTAGGGGTAGGCTGTTGTCACAAAGCCCTTGAAAAGAACCAAGTATCCTTCTTTCAGGATTAGTGAAACCCAGACATGTCCTGCCTGTGTCTTCTCTTGTCTCCTCTCCAAGCACCAAGAAAAATGCCAGTAGGTGAAGTACTGGGTTTAGAGGAGGAAAATCATCTCTGCTCCCAGGAAATCAACCAATAGTCTATCAGGGAAGAAGTCCAGGGAAGAGATTCCTCTTTATCTAAAGGCATCTCCCTCAGGGAGCAGAATTATTTTGGTCTAAGTAATGTATGGGATGAGGGAGAATAAAACACTAGTCATGGAGTACCTACTATGTGCCAGACACTGTGCCAGGTGCTTTACTTAAGGCAATTCTATGAGTGTCATTATAATAATGTGACCTGCCCCATTGGGTTGTGGAGCACAGAAATCACTTCAAAAAATAGTAGTTATGATCCCCCCCCCTTTTATAGCTAAGGAAGCAGAGGACAGAGAGTTTAAGTGACTTGTCCAAAAGTCTTAGAGCTTGACATTGTACAATTAGGGATCCAATCAAATTCATGTCTGTGTAGCTTCACTACTTATGCCCATACCATTCTATCATGTTGCCTCTAACTGATCTTTTATATTCCAATCCTAGGCTCCATTATTTGGAATTGGAGATGTCTGGGACTTTCTCAGTAGTGACCCAAACAATGAAACTGATTTATTCCTCCTAATGAGCCCTTTAGTCAGTAGACATGCCCCCACACAAGGCTATCTGCCCAAGAAGAGACGCCCTCCATCCTCTACCTGGGAAAGCCCCAGCTCATCCAAAACTCAAAAGGATTTGCCTGAAGCCAGCCAGTGTGGACTGTAGATGCAGTGAACTTGATGCCCATTCAGGCTGCTACACCCGACCAGGTTCCCACCTCCACTGTGGAAGCCCCTTAGGTGGCACTAAGGAGGAGTGAGAAATTCCCCTGTCCAGTCTTTCAAAAAAGCTGTCTTAAGGTAAGAACAGCAGCAAATCTGCATTTTGTTTGGCTTGTCATTGGAGTCCTCCTTCACCCTTTAGAAACTGGCATCCCTGATCATTTTGATTCTGGAAACTTTAGAGGCTAAGCCATTTAGCACAGTGGGGGAGTTGATCCACAGTATGCATAATACAAGTTATTCCATGATCCCCTTCCCTTATTAAATACATGTTTTCATCACTTACCCTGATCAAGAGGTACATTCTGTCTCAGGAAACATCTCTTAGAAGCCAGCATACTTGGAGGTTTGAGGGTGATATTTTTAAGGACCACTCGCCTGCTAGAGGAAAGTGACTACAATTTCACTCCCACCCCCTTTTTAGTTGCCATCAGCACTCAAGAGTCTCAACTCTCTATCTACCTGAAAGCAATTGCAATGCTCAACATCAGAATAGTGAAGACAATCTATGCTCTCTGCACACCTCTTTCAAATGCCTTCCTCCCTGCACCACTGTTCACTGCTGGATGCCTGGAGAACCAGATGGTAGGTTTCCAATGCCTTGTCGATAGAAGGCACCATTTGGGAGATGGGGACCTAGAGAGCCACCCAGGAATATCTACAGTGAGTTTCAAGGTGAGGATCTAAGCAAAGACAAGGAAGCCAGAGCAAGCACATGATAGGGGGCTGAGGCTACAGGGGAGGGAATGGGGTGGGACTCAGAATGCCAGCATGTTTCAGTTTAGCAGAGGCTAAATAAAAAGGAATCAGAGCTTGAAAAAGCATGGACCATGAGAAAGGAACAATCAATAGGGTGCTTCAAGACACCTGCATGAATTTGGCCTTGATCTTGCGGTTGGTGAACTATCTGCCCCACCTGAACTCAATGGGCAGAGGAAGCTCAATTATGAATTCATGGGGGAGGTCTGGTGGGTCCGAATTAGCTGCACTTGTTGTCCTTTTCACTATTAGAGCAGTCTTGAAAGTAACTGCTAGTCTACTAGGCTTGGATCACTACATCTGATAGGTCAACAGTAAAACATGGGCATTCCATTCTTTAATTCCTAGTCCAATAACTATATGCTGTGAAACAGAGGCAGAACAGACTAAGGTATCTGCTGGATTGGCCAGGCTATGAGTTAAATGATGAACTGGGTCCGAATCTTATCATGAGAAGAGAGAACTTCAGCTTGCCTATGAAAAACTGGCATCTTCCATTAGTTCTAGTTTACCCCTCAAAGTGGAAATAGATGTGGGTAGAGAAACTACACTTTCTACATATAGTAGGTTTTCTGAGAACCATGCTCTTTGAAGTGATTGTCTTTGAGAAAGAAAGCACTATAGCCTCAACAAATTCCCATCTGGTTAATCTTGGGAGTCTGTTGTGTTTTATAGAGGTTTGGGTTAACATTGTGAGGCTAGACTGAAGGGCATTTGAGTCAATAAGAACCAACAGAGGACAAATCTCACATCCTAACAGGGTGGATCTGGCTCATCAGCACCAGGTTTCTGAGGTCATTACACATCACCCTAGACAAGAGTCTAGGAGGGCCTAGGGCCTAGGGGCCTAGACCAGTGGTTCTCAACCTTCCTAATGCCGTAACCCCTTAATACAGTTCCTCATGTTGTGGTGACCCCCAACCATCAAATTATTTTCATTGCTACTTTGTAACTGTAATTTTGCTACTGTCATGAATCATAATGTAAATATCTGATATGCAGGATGTATTTTCATTGTTACAAATTGAACATAATAAAAGCATAGTGATTAATTACAAAAACAATATGTAATTATAGATGTGTTTTCCGATGGTCTTAGGTGACCCCTGTGAACGGGTTGTTCAACCCCCAAAGGGGTCGGGACCCACAGGTTGGCGACCCACAGGTTGAGAACCACTGCCTAGACAGTGCTGGCAAATGTCACTTACCTCACCATCCAGGAACCTGTGGCTCAGAAACCAGGAAGCAAAGCCTTGGGTCTCAAATGACAATGTCTAGAGTGAAGCCATCGCAATGTGGTAGAATGAAATGCAAATTTAATTGGAGGGGGGTGGGAATTGGGATGATTCCATCCTGTGTTTGGGGGCAATCCAATTCTGAGGCTCTTTCTCTTTCCTCCCTACCCTCATGTTCTCAACCACTACAAACAGGCACGAATAAGCTCGTTCACTATATCTGACTGTGATTAAGGGATTTCTGGTCCTTCCATCTGTTGTCAGTTACATCACATTACCTTGGGTACCTGTACTGAGCGTGACTGCTCTGGCAGAGAGTCTTGCAACTTCATATTGGGAGAGGTAGGATTTTCTGTCGCTTCCCTGACCTGGGGGGCTGAGTGTTGGGCGGAGTCTGGCAGGAGACAAGGGTTGGAAAGAGGGAGCTTATGATAGCCACCTGGATATAACTCAGAGGGAAACTTGCCAAACAGAGAGCAAAGCCACCCCCCACGAGAGGGGCACCTGGGAAAAAGAGCTGAGAGGGTAATGAATGGAGGAAGGATGGTGATCAGGAAGGAGTAACTATGGCGAGGGTTAATAGGAAGATGAATGTGAGCAGCAATATTGCAGAAAGCACGAGGCAAAGGGTGAGGTGAGTCCTGGGTGTTTGAGAACTGCTTTGAAACCTCATCTGGTCTCCTCTCGGTCGTTGGTGCTCCTACAACAAGCAAGAATGAAAAGGATATGGTGTCAGCAATCTACATTCCATCACTCACAGTTCCTTGTGAGCGTTCAGTTCCAGGCACTCCCCTCCCCTCCCCTCCTTCAGTGGTATTATTTTGGCTACCCTGGGGGTGGCAGGGAATAAGACACAGATTCTCAAGGCTACAGTTAGGTAAAGAGATGCTCAGGCTTACCAGCAAGTAGCTAAATACGAGTTCACTCCAAATTTGAAGGTCTAGACCAACTATTCACCAAGAAGTCACATTTCTGGCAAAGTAGTTTGTGGGATTAACAGGTCCAACCAGAGAGACAGCTGCTTCTTTTGGTAGTTGGGGGTCAGGAGGTTACATCATGGACAAACATTTTAAATCCAACCACTCTGTTTCGGACAGTGAGAGCCCAATTGCTCAGGAGGCGCTGCAGAAAGCCTTCTCTTGTAGCTGCTGTGTTATCAGCAGGTACCATCCTGGTCCCACCATGATATCACTCTGCCTGTAGGGGAGGAGGCAACTAGTAGGAGATCCTGAATTGGGGTGGGGGGTGTTGGGTAATATCTGGTGTGGCTGCTGCCCCATTGTGTAGATTTAGGGACGTAGCAGTGACACTGGAGACCAACACCCAAACCAATGAGGACTGGGAATCCTATGACTTACCCATGTCTCATTTCCCCAGGAAGAACCAATGTGGAAATAAGTGCTATGAGGTTCTTCTGAGTGAAGAGGATTACATCTTTGTATGGTTCCAGAGAGTTGAAATAATATTTGAGATTCTCCCAGGGGCCTACAAACCTTTAAAATGTGGGCTGGTGAGAGACCAGCCTTAAAAAGATAGCGGCTTGTATAATTCCTAATTCCCAAATGACTCAATATCAGGGAGCTCAAGTATGAGCCAACCTGAAACAGGGAAAGGAGTGATTCAGGACAGGATCTGTATGTAAATCAAGGAGGTGGTCTCACAATCTTTATTTTCTGCAGTTAAAAAACCCAGGAGAGACCTGTTTCAACCAACACCAACCAGAAAGTCAACAGTTCAGGTGAGAATGAAGACTCAGGTCTTGACTCTTCATTTGCTCCTAACCAAAATCTGGAACACATCACTCGACATCTTAAATTCCCACCTTATAAAACGTGTGTGCCTGCTCTACCTACCTCACAGGATTTTATTTTTTAAAAAAAAACAAACACAAGGGTGAACACTTTCCACACACTTAATGGAAATTCTTCTTAGTCACTGTGGGCGTTACGCTTTCTTCAGTCTGGGTAGCACAGTGACTGCACAGATTGGACAAGCCTTGTGATGTAATTAATTGTCTCTTGGGCTGTTTTTTTGTTTTGTTTTGTTTTGTTTTAATGCAAGGTTGGAATGCTATAGGACCCTGGAAGTTTATGGAGTAATCCCAGAGCCAGCACAATCTACTTATATCAGGTGATGAGAACCAGTTTTGCTTCCAATTTCACATCATCTTTTGGTTCCCGCCTCTCTTGAGTTCTCTCCCGGGAGAATTCTAGGTCACTGAGGTGGTCTGCTAGTCTCTGGTGATGCCAGGAACGTAACCCTGCCACATGGAAGTAAGATGCTTAGCACCATGTTGGCGCCCAATAAATATTAGATGAAATTACAAAGGGGGCAGAAGAAACCAGTCTCTGCGGTTTCACCTTCCTTGGTGCTTCAGGATATTTGCTCCTTGTTTCAAGGCACCTAGGTGTTCCGATGCCTCAAATTGATCCCCACAGGGCAGGGCAGGTAACTGCTGTGGAGTTTCTATCAAAGAGCCAGTAGAGGGAGCTCCCGAGTAAAACTGCTCTTCTCTGGTCCACATTTCCTTCACTTCGCTCTACCAGTCTCTGCCCCAGAGGCCACCGACTTGTTCTCAGAACACGGGAGAAACTGGAGCCCTCAGCGAAAGACGTGGGCCAAGTGGTTCCTGAACTTTAGAGACAGCTTGAGTCCCACGCCAAGGGTCACCCTTGGGCTCCAGTCCCAACTTGCAATAATGAAGACAGTTCCTATTGGGGCTGATCCCAGAGATCTGGGGCTGAGGCTTTGAAGCTTAACACTTCTCTGGCCCTTGGAATCCTGAGTATGTCTGGCTTTCTAGTCATCTTCTTCCCACAAACACCTAGGTTATAGTCACTAAAGGACCTTGCTGTAAACTTGTGAAAAGGCAGCCATGGAGCCTGGACGCTGGTAAGCAGCAGAGTGAAGGGGATCGTTTGCCTGCTTTTAGGAGCCTATAAACGCACGTGCCTGAGAAACCCAATTCTGGAGATGGCATTTCTCTCAGACAAAAGGCCTAAAATGGCCGCCAAAAGGTGGCAGGAGGGACTTTGCTGGGGCTCTGGGCCACGCTTGTCCACAGTCCCTTCTCCTCTCAGCTTCTTCAGGTCAACCAGGTGGCACAAACCTGGTTTCTCATCCGTATTTTCTGGCTCACAGTTAATCAATGCAACAGTAGGAGCCCCAAGAGATGATGGGAGATCTTTCTAGGCTTTCTTATAACTAACATTTGCTCACAGTTTGCTTTTGATTAGAAGTGGCCTCGTTTCTTTTAGGGTACCCAAGGGGCTCGGTGCCTCATCTACTTACAGGGTGATACAAAGCTCAGAGTAAGGCAAAGGCTTGCCATCCAGGAAGGTTAAAACATCGGAGAGCTTCTCTCCCCCCTTCCGCTGGCATGATATCAAGAGTAACAATAGCTGATATTTATGGAGTGTGTACTAATCTCAGGTATTCTGCTAAGAGTATATATTATTCCACTCAGTTCTTAAAGAAACTGAGTGAAACAGTTCTTACTACAATTTCCATTTTAAAGTTGAAAAGCTAGGGCTTGGAGAGGCTAACCAGACTGCCCTCGGTAATAAAGCTGATACGTGTAACAGCTGGTATTCTGAAATACAGAACAGCCCCTCTCTGGGCTCTCGCTGGGTCCTCCACAACAGACAATAGTGGAGTTCCCTTCCCTTCAGCATTAGGAGGTGTTTCCAAGGGTGAGGGGAACCTGAGACTTAACCCTTGGTAAGTCACAACCAGAACCAATGGACACACCTGATGTCTTTCTCAGTCTATTGTCCCATTTCCACAGGGCAAGTGCAACCTCTCTCAGGAGGAAAACTTGCCCCGAGGACGAAGCAAGTTTACCTTCTTTTTCTTCTCTGAGATAATCCCTTGGACGAGAATTATTCAACTTGCTCTGCACAGCAGTCATGAGATTGTGTACATTATGGGGCTGGTTGACTCTGATCCCCTTGTTTTAAGAATGAGGCCAAGTGAATCACCTAAGTTCACTAAGTTAGGGCAGCAGAGCCTGGACTGGAACCCTAGGCTTGACTCCTAGTTCAGTCAACCTATCTGATCAGAGGGTCTTTGCAGACGGGGGCACAGATAAGAGGATGTCGTTATGGCCACTGATGCATGAGGCTACTGATATTCAAGACCCTACCTTCTAGAAAAAGAAAGTGAGGCATTCCTCTACTCTATTTAGGGAAGCTGAAGCCTGGAAGAAGAGTCAGCTGGACCCAGGTCATGGGCCATGTTAGGAGTGAGCTCGATGATTCCTATTCCCAAGTATCCAGTTCACCAGATTCCCTATCAAGCTTTTAAAAATCTGAGAGCGTATAAACCAGTAGGTTAATGTAGAAGAGGAGAAAGCCTCTTGCCTTGGTGTACGTGGATAAAGGAGTTTTCAGGGAGAGATGGTGGCAATCTTGCTCTTCCCTTTTCTCTTGCATCACCTCCCCAAACAATTTCTGTTTTCCAAATCTGTGTGAATTCAATATAGAAATGTAAATTGAAGCAAATAAAGCTTGTAATGAATAGGATCCTAACTCCTGCCTGCCCCAGACTAAGGCTAGGTTAAGGCTACTCCCTGCAAAGCAGGTCTTCTCAGGCTTGGTGGTTCTTACTACCCAAGATGTAGTGGTCAGGGAGGTCCTGTAGTCCTGGGTCCCGTGAACACTCACATAAACAACCCATGGGCTTCCAATAGGACGAACTGCCATGAAAGCCTGTTCTCTTCACCAAATGTTACCAGGAGTCTCTGGAACTAAAGATCTGTATCTTAATGGATGGAACCTGTTGTTCTTTCCCAAATGTACACCCACACGCACATAAACTCATGGATGAAAGGATTCCTGATAGAACAGGACACAGGATAGATAGGTTTAGGACAGGGAAAGGAAGCTTATGGTGGCTTATTGGTCAGGCAAAGGTTTTATAAAAATCCAGGGTTACCAAAAGAAGAATGGGGACTTCTAAAGGCCTCTTTCACATTCTGGACTATGAGTGCTCTGGTGGCCAGCAGGATGCATGTCTTAATTATCTCTGGATTCTCAGAACGAAGTACATGGCCTGCTATCTAGTGGACCCTCCATGAATTTTTGCTGAGCTCCCAATTTTGATGAGGCCTTGGGGTCCAGGTAAGGGATTACTTTATTCTGTTATCCACGTGAGAATGAGGTCATTGAAACTCAAGATCTGGATGAGGAGTAGATAGTCCCGCGTGCCTCCAAGGAATTACTGAGAGACTCTCACAGTGTCCAAGGAGGACTTGGAACATCTGCCCCAGTGGAAAGGAGGAGCCTAGAGTCTCCAGGCTCGAGTGAGTCAAATGCAGATGATCTTCTCACCCAGAGTCTTGGGGTCCAGACTTGTGTTAAACACTGACCTGGCCCCTTTCTCCTTACCAGTATGCCTCCTCATTCAGGACTGGAGGCTGCTGGGGGGGGGGGGGGGCAGGGAGGGTTTATGGGCTCTGAGCTGAAGTGAAAGCTCCAAGAAAGTTTCCCAGGCCTGCCCCTGGCTTAGCAGGGTCAATGGAGAACATTTCCTTTGGCTTTCAGTGGGGTAAGAAGAGGGAAGATAGATTTTATCCAGTGTCTCCCAAGAGGAGTCCCTATGTATATGGAAAGTTCTAAGAATGACTCTACTAGCTTGAGAGAAGGAAGAACCTACCAGGAAAAAAGGCATATGATAGAAATGCCACCCCACAACATGCTATTGAAAGATGCTTCTAAGTCACTTTTCTGGTGCTTCCTTGGTCCCATGAATGGCCAGAGATGCAATAACAGTAACAATAAAGTAGTAATATGTCAGCCATTTGGTATATGCCAGGCACTGTGCCAAGCCCTTTGCAAATAACTCAATGAACCATCATAACTCTTTGAGGTAGGTACAATTATTACTTTCATAAATAACTTGTCAAAAGTCACATAACCAAATACAGGAGCCAAGAACTGAAACAAGACTTGTTTGGTTTCAAAACCTGAATGATTCACCATCATACTGTACTTAGGGCACTGTGAGAGTCCAGACTATGAAAGTCCTATGTCTACCTCTATTGCTGAGTGAGATGGGAAAAAGAGGAAGGCAGGATTTTTTAAAAAGTTAACATCTGCCTCTGTGCACACATATGCACAAGCACATGCATCACATATGTAGAGCACCTAGAGTGCTTTTGATTAAGCCACCACACGTCTCATTTCATTCTCAATGGGGTAGGTGAGTATTTCCATTGTTCAGGTGAGATAAGCAGGTCACAGAGAAGCTAAATAATTTGCCCCAAATCATATATCCATTTGGTTGCCTGAATCTACATGGTTTAATGGCAAAACCATGGCTCTTTGTAACATTTTTGCCACAATAATGAGGCACACTCAGAGTCAGCTAGCTTTTATTAAACACACACCATGGGTCCAGCACTGTGATAGGCTCATTCACAAGCAGTAAATAATTACTCATTGATTGGTCTTCCAGTCCACTAACTGGGCTGTCACTGCATCAGCTTCCAAGTCTAGTAAGGGTTACACAAAAGAATAAGAAAGAGTAATTCCTTTCCCTCTTTTCTCTCAGTATTCACAGTAGCTCAGTTTAAACTAAATATTTAACCTAAAGGTGTTGCTGGCATCTAAAGAACAAGGCAAGACAGAAAAACTAGATTAAGGAGGAAAAACACAACTCTCAAACTCCCTGAACCAAGTGTCTTCCTTCTCTAGATTGGATGCATTTTTAAAAATTTTTATTTACTGTCTAAAGTTTTACATATGTCTCCTTTTTCCCTGATGCCCCACCCCCACCCCCCGCCCAGCCATTCCCACCCTGGGCAAGCCCCCACCGCCCCAGTGTCTGCATCCATTGGTTATGCTAGTATGCATGCATACAAGTCCTTTGGTTGCTCTCTAACCGCCCCCCCCCTCCCCTGCCATTTGTCTTTGGATCTATTCTTGTTCAACAAATTATGTTGCCCTGGCCGGTTTGGCTCAGTGGATAGAGTGTCAGCCTGCGGACTGAAGGGTCCCAGGTTCGATTCCGGTCAGGGGCATGTACCTTAGTTGCGGGCACATCCCCAGTGGGGGGTATGCAGGAGGCAGCTGATCGATGTTTCTCTCTCATTGATGTTTCTAACTCTCTATCCCTCTCCCTTCCTCTCTGTGAAAAATCAATAAAATATATATTTTTAAAAATTATGTTTATCATTATATCCCACATATGAGTAAGATCATGTGATATTTATCTGTCTCCAACTGGCTTATTTTGCTTAGCATAATGCTATCCAGTTCCCTCCATGCTGTTGCAAATGATAAAAGTTCCTTCTTTTTTATGGTGGCGTAGTATTCCACTGTGTAGATGTACCACTGTTTTTTAATCCACTCATCTGCTGATGGGCACTTAGGTTGTTTCCAAATCTTAGCTATTGTAAACTGTGCTGCTATGAACATAGGGGTGCATATATCCTTTCTGATTGGTGTTTCTGGTTTCTTGGGCTATAGTCCTAGAAGTGGGATTACTAGGTCAAACAGGAATTCCATTTTTAACTTTTTGAGGAAACAACATACTGTCTTCCACAGTGGCTGCACCACTCTGCATTCCCACCAGCAGTGCAGGAGGGTTCCTTTTTTCTCCACATCCTTGCCAGCACTTGTTGTTTGTTGATATGTTGATGATAGCCATTCTGACAGGTGTGAGATGGCATCTCATTGTTTTTTTGATTGTTATCTCTCGGATGATGAGTGACTTTGAGCATGTTTTCATATGTCTCTTGGCCTTTGAAAAGTGTCTATTTAGGTCCTTTGCCCATTTTTTGATTGGATCGTTTATCTTCCTTTTGTTAAGTTGTATGAGTTCTCTGTAAATGTTGGAGATTAAACCCTTATCGGTGATAATATTGGCAAATACTAGTATGTTCTCCCATGCAGTGGGCTTTCTTGTTGTTTTGTTGATGGTTTCCTTTGCTGTGCAGAAGCTTTTTATTTTGATGTAGTCCCATTTGTTTATTTTCTCCTTAGTCTCCATTGCCCTAGGAGCTGTGTTGGTAAAGATATTGCTACAACATATGTCTGCTATTTTGCTGACTATGGATTTTTATGGTTTCCTGTTTTACATTTAAGTCCTTTAGCCATTTTGAGTTTGTTTTTGTGTATGATGTAAGTTGGTGATCTAGTTTCTTTCTTTCTTTCTTTTTTTTTTTTTTTTTGCATATATCTGACCAAATTTCCCAGCACCATTTATTGAAGAGACTGTCTTGACTCCATTGTATGCTCTTGCCTCCTTTGTCAAATATTAACTGAGCATAATGGCTTGGGTCAATTTCTGGGTTCTCTGTTCTGTTCCATTGGTCTATATGTCTGTTCTTGTGCCAGTACCAGGCAGTTTTGAGAACATAGCTTGGTAATATAGCTTGATATTTTGTATTGTGATCCCTCCAACTTTGTTTTTCTTTGGATGCACTTTTAATGCCTTCCTATTTCCAATCTAGTCCACCTCACATTTCTGAGGTGCCCTCTAGCTTTGCTCCTTAGAAGGTAGTTGATGAAGAAAGGAAAGATTCCCTTTCCACTGGGGTCTATCAGAAATATAGGATGGTCTTCTTGACCCTTTGAGCCTCAAGCTCTACTTCTCCCATGTCAACATCAATTGAATTTACTGCCAGTCATTTCTGACCAAGAGATTACTGGGTAGACATTGGCGTAGTGGTGAGATAAATAATAAGTAATAGCAATAACTGCTAAATAATTAGTCCAATTACTCATGAAGCAAGCTAAATATTCTTTTATTCATTTAGTGGACTGCCGGGAGCCAATCCATCCTTGCTTTTTCAAGGGACCTGGCATATATGGCATACTGTTCTTAATATGTTTGCTCACCTTCTTGGCACTATGTGTTTTAACCAAGGTCACCTCTCTGAGAAAGGTTGTTTCCCCAGGTAGGGATTTTTCCCTGAAGTTAGGGAGGGAATAAAACCCCTTAACTAAGTGCCAGGCGGGTAGTTAATCACTTTAACTATGAACAATCATGCTTAAGCTACATAATCTTTACTCCCTGGAACAGAGATAAGAAACGCCCTAACCTTTGGAATAGAGATTGATAGGATTGGAATCAACTGGTATAAATAGAGATGTAACAAGACAACAGGACACAGAACCTAGACACAGAACCCACACAGAACCTAGCGAGAGAACATGGCAAAAGATCGACAGAAACTGGCCACAGAACCTAGAGACAGAACCTAGCGAGAGAACCTGGCTGAAGAACCTAGAGACAGAACCTGGCTACGGAACCTGGATAGAACATGGCAAGAGAACCTGACTAGAACCTGGTGACTGAACCTGGCAAAAGAACCTAGACAGAACCTGGCTGGAGAACCTGGCTGGAGAACCTAGCAAGAGAACATGGACACAGAACCTGGCTGGAGATCCTAACCAGAACTTCGCTGGAGATCCTGAACAGAACTTGGCTGGAGATCCTGGCTAGGCTGCTGATCAACTGAACGCTGTCTCCGTGTCATTCCTTCTTCGCCGACTCCGTCCACACCTTTGGGGACCCCTGGACCTGCTGGGGTTGGACCCCAGCAGTGGACCTAAATACATATCAAGCAGAGGATATGCTTCATGGAGTCAAGCTCAAAAGTGATGGGTAGGAATTGGATGGATGCTTAATTTCCAAGGCTTCAGGAGACCCAGAAGGATCAACAGATGAACTCTCTCTTCAAAGTTGTGACACCATCATCAGGAAGTGGTGGACTTTTCACAGAGTATGACTTAAAAGAAAATGCCAATGGATCAAAAATGGAGGCTTGCTGAAGTCTTGTTGCTGCAGATGGGATGATTCTCTTAATGAGGGAAGATAAGCCACAGGGTTCTCAGTCTGGGACCTGGGTTACTTCTCACCCACTCCTGCCCAGGGTGGCTTCATGGGCATGTGACACATGGCCCTGCGCTCAGAAGAGCCTTGTGCTTGGTTTAATATCTGTTTTCATTGTCTTGAGATTCTTAATAATTTTATCTTTGAACTTGTGTTTTGTAAGGAAGGTCTGTGGGGAAATGCCGGGGTAGAGAAGATAGGCATACTACACGCGTCCACCATCCTTGCTGCCCTGTAGTGTTGGCAATATCCTAAGAGTACAGAATTTCAGTGGGAGCTCCGTGAGACTCAAAGCAAGTAAGTGGTAGTCTAGGACTAAGTAAGTGGAAACACTGCCAGTACCTGGAGGTCATGCTTTTTGAACCAGAACGTTCTCCGAATGAAGAAAGAAGGGGCCGAAACCGGTTTGGCTCAGTGGATAGAGCGTCAGCCTGCGGACTGAAAGGTCCCAGGTTCGATTCCGGTCAAGGGCATGTACCTGGGTTGCGGGCACATCCCCAGTGGGAGATGTGCAGGAGGCAGCTGATCGATGTTTCTCTCTCATCGATGTTTCTAACTCTCTATCTCTCTCCCTTCCTCTCTGTAAAAAATAAATAAAATATTTACAAAAAAATAAAAAAATAAAAATAAAAAAAAAAAAGAAAGAAGGGTTCTACTAAAGACTAATGACCGAAGAACCCTATCATCTCATTTCTTACTGTTGTTCCTTCCCTGCATTTGCTAACCACCTGTGCTGAAATGATGACACAGAGGGGAAGGGAAGAATAAAGCACAACATAGTTCCTTTTCCTTTTAGCCCTTCCTTACTTATCAGCAAGCTGACGTCAGAGTGCTGGTAGAACATTCGCACATAAGAAATGGAATACCATAAAGGCAGTTGAGTTCATTTTGTTCAATGTTCCCATTGTTCTGGTAAGAACAAAATACATATGCATGTATGACCTATGAAATACCAATTATGCAACTTCAGTTTCTGCAAATGAATTAAATGTTCTTATATTTGCATATAAACTACCATTGCACAACATAAAGATGAGTGGTAAAATTCATGCTAATAATTTAAATTTTTATTTTTATTTAGCATGACATTAAACAGCAAATTAAAAATCATCACAAGTTGAGAGAGACGGTGGAAGAAAGAGAAAAGCTTCATATTTTAATACCTTTAATAGCACTTTTTTCCCTGGGTTTTGAACAAGGGGCCCTTCATTTTCATTTTATACGAGGCCCCATGAATTATGTAGCTGGCTCTTCTCCTGCCCTTATTTTCTTATAAGAAACCAAGGAGACACATCAGGTCTCCTCCACGGTGATGAAGGGACAAGGTAGGCTTCATTCTTCTCGTAAGTGGGTAGACATCAGCTTGTAGTAATGCTCTCCAACGTCGAGAGAAGGGGGAACTGACACTCCTGAATGAATATGAGGAAACCCAAGGCAAATTCAGGTTCACCACATACACTCAGGGACGTCAGATCCACCGCTAAACCGGATGAGGCATTTCTCCATGGGCATCTTCAGGCTTGATAGATGAAGAGGTCCTCTCTTGTGTGAAGCTCATGAGCTCAAGAGTGAAGAGAACTCTGCACACACACACACACACACACACATGCGTGTTGTGGCCTTGTCACACATATGTGCATGTACACTGCATATATGTGTTTGCATGTGGTGGTGGTGTGTGCCTGGGCACTTGGTGTCTTTACATGGATCTCAGAGGGTTGGCTGATGGACAGGAAACACCTTCAAGGTGAGCGTGGAAATGGTGTCCTTCTGGGACTTAGTCCTCAGGAGACCCCAGCTACGACTAGCAAGCGATGCTGATGCGTTTGGGGAACCGTGGAGGACATGTACCTATACTTCCAGGACCAGCTTTTTCTTGTAACCACTTTCCTCTCCTTTTATATCACAAGGAGACAGACACTTGTTGACTTAGGTAAAGAACAGAAACAACTTCCTTTTGAAGGGCATGATATAGGTGACCCTATCACTTCCTAGGCCAGTGATGGTGAACCTTTTGAGCTCGGCGTGTCGGCCTTTTGAAAACCCTAACTTAACTCTGGTGCCGTGTCACATATAGAAATTTTTTGATATCTGCAACCGTAGTAAAACAAAGACTTCTATTTTTGATATTTATTTTATATATTTAAATGCCATTTAACAAAGAAAAAACAACCAAAAAAGTGAGTTTGCGTGTCACCTCTGACACGCGTGCCACAGGTTCGCCATCGCTGTCCTAGGCAGTGAAAGACTGTCCCCCTTCTGCCACTGAAAAAAAATGAGGGGGCCATCCTGTGAACTGGGACCTTAATGATGTGGCCTGTAGAAAGCAGGCATGCTGGCCTGGCTTTACTCCACACCAGCAGGTCCATAAGGATGGAGTTGCCATCCGCTCCGCTTTTTCTCCTAGCTGGACAGCACTTCATTCCACCAGCAGGCTCTGTTCCAGTCTGTGTGCATCTCACCTCCAGGCCCATTTGTATGTAATCCTTGCCTTTGGGTTATTCTAGCTCTGGAGCCATGACAATAGCATGTTAATTCTAACTTCCAAACACCCTCCCCCAACCTACCCCCATCCCTCTCTGAAATAAATTCATGTTGATTTGGTAACCCCACTGGAGGAAAAGGCTGCAACTCACTCCTTGAGAATCACATCCCTATCCAGGTGGTCTTCACTGCCACCAGCCTAGTCCCAAGAAACACTGCCTTTTTACCTTCTCCATTTTTCTAAGTGCATTTTAGCCAGACATGCAAATGGTGCCCCCACATATATATTTAAAGACCCACTGGAAGGAGGGGTTCCACCTCCCAGAAGTGGCTGCTCTTCAGAGTGGCGGTGATTCAGCTTTCCTGGAGATCATTTGCAGGGGAACACAGTCCTGCCGCTGAGAGCGCTGCCTGCTTCCCAAGGTTAAAAAATAATTCTCACACTTGGAATTCCCATGGACGAATTCTGGCCAACACCAGGGGCTAAATTTCCCCATTAAACATAAAGCCCAGGATGAAGGATGTGGGGTGGCAGTTGGGGTGACAATACCTTTTCAGCCTTTTCAACCATCTGGAGGATTTGAACTCTGGCCCACAAAGTCAAATGGCTGATGTTCAAAAGTCCCCTCTTTTCATCCCTCCACCTCTTCCCCAAGCTCCTTACTAACAAAGAATGAGTCTCTTTGCTACATACAATAAAGCCTGGTGGATTTGCCCAGATTAAAGAACCCCTTGAAGTCTCTGTCAAAACTAATCTTCTCAGGAGAAACACTTGTTGATAACCACCTTGCTTTGTGAAGCAGCAGGGAAACCAGGGCCCCGCTGGAAAAGCTGGCCTCTGGCCTCCCCTTCTCCACATGGCACCAGGCACCATACGATCCATGACATCATAGGACGCACCCCCCCCCCCCTTACCCTGCAAGCTTCTGCCCCCATTAGCTTCTTCACTTCAAGCTGAGCCATCTTCACACCAGCCTCCTAAAGCAAGGCGGCCAGCCCTGCAGCTCCCCAGACTGTGAGAGACCCTGGCTGGCCGCCAGCCTTTTCCCTTCTCTGCCGCCCCCAGGATTTAACCCTCCCACCCTGCGGAGTTCAGCCTCTCTTCATGCTGTAAAGTTTGCCAGGCGCCTGTTCAGGCGGTTTTCTCTGCACAACGGGCCCTAAGAAATCATGCACAAAGATTTCCCTCTACAGGTGGTTGTGAGCTGCAGCAGTTTTTGCTCTTGCAATGGAAATGTGTGTGTGTATTTTTTTTTATTTCATTTTACCCACTAATCGAGATTTAAAAAAAAAACAAAAACTGTTTTGCTTGCACCCATTAAGACTTAGCATTTTCTCCAAATAATAGGAAGAGAGATTAAATTCTTTTCGCAAGAAATGTTACCATTACCGTAAGGACCACCATTCTCTGACTCTTTTATCTTCCCACACTCCCCCACTTTGCTTTGACTTCATAAAGCCTTTTGGGAACTAAATTTTTATGTGCAAAATAATTACAATAATGAAGACACTTCGTGAATGAGAATCAATCCAAAATATGACAAAGTGGAAGAAGCACTTGCTCACTACAGAATCCCCCTCCACCCTCCCATCCCCCTGACACCACAAAACATTAGGGTGGGGGGAGACAAGACAGCACCCCCTCCCCAGTATACCGACACAACATTATCTTCCAACTGTCATGCCTCCTACACCCCCACCCCCCGCCCCACACACACACACACAGCCCCCCGGAAGCCTGCTCCAAGAAGTCTAGGTAATTTGTACAAATATAAGTATTCAATGAAAACGACAGTAATCATGGCCAGTCATACGGATCTACTCCTCCAAACATTCACCAACTGACATCATAAACTTTGCAAAAGGCAAGCACAAGACAGGGCACGGTATAACCTACCTTGGCGAGCTCCTTCACTTTTTGCGCAAATGTTTTCCCCTCCGCACGCTTCACACAGATTTCTAGGGAAATTTGGAAGGACTGGTGAGGGGGTGGGAGAGGTGAGGGAATGAGGGTAATATAAATAAGGGAGCGTTTTAAATGCACCACGCAAAAAGCTGGGGATTTCACGTTATGTCTGCACTCTTCCCGAAGCAAAGCAAAACAGTTCGCGTTTAGTGCCAGACTTGGTGGGAGAGGGAGGGGGAGGGAGGGGGGTGGGGGAGAGAAGAACTGAAGAGAGGGAGGGGAGAGAAAGACAGAGGGTGGGGAAGGCTGAAGGAGAGAGGGAGAAGAGAGAAAGAGAGGAAATGAGAATGGAATAGAGGCAGAAGTGAGGGGAGATGAGCGGGAAGGGAGGAGGAGAAACCAGAGAAGAAAGGAGGGGGAGAGCCGAGGGAAGGAGGAGAGCGAGGAGGCAGCCCCCCTCCCACGCTCCCACCCCCACACATTCAGGCACCTCCTGAGTAACTGATCAGAGCAAAGAACTCCTCGCCCACGTTCGAAAACCCCGTTTGGGGACTAAGTCCCGAGGCACTCACGCTCGGGGTCTATTTATAGACAGACCCTAATGGTATGCATTGCATTCTGAACATAAATGTGTGTCTGTGTGCGCGAGCGCGCGCACGGATCACATACGGTTCCGTTGACAGGTATGATTTTTTTTTTTTAATCTGTATATTTTTGACTGCGGTGCGTTTGATTATATCTGCTTGGGTTTTCTTCTCATTTTTGCATCAGGAAAACATGCATCATTTAAAGGTGTTTTGGGGGGAAATGGTGGGGGTCTTAAAGCTTACAAAACCCTAGCTACCCCCCCCTCCCCACACACAGACCCCCCCAGCAGAGCTGGGATATTTGCAGAGTTGGGTTGTTGCAAAGGCTCCAGCTCTGGCTCGTGTAGCACGCCCAGTTCCAGCAGTGTGTGCTATTGACCTGCACTGACGTCAGTGCGTCATTAGGTCTCCCTTAGAAACACTGACTTTCAAAAATAGTATCAAATTAATTCAGTTGGAGCCTGGTGAAGAAAGGCTACTAGCTGGAATCAGCCATAAAACTCCAGAATTTTCAGCCCTAGATCTCTCCTTTTTCTAGGAGCCAAACAGAAATCAGATTGTATGGAAAATGCCATTGATGGGATTTTTCCCCCCCTAAGAAAAGGGACCAAATTAGATTGCAAAACCCAGAACTGCTTCTTCTTCTTTTTTTCTTTTTCCCTTTCCCCTCTTTTTTTTTTTTCTGATCTAAAAATAACTCCTGCTTGAGCTGACTGCGGCATCTTTTGTGTTGCAGCTCTCTGTTTTTAGCAGTGTGGTCTGGTGAAGTGGGGAACACGGCACAGATTGCCATCTATTGATATTTGGGAAGCCAAGAATTAATTTTAATAAAACAGGTGGGTCTTATTGTGATGGTGGGTATTAAAGGAGAGAGGGCGCCACAAGAGAGATTTATGCCATTCACACTTTCCCGTTTCATGTTTTTCCAATTCATCTTTTTAGGATCTAATTCCTACCCCACATGTCTCACGTGGCCTCTGACCAGCACAAGAAACCCCCATTCATACAAACACAAAGCACCAGCACATTCACACTTAGCAGAGACAGTACATTCATAAGCAAAGGCTCTGGATCTTTCTTCCTTTCGTGGCTGCTGGCAGAAATGGCGTAGAGCCCACCAAAATGGGATTAGGTTTAATCTGGGGGATTTAAATTTGCCATCGAATCATTAGATTGCATTGTCAAAATCTGCATTTATTTAAAATCTAATTTTTATAGAGGACCAACCACCCCCTTCACCTAACAATGCGGTTTTAATTGGTCCATCTTATAACTACATATATGTATATATAATCTGTGAGTTATATACGTGCATAGAGGAAGTGCCTCCCTCCTGGAAGCCAGGTGGGTGATATCCACCACTTGCAAAGCGTTCAGGAAGGGGGGGATATTAGATCTTTCTCTTTTCAGAGGAGGCATTTTACAATAATTTTGTATTGTCTTCATTTTTCATATTCCTACTTCCCACCCTTTCTCCCTTACCCACTCTTCTCAAATGTGCTGAATTTGTGCCTCTGGGTGACAAAAGAATTTTGGTTTCTCTGACCCATTCAATCTTTGGCCTCTGCTGAGACTATTAATGAGGGGACTAATTAGGGCCATTGTGTACAGGGGCACTCTTGGAGGCCACTAGGATGACAAGGGATGTGTGTGTGTGTGTGTGTGTGTGTGTGTGTGTGTGGATGGGTGGGTGTGGGGGGCGGGGAATGGGTTGGGTGGAGGCAAGGAGAGCCCAAGATATATTTAAATCCTATGACTCAAAATTAAGAGGGCCAGCATTTTTTTTTTTTGATACAGCTACGAGGTCAGGTTCATAATCACCCAAACATTTGTGCTTATCGTTATTTCCTAAAAGAATGAGGCCCTTCCATTCATTCTCTGAAATGGAGTTGAGAGAGAGAGAGAGACCTGGGTAAGATCTAATTGACCTCAACATTTTCAGACAAGAACAGAATATGCATGATTCTACCATACCAGGCTAGCAGACCAGGGGAATGGAAGGCAGAGAAAATCATACCCCCACTCTTACCCATCTGTCCCTTGATCAGCCCCAAGGAGGAGCATTGAGGGTGAGTCAGGAGACTGTGGGGCAAGAGTTTATCTAAGGACAATTTCTGGTGTTTGGAGGAAACTTCAACTGGTGACAGACTGACCACGTGGTTTCCCTTGTCCTGCCCTGCCCCCCTTCCTTCTCTGAGGGTTCTGAGAGGACAAGACAATGGTCAATAGTTAGTGCAGCCACAGCAGCAGCAGCAAAGGGGATGTGCAATGAGAAAACCGAGTGTCCCCTCTCTCTCTATAACCAGCACTTACAGACTTTGGTAAAGACACTGATCAGTGGATGCTTTCCAGCCAGTCAGGCACCTGCAAACCACCACAAGGGCTTGCAAGGGTTCCCATACACCCTTCATCACAAATGCATTCATTCACAGAAACCGAAACAGTCATTCATGCACCTGCATACAACCACATTCATTCATATTTTAGCCACAACTGCAGCCACACATTCACCTGCAGAGGCCAGGCAAGTGTGCACAGCAGGGACACACTTTAGAAGGCTGTATTCTACTCCTTTCCTCTTACACACACACACACACACACACACACACACACACACACACACACACCATCACTGTTTACCCTGCTTCCTTCTCCCAGGGGGTTTCAGCTCTGAAGTGTGCAAAATGCTGATAGGAATAAATTTCAGATGGTCACAGCCCCAGCCTGTATAAAGACCCACTAACTTGGTCCATGATCAGATCATGAAAAAGATGCCCAAGAGCTGGCAGAGCTACAAATGCCTAGGTGTATGAGGAGGGCCAGTTCTTTTCCTGGCCTGGTTTTCCTCACTTGGCAGCTGGTGAATACAGAGAGGGCCAAGGGAGGGGCTTAGAATGTGGCCCAAGACTGCACAATGTCCCACTTGGCCTGTTCGGATCTTGTCCTTTGGGGAAAGGTTAGGCTTGTGGAGAGCAGTCAAGTACGGCAGGAGCCAAGACTTGGCATCCCAAGGCCTTGGGAATTCTTGTCAGCTTGCACATGAAGGATGGGGAGCTGGGGATTCTCCATTTGCCCCTCCAGATTCACTTTACACCAGTGGTTCTCAACCTTCTGGCCCTTTAAATACAGTTCCTCATGTTGTGACCCAACCATAAAATTATTTTCGTTGCTACTGTTATGAATCGTAATATAAATATCTGATATGCAGGATGGTCTTAGGCGACCCCTGTGAAAGGGTCGCGACCCACAGGTTGAGAACCGCTGCTTTACACTCTCTCCACTCTCCTCTGTGCCCAGAAAGGTGGACTTCTATGGACTTCTTGAGCAGATTCTATTGATCTCTGTTTCAGCCCATGGAGGACCCTCGCAGGGAAACTGAGGACAGGAGCAGAGCACAGTAGGGTACTTAGTCCCCCATCTGCCTCCTTGCCAAGCTATGGGTTGCCTGGGGCTGTGTCCCTCTGCCGAAAGCCACAGCTGCTGGCAGGTGGCCCTCTTGCACAGCTGCAGTTACCACTGTAAGTCCTCTCGGTGTGGATGACTACATCTAGACCAGCAATTCTCAAGACTCTCTAGGTGTGTGAACCTCTGCACCAGGACAAAAGTCCCTGAATGCACAGGCCTCACTGGCTCCTACCGGCTACCTAAAAAAGTCTCCCATCAGAATACTGGGTAAGTAGTGTTTGTTTTAGTACATAAAACACGGTGAGTTTTTCAGGCAAGTACATGGAATCAAAGAAGAGATGCCGCAGAGATATTACTGAGTAGTGGTTAAGGAGAGTTCTGAAAGTGGACCATCAGCTCAGCTGTCTACCAGTTTGTCCTCATGGACAAGTTATTTAATTTCCCTAAGGCTCAGTTTTCTCTTCTATAAAGTGGGAATGATAATAATAGCACCCTACTCTTAGAATTGTTACAAAGACTGTACCAGATAATGTACGTGAAGGTGTATAACACAGTGATGGCGAACCTGTGACACGCGTGTCAGAGGTGACACGCGAACTCATTTTTTTGGTTGATTTTTCTTTGCTAAATGGAATTTAAATATATAAAATAAATTATCAAAAATATAAGTCTTTGTTTTACTATGGTTGCAAATATCAAAAAATTTCTATATGTGCCACGGCACCAGAGTTAAGTTAGGGTTTTTCAAAACGCTGACACGCCGAGCTCAAAGGGTTCGCCATCACTGGTTATAACACAAAGCCTGGGACAGAGTTAGCCCACAATAAATGTTAGCACACTCACAACTACTAATAGTATTAGCATGCATTCTACAGATGGTCTTCTATGGGACATCTAGAACTTTGAAAATTTTTGAACAAGGGCCAACAATAAAATGTTCATGCTGAAAGAAAACTGCAATGCATTTTGATATTTCATTTGTTCTATTTCGTTAAAAATGGGTATCACAACAATTAATAGAGAAACAGTGATCTGGTGAACCTTTTGGGATCAATGTAGTGAGGACATCCTTAAAGGTGACAGAATAGGGAAAGACCATTTCCTGATGTCTTCTAAACAGGTGTAGTCACATTAATGGGGAAGAAATCATTTGGAGATATTCTCTACAGAACCTGAAATTCATTCAACAAGCATTTGAATGGACTTGTGTGTAAGAAACTAGGAGTTGGGGCTTGAGCTCAAGGAGCTTATGGTTGAGTAACAGAGTTAAGATTCATTCACTCATTTATTCATGTAACAAACTGAGCACCTACTGTGTGTGAGAAAGCACTGTTCCTCATCAGTGTACAAGAAAGAATTTTCTGACCTCACAAAGCTGTTTCATGACAGTGACAGACATAAATAAATAACCAAATAAACGTACTATGGTTCAGATAGTGATAATGGCTCTTAAGAAAAAGGACATGGGTAGTGACTGGTAGGAAGGCCTCTTCTAAATCAAGTAGTCAGGGAACACTTGTCTATGGACAAGGTATTTGGCCAGAAATGTGGGAGTGAACTGTGTACATTCTAAGAGAAATACTCCTTTAAGAAGGACCAATAAGAGCAAAGGCCCTGAGGCAGAAATGGAATATTCTAGATATAGGAAGAAAGCCAGAGTGTCAAGAGCTTAATGAGCATGTGAGAAGTAGATGGGGCCAGATGACATAGGTTCCTGAACATCATGGTAATCTCAAATTACGTCTAAATGGAATGCAGGATTTTAAGCAAGAGAGTGACACGATCTGACTTACGGCTTTGAAGGATCACTCTTGCTGCAGTACGGAGAACTGACTAACGAGGGCAAAAGGGAAACAGTGGGACTGGTCAGGGGGCTATCACTGCAGTCCAGACAAGAGATGTTGGTGGCTTGGACTAGGTTGTCATGGATGGTGGTGGCAAAAAGTGGCTGAATTAGCGGTATCGATTTTGAAAGTCGTTGCCCTTACATACCCATAATATAACATAGAAAGTGAGGTGCCAAGAGAGAGTTGTGAGAACTCAAGTGAAAATTACATCTGGCATTTGAGCTGCGTCTCCAAGGATGAATGGACAGAAATGGTAAGGAAGGAGAGGACAGTCCAACAAAACAGAAGAGCATATGGAGTGAAGGCATAAAAGAGGGAAAGCAGAAGCCATGTTTGGGGCTCAGGGGTGATTCTGTGGATTATGAGAGGCCTGAAGGGGTGGAATAGACTGAACAGGTAGGTTTGGGGCAAATCATAAAGGGCCTGGAGTGCCATGATAGTGTTGGGGCGGCTATCCCAATGGAGAACCACTCCAAGTTTCTAAGGAGGGTTTTGTAAAATCAGAGCTCAGCCTTAAGAGAGTACTGGGCAACTTGGGGCGGAAGGGGAATCGAGAAACATCTGCTTTGGGCCTCAGTAGATTCATTCATCCTGGAGATCTTTGAAACCTACGCGGATCCTGAATCTTTTGTTCCAGCCACATCAGCCTTCTCTGTGACCAGTGGACTGACCACAACCATCCCTTCCCCTTTGCCTTTGTTCATGTAGTTCTTAGCACCTAGGTGCTCCCCCCGTTCCTGTCCATTTACTCAAATCATCCCCATTCTTCTCTGGCTCCTTGACCTCTACTTCTCTCTCTCTTATATAAAAGTATTTGTTTATACCATTCATTATGGCTCTTAACCTCATATAACCACTCATATTTCCTTAAATATGTATTTCAAGAATATAGGACGTCCCCTATGAGATATAAATTCCACCCCATCAAGGACTGTACCTGGCACTTCCTTTGTTTTCTTCACAGTGTCTGGCATTTAATAGCCATCCTATATATTAAATCCTATATAATAAAAGCCTAATATGCTAAGTGTCTGGGTCGACTGGTCATCTGTTCTACCAATCAGAGCATAATATGCTAATGATATGCTAAGGCCGCCCAACTGCTCCCTATGATGTGCACTGACCACCAAGGGGCAGATGCTCCAACCAGTAGGTTACCTTGCTGCTGGGGTCTGAGAGAGATGGGCTGGACATGCCCTGGAGCCCTCCCGCGGTTTCTCCCAGACCAGCCAACCTCCTGCATCCTTCCCCAGCCCCAATCGTGCACTGGTGGGGTCCCTGGGCCTGGCCTGCACCCTCTTGCAATCCGGGACCCCTAGGGGCATATCGGAGAGCCAGTTTCAGCCCGATCCCACAGGCTAGGCCGAGGGACCCCCCTGGTGCATGAATCTGTTACCGGGCCTCTAGTTCAATCATATTGACCACTCTCATACATACCTAATACAGTGAGTATTGAGAACCAAGTGGCCTCCTGAAGAGCCAGTGGTAGAAAGGCAGTTGTCCAGATAAACTGACGTTTAGAAACACAGCCAAAGGAGGCCCATCTCCCTGTCTTTATCCCTCTTCCCATTCCTTGGCCATCCCAGAAACGAACACACTAAAGTCTCTAGACACACTTCAGTTTTGCCTTTCTTAGAACTACTGTCCTGGGGAATTACCTCTGCTCTAGGGAATACAATCCACGTTCAAGAGAACACAGCAAGCCCACGATTTCCAACAGGGAGACACGCAAGGACACGGGAGTGGGCCTCGGTGGATTCAGTGTCCTCCCCCTGGCCACCTCACATTCTCACCCCTCCTCCAGCAGCACGGATAGGTGGCTTCCCTGGCTCCCTGCCCCCAGCCTTTGGGCCACACGGTAGATATCACTTTTCATGGAGACATACGGGCTTGCGCTCTAGAGTGCTGCCCCCTGGCAGTGCCCGCTTCACTTCACCAGCCATTGGAAACTGCAGCCAGCGAGACGCAAGTTTCAAGACAGCAACAGGGCTGCGTGGCCTCTCCCGACACCTGACACCTTCAGGGACACGGGTCACTTAAGGACGCATTGCAAAGGCACAGATGAAGGGTTCCCTTTTCTGTTGCTGTGGACACTCAATGTGGGGCTAGGCCTGTGCTTGGCCTCCACTGCTCACTGGTTCTTTCCAGATGCTCCTTTGGGAGGAGAGTTGGGGGGGCGGGGGGGGGGGGACGACGACTCGGGACCCAGCGAGGGCACTGCCCCGGGAAGGATGGGGATGTCTGATTCTTGCTCATGTACTGAGCACTGAGCTGGGCACAGGCCCAGGCTCAATGTGACAGGGCACCTGACTCAAACGAACTGGTGGAGACCCACCAAGCCAGGATGCCAGGGCACTGGCGTGGTGATGCAGGCTGAACAGTGCTGGGGGGACCCTACTCCCCTTTCAACGTCTCTTCTCTCCACCCCTTCCCAAGCCAAGCTTAGGGTGAACTTCCGAACCGGCTCTTCACTTGGGGAAGAGCCCCCACACCTGCCTCCTGCCTCCACCCCTGACAGCAGGGGCTCTGGGGGGGGGGGGGTCAGGGAAGCGAGAACTGCTTTCTCGAGTTCCATCTCCCCCACCACCACCCCCACCCCCAAAATTCGGGCTGGCACGGAGCTGTGCACCCCGGACCCCAGCTCCTGGGCAGAAAGGGTGGGGTTCCCAAGGCCTGGGGTGGGGATGGGGGAGGGGGTGCGGCTGCAGAAGGCAGCTTTCCCGCAGCCTCCCCGGGCCGGCTCACCCCCGCCGCCGCCGCGGTCTTCCTCCCACGCGTGGAAGCCGCACGACCGGAGGCGGCACGCGGCCCTGCGCGGCGGCCACGTGAGGGGGCGGGGCCTGCGCCCAGGATCCCCTCGCGCGCTGCCTGCGTAGGAGCCGGGCCCCGCCCGCCGCCCGCTCCCCGCTCCCCCCTCCCGCGCCGCCCGCCGGCCGCCGCCCCCGCAGCGCCGCGCGCCGCCTCCGCCCTGAGAGCTCCCGCGCGGGGGCGGCGGCGGAGCCGGGGGAGCCGGGCGGCGGAGGGAAGGGAGGGGGAGGTGGCGGGAGCCGGAGGGCGGGCGCCTGGGCACCGCCGAGCCCTCCGCCCCAGGGGGCCCCCAGCCCCAGCCCCCCAAAGGCTCTGCGGGACCATCCGGGTCTTTTCTAGATTTGGGGCGAGGGGAAGCAGGGGTGCGGGCTGGAGCTGCAGGCTGGTGGAGGCGGGGGACAGGGGGATGCAGGCGTCTGAGAGCACCTCCCCCATCCGCCCACGCGCGCGTGCTCTCCGGGCGCCGGCGGCCCGCTCCGCTGCTCGTGACTCTGCGTCGTGCTGGCAGAGCCGCAGCGTCCCGCGGGGGCGGGCGCGGGGGCGGGGGGAGCTGCGAGCGCTGCCCCTTGTGCATGCCCACCCTGGGACGTGCCCAGCCACGCCACCTCCCTCCCTCCACCCGCCGAGACCGTGACCTTCCCGATCCCGCCCCTGTGCCCTGTCCACACCGCAGGGCGCTGTCTGGTGTCGCCATTCTGCACCTGGTTGGCACTGAGAGCGCCCATCGCGTCCCCTGGGCACCCCCACTCCTACTCTAGAGCCCGCCTGGGGGGGGGGGGGGATGGCCAGGGGAGGGGGCCACACATACTGTCCGCAGGGCCCCTTCCGCGCACTCCCCCTGGAACAGGACAGTGGAAAAACAAACAGGAACTCTGCCGAAGATGGAGCCCAAACACCGGCTCCTGTCCGCCCCCCCCCCCCCCCCCAGAGTGGATCGGCACGTGTGTCCGCCCCCGGGGTAAATATTGTGGTTCGGTTCCGCTCAGCGCCCAGAAGACGCACTTGCTGCCCCTGGTAACTGGGCAGCCGGGCCTGGCCCCGCTCTCTCCTGTAGGAGGCCGCGCTGCTGACGCAGGGCCCAAGATAAGGCCGTGTGTTTTGGATACGCGGAGAGAGGTGGGGTGAGAAAATAAATATTATGAAAAGCAACAGGTACTCAGAAGTCATACTCGGTGCCCTCCTGTGGGTAACACCCTGCACTGGAGGGTGTGGGCTCACGCCGAGGGCGGGACTGTGAGAGCTGGTTTGCCCTCCCCTGGCTGGAGGTGGACTCGGAGGCCGCCCTGGGAGACAGATGTGAGGCCCCCTCACCAGGTGAGGGGCAACCGAGGCTGCACGGCTGAGCTGGGCCTTGAGCGGTCCAGGTTGCAGCCATAGCTACTATCTAAGGTTCTTGCCCGGGAAGAGAAATTGGAGCAAATGGATCGGGTTCCCCTGGTGGGTCGAATCTGGTTGTCCTGCACATCAGGAACTTGAGGACGTCCTTCCCAAAGCTCTCTACCTTTTTGTTACTCAGGATGGCCATTTCATACACGGTAGCAGCAGCTTGTCCTTTGATTAGAGTTCCTTTCGTCACCTGGTATTGCCGTGAAGACAGGGATTTTTGCACAAGTGTGCAGAAGACCTCAGGAGGGCTGCGCTCCTTGGGGAGGCCTTGGGACCCTTTGACCTTTTTTTTAAAAAAATATATTTTATTGATTTCTTACAGAGGAAGGGAGAGAGACAGAGAGTCAGAAACATCGATGAGAGAGAAACATTGATCAGCCGCCTCCTGCACATCTACTGGGGATGTGCCCGCAACCCAGGTACATGCCCTTGACCGGAATCAAACCTGGGACCTTTCAGTCCGCAGGCCGACGCTCTATCCACTGAGCCAAACCAGTCTCGGCGGGACCCTTTGACCTTTTATTTATTCATTCATGCTTTGAGGGCTCACTGTTTCATGCCTTCTGCAAGGCACTGGGGAAACTCAGTGAACATGCCAGGGGCTCTGATGGTGGGGAGTTTTGGGTCCACTGAGAAGACAGTGCGTGCGTATGTCACGGTGAGATAATTGCTAGAACTGGGTTGCTCAGGTGCAACTGGAATCTGCCCTGGGGACTCTCAGCAGCCAGCTTAGGCTGCCTTACGCGGCAGTAACCAGTGGTTCCAACAGCTCGGGCCTCAGCGGTTCTCAACCTGTGGGTCGCGACCCCTTTGGCGGTCGAACAACCCTTTCACAGGGGTCGCCTAAGACCATCCTGCATATCAGATATTTACATTACGATTCATAACAGTAGCAGCATTACAGTTATGAAGTAGCAACGAAACTAATTTTGTGGTTGGGTCACAACATGAGGAACTGTATTTAAAGGGCCAGGAGGTTGAGAACCACTGGAAACAATCAACGTCCACCACAGGTCTGTGGTTCTCTTCATTCTGGAACCAAAGGTGAGGGTGCAGTCCCTCTGTGGGACTGGCTAGTTTCAATGGCAGACGGAAAATGGAGGTGGCAGAGGCATGTAATGGTTTCTGCTCCAAAACACCCTATGCCACTCCCACTCACGCTTCCTTGATCAAAGCAAGTCATGTGATTACGGTGGCCATAAATGGAACAGGAAGTATCATCTTTCCACAGGGTGAGGCCAGTGGGGAAGGACAGTAAATATCTTGACAAAGAATATAATCTTCCACAGCCTCCCAGAGTTGGTGAGGCTTGGGGTGATTGCAAATGTGAATTCGAACTGGGGCCAGTTGGGCAGACAAGGCAAGGAGGATATTCCTGCAGCCTCAGGGGCCACAGTCATGGAGGCATAAAACTGGTTGGTGGGTTCAGACAAGCCGGTCACCTCCCTTTCAATACCCTTTCCTCTGTGTCTGCACAGTGTAGGGCAGGTAGCGTTCTGTGTCCACCCTGCCCTCCCGGTGGGAATCTCTTTTTTGTTTCGAGGATTGTTTCTGGGGGAAGAACATTGATTTATTGTTATATGTCTTCCCAAAGAAAATGGACACAAGTTACCTAAGAATTCTTGTCCTCCATAACTACTGGAAAACAGACCAAAAAATCGGCAGATTGCCATAAAATTCTTGACCCCTTGGAGACGGTGGCTGTGCATGTGGGCTGAAGGTACTAGAATGACCACTGTAGGTGTCAGGTCTTCTAAAATGTCAGCCTGTGTTCATGGAGCTGTTTCAGGGAATGTCTCTGGCTGGTTCTGATGGCCCCCAGGTCTCAGCAAATCAGCTTCTCTTGCCTGGTGAGCCTGGTCAATAAAGGCCTCCTTTCCACCCCCTTCTTCTAGCAGTTTCTATCCTATTTTAGGTATTAAAAGAGGTACACCACTTGGCCAAACTGTCTAGGTGGCAACCCCCAACCCCCACTGCTGCTAAGCAAGAATAGGTGATTCCTGAACTATTGGTTAAACGTTGTGTAGTGGTTAGTTCTTGGCTCAGAACTGACTGGCTATTAGCTCCTTCCTTTGGTTAAAACAAGTCACCAGGCCAAGTTCAACATCAGTAGGGCCAAGAAATATACCGAAAAAAAAAAAAAATCCAACTTACCACAGTGCCACAAAAAGTGAGATCAGCAATAGGACTAGAATGTTCTGTGTGGCTTTATTCACTATTGTCCCATGTTCACGTGGACATGCATGACAAGTACTGCAAGAAATATCACATATCAAGTGCTTTCCTCCTCTCTAACTTCCCCTAGAAGTTTAAATATTGTTTCCTTTACTCACTATTCACTACTTCTTACACCAAATATGTGGGGGTTTTCCTCCACCAAGCAGTTCTTCAACTGTCCAGACACCAGCTGGGTGTCCCTCAATTCAACTCAATTCTGACAATAACTGCCTGTAGTTAGCAAAGACCCCACAGGTTGAGGGCTCAGTCCCACAAGTGCCCTCCCTCACCCCACCCCCACCCTCACTTAGATGTTAACTGCAAGTCCAGGTTGTCACCTGTGTTTCTCAACTTCTGGCTATAAATTAAACCCTCCTTGGGTTTGATAATTTGCTAGAATGGTTCCCAGCGCTCAGGAAAACAGTTTACTTACCAGATAATTGGCTTAAAGAGATATAACTCAGAATAGCCAGATGGAAGGGATGCATAGGGCAAGGTACGTGGGAAGGGATGTGGAACTGCCAGGCCCGATTCAGGCACGCAACCCTCCCGGCACCTCCACATGCTCAGAAACCTAGACACTCCCAGGACTGCGTACTGTTGTGTGTGTGTGTGTGTGTGTGTTTCTAATAGAGGTTTATTACTTAGCCACGATTGATTAAACCATTGGTCACTGGTGATTAACTCAACCTGCAGCCCCTCTCCTCTCCTAGGAGATCAGGGCAGGGGCAGGAAGTTCCAACCCTCTAATCACAAGGTTGGTTCCCCTGGCAACCAGCCCCCATCCTGAGGGGCGTCTCAAAAGTCACCTCATCAACCAGCTCAAGTGTGGTCTCTAGGGGCTTGTTTAGAATAACAAAAGATGCTCCTTTTACCTTTATTCCTCCTAAACCTTAGGAAATTCCATAGACTGACTATATATGTCCTATTCTACATCACAATATTGCATATGTATTTGAATTTCTTGTAGTAAAAGGCACATAACATAAAATTTATCATTTTGTTGTACAACCATCACCACTATCTACTTCCAGAACTTTTTCATTTCAAACGAACTCCATATTCATTAAACAATAACTCCCCATGTCCCCTCTCCCGCTCACCCCTAGTAACCTCCACTCTACTTTCTGTAACTCTTTGTCTCTATGAATTTGCCTAGTCTAGGAACTTCATATAAGAGGAAAGATACAAAATCGTCCTTTTGCGTCTGACTTATTGAGCATACTGTCTTCAAGGTTCATCCATGTCAGAGCATGTACCAGAATTCCATTCCTTTTCATGGCTGAATCATATCCCATTGTACATATCCACATCCTCCCCGCCCCCACCGGCATTCATCTGCTGATGGACACTTGGTTTGCTCCCACCTTTTGGCTATTGTGAACAATGTTGCTATGACCATTGGCACGCAAGTATCTGTTGGTGTCCCTGCTTTCCATTCTTTGGGGTATATAAGGTTCTGCTATGTTTTAAATTCAAATTAAACAATAGGCTAATTTATATAGGTTAAGTCAAATTAAACTTCCAGCTCTTTCCTCTTCTTGGTGCTGGACAAGGCAGTGAAGAGCGCCGTTTTACGGGTGGCGACACTGAGCAGGAGGCCGGGGCTGAAGATTAGGACGGAAGGCTCCACCCTTGGCTCGCACTAGAGCAGTGGTTCTCAACCTTCCTAACGCCGCGACCCTTTAATACAGTTCCTCATGTTGTGGTGGCCCCCAACCATCAAATTATTTTCGTTGCTACTTCCTAACTGTAATTTTGCTACTGTTAACGAATCGTAATGTAAATACCTGATATGCAGGATGTATTTTCATGGTTACAAACTGAACATAATGAAAGCATAGTGATTAATCACAAAAACAATATGTAATTATATAGGTGTTTTCCGATGGTCTTAGGCGACCCCTGTGAAAGGGTCGTTCGACCCCCAAAGGGGTCGCGACCCACAGGTGGAGAACCGCTGCCCTAAAGGCACATCCCTGAGGGCAAGGGTTGCAGTCTGCCCTTATCACTGTCTATCTCCAGGACGGGGGATTATGGTGCAGTCGATATATTTTGAAAGAATAAGTGAATGTGGTTTTTGTGTGCTTTACACTCTGGCAGAGCCTCTCAAATAAACTCTTCTTCTCCAAATCTCCCTCTCCATCTACTAGACACGTCCCCACCAGAGGGACTTGGGCAAACAAGCTGTTTCAGACCCACGTCTTAAAAGATAACAACTTCAGCCGCAGTAAGGCCTGAAAAGGTTGCTTTCCAAAGGGCTCTGTTCACAGTCACAGCATGCCCTGCTCCCCATCTTGCGTGTGGCTCCATTTGAGCTCACCCAGGGGTTCCCTGCAGTTCCAGGAGCACCTGGCTCCTGGCTGGTGTGTGACACCCACTGGGGGGGCGGGGAGGGCTGCCTCTGCGGGTGGTGGGATCTGAACACCTTCAAACCAGATTTTACTAGGCATCTCTGGCCTGCTGCCTAATTGCAGGTCCTGTTATCTCAGTGCTGTCCTGGGGTTCGGGAACCTCAACCCAAATTCCCTTTTGTTTACAAATGGAGAGAAATATAACTTGAATGGAGTGGGGAAGATGCTGCTCTTGGTAAGCTGCACTGTGGACTCGGCGTTTGCTTTAGAAAATGGGGGCTCTACAAGGATTCCCTGCTCTCTCCTTCTAGGAGGAGTGGGCTTAGGGCTCCCAGAGGAGGTAAGGGGTGTGGCTTCAATCATCTGGGGTCCTTTGTCCACGGCTTCCTGCCTGCAAGACAACAAAAGCTGGTCATTAACGGCACAGAGATGGGCTGCACGGGCATCGGGACTGTCTCTGCTAATGGAGGGAGTCTGAAAGAAAGAAGAGAGGTGATGGGGAGAAACACACAGGCATCCATTTCTTGCCCCCAAAGAACCTGGCTCGTGGTTCAGTTCCACCAGGGCATTTCTTTGACTAAGAAGACGCTGAGACAAAAGGTTTCATGGTGGAGGTGGGGTGGGGGCTGCAGATGCGCTCCTGCAGTACTGGCCAAAATAGAGCACTAAAGTCTTCTATCTAGAGCCGGACTGGAGGCAACCAGCACCCCTCTCCGCCGACAGGGTGTGGGGCGGAGCCGGCCCCGGAGGGAGGCAGCTTCCCCGGGCAGCAGAGGGTTAACCCCTCCGGGCGCCCAAGGACGTCAGAGCGGTTTCTATCTGTGGCTGGAATTGAGAGCTTTCATCCCTTGTTATTTTCCGTCCTGCCTTTGCTTTTTATTGTGTTAGGAGGTCGTGATTTGGCTTTTTTTTTTTTTAATGTTTTTAAAACATTTAGAGGGGAGAAAAAATTCATCCCAGTGAAAGGGTGGGAACCTCAGCTGATAGGAGAGTGGGCTGTTGGGAGGGGCCATCAGTTGTCCTGGATTCAGGGTCGGCACCCTTACGAGCACCCCCCTCATCCCTCCATTCCCCTGAACCCCAAAACCTCAACCTGGGCAAAGGGGCTTCCTGCTTTGGAGACCCCCTCCACCACTAGTCTGCTAGGAGAAGAGCTGTTGACAGGGGTCGCCCCCCATGGGTGCCCCTCCCAGACACACCATCTTCCTGAACAGTGGTCTGAGCCTCTGTGGGGCTGGGAGGCCAGGAGATCCACGGTTCTGCTCTGTCCCTTCTCCCTCTGCCCCTTTTTCCCCTGCACCCTTTTCCCTCAGTGGGGACATGCGTGGGGAGGAAGGACACAACCTCGCTGAGAAGGACACACTCTCTCTGAATGCAAGAGAGGAGCATGCACCTGCCACTGAGGAAAACAGGCGACCAGGCTCCAGAAATGAGGGGAGAGGTGGCCTGGGTTACTCAAGGACAACCGAGAGCTTAGACATTTATAAGATATTTATCAAAGGAGGGCATGTTCAGCCTGTGGCCATGGGGACCAGCATCTTCTGTAGCAAGCAGGCTTCCCGTCAGAGTCCTTGCTCTCCTGAGGCCGAAGTCGCAGAGCACAAGGGTCAGGTGAGAGAAAGGTCAGGTGGCCAGGGCGTGGCACTGGGGAGCCAGAAACTGAGGCAGAGATGAGGAGACAGAGCCTTTGAACTGCAGAATTCCCGAGCTGGAAGGGATGCATGAGGGTATCTAGGGGGCCTGCTCCCCAGAGCAAGAATCGTGTCAGCCCACGTCCCCCAGGTGGAGGCATCCAGTTGGCTGCATAATTTGGACCCCAGGGAGATGACCGGGCATGGACAACTACTTCCCCATGGAGCCTGGTAACAGGGAAGCCCTGGGAAGCTGCAGGGCTTGCAGGGGGCGAGGGGGGAGCTCAAAAGGCATCTGCACCTCTCCTATTCTCACGGGTAGTGACTCTGACAGTGAAAGCAAACCCTGGGTAATGGTCCCCTCGTGTTAAAGATCGGAACTGAGTCTTCTGACCTAAGACTTCCATCATACAAATGGACCTCTACCAAGGACAGACTACATCTGGAGGGGATCATGACAATGGTGCTTGGCAGGAAAACCTCCCACCTGATCAACATAACTTAGAACTGAAGCTTGAAAGAAAGAGGGAGGGGGAAAATATCCATCTGCAATGACAAATGGATATCGCAAAAGAAGAAAAAGCAAAGGAGTTCTCAGTTAAGTTTATGTGGGCTCAGGTTTGGGCTGGGTGTCTTTATTTTCTCCTCAGGCCCTCTCTCCATCCATTTGCCTTTATGCCTGGAGACCTGTCTTTTTGTATCAGCGGGCTCTCAGGCCCCCCTGGCTTCTATTACGTTCAGCCAACAAGAGTCAGCCAGCAGAAGATTGGAAGGTGGAAGGCAAATAAAGTTGGGACATTTATTGTGTGGCTCCCTCCCAGCTGCGTCACCACGCCTGGGCTGCATCCCTCTTCTAAAGACCACGGTTCTTGTCAGGTCTGCTACGGCACTGCTAGGTTCTGGTGTCTACCCCTCCCTTTGCCCCTTCAGGGCTTGGAATGGTACCATATCCCCACTGGGCTAGTTCCTCTCTGGCTTCCCTTAACCCTACCCAAACCATCAATCCGGCCCTTTATTAAACTCTCAGTGATCCCACCCGAGAGTACCACCTACTTCCTGCTGGGACCCTGAGCAATACAATAATCGAATAAATGATATAAAGTTGAAACTGTAACCTGAGGTTAATATAAGCTCAAAACCATCCCCAAGACTTGGTTGGATGAGGCTTATGACATGAATTCTCTGATGGTAAGGATTCCCTTCATCTGGATAAATTGGTCTCGTTGCAGTGGGCCAAGAAGTAGAACTCAGTTCATTCGTTTATTTAAAAAAATGTTGACTGCGTTTCTGCTGTATGCCATACACTCCACTAGGGACTGGGGAGCCAGTGGTGGGCTAAACAGATAAACCTCCTACCCTCGTGGTGTTTTTAGTCTAGCGGGAGAGACATTAATCACACAACCACAAATATAAATATGTAATAGAAGCTGAGATAAATCCTTGGCAAAATAACTACAAGTTTTTCTGAGGGCACCAATAGGATGCTGATAAGATGTGGAACATTAGAGAGACTCTAAGTTTAGCCAGCAGGACACTAAAGTTTACAGTGCTTCCTTATATATACAACTTCATTTGATTATCACATCATTTTGTGAGCTGGACATATAGAGGGGCCACTGTTTAATTTTATAGCTGATATAGAAGTCCCAATTGGTACAGTAGCATACACATCTTAGTTATAGTTATATTCATTGCAAAGAACTTTAGTATCCAAATGTATTTATAGTCTAACAGAATGAGGTTGTGCGTTACATTCAATGGTTGTGCGTGATAAGTAAGTCAGGTTATGGTTCAATTCAGTTCCATTGGACAGTCTGCTAATCTGTCAATATGAGACTGGAAGGAGTTACCATCATCTTGTTAAAAATTTTCTTTTTTCAACTTTATTAAGGTATAAGTGACAAATAAGAGCTGTATTTACTTAAGGTGTATATACAACATGATGTTTTTATATATGTATACACTGTGAAATGATTACCACAGTCAGGATGGTTAGCATCTATCACCTCACATAGTTATTATTTCCTCCCTCCCTCCCTTCCTCCCTTCCTTCCTTCCTTCCTTCCTTCCTTCCTTCCTTCCTTCCTCCTTCCTTCCTTCCTTCCCTTCTCCCTCCCTCCCTCCCTCCCTCCTTCCCTTTCTTCCTTCTTTTTTTCTTTCTGTGAGAATACTTAATACCTACACACTCTTAGTAAATTTCACTGTAGTCACCATGCTGTACATTAGACCTCCAGAACTTATTCATGTTGCAGAAATTAAACTTTGATCCTTTGACCAACATCTCATTTACCTCCTCCCCCAAATCCCTATTGGACAGTCTACTCTTTGCTTCTATGAGTTTGATGATTTTAGAGTCTGTGTATAAGTGAGATCATGCAGTATTTGTCTCTCTGTGTCTGGATTATTTCACTTAGCATAATGCCCTCCAGGGTCATCTGTGTTGTCACAAATGGCAAGATTTCCTTCTGTTTTTCAGTGGCTAAATAGCATACCTTATTTTCCTTATTCATTCATCCATAGACAGACATTTAGGTTGTTTTCATATCTTAGCTAGTGTGAATAACATGCATTCATCATCCATCCATCCACCCATCATCCATCCATCATCTATCCATCCATCCATCCATCCATCCATCCACAGTAGGCATCAGAGCCTCTGTTTCTATGGAACAGTAAATAGGCCAGATCTAAAACTGCAGCTGCATTGAAATCACAGTCTGATTGCTCTCACATTATCTCACATCATTCTCCAAGTCCAAGATACATCTGCCCAAGCCAAATAGGTAAGTTAAAGGAGGATGTGATAAGAATCAACAGTGGTTTGCTGGTAAACTGGCTCTTCAAAGCGGAAAAAAATTCCTAAGTTGTAGCATTTGCCAATTTCTGTGGTTTAAATCATTCCCACCGTGGCCGATTTCAAGCTACCAAAGTGACGTCACTGAAAGAGGAAGTTGCAAGGTAATGTTAACACTCTCATAACAATTTTCTTGAATAATGATAACAAGTCTCATGAGCCTGTACGCGCTGATTCCAGCACACCGCTGTGTCACTAAACTCGCATTTTTCAAGTCTTCTGTGACAGCACTAATCTCTGTGGTTCTCCTGGAAACCTGTTATCGATTTTGATTTACTGTTTTCGTTAGAAAGAAACTCACCAGTTTTCACTTGATCCTTCCTAGCATGACAGTCCTTAACCCATAGGTCAGGTAGTTGCTGAATATATATATTCCAAATATACATTCAGGACCTACAGCGATAAGGACAAGGGGGATAAAACTCTACTGGGCTCACTGGGAAGGGGTTTGGCTCACTCTGATTATTTCCTGACTCTCGTTCATTCCCACTCAACCCATGACCAGAAATAACCATGATCTCAGAACTCGTAATAAGCCCTGGAAAGTCTAGTTTTTCTCTTCTCCCAGTGAACACTCTATGAAATGACCAGTTTCCTTGGGGAATGTCCTATGGTACAGTGTACACCTTTTTTCTATGCACCCGCCTTCAGTCTGGGAATTTAGTGAAAACCTATGATGCTCTGATATCCTGGTACTTCATTTGTTAGAACTCTAAGCTCTAGTTGTTGTTGTTTTTTAAAGAAATTCTACAGATCAGGTGGGACCTTACTGCAATGCCCCATATATTTAAGTCCTTGGTATTCATGATCAATTAGCCATCACCACCAAAGACGGCTGTGTGGCAGTCTATTCTGACTATCACTCTGGTCCTGCTGCCATCTACGTCCACTTTGCTTATGGGCAGTGAGTGAATACGTAGCCAATACTAGGATCTCATTATCCCCATGAACACCCAGGAACACATTTCAATGGCAGTAACTCCCATCATCATTCCCAGCACATAGAGAACTGCAACTATAGCACTCATGAAGAGTGCTGGTGCTCTCTCATCATCAACGTGTTTCTCTATATCTGGATGATAGGAGAGTCCTTTGGTCCCTCTCAGGGGATATAGCTGACACGTGGGTAAGCCAGCCACATGTGATAAATCCACCTCAATGTACCTAGCTCCCTAAGTCTTTGGGTTTCTCCTACATTACGCCTGGGAATTTTGGGGGAGCATCTCAGCTTTCATTCGACTCTCCCCGAGCCCAGGCTTCAGTTGTTACCGACTGAAGTAACCATAGAACTTTTAGCAGATTCTCGAGCTGGTACACCATCGTCAGAATCTCTGGTAGGAACAGCCATACTGAAAATTCCAGCCAGATTTAAAACTATATTCTTTTCAATTAAAGCCTACTCCTGTGAATATGCCCCAGGTTTTCATTGCTATGTACATTTTGAAATTTTGACATATAAGCGTTTTAAGCCAACTTTGTAATTGGCATGCTGGGGATATCTAGATTGTCTTTGGCCATGGATCTGGGGAATGTGCGAGGCTTCTGAGGTGGGGAATAGCCACAGAGCCCTCAAGCACGGCAGGGCCAGCCCCCTTTGGCAGCGTAGGAGTGGCTCTTTCTATTGGTGAGAGAAGCCTGGTGGAGTTATGAGGGCCTTCAGATTTAACTGGGTTCTCCTAAATATCACCATTCTAGTTTGGGGGACTCTGGTACTTCCTCATTATTGGCCTAACTTAAGAAATCTGGTGAGGCTGTGAATTGAATCTATTTTGTCAATCAGCAATCTAGAGGCTAAGAATCTATACCTGATTTTGGCCACGTCAACTCACTAGCTCTAAGAGAGACACCATTATTTTAGAGCAATCATAAAATGTTCTCTTAGGACAGTTATGGAAGTCCTTGGTTCTCTGACTGTATCTTGAGCCATACATTTAAAACCTGAGCTTGCTATGCTATTTTTTAAAACTCTCCTGGATGGTTAAAAGCAGCCAGCCTACCTCATAGTCCTTATATTCTATACTAGTGACCCGGTGCACGGATTCGTGCACATTGAAAGGAAATTAATTAGAAGGTGGCTGGCGGGGTGGAACTGGGCAAAACAGGCCAGACACACCCAGGAGCCAACCTCCTGTGGTCCCTCCCCAGCCCCAGGCTGGCTGCATCGGGGGTGGCACTGTGGCTCAAAGGGCGTCTGCAGAGTGAGCGGAGTCCCTCCCACAAGTGGGGTCCCTCAGCCTGGCCTTCAGGGATCAGGCCCAAACCAGCTCTCTGATACTCCCCAGGGGTCCCAGAGTGCGAGAGGGCACTTTGCAAAGTTGCTGTCGTACAGAGTGTGGAACGCAAACACAAGTGTGCAGTAAACCAGATTCGGGGCTGACAGTACCCCAGCAACAACATAACCCACAGCCAACAGTGGAATTGTGCGGCCCCGCGAGGAATCATGCTCCCTCCTCTCTGGTTTTGGGGTGCATCACTGGAGAACTGCCGCTGCCAAGTCTCTGCAACTCAACAGCTCCTGCATTGAGCGTTTGCCCCCTGGTGGTCAGTGCGTATCATAGCTACCAGTTGGACAGACACTTAGCATATTAGCCTTTTATATATATAGGTGACTATCAAACTGTGTTATGGAATTTGCCATTTGTTGTGCCAAAGCCATACCTAAAAAAACTTTTATTCCATGTGACCTCTCTTTCTTCCCCCTCCCTCCCTCTCTCTTTCCTTTATCAAGATGATAATTCACACACCCTACAATCCACCCATTTAAGTTGTACACTTCAATGATTTTTAGTATATTCACATAGTTGTGCAACCATCACGACAATGAATTATAGAACATTTGTTTTAAAAAACCCATTACTTTAGTTATCATCCCCAAATCCCCATCACCTCTGGCCCTAGGAAACTACTAATCTGTGCTCTGTCTCTATATATTTGCCCATTCCGGACATTTCATATAAATGGAATCAGAACGCATGGTAAGCAAATTGCCTTCTTAAATTGTTTTTTATTTTAACTGGAATAATTCTTCAATGCAAAGGAATGAAGCACTAACTGTAGCCGCTCAGGCACTGGCAGCAAATGTGTGTGTGTGTGTGTGTGTGTGTGTGTGTGTGTTGGGGAAGAAGAACTTAGAGATTCAGACCCTACTTCCTCTGTGCATAACGCTAGTCCATTTTTTTTTTTCTCTTGTAAGTGCTTGGAAAGGAAAATGTCAACAACCAATCCAGGAGAATCCAGGAGAAGGCCAGTGAGTCACTGCAGAGGTTGAGGCCCTGCTGAGCAAAGCACGAAAGAAGGAAGGGATCTCTGCCTTGGGGCTCCCCTCTCGAGGGGGAGGCCAGCTGACTGTGTGGAGGCACCAGAGGGAATAGACCCAGCATTGCTGGTCTGGAGGTGGCAGGCGGCGTGGAGCGAGGGGAGGTCATGGTGGACCCCACAGCACTGGCCCAGAGGACTGGGAGGGTCACCCAGAAGCCCCCACCTCTCCTTCCGCCCACACAGCCCTTCATGGGGACAGAGTAACCTGCACAGGATGGGGCAGGGCTCATCAGAGTTTGTCAAACGGGGCATAGGCTGCTTGAACCACGTATATGATGTTTAGTGGTTTACCCGAACCACTTTCAGGGGCATGCCAGCCCCAAATAACATTAAACCACCCCCTAAGAACAGTTCCTCCCCCTTTTAAGTCTCTTGTAAGCCTTTTAAGTCCACGAGAAGGAACCACTTGGTGCCCATGTTTTTATCACCTCACTGAACATCCTTTTTAAGTAAGGGAGTGGGTCTTTGAATCAGGGCCCACTCCATCCGCATTATCTCCCCAGGACTTAATAACACTGTTTTGATTACAGTGAATTGATTTTATCCATGATGTTGACCTTCTATGTCTGGTAGTGATGTAAAGTTTCCATCTTATGTAAATCTTTTAAGAGCTTAATAAGTGAGTCAGTTTAAAGACATCACAGCAAGGGGTATACAGATATGGCAAAAATGGTGACAGTGATACATGAAATGGCCAAAGCAGGTACAAACTGAATTAGGACCTGTTTCGGCTCAGAGAGTCTGTGACTCAGGGGTTGAGAAGATGAGAAATGCCGCTGAGGTCAGCCCTGGCCTTGCCCGTCATAGCTCTCACCACCCTGCACTGTGACGGGCAGTTTCCTTGCCTGGCCTCTCTCACCAGGCGTGGCACCAGATATCTGTCTTGTTTTCATCATGTCCCCAGTGCCCAGCATGGTGCCTAGAACACAAAAGTCCTCAGTACTCATTTACTGAATGAACGTACAAATGAATGAATTAAGTGAGTAAATGGCTGTCTTCTAGGTTATTGGCCTTAATACCAAGAAGTTACCCTGATTGTGTTCATCCATCCATCCACCGCATACTTATTAAGAACTGCTATGTTCAAAACATCCTGGCCTTAAATTCCTCATAAATGGCTTTATTTTTAGTCCATAAACAACCTACGTGGTGTGCACAGAGTAGTCAAGATACTGTCAGTGGCGGGAGAACAATCGCTTCTTGATATTGGCACCAAGCAGACCTGAGATCGAATCCTGCCTCGGATAATATTTTGCGCACCTTGTGCCATTTATCTTTCTGAGTAACAGTTTCTCCTAGAAAGTGGTTTCAGTAACATGCATCTTGCGGGAAGGCCCCGAGTCCGCCTCAGGGGATGTTGTCGAATGAACGCGAGGGAGGGAGTGAATGAGTGAGTGGAGGAGGGACTGTGGCCCCCCTCTGGCTGGGTGGCGGGACCCAGCCTGCTGCTGAAAATTCAGGGCGAGGGCAAGAAAGCCTAAGCCCCAAGCTTTGCTTAACCAAGCGGAAATGGAGCACACTGTGAAAAAGCAGGGAGCTCAGACACCCGCTCCCGCAGTGGGCCCTGCGGCTCCTGGCGGTGCCACCAGCAGGGCCCTGGAGGGTGACCCAGGAGCTCGGCCGCCCTGTCACCGTGCGGAATGTCTGATGGTCCCCGCCCCCCTGTACCCTCCCTCCCCCCAGGATGTTGGCATGGTGACCAGTCGGCCCGTCCCCCCCTCCTCTGCACGCTGACCTGACAAAGAGGCCCTTCCGAGCAGAATGGGGCCCTGTGGGCCCCGCTGCCTCTAGAACGGTGGGGAGAGCGGGTTCAGTGACTGAGGGGGCCTGGCAGCTAAACACCCGCTGGGGAACAATGGAGCCGTTGCCCTGGCAACCAGGGGAGCCTCTCCCTGGGCCTCCAGGCTGAGTCTGGGAAGAGGTGTCCTGAGAAAGGGAGGCCGGGAAGGAAGGGGGTGGGGTGGGGCCTTGCTCTCAGGGCTGTCTGCCCCCCAAGAAGGGCGGCAGGGCCCCCTTTCCAGAGCAGCGGGTCCGTCTCCGTGGCCCATCCTGCAGGGCCGCCCATGCAGAGTTGCCCCCGCGCAGAGCAGAGCGAGGCCCTGCGGAGCGGCTTCCGCAGGCTCTGCCAGGACCTTCCCTAAGGCACAGCCTCCCTCCGCTCCGGGCCGCCTGCGGCTGGGCTGGGCAGGGGCTGCGGAACCAAACCGGGCCCGGGGGCAAAGGGCAGCGGAGGCCCCACCTGGGCTGCCCTGCCGCCCCCCGGGATGGTGCAGCTGCTGGGAGTGGGGGCTGGGGTGCAGGTGGGGCCGCATTCTCCCCTGGGGTCTTGTAACACTGTCAGCTTCTGGAGCGAGCCGGTCCTGGCCTCAGGTCTGGCCCGTCACCCTGTGGGGTGACTTGGTCCCTCTTGGATCAGTTTCGCCAGCATCAAAGCTGGAACGGCCGGCCTCAGCCTGCTCGGAGTGAAGGCAGGACGGCGCTGTGAGCACCCGGCCGGCCGGACAGCAGAGCTCAGTGTGGGCTGGGGCCCTTCCCTTCCCTCCCCAGCCACGTATCTCTCCTTCCCGCGCCTGTGGCCCGGACCTCGGGAGGCATCTCCCAAGCGCTACACAAACTGCTGAGACGCCCCTGACACCAATGCACCCCATTCTCCCCAAAAGCCTCCTGGGGAGCTTAGTCTGTGAGGTGCTGGGCAGGATGGACGCCTCTGGTGGCGACCAGGGGTGTTGGAGGCGGCCTGGTTACAGGTGTCCTTTGCCTGTCTGAGTTTTCTCATGTTCCCCTTTGAACTGGGGTTGCTTTTGCCTTAAAGAAAGAAAAGTAAAGGGGAATGGAGCACCTCACAAAAGGCCTGAGAGCTCAGAGGCGCTGGGAGTGGCCGGGCCAGCCTGGAGGACGATGCCCTGGGCCATTTGTCCATTGCACCCGCCTGGGGAGGAGCAGGTGGCTGGGGGAGAGCCTGTCTCGGCTGGTGGCCACTGAGCCAGGGTCCCAGAGGGGGGAGGCCTGGCCCTGCACCCCATGCTGCATCCTCACTCTGCAGTCAGCACCCAAGAGGACGGAGAACTGCGTGGGTGTAGGATGTAGGCGGGAGTCACGACTCCAGCCAGACGCCTTGTCCTTTCAGAACAAATGGGTCCCTCTTGTGGCCACAAGGCCTCATAGCCCTTGCTTACCCGCCCCCCCTCTCCACACCCCCCTCCCCGTGCCCTGGGGGCTGCTCAGAGCACTCCTGCAGGTGTCTGAAGGGAAGGGCACCAAGGAGAGCCGAGTCCAGGACTGAGGGGATCTGGTCTGCCCGGCCCTTGTGCACCCAAAGTCAAGTCAATCCTGGCCTGCTGCCCCTCCCCCAAGTCTAATGGAAGCCACCTGGCTCTTTCCTGCTTTCTCTGCAAGAACCTTGAGGAGGCTGAAACGCAGTCATTCTGAGAACCGCAACTCAGACTGCGCTGCCCAGCTGAGGTGGGAGGGCTGCAGGCCTCCCTCCTGCAAAGGTAATCTCGAGTGAAGACGACGGCACAAGTCCTTCACGGACGATTTTCAGAAATTCTGTCCCATCCTCGCTCCCGGCTGGACTCGTTGTTGTGGGGTGTGAGGCAGAAACAAAGAGACCAAGAAAACCCGACTGTTGCTCTCCAGTGCCCCCCCCCCCCCCCCCCCCGTCTCATTAGTGTGTTCATTCCACACAGAAGTTCTTACCTGGGGTCCTTGGATTGGTCCATGGGCCCCCTGAACTTATATGCAAATGGCGGCCTCATGAGCGTTCGTTTGGACAGAGGGTCCAGAGCTTTTATCAGATTCCCAAAGGATCTGAACGAATGACAACCACAGCCAAAATGAGTGAGCAGAACTTTCTTGCCCAATACTGTATGGGCCTTTTAACAGTAGTCACTTCGGGGTGGATAACCATGTTCAAATGATGCTGTCTGCTTCCATTAGGGCAGTGGTTCTCAACCTTCCTAATGCCGCGGCCCTTTAATACAGTTGTTCCTCATGTTGTGGTGACCCCCAATTTCATCGTTACAAATTGAACATAATTAAAGCATAGTGATTAATCACAAAAACAATATGTAATTATATATGTGTTTTCCGATGGTCTTAGGTGACCCCCGTGAAAGGGTCGTTCGACCCCCAAAGGGGTCGCGACCCACAGGTTGAGAACCGCTGCATTAGGGGCTCCTTTGGGCTGTCCCCGGGGATAACTTTAAACTATGGAATAATCTCAGGCTCATTTGTTCCTGATCACATCTCATTTTTGTCCCCAGAATGACCCAGCTTCATCACCCACTTTAGTCACCAGCTTTGAAGCCAAAGCCGTTGACTGTTAGCTGTTTCCAAAAATTCCATCCAACTTAACAAGGCAAAGATTTGTCACCCTCGGGAGTAGTCAAAGGAACAGGATGGCATCACTGTAGGGATTCCTGAAACTTCCTTCAGAATTCAGAGTGGGGAAGCAGAGATAACGTTTTTGAGGTGACTGCTCTACAGGCTCTGATTAGTCAGTAAAAAGTCAGCCTCGTGATTTTATGATGACTTGTCAGCCTGATAGATGAAGTAACAATACCCAGATGAGATAAAGGGTCAAAGGAATGCGTGTGGGAAGTGAGAGAACAGGGACGTGGTGGCCAGGAACATGCCTCCATCCACACAGCATCCAGGATTTTGTCTGATGTTCACTCTGGGCCCTAGATAAATAAGACAAGAGCTCCCAGAGTCAGGCACACAAAGAACCAGCTGTAAACCATGTGGGAAGTGGTATCACAGAGAGATAACAGGGGAAGTGACACCCCAAAAGTTCACCCAAATTGACACTAAGTTCACTCAAAAGTGACAAATCCTTCCAGAGAGAGCACAAAGCCAGTATTTTATCATTCATTGTCTTCAGGAGTGTTTCTGTCTGGCGTTCCTAGCCCTTCCTCATCCTCTTTCGCACTCAGCTTCCCCCGCCCCCCCTCCCCGGCTTCCCCCAGACACCACTCCTAACCTTCCTTCCCCAGGCCGGGCAGGTGTCTCTCCTCAGAGCTGCTCACACCTCCTCTTGCCCGTCACAGGGCTGCTTACCTTTTTATCTGCCCGTCTCAAACAAACTCATGGGGAGGAACCGAGTTTGCTTTTTAAAAAATAGTTTTTAATTGATTTTTTTTGGAGAGAGAGGGAGGGATAGAGAGCTAGAAACATTGATGAGACAGAAACATTGATCAGCTGTCTCCTGCACACCCCCCTATCGGGGATTGAGCAAGTGCCCTGACTGGTTCATGACCTCTTGGTCCATGGGTCGATGCTCAACCACTGAGCCACACCAACAGGGCCTGAGTTTGCTTTTTAAAACCCCCTTTCCTCTGTGCTTATCACTGTGTCTGGCACAGGGTAGGCCCCTGGCTTGGCTTGCATACCTGTGCCATCCTACAGTAGCCCCTGGTGGCTGTTGAGCACTTGGAATCTGGCTGGTATAATCGAAGAGCAGAATTTCTAATTGTATTCCATTTTAATGAATTTAAATGTGAATACGTAGACCCTTAGAGGCTACAGCGCAGGTCTGGGGGCTCCACCCACCTCCCTTTCACCTCTCCATCCTCTGCAGCCAGCCAACGGGGAGCTCCTAAGCTAGGAAAGCCGTAGGGTCCACCCCTTAGTTGCCCAGTTTGGTCCTTAGATGTTCAGCCTTGTGTCCAGCTGCCACCTGCAGGATTTGGAGAGCAATGGGCAGAAGTTGGCTGATTCCCTGTCCCCAGGCTCCCTGATCTTCTGGAGCCTCACCCAAGGCACCTGGCTGTAGAGACACTGGCTGCTGAGAACGACTCTGAACAGGTTCTCAAACTCTTGGCGAGGCCACAGTGAAGAAGCCCGGGTACCTCCCTGCCATTGTTAGGAAGCCAGCACGTGGTAGGGTCTGGCTGGGCCTTACTCTTAACCAGGGTCCAGGCTTTGTTTTCTAATAGGGAATTGGAAGATAGAACAGAAGAAATCCACCAAAGTGAAAAACAGAAAGATACAAATTTCCCCAGGGATTTCTATTGAATGCTCTTATGGGCAGGCTCCTTACCTTAGGCTAGGAACCACTGTCTCAAGAGCAGTCAATCTTTTGAATCAGGGTCCAGAAATGGAACAAAACTCTTAACCGAAAGGAAAAGGTAATTTATTTATTTATTATTATTATTCTTTAATTTTTTATTGCTTTCAGAGAGGAAGGGAGAGGGAGCAAGATAGATAGAAACATCAATGATGAGAGAGAATCACTGATTGGCTGCCTCCTGCACGCCCCCTACTGGGGATCAAACCCGAAACCTGAGCACGTGCCCTTGACTGGAATCGAACCTGGGACCCTTCAGTCCGCAGGCCGATGCTCTATCCACGGAGCCAAATCGGCTAGGGCAAAAGGTAATTTATTTATGGAACTAGGAGAAGATGTGTGGCAGGATTGCAGATCTCTGCTAATAAGAAGAGCTCCGAAACCGGTTTAGCTCAGTGGATAGAGCATCGGCCTGCGGACTGAAGGGTCCCAGGTTCGATTCCGGTCAAGGGCATGTGCCTGGGTTGCGGGCATATCCCCAGTAGGAGATGTGCAGGAGGCAGCTGATCGATGTTTCTCTCTCATCGATGTTTCTAACTCTCTATCTCTCTCCCTTCCTCTCTGTAAAAAAAAGTCAATAAAATATATTAAAAAAAAAAAAAAAAAAAGAAGAGCTAACATTTCTTGGTTGTGTAGGGTGAGCCTGCCGCTGGTCAAAGCGCTTTAAGAGATCAGGAGGTGTGGGCGGCTCAGAGTCTGGGCTGAGGTGAAGAGAGAACAGCTTCTCCACATGTCCTCTGGAGTTTTCCATGATTGAGTCTTCTCTCTCCCTTTCTTTCTTTCTCCCTTTCTCCTTTCTTTCTTCTTTCTTTCTTTCTTTCTTTCTTTCTTTCTTTCTTTCTTTCTTTCTTTCTTTCTTTCTTTCTTTCTTTCTTTCTTTCTTTCTTTCTTTCTTTCTTTCTTTCTTTCTTTCTTCTTTCTCCCTTTCTCCTTTCTTTCTTCTTTCTTTCTTTCTTTCTTTCTTTCTTCTTTCTCCCTTTCTCCTTTCTTTCTCCTTTCTTTCTTCTTTCTTTCTTTCTTTCTTTCTTCTTTCTCCCTTTCTCCTTTCTTTCTTCTTTCTTTCTTCTTTCTTTCTTCTTTCTTTCTTCTTTCTTTCTTTCTTTCTTTCTTTCTTCTTTCTCCCTTTCTCCTTTCTTTCTTCTTTCTTCTTTCTTTCTTTCTTTCTTTCTTTCTTTCTTTCTTTCTTTCTTTCTCCCTTTCTTCTTTCTTTCTTCTTTCTTTCTTTCTTTCTTTCTTTCTTTCTTTCTTTCTCCCTTCCTTCCTTCCTTCCTTCCTTCCTTCCTTCCTTCCTTTCTTTCTTTCTCCCTTTCTCCTTTCTTTCTTCTTTCTTTCTTTCTTTCTTTCTTTCTTTCTTTCTTTCTTTCTTCTTTCTTTCTTTCTTCTTTCTTTCTTTCTTCTTTCTTTCTCCTTTCTTTCTTCTTTCTTTCTTTCTTTCTTTCTTTCTTTCTTTCTTTCTCCCTTTCTTCTTTCTTTCTTCTTTCTTTCTTCTTTCTTTCTTCCTTCCTTCCTTCCTTCCTTCCTTCCTTCCTTCCTTCCTTTCTTTCTTTCTTTTTAAATATATTTTATTGATTTCCGAGAGGAAGGGAGAGGAAGAGAGAGATAGAAACATCATTGATGAGAGAGAAACGTTGATTGGCTGCCTCCTGCACACCTCCTACTGGGAATCGGGCCCACACCCCAGGCATGTGCCCTTGGACGGAATCAAAGCCAGGACCCTTCAGTCCTCAGGCTGACGCTCTATCCACTGAGCCAAAACAGCTAGGGCTTCTGTCTCCCTTTCAATAGCTACCTGCTTCCAGTCTCTTCTCCCTGGTGTTGCAATTCACCATTTGTTCAATAGTTCAGTAACTATTCTTTTTATCAAGCAATTGTTTTGTTGCATACCCGTATGTTGTTATAGCAGGAGATACAGACATTAATTAGACATGGAGCTAAGCATCTGATCAAAGACAAGATATGTAGCTCATTTCCATTCAGTGTGACGAGTGTCACGAACTGGGTTAACACAGGTGCTGTAGGAGCATGGCGTCCTTTGACACTTGGACAATCCCTCACAAAACCAGTGGAATTAAGTGAATAAAGGGGACGAGTGGGAGGAGTTGGCGTTCAGGCAGTGGGCACAGCATGATCCCAGGCACAGAAATGGGGAATTTTGATGTGTGTGGGGAACACTAATTTGTAACTTAAAGTACAAGCTGGAGAGTGGCTCTCCATTTCCCTCAGGACAAAGCCCAAGCTTCTTAGCTCTGCTTATGATGTTGCTCATGATCTGGCCCTAGACCAGCCGTGGGCAAACTACGGCCCGCGGGCCGGATCCGGCCCGTTTGAAATGAATAAAACTAAAAAAAAAAAGAGACTGTACCCTTTTATGTAATGATGTTTACTTTGAATTTATATTAGTTCACACAAACACTCCATCCATGCTTTTGTTCCGGCCCTCCGGTCCAGTTTAAGAACCCATTGTGGCTCTCGAGTCAAAAAGTTTGCCCACCCCTGCCCTAGACTCATCTCTCACCTCTCCCCCCATCCCCCGTTGCCCCCCAATGTACAGATTTACCTGTAGTGGCAGCACAATGCCAGGTACAGAATAAGCATTCAATCGGTGTTTTCATTATTTTATTTTGTATTGTTTTCAATTACAGTTGACATTCAATATTATATTAGTTTCAGGTGTACAGCATAGTGGTTAGACATTTGTATAACTAACTAGAGGCCCGGTGCACAAAATTCATGCACAGGGTGGGGTGTGTGTGTCCTTCAGCCCAGCCTGCACCCTCTCCAATCTGGGACCCCTTGAGGGATGTCTGACTGCCCATTTAGGCAGGGATCAGGCCTAAATGGGCAGTCAGACATCCCTCTCACAATTCTAGACTGCTGGCTCCCAACCGCTCACCTGCCTGCCTGATTGCCCCTAACCGCTTCTGCCTGCCAGCATGATCACCCCCTAACCACTCCCCTGCCAGCCTGATGGACACTTAACTGCTCCCCTGCTGGCCTGATTGCCCCTAACTGCCCTCCCTTGCTGGTCTGGTCACCCTTAACTGCCCTCCTCTGCCGGCCTGGTTGCCCCCAACTGCCCTCCTCTGCAGGCCTGATTGCCCACAACTGCCCTCCCCTGCTGGTCATCTTGTGTCCACATGGGGGCAGCCATCTTGTGTTGGAGTGATGGTCAGTTTGCATATTACCTCTTTATTATGTAGGATGACGTGATCCCATTGATAAATCTAGTACCCACCTGACACCATATGTAGTTATTACAATATTGACTATGTTCCCTATGCTGTACTTTATATCCCTGTGATATTTTGTAACTGCCAATTTGTACTTCCTAATCTCTTCACCTTTTCTCTCTCTTTAAAAAAAATTTTTTTTATATTGATTTCAGAGAGAAGGGAGAGGGAGAGCGATAGAAACATCAATGATGAGTGCTGTTTCACTTTTCCACCCAGCCCCCCAACCATCAGTTGCTCTCTGAATCTATGAATCTGTATGTTTTGTTTATTCATTTATTTATTTTTTTAGATTCCACAAATAAGTGAAATCATATGGTATTTGTCTATTCTGTCTGAGTTATTTCACTTAGCATAGTATCCTCTGGGTCCATTCATGTTGTCCTAAATAGTAAGGTTTCATTCTTTTTTATGGCTGAGTAATATTCCATTGTATAGATGTATGTCCAGTCATCTATTGATGGACATTTAGGTTACTTCCATATCTTGGGTATTATAAATAGTGCTGCAGGGGTGCAAATATCTTTTCAAATTTGTGTTCTGTTCAATCTATGTTTGCTGAATGAAAAATGAGCAGCAAAAGAAAAGCATGGAAAGGCAGGCAGGGCTGAGCCATGGAGGACTCTGCTTGGAGTGTCCAAACCAAGGCGTGTGCACCTAGGAAAGTCTACACAATCCCAGGGGACTCGTATAGTAGGTCCAACAGAGAACTCTGTTTCTGAGTCTTTAACATTCAGGTTTCTGCTGGAGTGGACTCTGTCCTTTAATTCTATTTTCTTCAACTAGATGTGACTCTTTGAGGGCAGAAACCATGTCTAGTGTCTCATTTACAGTGTCGGACATCAATAGGTGCTGAATGGAATGTTTGTAGGTAGCGCTGGACTTGCCTGGTTGCATCTTCACGGAAAGGGAAAACATGGGACTAGATCTAGGGAAGGCACATCTGACCACTAACGTCTGACCATTAGAATCACCACATAAAGCTGAAGTTAGAAGCCAGTCTTCTCAGCTGTTGGCTCAGCCACTGGTTGGGAGACAACGGCAGGCATAGGAGTTGCTGGAGGCCTAGGAAATGGGTATTATCTGCACAAAGCTGCATCCCCCCCACCTTCTCCGTAACCAGTGGTGCAGAGCCCTTGGGTAGTGAAGGATAGACTACCTGTCCTCTCTTAGCCAGATTGAGCGCAGGGAGCCTGAGGCAGGAATGTGCGTGTTTGCAAGTTCCATCCTAGAGAAGCAAGATATTTCATTTCCCTGAGAATGGGTTTCTAAAAAATTGTAAGGTGTGGGTGGAAAGCCCTCAGAACTCCAATAGCAGGAAGAAGAGGAACATATTAATTGCATTGCTTGTCAATCTTTCAGCATTTATTAAGTATTTACTATATAATATAGTGCAGTTAGTGCTAGGAGACACAGACATAGGACATACGAAACACATATGAGAGAGACAAGATCAATGACCTGGAAAGCAAATAAGGAACATTTAAGAATGAAGTATAGTCACTAGAAATAATTTATACAGGAAAGTATAGCAGAGCAGTGAAAGGAACTGATTTGGTGTACTAATTGAGGCAAATCTCCAGCATATACTGTGTAATTATGAACCAGTTACTTCACCTGTGAGCTTGGTCCTCTCATCTAGAAAATGGGGATTGTATTGACTACCTCACTTTGTAGTTGTGAGGATTAAGTAAGATACTGGCTGTAGAGAGCATGGTATTTGGGCACGCTGGCCCCAGAGTTAGTCTGACTCCATCACTTCCCAGCCATGGTCTTGAGCGAGTTGCATAATCTCACTCTTAGTTTCCCCATACTTAAAACTGGAATAACAACAGCACCTATACTTTTGGGTTGACGTGAGCCTTACATGAGTTTTATCCCATGAAAACTTTTAGAGTACTCTTGGAACATAGCAGGAACTCGGTACTTCGACAACAGGAAAACAAGCACTGAATTGTTTACATAAGAGAAATGAAAACCTGTAATGAATGTTGATTGCAGCTTTATTCATAATCTCCCAAAGGTGGAAACATGCCAGTGTCTTCCAACAGGTGAATAAACGATGGAACACTTTCAGCAATAAAGAGCAATGAACTGGTTCATGCAACACGGATGAATCTTAAGTGCCTCATGCTAAGTGGACGAAGTCAGACTTAAGAGGCTACATACTATATAATTCCATCCTGTGACAATATGTTAAAGGAAGAAAGAGGGAGATCATATTGGCGGATGCCAAGTGTTAAGGGTGTGTTTGACTACAAAGACTCAGCGTGAGGGAGTCTTTTAGGGGATGATGTTGTAGTGGCTACGTGACTATGCATTTGTCAAAATTCACAGAACTGCACACCCAAGACTGAATTTCATTGTATGTAAATTAAACAAACAAACCCCAAACAACGGTTGAATGTTTCACGAAGCTGAACACCAAATTGTGAATAAGTGGGGAAGCAAGGAATACACACACATTAATTTATAAATATCCTGCTAGTGATTAAAGTCTCACTTTGTTCTGCTACAAATGAGCTTATTCTCAAAATACATCTGATAAAACTGAGTGGAATTAGTTGGACTCTAGTTGCATGAAGGACAGATAGAGTTCACTGCTCATCTTCTCTAGGCACTCATATGGTCTGTGCTCCAGTATCTGACATGATTGGTGTCTGAGGATGTTCTTTTTTTAAAAAATATATTTTATTGATTTTTTACAGAGAGGGAGAGGGATAGAGAGAAACATCGATCAGCTGCCTCCTGCACATCCCCCAATGGGGAAGTGCCCGCAACCCAGGTACATGCCCTTGACCGGAATCGAACCTGGGACCTTTCAGTCCGCAGGCCGACACTCTATCCACTGAGCCAAACCGGTTTCGGCACGAGGATGTTCTTGGAAAGTCTGCAGAAGTCCTGTCTCCTGTGCAGTCCTGGCCCAAAGGGCTGCTCAATTTCATACTGTGTAACTCTCACCAAGAGTCTCCGCGAAGCTTACTCGACGAACTTGAGGCCCAGCTCTCCCGGAGGGGACGTGACTGGCTACGTTCCTCCTCCCTTTCTAGGAAGGTCCACATACACTCAACTCTGAGCACCTGCTGACCGTACATCCTTCCTTGTCAGAGGTTCATGCTAATACGTCCATGGACCATAAGCCTAGTGAAGATGTCCCCCCTCCCTGGGCTGCTGTGCAAAGATAAAGGTGGCCAGGGCTCCGGCTCGGATGCAGGGACAGGCGGGCTTCGCAGCTGTCCCAGGTAGCCCGCTCTAAAGAAGAACCACACAACAGACCTGTTTTGATCATAGACGACTTTTATTTTTGTTCTCAGTATGTGCCCTTGAAGATTCCAAAATGTCTGGAGTTTCTGATTCCCCTGGGACCAGAGGTGACAGCATTGTCGGGAAACACTGGACCCTGGCTCATCACACCCCTGAGGACCAAGTTTGAAGGCCTCAGGGAGAGGGAGCTGCCACTCACACCTTATTCCAAGATGGGTTACACAGTGAACAGAGAATTAGTAAAACACAGACCCAGTCTGTAGAGGGCTTCAAATATACATATTCTATATATATAGACCTGGGATATAGGATTTCAACTTATTGGTTTCCTTGTGATTTGTAATCAACTTACACATGATAAAGATGTTGTACACCACTGATTCCCCTTCTCAGCCCCCCTCCCTCCCCAACATAAATAACATACAATGGTCAGGTGATTCTAAGGGTTTTTGCTGTTGCGAATATTTTGTTTTAAAAATCATTTCCCCCGCCTCCCCTGCAGACTACCTCTGAGTTTGTCACATAGCAGCATGGAACGGAATGGGCGAAACTGGGCAGCAGGGAGATCTGGCGGAGAGCGAAGGGAGCTGCTTCTCACCCCGTGGTGCCTGGTGCCGGGTGGGCTTCTGCAGCTGAGGCTATGAGGCTAGGACAGGAAGTGGAGGGCGGGCGGTTTGTCCCCGCCCAGAGGGGGAGGCTGGCTGGACCACTGCGAAGAGCCCTGAGGGCCTCGAGGTTTTGGAGACAGAGCACAGCTCCAGAAACGCCTTGGCTCAGTATTTACACACCATCTTTCAGCTGCATTTTCCTTTCAGAAATCTGTTTCTGAGGTTGGCTGGGGGAAGAAGGAGCTTAAAAACAAAAACAAACCATTCCCACATACATAAAAGTCCTGTTATAAGTCTCAGTTATTTTCACACGTCATTTAAAGTAGATAGACAATGATTGGTTTCTTATTCTTTCTTTAGGAGCATGAGGAGAGAGAGAGAAAGGAGGGTGCCCTATGGGGAACGTCGTCCCTTCTTCAGCATTAAGTGACACTGGATGGTCTGGATTCGGTTCTTGGCCGGGACAAACTCGGGCTGCAGCTTCAGAGTTGATTCGTACCACACCAGCGCCTTTTCAAACTCTTCCTGCGAGGGGCAAAGGGACAAATTGAGAGGTACTGCCGCCAGACTAAATATACATTGGAACCCCCTCAGAAAGCACCTCTGTGCTAGTGAGAATCTGTGCATTTTCTCCATGTGCTGAGAAAAGCCAGGTCTGAGAGGAAACAACTGCCTCCACCCCCAACTGCAACATCACAAAGTGAGAGTCAGGAAGCAGAGGGAGGGGCCACTTTACACAGGTCTGCCAGCGGCGGGAGTAACTGGGGTGGTAAGAGTAAGAGCTAACATCATGAGTACCTGTGTGTGCCAGGCACTGTGCTAGGTGCTTTATCAAGTTCCTCCATTCAATCCCCACAGAAACCTCTAGAAACATGCCCGACAAATGCTCATTACACATCTGCCTGGATATTCTACTGTAGTGGGAGGGATGGAAGTCAAGTCAGATACGTATCTCAATTAGACTTTGAAACAGTTTTTATCCTCCCTAACATCTAAAACATGGGCATGACTTGGAAATGATCACTGCCATGGAAGGCGTTTATCTTTTACCTAGACTAATCCTCTCAAAAAACCAGCCCACACCAGCTGGTTAAATGACTCCTTCTGGCAGATAAGAGAAAGAATTCCTCTTCAGGGTAGAAACTGTCACATTTGCTGGGGATGAAAACAGATTCTTCAGTTTCAAGCAGCAGAGGGCAATCGCACATTGACCAACACCTACCTGGCCAAACTACACTTCCTGCTCTGAAAGTCGAGGATGATCCCTGAAGCAGCCTGCAGCTGCTCATTCTGTGACCCTTTCCTGGGCACACCCTGGGAACAGCCCCATGTTGGGACACTGGGTTTTAGATGGAAGTGGAGGCATGATTCTCATGTTAAATTCGGCTCTGGAGCTTCTGGGGGACCTCCAGAATTTAAGTTCTCAAATCAGTCCTTGTTTCTGACCAGAATGACGTTCTGGATGATGGGTGTGCTGTTTTCTCTGTCAGTGGTGTCCCATGAAACTAGGGGCATTTCATCATCTACTGAACATTTGGTGAGCACCTACTGTGCGCCAGACACTGTTAAGTGCTGGAAACAGGGAGATGAAGAGCAGTGTTTTTCCTAAGGAGCTCCTAGTCTGGGGGAGACAAATACTTAAGCAAAAATTCTAAAGCACAGTGAAAATACAGCAAGAGAAATATGCACAGGTCACCATGAGTGCAGTGGTAAGTATGTGGCCCAACGACCATGTGGAGTGTGAGTGAGGTTTTCAAGAACAGGTGGTGTCTCCAAAAACTGTAGGTGAATCTGACTCTGCTGTCAGTGTTACTTGAGACTATTTAGATGACTTCCATTTACTATTTTTAAAAACTCACAAACTCCTTATCTATAAAATATACCTTTGCTGGAGCTACCGATTTTGGACACAAAACTTACAGGAAACTGGAGGACACTGACATAGTCAAATACGATCTGAAAGCACAGCTGAGCCACTGAGAGACCGTGGCAGAGTAGGTGCGCCTGCCCACACGCCAGCCTCACCATCGCCACGTAGACGTTGCCCAGGGTGAAGTGGTTCACAGCAAAGTGTGGCGCAATCTCTACCGCCATGGTGGCCACTATGACGGCGTCGTTCCAGAGCTTGGCGTTGTGCAAGATGTTGGCCAGGCTAATCAGAGGTACATCCTGGGACAGGAAGGAGAATGGTGAGAAGGGAAGAATATTGAGCTTTTGTTCTTGTTTTTTTTTTTATCCCCCCCCCTTTTTTTTTTCAGAAGTGTCCGCACACCAGTCAAGTCCTGATAGTACAAAAATGGCAGCACAATGGCATGCCATTTGTACCAGAACCTAAGACTAACATGCAGGTATATTTATCTCACATGCCAATGACTCAAGCACCTTTGACTGTACAACCAAAAAGTTGCTGGATGTGTCTTGACTGGAACTACAAGAAACAGTAAAGTTTACAAGCAGAACTCAGTTCAAGATTGGCATCCACAAAGGTGGATCTAAGGAAGCATGTTGTCGTCCTTGGTTTTTGTGATCATAAATAATGCAGTCGGCTTTCCTGGTAACTCGATGAGTTAGTCTGCTGTTGGCTACTGGTCTGTGACAGGTAAGGAGCTAGCACCGGAATATAAACCAATGCATTACTTCTCTTTCTGAGAAAGTCTTGCTTTAAAAAACAAACAAAACAGCCCTGACTGAGTAGCTCAGTTGGTTAGAGCCTTGTCCGGATACACCAAGGTTGCAGGTTTGATCCCTGGTTATGGCACATACAAGAAGCAACCAATGAATGCACGAATGGGTAGAACAACAAATCGATGTTTCTCTCTCTCTCTCCCTTCCCCTCTCTCTAAAATCAATCACACACACACACACACACACACACGCATGCAAAACAAAAATGTTAGCTGAGGAAACACCCCGCTGAGTGGAGCTGTTGGTTTACATTCTAGTGCAAACTCCTCACCTCACTTCAAACCAGTAATAAATAGTTAATGGGCTGACACCTGTCACAGGCCACACTTGAGTCATGCTGTCATGGAGCAAAAGTATTTCCTGCAAAGACCACCGCACCATCTGAAGCAGGGGCTGGCAGACTTTGGCCCACGGGCCATGTCCAGCGGGCTGCAGCTTTAGTGCGTTTTATTGGAACACAAACATCCCATCCCTTTGCTTACTTCTGCGGCTGTTTTATGTTACCGTGACAGAACCGAGCGGTTGCAGCAGAGGCTGTCTGCCTGCCACACTAACATTTCTTACTCTCCGCCCTTTGCAGTAAAAGTTCTCTGAGCCCCGATCTAGAGTCTTGGCCCTTCCCTACTGCCTGGCAGTTAAGAGCACAGAGTGATGGGTTGAACAATGGCAACATTATTGTCACCACAAATATTTATTCCCTTTAAATGTGTTTCCTGAGCAACTATCTATAACACATTGTACTGGGTTCTACAGGCGATTCAGAAGAAACGGGGTGTGGGGGTGGGGGAAGGAGCCATTTTAGACCTAACTGGACACCCATAAGAGTGTGTAACAATATACGAGGTCACAGAGGTTTAATAACGTGCCTAGATCACAAAGCTGGTAAGAGGCAGCGCTGCATTTAGAACTCAGCAATGCCTAGGGGGTGAGCCTGGGACCCTCCCCTTTCCCTGTGCTGCCCAGTGAACAAAGGACATCAGGGTGTCTTTAGGGAGAATGAGATCTGGAGGTTAATGCAGACCTCAGCACATGTGGGTACAATGTGCTGTTAAAAAACCGTACATTCTCAGTCATCATAACAGTAATGGGCTTTTTGAAAAGACTGAGGTTATAGGGGGTTAGCTGGTGTGTGTGTGTGTGTGTGTGTGTGTGTGTGTGTGTGTGTGTAAGAGGTGAAGTTGAACAAAGAACAGGAACTGGCTGATGTGTATGAAGAAATGGAAATTTTCTTGTTTCGGTGTCTGGAAGCAAGCTTACTTCAGGAGTGTAAGCAAAACAAGTACAGCAGGCCTCCAGGCCCAGGGGTTAGCTAATTCCAGGGCGACCTCTAAGGTGGTGGCCTGCCCAGGCCAGTGGCCCTGCCGTACGCTGGGTGGCTCTGATACGGTGGAAGGATATCAATGAGGTCATCTCTGACAGTGATCTTGAAGCGCTTCCCCCAGGCCCCAACTTACTGAGGTAGGGAAGGCATGAGGATGGGCATTACTCACAGGCCTGCGGCAGGGCATGAGGGCGGTCACAGGCTCTTCTGCCCTATCCCAGCCTTCTGCCATCTTACTGGCTGAGCCAGCTGAAACCTAAGGACACACCACTGGGCAATGGGAAGGACCCAGGGACAGGCAGACCTGGGGGGCACACACACCTTCATCTGGTGTGGAGCGTAGTGGAGGGCCTGGCGCAGGCAGTCGATCGCCTTCTTCCCTTGGCCTTTGACTCTCCAGTAGAGGGCCGCCATGCTGGAAAGGACCCAGGAAGTCTGGTTCTACGAAGGAATGGACAGTAGAGCCGATGTCTCTTAAGTAACATATTCATTTACCACCAAGATTACGAACAGTAACACGAGTTAATAACCACTTAACTGAGTATTTACTAGGTGCGGGCACCCTGTTACGCACCTTACCTCCACCCTCTCATGAATCCTAGGAACAATCTTATGAGCTTGATTCTACTATTTCAGCCTTTTCATAGATGAGAAACTATGACTTAGAGAGGTCGAGTGTCTTTTCCAAATCTACTCAACTACTAAACAGCAGAGCTGTATTTCAGGTCCATGTGCTTCATTTACAATGACTTGACTTTTGGAACAGGTAATTCATTCACATGTTTCAAAAGCTGGAAATTGTACAAAGTTATATACAGTCAAAAGCCTTCCTCCCATCCTTGTCTCTACAGTATATCAGTAAACACTATTCTTAGTTACTTATGTAACCTTCTAGAATTTTCTGCATTATACCTGCAGCTATGAATGCAGGCTTATCCCCCACGCTTTTTTTTATATAACTTATTCCTTATATACCTGCACTTAGCTTTTTTCACTAACAATACAACTTGGAGATCTTTTTCCATCAGAGTACAGAAAGCCTCATCCTTCTTCTGTTTTCAACTGCATAGTATTTCATTATATGGATGCACCATTATTTATTAAACTAGATCCTTATTAGTGAATATTCCTCTCCCCCCCAGTTTTTACTGTTACAAATAATGCTGCACAGATAACCTGTCTAGGTGTAATTCTGCATTTGTGCAGGTGCACTTGTAGAAATCGTTTCCAGGTGTGGCATGCTTTGTCAAGGGGACACACACTTGTCATTTTGATAGAAATCATTACAGTGTCCTCCATCGGATCGTAGAAATTAGTCTCCCACCAGAAATATGTGGGTATCCTGCTTCCTGATAGCCTCTCTGCCGAGTGTGTTATTAAACTCTTGTACCTTTGATGGGTGAAAAAATGTGGTTTAAATCTGTATTCCTTATGAGTGGAGCTGATCATTTCATGTTTGACATTCTTTTGTATTTTTCTGTTTCTATTCTTATATTTTGTTAACTTTTCTGTGAGGTTTTCATCTTATCTATTTGAAAAAGCTCTTCATATATTTGGAAGATTAGTCCATTGCTGGTGACATGAATTACAGATGCACTCGCTCAGTTTTCGAAGCCCACCTGAACTTATGGTGCTTATGTGACATCGGTTTTCATTTCTACACAGTTCAGTGTATTTATTTCTGATGACATCTGGATTTTCAGAGGCAGTTAGGAAGGTCTTGCTTATTTCAAGGTTATCAATACGTTTTACAGAACTTTGTTTTATTTTTCATAAAATTTTGATCCATTTGAAATTTAACTTGGCTTAAATAATATGGCTCCAGTTTATTTTTTCCAGATGGCTACTCAGTTGTCCTAATAATATTTCATGGATAATTCATCTCTCCCCACACTAAGATTCTGCCTTTACCAAAGACAAAATTCTAGTACTTAATTTAGGTCCAGTTTTAGATTTTCCTATCTATTTCATTTGCCCGTTTTGATGGATGGTCTCTAACTCCCAGCAATTACAGATGATGCAATCAGAAAGCTGACCATGCTTCCTAGCTTATTTTGTTCTCCCAGTCTAATTTTTTGGTAATTTTATCATTCTTCATTGTCAAGGCATGTAACATTTCTATTTTGTCCTGTCACCCTATTGCCTACCTTTGTTTCTGTATTGGTTCCGCAATTAAATATATTAATTGATCACTGACATAAACTTTCGTGTGGTTTCCCCAATCATCTCTCGTTGGGTGAAGTTCATCTTTTAGTAGTTTCCTCCAGAAGAATGCACAGGAACAACAGCCTCTTGAGATTGTTATGGACTGACATCTGTTTCTCCAAAATTCATATTTGAGGTCTCAACCTCTAGTGCTAGAACCTCAGAATGCAACTTGTATTTGGAGATAAGAGCTTTAAAGATGTGATTATGGTAAAAGAGGCCATTTGTATGGGGCCCTCCTCCAGTCTGACTGGATCGGTATGAAGGAGTTACAGAAGAGGAAGAGACATCCCAGGTCAGTGTAAAAAGGCATGAGCATGTGAACAGGCAGCAAGAGGACTGCCATCTGCAAGCCAAGGAGAGAGGACTCAGAGGAAAGCAACCCTCCTGGCACCTGGATCTTGGTCTTGTAGCCTCCAGAACTGTGAGACAATGAATTGTTGTTTAAGCCACCCAGTCAGTGGTATTTTATTATGGCAGCCCTAGAACACTAACACAATCGTATATGTTCAAAACTTTCTGTCTGCAGCCTTCAAACTTGAGGGCCAGCTGGCTGGATATAAAGTCGTGGCTCATTCTTTCTTTCCTTGAATATTATGCTGGCGTTGCTCCCATTGCCTCTTGGCATGGATGGCTGCTGCAGAGAAATCTGAAGCCAGCCTAATTTATTCCTCCTTCTTAGTGACTTCATACCTTGACTGGTTTCCCTAAAGGATTCCTTTTTAAAGAAATACAATTAGCTCGGCAGGCATGGCTCAGTGGTTGAGCATCGACCTGTGAACCAGGAGGTCATGGTTCAATTTCCGGTTAGGGCACATGTTCAGGTTGCAGGCTCAATCCCCTGTGAGGGGCGTGCAAGAGTCAGTCAATCAATGATTCTCTCTCATCACTGATGTTTCTATTTCTCTCTCCCTCTCCGTTTCTCTCTGAAATCGATAAAAATATATTTTAAAAATATATATTAAATAATACAATTATCTTTCTTCAATGCTAATACTTGACATTTATATAATTATATATAATAAATATGTAATTGTATAAAATATACACTTATGCTGTAAAGCACAAAATAATGACTATCCCAGAAACTGTCACCCTATCAAAGAATAAACTTGCGTCTACCAACGTGTTCTTACACTATTCCAGCCTCTGGCCTCTTCTCCAGAGGCACACACTATCCTAAATGTTGCTCTGTATCAAGCATGTCAAACTCAAAGGCTAACACGGGCCAAATAAACAAGGTTTAAGTTTATGTGGGCCACAAAAAAACAAAAGCTTCAATTTTCATAGAAACGTAGGTTTATTTCAATAGACATGCTGAATACAAAGGGCTTAAATAAATGAGTAATTGTTAACATAAAATAGAACATTTTGCTGAAACCGGTTTGGCTCAGTGGATAGAGCGTCGGCCTGCGGACTGGGGGGTCCCGGGTTCGATTCCGGTCAAGGGCATGTGCCTGGGTTGCGGGCACATCCCCGGTGGGAGATGTGCAGGAGGCAGCTGATCGATGTTTCTCTCTCATCGATGTTTCTAACTCTCTATCTCTCTCCCTTCCTCTCTGTAAAAAATCAATAAAATATATTTAAAAAAAGAAAAAAAAATAGAACATTTTAATAAAAATTAATATTTTTTTCTTGAACATTTACTTACCAGACACTGAATAATTACACAAATTAATAAGCATAACGCAAATAAACCTATTTTTCTTGTTCTCCGAAAGTGAAATATTTCCTGTTGCGCACACCAAACAAGTCAGTACAAGACTAATGACGTGGCAATAGGCTGCTAAAATATTCGCTGCTAATATTAGTGGAGAGAAATGGTATGCCTGCGTGTAAGGCGCGTAAGGGAAATGAATGCAACACGATTATAGTATCAGTCATTAGTTGTAGTTCGTTATTAATAATTATGTATAACAGGACATTGCAAAAATTAAGTTATGAAATCTTTATTAAAACGTTTCTTACATACTGTTGTATTGGCTGGGCCGCAAAACTATTCGTTGTGGGCTGCATGTGGCCTACAGGCCACGAGTTTGCCATGCTTGCTCTATATCATCACTAACATTTCCATTATCACTTTTATTATAGCCCTCCAATTGTAGTCATGCTTCTTGCTTCAAGGTTTATCTTTTTCTAACAAGAGTGTACCTATACCAGCTTTCTTTTTTTATTGTTTGCACAATATATTATTTTCCATCTTTGTACTTTCAACGCTCTGTACCCTAGCATTTAAAGTGTTTCTCTTATAAGCATATAGTTAGATTTTTTTAAAAAAGTCTATTCCATACTAAATGCTTAAATTATATAATCTTTTTGTATTTAACTACCGGTATTTGTGTTCTATTTTCAAGCCTTTCTTTGGATGAAGCTCCTCAGGGTACTACAGGCCTTATTTTGTATCGTTATGTCATTTACATTTTCCTTTCCAGTGCTCTTTATTCCCCCTTGCATGTTCCAAGAACTCCCTTTAATTCTTATTTCAGTGCAGGCCTACTGGTGTTGAAGTCTCTGAATTCCTATTTGTTTGAACACATCTTTATTGCACCTTCATACTTGGAGGATATTTGTGCTGGTATAGAATTCTAGGCTTGTTTTCTTTTCCCACCTTTAGAGATGTCAACTGGCTTCGGGATTCCATCACTTCTGGTGCGAAACTGTCAGCCTCATGGCTCCTTCGAGGGGAACTGTGGTGGAGTAGAGGTGAGCCACACATGCTCTGTCACTACGCGCAGGCGGAGGACATTCCCCCTGCCTTGGATTGGAGAGGCCCTGGCACTTGCTTGGACAGAGTGGTGCTGCTCCAGGGCCCTGCACAGGCTAGGAGGCTGATGCTCCCGCCTTTGCCCTCGTAGAGCCCGGAGGCCCCGTGTAAACAGGTGCAGCCAGGGTGCTGGAGAGACTATGTGGAGGGAGAACATGCCCAGTGGTGGCCCGGCTATTCCAGCCACTCTGGCTGAGGCACCGGACATGTGGCTAAAGCCTGCTTTGGTGGCAGCCCCATAGGAGGCTCCATGTCTGCAGTTGCATGAATGATGCCAAGTGAGTCCAGAAGAAATGGCCAGCTGAGCTCAACTCAGACTGCAGAATGTTGAGCAAATAAGAGTTTTGTTTTAAGCCAGTAAATTTTGGGCGGTTTTTTTAGGCGGAAGCAGCTGAAATAGTATTTGGGATCAAGAATGGAGTGTGGCCATGACAAAGTTAAAATGTGTGGCATCAGTCTGGGGAATGGTTGTAGACATCTGTTGAAGGAGCAGCCGTGAGACTCGTACAGGAGCTGGACGAGCACCGGAACTGGCTGCTGGAGGCTGGAAGGAGGCACTGCTGTCTACTGGCAAAACACAGCGAGGCTGCATCTGTCAGTACAGAAAAAGTACCTAACGCAGTTGTGGGCCTGGCAGGGAGGACTTGCAGGGAGAGTGATGAAGGTGACAAACGGTTTTTTAAAAACCACGTGTAATGTGGTAGTAACGGAGAGCAGAGCTGAGTGAGGAACTGTGTAGTTTTCAAGCAGAATTTTGAGAAAATGCTTTCAAGCTGGGACTTACAGAGTTAGAAAATGAAACTTTATCAACTGCCAGAAACAGTCCCTACTCTGAAAGTAGGGGAAATGGTGACATATGTCCAGAAGGATTTCAGAATGACACGAACAGTGACTGCTACATGCTTTCAGGTTCCTCTCCTTTAAAGTGGTGTGATTATACTATTCCTATTGTACCGCTAAGTCAGGCTGGAAGTTGATCCTCTTAATCACGGTACTCTTCAATATACATTGTAATAAAGGAGAGAGATATGGAAGTATAATTAATTTTAATGTAGAAAACTGTGCTCTCTACATCAGCGATTTTCAACCCCTTTCATCTCATAGCACACACTAATTACTAAAATTCTGCAGCATACCAAAAATATATTTTTTGCTGATCTGACCAAAAATAGGTATACTTTTGATTCATTTACACCAGATGGCTATTGTTGTGTTGGCTGTTGTCTTTTTTTTTTTTTTTTTACAATCTAAGGGAAAAGTGGTTAGTGCCCCTGACTAAATAGTCAGATGTTGCATGTTTCATAAATTCTAGCAGCACAGCAGTTGACAATCACTGTTCTACGTGAGTCTCACACAGAGGCAGCAGAGGAGCAGTCTGGGAGACTCTCATTCTATTTTCTGTAGGCTGTATGAAAATGCAGTTTTCCAAATATTTTATTTCAATTTCAAGAGTAATAGGTATTTAAAGGTGTGTTTCCCATCCACAATCTGAAATACCTAATATTCTTCAACACTGGAACACCTGGCTTGTTTCACGCCGAGATTGCGTGGTTCCCAGGACCACCACCTCTCCACCCCCATGCTGGAGAAAACCAATGAGGTAGTTTTCATCACAGAAGGTAAGTAAAGCAGCAGAAAAATGCTAACCAAGTGATGAGAAAAGTAATGGAAAAATGATTGAAACATTCTGTGTGGGGCTTTTTCATGTCGTCCCTTTAGTTACCAAGTGCCAAGTAACTAACAGAAGAGGTTACCAGCATTGAGTGACAAATAATCTGGAAAGGTTACAGGGTGGCAATAGTTCCCAGCTTCTCTACAGGGTGACTTACCTTTTCCAAAACTTTGGCAATTCGGGTGCCAATTTGCTCAAGGGACTGCTGTGGATACTGGTCTTTGCCGAGATTTTGTAATACCTGCCACAGGAAGGAAGACGGTAGATTAGGAGTGAAAGCGAGGCAGGGTCTAGACCGGGGGTGGGCAAACTTTTTGACTCGAGGGCCACAATGGGTTCTTAAACTGGACCGGAGGGCCGGAACAAAAGCATGGATGGAGTGTTTGTGTGAACTAATATAAATTCAAAGTAAACATCATTACATAAAAGGGTATGGTCTTTTTTTTTTTTAGTTTTATTCATTTCAAACGGGCCGGATCCGGCCCGTGAGCCGTAGTTTGCCCACGGCTGGTCTAGACAACACTGCTGCTGCTGAGTTGGGCACTAACCCACAAACGCAAGCTCTTTCCCTAGGGCACAATCTGTGGTCCTGTTGGTAAGGCATTTTATGGAAGATGCGTTTAAGGCCATTATATCATCCCTTCAGGCCTCTCCGAGTTAACAAAAATTATAGACACGTAAAACACATTCATTCTAGCAACGTTAGAAAACAGAATAAAGAAAATAGAAACTGTTTATAATCCTGTCACCCAAACATAACCACTGTTAATATCTTTACATATATCTTTCCAATTTTTCTGTGTATACACATATTTCTCTTACAGAATATGGGATCACACTGCATACTGTCACCATTTTCACATAATAAATTTCTTCATGTGACTAAATGTATTTCTATACATCTTTCTTAATGATTCCACTTTTTACTATCACACATCTATACCAACATTTATGTAACAAATCCTCTATTGTTGGACATTTGTGGCACATTTTCCCAATTCTTTTTGGTATATTCTGGGTCTGCCCTCCTTTCTTTCCTTTTTCAGAATGCCAACAGGAGAATGAACTGCCCCAATATTTCTTGGGGAGTGTCTATCTGGCAGCAAGCAGAATGCTACCTACCCCGAGTAGTGAATTAGAATTAAAACTGCCTGGTCATAGAAAGAAAGCATAAGCTCAGTCCTGGGCCTGAAAGAATCAGGCTTAGCCTAAAGCCACTGAAATGACAGCCAAGGAAAAAAGGCAAAAAAACATGGCCTGCCGTAGCTGGTTTGGCTCGGTGGACAAAGCGCCGGCCTGTGGACTTAAGGGTCCTGGGTTCGATTCCCGTCAAGGGCACATGCCCAGGTTACAGCTCAATTCCCAGTGGGGGCGTGTGCAGGAGATAGCCCATCAATGATTCTCATCACTGATGTTTCTCTCTCTCTCTCTCTCTCTCCTTCTCTCTTCCTCTCTGAAATCAATAAAAATTATTTAAAAAGAACAAAAAAACAAAACAATAAAAATATCGCCTGGTCATAATGCTTTCTGCTCTCAGCTGCGCCCCGACTGAGGGCTAAAAACTACAGACAAGCTGAGTGAAACGAGCTCTCACCTCTGTGAGCTGGCTCTCGCCGGTGTAGTGCAGGCTGGCTCGGTTGGAAACCCCGTGCAAGTGGTCCAGGGTGTGCATGCTGGTGGGGAGATTGCCATTGCAAAGCGGCTCCATCGCTGGCTGCTGGATTGGAGTGGCAAAATCTATGTGTTCCGTGATGCTGGAAATGGAAATGACCACATTAGCCATGAAACATTTGACTGGGTGGGAGAAAGAGTGTTAATAATCAGCTGATCATGACTTCAATATGTTACCAGGATTGCCTGGAACCACAGACTCTCAGACTGGAAGAGACCTCTCATGACACCAGGGTGAGGACGCCAGTGCCTGGCAATAACTGCCTGTTGAATGTATGACTCAGGATCCATCCCAGATCAGAGGAGCAGTGCTGGGATTTGAGTCCTGTGCTCAGGGAGTTCCCAGGCCCCTCAGCAGCTCCTTCCTGTGCTTCCTGGAGCCGGATTTGCTCACTCCTGCTGGCCACTTTCTCTCACTGGGAGGGTTTTAAGCCAGGTGGGTTTTCTTCTAGGATTTCTTTTCCCAGGGTATAGAAAATGGTAAATAGCCACAAGTGGTTCCTTTTATTTTCCCTTTATGACAGAAATATACTTGTCCTCACAGAAGTTTAGATAGTAAATTTTATAGAAAAACAGCTGTCCTCTATATCTACATTTAAATATAAGTATTTCCCTTCATGGTCCCCAAGTGGTCATTTTCCTGCTATATCCAGGCTAACTGTCATGCACGGTCATATATACTGATACGGCAAACTGGCACTGCCAAACTTTATTTCTAGCTATTTAATGCCAGGGCTATCATAATTAACAAAACATACCCAGGCCCCGATTGTGGTGCTCATAGTCTTGTGAGTGACTTAACTGTTGCAGATGTGATAAGTTATAAAAGATTAAAAACATGGTACAATGTCAGTGCCACACTATAGGAGGGGATCTATTTCCTCTATGTGATGGAGGAGGGAGATAGTTAGTGTGAAGAGTTAGTTCCCCGAGGAAATAAGATTTAAGCGAGACCAGAAGGATGAGTATGCATTAACCAGGCAGGGAGAAGGTGGTGAGGACACGGCAAAGGAGACACCCCGTACGAGGGCCCTGATGGGAGAGAGGACAGAGTTGGAGATGGAGGCACAGGAGCAGATGTACAGTGCGGACCAGTATAAAGAGCAGTGAGAAGTGGAGCGTTTGAAGAACTGACTTATAACTGAGGAAGAATTCTGAGCACTGTGGGGACAGCGGATCGAATAGAGCCAAGAGGAAATAAAGCAAGAGGACCAGCAGCAGACCACTACACGAATGAAAGGGGAGATGATGGTGATCTGATTTAAGGAGGCAGCAATGGAGCTGGAGAAAAGAGATGGTTTTGCAAAAAAAACTCATTGGGTAGAAATGATAAGTGGTAACTGACTGGATTCGAGGGGTAAGGTGGAGGATTGTTAAGGATGACTCCCAAATTTCTGGCCTAAGCACTGCTGGAGGCACTTAGTAGGAATAAAAAATAGAAAACAAACTGGGAGACGTTCTGGGAGTTCATCAGTCTGACAAGGGCGATTATAAAGGCTTAGTGGTAAATCTTGGGGAACGCCAACATTTGAACGAGTGTCTGAGGAGGAAAAAGAAGTTCTCAGAGAGGCAGGTGTCTAAGGTGTCTGTAAATCCAGATTTGCCCCGACTCCTTTTTCAAGTGCATGATGTCAGTGAGACTATAGGTTTCATGCTTCTAAAAGAGAGGGACTTTCAATTCTAAGTAAATCTGGGTAAGTTACAAAAGTGTGGGCAAAGGCACTGAGAATGGCTGTTCAGTGCACTGGCCGCGCCCATCTGTGGGCTGTGGTCAGTAATGGTCATCCTCTGAACCACCAACTCTTCCTGCCTGGCTAGTGCACCACCTCTGCTCACAGCTTCTGACAAAAGAGGGCATCTCGATGTCGCTGAGGCCCAGGGCGCTCACTGGTACACGGATGCCAGGGAAAGGAGAGGTTTAAGATACTCACTCAATGTTTTTTGAAGAAACTGCCAGCCAGGTACTCACGATGGCAGTCAGCTCTACCCAGCGCAGTTTGACGCACTCGTCTGGGCTGGGCCACCCCAGACTCTGGTAGTCACGCTTTTTTCCTGGGAAAGAAGCATGTCATTAATGACACAGTTGCAAAGGAACAGAATCCAGTGTCTCATGCCTTGGTGATTACTTCACCCAGACTGGTGTTTTAAAGGTGCTAGTCATTCTTCTAGTTTTCAGAATTTCTACCACATAGAGAGCCTGTCATTCACAGCAACGGGAAGAAAGATCCCTCTGAGCAAAGCCTTCTTCTCCAAGATAGAGAATAAATGAGTCCTTCACTGGATTCCAGACTAATCAACATGAGAGAAGGGTTAAGATGTTCTTCAATGTTAACGTTCGTACCAAACTTAATTTTCAACCCTCTGCATTTTTATTTTAAAGACAACTCTAACTCAGTCAGGAGAAACACGCCTCTAAAGTAGGTTTCCCTACCTGGGCCTGTGAGCACTGTGGGCTGGATAATGCTTTGTTGTGGGGACTGTCCTTGCATTGGTGGATACTTAGAAGTATCCCTGGCCTCTACCCACTTGATGTGATAAACAAAAATGTCTTTGGATATTGCCAAATGTCCCCTGGCGGCAGGGGGGAGAGGGAAAGAGGGGGAGGAAAAAATCAGTCCTGGTAGAGAAGCACTGGGTATAGAGAAGCAGCAGGGTGGGGAATAATGATGATAATGAGAGGCTACTTATTTCCAGAGCAGTTACTGTGGGTCCAGGTCCCGTGCTAAGTGCTTTACATTCACAACTTCATGAGGCAGGTATTTTTTTTAAGGAACTTAAAGAAATTATTTATTGATTTTAGACAGAGAGATAGAGAGGGAGAGAGAGAGAGTGAAACATTGATTTTTTTGTTTTGCTCCACTTAGTCATCCATTCATTGGTTGACTCTTATATGTGTCCTGACCAGGGATTAAACCCACAACCTTGGTGTATCGGAACCATGCTCTAACCCAGCAGTTGCCAACCGGTGGTCCGCAGACCTACCAGTGGTCTGTGAGGTCCGAAAGGTTGGCGACCACTGCTCTAAACAACTGAGCTACCTGTCCAGGACCATGAGGCAGGTTTTAAACCTCATTTCTCAGGTGAGAAAATGGAGGCACAAAGATATCAAGTGACTTTCCCAAGGCCACCTGGCCAGTAGATGGCATGGAGGACTGCATATCCAGGTCTGTTGGCTAGCATGCAGGCCCTAATCACCATGCTATGTAAAGCTATATAGGGCCTTTACAGCTCTGTTTACTGATACCCTTCACAAGTACTACCTTTTGGGTATAGGCCCTTTACTTAAGTCAAGTCCCCAAGGAAAAAGCAGAACTAAGTCTTGTCTGGAAAGGGTTCTTCTAAAGGAATTATAATAGAATGGACAGTAAGGAGAACTGTGGTTCTGTACAGTTATTTTTCTACTATAGGAATTAATCCACAACAAGAAATCATTTGATGTACAGGCAGGGCTTTAGATTTAGATTTTAATAAAACAGAAAAGAAGTTTGGAAGAGTTTCAAATGAACTCTGTTTAAATTAATAACTTAAAGACTTAAACCATCCGTTTCACAATTAAGCTTATTTTTCGTTTATATTTAAGAAATTCACTTGAAAAATACTGGCTGAGCGTGTATTATAAGGGACCGGGAATCGTGTTGAGACACGAAGGACACAGAGAGAAATGATAAGAGAGCCTGACCTCGTGCTCCTAGTCTAATGAGGAAAGCAAACACAAGCAAATCATTAGGACACGAGAGGATAATCGCTGGAGTGAAGGTGCAGAACAACTGGACAGAGGAGAGAGCAACTAATTCTGCCTGAAGGTGCCAAGGAAGAGATGGCACCTGCGTTTGAAGTTTAAGAATGAGTGATATTTTAGCACCTCTGAGGTGGCATGAGGGCACTCCAGGCAGAGGGAACAGCATGTGCAAAGGCAAGGAGGTAAAACCAGAGCATGGTTAGTTCAAAGAATGTTGCTGAAGGGTAGAGAGAGGCTGGGTTATGAAGGGTCTTGTACACCACACTGGAAGTTTGGACTTTGTTCTGCAGGAAATGGGGAGGCTTTGAGCCCACATTTCTCCACCTTGTTCACAGGATATTATAAGAGGTTCTACTAAATGCTTTGCTAAATCCAGTTCTATTATGTCTATTGTCTATGGCACTTCCCTGGTCTTCTAGTCTAGGAGCTCTCACCAAAAAAAGAATGAAATTAGTTATGCATCAGTTGTATTAGTTCTTAGAAAACCTGCAATGACCCTTAGTGATTTCTACTTTAGCCCCATGGACTCACAAACTAACTGTTGCATAATGTGCTCAGGCCCAGCTGGTGTAGCTCAGTGGTTGAGCCATGGACCCAGGAACCAAGAGGTCATCGGTTCAGTTCCCAGTCAGGGCACATGCCCGGGTTGTGGGCTTGATCCCCAGTAGGGGGCGTGCAGTAGGCAGACAATCAATGATTCTCTCTCATCATTGATGTTTCTATCTCTCTCTCCTCCCTTCCTCTCTGAAATCAATAAAAAATATATTTAAAAATATAATTTGCTTAGAACTTTGTCAGAATTCATCATGGAGCTTATTACTTGCAGTGGACAGAATCCATATTTATTTGAAAATTGGGATACAGTCTTCTCTTGTCTCTTCCATGCTTTAGACAGGGGTGGGGAGCCTTTTTTCTGCCAAGGGCCATTTGGATATTTATAACATCATTCGTGGGCCATACAAAATTAGCAAGTTAAAAATTAGCTTGCTATATTTGGCCAAACATTTAACTAACACACTCCTAATGCCTTGGCAGAGCCAGACCAAATGATTTTGCAGGCCTTATATGGCCAATGGGCTGGACATCCCCACCCCTGGCATTTTTCCTGGGGAGTATTGCTAAAGCATTTATCTAATACTTAAAGAGATACACGGCACACAAAAATGTTACTAAGTAGTAAATATATATTGAGCACTATGTGCCTGGTTCATTTAAAGCACTTTACATGTATGAACTCATAATCCTCACAACCAACCTACAAGACAGACACACTTATTATTCCCATTTTATAGATAAGGAAAATGAGGCACAGGGAACTAAATGGCAAAACTGGTGTTTGAGCCCAGGGAGTCAGTCTTAAACCCACATTTTTATACATTAACCTAGACTTTCAAGTTAAGAATCAATAGGATATTTAAGCTCAAGATAACAATAGAAGCCAAATAGCCAATGGTAAAAAAGTGAAGTAAACTGTCAAAACAAACTTTTTATATCAATGCCTGGCTTCTTGTTCACTTAGCCCAATTACCTTCTCGTCTACTTTAAGTCACAAACATATCCTTTGTGAGAACTGAGACAGCAAAATCTGAAGGAAGAAACTGGCATATAAAACATTCCAATTTACCTTGTGGCCCTGGAGATGCCACCTTTGGGCCAGTGATCTCCAGGTTTGCTTGGGAGCGATGTGCATTTTCTGCTTGATTGGATTCTATCTTTTTCCCAGGGGGTTTTTTATGGTCTCCTTTGGGTTTTTTCACACGCTTGACCTGGAATGTGATCTGGGAAATGGAAACATGTTAGGGACACATGAGACCAATGATCAAATCTATGGATACTGGCTTTAAGGAAAACCAGTCCTGTGCTAAGTAAGGTTGTTTTTTCCTTCAGTTTAATTCTTAAAGGTCTAAATAAAAAATGTTTAGTGAAATGAAAGTAGTAACCTATCCTTGAAGAATGTACAGAGGAAACTGAAAATTAAGATGTCTGTATATAAGGGCTTTGAGTGTGGCCTCACTCCCACCCCATTTCCTCTCCTTCCAGGAAGAGCTGGCAATACGTAAGTCACATGACATGCTTCCTGCACTACAATTCCAACGTGAAGGCTGACTGGAGTGTGGAGCAAAGTAGTGCCATATATCCAAGAGAAACATCACACTTTAAAACTAGGAACTCCCCTCCCCCAAAGATTGCGCTACAATTTGTAAGAATTGAGTTGGCAACTCTTACCCATTCTGTTGCTTCATCGTCTTCACTTCTGCAGTCTCCATAGCAAGAGCTTTTGGCCACTCCATCCTGGGGCCCTTTCTTCAGTACCCGTATCCCCTGCAAGTCCAGACGCCGCCCTTTCATCTCTAGTGCTCCCCCGAAACCATCCAGAGGCCAGGCCTGTTGAAATTCATCCACCAAAGCCAAGATCTCTTCCGACATTTTGGTTTCGTCTGCATTCTCTATCTCATCGGAACCATTGCTTTCTTCGACTACTGTACCTGGAATTCAAGTGCCAGCATGTTATTAAAAATTACATAGCATTTACTCAAGTGGTTGAGTGGCTCCAACCTTGCTTTTTGAGAAAAGTTTTGGCTCTGGTTAGAGGCACTTCTCTAGCCCACTTTCATAAAAATGCTATTTGGCATCTTCAGAATCCATAATAAAATATCATCTTTATCATGTAGCATTTGTCAAGAGCCTGGCTGAGAACAATGGCAGCAGCAAGATGGCAGGCAGTCACAACTTCTGTCCCTAGTGAGCAGGGGGATGGCTATTTTATATATGTATTTTTTCCAAAAACACCAACTTGCTCTAGATATAAGGCACATATAGCAAAGATAGTTTATTGTTATTTAATGTGGGGTTCTTCAGGCTTTATTCAAATAGCATGTGAAATACCACAACTGGATGTCCAGATCACATAGTCTAATTGCCTTAAGTGAACAATGATTTGTTTAATGGGAAATTATCCTCATTCCACATGAAGGTTCCCATTTTCACTAATGGCTAATGTAAGAAATAGCTAAATGTAATAAAATAGCAATTTTTTCCTAGAGAGGTTATTAAGATATTACTTGTTAATGTTGCTCAAGTTTCTTATGTAAAGACTCACTACAATGGCAGAGTAAAGATTCTTTCTCCTGAGAAGTCATTACGTTTCCATTATTATACATTGAAGGCTACACAACCCTAAAAGTTCCCTCTATGCTTAGCTAACTAGGAAGGTTAGGGGAAAATTACTTGAGTTTCTTAACAGAATGTCTTCCTTAAAATAAATTATTTACTACTTATGTCATTTTGAATTAATGGCTGAATCTTATGTTGTGTGTTCTATGCAAATTACCTCTAATCCTTTTTGGAAGTAGAAAGGGTACAAAAATGAACAACAAACTGAAATGTCTGCTTTTGTAATATGTACTCACTGAAAACATGAAAGGTTGGAGCTGATTGCTCATAAAAATGCTAGTTTACATTATTCCAGTGATCTTCACTTGGTAATTCTAGCTTGTTCGGTGATTTAGAACATGGTATTAAAAAGACGGTCAGGAATCTCATATCCGTATTGACCTATATAGCGATTGTGAGTAACCCCTCTTAGAAATACACAGTATTAGTATCGGAGGAGGCATGGCTAACAATAGCAAAGCTTTGAGCCCTACTCACAGAAGATGCAGGGTCACCCTTACCTCTGGTGGCATCTGTCTCCCACTCCCCATTGTACTCCAGAGAATGGGAAGGTCTGTTGCCAGTACCACCAGAAATCTCTGTTATTCTTTCTTAAAAAAGCTATAGGGTTCTTCTATTTTTAACAAGTTAGTACAAAATATACAACTGTCCTTTTAAGGAAGTTTCTTTTAGATTTTTCTGAACCAATCTGCTGGTTTCTATTGATGATGATGATGATAATGATGAGTGGAGTTCTGAAACAAGTATAAAGTAAAATAGGGGTTTGCAAAAGCTTTTCTTTAGAACATTCAGATAAAAATGGTTGGCTACTTGCCTAAATTTGTGACAAGTGGTATAAATGCAGGGTTGACAGTTTTAATTTTCAGTTTCTATCTTGTTTGTTACTACGTCCTGAATGTCCAACATTTTACCTGACACATACTAGGCACAGGATGAAGTCATGGGAACTCAGAAATAATTTGGTTTGTGAGGTCCTGCCTTTTCCTTGTCCTGCTAACTTTTTAAACTCTAAGGTTTACCTTTTAATGTGTTAAAGTATAGCCAACCCAGCTCAACGGTGAGCAACAAAAAAGTAGGTATGTCTTCAGTGTAATGAGCAGCCTTTATGTCATTTACAAATTTCTCAGTAGCTAACCCAGGAAAGCAGCTGGACAAGGTTGCTATGGGGATCCCAAATAGCAACTTAGAGATTTACCTGTCATTGGACTTGTAGCAACATTGTTGTCTCTAAGTATTCCTCACGGTATTTTAGCTTCCTCTCCTTCCTTCTCCTAAGGATACTATGGGATTGCTTGCACCTGGTCCTGAGAAGGAAAAGGGTTTTTTGGCAAATTTGGCCATAGCCAAGAATATGGGTTTAAACAAAAGTGGCTTTTGGCCAAAGGGAACTAATTGTCCAGTGTATAGTTAGAGTGGCATATGGATGCTGTGTTTGGAAGCCTTGCTTACTATTTAGAAAGCATTTATGTTGTTTAGTTGCAAAGAGTTCCCAGAGGTTAACGGTTCCCTGTGCCCTTACCATTAGGTAATATATATCATTATTTAAAAGTTCTTAAAGAAAGAAGCTTTCATTGATGAAAATCAATATTCAAATAGAGACCAAGAAACTTGGTCTCTTCATCCTCTGTCCTGATCTCCTTCCTCCCTCCCCACTCCCAAATACACCAACTGATTTCCTGCTCTGACTTTTATAAATACTATGGCTCTCATCTTGTTATTCCTCTGCTTGGAACCTGCTGCAGGCTTCTGCTGCTGGCAGCCGGTAGGTCTTGTCAAAGGCTGCTGGGGTGGGGTGACAGCAGTTCCTAAAGAACACTACATAAAGGTGAGGAGGAGGGAGATCATAAATGTGCTGAGTTAGAAGAAAAATAAACCAGTCCTCATTTATCTAGAGCCCACGATGTGCCCATCTACACGTATGAGCAATGGAGGTGGGAACAAAAGGAATAGGAACCAGAGGAATCTGACCCTGAGGAATTAAATGAATTTGTAATCAAGTTGAAGACACAAAACTATACATGTTAAACACCAAGAGAACAAGTACATTTAAATACTTTTTGCAAGGGGAAAAAATATTTGACTGTAGTCACAAAATGCCTCCTAAAGGAAGGCAGACTACGTGTGGCAGGATTTAGATAGAATGGAGGGCCAGGGGACTCCCCAGAGTGACAACACTAAAAAAGCATGTACAAACTCACATACCCATACACACGGACAGATACAGGCATAAGGCAGGTACATGTGCAGGCACTACTAATTTCAAACTAACTAGGACAAAAAGTGTATATAGTTGCTCTCAGCAGATAAGAGACTTATGGGAAGTGGGAGACATCGAGAATGTCTGGGAAAGTCTGGAAGAAGATTCCTTGTAAAGAGAGCCTCTTGTTGGCTAAGCAGAAGAATAACAAGATGAGAGTCATAGTATTTGTGAAGGTTAGAGTAGTAAATCAGTTGGTGTATTTGGGAGTGGGGAGGGAGGAAGGAGAGCAGGACAGAGGATAAAGAGACCAATGAGAAAGGTATTTCAATCATCTATATAAGAGTTATATAAAGGGTGGCTGATTTAGGGTGAGGATAAAGGGACTTTTAAAAGGAAGGGAAGAGGTATGTGAGGAAATTTCAATGGAGAAAAATAAAGAATAGGGTAAATTCAAAGATGATTTCAAGATTTTAATGCTTAATGTGAAACAGTGGTTGGGCTTTTTAAAAAATTATTATTGTTAATGCTCACCTGAGGATATTTTCCCATTGATTTTGAGAAAGAGTGGAAGGGAGGGGGAGAGACAGAGACAGACTCTTCCATTGGTTGCCTCCTGCATGTGGCCCTGGTTGGGCCGGGGATCAAGCCTGCAACCATGGTATGTGCCCTTGACTGAAGTCAAACTTAGGACCCTTCAGTCTGTGGACCAACACTCTACACTGAGCCAAACCAGCCAGGGTGAAACAGTGGGGGCTTTACTATGTGAATGTAGTTTTGGAATCTGTGACTATGACACAGAATGCTGTTTACTATAAAGACAATGGAGTTAGAAAAGGGCAGTATGATAAAGCATTGGGATTTGTGAACCCAACTGTAACCAACTGGGCTCAAATTTTAAGAGTCTAGCAGCCATTTCTACACAGCGGTTTCTCACGCAAACTGCACTTCAGGGAGAAGTCTGCATTAAACTGCCTGCCTGCACTGTGTTCCTGCCATCTCAGCCAGCTCTTATAAAGGAGTTCTTGGAATCCTAGTTCAACCAATAGAACTTGGGCTTTCCCCATCCAATTGGAGCTGTGCAGCTCCAAGCAATCAGAGCAGCTCTATTCTGACCAGCCAGGACAGTGCCTCTTGGATCAATCAAAATGTAAGGATTTGGCGTCCCCATTTGCATGAGGACAGACCAATCAGAGACCAGGGGCAGGGACTTTTGCCCATATAAGCCAGCTACCCTCTGGCTCCAAGAGTGCACTTTCCCTTTCCACCAAGACTGCATTTCCCTGGCTAGATGCCTCACCAGAGCAGATCAGAGCAGATCTGTGCTGTATCACCAAGGAGCTCTTTGCACTGAATAGCTTCCTTCTTCACTGCACCCCAAATTGAGGATTCTTGTTGATGTTGTATCGGCGCCACCATCAGTTGACAGATTTTAGATGCTTACTCATTAATTTTTTTTAAACATTTGTTGCTGGGTCTCTAACAATGTGCTGAAGGCCTGGAATATAATAACTCATAGAGCTTATAGCCTGGGCTAGAATGCATGGAGGAACATATCTTCAGACATTACTCAATAAGCAGCTGGAAATATAGAATTGTCAGGTTTGGTGAGTGGTCTGGAGTGAAGCAGGATCTCAGGTTTTAAACTGTGCTTGAATCAAGAGGAAAAAGTAATATTAGATGTGCTGCTTGTGGGGCAGATGGTGTGGTATAAACTGAAAACAGACTGAGACCCCTGCTCTGTTATTTTCTTTATCTTCATTAACCTGAACCATTTCTATACCGAAGAAGGGAGAATAAAAATTGTGAAATGAAGGGCCTATGAGCACCCACAGTGAGGCTTCTAATGAGCTCACGGTGTTTCACTTGGATGAATCCTACCTCAGAGCGCCAGAACTTAGAGTTGAGTTTGCGCCACGTTAGGTAGCCTGTTAGAATCACAGGGACTAGGGACTCTGATGGAGAGAAGCATATGTTGCCCTGATTAAAAAAGAGAAAGAAAAACGGGGGTGGGGGGGCAGTAAACAGAAAGAAAAAAAGGAAGAGAAAAACAAGTCCAGTACAATCTTGCCATGCTTGAGACTACCTGGAGATTCATGGTTAAGCCTGGGCACCTCCGTTTAAGAGATTTTCAGAGCAGAGCACATTCATAGAAAAGTGAAAGGACTCAGCGCAAGTACTTAAAACAAAGACACACATGTAAAGTTATAACACACACATGCCCCCCCACACATACACACACATGTCCAGAAACTTAGACTCATCTTTATTCTGAGATTGTCTTTGTACCTTTTTGACATTAAAATGTCCTTTGCATTATATAATGGTGATGACAGATTCTACTTTTCTTTAAAAATGACCTTACAATTGAAAAATAGAGTTCTAATCCATCAACCCCTACTTCTGAGAACCACAGGCAGGACAGTTTACGGAATCAGAAGGCCTGAGAATAATTTTAATTATGCTACCTACTGAATATCGTAGGCAACGTATCTAAGCTCACTAGGTCTCAATTTTTCTCATCTATCAGATGGGCTTAGTAATAAAATCCATAAGGTTAACACATAATTCATAATACTTTGTAAATTATAAGTACCACAAAAAGGTTACTAACTTTTTCCTTCATTTGTCTAAATTCTGGGAGTACCTTCTTCTGAAATTCCCCTAAATACGGACAAGTCCATGGAGACTGCAGTTGTACCAGTTGGCATGTTCAGACCAGTGGGCTTCCTAAGATGTGGTCATTGGAGACAGAAACACTCCATTTTTTAATACAAATAGTGTGTTATAATAAAAGCCAAGCACAGACATTAAATAATTATTGTATTAAACCTTTGGAGGAACTTTTAAAAAGTACAAATAGTAAAATTAGTAAAAATCATCATCATATTATAGATTATGAAGAGGAATCCACACCAGGAGACAGTTTGCACGATGCTGAAGGGACCTGGGACACCTAGGCTCAGCCAGGGCAACTGTACTATATTCTCAGTAGGCGATGGAACAGAACTAAAGAACGTAAGCACCAGGTTATAATCTGTCTTAAGCAATGATGTATTCAGGAATCAGGGAGACCAAGAGCAAGATTTTGGTTTTATTTTGAGTTGTCCTAGGAACAAAGACTCTAATTTGGTAGTCATGAGTTTTCTGGTCAGTGGGGAGTTGTAGTGCATTGAAATAAGGGACTGTTTTTATAAACTGAATAAAACGCCCCTGAACATGACTCAGTTTCATTTGTGTTAACTGTAAATTTATCAAGCAACCTCTGATGTCCATTTGGTCATGTGGGTGCCAGATGCCAGAAAGAGACAGAAGTCTGTCAGGTACTGGAGAGGAGTCGCTTCCTTGTAAATGAATAAATGACCATCTGTTTTAAGAGCCAATCTCTTTTGAGTTAGTAAATGGGAGGGAGTTTTCTTAAAGTCCAACAGTTTCTGGTAGTACTGATGAAACCAATTTTCTAAACCTGAAAATGTGAAGGTCACAACTTCTCCTTTGGGGTCTAGATTGCTTCTCTTAGAAATCATTTTTTTATATACAATTCCACTTGGGAACAAGACTGTGTAATTGGTAAGTATGTTAATCTGACCTATATAGGAAGGCAAATGCCATGTTTTATTACTTTAACGAATATTTATTGTACACAGGAATATAAAGTTACATAAGACATGGTATATAAGAAGCTTATAGTCTGATGGGAGATAAGACATACAAGCGACTAATATTGTATGACATGTGGGTTGACAGAAAGTGGAAATAAGGCAGCAACTAAATGCTTGGAGTCCTTGGTGAATGCTTCACAGAGGAGGTGACATTCTTATTCCTCCCCTCCTACTTCCCTCCCTCCCTTCATCTCTCCCTCTCTAGCTCTTTACATAGACTGAAGTAAGAGACTAGAATTTAACAGGGAACCAACGTAAGAGGCCACTCTAACAGCCCAGGCAGAAATGAAGAAAGTCTGACTTAGGCAGGGGAGAAGGAATAAATGAAGATTTAGGCAGGGGAGAAGGAATAGATGAAGGTAAGATTCAACTGGTCTTAGGAGCTGACTGAGTATAGTGGTGACTGGGTGAGTTGCGATGCCATAAACAAAGCAGGAATACAGAAATTAGAAGCCATTCAGGAAATAGGGTGAAAATGAGGACAAGTTCTAGTTTGGATATGTTAAGTTTTAAATGTGTGTGGCACATACAGATAAAGAGAGTACTAAAAAAGAAGAAATGAGATCTAGAGTTTCAGAGAATACCTTAGTTGAAAATACAGATAAGGAATCACTGGTATACTCAAAGGTATGTGAAACACCACGAGATAACAGAGGAATAAGAAAAGAAGACCAAGGTTAAGATCCTGGATAACTTAACAAATAAGGGCAAAGTGAAAGAAATTGAAAAAGATGTCTGAAGACAGGAAGAGAGCCAAGAGCAAGTGATGTCCCAGAAGCCAAGAGGAGGAGGAAATTTAAGAAGTGGGGACTTGTGCATAGTTCCAAATGCAATAAATTTTGGTTAAATAGGATAAGTACTAAAAACAAGTCAGTAATTTTGGCAGTTATGGAATCGACTCAAAATGTGGTCACAGAATGGGATTTTAGGAGGGGGACCTGGGAGGTATGCCATTATTCCAAATCTTTACATTTTTTGGGTTAGCGTCAAAACAACTTAACTTGCTTTTTTTTCAATGACTTACTCAAAAGACTAATGACATTAAGAAGACTGGTACATAAACATATCAAATTTGTTCTAGCAAAAGATAGTGAGGCAGAGAAAAAAGAAAGAAATGTAAAGAGCGTTTTCACATTATAGTTTGTCTTCTGCCTCCCCACTAGAGAGTCACCCTCGTGAAACTACAATGCAATAAAGGAAGGAAACAAACTCTTGAGTAGAGAAAAGCCTTAGAGCCTGAGAGTTGATTTTACCCCGGAAGCACAGCTCAGGTCAAATCAACTTACTTTCAAGTCTAAGCACATCTGAGTCCCTCCCTGAACTCTCAACAGAGAGTACAGGGTCCTCCTCTGTGCCTGTCTCAGAGGGCTCTTCTTCAGCGGCATCCAGTGACTGGGCGTTGTCAAAGTATTTCTGTTTGTCATGGTTGTTGTCCGGGGTTTTCTCATGACAATTACCTCAATGACAAGAGACACAGATACAGCACATTAGAAACATCTCTCTTCTGCAACCAATGGCTCAAGATCCCTAAGCATCAAGAGCAAAAAGGCGACAGTGTCAGTTTTTTTCCAGCAGAACATACAAAATCAGTGATCTGGAGAGCCTAAAGCCAGATCACCTTCTGTGACTTGAGATTCAGCACTGAAGTTCAAGATTCACCTGCTAGGCTATTGTAAGGACCAAGTATTTGGGGGGGTGGGGGGTGGGGTGGGGGGCGCACGTGCGCGGTTTGTAACAACGAAGATCATGTCCCAAGGCCTCATTCCATACATAATGAATGACTGCGAAAGATTTCCTTGAAAGTTCAAAACATAAAAAAGTTTGCCTTCTAGCTAAATAAATCCGGAGACAGATTATAGCAGAGAAATGTAGCATTTTTGTCTCATAACTTAAAATGAAAGACATATCAAAAGATAAAGGATTATAAATGAAAAACCAAAGACTTATTAGTAGAGGAGGATGGTGGTAGCAGAGTCCACCTTTAAGACTGCAATATCACAAAGGGGACTTTTTCTTTTGGAAAACAAGTTCTGGTCATGGACACGAAAATTTACTGAAGCATAAAACTTCAGATCTTGAATGAAACGCAGCACTCTTGGGTACTTTGATATGTATGGTGAGCCTGACCTCTTACATTTTTGCCAGGGAGTTGAAGAGCTTCAACTCCTTTAGAGATTGTATGTTAATATGGATAAAGGGCTGCTGTCCAGCCCCACCTGATGGTCTTCTCTGGTAGGGGAAGGTGTGTCTGATGTAGCTGCGATCTGGTTAGCTCAACAGGTCTTCTCTTCCTTGCTTATATTCCATGCGCATATGGGCTGAAGATGCATGTTCAGTGGAAGCCTATAACTTTCCTATTTCTCTTTGGGTAAGAGTGTATAAGTAATTTCTCTTCTTTACCAAACATTTTAAAATGCTCTAAAAGTTTATTTTCAGAGAATGTTGTCTCAAAGAGATGTCTGTTCCCAATCAAGCTCTTTCTACAGCAGGGGGAGTACAAGAAGTCTCTTTTTGGCTTTGATGACTCCCTTATAGATTCCACATTTTAGGAAAGCACTTCCCATGCCATTTCCCTTATTGTGCCAGGGAAACATGATGGACTCAAAACCTTTCCCAACTCACTGAGTTTGGAGTAAGGGGACTACATGTGTGGGGAGTCACTTTCCATTTCTGCACCATCACACAGTAAGTGGCAGCTCTGGGATTTGAATCAGTTCTAGCACATATCTGAGGCTACCATATTCATTAAGGCTACATTGAAACAGGATTCTGTTTCAAGAGTGCTTCAGCTCTCAAGAAACTTGCAAGCAACTTGGGGAGACAGACAAGATAGTAAACAATAATGAGATAGCATACTGTGCCAAATAAGTCCTTCAGAGAATAAGCTTTGAGTAGGCAGATCTTGAATTTTGAAGAATAGGAAGGACTTAAAAGGGGAGTCTACAAGAAAGGGAGCTAATATTTGGTGAGTGCTTCCTTTGCGTTTTTTCTTCTACGTACTCCTCAAAAACAGTACTCCAATAATTCTTAATCGGGATGTAAATAAGCATGACTATTGAAAGCAGAGAGGAAATAATGATAACAATGATGCTGATAATTTTAAAATGTATGTTATTTCCAGCAAATATTCCTGCCTTCACCTTTGGTGAATTAGCTTCTAAAGCGTTTTCACCTTGACACAGGTAGAGTAAAACTTAACACTACAAAAGCAAAGGACAGACCTTTAATACTGGAACGAGTGAAATTCCAGCTCTTTTCTGCAGTTGACTGCCTCCTCCAACCTTTGCGTCTCTTAATTTTTCTCTACTACCCTCTTCTCATTATAAAAATTTAATTGGTCGCATCTTTTTAAATGTCTGGAATATTTTAAAATGCTTCATGAACAATTTATAAGATATGATGTGCACAAGATCCCAAAGTTAAAATTAATCTTCCTGCACAACCTCAAAACCCACACACCCTCCTAAAGCAAACCTTGTGCATTCTAAGGATGTCTCATCCTCCAACTCAGGAAACGGGGGCCGAAACCTCTGAGAGAAAGGGCAGAGGAGGGGACCAGGGAGAACTGGGTGAGTAAAAAGAAAAATAAGAAGTTTATGTTCCGATATTTCTTGGAAGTAGGCAAAATCAAACTGATCAAGTAAAAACGATATTCTTTTAAGATGAGAACTGTTAATATTGATTTTCTTAGGGTGACAGTTAAAAAAAGACTGCTTTAGCATTCTGATATGATTTACATAACTATCTTGGCTAATAGAAAGCCAAACTGTCTAATTTTAAACCACTCCTTCCAGCTGTCTGAGGAAAAACTGAAGCACCCCAAGAAGAACGAGTTTCCGTTCCTTCAGGAGAGGTCTACTCTGGCTCAAAGGGGAACTAAATAAGTTGCTTACGTGGAAAAATATCACTTGTCTCCCCACAGAGGTGGAGATTATGTCCTCATTAAAGAAACACAAGAAAATGTTGGAGAAGGGAAAATGGAGAGACACCTACCTATGAAGTAAGCAAGTCATCTTCCTTGCATATGACTTATTTTTTGCTGATGCAAAAATGAGGAGAGTCTATAGCTTAGACTAACCTTGAGAGATATGACTTTTTTAAAAGGATTTAAATGAAATGCTTTAGATAACAAGGTCCCAGGTGAAAATGGGAACACTTTTCTGTGCTTAATGCTCTATACTTGCTTGCAAAGCATTTAGCATCTAATTCAAATCCTGGCAGTTTGGTTTTTCAAAGAAGAGACTGCAAGGCAATACCAACTAAGCATAAAACTCCAAGGAGGATATTTCTGATTCTGGAACTGCTATGAGATCTTAAGACATATCAACATCTTTTTCTGTGCTTAGAATATTATATGCATAAATTGGGTTATTAACATTAACGTATCCTAAAAGGGTTTTCTGGGAAATAACTAAATGTTTAATATACTTGCCAAAGTATAAGTCTTCTAAGGGATAAAGGCACAATTTCTCCCATGGCTACAGGTTTTCAGAGTAAACTAACTTCTCAGAAATTCCTATCATTTCTAAGATTAAGGAAGTCTCCTATCTTCTCATATGAATTCTGCCTTCAAAGGTCCAGGAAGAATATTTATTTTCTGACTAGATTTGGGTAACCACTTGTTTAAAACAGCATTCTTACCTTCTGAATCTCAAGGTGGTAAGAGATTCCTGGTTGAGAACCTTAGGACTTTTAGGGTTACTTATACTAAAGAAATGCCACAAATAAATTGAGAGGCATGAGAAAACGTTACGAGCCGTGTTAACTAGTGAGCCAAGCAAAGCCAATGCCAGGCTCATGCAGGTCTTTCAGCAGAAGAGCACAGTGGGTGAGAGCACAGATGGGAGCCAAACTAATTAAGTGAGTTCAAATCCCTTTTAACCTCTTTGTAGATCAGTTTCCTCATCTGTAAATTGAGTTTACTAATAGTATCCACTTTATTGGGTTGTTGAGATTAAATGAGACCATTGCCTGGCACATGGCAGGATGCAAAGGAATGAGAACTTATCCCAACATAATCTCTTTCCACAAAGGCCTTTTAGCTATAGCCAACTCAGAATCTCCAGTATGAGCAACTGGCTCTCAGAAGTTATCCAGATATTTGCCTAATTTCAACTTCCAGAGTGTGCGTGTGCGTGTTTGTGTGAGCGCGTAGATGCTGGAGACAATACAGAGTTTGTTTCCATAAGTCTCTTAGAAGAAAATAGCATTTATTTCAGATTAAACTGTTTAGCATATCTAAATTATAAATTAATTAGTACATTTATAAATCAGCTTCACAGTCTGTTATGTGCTCTTTAAAGGACATTTTAGGAGATTGTGTGAATTCACTCTTACACTAGAAAAACAGACTATAGATACTACATTCAGTTAAATCAACACTTACCTCTGCTTTTCAACAATCCCCATCAGGCTGCTCCAGTCTGCTCCCAAATCTTACTCCCTCTACCATACCATCCTCCCATATAACAAATAAGTGTATTACCCACGTGCCTCTTATTACATAATAAATTTCTAAGACATAAATAATAATTAAACTGATTTGTAATGGGAACTAGAATTCAAATTTTATGTTGTTGAAGGCAAAGTAACAGATGCTAGAAAAATGGTTTTTGTGAATAGTGGAATATTCTAAAAATATTCCTACTATCCCTGTTCTAATAGGATTTTATTTCATTCTAAAGTCTTCTTTCTTCTGCCTGTAAGAAAAGTTACCGTACAGGAAGCATTCGGTACATTGTATTAAATATAAGGTACCTGGGTGGAAAATACAGATAACACTGTCCTTTCACAGACATTAGTGACTTTTTGAGTATGTCTTTCTCTTTACCGTTCCACTCAACTGCACTCAAATTATGCAACTATAAAACCTTTTTTAAAAAAATAAACAGGTAACTTAGAAACACATTGTGTTTTTATTTTATGACCATTTTAGCTACCTCATAATTTCATGATATTTATTTCTCTAGTAAGACAATCTGTCTTTTAGAAAAGGTAGTAAAATAAATCATGAAGTGAACAAAAGTGTATCCTTTAATTGCTCACCATTGCTGTGCAAACGTACTTTAAAATATTAGCAAGAAACCGTAACTATGGGTGGCACATGGGGCTTGGTACCACACAGAGTAATAGGAGGAAAGAAATCTTACTGGGAACAGATATCTTTATGATCTCCATCTCCAGAGGTTGTGACAGTCCTACATACCTCCTTCCAAAAGAGACATTCCACAAAATAAATTTAAATTCTGCCTTAACTGCAGCCTTACCATATGAGCTCAGGCAAATCAACTTACTTCTCTATGCTAGATTCTTTATCTGAAATTTTGAAATGGAGAGCTAATACTGTCCTACTACAAGAGGATTCCTGGGAAACATTAATAGAAGCATATGGAACTCCTCGAATCCGGATGAGACCTAGGCTGTGATGACTGCACCTGAGACAAGTAAAGCTGTCTCGCCTGCTCTGCCCTGTGCTGTCCTCTACTTAGGAAAGATGAGAAATAGTTTCAACAGAAATAACAGCTCCTTAGACTTGTTCTCATTCAGCAATTCTGTGGAATGAAGTTCTTTGTAGGTCTTAAAGTAATGATTATGTACTAAATGACCTTAAAAGTGCAATGCCACCCACTTCATGGGAGAACATATTTGCCAATGTTATATCCGATAAGGGTTTAATCTCCAAAATTTATAGGGAACTCATACAACTTAATAAAAGGAAGAGAAACAATCCAATCAAAAAATGGGCAAAGGACCTAAACAGACACCTTTCGAAATAGGATATACAGAAGGCTAAGAGACATATGAAAACATGCTCACAGTTACTGATCATCTGAGAGATGCAAATCAAAACGACAATGAGGTACCATCTCACACCTGTCAGAATGGCTATCATCAACAAATCAACAAACAACAAGTGCTGGCAAGGATGTGGAGAAAGGAACTCTCATACACTGCTGGTGGGAATGCAGACTGGTGCAGCCACTGTGGAAAACAGTATGGAGTTTCCTCAAAAAATTAAAAATGGAACTCCCATTTGACCCAGTAATCCCACTTCTAGGACTATATCCCAAGAAACCAGAAACACCAATCAGAAAGGATATATGCACCTGTATGTTCATAGCAGCACAATTTACAATAGCTAAGATTTGGGAACAGCCTAAGTGTCCATCAGCAGATGGGTGGATTAAAAAACTGTGGTACATATACACAATGTAATACTACGCTGCTGTAAAAAAGAAGGAACTCTTACCATTTGCAACAGCATGGATGGAACTGAACGTGGCTCTTCCACAAAATACCACGTGTGGGCGCGCATGTACAGTGCGTTTGAAACTTTGTGGCCCATGCGCAGAAGTTGGTATTTTGTGCAAGAGCCGCACTGAAGGGGCCAAAGAGCTGCAGGTGGCTTGCGAGCCGCAGTTTACCGACCACTGTGCTAAGTGAAATAAGCTAGTTGGAGAAAGATGAATATCACATGATCCCACTCATTTGTGGAATATAATGAACAACATAAACTGATGAACTAAATAAAATAGATCCATAGACAGACCATCCAACCTCAGAGGGAAGGCCGGGACGGGGGCGGGGAGGCGGGGGGGGGGGGGGGGAGGGGGGATAAGCGATCAACCAAAGGACTTGTATGCGTGCATATAAGCAGAACCCATGGACACTGACAGTAGGGGGGTGAGGGCATGTGCTGGGGGGTTGGGGGGGCGGTGTTAAAGAAATGAATGGTGGTGGGAACTACCAGGGAGAGGTCAATGGGGGGAAAAAGGAGACATATGTAATACTTTAAACAATAAAGAATTAAAAAAAAAAGTGCAATGCCAGGTAGGAAAGAGACCATATTAAAGACTTAAAATCAGCAACCTCAGGATTACACAGGCATTTCCTCCTAGTGAGGTGAATGAGTCAGAGGCAAGTTTAAAAAAACAACAACAAAGAATGAAAAGTGGTGCCCTCAAAGACAAGGAAGTGTGTGTGTGTTTTCCTCTTACGACAGATTCTGGAGTTGAAAGCTATCCTGGGAATGCTCTGTTCACACATGACGGGGAAATCTGCTCTGTCTCAGAATTTTGGCTGCACTGGTTTCTGAAGACCTACATTTCTTGCCTCCTTTCAGAAAAAGGAGAACTGGTTGTAAATCTGATCTCTTTGTCATGTCATGTCGTCTTAAGTGACAAAGCATGGGGAGCAGTCAGTATCAGTTGAGATACAGACACCATGACAGGTAGGTTGTGGGAGAAACAACCCCAGGCAGAACAAAAACTCTCGGCAGCTACATAACTTCCTCTAGAAATGTGAAAGGTCAGATCAGATCTCTAAACGCTCCCAGGAAGTTTACTATGACACATGTTCCCTTGCAGACACTATGTTGAAGAAAAAAAAGAAGAGAAAACTGCCATACCTGCTATTAGCATTATTAAATTTAAAATTCTGGCTTATCTCATCCTAGCTACCTCATAATTTCAAGCAAGAATGCTGGGGAATCCTAGCCGGTTTGGCTCAGTGGATAGAGTGTTGGCCTGCTGATTGAAGTGTCCTGGATTCGATTCCCGGTCAGGGCACACGCCCGGGTTGCAGGCTTGATCCCCAGTAGGGAACGTGCCGGAGACAGCTGATCAATGATTCTCTCTCTCATCATTGATGTTTCTATCTCTCTCCCTCTGCCTTCCTCTCTGAAATCAATATATATATATATATATATATATATATATATATATATATATATATATAAAAGAATGCTAGGAAAACAAATCCAATAGGTTTTCTCAGACTCACTGATTCACCCATAAATGGTTTTTGTTTTCTTTTTCCATGAGAATCAACAAGGACAACTGTTTGTAACTCTTACTAAAAACTGTGTGGACAATTACAAGCCATATATTAGATGTGACAGCATCCAGTGGACAAATGAGAAAACATAATTCATTTTCTCCTCTCCCTTCTATGATGTTGGAGCTACAGAGCTTAATAGGTCTATCTTTATTATGTATGTTGAGTGGTGGCTCTGTAAAAAAATTCTGGTAAACAGTGGGTGGATACCTAACAAGTTTATTATTAGGTATTTTCAGTAGTTCAAACTTGAAATATCATCAGCTAATTCACTATTTATTTAATTCTATGTGCTAGACTTTTGGGCCAGGGTATGAAAATGAAGAAAAGGATCAGTCTCTGTTCTCAACGAGCTAGAAAAATCTTACAGGAGAGTTATTTCCTGTATACAAATAACTATAAAGGCAAGTCACAGGGGCTGAAGGAGAGGCACATTACTTGTAATTAAGGGATCAGGTAAGGCAGAAGTGGGCCTTGAAGGATGGGTAAGATTAGGGCTTTTTTGGCCTGGAGGGGGCAGGGTAATGGGGAAGAGCTGCAGAAAACAACATGAGCAAGTCCATGGAACCAGGAAAGCAGGATGTATGTGGCAAAGAAAACAGGCTATTTATAACAGCAGCATCATATATCACAGTTGGTACAATTTCCATTGACTTTGCAAAAGGCAGAATGAATTAAAGTTCTTAGGTGGTAAATGAGCTAAAATTCACCACACCCTCTGGCAGTGAATTAGCTTCACTCAATTCTGCATACTTGGTTGCAGGATTTTGAAGCCTATAATAAGTTAACCAGTATTAATTCTTCTTACAAAAATAAATGCAGATAAGTTACCTACTAGCATATTAAAATGCTATAAAAACTGGGTCTTTAAGACTTTATTTTTAAGCAGATAGCTCACTAATTCTTATGAAGAATGTGATAAAGCAAAAACCCTTCACGCAGGTAGCATATGCTGGATAGTCCACAGGAGGGTACTAATGCAGGATTTCTTTTCCTTCAAAATCTGAACTCCATGAAAACTGCTTTAAACTGGTAAGTTATACATCTACAGAAATTTAGGTTAAAGATCACAGATTAAAGAAGTTATAAAAGGGGATAGTATTTAGGTAAATAGATGCTATAAATATAGAAACATTGTGGGGACAACAATGTTTCTATATTTATACAGGATAATTGTTCTAAACACTGGAACAGATGTTAAAGTTCATGTATGTACACTGTTTGGAAATTCCTCCATTTTTTTCTATGGTGGGGAAACTTTCAAATACATACTATAGAGAAACTGCATACAATTCTATGCTTTCCTAAATATTAAAGTCTGACTTCTATATAATAATTGTTCATTATTTCTAAAGTTTTGGGCCAACAATTTTAAATGGGCATGTGTTTCAGTAAATTAAAAAAAACACCAGGGTTCAGAAATGCTGGGTTTGATGCTTAATTATATTTGGTAAATATCAGTACCACTGTTAGTGGCATACCTGTAAGCATCTCATGAAAATGAAGTTTAATAGCCGAAACCGGTTTGGCTCAGTGGATAGAGCGTCAGCCTGCGGACTGAAGGGTCCCAGGTTCGATTCCGGTCAAGGGCATGTACCTGGGTTGCGGGCACATCCCCAGTAGGAGATGTGCAGGAGGCGGCTGATCGATGTTTCTCTCTCATCGATGTTTCTAACTCTCTATCTCTCTCCCTTCCTCTCTGTAAAAAATCAATAAAATATATTAAAAAAAAATGAAGTTTAATAAATATAATCTTCCATTGATCTTATGATTTTCTAATGAGAAAAATAATAGTGAGTGAAGAATACTAAAAATAAAGTAAAATTATACATATCAAAAATATAATAGAACAATGCAGATTGCTTAGTCAAAAATATCTTTACGAGATGTTACTTTTTAATTTGCAAATTAGTGAAGTTGAAGAATAAAGTATTTAGAAAATACTTCAGAATAATAGTAAGTACTTGGGAAAATCCACTATTGTGAATATTACAGATTCATTATCTATATTTTGCTTATATTGTTATTAAAATTTATTTTCTAATGTGGTCATTAGAGAAGATACTAATTATTGCCTCATGAAATATCATTTTCTGTGACTTCATATTTTCTAATGAAAAAAGTCCGTTTTTAAGTGTTGAGCATTTCAGAGACTTTAGACTTAAAAGCATTATAAGATCATTTAACAGATTCCATTTTAGTTTAAAAATGATAAAGTGTGTTGTTACTGAAGAATGAGTGTGTTAAAACAACCCATTCAATTATACTTGAAAGTTGTCAAAATAACAAACCAATAAATGTGGAAAAAAGACTACATATTCCAAAACTGCTGAAATAAAATAGTTAATCAAAACTAGAAGAGCTAGCTTATCTTTTGCAGTCAACTTGAGAGTAGGCAATTAAAAAAAAAAATCTATTGCCGAAACCGGTTTGGCTCAGTGGATAGAGCGTCGGCTTGCGGACTGAAAGGTCCCAGGTTCGATTCCGGTTGGGGGCATGTGCCTGGGTTGCGGGCACATCCCCAGTGGGAGATGTGCGGGAGGCAGCTGATCGATGTTTCTCTCTCATCGATGTTTCTAGCTCTCTGTCTCTCTCCCTTCCTCTCTGTAAAAAATCAATAAAATATATATTTAAAAAAAAAATCTATTAAGTTTTCCTTCCCAGCACCCTTGAAATGATAGTGGCAATATAAAACTACCTATAAAAGAGAAGACTTTATTAAGTGGCATTGTAGGGAGAGAGATGATGAGCAGTTGCTATAAGAACATATGTACCTAACAAATGGTAGTCAATAAATGATTTCTAGATTAATACAAATGTGGAACAATTATGAGCAAAATAATTTTGTACTAATTGATACATTTTTAGCTATAAAGTTTTTATAAGTAGGAAAATTTTGTAAGCATAGTGATTATTTTTAAGCTGAATGAATCAGTGTTCAAAGGTAACAGAATACATTACTTGTGCAGGATTACTGTGGAAATAAATACAAAAAACATTGTCAAAGAAAAATTCAATGCTGAAATTAATTCAGTACCAGCAATGAGTTTTTAAACCTAGAAAATGTTACAGCATACATTTCTACTAGAGGGTACCAGCATTTATTTAAGGGCTAGCAGATGTTAGATTATTTTCTAAACTAGTTAAATACAATGTAAAAACAGCCATCCATTTTAAAAAGTATTTATGAATGAGTTCTTTCTAAAAGAACTAAAAAAGTATTCCCTTTTCCTAATTATTTTCTTTTAATGTTATTGTATGGGATCCAATAATAGTCTTGGGATAATCTGAACTATTAGACACGACAACTTTAGAAAAGATCTGTTTCAAGTTATTAGTTTCTTGGGCTTGAAGTTAAGCTCTGGGGAAAAATTTCAAGACAATTGAATTTTCTCTCTTGACATAAGTACCATAAAATAAGAATAAATTTCCCTGGCTGGGTAGTTCAGTTGGTTAGAGCGTTGCCCCAATATGCCAAGGTTGCAGGTTCAATCTCCAGTCAGGGTACATACAAAAAGCAACCAATCAATGCATGAGTAAGTAGACCAACAAACTGACATTCCTTCCTCAAATTATTCAATAAATACAAAATTTAAAAAAGAATAAATTTCAATAAACAAATATTAATAGGCAAAAGCATGCGAAAGTAATGCTAAGATAAAGGTCTTTTAGAAAAGGGTCACTATATACCTACCAACTTTCTTCCCAGTAATAGAAACAAATCAAGAGAGGAGGGAGATGATAGTAGGTAAAGAAAATATATAGGAGATCCTATCTTATATAATAAAAGGGTAATATGCAAATTGACCCTAACAGCAAAACGACCAGGAATGACTGGTTGATATGATGCGCACTGATCACCAGGGGGCAGACGCTCAATGCAGGAGCTGCCCCCTGGTGGTTAGTGCACTCCCATAGGGGGAGCGCCACTCAGCCACAAGCCAGGCTGACAGCTGCGAGCGCAGCTCCTCAGCAGCGCTAAGGATGTCCAACTGCAGGCTAGGCCCCAGGAGCAGGCCTAAGCCGTCAGTCAGACATACCCTGAGGGCTCCCGGGCTGCCAGAGGGATGTCTGACTGCCAGCTTAGGCCAGATCTCCGGGGGAGAGGGCCTAAGCTGGCAGGTGGACATCCCCCAAGGGGTCCCAGACTGTGAGAGGGCACAGGCCGGGCTGAGGGACCCCCCTGAGCACACAAATTTTTGTGCACTGGGCCTCTAGTTAATATATAAGCAGCATACTGTAAAAAGTGAAACCCTGTGTTCAAGGCTGTCCTTAGTAACCTATAAAACATTTTGTAGGCTTATGTAAGGTGATATAGATCCATAACTTGCACTGTTAAAGTTCTGAACACTTCTACTTACTTTTACCCAACACCTATAAGAATCTCATTTAATCCTAGCCACTGTATTGCCTTGCAAAAGCACGGTCTTTGACCTTCAGCATTCATGCAAGAACCCTAGTCTCTCAGCAAAACTAAGGAGTTCTGTTGCTGAGAGAGTTTTGGTTTCTTCACTAAAAAACCAGGCTCTGATACATTTTTTAAAAGTGTAAGCACCACTTACTGCCTTTCATTGCATTGAAATCCTAAGGCTGTGTAGTATAGGGAATCAGGAAAACAGTTTTGGGTGCCAAATCTACTAAATATCTTTTATTTTTTATTTATTTATTTAAATAGATTTTTATTGATTTCAGAGAGGAAGGGAGAGGGAGAGAGAGATAGAAACATGAATGATGAGAGAGAATCATTGACCGGCTGCCTTCTACACGACCCCTACTGGGGATTGAGCCCATAACCTAGGTATGTGCCCTTGACCAGAATTGAATCTGGGGACCCTTTAGTACACAGGCTGATGCTCTATCCACTGAGCCAAATTGGCTAGGACTAAATCTCTTTTAGACAAGTCGCTTAACCAAGTGGATGCCACTTAAAAAAAAATATATCTGAAGTGAAGGGCTGAACGGCTTTAATATTATAATTAAGTTTGAACATTAATAGAGCACCCACTGTGTGCTCTACAATGGCAAGGCAATGAGGATTCACACATATATAAATTGTACCTCTCATAATTCAAGTCAAACTCATTTTTTTTCTTGTAGTGAAGGTTAAACAAGTAAATTACCAAACATCATGGAACTCTTAGAGCATTCTAACTGATGAGTTTATAATAGTTCGGATATTAACTCAAATATTCTGACCCAGGTAGATACACATATGCACATGCATATGTATGAATGCTAAGTAGCCGTGGAAGAAACTGGAAAAATGCAAAGGGATGCCACTAATGTCAGGTGACTATGTTAAAGGTGCAGTAAAGATCCAGATTACCTTCACTGAAAGGCAAGGGGCTGTACTTCAGTGAAAGAGGATAGAAAAAGAAAGATTGCTTCAAATCTTATTGCTACAGTTTGAATTCATGGATAGGAAAAATATCCCTGACCATAAATTTCAGTCATTGTAAAAATCAGATATTTGGGGAAAAGAAATAAAACAAAAGCTCAGAGCCTACCAATCCCAGTTGAATATCCTTCATTTTAGTCAGTCTTTCTCAACTAGGGTTCTGGGAGAGAATTAAGCCTAACACCTTGAAGTATCTGTAGAGTAAATAATAAACAATTTCTTTCCTATGCATCTAGAATTATAATAGTTATGTTAGATCCTTGGAGAAAATAATTTTCTGTGTTCTGTTGATTAGAATAGAAATTCTGGTTGAACTCATTATGTTGCCAGCACTTAATAGCTGCTTACCACTGCAAACGGAAGAGGTGATGTTGTACAGAAAAGGATAAAACTGCATACAGCGAATCAACTTCAGGCTGCTTTCACACTCTGGGCATTTTGTAGTCAATTTCAAAGCCTGTCTAAAGGCCTCAAGTGCCCCACTGATATTCTTCAGAGCAAGGTAAGCATTCCCCAGGCTCAAAAAGGTCAGGGGCTGAAAAAAATCAGCAAAATGTTAATGAATTAATATTTCTGAGAGTTGCAAAACACCTTTACATTATAGGTCTTTTGGCTTTTTTTAAAGGTTACCCCATAAAAGCTAATGTCTAACTGCCCACTTCATTCACACCAGCCAATTCTAAACTATATAACACAAATATAAATTTATCTTTTACCTTTATACTAAGATAAAAAATACATAGTGTAATGTATACTAGTCTTAAGTGTATAGATCAATGATGTTTTGTAACCACCACTCATTTCAAGATATAGAACATTTAGAACAGTTCTAGGGCAACTGAACCCCAATCCCAGAGGTAATGATCATTGTGATGTTGTGACTTCTATCACAATAGATTTGCTCTGCCTGTTCTTAAATTTCATATAAATGGAATAAATAGCATGTTCTCTTATGTGTATGTATACAATATGTACCTTTTTGTAGCTTCCTTCACTCAACACAAAACTAAGTTTCAAGAAATTGAATGTTTTTTGTGTATCAGTTCATTCTTTTTAAAATGATATATAATGTTCCAGCATGTGGATATATTACAGTTTGTTCACCTATTCTCCTACTGGACTGTATCCAGTTTTTGGCTATTATGAAAAAAGCTATTATCAACATTCTTATAAAAGTCTTTTGAGAGGCATATGTACTCATTTTCCTTGGGTATATACTTAGCAGTGGGCTTAAGAGGGGGAGGGGAGATATTTAGTTTTAACCAAATAGTTTTTCAAAGTGGATGTACAAATTTATACTCCTAACAGTCAATACCAATTCACTGACTTGGTACGGTCAGTCTTTTTAACTTAGCTATTTTAATGAGCTGATGGTGGCATCTCACTGTGGTTTTAATGTGCATTTCCTTAATTAGTAATGATGAATATTTTTTCATTTGGATATCCTCATTTCTGAAGTACGTGCTGTTTTCCCCATTTTAAACAACATTATCTTTTCCTTATGGATTTGAAGGACTTCTTTATATATATATATATTAGAGGCCCGATACGTGAAATTCATGCAAAAGTAGGCCTTCCTTCCCCTAGCTGCCGGCACCGGCTTCCCTCTGGCACCTGAGATTTGGGCTTCCCTCTGGCGCCCAGGACCCAGGCTTCCCTCGCAGCTCCACCTTTGTCTGGAAAGATCAGGTCTAATTAGCATATTACGCTTTTATTACTATAGATATATCTACAAGGTATGAGACCTTTTTTGCAAATACTTAGTGCAAATATCTTCTCAGTCTGTGATTTGCCTTTTTACTCTCTTAATGGTATCTTTTGATAAACAGATATTCTTAATTTTAATGAAGTTTAGTTTTTATATATTTTCTTAAGTTACAGTCAGTGTTTTTTGAAATCTTTGCATACTGTAAGATCATAAAGACTTCTCCTATATTTTTATTAAGAATCTTTATTGTTTCATCTTTCACATTTTGATACATGATCCATCTCAAATTACTTTTGTGTACAACGTGGGGTAGGAGTCAAGGTTCATTTCTTTTCCCACAGGGGTTATCCTGCCCTCCCCCCACTGAACTACAGGTATGCCCTTGTCATAAATCAGGTGACCATATCCATAGGGCCTACTTCTAATTTCTCTATTGTTGTTCTGTTGATATATTTGAGTATATTTGTGCCAATACCATACTGACTTAATTATACCAAGTCCTGAAATTTGTTATAAGCCTTCCAACTCTGTTTTTTTCTCCTTCTCACCCCCCAATTTTTTGGCTATTCTAGATCTATTTCTACGTAGATTTTAGAATGAACTTGTCAATTTATACACACATTATACATGTAATTGCTGAGAGAAAAGCAACACCTATGAAGTGAATCTATAAATCAATTTGGAGAGAACTTACATCTTAATATTGACTCTTCCAATCCATAAACACGATGTATATCACCACTTACTTTAGAACTTCTTCCTCTTAATGCTTTGTAATCAGTATAAAAAATATTTTATTTATTTCTAGTTATCAGGTTTTTTTCCAATTATTTGTTGGGACTTTGTTTTTAAAAGTACCCCAAAGTATCCAGTTTAGGTTGTTTTAGCTAAAACATACCTATAATTAATATTTTTGTAATTTGCTTGTATACAAACCATTTATTCTACACTTATTTTATGAAAAATATTTTTAAAGATCTAAGAATGTTTTATTCTCAAATTGCACAATATATCCCTATGAAAAGCAACACCTATGATTTATCCAACTACTTGCTTCTGATTCAGGCTGTTAGGTCATCTAAAATGTCTCACTTAACCAAGCCAAGGTGTACAAAAAGATTCGATTAAAGAGGCTCAATACGTAATTTTCAAATTACATTTAAAGTATTACTTAGTGGTTCAGGCTCAGCTAAAATTAAAATTAAACCCCATACCTTGATTTCAAAATTGTATTGATATTTTGCATAAGAAAACAGTGTTATGATTATTGCTATGACCACATGAATTCATCCAGAAAATAATTACTGAATATGTGCTAATGTTTCAGACATTGTTTTAGACACTGGGGATACAGCAGGAAATAATAAAGATAAATCCCCGCCTTTGTGGATCGTACAGTCTAATATTATACAACTATGAAGAAAATGTGATGGAGAAAAGTAAGCAGGGAAGAGACAGAAGTAATACTAGAATGGGGAAGGGAGTGCCATTTTTTTTTATTTTTTTAGTTATTTATTGATTTGGGGGAGAGAAACGTTGATTCGTTGTTCCACCTATCCATGCATTAATTGGCTGTTTCTTATATGTGCCCTGTCCAGGGATGGAATCCGCAACCTTGGTATATCAGATTGGTATGATCTAACCAATTTACCTATCCTGCCAGGGTGGGAGTGCCATTTTATTTTTTATTTTTATTTATTTTTTTAAAAATATATTTTATTGATTTTTTACAGAGAGGAAGGGAGAGGGATAGAGAGTTAGAAACATCGACGAGAGAAACATCGATCAGCTGCCTCCCGCACTCCCCCTACTGGGGATGTGCCTGCAACCAAAGTACATGCCCTTGACTGGAATCGAACCTGGGACCCTTGAGTCCGCAGGATGACATGACACTCTATCTACTGAGCCAAACCGGTTAGGGCAGGGAGTGCCACTTTAAATAGAGTAGTAAGGGAAGGGCTTACCGAAAAGTTAGTATTTCTAAAAAACGTTAAGATATGGAGGAGCAAGCTATGAAGAAATCTTGGTGGGAGCTGAAGTATTTTCCAAGTGGAGAGAACAGGAAGTGCAAGGGTCCTGAGGTGGGAGCATGCTAACATGTTCAAGGAAATGCAAGGAGGCAAGTGAGGCTAGAACAGAATGAGTAAAGGATTCAAAAAAGAAAAAAGGTCACAGTCACGTAGGATCTTCTTCACCATTATTAATTCTTGTCTTTTACTGTGAGTTACATGGAGAACCACTGCAGAGATTTGAAGAGATGAATGACATCTGTTTTTGTTTTTGTTTTCATAAAATCTGACTGATTGCTGCATTGTGAAGACTATCACGGGACAAAGGCCAAAAGCAGAGAAGGCAGTTAGGAGGCCACTGAAATAATCCAGAAAAAAGATAATGGTGGTTTAAATTAGACAGCAGTGGAGATTATGATAAGTAGTGAAATTGTAGGTATATTTTGAAAATAGAATTAGCAAGGTTAGCTAATAGATTGGATTTGCCCTAAGAGGTGGAGAAAGGTATAACAGATGGCTCCAAGTTTTTGTCCTGAGGACCTGGTTTTACTGTTTCCTCAAATGGGGAAGACGGAGAACAAATTGGAACAATTTTAAGAAGCTTAGTTTGGCCTTTAGTTTTTGATTGTGTTTTAAACACTGAAGTGGAGATCTCAAGTAAGCTGTTGGGTAAAGGAGTCTGGAGTTCAGAACAAAGGTGATAGGTGATTCAATAGGGAAAGGATAGTGTTCTCAAGATATGGTGCTGGAACAACTGGATATCTATGTGGATATGAACTTTGATTAGTGAACTCTGATCCCTACCTCACATCATAAAGAAAATTTAACTTGAAATAGATCATAATACATCTAAAAGATAACATAGGGAAAGATTTTTGTTTACTTGAGTTAATTATATAAAGACAAGTCATAGAAAACAAAAACTAAACAGAACTAATTTTTTTTCAAATGTCTTATGGGGACACCTTATATCTAACAACAGAAATGAAAAGAAAAAAGATGGACAAATTTAAGGGCAATTTTTAAAAGCTAAGACAAAAAGGCCAAGAGAGAAAATATTTTAACATGACAGATAAAGCTAAAGACTATTGTATGAGTTCATATAAGATTAAAAACAACTAAATTCTAACAAAATGAGCAACATGCATACATGCACTTTTACTTTAAAACTTAAAAGATAAATTTATGTTAGTGAAGTGAAAAAATTTAAAGGACACTTGTTATACAAATGTAAATTCAGAGGCACTGTAACTTGGCTAAAGATGTGAGCTCTGTGGTCTCTCTCCCTGAGTTCAAATCTGAGCTCTGATTTTTGATATATCTCTTATCGAGTTTCTTTACCTATCAAATGGGAAAATCCTATCGCATAGAGTGTTGTGAGGATCAAATGAGTTATTTTATGTGTAGTGCTCATTATGGTACCTGGCTCTAGTACACAAACAGTAAAAGTTAGCAGTTATTTTAACTGCCCAATTCTGGTGAAGATACAGATGAAATGAATATTGTTAAATCTTAATTATGGCAATGTATATTGGCCCAAGTCTTTTGGTGGACTGCTTGGCATTTTGTATTATAGTCATTAAAATATTTATTCTCTTCTTAACTTACTAATTTCAGTGCTAGCTACCTTTACTAAGAAAATTATCTGGGATACAGAAAAGGCCTCATGCAGAAAACCATATTCACAATAGCTAAACTCTATCAGTAACCTAAACATCCAACAATGGAACAGTAAGCTGTGATATACCAATTCACTGAATCTTTATAGAACCATTTACATTGATGGCTATAAAAACTTATGCAGTAATAAATTATTTTTATACAATAAGTTTTAAATATCACCAGTACAGTAGAGTTGCAATACTATGAAATATTTACATAGGAGAAAAGCTTAACAAGGAAATACTTCCAAATGTTGACAGCTGGGGATGGGGTACTGATTAAGTTTTATTTGGGATTATCTACCCTGATTAGTTTTTTGTTTTTTTTTTCTTGTTTCAGTACACAGTTTATAACAACTGATATTTTAGTATCATATTCAAAAGTGGAAAGGCAAGTAATCTCTAAAGGAGCTCTCTTTTCTTCAGAAGAATACTACCTAATTGCCTTGGCTGGTGGCAGCAGAAAGTGAAAAGTAGCAAGGGGAACACAGCTGTATCAGCCTTCCATTTGTAGGCCAATTCATCACATCTCATATAGAGCATCTGTTCCCACTGTTCCCACGACACATGGCACATGATAAATGTTCAAGAGATATTTGACGTACTTCTTCAGCAACTTGACTTGTTGTGTAGTATAGTGATTGTAAACTTTTGCTTAAAATCCAGCTATGGATTTCAAAGGACACTCTTAACAAGGCAATATTTCTTCTCATACTTAAAAAATTAGTTCTGGGATATCTCAAAGAAAACTTAACGACTCATGCACTCTGTTTCTAAAAATTTCTTTGGATAGAAAACCTACAAACGTTTAGACACTAGTTATAAAAGCAATTTAATTACATATTTATTATAACTGCATTTTATCAAACTTAAGATGATATCAATTGTAACATATATCCTTATTTCTGAGATGTTAAAATATGAAAAAAAAAGAAGTGGCTTCTAAGAAACTATGAAATATAGTAATTAACTGCAAAGCAGTGATGTCACTCCATGGACTGCATGTGGCAGGTTCAAGACATGAATATCAATCCACCTCTGTTCTTTTTCTTTTTTTTAAAATATATGTTATTGATTTTAGAGAGGAAGGGAGAGGGAGATAGAAACATCAATGATGAGAGAGAATCATTGATTGGCTGCCTCCAGCACGCCCCCTACTGGGAATCAAGCCCGCAACCCAGTCATGTGCCCTTGGCCGGAATCGAACCTGGGACCTTTCAGTCTGCAGGCTGATGCTCTATCCATTGAGCAAAACCAGCTAGGGCTCCACCTCTGTTCTTATCAAAATAACTTTTAACTAGTGCTCTGGCCTGGTTGGTATAAAGAGATCTGTCAATTAAAGTTGTAAAACAGTATAAAATTAAGCAGCGTGCATGTTGCGATGAGTAGGACAAAGAAAAGCCAGATGTTTCAGACTGACATAAAAAAGTGGCAGTATATTTTTAGCAGCTATGTCATTCTTATTTAAGTGTAATTTTCTAAAAAAAGATGAACTGCATAATTATAAATTTCACTCATTTAAAATAAAGAAATAAACACATCAAAAATAAAACAAAATCTGTTTCATGCCCTCTCGAAATATGCAACTTCTTCTCTGAATCTGAGTTACCCCCACATAGCATATGTGATTACAAAGGAACCTAAAACCTCACCTCCGAGCTATTGATGGCCAAAGCTTGGAGTAGCAGCTTAGCAGCATCGAGATGAAGGCCATAGTGAATCAAAAGGTTGGCCAAGTTCACAAGAGGAATGTCCTGGTACTGAAGTGGAGCCAAATTCAAAGCCCTCTGAAGACAAGCAATAGCGAAAGTGCTATTTCCTACCGCCCTCCAGTAGAGTCCAGCTTCATTGAGTATCAGCCAGACAGGAGCATTTGGCTGAAAAAAACCCCAAATACTTCAGTTAGTACAAGAATACAGCACTTGTTCTAAAAAAGATTTTCAATATATGCATTTCATTCTTTTAAATAAAATTTAAAATATGTTTTTATTGATTTCAGAGAGAAGGGAGAGAGAGAGAGAGAGAGAGAGAGAGAGAGATAAGTATCAATGATGAGAGAGTCATCCATCGGCTGCCTCCTGCATGCCCCCTACTGGGGAGCAAGCTCCCAGCCCGGGCTTGTGCTCTGAATGGGAATTGAACCCTGACCTCCTGGTTCATGGGTCGATGATCAACCACTAAGGCACACCGGCCTGGCAATTTTGTTTTTGTTTTAGAGAACACTTGTCTAAAGGCACTTTCTACCTTTTTAATTTTTATTTTATTTATTTATTTTTAATTGAATTTACTGGAGTGATACTGGTTAATAAAATTATACAGGTTTCATGTATATAATTCCACAATACATCATCTGTATATTTATTGTATTGTGTGTATACTAGCCCAAGTCATGCATTTTAATTTTTACTTAACAGTTAGCAAGCACTTAAATTTCAGCTGTCTGAAGTAAGTGACTCACCTTATTAATAGCATGAAATAAGAAAGACCCAATTTCTTCTTCTGGGATAGTATAGTTATTAATACGGGAAAGCAAAATCTGAAAACAACAAAAGGAAGATTGACTCAATTGAATATAACAGGAAAGACATTTGAAAAGAATTTCTATAGATAGCAGTCTCTACTTGAGCTCCTCAGGAACAGCTAATTTGAATAGATATTTATAATCATGTAACAATGAGGTTATAGAAATACCAACAGGTGTTGACCTGCTCACTTGTATGCCCTAGTTTCCTATAACTAAAAAGTGTTAAACACCAGATCCTCAGTTAGTCTACTTTATGTTCTTGCAGCATTCATATAACTGTAAGCAACTCCAAGGCAGGAATCATGGTCTATTTATCTTTGCATTCCTAGCACTCTAAACAGTGCCTAGCACATAATGTTGTTGTTTTTTTTTTGCCTCAGTAAATGTTTGTTAAATGTAAGTAGTAACTGTTTGCAGTTTTAAAATTAATTTTTAAAAAAAGGTCATTGTGATGGTCTGTTTTCTCTGTAAAAAGGTTATCTTTTCATTTGTATCTATGGAATGGTATGTAATACAGAATTTATAGTCAGTAATAAAACATTCCTAGTTACACATAACTAAGAGAATTAAAGAAAACAACATAACGTAACTTATTTATAAAAATGTTTGTGTGTGGTTATCACGTTCATACAAATTCCTAAGAACCTCAAATAAGCCCAAAACAGAGTTCACAAAGCCAAGAAAGAGAATCAAGCTTCCAATTTATACAAACTTCTGGAGGATACAAAGCTAAACCGAAGTGGTCAGAATGGCCTCCATCAGGTCAACAGAGAGTTCTGAGTTACTCATGCTTGCAGACTTCTCAGCAAGAGGAACAGGGCTTAGGTGGCTATGTCAGCAGCAGCCGGGAGGAATACCTTCCTGGCACCCATTCAATAGTATGACTGATTTCTTTAAGAGTTCAACAATTCTTTAACTCTATCCTTTAGTTTTATAAAGTTAAAGATCAACAACTGACTTCTATCAAATTTCTGTTCCATCTAAGATGCTTGTGAAGTCACCCAGAATGGACGGCAATAAACACCAGCCTAAGTGAGCCTTACTTTTCGTGCATGGTCATCTGGCATTTTGGCTTTCAGATCCATGCGGACCTCTAATTCTTTGACTAAGTAGGACAGAGTCTGGCTTTTTCTGAAGTCAGTTATGGAACAGTCAGGGGTTTGGGCCTCTTCTTCTGAAGAATAATCATCACTGTTGAGTTCGTGGATCCTGGCACAAGAAAAAGGAACAAGTTTCATATTTTCAAAGTTTGGGTGATGTCAAGATAAAGACTTAACCTTTCAAGTCCAAGGCTGGTGCTCTCAAAGAACTGCCAGATGACAATTATGCAGAATCAAGTGCTTTGCCAATCCATCAGCACTTGCCTGAGTCCTTTGTTTTCCGGAGGAAGAAAATAGGTTGGCAATTCTCCGCCAACAGGGACTCTAGGATAGCTTTCTGCACAATCTGCTCTTTTAGGCCACAGAATATTCTGTTTGTCCTAATAAAAAAAGAAAGTTCCTCATCAATTTCTTTGGATTCAATATTTCAACATGCTAAATGAACTTTTAAAAAGAACACAAATATACTAGGATAATTAAACAATAGCACTTTAAGATAAATGCAGACATTTTGGTTGATTCTATAATATTCCCTTGACTGCAGGTTATTAGTCTAAATCAGTAATTCTACCTGCTTTACCACAGACTGGTTCAAGGTTGGGCAGGCCTAAGTCAGCTGAGCCAATGAGACACAAGGAGAGGCTTGCTTGGGGCTCTGGGAAGAGAAGCCAGTCTGAGTTTCTCAGGCCCCATAAGAACAAAAAACGTGTTGCTCTAGTTGCTGCTGGCTGTCACCTCATGAACAAGACAAGCTTTCGGATGAAACCAACACTGTGATGGCAAATTTAAGAAAAAGGAATGAAATGGGTCACTGGTGACATCACTGGACCATTGCATCAACCAAATCCAAATTCTGCCCTATCTCTGGAGTTCCTATAACATGAGGCAAATTTTCTTTTGTTAAAGCCAATCTGAGGGGAAATTTGTGATTTGTACCTGAAAGCACACATATACTTATAAAACGGGCACAGAAAACTATTTTTCCTTGAACTAAAACCTCTTCTTTGCCAATACCAATGTTTAACAATTATTATTGATTTGTAAAATGTTCATTTTTCTAAATATAAAGGCTTATTAAACTTATATCCCAAAGCTATCAAACTTTGGGGGAATTTATAGTACATATAACTAAATCTAAGTGGCTATATCAATTCTGTTAGAATAAAAACAATTGAATTCTGAAAATTTAATAGTGAATAAAAAATACGTGGTCTCTGTCCTTATATCTTGGTATTTCCATTGACTAAATTTCTTAGCCTAGAAATATTTCTTTATGAACTTGTTTATTATCTGTATCTTCTGCTAGAATGTAAGCTCCAGCAGAGCAAGGAATTGGCGTACTATTTTGATAGCAGTAGCCTGGTACACAGTTGGAAGCTCAATAAAAGCATGCTGATTATAAAAGTAAATACAGGCATATGTTTAAGTCAAGTTTAGAAACTTGTTAGAGTTGGAAACCATACCCAGAGCTCAGGGCAGACCCAGTGTCTTACTTATCGACTACCTAGCCAAAGCCTTCCATTTAATAGGAGTTTAATAAGTGCTTGCTAAACTAAGCTGAACTGTGACGAGGCCATATTAATCAGTGAAGTTGAGAGCCACCGCTTTAAAAGAGCTTGTCTGTCTGAGAAAATGTCTCCATCATCCTCTATTAACTTACCCTATATGCATCAGAGTCCCTGCCCCAGATCCAGAGAACAGAATGGGCTACAGGCGGAGACTTGACCAAATTACTGACGTCACTCTGATTTGTCTGAACATCAAAGTTCACAGACATCATACTGGAGGTTGATGAATCTTCACCAAACTAGAAAATGAAAAGTTCAATCAAACTGGAAGCGGAAAAGGAGTTGTGACTAAGATTTAACTCAAAACATTTAGTGAATATTGAAAATTAGTAGGAAATCAGAAAGTAGGTCGGTAATAAAGCAATCAGATCTTTTAATTCTCAGAACTATGCCCCAACAGTATTCTCTCATAGATAATGAACAGTTAGCAACTTTCAATCAACTATGCTATTGGTTTGTGCTCCTGTACCTTCATTTTCTTTCTATGATTTAGTCTCTTTCAGGTTTAAAGATTAGCTGATTTCAAGGTTTGGTTCATTACTGTATACTTCCTATCTAGACTAAAATGATAACTACTCTATAAAATTAGTGTTCTTTGGGTAGAGGCAAGGGAACTTAAGAAAGGATCTTAAGATTTTAATATAGCTATCAGTTAGGCATTATAGACTATTATACAACCAATCCCAAATATATATAGCCTTCTTCCAAACCAAGGTAAAACAATGTCTGATTGTCTCACAAGACAGTGTATTTCTAAAATCTTGTTAGATAAGAGAATGGGTCCAGGATGGGATAGTGTACGAAAGACATGGGGAAAAGGAATGGATAGAAGGCATATTCTTTGGCAAATAGAAATATCATTCATGGAGGAACTGAGTACTTCCTATAAAATCTGACTTCAAAAACGTAATGGATACTCAAAACCCTAAATGAGAGTCATAAATGTTAGGGATCAAATATACAAAAAATCAAGAAGGGGGAGGGGAAGAAGCAATGTTACTCTAGAAGAGTACAAGAAAGAGACCTGAACATAATCCACATTTTCAAAGATGTCTCCACGATGGTAGCGCACAGGTTGGTCCCACTGGCAATGTAAACTATGCTGCTGGTTGACCAGACGGCATATCTGATGATTTCCTGGAATAAAGAAGAAAATTAAATAGATGAAAAAGATCAGCAATGCCAACATGATTTTCTTAGTCTAAATCATTTAGTTTCAACTCTATATTCTTCAGAGCCTGGCAGAGTACTTACATAGGAGGAACTTACACAGGGGAACACTAATTAATGGTTCATTAAATTAAATCATTCTAAAGAAGTCTCGCCTGCTCCATCTACAAATCAAAGGGGCTCCACTAGATAATCATGGCAATTACATTCTATGATTGTAAAATCTATTCACTACATTGCTTTAAGAGACTTCGGCCATCTCTCTGGAGAGAATTTGCTTTATTTATTTCATAATCCTGCTTCAGATTTATACATAAAAGCTCTGGTTGCACTTCAGTACAAATTGAGGAATAAATAATCCCAAGGACTAAACATACTCTTTAGACTCAAAATAGCAAAGAATACTTGTTAGATGGAATATAAAATGAACTATAAATGATCACCGCTAAGGTTCAGAGGTTAAGAGGCTTTGTAGACGAATATATTTATCGAGGGAGAAAGGTGTACTATAAGGAATTCTATTAACTTATTCTTTGGTGTCAAGCTGTGAGATCTGCTCTCTTAGGGTTTAATCAGACATGAAACATTTTAGATACAACCAAATCACTGACTTCCTGCCAACCCAAGTTTTCTTAGACCAGTGGGACCACAGACTCAAGAGATTTTAAAAAGAGTTATATACCCTCTTCCCAGAAAAAAAAAAAAATTATGCACAAACACAATTCTAAGTATAATTCTGGGGAGAATTTCAAAATTCCCTAAAATTAATCCACTGACCCAAATTAAGAATTCCTGCTGGAGCCAAATTCTAATCTAAAATCTTACTTCGAAAAGGTAACATTTGTTTTTAAGGGAGAAAAAAAAGGTATTTATTTAGCCTTGTTGCCAGTGTTGACTGAAGAGGGTGGATACTTAGTTCCTAAGGTGTGTCCAGCTTGTTTTACTTGGTGTAGGCTTGAGTTGCAGTGTTTTCAGACCAGCAGAGACTGGCATCAAATGGGAGCTTGTTAGAAATACAGACTCAGGCCCATTCTCAGACCTACTTAGTCAGAACCTGCATTTTAACAAGATCTCCAGGAGACTGACGTGCATATTGAAGTTGGAGAAGTATTAATGTAAGCCACAGAGGGTAAATAACCATTGTTAAGACTAGGATCTAAACAATTTCACTTTTACTTTAAAATGTGAATTTAAAAAAGGCACAGGGACCCCTGGCCTGCTGGTATACCTGCTATGATGACGCTGGATTTTAAGAGCAAAGGAAGTCATAAGCACAACTTTATACTGCTTTATGAAAGTTACGGACGTAAAGCATGCTGGAAGTGAATTTCCTAACCTGTCTTCAATTATTTGGAATCAGTACTTACCTAATTGTGCCTCTTTTGCCATCTGTGTCTCATGGATGATATTTCTTAAGATTTGCTCTTCTTGAATCAGCTTATGTTTTTCCAGTATCTCCTGCTGTCTCAGGTAGTGGTCATGCTGCTTTTGATACTCTTTCAACTCATTCAGTGTTCGCTGGAGGGATCTTAACATTTTTAACATCAGGAAAAAGTTACCGAGCTTTAAAATTGTGAATTTTAAACCCACTTACATGCATAGATTTTCTGGTTCTCAGTAATAATTGCCAGGGTTTTTTTTTTCTTTTAATGTACAATCATTGTACCAAGAAGTTCAAGAATAATGAGACTAAATAGATGCTATTGTTTTATTAAAACTTAGGGGCAAAAAGGCAAATGCAAAATTCTCCCCTTAAATACAACTACCTTTACATTAAATAAATGGTGTATTGGTCTTTTCAGGTGCCAAAAAAGATGCATAACAATATATGATTAACTTTTACATATTTAACAATTCTGTCTCCCTCCACAAAGTTTGTGTTAGTTCCACTGACTGACAAAGCCTTTCTGGAATCCTCTTTGATTCTGCCTAAAGACAAGGTTGAGGGTAAGGGACCACTCTTCCTTGTTCTCACATGCTATCTCCTTGGTTTCTAGAATTTGGAATAAACCACAGAAACTCTGCTTTAGAAACGAATATTCTCGACCAGCTGGTATCAAATCAGCTGCCTGATTACATGTAGTCACAACAATCTTATTACCTATTACATTGTAACATATGGAGATTTAGGAGCTGTGCAGATTGTATAAGAAAGAATCAATTCGATTCTTTAGAGCACAATCTTGGAAGAAGCTCAGCCAGGGAAAGATCTAATCAGGTGTAATAGAAGCCAGGTATAAACAAGCAAGCTGTCATTCTTTCCTTCTTACTACAATATGCTCTAAACAGACTGCAAAATAAGCAAATACAAAGGTTTAATGAGTTCCAACTCGCCATTTAATTTCCCAATAATCAAAGTAGACTTAAAACATTAAGGCTAATTCTATATGTGATAAACAATTCACTTCTAAGTTATGGGCTGTTTCTTAACTGGCCCTATAATCTGTTGAATCAAATACTTTTATTAAGTATACTGCAAGGACCAAGTGCAACAGAATTCCACTGCTGTACAACTTACACACTTCTGATTAAGTGAGGTTGAGGTCTCTCAACCTCACTTAACTAACATAACAATAGCTCAGCACTAGGAGTCAAAGGGGAGAAAAGATCACAGCATGTGCAAGTGATTTCACTGACGGTGTACTATCCTATCTAATAAAGAGGAAATATGCTAATTGACTGCCCCGCCCTCAAAGATGGCAGCACTCATAGCCAATAAGGAGGGAATATGCTAATTGACCGTCATGCCCTCAAAGATAGGGATGCCCACAACCACAAGATGGTGGCTCCCAGTCCCCTCAGTTCTGCCGGGGTGGCAGGTGTGGCAGGGTGGCTTCACATGCCTGCCTCTGGAGTCCCCCAGTCCCCTCAGCCCCCCAGCTACCCAGGGCTGGCCCGAGGCTCAGGTAACCAGGGCCAGCTGAGGCTTGCGCTGCTGGCAGTGGCAGCAGCAGAGGTGTGATGGGGTGTCACCTTCCCCCAATCGCCGGTCGCCTCTAGCCCCTGAGGGCTCCTGGACTGTGAGAGAGGGCAGGCTGGGCTGAGGGACTCTCCCTTCCAGTGCATGAATTTTCATGCACCGGGCCTCTAGTAAAAATATACAAACTTAAACACTATAATTACTGATTATCCTGCAGCACCTCCATCTGACTTCACAAAGGTAATGATGTTTAAAACTGTAAAGCTCTAAATGACAGCATTTACTGCAAGCATTCTCTAGTTCCTAAAATCCATGCTGTTAAAGCGATTCCTCTATACCACCACCAAATTGTACTAAACATGCTGGATTTGGAGAAAAGGGATACGACTAGCAGTAGCGAAAAGGTGTTTTTCTTAATTCTAATGAAAATATTAACACTGAGATCACCATCCACAGGGCTAAGTTAAGGTTCTATGGTGCTAGTGCTTCGGGGACATTTTTTCTCCCAATTACCTATGTTGAGCTTCCAGTTTCTGCTCGAGTTTTTGCTGACACAGGACAGCATGCTTCCTCTTGAGAGCTTGCTCAAACCCAGGTTTGGCCTGCAAAGCATGGTCATAACAGAGCACTGAGTGGTTATACTCCCCAAGCATCTGAAGAGACAAAGCAAAACAAACACAGATGGGAAAAACGTTAGCCACAGCCTGTTTGCATCTGTCCAAATCCCCTAATAATTTATGAGATCACCCCTATATCTCACTCTACAATGAATATTATTTTGATCAGTGGCCAAATATCCACAACATAAAAACATGCTATAGCATGGCTTAATTGGGAAGTACTGCTATCTTAAGAGGTGTGCTCTGCAGAAATTTAATATTCCTATCAATTTATTTTTCTTTTTGTCAAGAGGCTGGGACAATTATGATACATTATTGTGTTGAGATTTCCCCCCTAATTCATTTCCATCCCCTTTCCCTTATTTGGACCAAAAGAGGAAAGGAAAAGGTATTTTTTATTGAAAAGAAAACAGCAACCAATTTGACTCATGAAAACAAAAACTTGTATTTACTGCATATATATTTCCCAAAGTGTAATAGCTGGTGAAGAAGTCACTATCGTCCAGTGCTGCATGGACCACAACAGCAGCATCAGCAGAGAAGTGTGCTCTGTGCAGCACATTTGCCAAGTTGACCAGGGCAATGTCTTTATTGTGCCTAAAAGAGAAGGAGAGAGTAATCAGATGTTAGGAAAGAAGCATATGTTCCACAATTATGCACAACTACCCGACAAGAGAAAATAACATTCAAAGTTATTGAGCTTAGGGGCATAACTTTCTGTACTTACAGATGAGAAAACAATTTAACAAAATCATGTTTCATTTTTACATACTTGATGGTGCTTACTCAATCTGATAGCTATAATTTTTACCGCAAAAATAAGGTTGGGGGGGGGGTGTGTGGGGGATGGAGAAAGGTCTGGAAGACATTCTGCGATTTTAAAATATATTTAGGCCTTATCTACGAGGCCTAAATACATTTAATCTATAATAATTTCTCCAAAGTCCTTGCATTGAAGTCACAAGAGAATCAGAGGGCATCTACATCATATATATATTTTTCCCTAATGGAAATCAGAAGTATATTATGCTATTATTACTTTGAAGTCTTTGAAATTTGTCATTTTTTTGTGATGGGACTAATTTCTTTGAATAGGAATAAAGGAGAAATAAGTATAACACAATGCTTCTTATTGTTTTCTTTTTATAATTTTTATTGTTTTCTTATGTTTTGTTTCTTTAAGAGCCCAAGCTATGTGGAAAATGAAGGTAGAGAAGGGGAGGAAACTTACCTGGAAGAAAAGTGAAGTGCTCGCATGGCACATTCCACTACCTGATAGGGCTCATTCTTTATTCTCCAGTAAAATGAAGCCATGTTATACAGTACCCATGAGGAAGAGTTCTAGAGATTAAACAAATAAAATGACAATCAAACATAACTCAAGGTAGTTTCTTAACTCAGAATGTTACAAATGAGCACCTTTACTACTGTCTCTTCTGAAATATAAAATGAAGAGCAAGACTTATAGTAGAGATAAAGCATGAGACAAAGTACAAATAAGCTACACCTGTCAAAAGAGCCTCCTGGTCACCAGTGTGCAAGTGCATCAGGTGTGATCTCCACAGAGAGACCATACAACCACAGGCTATCGTTCTAAGGAGGAAACAAAGCTGAAAAGCCCACCAACTGGCCACAATTTAAAGGGTCTTACTTATTTCAGGACTTTGGAAGTTAGGAATCAACATACTTAGAGATGCCAGTTGCTTTACCATGGAATTTCTGAAATAACATATTTTAAAGTTTCCTATTTACTTAATATCTGACTGAAGGTACATACGTAATCAAATGACAGGCTTATGCTGAATATTTGTCATTTTCTCTTTTGTGTTCAGAGTCTAATTTAAGCCTTCACACTATAATACATTTATAATAGTGTATTATTTTGTCAACGTAAAAAGGAGTTCTTTTTTTTATTATAGGGAGCTCATAAACAGACCAAACAAACAAACCAACTAACAAATAAGAGATCATGGACCAAAACCACAAACAACTAAAAAATATGAAACAATGGCTAATTGGCAGGTGAAATGATGTAAAACTTAACAAAAAAATAGGAATGAAAAAGATACAAGTTTCTTTTCAAAAACTGGCAAAGAATGCCCAGCCAGTGTGGTTCAGTGGTTGAGCATCGATCTATGAACCAGGAGGTCACGATTCCCAGCAAGGGCACATGCCCAGGTTGCAGACTCTATCCCTAGTATGGGACGTGCAGGAGGCAGCTGACCAATGATTCTCTTTCATCATTAATGTTTCTATCTCTCCCGCTCCCTTCCTCTCTGAAATTAAAAAAAAATATGTATTTTAAAAATAAAAATTGATAAGGATTAAAAAGAATGCCAATACTGACTACACTGTATATTAAGTTCAGATATTAACTGTAGAAATGTTAGGTTAGTACAGTCTAGTATTTCTGTGGAACAATTTGACAACATGTATGTAAAAGGCCTTAAGAATACGCCCTAACCGGTTTGGCTTAGTGGATAGAGCGTCAGCCTGTGGACTGAAGGGTTCCGGGTTCGGTTCTGGTCAAGGGCATGTACCTTGGTTGCGGGCATATTCACTGTAGGGGGTGTGCAGGAGGCAGCTGATCGATGTTTCTCTCTCATCGATGTTTCTAACTCTCTATCCCTCTCCTTTCCTCTCTGTAAAAAATCAATAAAATATATTTAAAAAAAAAAAAAAAAGAATGTGATAACCCTTCGGCCCCACAACTCCACTATTAGCAATTTGTCCTATGAGAATAGTTAAGTTTTAACTATACAGATGTGTAAAAATAAAAATCCAAAAGAATATATTATAAAACAGTAATTATCTCTAAGTTTTTAAATTATAATTTTTGCTTCATAGATTGATAGATTTAAAAATATAATCTCACTTTTTACAAGCAACAATTATTTTATTTTCAAAGTTGTTATTTTTAAGATTAAAACTACGTATAATTCTATACTAATCAGCCTATCTATTCTACTTCAAAGGAATGTATGATTTTCAATTGATGTAACTAAAGACTTGAGCACTATGTGCAATCAGTTGAATTGTTCTTTCACAATTGACTTATATCTTGGGATTGAGCCTCTTTTTCTTTTTCTTTTTTTAATATATTTTATTGACTTTTCACAGAGAGGAAGGGAGAGAGATAGAGAGTTAGAAACATCGATCAGCTGCCTCCTGCACATCTCCCACTGGGGATGTGCCCGCAACCCAGGTACATGCCCTTGACCGGAATCGAACCTGGGACCTTTCAGTCCGCAGGCCGACGCTCTATCCACTGAGCCAAACCGGTTTCGGCCTCTTTTTCGATAGATAACCTTTTGAGAAAAATTTACTTCAAATAATCAGATACTTTGATTTTTATCTAGTTTTCAGACTTTATATTGTAAACTGAAACAAAAAGATTAATTAAAATTCTACATGAATTTCTCAAAACATCAGGATAAGCAGAATATTTTACACTATTAGGAGAGAAAAATAAATCATTAAGAAAAATCTTGCCCTGACCGGTTTGGCTCAAAGGATAGAGCGTCGGCCTACGGACTCAAGGGTCCCAGGTTCAATTCCTGTCAAGGGCATGTACCTTGGTTGCGGGCACATCCCCAGTGGGGAGTGTGCAGGAGGCAGCTGATCGATGTTTCTCTCTCATCAATGTTTCTAACTCTCTATCCCTCTCCCCTCCTCTCTATGGGAAGTCAATAAAATACATTAAAAAAAAAAATCTTTTCGTAAGGTTTCTTATAAAATCTCTCCCCAAATTTATAAATGTTAAAATATCAGTTAATTACTCCCTCCTTCTTTGGAACACTTTTTTTCTCTTGTCTCTTAGGATCATATTCTTCCGGACACCCTTTTTAGTCTCTTTTGAAATTCCAGACTCATACAGGTATTTCAGAATCAACCCGGTCAAAACAGAACTCGATCTTCTTCTCTCTCACCCCCACCCTGCTCCTCCTTCAAGTTGTTCTAGCCAAAAATTGAGACATTATCCTTGATTCCTCTTTTTCTCTCATTCCTCGTTCTAATTCATCAGATTCTAAACTTTTAAACCATTTCTTGAAATAGTTCCTTCATTCCCAAAACTAACCATTCTAGTCTAAACCATCTTCATCTCTCTCTTGAACTACTGAAGGATATTTTAAATCCTAGGTCAGTTTCCCTTATTACTCATCAAGTTCTGGGAATGCAATGTTTTACTTTATCTTCAGAAAAACAAGATGAAGATGGTAACTTAGCAACAAAAATAAACATATATATCATATCTAATGTATCTGAATAATCATAAATATACAATGTATGTGAATAAATTGTATGTATATAAATGTTGCAATTATACATTTTACTTAATACCACTATAATAATGCTGAGGAACGAGCCTACATTTTAATGTACTCTTTGGGCATAGAGAAGAGCAAAAACCATTTTCTAATTCCCACAAGTTATCCTGATTGTTACATTTAAATTCTTGAGTCCTGTTGCACAATTACCTATTTTTTAAAGTAGATGTTCCCTTAAAAGAAAAAATTAAAAGAATATTTTATTGTTGGTGGTGATTCTTCTTCATGTTCAGAGAATAATGATCATCTATGTATTATGTGGAGATATAGCAAAGACTCTAACGTATTTTCTTTCACATTCAAAATACATACTCAAACCTATAAGCTCTGTTGCTTATATTATATACTAGAGGCCCGGTGCACAAAAATTTGTGCACTCGGGGGAGACGGGGGTCCCTCAGCCCGGCCTGTGCCCTCTCGCAGTCTGGGACCCCTCGGGAGATAACGACCTGCTGGCTTAGGCCTGCTCCCGGGTGGCAGAGGGCAGGCCCAATCCCTAGATGCAGCCCCTGGTCGGGCTCAGAGCAGGGCCGATTGGGGAGTTGGGGCGCCACCCCCTGTCATGCACAGAGCAGGGCGATTGGGAGGTTGTGATGCCACCCTCAGTCACGCTCAGGGTAGGGCCGATTGGGGGGTTGGGGCACCATCCCGTCACACTCAAGGCAGGGTCGATGGGGAGGTTGTGGCGCCACCCACTGTCACGCACAGAGCAGGGCCAATCAGACGGTTGGGGCACTGCCCCCTGTCACTCACAGAGCAGGGCCGATCAGGGGGTTGGGGAGCTCCCCCCTGTCATGCACAGAGCAGGGTCAATCAGGGGGTTGGGGCGCTGCCCCCTGTCACGCTGATCCCGGTGTCGGGAGGCCTCGTGGCTCCACTGATCCCAGTGCTGGGAGGCATATTACCCTTTTACTATATAGGGTAAAGGCCTGGTGCACGGGTGGGTGCTGGCTGGTTTGCCCTGAAGGGTGTCCTGGATCAGGGTGGGGGTCCCCACTGGGGTGCCTGGCCAGTCTGGGTGAGGGGCTGAGGGCTGTTTTCAGGCTGGGGGTGACTGAAGCTCCCAACCGTTCCTTTTTTTCTTTTTTCTTTTTTTATTCTGGGCCAGCTTTAGCTTTGAGGCTTGGCTCCAGCTCTTAGGCCTCCGCTGCTGAAAGTAGGTTTCTGGCCTTTGCTTACAATGTTGCGATCCTGCTGGCTGAAGCTCGGCGGACTAAAGCAGGTTTCTGGGGTTTTGTTTAGCTTCTATATTTGTTACATAGTTGCTTAGAGTTGCAGCTCAGAGGCCTGCAGCGGTAGGCGGGGAACGTTGGAGTCCTCCGTCACTGAGGCAAGCAAGCCTCATGTTAGTTTCAAGCTGCCTGGCTGCTGGCTGCCATCTTGGCTGGCAGTTAATTTGCATATTGCCCTGATTAGCCAATGGGAAGGGTAGCAGTCGTACGCCAATTAGCATGTTTCTCTTTTATTAGATAGGATAATTTTTTTTAAAATATATTTTATTGATTTTTTACAGAGAGGAAGGGAGAGAGATAGTTAGAAACATCGATGAGAGAGAAACATCGATCAGCTGCCTCCTGCACATCTCCTACTGGGGATATGCCCGCAACCCAGGTACATGCCCTTTACCGGAATCGAACCTGGGACCTTTCAGTCCGCAGGCCGACGCTCTATCCACTGAGCCAAACCGGTTTCGGCAGGATAATTTTCGTTTATGAATTAGCTTAAATACATCTTTTTAGCATTCCTTCCTGGGTAATGGCACTGGATTACCAATGTTTTTCTTTAGCTTTAAACTTTACAGTTTCTATTAATGGAACCTCAATTTAAAACCACTCTCTAGATAGAAACAAGCTCGGCAGGTGTTTCCTGAGAGTAAAATATCTCCTGTTCACAGAGAGTTTCCTGGCTCTTTAAGTCAGTGATGACTTACCTTCTGTAGGCCTTCATGAATGAGGTGACCTATGTCATCTATATTCCTTCCTAATCGTTTAGATAAATATGTAAAGATTGGATCTTCTTTAGGTAATAGTGGTGCAGAAAGATTAACTCTCTCTTGTACACCCTGAAAAAGAACAAAAATTGAAAAAGGAGATTATAAAAGACTACAATTCGGTATCTAATAACATTTATTTTGAAGGAATTTTAAAAAATACAAGATGTTTGTAAAATTATAAAGCTATGTGAAAGGAAAAGAAAAAGAGTATTTATAAACAAGAGACTAAATTTGTAAAAATGTACTAAAAAAAGTCCCACAGCTCTCTACTTACTCGCAAGTGCTGGAAAGCATGTATACTATATGGAAGTTCTAGAATTTTAGTGCAATCAGGTTGCTCAGGGTCTGGAGGGACAGGAGATTCTGTATCTATATAATCTTCAGGGCTAAAATCAAGAAGCAAGAAGCAATAAATGAAAGGTGAAGAAATGTCCAATTTTTCCCTAATTGAACTATATTCTCAAAACATCTGAACGTTACAACCAGTATTACTCAACATTCATCATTTTTTCAGTGTTGTTAGAGTCAAACATTTTGGGAGTTCAAGTTAAAGGAGATAAATCAAGAGTGAGAGAGAAAATAGGCTGGTAAGAGAATGTTAAGATCAGGGACTTTTTAAAAACTAACATAACACTGCTAAATTCTTTCTGGAAATATCAAATCAATTTACATTTCTGTTGATAGCCTCTCCATATTTTTACCAGTTTGATAGATGAAAACTATCTAAATGTTTTAATTTGTACGTACTTTATCATTACTGAGAAATATGTCTTCTACATGCTTATTAGTCATTTGTATTTCTTTTGCTATACATTGTTCAGTTTACTGCTGTGGTATTAAATATCTTCAATAGTATGTACTTTGAACTTTCAAATTTCAATAAACTTATCTGTGGTTGAAGCTCATTCTCATTGAGAAAGAATTTATTGATTTGAGAAAGATCTGTTCAAGAAAACATACTTTGGGAGGAGAGAAGAGAATGTCTTTACCTGATGTCTTTGCTCTCCAAAGTTATGTATGTGCCATCATACAGATCCAGGTCCCCTAAGGGCACCTTGGCTTTGATGCAGTCTGGATCTTCTTTATTATGTCTTTGTTCCAGTCCTGTGTCTCTGTCCTCATTCTCTTCTATGTGAATTTTTTGAGCAACTAATTGCTTCTGTTGAGAAGAAAATAACACAATGGATTTTTCTAATATTTCCATCTAGATTCCATGTAGGAGAAAGGAGAATTTAATGTACTTAAGAAGCCTGAGAATCCTTTATGAAGGAAGACAAGGATTTTGAATATGCCCTCAATTAATTTAGTTGACATCAATAAGCTTCTCTAGACAAGTGAGAATAGCACCGAGATTTGGGGGCTATTTTTTGCCAATACAAAATTGACTAAAGTACTACAAAAAATGTAGACTATCTTAACTAATCAATCATTAATGAGACTAAATATATTTTCAATATGTGGATGCTCAACCACTGAGCCACACTGGCCAGGGCAGAATAATCTTTTAAAACAAAAAATAAAATACTAAATTGACAGGAAACCAATTATATTGAAAAATAAATTACATGGTGGTTTGATTAGACTTCTACTTTTGGCAAGACAACTTGAAAGATGTCGATAGTCTTAAGTTTTTTAATGTTTGATCATAAATTTCCCAACAGGATTTTAATGTATTCAGTTTCTTTTAGCTTCTCCTGAACATGACAAAAGAGTCTAACATGCTTTAACTAATTACTAACCATGCCCCCAACTGACAACATAGCTAATTTTATTTAGTTTTATCTTTTAAAACACAAACACAAAAAATATTTAAATAAGTTTAGCAACTTTTTCATCAATGTTTTTACTGACTATTCAGATGTAGCTTTTACTGGATTTATTTTTCTTCTTGCAAAAGTATAACTTTAATTTTATTTAAGCGAGTAAACTCTGTCTTTGTATGTCAGAAAACATCTTTGCTTTGTTCTCATTCTTAAATGATAGTTTAAAAAAGTATAAAATTCTAGTTTGACTGATTTTCTCTTAACAGTCTGAAATTATTCATTCCTCCATTTTCTTCTGATATCAAAGAAGTCTACCTAGTTGTCACTACTTTGCATATAAATTGTATTATCTAGTCTCATGGCCTTTAAGTCTGCATGTCAATGATAAACAAAGTTACATCTCTCCTGTCACACCTTTACTTCAGAGTCCACACTTGAAGAACCAACTCCCTACCTGATGTCTCCACTTAGATGTCTAATAGGTACCACAAACTTAACATACCAAAGCCAGACTATCATTGATTTCCATAAACTCCCCAATCCTACACATCCTGTAGTCTTCTCTACCTCAGCTATCATCAATCCATCCTTTCAATCTCCTGGATCAAAAACCCTCAAGTCATTCTTCACCCCTCATCATCTATCTCTCCCCAACCATTCCATGACCAGCTCTTCTCTCTAACAGTTTTGGTTCTATCCAGTTCTCAAGACCAGAAACAGATCTTACAATTTTGGTTTGGAGTTTCTACCTCAAAGTAATATTCTGCCCTAAAATGGGTTTCAGGAAATTGAAGATGCAATTATTTAGCCATTGGATGGTTCAGTTCCTTTTTTGATCATCAGGTTTTGTCTTGTCTTCCCCAGACTCTTTTCATGAACAGATGCTCCATCCCAGTCCTCAAGCAGTAAGCCTGATTCTCTTCATCTTGCATGGAATATTGCCAGTTCTCTTGACTCCTCAGAAATGATCTACCACACACCATAGGGTGCTCCTGGCCTTGGAAACCAGCAGGTTTGTAGCTTCAGGCACTTTCCCAACTTAGTGTGTCTGTTCCATTTCTGGTCCATGGAGATGTTTATGTTGCAGTTAGGCCTGGCACCATTTTATTTTGATTTCCACTTTATATTTTATCAGCTATTGCTGTGTATATGAAGCAAAAGGAGTGTATTAAGTATAAACTCAATACACTACCTTAACCATTAATTAGTGGACTCAACATTTCTCATTTGTATTTTCACTGATGTGGTGAATGGCATTTCCCCCTGTATATACTCTAATTTAAGGCTTTTTCTCTTTATATTACGTCATTAACTGGAGGCCAGGTGCACAAAAATTTGCACTCTCAGGGGGGTCCCTTAGCCTGGCCTGCGCCCTCTCGCAGTCTGGGACCCCTTGGGGGATGTCCACCTGCCAGCTTAGGCCTGCTCCTCGGGGGATTGGGCCTAAGCCGCAGTCGAACATCCCTAGCGCTGCTGAGAATGCAGGAGAGTCTACTGCCACCGCTGCGCTCACAGCAGTCAGCCTGGCTTGTGGCTGAACGGAGCTCCCTCTGTGGGAGAGCACTAACCACCAGGGGGCAGCTCCTGCGTTGCGTGTCTGCCCCCCTGGTGGTCAGTGCGCATCATAGCAGCCGATTGTTCCCAGTCATTCCGCAGTTAGGGTCAATTTGCATATTACCCTTTTATTATATAGGATAACCCCTAAAAAATGGGATAGCATTAAACATATACAATGTGCTTATGCATCTGAAAATAAAAAGTATTTTCTGTACCATTGCATCTTTTGAACACTGATTTTTAAAGACAGATCAAGCTTCCAAGCATGAAGCCTGATAAATATACCTATTGGCAAGCTCAGAGAAGGCCTAGATGGCAGTCTTGCAAACTCCAAAATCTAAAGTAACCACAAGGATGGTTTGAAATTAAACTTGAACTAAAAGCAGTTATGGTGGGTAGTCAACTCCTAGGCTGGTATCTTCCCTGACAAGGTCAATCTTTACTTTAACTGAGCTTATTGTGGTTTTGCATCTACGATAACATATTGAAATGTCAGGGTAACTTGTAACTTCCCTTTTTTCCGGACCCCTCAGGGCACAGCCAAATGTTCTGGGTGCCAGGACAGATACCACAAATTCCTTCATTGTTATTATCATGTTAATTGTTGACTGTTAACTATCCTGTACTCACCTAAGTAAAAAGAATTATGTGTCTATCATTTTACTCTTTATCCAATCCCAGAGGTTCCTCCCTTTTGCTTTCTCCTGCCTCTCTAATCTATCAACAATGGATTTCCCATAATCTACCTACATCTCCTCTTTTGATTAAAATGTATGAAAATAGGTTAAAAAAACCACGCCATTCTCTGGAGCACTATCTCAATCCTTTGAGATTCTGCTTCCCAGCACTTGTTGACAGTTTGGCTCAAAAAAAACCTCACAAAAATTCTTTACAGGTTTGAATGAGTCTACGTTCACAATACAATAACTCCTGTGAAATGCAACAAGTTTCAGCTGCATATCGCATGCCCACTTGCCTCACCTCCAATTCTTTGAGGTAGTTAACTGTTGTTTCTTGTCTCATTAATATGACTAAGTCATGGGGATGCTTCAAGTTCATTGGTGAATCCACCTGCAAAAAGCAAGCAATAAATAAATAAAGCTCAGACATTGTTAACATAATAAAGTTTCCTTTAATATGTTCTAAATTACTGTTCAATCCCCATTGTAACCAGTGTTAGGTACTCAATAAAACTCAAGGGGTATTTAAAAAGTGATCATATATAAATTTCAGCAAGGAGAATGACAGGTTCAAAAGCTGTCCTTGACCCGAAACCGGTTTGGCTCAGTGGATAGAGCGTCGGCCTGCGGACTGAAGGGTCCTAGGTTTGATTCCGGTCAAGGGCATGTACCTGGGTTGCGGGCATATCCCCAGCGGGGGATGTGCAGGAGGCAGCTGATCGATGTTTCTCTCTCATCGATGTTTCTAGCTCTCTCTCTCCCTCCCTTCCTCTCTGTAAAAAATCAATAAAATATATTAAAAAAAAAAAAAAAAAAAAAAGCTGTCCTTGAACTTCTACTTGAAAGAGCAAGCTTTTGAAGTGAATATTCTGACTTGACTGGTTATATGAGAAATATTCAACATGAGAAGTATTTGGCAATGAATGATAAATTCCTTAAAAGATATTTCACACCTGTAATAACAAAAAGGGATTGTCTTGTCTTGATTATCACATTCCATATCTGAACAGATTTGGAAGCAATAGAAGGAAAGTACTAAAAGGACCAGATTTATTTCCTCTTTTTTTTTTTTTATGTTTTCTTTATTCTTTTTTTTCTCACGAAAAATGATTTTAAATATAATGTTACATGCAGTAAACACCAATTATTCAAGAAAAAGGATCTTAAATATAATATTACATGTAATAAACATTAATATTTCAAGAAAAAAGGATTTTAAGTATAATAATATTACCAAAACTATACTAATATAGTGTGATATCACAAAAGATGTAGGAAATATTAAAAATCTACAAATAACAGGATTACTTCTATTATATTCTAAAATATTATTTTTCTCCCTCTGGCTCTATTTTTTTCTTTCTTTCTTTATTAAGGTATTACATGTGTCCATATCCCCCATTGCCCCTCCCACTCCCCCACCCCACCGGCTCATGCCCTCATCCCCGTGGTGTCTGTGTCCGTTTGTTAGGCTTATGTGCATGCATACAAGTCCTTTGGTTGATCTTCCCCCCTTACCCCCACCCTCCCCTACCTTCCCTCTGAGGTTTGAGCATCTGATCGATGCTTCTCTGGCTCTGGCTCTATTTTTGTTCATCAGTTTACATTGTTCATTATATTCCACAAATGAGTGAGATCATGTGATATTTATCTTTCTCTGACTGGCTTATTTCACTTAGCATGATGCTCTCCAGGTCCACCCATGCTGTGGCAAATGGTAAGAGTTACTTTTTTTTTTTTTATACTACAGCATAGTATTCCATTGTGTAGATGTACCACAGTTTTCTAATCCATTCATCTGCTGATGGGCACTTCAGCTGTTTCCAAATCTTAGCTATGGTAAATTGTGCTGCTATGAACATAGGGGTGCATATATCCTTTCTGATTGGTGTTTCTGATTTCTTTGGATATATTCCTAGAAGTGGGATTATTGGGTCAAATGGGAGTTCCATTTTTAATTTCTTGAGGAAACACTATGCTGTTTTCCACAGTGGCTGCACCAGTCTTCATTCCTGCATCAGTAGTGTAAGAGGAGGTTCCTTTTTCTCCACATCCTCACAGCACATGTCGTTTGTTGATCTGTTTATGATAGCCATTCTGACAGGTGTGAGATGGTAACTCATTGTTGTTTGATTTGCATCTCTAGGATGATTAGTGACTTTGAGCATGTTTCATATGTCTCTTGGCCTTCTGTATGTCCTCTTTCAAAAAGTGTCTATTTAGGTCCTTTGCCCATTTTTTTTTTTATTGGATTATTAATCTTCCTTTTGTTAAGTTGTATGAGTAGGACCAAGTTTTGAAAATGATTTATAGAAGCCAAAAATGAAAATTATAAATAACCTTGAGATTTAGTATTTATAACCTATGTTCTCTAGATCATAAACAAGCGACTATATCATTGAAGATGTAGAAAAATGAACTCTCATGTTGATAGCAGGCTTATAAATTTATTCTTATTTGAAGGCTTATTTGATAACATAATCAAAATGTTCTAAGTACATACCCTTTGGGCTGGAAATATAAACTCTAGAAAACTATCCTATAGTCATTCTTAAACAAGTAGGCAGACATATATATAAGGATGCTCACTATAAGTCCTTAGCAGGAAAAAACAACAACCTAATCGATCAGTAAGGAAATAGGGAAATCCATTATCCAAGGGAATGGGATATAGAAAGCTAGACCTACTGTCCTGTAAAAATGTTCACAATGTATAGTTAACTAAAAACAATAAAGAATAAGTATACCATGATTTTTTAAAGAAATTATGTGTATATTTTTATAGATACAGATGTATACATGTCTGTGTATGCACAAACTAAATCGGCTTATAGTGGTGTCTTTTGGGAAGTGGGATAAAAAGGAGAGATGTATTCATGCTTTTATTTTACATACACATATTTATTTTTAAATTGTTGGGAATGTACACATAACACTTTTAAAATAAGGAAAAATAATTCACAGACATTTATATACATCTTTTGAATTTCAGAAAAACTAAGACACTGACTGTCCTTGGTACCTAAGGGATAAAATGAAGTTCATGCTATCTCGTATTGTTGGGTTGCCAAATTATACACCAGCCACTCAGGAAGTTCCATTCTGAGAAGAAACTATCTTTTTATAACCTCTAAGAAACTGACATCTGGTCAACTAATTGATTTGGAGCTAACTTTTTACCTGCAGAAGATAGCCTTGCTTAAACCTTGGTATATATCAGAGCCCATTAAAAATTATTTTAAAAAGAGGGGATAAGAACAACATAAAATAAGGTTGGCTTTAATTATATACACAAAACAACTGGACAATGTTGAGTGACTACAATAAAACTTACCTGCCTTTGCTCATTCTACCATCTTGGAGAGGCCAGAAGAAAAAGAAATGCTAGTCCCAAGTAACTTCCACTCATACTTTCATTGCAATGATCTGAACTACATAATTACTATTATCTAGTTACAAAATTATCACCTCTCCTGGTCTTGCTTTTAAGATGAAATCCCTTCACTGCTATGTGGCCTTCCTACTATATTGGAATTTACATTAAAACTTTTCTGAATTTAAAAGGCACTAAAAATATAATAGCAAGGCCTATACATGGCCACCTGAGCTGTAAATCTATATCAAATAATCACGCCTACCAAGGCCTACAAGCAAAATGTTGTTTATCTCAATTAAGAGGTGGAAAATTTTGCTTCTCTTTTCAATAATAGTAGTTGAACAAATTCCCAAGAGGCACATATGAAAACTACTATAATAAATTGAATTTGGAATAGAATTATTACTACTATAATAAATTTGAATTTAAAATTCAAAGCCCATCAATCTTCTTTACAATATGATATATTATTTGTGATATGTTATAGCATACCAAAATTTTTATAGGAGAAAATGTAAAAGCTACAGCCAGTGGCTATGAGTACAAAAGAGCTGTACATAAGAAAGCCAAAGAAAGTCTGATTACTTTGCAACTTTATCTATTTCTCAAGAGGTGGCTATTTAGTATGTGACTTTATATAAAGTATTTTTCAGTGAGGATTTTTTAGGAAAAAAAATTGGAGTGAGAGTGAAAGTGGGAATATGACATTCCTATTCCAAAATATGTAACCAGTCTGATTACCTGGTATTTGGAGAATTGTAAGAGGAATAAAAGAATGAGATAAATGAAGGTGTACATTAGAGAACTAAATGCAGGGGTGGGGAATGTCTGGCCCTTCCAACGCATCGGGTGAGTTAATTCTTTGACCAAAATACAGTAGGCTAATTTTTAGCTGATAATTTTGTATGTTCGGAGAATGATGTTATAAATACCCAAATGGCCTTTGGCAGAAAAAAGTTTCCCCACCCCCGATTTTAAGTATAATCTTAGTTTTAGATTAAAAAGGTACTAGATAACCAGGGCTTTATATATTTGAATAGCATGGGTTTGGCCAACATTCAAATATAAGGAAATACTTTTCATTTCCTTGAAGCTTTTAGTTCAACAAGATACAGCAGCTAGAGGAGGTATAAAGTGATCTGCAGAAGGAAGGGAGTCCACTGACAGCTGTGTTTCTCTTTTTACATGGCAGCAAATGGCATGGACCTTCGCCAGATAAGGGTTAGCAGTAAATGATTTATAGCCTGACATATATTTTTATTGAGGTATCTTCAAGTTCTTAAATTGTAAGACATGATAATTATCCTTGGCAAATGTCAATCAGCTCAAATTTCTCTCCTTTCAAACACCCCTCCTTCTTAGAAGATTACAAAAACCACACCATCCACTCAACCAGGCCCACTATGAGTCAATATTCAGAACCTATGTCCTCTTATTTTATACAAATAGTGAAAAGGAATGGTAATATCCTTTAAATCCAGCTGACATTTCATATATCATATTTCGAGAATGGTAGTTTCTAGTTGGTGGACTCTGGATGATTATGAACCCAGTGAAATGCTATCTCTCTGACTCCACTTGTTCAAGCCTGTGTTGTTCTCATGGCCTTATGGCTCCTGCTTTAGACAAGCTAATATTTAGAGAATTCTGGGTGGGGCTTGAATTTTTACAAAAATAGCCCCTCCCATTTTCCCTTCCTTTGACATAAAAGAAGCCTGGATTTTGTACTTCTTAAAATGGATTTGAGGAACTACCAGGGCCCCCATCTTCTTGGTTGGTGCCTTCTTGGTCAATAAACCTTTCCTTACTCCAAACTCTGATGTTTTTCGTTTTGGCATTCTGAAGCTTCCAGCAAAGGGACTTTGGAGGGTAACAATCATTCTTTTCTTGTGTTTTCTGACTTTTTCTACAGGGAACACATATTACTTAAATATATAAAGTAGTTCCTTTTTTTTTTTTTTTTAAAGTGCTATCTATGGGTCATCTTGTTAAAAGGAATCTTTAGAGCACTATGCAACATGTATTTATTAAAAACTTATTTTTATTGCTGAAAGTATACAGATATTCCCTCCCCACCCCACTGACTCCTTCCAGGCCTTCCCTGCACAACTGTCTGTCCATGAGCTATGCACATCTATAATAATAAAAGCATAATATGCTAATTAGACTGGATGTCCTTCTGGACAAAGCCGGGGCTACAAGGGAAGCCCGGGTCCCGGGGGCCAGAGGGAAGCCAGTGCTGGCAGCCGGGGCAAGTAAGGCCTACTGTTGCACAAATTTCGTGCATCGGGCCTCCAGTATGCATATAAGTTCATTGGTTAATGACAAGTGTAAGCTCAGGTCTGAAGAACAATTTTGTAGCTTTTCCTTGCATATTTATAGAGAAAAAGTTTCTCCCACAAATGTGGGGGCCAGGCAAAACACTTCAAAAAGCAACATCTATTGTATTTTCTTATTCCTTATCTCCCTTCGCTCAGATTTTTATCCTGATCTTAAATCTAGGTCATTGCCATTTTCAACTAATCATCCAAGGAGCCCTCACCTTTGTGACTCCCATCATACTAATATAATAAAAGCCTAATATGCAAATTGTCCCCTCAACCAGGAGTTTGACTGGAAGTTCGACCAGGGGGTAGGGCTGGCCAGCCAACTGTGGGAAGGGAGGTCCTGGCTGGCAGTTTCTAGGGACCCTACCTGTGAACAAATTTTGTGCACTGGGCCTCTAGTACTAATATAGTGGCAAGGTTGAGTTTTAGAGGCAAGGTATGAGGGAGGCAGAAGAGTCTGCCCACTTTGCATGCACCTTCTTCCAGGTCTAGAGAAGTGCAAGTTCACAAAATAACAGTCACCCTCAGCTCTTGAGAGGGAAGTACACAGGCTCCTGCCTATAATTGTCAAAACTTTAATATTAATATGAACAGGTCTTTCACTAGAAACATTTACTTGTATAAGATCAATAAAACACTATTATTATGAACTGTGTGGGTTTCGGAAATATTTTTTTAAAGATGGCATTTTTGCTTCTAGAGTACTTGTCCAGTATTTTAATGAGAAATTAAAAGTCAGTCTCAATTTTATAAGCTATCAAGTTTTCAAAACTAAACATAAACTTTAAATAAACAAAAATATTGAATCCTGACCATCTCATGAATTTTTATGGCCTTATATCCCTAGTTTTAAAAGTCTTACGCTCAATTAGATGTTACCTTTTTTTTTTGCATAGTTCCTGGAAGATACAGTTGTACGTGCTTAAAGTCACATGAAATAATCTAGGTATTTGAAGTATATTATCTATATATATAAAAGCCTAAGTGTCCATTATGACGGGTCAACCGAACAACCAGTCGACCGGTTGCTATGACGTGCACTGACCACCACGGGGCAGATGCTCAACACAGGAGCTGCCCCCTGGTGGTCAGTGCACTCCCACAGCCACCTCCCGTGGCTGGCCAGCCTCCTGCGGTCCATCCCCCCGGCCATCCCCGATTGGCCCTGATTGCGACTGGGCAAGATGGCCCGGATTGGCCCTGATCGCTGGCCAGGCTGAGGGACCCCACCCATACACAAATTCATGCACTGGGCCTCTAGTATAGCTATAATCTGGATTTGGTATGTAGTGTTGCAGCCAATTTTGTGAGAATATTCATGTCAAATAAACACCATTTTCCTAACTGATAGTCAAGTTAATTTTTCAATTTAAATATGAACAACTTCTAATAAAAGTACCTTTAGCCTACATTTTCTGATTTATATAAGCAAGAACTATACAAAAAAAACCAATGAATAAAGTAGACAATTTACAATTTTCAAGGAAAGAGAATGAAACACTGAATCAAGACAGAAGAGTCATGAATATTTATCATTCCAATAGTTATGATATTCTTGTAAATATCTACAGAAACAATGTAGATAAACAGTTAGAATTGTTTTATATGTAACTCAGAAGTGATCCTCATTCCAGCAGCAAATATTTATGAAACACAGAATAATGGTCTAATAAATGTCCATGTCCCAATCCCCCGAAGCTCTGAATATGTTAGGTTACATGGCAAAAGGAAATTAAGGTAACTGATAGAGTTAAGGTGGATATTCAGATTACCTTAATTAAGACAGAGAGTATAACCTGGATCATCCAAGTGAGCCCAATGTAATCACAGGGTCCTTAAAAGTAGAATAGTTCTGTCAACTATAATTTTAAAAATGAAAAAATATTTAAAAATAAATAAAAGTAGTCAGCTCTATAACAATAACAAAATGGAACAGGGAAGTCAAAGAGAGAGATGTGATTAAGGGGAAATGGTCAGAGGTGCAATGTTGCTGGCTTTGAAGATGTAATACAAAGGGACCAAGAGAGAGTGCCCTCTAGTTACTACATGGGATGCTGTCTGATTTATGAATCACATAATAAAATCAACTAGATCTTCACATTCACTCAGTTGAATTTTGTTAACAGATTTGGTGACAGCTTCAGAAGCAAGTGAACTGATGGTACTCTGGGGCAATGAGAACACAGGCGCAGCTCCCACAAACACCATTTTGAGTTCACTGTCTTTCAGTATCCCCGGGATGCTGGCATACCCATTTCCCCCTCAATAAAATGGGCATAGCTGGTGGTATAGTCAAGGAAGTGGCCCAATACGCTCCGAAAGAAGGCTGTACTAGATTTGCTACCAGTGGTCATCTCAAATGCTTCCCCAACACCTCTGGCAAAAAGAGAATAAGGAGAATTGAGAAATCAAAAATATGCTTGGGCCCAGGATATGCCTGCTATCTCTTTTCATGTTTCCTTAACCTAATTCCTAGCTGAACTTGGCAAAGAAACCCACAACGTTGATGATGTAGTTTACTAGCTGGCCCCTTGATCCCAGTAATTTTTAAAACTGTGTTATAAACTTTCACTAAAACGTTTAACTAAAAAAAAATTGCATGAACATCCACAAGTAGACTAAAAGGTAGAAAAGATCCAGGTTCACACACATTGTATACATACAAAAGAAAAAAATATCTTAGTATCATTTTTGCTTATCAAGTATATTGAACTATAAATAAACTTCAGCCACAACAGTAAGAAAAAAAGGAAAAAACATAATAAGCACCTTGGAGCAAATTCTGCCAGGGCAAATATTTAGACACTGCTTATTCTTGGTTCAGTATAAAGAGGCTGCCCTAGCTGGTTTGGCTCAGTGGATAGAGCATCGGCTTACAGACTAAAGGGTTCTGGGTTCAATTCTGGTCAAGGACATGTACCTCGGTTGCAGTCTCAATCCCCAGCCCTGGTTGGGGCATGTGAGGGAGGCAACCAATCGATGTGTCTCTCTCACATCAACGTTCATCTCTCTCCTCTCTACCTCACCCTTCCACTCTCTCTAAAAATCAATGGAAAAATATCTTCAGGTGAGCATTAACAAACAAACAACAAAAAAGAGGCTGACTTTGCCTTTGAAATAAAGATAAACAATATCAACTGCTTGAGCACTTGAAATACTAATTTCCTATGAAACCCTCTCTCTCCCTTCATTGGGAACTTGCTAACAATTCTCAAATAATCAATCTCCTGAATAGAATTCCCATTTTCCCAGAAGTATCCCACAAGTGAATGTAATTCTTCTTTGTGTCAATGCCACTGGCTTTTACAATTTAACCAACTTCTGTACACTTTTATTAAAAAAGTAATGATTAGCCAAAACCGGTTTGGCTCAGTGGATAGAGCGTCGGCCTGCGGACTGAGGGGTCCCGGGTTTGATTCCGGTCAAGGGCATGTGCCTGGGTTGCGGGCACATCCCCAGTGGGAGATGTGCAGGAGGCAGCTGATCGATGTTTCTCTCTCATCGATGTTTCTGACTTTCTATCTCTCTCCCTTCCTCTCTGTGAAAAATCAATAAAATATATTTAAAAAAAAAAAGTAATGATTAATGTTGGCAAAATCATTGCACCATCTTTGTTCCTGTTATTATTTGTTATTTTTGTTTGTTTAGGTTTGGTGATGTTTAAAATAATATCAGAATACACCAATAAACATTTCCTCTGTTTAAAATATCAAAGCACCCCATTAGATACTTCCTTTATTACATGATCTGAAAAAAAAGAGGGGGGAAGGCAAGAGGCAAGGAATGTGGGTGGCAACTAGAAAAGGCAAGAAAATGGTTTCTCCCCTAGAACCTCCCGTAAGATATATACTGCTTCTGTCCCCTTGGGTGTAGTGAAATACAAGTTGGACTTCTCACACACAGAACTGTAAAATAATAAATTTTGTTGTTTTAAATCACTCAATTAGTGATTTTTAAGAGCAGCATTAGAAAACTAATAAAAGCACCCACTAAGTACCAGAAATAATACTGGACATAATGGAGATGAATAAAAAACATGACAGTTTAAAAGTTTTTAGTTAGATGGGTGCTGAGTTGTTTCTTCCTAAAATACATACATTGAAGCCCTAACCCCCAAAGTGATACCTGGAGAATGGGCCTTAGGGAGGTAATTGAGTTTAGATGAAGTCATGAGGTTGGGCCCTGCAGGATGGGATTAGTGACCTTTTAAGAGGAGACACCAGAGAGCTTACTTTCTTTCTCTCTGCCCTGTGAGAGCAAGAATGCAGCTATCTGCAAGCCAGAAAGAGAGCCTCCCCAGAATCTGACCCTGGTGATCTTCAAAACTGTGAGAAAATAAACTTCTGTTGCTTAAGCCACTCAGCTGACAGTATTTTGTGACAGCACCCCAAGCTGAGGCAAATGTGTTAACCAAATATTGGAAAAGTGACACTAAAATCAGTGCCAAAATGGTATCTTAGTAACTTTATCGTTACTCAGGTGATAGTAAACTCAACAGCCAGGAAATTACCTGCTGTTCAAGCTAGAAAATGTTGCTCTAAAAAAGACACAATTGAATAAAGTTTAACTTAATTACTCATCAAAACATTAGTTGTATCAACTGTGGGCAGAGAGTTGGGGGGAACCTCCAGCTTGACTGCAATCCCAACAAGTGTGAAATAAGCATTAATGACAAAGGTTTAATTTTTCTATGAAGATAAAACCAAACTGAAGGTTCGTTTTGTCCAGACTTCTAATTATGGCTGCAACACTTTAGTGAAGCGTAATGGATGGAATAATGGTTTTTCACTAGAATTGGATTATGAACAAAGGTTTTATATAGTCCAAACACAGTTGGGTATTTTCAAACACTCCTGATGCAGTCCCTTAGGAGGACAAGTGGGCAATACTTAAAAAAATGAAATATAATGCATTCTTACAACCAGGAAATTCCATTTCAAAGAATTTATCTTACAGACAGACATACTCAATAGATTCATGAAGCACACAAAGATATATGTATGACCATGTTCACACGGGGAAAACCTGGAACCAATCTAAATGTCCCTCATTAAGGAACTGGTTAAATAAGTCACAGAATATCTATACAACTGAATACTATACAGCCTTAAGGTAGAAGGGGTTAGCTTTTTATTTCTGACATGGACAGATGTTTAAGTCTTATTAAGTGAATGAAAGATAACGGTGAGACATAATGTTTCCAGCTGTGTGTTTAAAACAAATCTACATGTATATGTGTGTGTGTGTTTGCAAATGAAAAGGAACTTTTTGGAAGAATACACAACTAATTCTGTGATTGCTTCCAGGAAGGTTTGTGAGTAGTTACAAAACTTTCACTTTTCATTTTATAACATGCTAAGTAGCTTGAAAAAAAAAAAAGACCTTGAACAATGAGCATGTATTTTATAATTTTAAGTTCAATTATAAAATTGAAAAAATTATTTAATTTTGGTATTTGTGTTACAAATAAAACTACACAATTTTTGTTATTGTTAGTATCAATGTTTAACACTGCAGCAAAGAAAACAGAGTTTAGAATCAAATCTGGGCTTAAGTTCACATTCTGCTACTTCTTACCTGCATGGCCTTTGGCAAGGAATTTAACCACACTCAGCCTAAATTTCTTTACTCATAAGAGATCAATACCCACATTTTCTGGGTCTGTATGAGAATAAAAATGAGATAATAGGAAAATACTTGGTAAAGTGTTCAGTGAAATATAGGCATTAAATTGTTTTATTACAACAAAAGTTTCCTGTTGAAATCCTAAATTACAGTCACTTCCATGTATGACTGTATCAAATACAAACTCCATGAAGGCAGGGGCAGTACCTCCCTCACCGCTGTCTTCCAAGTACTTAACAAAGAAATCACTCAAACGGGTGGAGAATGTGTGAGCTAAGCCAGCCAAGTGTTAATGGGCACACAAAAGGCACTCAGCAAATACTTGCTCAAATAAAAACGTTCCTGGCTCCATTTGGCCATGTTTGGCAGGTACTCTACTCCCTTGAGTTTTACTAAAGATTAATTACCCATCTCAACTCCCCACTCAAGTGGAAAAGACTGACCATTAGGCTCCCTCTTGGCAGTCACCTGATTTTAATTAACAAATAACTAAGTGCCTCAGAGGGAAAGTGAGGACTGAAGAGGTTAGTAAAAAATGCATGAGTGAGTTCTTTTCTAAAGTTAGATTCACGAAGTAGTTACTACTTGACTAAACAAATGTGGGAGGCACAATATGATCTGTCCAGTGTGAACGTCCAGTAGTGTGTCTTGAAAGCAAATATATACTTAGGCTTATATAAAATTGTCATGACCTTATAAATTTTGTTTGTTGTTAATCCTCACCTGAGGATATTTTTTCCATTGCTTTTAAGAGTGTGGAAGGGGGGAGGGAGCAGGAGAATGAGAAAAACATTGATGTGGGAGACACAGCCACTGGTTGCCTTCCACATGTGCCCCACCCGGGGGTGGGGAGTGAACTCACAACCGAGGTACCTGTTCTTGACTGGATATCTGAACCTGTAACCCTTCAGTGTGTGGGCTGTTGCTCTATCCACTGAGCATACCAGCCAGGGCTAAGTTTTTAATAAATCTTTCTTTTGTACATGTTTATATCAAAGAAGTTCCTTAATATTAAGTAACTCACCTAAATTTACATATGCAATTAATTTAATAAATGCCACAACCTAAAATATGAGTTATTTGAGCATATCATAAAAGGTATGTTAAAGAGGTAGTATATCCAAATACTCAACAGGAAAGGAGGTTATCTGAGACACGGTTTTACAGCACTGGTTCCGATACCAGGTTTTTAGAGAAGTCTTAAGTTGCCTACACCTTTTATTCATAACAGAGAGAACGAAAGAATTGGTTTATCCCCATTAAAGTAAACATACTTTCCCTCCTCCAGATTACTAACATGATGGTGGCTCTTCAGTAGGCGGAGATGATGTGCAAGAGCTATTACAGGTGTAAGTAATTGCTTGCACACAGACATGCACATTCTCTTCCTTTCACTTAATCAGCATTTCCTGAATTTATACCACATGTCAGTCATTGTTTTAGGCCCTGCCTTATGTTCTTATAGAAAACAAGCAATGAAATATTTATTACAATATAGTTCTAGTGGAGCTAAGTGTAGATGTTCGGTAGGCAGTTGGATATGTGAGTCTGGAGTTCAGGGAGAGACTGCAGGTATGATTTGGGAGTCCTTGGAATAATCATGGTATTTTATGCCTTGAGACTGCATAGGATCATCTGGTGAGCACAGGTATAGAGGGAAGAGAAGGGGCGCACCCACATTTAAGGCTCATGAAGAAAAGAGGAATTCTGCAGAAGAGAATGGAAAGTCATGGCCAGGGATTTAGAAGGAAAATCAGGAGTGTAGGTCCTGGAAGCCATGTAAGAAAATAGTGCAATAAGGTCTGAGGACAAATGCTGGCTTGCTAAGAGGTTGAGCTAAGCTGACTCAGAACTGAGCACTGAATTTGGCGACATGCAAGGCCCCGTGCATCTTGACAGGAAATGCGAGGATGAACAGACCTAGGCAAAGACAGGGAAGAGCTGTGCACAGTGACTCTCTGGAGGTGTCTGGCTAAAAAAGAGCCACTCTACTGCTTTTGCACCGTGGAGTACAGCCGAGGTACCGGTCCTATTGACACCCTGCTCCCTACATTTTGGAATGCAAAGCTGTTCTCATTTTTGATCTGACGGGATGGCAAGCCCTCTTACTCCTCCCCGTCAAACTGCCTTCTGTTCACTTCCACCACTGCTTCTGAGCTGCAACTGCTGAGCCCCACGGCTGATCCTGACCCTCCTCAACAGTGCAGCTGCCATTTCTCATCTATCTGCCTGTGCCCCTTCCAATTCTTTTTTCCTGCTTTTCTTGTTTGTCACTATTTTATTGTCTCTTATTGCTTCTCCATACTTCACGATGTCTGAACAATAAAGGTGACTTTTTGGATATATCGGTGACAGAGTGGATGACTTCCCTTGCACACACAACCTGATCACAGTAGATAGGAAGAGTAATCTCTGAAATTGTGGCTCTTCTCACCTGTGTACAGCACCTTTTCTGAAGGCCAAGTGCTGATTCTTGGATATCTGAGGCTTCCTTTAGGCTGGTCTCCAGGTGACTAGCACATGAATGAGCATGGTAAGGCTTCATTCAGACAATGGTAAATTTCTAAAAGGCAGGAATCTCTTCTCTCCTTTCCTTACATCATCCACTCAACAGAAACTAGCCCATGGGATTAAGCAGCGTGAGAGATGATGGAGTTGCAGAGAAGGTGATATAGCCACACCCTTATGGAGCAGGTAGGCTAATAGTCGAATAGAATGGGTGGAGGTGGAAGGACTTCATTTTATTACTTTATTTTTTTTAAAACTTTATTTACTTATTACTTTTTAGTTAATCCTCACCCGAGGATATTTTTCCATTGATTTTTTAGAGAGAGTGGAAGGGAGAGGGAGAGAAACTTCGAATGGTTGCCTCCTGCACGAATCCCAACCAGGGCCAGGGAACCTGCAACCAAGGTACGTGCCCTTGATCGGAACTGAATCCAGGACCCTTCAGTCCGCGGGCCGACACTCTATCCACTGAGCCAAATTAGCTAGGGCCATTTTATTCCTTTAAATACTCCCAAGATGTTAGATATTTGTTTTTATAATGCCCTGCTTTACTTTTCTAATTCAAATTTTCATTACTGAATTACAGTAATGATAGTGGCTATGGGAAGAAGATATAATTAGAAAGTAAAACTGAAAGATGTTGGTAGGGATTAAGGGAGGGAGAAATTAAAAGAGACAATTAGATTTCTCACATAGACAAATGTGTGGATGGTGAATGGTAGTGTCTTTCATTACATTTGGGAAAATAGAGCATGATACAGGTGTCGGGGTAAAATAAGTTGAGATTTGATCATATGAAATTTGAAGTACCTAGAGGACATTCACATGGAATTAAAAGCTAATATAAAGGTCTTGAATCTATAACTCTGGAGAAAAAAACCTGAATTGTAAAAAGAAATATGGAGATTCGCAGCATATATACAGTAACTTAAGTCCTAAGAAGGGATGAGGGAATGGAACCAAGATGGTGGCATAGGTAAACACCGGAGTTTGCTGCCTCGCACAACCACTTCAAAAATACAACTAAAAGACAGAACGGACATCACCCAGAACCACAGGAAGGCTGGCTGAGGGGAAATGCCACAACTAGAAGGAAAGAGAAAAGCATATCGAGACTCAGAGGAGGCGCAGTGCTGAAGTAAAATACTAAGGTGCGGAGATGCGCGTGGAGCGGGCTGGCGGCTGAGGGCGCGGTTGTCATTTTCAATCGGGAGGGAGTCTCAGGCTCTGAGCTCCAGTTCCGGGCAAGTCTCTGGGGACCCAGACTCAAATGGGAGAAAAGGGACTGTCTGGCATTGGTCGGAACTCAAGGGCAGCTTTCTCTCTGAGGTACTTGCAGCGATTACCGGGACACTGAGAGGCAGAGCCTCTGGGGACGGGACTGAGAGCAGCCATAACTGCTCGCTTGGCCAGCCCTGTTGATCCCCTGGGACCCGCCCTGCCCAAGCCTTGCAGGGAGGCATTTGCTGGTTAGCCTCAGGCAGAGGCTAGATTAGCGCCACACTAGAGATCCAGCACAGAAGTTCTCCCACTGCAGACACAGCTGATTCTCACAACCAATTGGCCTGGAGGTCAAATCCCTCCCAGTGTTACCTACAACAATCAAGGCTTAGCTACAACAAGACTGCGCACAAAGACCACAAGGGGGTGCACCAAGAGTGTCTACCTCAGGTAATTGGGACACTTAGCACAGAAAGCCACTCTATCGACACAGCGAAGCATAAAAAATGCTAAGACAAAGAAACAGGACCCAAATGACAGAACTGGAGGAAAGCAGGCTGCTGGATCCAGAATTCAAAACCACACTTTTGAGGTCTTTCAAGAGTCTTCTAGAGTCTGCCGATAAACTTAATGAGATGTACAAGAAATCTAATGAGACCCTCGATGTTGTGATAAAGGACCAACTAGAAATTAAGCATACACTGACTGAAATAAAGAATATTATACAGACTCCCAACAGCAGACCAGAGGATTGCAAGATTCAAGTCAAAGATTTGAAATACGAAGAAGCAAAATGCACCCAACCGGAAAAGCAAAATGAAAAAAGAATCCAAAAATACGAAGATAGTGTAAGGAGCCTCTGGGACAGCTTCAAGCGCACCAACATCCGAATTATAGGGGTGCCAGAAGATGAGAGAGAGCAAGATATTGAAAACCTATTTGAAGAAATGACAGAAAACTTCCCCTACCTGGTGAAAGAAATAGACTTACAGGTCCAGGAAGCGCAGAGAACCCCAAACAAAAGGAATCCAAAGAGGACCACACCAAGACACATCATAATTAAAATGCCAAGAGCAAAAGACAAAGAGAGAATCCTAAAAGCAGCAAGAGAAAGACAGTTACCTACAAGGGAGTACCCATACGACTGTCAGCTGATTTCTCAACAGAAACTTTGCAGGCCAGAAGGGAATGGCAAGAAATATTCAAAGTGATGAATACCAAGAACCTACAACCAAAATTACTTTATCCAGCAAAGCTATCATTCAGAATTGAAGGTCAGATAAAGAGCTTCACAGATAAGGAAAAGCTAAAGGAGTTCATCACCACCAAACCAGTATTATATGAAATGCTGAAAGGTATCCTTTAAGAAGAGGAAGAAGAAAAAGGTAAAGATACAAATTATGAACAACAAATATGCATCTATCAACAAGTGAATCTAAGAATCAAGTGAATAAATAATCTGATGAACAGAATGAACTGGTGATTATAACAGAATCAGGGGCATAGAAAGGGAATGGACTGACTATTCTTGGGGGGGTGGGGGAAAGGGGTGTGGGAGATGCAGGAAGAGACTGGGCAAAAATCGTGCACCTATGGATGAGGACAGTGGGTGGGGAGTGAGGGAGGAGGGTGGGGTGGGAACTGGGAGGGGGAGTTATGGGGGGAAAAAAGAGGAACAAATGTAATAATCTGAACAATAAAGATTTAATTAAAAAATAAAAAAATAAAAAAAAGAGGGGATGAGATTGACCAGGTATATGTAAAGAGTAAAAAGAGAAGGCTTAGGACAGAAGTTGAAGGAAGAGAAATGTAAAAAACTGAATTTCCCAGAATGATCTGTGACCCATCTGCATTATAATTGCCTGAGGAGTTTGATAAAAATGTAGAATCCTTGGCTCCACCACCAACCTCCTGAATTAGACCCTCTGAATGGCCCAGGAATCTGCATTTCAGGCAAGAACCAGATTATTTTTGTGCGAAGTAAAATTTGAGAACCACTGATCTAAAAGATAAGTGGAGTAAGAAGAGCAAAACAAACAAAAAAGTTAAAAAAGAGCTGTACTTTGCTCACTGCTAAAGAAAAATGAGAATGTTGTGTCACAGTAGCCAATGGAAAAAAGCTGGCAAAAAAAGGTAAGCAGCCAATAAATACTTGTTCAATAAATAATTGGGGAAAATATTTAAAGTTATAGTTCATCTCAGTCGATTTCCAAGTTCCTGTTACTACTCTGCAGTATAAATAAAAGTAATATTTGGGTAATTTATAAGGAGAAAAATAATAGTGGGAAATATCTAAAAATAGTGGGTTGAATAAGAATCACTTTGACGCCGAAGTCTAGGACAAACTGCAAAGGTTTATCAGGTGCCTAGCAAGTTAGTGAATAACCACCATGACCTCTCAGGTACACGTAAATCCCTGAAGTGTAAACAAGGAAACAGTACTCCATGGCAAAAAGATGGGTTCAGTTTTGAAAAGCTGTGAAATAAAGCTGTCAGCTTAATGGTACTATATCAATGTTCTCTCTCAGATTAACCAAATTACTTAACATCTGCCTGAAACTAAGCCACTACCTCACTTATAAGCTATTAGAGACCAATAGATAAAGATTTAGTCTGTCCAACTAAATCTGATAGCTTTTCTTTAGCCATAGCTACTGAAATAGTTGCTTATCAAACGAATCTTTGCCAAGGCTGCTAGGCTTCAGGGCATCATTTTGTCAGAAACCTTGTTTGTTCTGAGTAGTTAAAAGGATCTGCACTCCTAACACATCTACTTGATAAATAGGAGGGAAAATGATTAAGTGACCCCCAAATTAATTCACACCTATTTGGGACCCTCCCTGTCCACCTATCCCCAATTTGAAGTCACCACAAAACATGCTGCAGAGGTAAAGCAAACTGGAAAAGGGAAGATATTTACCTCATTATTCCTATTTTTGCTTTTGTTTTTATTCCTTCATTTGTAGGTGTTACCAGAAAGGGATGGGCACTTCAAATTTACTGATTACAAAGTGCTCATTTGTATGCTACTGCAGATAAATACATTTTTACTGATTGTTACAACTAAATACCATTCATTAGTTGTGTGACTTGGGGTGACTTTCTTGCCTAAGAGTTATATGATATATTCTTAAATAATTTTTCCAAATCTAAAATTCTATCATTCTAAGATTACAGGAGAGGGAAACAGTAGCCAAGAAGATAAATATTATAATGTTATAAGAGAGCTGAAAAACATAATACTCTATTTACTTAAAATTTTAGAGCAATGAATCCAGTGTTAGCTAATAGTACAACTTCCTGACTCAATAGGCTGCAACAAACAAACTTGTAACATTTCAAGAATCCATCTATTAGAACAGGAAAGAATTCCCTCCCCACCCCCACCCCCATAAATGATGTAATATATAGTAGCTAGGCTCTCAAGCTAATCTACAAATTTATTTAATCTCCAATGAAAGTGAGTTGCTAGACACTTTTTAAAATATATATTTTTATTGATTTTAGAGAGAAAGGGAGAGACAGAAACATCAATGATGAGAATCATTGATCAGCTGCCTTCTGTACGCCCCACACTGGGGATCGAGCCAACAACCTGGGCATATGCCCTGAATGAGAACTGAACTGTGAACTCCAGGTTCATAGGTGGACACTCAACCACTGAGTCATGCTGGCTGGGTGCTAGACACTTTTGATAAAAACAGAAAACAGATGTTGCTACACTAGTAATTAAGCAAAAAGAACATAAAAATGAAACAAAAAAATGTTTATCTTGAAGCCTCTTCTTCACAATGAAGTCAACCAAAAGATCCATTGGCCTGATTACACAAGGGTAGATCCTCCTAGTGACTAGATTGTAACAGTCCACTGCTCAAATCCATGGACTCCAAGTTAAGGACCCTGCTCAAATAACATTAGAGGGCCTGGTCTTCAGGTTCAGAGACACTAATGGTTCAGGAGTATTCCAAAGCCAAAGCTGGGAGAAAAACACAGAACTGGAGAAGATAAGGAAGGAAGGAGCCTTTTTTAGATATCCCCTGACCCCAGGGGGAAATGAACTTAGTGACTGGAGCATTCTCTTCACATCCCCGCTCCTGGATTTCCTGGACAATGCTCCTGGGAGTTCAGTGGTGGCTCAGTAAACATGGAGCCTCAAAACACTACAGACATGCTTCCTCGCTGGAGCAGGGGCTGTGGAAAGAACAATTTCCTGAGCTGCCATGCCAACTTGTAGACACTTGCTACTGCCAGAAGCAGCCCCAGCTTTGACTATGAGGAGGCTGCGGAGGAATGTCTGCTTCCTGGCTCTGAGTCCCCATTTCAACCCCTTTACAGATCTAGCGCTTCCAATCTATATGCATGTTCACGAGTCTGCAGTCTGAGCTTGTGGGTGCCTATCTTTATCATCTGCTAAGGCTAGAAATAGAAAAAACAAATGAATGTTCAGTCTCTTCGCCTGGGAAGGACTACTTACTGTATTTTAAACTTTATAATGATGGAAAATGTCTCTTTAAAACTACTTGGGCAACTCTGATTTTTAATTCATAAGTACTTCTCCACATTCACTATGAAAACAATGACCTATTATATCTAATTTAAATAGGTTTAAATATCAGGTGAAGAGTTTCAAAAGGTATTTAGTCACTCTAGTTTTCTAAGATCTGTTATTTCAATTTGCCCTTGGCCTTTTCCCTGATATAAGGCAACTTTAAAATTGAAAGCATACTCAGATAGTATAACCAAAACAAGAAACAAGGAACGTGGCATGTCATGTGGGACACAATATATATAGTGAGCTTTTAATTATGTTTCTGAACGTATGGATAGCTCTGCAGTATACTCAAATCTACATTCTGATGGGATCTTGCGATTCTTTAACAAGTATATCCAAATGTGATAATTAATCACAATTATAACGGAAGTCTGGATTTTGCCTGCATTCAAATTATTGCTGAAAGGGCAGCATGGGTAATGCACACACGGCTATCAGAGTGGAACTTAGAAGCTGACCATGATATCCAACTCTTTATACCTGCAGCCTCTTCCTCTGATTAAATCCAACTTTCCTTCCCTAGCCTCCTATTGTTACAACATAGTCACCAAGTTTATTTCTTCTAGTATAAATTTTTATGATTTCTGGAATCTAAGTATATGTTGTGTAGCAAAACATAAGAAAATTCATTGAAAAGGATCATTTAAAAAGGGATGTAGTAAAGAACCTGGCTTTCCTAACTTTAAGCCTAATAACTTACTGCAGTGGTGACTTGGCCGAGATCCAGAAAATTCTTTAGGCTTCTCCCTTTCTGATGCAACCCATACCTTTCCCCACTAAAACATAGACATCGATGTGCAAAAACGAAGGAATTTGTTTAGAAAATAAAGACCAAATCAGATTCTACTTTCCCATTGCCATGTTTAGCATAAAAGTGATACATTTCTACCAGCTTTGCCTTTTCAGATGGGCTACTTTCTCAGCTGAGTGGCAGGACACCAAAATGGGAAGGAGAAATCAATGTCATGGAGTATAAATAGCTGTGGCCAAAGACAATACTGAAGAAGAGCCAATAGGAGAAGGGATCCCCAAATCGCAGCACCAGCCAGTTAATTCCCCGTCTCCCTTCATGAGGGCCTCAGGGAAACCATCATCGGGAAACCAAAGAAAGGGGCAAGTAACCAGGTCTCACGTAAAGATTTCCAATCTTTCCTTAGAGATGAATGTGCAGTGTTTTCTAGGATTTCTGAAGTACCTATTTCTTAAGCCTCAGCTGGCATGGCCATGCAAAGGAAATTCTTTTCTAGTGTAAGGTAGGTAAAGAGGAAATGCCACCCAATAGGAAGTCAATCTTTTCTCAGATACGCTGCAAACCACGCACCAATACCAACGCTGATCTCTAAATGTTTCAACTCATTCATTAGGCTTGAGATGGAATGTGCATCCCATGGCAAATCTCAACGTGAACCACACTCCACACAAAAGTAAACCTCGCGCTGCGTTCCAACCACCGTGCATCACACACCGCTCCAAAGTCCAGTCGTTTCACACCACGGTTAGTGCATTTGACATCAGCGGGCTAAACTGCACGGGGCTCACACTTCACTTTCTCACTGTTCGCTGAACTTTGCAGAATCGCTTGCAAAAGTGTTGAAATTCATTCAAGTTCACCAAGATTCTGTAGCGCGCGCAACACACACACACACACACACACACACACACACACACACACACACGGACGGACTCTTTGGGCATCAGCATCCACCAAAGGCCGGCAACCATAAAGTTATGTAAGAAAAGCAGGAGTTAGTTGGGCACAAGACTCCAGGAAATGGCACATCCTCCTTGCGGGGCTACAGCAGCAACCAGGCACGGACACAATGCCGAGCGCGCCGCGAAACGGAGGGCAGTGCCCGCGGGGAAGATGCCGGCGACGCCTCCGGAGGCATCTTCACGCTTCCCTTCGGAAGGAGCGCGTGTCTGGTCTCTCGGGAGCCCCTGCGGGTCTGGGTAACGGGACCGGAGTGCCAGCGGGTGGGGAAGGAGACGGGGGGGGAGCGGCAAGCACTGCCCCCTGCCCCCGGTGCCTAAGCTGTCACCGCCCCGGAGCCCGGCGCTGCCACCGGCTTTCTGCCTCCTCCGGGAGCGCTGGTGGCGCGCGGGCCCGAGGGGACCCGGAGGCAGACAGAGGGAAACGAACCCCTGGTGTCTAAAGGCCGAGAAAATGCCCCCAGGGCCCGAACCCCCGCAGCCGGGCGGTGCTCCCCACGCGGCGCGCGGCCCCAGGCGTGGGAGCCCGAGAACCTGCAGGCGGCCAAGGCGAGGGCCGGGGCAGCCGTGGGGAAGGGGCGGCGCCGGGGTGGGTCCTCCGGGCCAGGGCGCGGGCACCGGGGGGCGGGGGGCCGGGGCCGCGCGGAGCCAGGCGGCCAGGGGTCGGGCCGGGGCTCCCCCCAGGGCGAGGGCCGGCGCGGGCGGACAGGGGCGCCGCGGCCGCTACCTGCTGCTGGATCTTCCCGTCCTCCGTGACGACCCAGTGCGTGGTGGCGAAGGCGCCTCGAGCCGCCGTACTCAGCAAGGCGGACAGGCCGAGGAGCCAGCCCGGGCCGGAGCGCGGTGGCAGCTCGCACCGGCCGCGGACCCTGACTGCCGCCGCCATCTTGCCCCCCCGGCCGGGCCGCTCGCGCCGGAAGCGGAAGCGGGCCCCCTCCGCCCGCCATCTTGGGGAGGTCGGCGTTGGAGGAGGAGGAGGAGGAGGAGCCCACGGGGTGCCAATGGCCCGCGCCAGCTCGGTTTGGGCGGCGGGGAAGGGCGGCCTCCCGTGGCCGGCCCATCCTGGTTTCAGGTCGGAGACCGCTTTTCTTTTTTTTGTTTTGTTTTGTTATTATTGTCCGGCCTCTAGTTTTTAAATAAAACCTTGTGTGCTTTTTTTTAAAAATCTTCTTTATTTCTGGTTGTGTAAAATAGTTGAGAATTGAAAGGTATGCCTTCAAAGCATCTAAGGGAAGAGATGTGTTATGCTTTTATTTTAACTTTCTTTTTTCTTGTTTATTTATTTTTATTCCTTTCAGAGAGGAAGGGAGAGAAAGGTCAGTGATGAGAGAGAATTATTGATGGGCTGCCGCCTGCACGCCCTGGCCCCTCCCCCCCCCACCCCCCCACCCCCCACCCCCCCCACCCCCCCACCCCCCCCACCCCCCCACCCCGCACTGGGGATGGAGCCGCAACCCAGGCTGGTGCCCTGACGGGGAATCCAGGTTCATAGGTTAGGCAGGCGGGTTGGGCGGGCGCCATGCGTTACCTTTTATTCTAAAAGCCGCACACGGTGGAAGCTCCCTAACCTGGACAGTGGGCAGCGGTTCTCAACCTGTGGGTCGCGACCCCTTTGGCGGTCCAACGACCCTTTCACAGGGGTCGCCGAAGACCACCCTGCATATCAGATATTTACATGACGATTCATCACAGTAGCAACATGACAGTTATGAAGTAGCCACGAAAATAATGTTATGGTTGGGTCACAGCATGAGGAACTGTATTTAAAGGGCCAGAAGGTTGAGAACCACTGGCTAGGGCATCGCTGTCCAGTAGAAGTAGAATGTGAGCTGCGAGCCACAGCTGTAATTTAAAAGAACGAGTAAAACAACTGACATTTTCTTTAGCCCAGTATGTACAAAATATTGTAAGTTCGATATGAAATTAGTACAGATTAGATTTTTTTAAAACACTAGGTGTTGGAAATCGGTATGCATGTTACATTTACAGCTCATCTAAATTGGAACGGTCCGGATTTCAGGGACGGTGGCTAGTGGCTGTGTTGTTGGGCAGCGTGGACCTGGGTGGCAGGTCTAGGCCCGGAGACCTGCAGTGCTGGCATCAGGTGGGAGCTCATTAGAAAAGCATATCATGGCTTTTCTTCCCGTCCCTGTCGGATGCGTCCTTCTCAAGTCCCAGGTGGCGGGGAGGTACATTCAAGGTGGAGACGCACTTCCCACGAGTGCACCAACAGGCCGTCCAAGCGACTGGCCTGGCCGCCAGCTTCTTTTTAGATAAGGTTGTTTTAGGTATTTCAGGGCTGCCTTCTGGCGTTGTGTTTCATTTTGTATTTAGGTTCATTATGCTTTGGGTTTTCTCTTTGAGGGAGGAGAATTTTGCCTGACCAGTTCTCTACCCTGGTGTATCGCAGGAAAAAAAATTGCCAAGTGTCTAAACATCACTTCATGCTAAGGAAGCAATGCACAACAGTGTTTTTGTTGTTCTTCCCGAAAGCAGCTTTTCTTGAGGACTGAAGTAATGAGTATTCAGTTAATTAAAATGTATGGTTTACCTGCTTTTGTCTAGTACTCTGCTAGACATTGGATATGGAAATAGGACCACTGAGCAGTCTACAGTCTTGTGGGATATTGGTAGGTTAACAATTGAAATGTGGGATAGTGGGAACAGGTGTAGAAAAGAGAGCAACTAACCAGGTGAAAGGCTTTGAGCAAAGGTGCTGATTCGGGCAAAAGAAGCAGTAAGTGTGAAAAGGTGAAATTGGTAACAGGTTGTAAGGATTTCTTATATGCCATGCCAAGGAATTTAAATATGGACAGTAGGAATGTTCCAGATTTCTGAAATAGGGAAGTGGCAAGTGATGGAGTCTCTTTCTTCTCAGCATCTTATTTTAAGGCATAGAGGTCAACACTCTTACCTGTGTATAAAGCTAAGTAGTGGCAGTCATCATCATCTAACTTTTATTGAGTGTTTAATGTATACTGGGCACTGTACATGAATACTCCTGTTAATCTTTGCTAATTTACCAGGCTTAGGCTGGTTAAGTAATTTGGCTAAGATCATCCTATCTAATAAAAGAGAAACATGGTAATTGGCATATGACCGCTACCCTTCCCATTGGCTAATCAGCGAGATCTGCAAATTGACGGCCAGCCAAGATGGCGGCCGGCAGCCAGGCAGCTTGAAACTAACATGTGGCTTGCTTGCTTCAGTGATGGAGGACTCCAACATTCCCTGCCTGCCTTGCTGGCCTCTGAGCCTGCAGTTTAAGAAACATTGTAACAAATACAGAAGCTAAACAAAACCCCAGAAACCAGCTTTCAGTGAGCTGGGATCTCAGAGCTGGAGTTATACATTGTTTCAATTATAGAACCTAAACAAACCACATACCTTCGTTCAGCAGCAGAGGCCTCAGAGCTGGAGCCAGAGCTAAAGCTGGCCCAGAATTAAAAAAAAAGAAAAAAAGGAGCAGTTGGGAGCTTCAGTCCCAGCCTGAAAACAGCCCTCAGCCCCTCACCCAGACTGGCCAGGCACCCCAGTGGGGACCCCCATCCTGAAGAGTGTGTGACCAGCTGCAAACAGCCATCATCCCCTCACCCAGGCTGGCCAGGCACCCCAGTGGGGACCCCCACCCTGAAGGGTGTGTGACCAGCTGCAAACATCCATCATACCCTCACCAGGCTGGCCAGGCACCCCAGTGGGGACCCACACCCTGAAGGATGTGTGACCAGCTGCAAACAGCCATCATCCCCTCATCCAGGCTGGCCAGGCACCCCAGTGGGGAACCCCATCATGATCCAGGACACCCTTCAGGGCAAACCAGCCAGCCCCCACCCGTGCACCAGGCCTCTATCCTATATAGAAAAAGGGTAATATGCCTCCCAGCACCGGACTCAGCGGAGCCGCGAGGCCTCCAGGCACTGGGATCAGCGTGACAGGGGGCAGCACCCAAACCCCCTGATCGCCCTGCGGCTCTGTGTGTGACAGGGGGCGGGGCCACAACCTCCCTATCCGCCCTGCTCTGTTCCTGACAGGGGAAGGCGCCCCAAACCCCTGATCAACCCTCAGCCCTGCTCTGTGCCTGATAGGGGGGAGCTCCCCAACCCCCTGATCGCCCTGCGGCTCTGTGTGAGACAGGGTGCGGTGCCCCAACCCTCCTCCCCTCACCCCCCCACCCCCCCGGGCCCTGCTCTGTATGTGACAGTGTAGAGCCATAACCTCCTCATCGGCCCTGCCCTGAGTGTGACAGTGGCGGCGCCCCAACCCCCCAATGGGCCCTGCTCTGTGGGTGATAGAGGGCAGCGCCCCAACCCCCTGATCTGCCCTGCTCTGTGTGTGACAGGGGGCGGTGCCCCAACTCCCCTATCGGCCCTACTCTGTGAGTGACAGGGGGGAGCTCCCCAATCCCCTGATGGGCCCTACTCTGTGCATGACAGGGGGGAGCTCCCCAACCCCCTGATGGGCCCTGCTCTGTGCGTGACAGGAGGGAGCTCCCCAACCCCCTGATCGGCCCTGTCTGTGCGTGACAGGGGGCAGCGCCCCAACCCCGATTGGCCCTGCTCTGTGTGTGACAGGGGGTGGCGCCGCAACCTCCCCATCGACCCTGCCTTGAGTGTGACAGGGGGCGGTGCCCCAACCCCCCAATTGGCCCTACCCTGAGCGTGACTGAGGTTGGCATCGCAACCTCCCAATCCGCCCTGCTCTGTGCATGACAGGGGGCGGCGCCCCAACTCCCCAATCAGCCCTGCTCTGAGCCCGACCAGGGGCTGCACCTAGGGATTGGGCCTGCCCTGCCACCCGGGAGCAGGCCTAAGCCAGCAGGTTGTTATCTCCCGAGGGGTCCCAGACTGCGAGAGGGCACAGGCCGGGCTGAGGGACCCCCCTCACCCCCTGAGTGCACAAATTTTTGTGCACCGGGCCTCTAGTCCTATATAATAAAAGCCCAATATGCTAAGTGTCCAGTTGTCCGGGTGGCCATTCAACCAATCAAGGTGTAATATGCTAATGATATGCAAAGGCTGCTCAACTGCTCGCTATGACGTGCACTGACCACCAGGGGGCAGTCAACCAGTCGCTATGATGTGCACTGACCACCAGGGGGCAGACAGTCAACCAGCTGCTATGATGTGCACTGACTATGAGGGGGTAAATGCTCCAACTGGTAGGATAGCTTGCTGCTGGGGTCTGGCCACTAGGGGCTGAGTGAGACAGGCTGGACATGCCCTGGAGCCCTCCCGCGGCCCCTCCCTAGCTGGCCAACCTTCCGTGTCCCTCCCCAGCCCCAATTGTGCACCAGTGGGTTCCCTCAGCCTGGTCTGGGCCCTCTCGAAATCCGGGCTGAGGGACCCTTTCCCTGAGTGTATGAATTTCGTGCACCAGGCCTCTAGTATACAGATAATAAGCAGAACTCAGATTTGAAATTGGATCTACCTGACTCTAGAAGCTGGGCCTGGATGAAGGGTGGTGAGTTTGAGAGAATCCCCAACATTACATATATTGCCCATCAGCAATTTCTTTGACACAAGTTAACCTGAAAGGGGGTAGAATCATAGCTTCTGTAGCTTTAATATACCACATAGCCACCTCTATTTCCCCTAAATAATAACCCTTGTCCTTTGGGATCCTCTGTTAATTTTCTGTTATTATGTAACAAATAACCACAAATACAGCAGCTGAACACACACTTAACTCAGTTTCCATGGGTCAAGCGTCTGGCATGGTGGGATTCTCTGCCCGGGATCTCACATGACGGATAATCAAGGCTATATTATCATCTGAGGCTTGGAGGCCTCTTCCAGGCTCTCTCAAGTTCTTGGCAGAATTCAGTAATTTGCCATAGTAGGACTGAGGTCCCAGTTTTCTTGCTGGCTGCTGACTGTGGCCACTCTAAACTTCAAGGCCACCCACCATTCCTTGTCACATGGCCCTCTCAATATGGCATCTATTCCTTCAAAACAAGCAGGAAAACCTCCACTGCTTAAATCTGTTGACTTCCTTCAATCTCTGACCTTTAGGCCCTCATTTAAAGGGCTCATGTGAGTAGATAAAATCCATCTGGATAACCTCTTTTGATTAACCCCAAATCAACTAATTAGTAACCTTAAGGACATCTGCAAAAATTCCTTTGTCATATGACAATAAATCATGGAAATTATATTCACATGTTCTCCCACATTCAAGGGAGATTATATGAGGGCGAGCATCATTGGGAGTCATCCTAGAATTCTGCCTGCAAAGGTCCTGACTGCCAAATTCTGATCTCTAGTCTTTTACTGAACTGTTTTAAGCATCACACAGTATTACTTAGAAGTGAGTTTACTCATCCTGTTCCCTGCCTGAAATTCTTTCCTCGCTTTCCCTTTTCAAATCGATTACTTAAGGTACACCTCAAATCCCAGAATGTAAAGAAGCCTGTCAACAGGCTTAAAGTAAAGGAGTACATGTCTCTTTGCTGCTGTGTTTAGAACAGGCTAGAGTCGTGTACTAGCAGGAAGAACAATCAGATTATTGTGAAACTCTTAAACAAGAAATGATGGTCCTGACCGGTTTGGCTCAGTGGATAGAGCGTTGGCCTGCGGACTCAAGGGTCCCAGGTTCGATTCCGGTCAAGGGCATGTACCTTGGTTGTGGGCACATCCCCAGTGGGGAGTGTGCAGAAAGCAGCTGATCGATGTTTCTCTCTCATCGATGTTTCTGACTCTCTATCCCTCTCCCTTCCTGTCTGTAAAATATCAATAAAATATATATATAAAAAAAGAAATGATGGACACAAATTTGGCAGTCCATAGCATGTAGGTGTTTTTTTTTTAATTTTTATTTTCTTGTTTAAAGTATTACAAATAGTAGTACATATCATATAGGTGGTTTTAAAGCCACAGAATGTGACCACCAAGGGAACTTATCTTGTCCTGGTCCATTTCAACTTTTGGCTTTAGAACATTTCTAGACTTTGATACTACTTCAGGAAAACTTTTATTTTTTTTAAAAAATATATTTTATTGATTTTTTACAGAGAGGGAGAGTGATAGAAACACCGATGAGAGCGAAACATCAATCAGCTGCCTCCTAAACACCCACTACTGGGGATGTGCCCGCAACCAAGGCACATGCCCTTGACCGGAATCGAACCTGGGACCTTTCAGTCCACAGGCCGACACTCTATCCACTGAGCCAAACCCGTTATGGCAGGAAGACTTTTTTTTTTTTTTTTTTTTTTTTTATCAAGGCTGGTAGTCAGATTAAGAAGCTCCAACTTGTTTTTGCATATTAACTTGAGGATGGAAATATTTCATGATTTGGCAAGTATCTGATGTTTTGCTTTGATTAGAGCCAAATCCCTTTTTTCAGAAGAGTGAGTTAGCTTCTAAAAATAAATCCAAAAGAATGAAAATTAAAGATAACTTGCAAGACTGAACTTCTTGAAGGCAGAGCAGTAGCTTGTCTATCTTTGTATTTTCATGGTAAGATACACTGCTTGGCACATGAAAAGCAATCAATAAATGTTTAATGAATATCCAAGAATCTGAAGGTATCATAATCATAACACATCAAGACACAAAACAAAATTACAAAAGGAAATTTATTTCAAAAGCATAAGGAAACACTTACTTTTGAACAATGTGATAAACAGATGTCTTGCAAAAGAAAAACAATCATGACATGAAGTTTTTCATTCAAATTTTTGAAGCAAAAGTAACCTAAGTTGTGCATTATTGCCTTAGGAAAGGGAAGGGGAACAATGAGGCGGCAAAGGAAGAAACACCGTCAACTCAATATCAAACTTAAAGTAGAGTCAATTCTGCTCAGCTTTGAGTTTACAATACTCTTTAAAAAAGAGAGGAAAAGTTACCCCTAAAGTTCAAATTTATATAATTGTAGTCCTAATACAGTTCCTATACTTGAAATGGCTTTCGGCCACCTGGTCACAGTTTTCAAATAGCAATCCCGTATTCCTATGTCTGTTCAGATTCCAAGGGAGCTTAGGTTCAGCTCATTGTCTTTTGGAATGTTTAGATTATTGCCACCACTCCATAATCAAGCTGACCAATTTCTTATGCTCACTTGTATAATTCTAGTCTTCAAAAAATATTTATCCCATAAACATGTGCAGTATTTCTAACAAAGGGGTTTTGTTTTTTCCCCAATGTAAGGGTTAACAGTATTGAAGACACTGCCATTGGAATTACTGACTATTCCTCAAAAAATATGCCAAACTACTAGAAAATGTTACTCAGACACTGAATTTGAGTAGCAAACTTGGGGAGGGAATATTAACTGTGAAACAAAAATATATGAAACATTCAAATGCAGAGCTAAGGACCTATGCTACTAAAAATGCCCATGACATTAAACACTCCACAAACCCCCCATCTGTTTTTTAACCTAAATATTCTATTGGCTAACTTATACAATAATTTTGATTAATAACCTGAGAAGTTAAATCTTCAAAGTGGCAAAAGCAAACAGAGAGAATCCCTTATTACTGGTAGAACATGTTATCAAGTCACTTTTCCTGGATTGCCCTGGTTATTCAATTCCCAAATTCTAAATTATTCTGTGTCATCCTGTAGAAACCTATATGTACATCAGATTCAGTATTTTGGCTGTATTTCTCCAAAAGGGATCGCCAAACTCATCTTTGAAAATGCAGCCTTTGTTTATTTTCAGTTTTAAATAACAATAATCATGTAAGTGCAACGGACTCAAAATCCCTCACTACTGGGAAGAAAACCTAGATAACAAGTTAATAATGGATTCGGCCTCAAAAGGGTAATCACCATGTCAAAGATTACCTGTTCCTGGAATTTTAAAAAATGATTTATGTTGTGTCGTCAGCATGCATATATATATGTATATATATATACACACACACATATATATCTTATGTATGTATGTATATTATACATACACATTTCTATTCAAATAGTAAGATCCCATATTCAAAAGCTTATCACAACATATGGAGAAGAGTTAAGTAAGCAGTGCAAAGCAGCTTACATTCTCCTAAAAATGTAATATTTCTACATTTAAGTATTTTGCTCTTAGTACACTAGGTAGGAATGCTGAACCATTGCCTAGCAGCTTTATTAAAAAAACCCAATGAAAACCAAATGTTAAAATTGACCATTACTCTTCTCTATATATTGGGGGGAAAGGACAGAGGGGAGAAGAAAATCAGTAAGCTTTCAAAACTGATCATCTTTACCAGTTATCAGAAATAGAATTTCATTATATTTTAGATTTGAATAGCTCTCAACAAATTATTAAGATGTTTAAAAGATTCACAATATGAAGTCTGAATAATGATGATATTGCAAAAACAAGATTGCGCACAAAGCATCCAAAAATATCGCTGTGGTTTTACCTTGGACACAACCATGGTCTGTTACAAAAGTAGATCATACATACAAAGGTATAAAGAACAATAAGTTTTTAGCTGAAGGCAGCAGTCCTTTTAAGGGACATCCCCGGCAATCCAATGAGTAGTAGAATTTAAGTATGTTAAGCTCATGACGATGCTGAAGAATGAGATGTCTTATTCAGTAGAGTCTTCCCCGACTACGATTTCCTCGTGCTCCCCAACCTCGGCCACCTCTACTTCCCCTGAAGGCTCCTCTCTGCTCTACGAAAAAGCGAACAAGGGTTTAGGTCTTGCTCAGGACTTCATGGTACAGCAAATGTAGCTCAGTGCTCTGAAGGAAACAGTACGCGCTATAAAAGCAGCATTGGTATTCTGCTACACTATCCATAGATTCATTCTGTACATAAAACCAGGACAACATGTACATCAAAGAACATATAACAAGGTGCAAAATATAGTTATAGTTGGTACTCAATTAAATGTACCCTAGTAACAAAGATGTTTCAAGGTCACAATGTTATGATGCTTATCACTATCACAGATAATTAATGAAACTAAAAATTTCTATACTTAAAATAAAATTAACAAAAAAAGCAACTGGCTTTCAAAAGTTGGTGACATAAATGAAAAATATCTTAAACTATCAATGATCAATTATGAAATATTAGGCTAGATTGACACAATTTTCCTTTCAAATGCAATGAACAGGCAATTTGCTTTGGGTCATCATATTTCAAGCACCAAAACTCAAGAGTCCTATATAATAAAAGGGTAATATGCAAATAGACCAAACTGCAGAACAATGGAAGCAATCAAAGCATAATATGCTAGTGATATGCTAAGGTTGCTCAACAGCTTGCTATGAAGTGCACTGACCACCAGGGGGCAGATGCTCCGACCGGTAGGTTAGCTTGCTGCTGGGGTCTGGCTGATTGGGACTGAGCGAGATGGGCTGGACACTCCCTGGAGCCCTCCCACTGTCCCTCCCTGGCCTGATCCCAAAGGCCACTCCCCTTGAGTGGGTGCCAGATGCAGGGCTCATGACTGGTGAGCGCTGCTGCAGCAGTGCCAGCCTCTCCTGATTGGGACTGATTGGGCACAAGCCCACAGCAGGCACAGTGGGGCCGGGATGAGCGGGAGTGGCAGGTAGGAGCTGCAGGCGGTATTGGACTGTGGGTTTCAGCCTGATCCCTACAGGCCACCCAGAGGGACCCCACCCGTGCACAAATTCGTGCACGGGGCCTCTAGTATAGATATAAATGCTGACAGCTTTTCTCCCTGCTTAATCAGATATATGAGCTGCTGCTCAGAGATGCTGCCCAAAAGTGATGATGTGTATACATATGGTATTTGGGTTACTGATTATAAATTAACACATTGTTTTCGGGTAGTTTTTAATCATGCGCTAACAGGTGGTGCAGGCCATTTTTGCTAATTTTTTGCGCAAATGGCAACGTTCAGTAAAATTACGATAACTTTAGTTTACGTATTTATGTTACCCGCATTCTACCGCTAGTCTATAAAAAACGTATTAATACGTGTCCCGCGCTCTACTACACTGGTAGAACATATAAATACATAAAACGTATAAATACGTTTCTCGCATACAATGTGTTAAGCACATCTTTTGCTGAAAAATCAAGTCACATGTGTCATATGGTAGAATAAGATGTTGACTCATTAGGCAGTCTCTTTTATACCTCCAGAGACATATTCCTGAGGAGTCTTTCCAGTAAAGAAAATTGATTGAAGTTATCAGCAAGCCTGGACTTTCATCATACATAAATTAAGAGTCTCAAATTTCTAATTCCAGAGATCAAATCTCTTCATTGAACTTTCAAACTTCCTCATTGTGGAAGGCATATTATTAGGAGCATGAAAAAGAAACTGTGTTGCTATTTTTGGATCCATAATGTTGGATACTTGAAAAATTCTTATTAAGTCAGCACTGCAACCCATTTTTTTTCCCATTATGGCTAGAAATATAATTACCTTATTTGGGTGATGTTTTGATATATATATTTTTTTCCTCCAGAAACTCGTGAGTTAGATAACTAACTAGATCTTTCTCTAGCTTAGCCAATATTTATGTTTAATAGAATGGGATCTGATTCAAAGTCACCTCTCATGACACATTATTCTAAGTTGATCAGTATCCACACCATTTAAATGGAACCATCATATTTATTACCCCAGTGAACACATTCAGAATATTACTAGATGTACTGAGGACAAGCAGTAGGCTGACAAGGACCAGGGAGGATCACTAACACCACATTTGCCAGAAGCTATAGCTCTATCCCTACAGATTGTCTTGCCCTGAAGCTAGAACAGGGAATACCAGGAATGGATGGTTCACGCCAATTTCCTTTCTTTTTTTTCTGTTGGCTCCTCTGAATACAAAAGGCATATTTTTCTCTTTTAAGTGCTTGGTGCTACATGCTCAGTTCAATGAGCCCACAAGAGTGTGTTAAAAAGGAACCGGATCAAATGTTTCCCCAATAGCTCTAATTCCCCAAGTTAACTCAGAAAAATCACACAAAACAGCTATAACACTATATATAAATGATAATGAAAATCAAGTACAACACAATCTCTGTCTAATCTCGCATACTGCTTATACCCAAACGGAAACGCTCACCATAATTAAAGTTGCCCAAATTGCCGCTATATTTCCCACTAGGAGGATTATAAATCTGCCTTGCATCTCTTTTTGGTCCTGCTGGAGATTTCTTGGGTGGTGAACCAGAAGTTGTATCTTCAGTGGCCCTCTTTTGCCTATAACAGTAAAAAGAACCGCAATAAAAAAAATTGCATTAAATCAGAGGGACTTATAATTTAGCATAGGCACTCTAAAGATGATAGTCATACCAGAAAAAAGGAATAACATTCTGATGTCATCAAATTAACTGTGTCTTAGTTATGCAGACATCGAAAAAGATTTACAAGGCTTTAAAATAATCTAGAATACGTAACTTCAAAGACTATATGCAAGTGAACCATTTTGTAAAACTTGTCAGAAAGTCGTTATGCTACACAAATACAAATAGGCTGAAAAATCTAGGGCTGTATTCCATCAGTTTATTTTATAAGTACTGGAATTAGATTTTATATTTTAAGTCATACTTCTAATAGTCATATTTTAACATCTTATTAAGAACCACTTAATAACGTACCACTTTGTACAGTAAATATAACATCTGAATTCAGATTTTCATATTTGTAAATCATAATACTTAAATTCTTTTTAAATATAATTCTTACCCAATTTCAACCTTCTGTACAGGTTTCCAGGATAATGTTACTGTGCTCTTATAAGAGGGAGGAATGTGGAAGAGATCCTGAAGAGACAAAATTAGACAAGATTTCTATATATTGATGGTAAGTGGAGTGGTTGGGTGGTGAGGGTAAGAAACAGGGAGACATCTTGAAGATTAATTTTAGGAAAGGAAGCTTTAATTTATCTTTCTCGCTCTTGTGCTGGTCCTAAAAAATGCTGCAAGAAAAAAACTAAACACGGACAATTTTGTTAAAAGTTACACCTGTTACTACCCTGCTGGTGTTGCTCAGTGGTTGAGTGTCAACCTATGAACCAGGAGGTCACATTTGGATTCCAGGTCAGGGCACATGCCCAGGGTTGTGGGCTCGATCCCGGGTGTGGGGCATGCAGGAGACAGCCAATCAATGACTCTCTCATCACTCATGTTTCTTTCTCTCTCTCTCCCTCTCCCTTCCTCTCTGAAGTCAATAAGAAAAGTATATATTAAAAATAATTCTTTTTTTAAAAGGTACACCTATTATTAATCCCTTTGTTTTGCACAACACTTAAGAAACTGAAGCTAAGTTTTTTCTAAATGTGATTTCAAGTTTCAGGATAAAATATCAATAACAAATAAGTATTTCTTTTGCATATTTTTAAGTAGTTCAGAAGTAAAACACTACTTTTCTAGCAAGCGTGGGAGGACTGGGTAAGAAAGGAATAATTATTACCTTGATTAAAACATTGATGTTATTTGTTATTTTCAATGCAACAACTTTAATCTTGTTCTGCAAAAAGAAAAAAAATAGAATGCCAATAACTTTTACAATGCATATTCTATTACACTACTCTTTCAGAATCATTATTCCTGTTGTTTTTTTTGTTTTTCTTTTTCCTATAAACCAGTGCAGAGATGGCAAAGAAAGTAAATAATCTTAACAGGTTAGAACATTAAAGTGTTATCTACAATCTAACTGAAAAAATGAGTAAGGGACAGGTCATATGCACATAGGAATTATTTAAAAAATAATCAGTTTAAAAAACATACATTAGTTTAGCCTGGCAGGTGAGGCTTAATGGTTTAGCATCGACCTGTGAACCAGGAGATCACATATCCACTCCTGGTCAGGGCACATGCCCAGGTTGAGGGCTTGATCCCCAGTGGGAGATGTACAGGATGCATCCAATCAATGATTTTCATCATTGATTTTTCTATCTCTCTCTCCCTTTCCCTTTTTCTGTGAAACCAATAAAAATATATTTAAAAGTATAATCAGTTTAAGTTAAAGATAGACATGATGAAAACTTAAAATATTTCACTAGGGCCCTAACCGGTTTGGCTCAGTGGATAGAGCGTCGGCCTGCGGACTGAAAGGTCCCAAGTTCGATTCCGGTCAAGGGCATGTACCTTGGTTGCGGGCACATCTTCCAGGAGGAGGTGTGAAGGAGACAACTGATCGATGTTTCTAACTCTCTATCCCTCTCCCTTCTTCTCTGTAAAAAATCATTAAAATATATTAAAAAAAAAAAAAGAATTAAAAAAAAAATTTCACTAGGATTGGGATGAAGAATGATCACAATAGATGAAACCAGGGAACCAAATATCCCAACACAAACAAAGTTTGGTATAGAATTAGCAATATAATATTTTTCCTAATATTGTGCCCCAATTTAGTATTTGGGTTTCAAAAAGATGAAATTAAAAATATGACAACCATTAATATTTAAACAATACTAGTATGTACTCCTAATGAGATCCTAGGGAAAGATTGGTATGTATCTAAGTTGGTAACATTTTCCACAAACATTGGGAACATTCAAGATATTGCAACGATGACAAAAATATAACTTAGCAAGTAACTAAAATATAACTTAGTAAATATGTAGACAATCTTCTAACATCATGTATCACAACACAGACTTATAGCACCATTTCAAATAAAGTCGCATGTTACATTTCAATGTATGAATACAGTCTGAATTGGTAATAAATGGTGGCTATTATAAAAATTTCTTTTGAGATGTGACTCAGTATTCCTACCTCGTCTGTTTTTAAGGCTTCGCCTGTTTTACCCTGGAGAGCCAAGCGAAGCTGTCTGATATAAACCTGCAGGCCCCGTGCAAAGTACTGCAGCCTAAAGGAAGAAGTATTTGTTAATTAGCAAATTATCACTTCAACTTTATTTTTCTACTTCAACTTAGACAAACAACACCTAAAAAATACAAACTGTATTGCCTTCTCAACAATTTCTGACTTCAGCTAGTCATTTCTAGTTGGAGACACTTCGGAGCAGAGTAATATTAACTCCTTTTAACATGATCCAGCCCAGTTGTTTTTCTGAGTTTGTTTTAGAATGAGTATCTTCTGTACCATCTTATATGAGGTTCACATATGCATCATAACCAATGGCAGCACTCTATCCGCATATTCTCTTGCTCATGAAGTCACACCTGAATCTGAGATCTAAAATCTCTGAATCTGAAAATATCTGAAGATGAGGTTGATGGGCTGCACCATCACCTGCAGTTTTTGGCCCAACACAGTACACCATGTTGGAAGCTGGCAAAACCACACTAACCCGCTAGAGTAACTTAAGTTGCCTGCTTCTGATCAAATGTTTCATATTAAACCTCTGCTTTACCAAAGAGTAGAGAACAGTAACAGATGATACAGAAGCTAAGCATTTCAAAATTTAAGATGTAAATTTGTTAACTTGGGGTGTTAGAACTTGCCCAAATCATAAAGCAAGTGCGGAGAGCCAGAGTCCATTTTTTTGGAAAAGTTCTTTCTCTCCCATATATGACAGATGTTATATGTTTGCATCCATTTCTGTTTTGTGGCTCTTCTATTTTGTTCCACTGGAATGGGGCAGGGTGGGAAAACAGCTCTTATAAAAATGAAAATAAACCCAGGGAGCATCAGATAACCATCGTCTTTGCCAAGGATTAGACTACTTCAATCATACATCACCTAATTTTAAAATCTTTGAGCTTTTCTGCATTCAGTTTGGCTGTTAAGAAATCTGGAAGTTTTCGACCCAACTGGTGGAAGCTGTACAACAAACATTCCACATAACTGAATTGCAGCTTAGGTTCTTCATTACCAGCATTCTCCCCATTTTCTGCTTCTTCTGGAGGGAGAGGCATGTACTCCTAAGAGATGAAGATACAGAGATATTTGCAATCTGTTCTAAATAATTATAAGCATATAATTGTAGGGCATGCTTTTATGGTAAGACATGAAGCATTAAAACATACCAAGATCAGAAATTTAAGTAAGATATGTCTTTAGACCTTTTGGATCAATGATCTACACTGTCAATTCTCCATATTAACCTATGTTATAGCTGCTACTACTACTAACAATGACAATGAAAGTAGCTAACATTCATTAGACACTCAATGTAGGTGGAATTCTGAAAGCATAGTATCTTTCCTATGGTGAAAAAGTTAGTCAACCTAGGTTAACCTCATCAGTTGATGATCTTAACCTACTACATTAGGCTAATTCCAAAAATCTTCTTTGAATATTAGTCCATATTCTCTAAGTATTGACTCTTTTTTCATTCAAAAAGTACCACCAAAGGCACCCTAGTAGGTATTACAGATACTGGATGACTCCATTCACACTATGGACCTAATGCTTATCGCTGCGTCATAACTGCTCACACCCAACAAAATAATTTGGTGACTCTGATGATTTTATCAGACAGCCTATTCTCTCTACAATTATGACTTAAATGACTTTATTTCCTAGTTGCTAAACCTACCAGGCCTTGGACAGCAACCTGGCGAAATGCAACTGATGTAAAAAAATATTTTGACAGAGGACTAGCAGAACACCCTACTATATAAATCCTGTATTATACTTCATACAAAGCATCAACAGAAAAAATGCCGAAGATTAAAAATAGATTTTTTTTTTTAAAGTAGAAAACATGTGGCCTGAGCAGCTAACAGCACTTGCTAATATTGTTTAATACTGTAACTTCAAAATTTGGCTCTCCATAATCTAGAAATTAATACTACACTATTATACTCAGGGGCTATATAATTTCCATGGGGGAGGGGGGAGTTCTTACCAATAGCTTATCAAACAATTTCCTTAAATTTGTTTCTAGCTTTTCCATGTCACCACAAAATGAACTCATTTCCGCCAACAGTTTCAATACCTAAAATACACAATTCACTGTTATATTATTTTCTTGAATAAGCAAGAACTGTAAAATAAGAATGATTCTAGATAACTACTTAAGACTGCTTAATTTTCGGTTGTACTTTTATGTAATCAGAATGTTTGACCTGAAAAAAATCAGGCCAGGGAGGAGCCTGTGATCAAGGAATATGCCCTTGACTGGAATCAAACCCGGGGACCCTTTGGTCCACAGACCCTTTGGTCTATCTACTGAGCCAAATCGGCTAGGGCAATGGTTCCCAAACTCTTTTTGGCCATGCCCCACCTATGTATCTCCAAAATCTGGATGCCCGCCTGTGACAAATAATTCTTTATTATTCAAAAAGTGAACTTCTATTCACATGGAGGAAGCCTAAAAGGACATTAACTTGGTCTAACCAAGCTTCCAAAGGACATGGCATCCATGAAAGAGAAAAAATAAAAGAACAAAAGGACAGTTGAAGTACTGAGAAAGAAATCACCAAGAAATTCTAAAAAACAAACAAAACAAAACGAAGTGATATGAAAAAATAGCAAAGTTTCAAAACATATAATAGAGAACTGAAATGCATAAATATGTCACAATGTATATTTATATACTGTATTTGAGGCCCCTAGAACCATAAGAAATGAAAAAAATTCACTGTTAATAACCATCTTGAATTGCCACCCTTAAAAATCAAATTGCCCTCCTGTGGGGCGTGTGCTCCACATTGGGAACCACTCGGCTAGGAGTTAGCAGCAAATAACTATTTATGAACACTTAGAGAAGGCCTCATTTGCTATTAAAATTTAGTCTCTCGTATTTGCCACTATTCTTGAAATTCATCTTTGCTTTATTCAATCCAGTCTGATAAGCTAAACCCAGAACATTTGAAGCAAACTACAGTGTACAATGAGTCTTCTTTACCCCAAAGACCTATGCAGGAAGTACATTTTCATATTTCAGTTTGATTCAACAATCATCAAGTGACTTTCAGAATCAGGCTCTGCACTAGATTCTGGGGATATGAAGATGAATATGGTTAAATGTGAGGAGATAAGTAAATGTAAAGTATTACATACACATGTTGTGAAAAAATGTATATAAACATTAGAGCTGAGATACAAAGGAGAGAGATGCAGTAATCAATTCTATTGGAGAAAGGATAAAGGATATTTTGTGTTAATCCAGCTCTATCAGTTGAGGATAGAGATGGGAACTATCATTAGTTAAATACCTTATTTAAAAGTATTAAGACTACAAAGGTAGAGACTGACTACAATGAACACTATAAGCAGTGCTTTCCCATTGCAACAACCTTTAATTGAATTCATAAATCATTCCTATGTAATTCATCCTAGGACAGATTTTTGCTAGCCATTACCAGACCTCTATTGTCTTAGAAATTGGATTTAAGTTAGTGGTTTATATTTTTATTAAAATTAAAATATGAGAATGGCTTTTCAGTACCAGAAGGAGAAATCTTCTCTTACCTCCAACTGTATATCAAGACCCTCCACTGGAGTAGTTAAGGAGCTGAGGTTAGGTAGAACCTGCTCACAGAAGTAAGTCACAAACCTTGTGGAATGCACATTTTTCTGTAAAAAAAACAAAAAACTCTGAGTTGTCAAAAAAGGGAGACACATTCTCTCAAATATAACAGTAGAATGTCATTCCCCAAATGCTCACTGAGCACTACAGCATCAAGCACTGTGGCTACAAATACAATGCAGTGCAGACCCCAGAGCACCCCAGAAATAACCTCTATAAATCTTTGTTTTTTTTCAATCCTCACTCGAGGATATGTTTTTATTGATTTTTTTTTTTTTTTTTTTTTTTGAGAGAGAGAGAGAGACAGAGAGAGAGAATGCAAGAAACATTGATGGGTTGCCTCCTGTACGAGCCCTGACCAGGGTCTAACCAGCAATCTTTTGGTACACAGAATGACACTCCAACCAACTGAGCCACTCAGGCAGGGCAAAATCTACATATCTTTTAACTGTTCCAAATTTTGGGGAAGATTCCAGTGTTGAATTTCAGATTGTACATTTTCACAAAGGATAGATCCTTTAAACTTTTTTTTAAACTATGGTATGCACATCCCGGAACACTGATGGCTAGAAATAGCACAAAGTCAGAGATAAAGAGCATATATACTTAAAACAACATTCTGTTAGAAAATTTAAGAAAAAAGGTTAAATTACTAAAGCAAGTATTTTAGAAACTCAGCCAAATTATAATTTATGATGCAAAATTCTCAAGATTTTAAAAAAGTCTCTTAGAAAGACTTTAAAGAAACTTCTTGCTGCTTTGGTCTCTCACCAACCCTACTCAAGCCCCCATAAACTAAATATTGATTCCACTATGTTACTACTTTTATGCAAAGGTTTGAAGAGAATGCTCAAGTGAATATTTATAGAAATATAAGCTGCCCGGCCAGCGTGGCTCAGTGGTTGAGCATCGACCTAGGAACCAGGAGGACACATTTGGATTCCAGGTCAGGGCACATGCCTGGGATTGTGGGCTGGATCCCCAGTGTGGGGTCATCTCTGATGTTTCTATCTCTCTCTCTTCCTTCCTCTCTGAAATCAATAAAAATATAGTTAAAAAAAGAAAACACATAAGCTAACAGAGTAATGAAAATAGCATCTATGTAAAACCAAGACTCACCGAGAAGAGGGGTACCGCCTGCCGAGTGCACTGTAAGAGCCTGTCCACACAGTCGGGATCTGACGGGTTGAAGGTTTGTTCTAGGTCAGCCTGTTCAGCCACCAACTCTACCAGTTGCTGTCTTCCACTCACTGTCTGTAAGCTCTTTAAGCCAGACAGTATCTTCATGAACAGGACAAATTCTTCACCAGTCACATCTTCTAGGACCTGGAAAGAGACAGTAATTCAAAACAAGTGTCCTTACCACTTGAATGGGAAAGATCAATATTAAAGCAATGTAACATTTATTTCAGTTACTAAAGTCAGTTTGCTCTTAATGTTTCTGAAATACTGATGAGAGTATAACTTCTAGCTTCAGTCAATTTAACTTCAGAGTAGAACATTATTATCCATACTAGAGGCCCGATGCACAAAATTCGTGCAAGAGTAGGCCTTCCTTCCCCCGGCTGCCAGCACCGGCTTCCCTCAGGCACCCGGGACTTGGGCTTCCCTCTGGCCACAGGCAGGCACCTGGGCTTCCCACGTAGCATCAGCTTTGTCCAGAAGGACATCCAGTCTAATTAGCATATTACACTTTTATTATTATAGATGGGGTACAATGTTGTCTCCAAAGTGGCAAATTTGGTTCTTGGAAAATTTTTTTATGTCTAAAGCACAAATGTGCATACAGTAAATAAAAAGATATTGAGTATATCTGTGGCAGTAAAAATTCATAAAAGGGTAGCTAAGGAAAAAAGTAAGTCTAAAAAGGCTCTTTTGGGAGTGACAGCAAAATAAAGATTGAGAAATTATGTAGTAAATCAGATCCAGTTTCCTATATTTAAAAGCTGCCTCATTCACGCTAATGTGGTAATTGCATACAAAATAGAAGACGTATTCCACCAGATTATTAGCTGGAGCATAAATAAAACATGCTGACATTTCCAGCTGAATAACTGCTCCTTCCTCTCTCACTGACAAAATCTTATTAGTAAGCAAGTGAACAGTAATATCAGGAAAATTTTGGAATTTTCCTAAACATATAAAAAAGTAGCCGAAACCGGTTTGGCTCAGTGGATAGAGCGTCGGCCTGCGGACTGAAGGGTCCCAGGTTCGATTCCGGTCAAGGCCATGTACATGGGTTGCGGGCACATCCCCAGTAGGAGATGTGCAGGAGGCAGCTGATCGATGTTTCTCTCTCATCGATGTTTCTAACTCTCTATCTCTCTCCCTTCCTCTCTGTAAAAAATCAATTATATTAAAAAAAAAAAAAAAAGTTAAATTATTCCCAAACTTTTACACTTCATAAGTGAAAATTACTTGTGACACATCTTGATAATCTCAGCTTCTATACTTATGCTAGATCTGGGGGCACGCTCTTGAAGAGCTTATAGAGTCATGGGGTAGGATGAAAAAAATAGGTCATTTCAATGTGATTTCATTTTTATTTTGAAACCATCCAAAATACTGAGAGATTATCCTAAAACGGGTGGGAATTAGGTAAAATTTCCTGAAGGAATTGATCTCTAGACTCCTGGAAAATGCATAAATTTTGAGGTTAGCAATCACAAAGGATTTAAATGTGATCGCATCCCTTTAAATTAACACACATTCATCATTACAAGCAAGCAAAGTGCAAAATACAATGTAAGAAAAGCTTGAAATTCTACAGTGGTTCTAATGGGATATGTCATTTTATATACATTGATGAATACTGCTAAGTTCAAATATGTGCTTTTGCTTTAGAGAAGTTCTATTAAATGACGACCGAAGCTTACCTTTTTGGATTCAGTTAGTATAAGTTCCTCTACTTCCTTTGTTAAGACCTCATCTGGTAAAGTCTTAAGTTTTGTAGAAAGGAATTTGATTGCTCGTTCTCTAACAATGTCTTCTCCTTGAAGGATCTGGCTGAATAAGCCACCTAAAGTCCCTGCAAAACAAAATAGTTTTGTGTAGCAAGTTAATTCTATATCATAATGAAGTTTTAAAATATAACTCAGTTTATAGTATTTCTTCTCAAGTGAGTTAATAAACATCCTGAGTATAATTGAAACTGGTTAAATTAGTATGAAGCTTCTACAGCTTCAACTGTAAGTGACCATATGCTTTCTTCATGGATTCAGAGTTAGACTGAGCATGGCGTACCCTTTTTTAAAAAAATACATATTTACATTGATTTCAGAGAGGAAGGGAGAGGGAGAGAGATAGAAACATCAATGATAAGAGAGAATCATTGATTGGCTGCCTCCTGCACACCCCCTACTGGGGAAATGAGCCCGCAACCCGGGCATATACCCTGACCTCCTGGTTCATAGGTCGACACTCAACCTCTGAGCCACACCAGCTGGGCTTATCATTACTAATAATAAATAAAACGCAGGCATTTTGGAACGGCTTTTGCAATTATTTCTGCTGGGTTTTCAACTCATAAACCTCTTGAGCTAAATAGCTTTTTAAAAAAGAACACTTAATATTTTCATGAAATAGATATGTGGGTGCATTCCAGAATTTATCTTTTATGAGTTGTGCCAAACTCCCCAATTTTTAAGACATCAGACTAAGAAAAACAATTCAGAACAAGAAGTGGCCTTACCTTTTGCATCCATCTTAAATATACTTAATAGGGCATTGTTCACTAAGTTAAATTCTGCAGAGTCATCTACAAAGAGAAAAAGTGGTACAACGCATAAAATAAATGAAAAATATCATCTGCTTCATTTTCAAACTTAAGATTCAACATAGATTCTCATGGATTACATTGAGACACATAATTTAAGTAATTCTCTCAAGTACTGAGAAAATACAACTTCCTTAAAAAGGCAGAGAACCTAATATAGCATGCCTGGAAAGGTTTTATATTAAGACTAGAGGCCTGGTGCATGAATTCGTGCACCAGTGGGGTCCCTTGGCCTGGCCTGTGGGATCAGGCCGAAACCGCTCTCAGACATTCCCCAAGGGGTCCTGGATTGTGAGAGGGTGCAGGCCAGGCCAAGGGACCCCACTGGTGCACAATAGGGGCTGGGAGGGACATGGGAGGTTAGCCAGCTGGGTGGGGCGCTGCGGGAAGGCTCCAGGACTATCTGGCCTGTCTGCCTGAGTCCCAATCGACTGGACCCAGCAGCAAGCTAACCTACCTCTGCCCCCTGGTGGTCAGAGCCTCTGCCCCCTGGTGGTCAGTGCACGTTATAACGAGCAGTTGCGCAGCCTTAGCATATCATTAGCATACTATGCTTTGATTGGTTAAATGGATGACTGGACAACCGGACACTTAGCATATTTGGCTTTTATTATATAGGACTAGAGGCCCGGTGCACAAAAATCTGTGCACTCGGGGGGGGAGGGGAGGTCCCTCAGCCTGGCCTGTGCCCTCTCGCAGTCTGGGACCCCTCAGGGGATGACCACCTGCTGACTTAGGCCTGCTCCCTGGGGGATTGGGCCTAAGATGGCAATCAGACATCCCTCTGGCAGCCCTCGGGGGATGTCCACTTGCCAGCGGGGAGCAGGCCTAAACTGCAGTTGGACATCCTTAACGCTGCTGAGAAGGCAGGAGAGGCTCCCACCACCACCACTGTACTGGCAGCCATCAGCCTGGCTTGTGGCTGAGCAGAGCTCCTCCCATGTGAGAGCGCACTGACTACCAGAGGGCAGCTCCTGCATTGAGCACCTGCCCCCTGGTGGTCAGTGTGTGTCATAGTGAGCAGTCATTCCCAGTCTTTCTGCTGTTAGGGTCAGTTTGCATATTACCGTTTTACTATATAGGATAGAGGCCTGGTGCACGGGTGGAGGCTGGCTGGTTTTCCCTGAAGGGTGTCCTGGATCAGGGTGGGGGTCCCACTGGGTGCCTGGCCAGCCCGGATGAGGGGATGATGGCTGTTTGCAGGTGGTCACACATCCTTCTGGGTGTGGGTCCCAACTGGGGTGCCTGGCCAGCCTGGATGACGGGCTGATGGCTGTTTGCAGCTGGTCACACCCCCTTCAAGGTGGGGGTCCCCACTGGGGTGCCTGGCCAGTCTGGGTGAGGGGCTGAGGGCTCTTTTCAGGCTGGTGGGCGACTGAAGCTCCCAGCCTCTCCTTTTTTCTTTTTCTTTTTTTAATTCTGGGATTTATTTACCTTCTATAGCTATCACTGGAGCTGAGAGCCGGCTCCAGCTCTGAGGCCGTTGCCAGCTGAAAGCAGGTATCTAGGTTTGTTTAGATTCTATAATTGAAACTCTGTTGCCATCACTGGCTGCTCTAAGCTCTGAGGCCGTGCTGGCTGAAAGCAGGTACCTGGGGTTTGTTTAGGTTCTATAATTGCAACATTGTTGCATCCGGAGCTCAGAGCTGGGCTGAGGCAGGCGGGGAACCTTGGCTTCCTTCATCACTGGAGCAAACAAGCCTCATGTTCGCTTCAGCTGCCTGGCTCCTGGCCGCCATCTTGGCTGGCAGTTAATTTGCATATCTCGCTGATTAGCCAATGGGAAGGGTAGCGCAGTTACAGTTAATTACCATGTTTCTCTAGTAGATAGGATGGTCCAATTATGAAACTATAGGAAGTTAGAGGGGAGGAGATCATGATGCATTAAAATCTCCCAAAGAATCTAGTAATTTTGCCTTTATAAACAGAATTCAACACAAAACAACACTAGGAATTGGATAATCACAAGTCATTAAGTTTCAAACTATTAAATATAATTTTTTTTAAAGCTAAAAACAGTAATTTCAGACAGAAGTTACATATATTTAAAGTGCAGATTTAAATACTATTATTTAAATGAATTTATTTATCTTTGTCTTAAATCTTTATTGTTGAAAGTATTACCTATGTTCTCCTCCTCACCAACTGACCCCTTTTAGCCTGGAGAAGTCATATTCATTAAAAGGATAATGTTAATATTCCTTACCTGTTTGCAAAAGTTGGGTTAGAATATCTGCCACTCGGGGAAGATTTTCTCCAGTGGCAAATTGAGGAAGCTCTTTAATTGCTTGCCGTCGAATCTGGATATAATTTCAAACAAAAATTTAACCAAATACTATCATCAATAAAAACAACAAACCCAGTCTTTAAAAAAAACTAAAACCACAGAAAAACCATTAATTAGGGGGCAGATGAATCACAAAAATATAAAACATGAAAATTCTAGCAGTTTCAGGAATAATTTGCTTCAATTTAGCATTCAAGCTTCACAGAATAACTAAAATAAAATGTGGTGGGAAGAGACATTAAATATGATTATCTGATTGGAGTAGACAGATTTGAGATTATAAATGATGGTTTACATATTGATTATACACAACTATTGTTTTTGTTGTTTTTTTTTAGGGCACATAATATGTATCCCTTAAGAAAGTCTACAGTGGCAATGTCATATCTAGTAACTATTTTACTTTCCAATTTTCAGTATTGACTACTTAATACACATTTGTGAATATTTTCTGTATTTAACTCCAAATATGTAGTCTTTGCTTATTTAGTTTAACATAAAAATGTATGGGAGTTACAGCTAGCAAATTCTGCATGAAATGTTGTTAATTCACAAATTTCATTTGAAAGTCATGAATAATAGCTGAAAATTCTCAGAAACCTATATCAGCAGCCAGAAATGCTAAAGGCTAATTCTTCTTATTCTAGTTATCCTATACAATTATTACACATACCAAATATTTTCCTACTATGAAAAATATTTAGGGTTGTTGAAACTGTTTTATGATGTAATACTACTAAAACTTTAAATATCTAAGGTAAGCATAATTGATTGAAAACTAACATTAGTCTCATTTCATATGCACAATGTATAATCCTATACTAATAAAAGACAAACATGCAAATTGACTGTACTTTTCGCTACACCTTAAGCCACACCCACCAGCCAATCGGAGCGACTATATGCAAATTAACCCAACCAAGGTGGTGGCTGGCAGCCACAGAGCTGGAGTGAGCAGGAGGCTTGCTTGCTCCAGTGATGGAGGAAGCCAAGGTTCCCCGCCTGCCATGGCCCGGCTCTGAGCTCCACTGAAAGCAAAAAGTTTCAATTATAGAAGGTAAATAAACCCCAGATACCTGCTTTCAGCTAGCCATGGCCACGGAACTGGAGCGAGCAGGAGCTGGCTCTGAGCTCCATTGAAAGCAACAAAGTTTCAATTATAGAAGGTAAATAAATCTCAGAAAGAAAAAAAAAAGGGAGAGGCTGGGAGCTTACATCACCAGGGTGCTTGGCCAGCCTGAAAACGGCCCTCAGCCCCTCACCCAGACTGGTCAGGCACCACAGTGGGGACCCCCCACAGTAAAGGGGATGTGGCCAGCCTGAAAACAGCCATCAGCCGCTCACCCTGGCTGGCCAAACCTCCATGGGGTGAGGGTCCCCACTGGGGTGGACATCCTCCAAGGGGTCCCACACTGCAAGAGGGCATAGGCCGGGCTGAGGGACCCCCACCGAGTGCACAAATTTTTGTGCACCGGGCCTCTAGTGAGTTATAAAATAATGGCCACAACCCATTTTTAACCATGAATAACGAATAAGCAGAACAAAGTATCTTGTAATTCTACGCATTTTTCACAGTTGAAGGGTGGTGAAAGAGCAAAATATTTTCTCAAATGTAGAGAAATGGTATGACATTGTGCCAAACCATATTGCAGTATTTTATTAGGCACTGAGATGACTGGTACTAAATTATATGAACCATGCACATACAATGTCTGGAAATGGCAACATCTGAAAATTTATTGAAAAGCATCAATCATACACTTACTGATACATCTTCATCCTCACAGAGGTCTAACTGTGCATTGATAGCAGAATCAGCCAATTCTGGAAAATGCTTAAAGAATTTTGGAATAAACTGAGCTGCTAATCTTTTTTCCTTGGTACCACCTTTCACACCATCCAATATCACTTGATAGGCATCTTTATGCTGAAAGAATAAAACAGAAAAGAAACACAACTCTGAATGACGAAAGCTAAACAAACTTGTTGAACCTAAATTAGTAAAATTTTACAAAGACTAAGCTTATAAATAGGGCTTGTTTTGGAGTGTTACTGCTTAAATTGGACACCTACCTTCCTTCCATCTGTTCCCTGCCCCCTGCCCACGAGTTATTTGTGAGTAGGGAAAGAGAGAAGGATGACTCTAATTTTAGTGGAAAAAGCAACTAAGCTTGTTGATGTACCAACACTTCTTCATTCTAGTGATTACTGACCCCAGCCTTGTGACTGCATCGTGCTTTAAAAATTGGAATGAGAGCCGCTTGATACACTCAGGATACCTGTGCCACTGGCTGCTCAGACCAGATGACATGTTAGTGTTGCAAGCAGGGCTGTACTATTGAGCATTTTTTAAATCTGCTATTATATAGATGCTACTTGAGTATAAATATTTTTGTGGTGATTAAAAAAAAAATTGTAATGAATGTGGTAGAATCCTCGAAGAATTGTTACATGTATTTAAATATATTTGTTTTCAATTAGCACTTTAAAGCAGGTGAAGGGGATACATTCCTGAAATTAAGCAATACGACAAAGGTTAGGAAGCTTTACTTTGCCTCACATTTTAGAATATGAAAATGATAATTCATTCTATATAGCCAGCCAATTTTGGATTAAGATTCAAATGTCACATATTTAGCTTTTTATTAGAATAATGCATTCAAAACTCATGTTTCCTTTAAAAAAAAAATTTCAGAAGTGCTCTCCTTCAAATACTCATGTCAACTAGTTCTGAATCCTCCTCTATACTCCTGCCTCCAAAATCAGTCCTTTCAATAAACGACAATGATCAACCTGGCAAGAACGGTAATAAATATGGAGACTATAGCTACATCTCCTGTTTGGACATCTGGATAAAACTTTTAATTACTAGAAAACCTTAATCCTTAAACATTATAATAATGATACCAAATGTGTAAACAGGATAGTGTTTACTCTGTATAAGGCAATTCGCTAAGTGCTTTAGATATGAGCATACTTCAGGCCATCAAGAGGGGAATAACTAATAAATATCTAATGAATTACAGAACTACCAAAAATTTAGTTAAATAAAGCAGGATGCAAAGTTACTGAGGTACAGTAGAATCTCAATTAAGGACATTCCCTTATTAAATAATCAAAAATAAAGTGTTCTATGTATCGAAAGGTTAGGTCATATACTGCCAACCTACTTAAAAAACACATTCTAAAAATCAGTTCTAAAAAAAAAATACATTCCATAAAAAAAGATACTAAAATAATGCTATTTCATGAAATATAAGTCAGTAAAGTTTATACTCTTCCACCCTGAAAAGCCAGTGTACTCCTGTGTAAGGATCTAATCTTAGAAAACCCGCCCCAGAAAACCCTAAGTGCCACAGTCCCTTAACAGGTGTTTGTATTTTGTTTTGTCTTTTAAACTTTAAAAAAAAATTGACTACATCAAATTAAGTATTTACACTTTACCATTAAATAAATTCATAATCATTTGAAGCACAATTTAAAATAATGATGGGCCACAGCTCTATGATGGCTGGTCAGAAGCCCTGGGCAGAGCACAGTGGAAAGGGTCCTGGAGGTAAAGGAACAATCAGCAGAGGAGGGAGAACTGAAGGAGCCAGATGCAGAATGGGGAAAGGAAGGCTCAGTAAGTAGGCAGAACCCAGGAGCTACACGAGGAAAGGTGACAGGGGGTTGGAAGGTCTGAGGTATTAAATAAGGCTTCATTTACCACTTCTCAATCACAGTTTGCTTATCAGAAAATACATGTGCATGGTCTGAGTGGACTGCCACAGTTCAAACTGTCTTATTCAGGGACAACTGTAAAAGGGGTAACCCTTAACTCCAAGAGTGTTTACAATTTAGCAAGAAACTAAGAAAAGTCCTCACATGAAATAAAATATAATCTGAAGTTCTATAAATGAATACATAGTGCAGGAGGTTAAAAAAGAGAAAAATATGATCTGCTTGAGGAAAATTAGCTGACAAAACCTCAGAGAACTTATTTAGTATTGACAGTAGTGCCAAGGGCACTCCCTCATGGCAGCAACGTGAGTAACTGTGGTACTCAACTCTTTGTCAAAGGGTGAAAATCAACATTAGAAGGAAGGTCTGGACTAAGAACCTCAAATAGATACCTATCTGGTCTCAGAAGTGTCCAGATAGGTATCTATCAGGAAACTTAAATCTTGACTGTAAATCTAAGTTAACATGAAAATTAGGCTTTGCAACACTAAGAATGAAAACTTTCTCTCCTGAAAAAAAAAAAAAAAAAAAAAGCAAGCAATGTCTCTTCCTTTAAGTTGGCTCTTGCTTTTGTTAGTTAAATTTCACAAGCAGAATCCTAAAACCCACCATCCTTTTTTGCTGAAGTTTTAGATATTTTTTTTTCTAAAAGAGATGAAGTATTACACAAGAGAGAATTTGTAAGCATTATGGTTTAGTTCAGCTTTAGGTCCCTCAGAATTCACTTCATTATGCAGAGGTCTTTTTGTCTTAAGTAGTTGCTTGACAGCTATCATTACAGTGTCATGCAGGTACTGATCTCCCATCATCTACAGGGAACTGTGCTAAAATCTTACCGCCCAGCCGAACCGGTTTTGCTCAGTGGGTAGAGCATTGGCCTGCGGACTGAAGGGTCCCAGGTTCGATTCCGGTCAAGGGCATGTACCTTGGTTGTGGGCGTGCAGGAGGCAGCTGTTTGATCTTTCTCATCGATGTTTCTAGCTCTCTATCCCTCTCCCTTCTTCTCTGTAGAAAATCAATAAAATATATATATTAAAAAAAAAAAATCTTACCGCCCAGCAGTGTCTGCTACATGGTAGGCACTCAAAAAATGTACTGAATAAATAAAATCATGGGCCCTCAGTGAAGTCTGCAGGAAAGGTGCCTTTTCTGCTTTTTCACAAACTTATGGCTCCTAAGCGCTTTGAGAAAGACATTTTTGACCTCTTGAGAGAGATCTCTCAATCTAATCTGGTAGTATTTATAATTGAAGATGACATATGAGGGGAATGCAAGCAATTCTCAATTATCCATAATGCTGCATAGATAAATTCAAGTTTGGCTTCCATTTGCCCTATCGTACACTGTAAATAGGTGGCTGTCAACCGTTTTTCTACTCCAGCAAAAGGGTGGGGAATAGCCAAGATCTGGAAAAAGTCCCATCGGTGCCATCAGTAGATGAGTGGATAAAAAAGCTGCAGTACATTTACACCATGACTACTATACGGCTGTAAAAAAGAAGGAACTCTTAAACTTTGCAATAGCATGGATGGATCTGGAGCAGTGATGGCGAACCTTTTGAGCTCGGAGTGTCAGCATTTTGAAAAACCCTAACTTAACTCTGGTGCCGTGTCACAGATAGAAATTTTGTGATATTTGCAACCATAGTAAAACAAAGATTTATATATTTTTTAAAATATATTTTACTGATTTTTTACAGAGAGGAAGGGAGAGGGACAGAGAGTTAGAAACATCTATGAGAGAGAAACATCGATCAGCTGCCTTCTGCACACCCCCAACTGGGGATTTGCCTGCAACCAAGGTACATGCCCTTGACCGGAATTGAACCTGGGACCTTTCAGTCCGCAGGCCGACACTCTATCCACTGAGCCAATCCAGTTAGGGCAAGATTTATATTTTTGATATTTATTTTATATATTTAAATGCCATTTAACAAAGAAAAAATCAACCAAAAAAATGAGTTCGTGTGTCACCTGACACCCGTGTCATAGGTTCGCCATCACTGATCTGGAGAGTATTATGCTAAAGTGAAATAAGCCAGTCAGAGAAAGACAAATACCCCATGATCTCACTAATGTGTGGAATCTAATCAACAAAATAAACTGACAAACAAATGAAATCGGGAGCCAGAGGAGAGGTGAGTGGCGGTGAGATTGGATAAAGAAGGTGAAGGGATTAGCTGAAGAATATATAGACAGATACCATGGACACGGGCAATAGTGGGATGAAGACCAAGGGATAGGGAGGTGGGTGGAGGTGGGCAAGGGGAGGGGAAGGGGGACACCTGCAATAATCAACATTGCAAAATTTTAACTAAAAAAATGAAGGTGGAGACATGGGACATCACTATGTATAGGGTTTCAAAGTTTCCCTACAAGATTCCTGATCCACCTCTTTGGGAGCGAAACATCTGTAAACTGACTGAGAATCACTGTTGTAGCTTCTACCCATTCCCTCTGCTGATGTACAATTTTAGGGAGAAGATCTATAATAATAAAAGCATAATATGCTTATTAGACTGGACGTCCTTCTGGACAACCTTTAGAATAAAGCCGGGGCTGCAAGGGAAGCCCGGTCCCGGCAGGCGAGGGGGAAGGAAGGCTTACTCTTGCATCAATGTCATGCATCGGGCCTCTAGTTTACTATAATCTTCCCCAACTCAGCCACAGTGAGTGAGAATATCTTCACTACTACCTCTTTCTAGGAACAACAACAAAATCAAACTATGACTGACCACAGCTCTTCCCACCTTGTCTTAATGGGCAGCCAGTGTCTCCTCCACAGCCGATCTATAACCCACACCTTATATACATCTACAACAGGCAGCTTATATTTCTTATTAGTGATGTCAAAATTTCCTACTGAGCCCTAACCGGTTTGGCTCAGTGGATAGGGCATCCGCCTGCAGACTGAAGGGTCCCGGGTTCAATACCGGTCAAGGGCAAGTACCTTGGTTGCGGGCACATCCCCAGTAGGGAGTGTGCACGAGGCAGCTGATCGATGTTTCTAACTCTCTATCCCTCTCCCCTCTCTCTTCCTCTCTGTAAAAAAATCAATAAAATATATATATTTTAAAAAAATCCCCTACTGAAACGGGAAGTATGTAGGGGAGGAAAATCACGATACTTGGAACTGTATATTTACAATTCTAGATTAAGCTAAAACAAGGTTCCAACATTTCCCCGCCTTCGGCTCAGCAATGACACATGCCCGGAGAAGGGACCGGGAGGGGGCAGTACCACAGCCTAGCTCACGCCAGTAGCTCTAGGACGGTGCGCTTCCTCCTTCCAGCAGGAGAATCCCATGAAGTTCTAAGCACTGGAAATACAGATGGCATGGGATTTCGGACAAAAACAAGTCACGGTTACCCTCCGGGAGAACCTGGTTCTTTTCCCAACAAAACACAGGCACACGTCCGGTGAGCAACTCCTCAACGTCCCGGTCCCCGGGGCTGGGAAACTCACAAAGCGGCCCCGGCTGGCGCGGACACCACACTCCTCCACGCGCGTCGGGGCACACGCCGCGGACCGACCGGCTGCCCACACCTCTGCTTATGACGCGGCACGCTCCTTGCCCCCGCACGGCCCTGCCATATTTTACAACACTTTTCATTAAAAAGTTAAACAGAACCTATCGTCCTTACTGATGCATCGCCAGCCTCCCTCTTTAAGAATACATCCCGGCAGGGCGCCGGCCAGTCCGACTTGGACCTGCAGCGCCCGGCACAGCGTCCCGGTGGGTGGCGGTAGGTCCCGAATAAGTGAAATCCCGAGCCCTCCCTCAAGTCCGGGCGAAAGGCTCCTTTTCTTCCTTTTCTGCCCCCTACAAACTTCTGTCTCCTAAATGAAGAGCAGGTTGTGACCTCAAAAGAAAGACCTGTCTGAACTCTCCCTCTCGTCCTCGGAGGGACTGAACTCCACCGGGAAGGAGGAGGAGGCGGACTGCGGCTCGGGAGGAGAACTACCGGGAGGCCGAGTTCGAAAGCGCCACTGCGAGGAAAGGCTGCCCCAGGGAGGCGGAGGGGGGCCGCCGGGCTCCGCACTCCCAGACCGGGGCCCTCCGCGACCCAACAGCCGGCGCGGCCCCGGGCGCTCGGGGGACGGCGCAGCGCGGTCCCTCCCGCCCCGGCCCCGGGAGCGCTCCCGAAAGGCCGCGGAGCGCAGGGCCCTGAAGGCCGCTCGGGGACCTACCTGGCCCACTTGCTCCGTGGCATCGGCCAGGATGCCATAGTTGCGGTAGAGCTCCTCCACGGTCGGCATGGCGAGCGACAAGCCGAGGGTTCGCTCCTGCGGTCGTCGTTGTCCGCGCCGGCTCCACCGCCGCCCCCGAAGTTCCTGCCCCCAGCCCGCGAGCCGCACTGTGAAGCCTCTAGCTGCCGCCAGCACCGCCTCCAGTCGCCGCGCACGGGGAGGCTCCGCCCCCAACGCATACGTAACGACGTGCGCGTCGGGAGCGGCTTTCTTGACAGCCCACGCACAGCCTAGAGTTGCATTGCCCTCTAGCGCTTGGAGGTGCGAACGGCGGCAAGCACGATGCCTTTGGGGAGCAGTGCGCCTGCCTAGGAGCTTTTGGGGTTTGAGGGCAGGAATGCACAAAGGCGGCTGCGGATCTCTCGTTGGCCGGAAAAGTGATCTTAACGGGAGAAAAATAGGAAGAGGGAAGGGAGTTCAAGCTGTATGAGATAAGTCATAAACTCTATTTCCTCCTGACTCAAGAAAGGTAACAAATCTCTAGCAATAGGAGGCGGTGGGTTCAGTTTAATTAATTATTATTATTATTTTTTTAAATATATTTTATTGATTTTTTACAGAGAGGAAGGGAGAGAGATAGAGAGTTAGAAACATCGATGAGAGAGAAACATCAACCATCTGCCTCCTGCACATCTCCCACTGGGGATGTGCCCGCAACCAAGGTACATGCCCTTGACCGGAATCCAACCTGGGACCCTTCAGTCCACAGGCCGATGCTCTATCCACTGAGCCAAACCGGTTTCGGCTAATTAATTAATTAATGAAAAACCGTTCAAATGCTGTTAAAAAAAAATAAAAACTATATCCATCAATCAAAACAAATCTTGAGGTGAAGTTTAGCTGGATGGAAACGTTCGTTTATTTTTGCTTGCTTCCAGAGTAAAGTTAGGGCCGTGTGATTGTCTCTAATTACAAGAGGGTAATAAATACATGGAACCATATGTACTTACTGAAAAGCGTCTCTAAAATACAAGTTTAAATTAAAAAAATGGAAGTTGCAAAAATAGGTATAAAATAATCACTACGTAAACAAATGACTTTAATAAAAATAAGACAGCCAGTTATTTTATCAGCAAAATGGGTTAATTTGGGAATAGCAGAGGATAAGCAAACTGTAGCAAAAAACCATAGGCAAGTTCAACAAAGGAGAGGGCTGTTATTTTATAGAGAAAAAGGAGGACATTGGAAGAGGCTGTTTTAAATGAAAGTCTATTGGAGGAAAGCAAAAGTTTTCAGGGTGGTGACGGTTTCTAATTGGCTGAGTTGCGGGAAAAGGAAGAAATCTTCCATTCTGCTAGGTAGGTGCATTTATTTCTTCCTGTTGAGGGTCTATAATTGACATAGAGTAAGGGCTCCCCCTTCTGACCTCTCAACTCCATTTTAAATTAATGTTATTAATGTGCACAAAATTAATTTGCACAAAAACAAAAGCATACGAAACAAAGTTATGCACATATGTGTAAAAGGATGCTAATGTTAAAAATCAGTATTGAAACACGAACATTTAAAAGGTGGTAAATTTCAAAGCCAGATCCACTTGTGCAGAATACACTGCAGGAAATGGTTGCAAAACAGATCCCCTACCCTTGTACTCCTCAGTCAGATTGAGGATACGAAAAAGGATTAGAAGGAGAGGATGGATGAGGCTTTTCTCTTTTTTTGAGAGAGAGATGCTCTGCTTGTGAGTAGCTTGAAGCTATTGCTACCTCCTTTCCCCAAGCCCTAGGACCATTCTGAGGAGCCTGAAATGTGGTTCCTGTGGTTGGGAGACACAAAAGTCTGGTGCCTGACATGCATGGAAAAGCTTCAGTTACCTGTGGCGGCAGAGTGCAGGTATCTATGGGATTTGCATGTATGTTCTTTAGCTAATCCTTTCAATTTCTTTATCCAATCACCCCACCCACCTCCCATCTGGCTCCCGAAAGTCTGTTCCATGGATCCGTGCTTCTGGTTCCATTTTGTTTGTCAGTTTATTTTGTTCATTAGATTCCACATATTAGTGAAACCACATGTGTATTTATCTTTCTCTGACGGGCTTATTTCGATTTGCGTAATAATCTCCAGGTCCACTATTGCTGTCACAAAGGGTAAGAGGGAAGTCCTTCTTTTTTACACCATGTAGTATTCCATGGTGTAAATGTACCACAGTTTTTTAATCCACTTAGTTTTTTGGGCACTTGGGCTTGAAGAATAAAGGGACTTTGAGAAAACGACCTCTGGACTCATTCACTGATCCAATGGCAAGGAGAGAGAATATAAATAAAATTACGGAAGTCACTGTAGAAAAGCTGGACACTTCAAAAAAGCACAAAGTAGGAAATAAAACCACCCGTTTATCAGAGTTTCTAATAAAAAAAATAGGAAACAACCGACATATCCAAAAATAAATGGATAAATCAACTATGGCGCATTGATACCAAGCAATGCTGTCATTGATGGAAGAAAGTGGGACCAGTCCCAGAGAATATTAAAGGTCACCTGAATCCTATTCTACCCAGCTGCATGCTTGAGGGGGGGATCGGTTTGGCTCTTTATTCAGCAAGTAGTTATTGAACACCTTCTATGAGCCAGGCACTGCTTTAGAATGCAGCCAAGCCAAGGAGGCATTAAGCTCACATTCTGGTAGAGGGAGAGAAACCATAAACTGCCGGAAGCCGGTCCATCCTTGCTGCTTGACACAGTTGCTGCAGGGAAGAAACATTTGCACAGCATATGTTTCAAGGTACCTGGCTTATATGGCATACTGTTCTTAATATGTTTGCTCCCCTTCTTGGCACTATGTGTTTTAACCAAGGCCACCTCTCCGAGGTTGTTTCCCCAGGTAGGGATTTTCCCTTGAAGTTAGGGAGGGAATGAAACCCCTTAACTAAGTGCCAGGCGGGTAGTTAATCACTTTAACTACGAACAATCACCCTTAAGCTACATAATCTTTACTCCCTGAATGGAGATAGAAACACCCTAACCTTTGCAATAGAAATTGACAGGATTAAAATCAACTGGTATAAATACAGATGTAACAAGACAATAAAAGACAGAACCTGGCTGGAGATCCTGGACAGAACTTGGCTGGAGATCCTGGCTAGGCTGCTGATCAACTGAACGCTGTCTCCGTGTCATTCCTTCTTCGCCGACTCCGTCCACACCTTGGGGAACCCCTGGACCTACTGGGGTTGGACCCCAACACACCGTCTGAGAGCTGAGCCACTGTAGACATTCTTGGAGCAACCAAACCGCCGCCCGTCCTCTGCTCACGGTCTCCTGTGAAAGCCTGAGCGGCTGTGTGGAGCTTCTCCCTTTGTCTCATAACCATGTCCACCAATGAGAATGCTAATTTGCCAGCTGCCCGCCTTAGTAGATTCAAGAACAAGGGGAAAGACAGTACAGAAATGAGGCGGCGCCGAATAGAAGTTCATACGGAGCTGAGGAAAGCTAAGAAGGATGACCAGATGCTGAAAAGGAGAAATGTGAGCTCCTTTCCTGAAGATGCTACGCCTACACTGCAGGAACACCGCAACGACCAGGGCACTGTAAATTGGCCTGTTGAGGACATTGTCAAAGGCATGAACAGCAACAATTTGGGAAGCCAGTTGCAAGCTACTCAGGCTGCAAGGAAACTGCTTTCTAGGGGAAAACAGCTACCCATAGACAACATCATCCGGGCTGGTTTGATCCCAAAATTTGTGTCCTTCTTGGGCAGAACTGATTGTAGCCCCATCCAGTTTGAATCTGCTTGGGCCCTCACTAACATTGCTTCCGGGACTTCGGAACAGACCAAGGCTGTAGTAGATGGAGGTGCTATTCCAGCATTCATTTCTCTGTTGGCATCTCCCCACGCTCACATCAGTGAACAAGCCGTATGGGCTCTAGGAAATATTGCAGGTGATGGTTCAGTTTCCCGAGACTTGGTTATCAAGTATGGTGCAGTTGACCCACTGTTGGCTCTTCTTGCAGTTCCTGATATGCCATCTTTAGCATGTGGTTACTTACGTAATCTGACCTGGACACTTTCAAACCTTTGTCGCCACAAGAATCCTGTACCCCCATTAGATGCTGTTGAGCAGATTCTTCCTACTTTAGTTCGTCTCCTGCACCATGATGATCCAGAAGTATTAGCACCTAGCTGCTGGGCCATTTCCTACCTCACTCATGGTCCAAATGAATGGATTGAAATGGTTGTGAAAACAGGAGTTGTGCCCCAACTTGTGAAGCTCCTAGGAGCTACTGAATCACCAATTGTGACTCCTGTGCTAAGAGCCATAGGAAATATTGTGACTGGGACAGATGAACAGACGCAGGTTGTAATAGATGCAGGAGCACTTGCCATCTTTCCCAGCCTACTAATGAACTCCAAAACTGGTATTCAGAAGGAAGCTACATGGACAATGTCAAACATCACAGCTGGCCGCCAGGACCAGATACAGCAAGTTGTGAATCATGGATTAGTCCCATTCCTCATTGTTGTTCTTGCTAAGGCAAACTTTAAGACACAAAAGGAAGCTGTGTGGGCTGTGACCAACTATACACGTGGTGGATCAGTTGAACAAATTGTATACCTCGTTCATTGTGGCATAATAGAACCACTGATGAACCTCTTAACTGCAAAAGATACCAAAATTATTCTGGCTATTCTGGATGCCATTTCAAATATATTTCAGGCTGCTGAGGAACTAGGTGAAACTGAGAAACTAAGTACAATGATCGAAGAATGTCGAGGTTTGGACAAAATTGAAGCTCTACAAAACCATGAAAATGAGTCTGTGTACGAAGCGTCACTAAACTTGATTGAGAAATATTTTTCTGTAGAAGAAGAGGAAGATCAAAATGTCGTGCCAGAAACTACCTCTGAAGGTTATACATTCCAAGTTCAGGATGGCACTCCTGGAACTTTTAACTTTTAGATTGTACAACTGAGGCATAAAGTTGTTTGTTGTGTACTATGTTTGGTATAAGTACGTCTTACTGTTTCTCTACTAAGAACTCTTTTTAAGCCCTGACTGGTTTGGCTCAGTGGATGGAGCATCAACCTGCGGACTCAAGGGTCACAGGTTCGATTCCAGTCAGGGGCATGTGCCTTGGTTGGGGGCACAGCCGCAGTCGGGGAATCGCAGGAGGCAGCTGATCAGTGTTTCTCTCTCATCGATGTTTCTGGCTCTCTATCCCTCTCCCTTCCTCTCTGTAAAATATCAATAAAATATATATTTTTTAAAAAAGAACTCTTTTTAAATGTGGTTTGTCATTGTAGCACTTTTTACAATGAATCTATACTTGAACAGTTCCAAACTGTACATACTGTATGAAGCTTCTACTCTCAGTGAGTTTCTTCTATGTGGAATTTCATATCTTGCAGTCTCCTGTAAATAAAGATTAAATTCCAAAAAAACAAAAGCAACAACAACAAAAAAGCCCTTGACTAAGTGCCAGGCGGGCAGTTCACACCTGACCAGTGCCCGTCTGCAGCAGATGTGCAGCCCTGAGCTGGCTGTTCACGCTGAGGTTGAGGCCTCGTGGTGGCCGGTGCCATGGATCTGTCTCTTGCCCAATGGTGTGAGCTGGGCCCTCCCTGGAGAAGAAACCTGGGTTCCCCAAGAGATGTGACCAGAGCCGGGGCCCCGCCAGCAGGCAAGGGGAGGCCAAGGCAGGTGCTGGGCGTGGAGGCCACGGGGGCATAGGCTACCAAGGAGACAGAACTGAACCTCTTGCAGGGGGGCGCTGCCACTCCCTCATTTGCACACTTCACATCACCCTGCTTGGCCCCAGAGGATGACTGGTTAGCCAGAGACGGGTAAGATTCCTCAGGGAAGGAACAACCTAAGACAGGCACAGTCGCAGAGGGGCCATCAGGAGACAACTTGGGGTGGGGCACAGACCCTCATCCCCCCCAACTTTGCAGAGGCCTGAACCCTCACCGCTTCTGAGGGAGGTCTCCTGCCTCCATGGCTGCTTCGCTTCCTACACCCAGCTCAGATCAGGACCCAGGTAAAGAGAGAGACTGGCTGACAGCAGCTGTCCTCTCACTGCAACAGGACTTGTTTCCCATTTTTACCTTGGACCACAGGGAAAGGGGCAGCTGAAGGAAAGGGCTGTGTCAGGATGCTGCCCTCTTCCCTTTCTTCTCCCTCTTTTTTCTAAACACTTCCATGCCTTGTAGTTCTTTTGCTTTCTCTTCTTTTTCTCTCTACTGCCCTCCGTCTCTGCCTCACCTTCCTCCTCCCCGGTATCATCCATATTGGCCGACCCAGAAGGCACAGCTGACTCCTCCCCGGAACAACGGCACCACCATCAAGTGTGGCCCTGATGGACCCTTTGATCCAGCCGTTCAACGCGCTGACACTTTGGGAAGCCATCACCAATGATGCCGCCGGCTAGCCAGATCAACAAGGACAACCAAATCACCGACTTGAGGACAGCTGAAATTCCTTGACTGAAGAGGCCAGCAACCTTCTACAGGAACAAGGCTACTTGTGCACTCCATCCACTATGTTTATAGCTATGCTCGCTATCATTGCTTGTCAGTCTTCTTCCCAATCTGAGAGGTGGCCGCTGATTTACATGCGCTATCATTTAAAAAATAAAAAAGGGGGAATTTTCCGGAAGCCGGTCCATCCTTGCTGCTTGACACAGTTGCTGCAGGAAAGAAACATCTGCACAGCATATGTTTCAAGGGACCTGGCATATATGGCATACTGTTCTTAATATGTTTGCTCCCCTTCTTGGCACTATGTGTTTTAACCAAGGTCACCTCCCCGAGAAAGGTTGTTTCCCCAGGTAGGGATTTTCCCCTGAAGTTAGGGAGGGGATAAAACCCCTTAACTAAGTGCCAGGCGGGTAGTTAATCACTTTAACTACGAACAATGACGCTTAAGCTACATAATCTTTACTCCCTGGAATGGAGATAAGAAGCACCCTAACCTTTGGAATAAAAATTGATAGGATTAAAATCAACTGGTATAAATACAGTTGTAATAAGACAATAAAACACTGAACCTGGCTGGAGATCCTGGACAGAACTTGGCTGGAGATCCTGGCTAGGCTGCTGATCACCTGAACGCTGTCTCCATGTCATTCCTTCTTCGCCGACTCTGTCCACACCTTTGGGAACCCCTGGACCTACTGGGTTGGACCCCAAGAAGAAACAAAATGCACAAGTAAAATATATTTGGCTTATAAAAGTAAAGCAACAATATCAACAGACATTGCAACCAGCCTATAGAAAGATTGCATACACTGCCACTGTGGTATGTGACTGAAGTCATGGTCGGGAGTTACCCTTAAGATCCGGGAAGTCACTCTCCCCAGGCATCTGCAGTGAGCATCAGTACCCTTTTATTGTCCTGCTACAGCACTGTTTTTTCTAGCCTGGATTGCAGTTGTTTGTGTACCCTACCACTAGCTAATAAAACTTTATGATCAATCCCTAACCAGTTTGGCTCAGTGGATAGAGTGTCAGCCTTGGGACTGAAGGGTTCGATTCAGGTCAAGGGCACATGCCCAGGTTGCAAGCTCAGTCCCCAGTAAGGGAGTGCAAGAGGCAGCTGATCAATGATTTTCTGTCATTATTGATATTTCTATTGCTCTCTCCCTCTCCCTTACTCTCTGAAATCAATAAAAAGATATATCCTATCTAATAATACACAGACATGGTAATTGACCATACCTTCGCTATGCCTCCCATAGGCTAATTTGCATGATAAGCAAATTAACCGCAAACAAAGACGGCGGTTAATTTGCATATTGCAGGCAAATCCCCCTGCGCTTTCCTGCCTGGGGTGGGTGGCAGCATGATCCCGAGCCACTGGCCTGCCCTAGCGCGGGATCTGGGCCTGCCATGTGCGGCTCAGGGCGGGCGGCAGCACGATCCCGAGACTCCACCAGCCCCAGTGCGGGATCCGGGCCTGCCATGTGCGGCCCAGGGCGGGCGGCAGCACGATCCCGAGACTCCACCAGGCCCAGTGCGGGATCCGGGCCTGCCATGTGCGGCCCAGGGCGGGCGGCAGCATGATCCCGAGACTCCACCAGGCCCAGTGCGGGATCTGGGCCTGTGGTGTGCGGGGCGGGGCGAGCGGGGTGGGCGGCAGCACTATCTGAGCAGTCGCCTGACCCAGCTCGGAGTCCGGGCCTGCCATCTGCAACCGGGGGAGACGGGGAAGACACTGTGGGATTGGGCCTGCCCTCTGCCACTCGGGAGCAGGCCTAAGCCAGCAGGTGGTTATCTCCCGAGGGGTCCCAGACTGTGAGAGGGCACAGGTTGGGCTGAGGGACCCCCCCCGCCAGTGCACAAATTTTTTTGTGCACCAGGCTTCTAATATATATATATCTCAAGAACTATTATATCAAGAACATATATATATATATATATATATATATATATATATATATATATCAAGAACTATTTATTCATGATCAACAAATGCTAAATGAATGAAGGCATGAACTAAGGAATAAACAAATCCAAACTTTTCTGACCAGTTTATTAGAGTATGGCAAAAGCTCTTTTTGGCAGAATGAATTTTTTTACCTTGGTTTAGTTTTTATTGATTATTTTCAGGAACATGGTTATTTTTAGGAAAACCACTCCCTCTTTCTTATTACTCTCCCTTCCTCCACCTACCTAACAATCAGTGGCTTCTACTGCAGCAAATTGTGACATTTCAAGTGCTGTGACTATCTTTGAATCTATTTATTTTGTAATCTTGAAATTGGGTTTAATTGTCTATTAAATATATGGTGAAAGCCTTAAAGGGCCGCCCCCTCGCCTGCCATTACTTTACATGCCTTGTACTTTGGATCAATCTTAGAGCCTACACTCTGAGAGCTGTTATTTTAATCCAATTTCTGTCTTCCAAGGAGGCCTTTTTAATTCTAGCAGAAAAAAGATCACGACTCTAGAAAAATCAGAGAAAGATTAAGGTCTAGCTGGGTCTTAATTGAACTAATGATAATAATAGCAAATATCCATTGAGTGTTTACGGTGTGCTTAACAGCATGTGTGTTAGAAGAATAGCTAAACCTTATGGAGAGGCTGCTATCTGCCAGGCTTGGTCCTAAATGCTTCACATGCTTTTACTCACAACAACCTTACGTAAGGTGGGTTCTTGCACTATCCCCATTTAAGAGATAGAAAAACCAAGGCACAGATATCTGCCCAGGGTCACACAGGTGGTGAGTAGAGGCTTTGGAGTACATATCCAGGTGGTCTGGCTTGGATGGCTGCACCCCTAACTACAGCACCTAACTGCCTCTTGGTTCAATATTTTTATTTCTTAGATGTGTTATCTCTGGAGTCTCACCATTCTTTATTCAAGCATATCCAACCTCCTAATCTAATGTGGGCCTTGCCAGGAGAGCTTTACATACTTATTAGTGGAACCTACTTTAAAATATATTTCTTTGTTGATTTCAGAGAGAAAGGGAGAAGGAGAGAGAGAGAGAAGCATCAATGATGAGAGAGAATCATGGATTGGCTGCCTCCTGCATGCCCCCCCCTGGGGATCGAGCCTGCAACCCAGGCATGTGCCCTTGGCCGGAATCGAACCTGGGACCCTTAAGTCCACAGGCTGACACTCTATACAAGAGCCAAGCCAGCTAGGGCAGTGGAACCTACTTTATAAGATTATTGTGAAGATTAAACAAAATACTAGAGGTCAGTGGGTAGGACAGCGCCTGGGCCCAGTCAATGTTAGCTCCTTTCTCCTATACCATCTTACCTTAATCATATGTATTTCAAAAATGAGTGACCCTTGGTCATTGCATGTTATTCTCTGGAGGTTGGTTTGCTCCCTCTGAATGTACTAGTAGCTCCAATATTGGAAATAGCAGTGTATTAGTTTTCTGTGGCAGTCAATAAACTACCACAAACTTGGTGGCTTAAAACAACAGACATGGGTTTCTGTTGTCTATCAAATATCTCCTGTATGTCTCTTATAAGACCACTAGAGGCTCGGTGCATGAAATTCGTGCATGGGAGGGAGGGGGTCCCTCAAGCCTGGCCTGCACCCTCTCCAATCTGGGACCCCTCGGGGGATGTCCAACTGCCTCTCACAATCCGGGACCGCTGGCTCCTAACCGCTCACTTGCTTGCCTGATTACCCCTACCCCTCTGCCTGCCTGCCTGATCCCCCCTAGTTGCTCCCCTACCAGCCTGATCACTCCTAACTGTTCCCCTGCTGGCTTGATCATCCCTAACTCTCTCTGCCTTGCCCTGCACCTGGGATCCAGGATTACCTCCTCTGGCCAGCTGCAGGCACCCAGAACTCAGGCCGGCTGTGCGTGGGCTGGCCGCAGCCACAGGTGCCAGGATTGCGGGGTGGGGAGCTTGTCCCTCCCCTGGGCTGCAGCCTGGCTAGTCTCCATTCCTCTCTCATGAGCTCATTTGTGCCTGGCTTGTCCCCATTCTTCTCTCCACAGCTCATTTGTGCCTGGCTGGTCCCCATTCCTCTCTCCCCAGTGTTGAGTGTCTGAGCAGTTCCAGCACTAGAGGACACAAGGGCTAGAGGGCATGAGGGCATGAGGCATGATGACCATTTGCATATTAGCTCTTTACTAGTGGCTCAGTGCACGAAGTTCATGCACATTAAAAGAGAATTAATTAGAGGAAATATTTTAATATTGCTATTTGCCCTTTCTCTATAATAGAAGTGTCAGAGATGAAAGAAAATTAGTAAAATGTATATAAAAATCTCCCTCCTGTCAGAGTCTGGGGCATGCTGCGGGACCCAGAATCAAGTTCCCGCCCACCATGTGCGCCTCGAAATCACACAAGACTCAGACCCGGCTGGCCCCAAATCCCTCAAGCCCTGCAGGGCTGGGGGCGTAGCCTCAGGTCCCCGTGAAGCCCTGTTGGGCAGGGGGTGCAGCCTCAGGTCCCCTGTCAATCCCCGATGGGCGGGGTGTGTGGCCTCAGGTCCCCTGGTGCGGCCTCAGGCCCCCCAGCTCCGGCGCTGGGGTGGGGGGCACGGCCTCAGGTCCCCTGGCCCCAACGCTGGGCGGGGGGCACAGCCACACGTCCTCCATCCTGGCCTCAGGTCCCCTGGCCCTGGTGGGGCTTGACATTTGCATATTAGCTCTTTATTATATAGGATTATATATGATTTGTCATGGGATTTAGGGCCCATCCAGATAATCTAGTATGATCTCATCTGAAGATCCTTAACTAAATTGCATCTACAAAGACCCTTTTCCTCCCAAATAAGGTCATATTTCTAATCTGGGGATTAGAAGGTGGGTACATCATTTTGGGAACCACCATTCAACCTGCTATAAGGGGTTAAGACCAGATGCTTGGGAGTCAGTCAGCCTGGTTCTGGCTGTGCTCCTTGTTCAATGTGTAAGAGAGTCTCAATGCGATGGTCCGTAAACATACCTCCTCCCCCCTTGCAAATCAACGGACAGTGCGTGGCCCCACTTGTCTCTGCCTTTATGTTGAGAAAATGACAACCAAAGCTGACACCCTTTCCCTAAAACTGCACTGGGCTTGTAATCGTCCTGAGAAACAGAACCAATAGCATGTGAATACAAGCAGATTTATTATAAGGAGTTGGCTCATGCGATTATGAAGGCTGGCAGGTTCAAATGTGTAGTGTTGACCACCAGGCAGGGACCCAGGAGAGCTGAGGGTGCAGTTCCAATCCAAAGGCAGTGTGCTGGAGTCTTGGCGGCTCCCAAGGAACCACCCTTCCCAGTATTCACACCCTGTGTAATGACCTTCCACAGTAACCCGGGCTTGCTCACGCGACTTGCTTTGGCTGAAGGAACAGCAACAAACACGATGCAAGAAGAGGCTTGATAAATACTTGTGTGTTAGTACTTGTGCCACAACCATGTGGGAAAATGTGGTCTAGCCTCCCTGAGGGTGAAAGATGAGAGAGAGAGAGAGAGAGAGAGAGAGAGAGAGAGAGAGAGATTGAGAGATTGATTCAGTTATCCTAGCTGTCTCCACTGAGCCCATCCCCAGCTCACCCCACAGCTGAATGACATTACCTGAGTGAGCCCAGGACAAACCAGCAGCAGCAAACAGCTGAGTCAAACCACAGAACTGCGAGATAGAAACAAATCGCTGTTGTTGGCCGACGGCCTGCAAACTTTTTTTTTTTTTTCTGGAAAGGGCCAGAGAGCCAATGTATTAGGCTTTGCGAGCCAGACAAATGTCTGTCCTAATGACTCAACTCGGCCATGGTAGTGTGGCAGCAGCCACAGATGACACAGAAACAAATAAGTGTGGCTGTCTTCCAAGAAAACTTTATTTTCACAAACAGGTGGTGAGCCGAATCTAGCCCCCGGACTGTAGTTTACTGGCCCTGACACAGGCCACTAAGCTTGGGGACCGTTGGTTTCGCTGCAGTAACTAAGGGAAACGACCTGCCACGCTCATCTCACTATTCCAGGCGTCCTCATTCTTGAGCACATTCCACTTGCTATGGCTTCACTCCTGACGACTCCCTGGGGTGGGATGCCCTCATTTCTCGGGCCTGGCACTAGGAAAATGAAAAAGTCAGCAGCGTATGTTTTTAGCTTCCCTGTCAAAAGGTTCTAGGAGGGCCAAAAAGCAATGGCTGTGGAAGTGTTTCTTTCACAGGGATGGAAGGTGCCAGCGACTGAGTTCCAAATGAGTGGAGGAGTCTCTCGCCTCCTGCCTCCAGCCCCTGAGGCTCCATGAAGTCTGAGCGGGTGACTGCAAGCTGCGTCAGCGGCAGTTGAAGTTAGTGTAATGGAAGTCTTTTAGCCTGAGCGTCTTGTTATGTCATTAGAGCGACTCAGCTGTCCCCATAAAAGGGTGGCTTCTGACCCTCCAATCCACACATTGCCCAGAAGCCTCAGGTTTCCTGGAATTTCTACTACAAATTCCTAGAACTCTAAGTAATAGTCTTAAAAAAAAAATCGGAATTGTTGCAAAGTGAAGGGTTAGGCATCAAGGAAACAGAGTCCCGCCCTGTTGTTATTTCCGTGCTAGTTGGCAGTCCACCTGGTGGGGAACGGTGCAGATCCTGCCTCCCGCCCACTCGTCACTATGTGGCTGTGGGCAAATCATATAATACTCGAAGCCCAAGTTTCCTCAGTTATAAAATGGTCGTAAGATGGTACTTGCTTTTACAATTTTTTTTTTTTGGTGATGATTGAATGACATCATTTATGTAAAGTACAGTGGGGCCTTGACTTACGAGTTTAATTCGTTCCGAGACCGAGCTCGTTAACTCAAATTACTCTATCAACTCAATGCAAAAAATCGGCAGAGAGACAGCTGGTATCTCAAAAAACTCGTTAGTCGGGACACTCGTAAGTCAAGGCCCTACTGTATTTATCACAGTGCCTGGCACATTCTAATCATCCAATAAATGTGGCCATTATAATTACTAACTCACTGTGAATTCAATAGAGTTTCCTGATTTAAAAAATTATTTTAAATAATAGCTTATTGATTTTAAGAGAAGGCGGGAGGGAGAGGGAGCGGGAGAGAGAGAAACATCGCTGTGAGAGTACAACAAAGATCAGCTGCCTCCTGCACGCTCTGTACGGGGGATGGAACCCGCAACTTGGGCATGTGCTCTTGACCAGGAATTGCATGGCAGCCTCTTGGTGCACAGGACAACCCCCGACCAACTGAGCCACACCAGCCAGGGATGATTTCTGAGATTTTTATAGAATATTTATATTATTTCCTGAAGTGTTCTCACCTCTGTATTTCATTGGTTTGCCTAAAATTTCTTGGGATTAGGCAGCACGGTAGTGATTAATCTCAATTTAAAGGGGAGGAAATTGAGGTGGAGGTGTTAGGGTTCTTTCTGTTGTTGTTCAAGTTATCTGAATTCTTGCCCAATTATGGTGGTGAGAAACAAGTATACTTGCTCCATATCCTCAATTTACAGGTTGGTCAAAAAGGGGCAGGGACTAGGGGGATGCAAGAAAGAACTAACATTTAAGCGTTGCAGGAAAATTCCCAGGGAGCAGACTCAGAAGATTTGCATGAAGCGAGGTCATTGGGAAAAGCTCTCTGGGACGACAGCCGTGGGGAAGTGAGGGAAGCAGGACTGGGCATAGGGGGAAGGTTGGGTGTGGTTTACCCTCACTCATTCCATGGGGAGCTCTGAAGCTGAAAGGACCCTACAGAGTAGACCCCAAAGGAGGCATCAGGTTGGGCCTTTAAGTCCACAAATTGACAGTCAGTGGGTGTGGGCTACCTCTGATAAGGCACCTGACTTTGGTTGGGCGAGGCTGCTGTCTTTAGATAAGACCAGAGGGGATACTCAACTGTGTGCTCTCAGCTATCACCAGTGAAGGTTTTGGGGGGAATTCTGGGTAGTGTCCCGCAGCATCCCCAACATCCAGCTTCTACTCTGGGCCAGATGTTGTGTTATGAACTTTCATGGAGGTCATTTTATTTCAACTTCACAGCAAACCTGCAGAATAACAAATGAAGAGAGCCATGCTATTTTTAGTACTGTCCATAGTCCAGTGGTTTACAAACTTTAGTTCATACAATTAGTTCTTAACAACTCATCAAGGTTGGAATCACCTGTTGCATCTGGTGGAAGAGAAATGGGCAGTTCAGAAAAGCCAAGTGGGCGTTCAGGACATCAACCCAGCTCTGTTCACATCAGAGCGGAGCGCCTCCCACTGGGCAGTACTGATCTATTTTATAGATGGATAACTTGAGGTTTAGTGAGATGAAATGACTTTCCCAAAGTTCAGAGCTAGTCGGGTCAGAGTTGGGGCTTAACTCAGGTCTGTGGGATGCTCTTTCCCAAGCACCACGCTGCTTTGCATAAGTGAGCAAGTTGTACATTAGGGAACAGGAGTAAGACCACGATGTAGTGGGGGAGGGGGTGAGGAGAGGGGGACAGGAAGGTAGCTAAGATGCCGCTCAACTTCCCTAATCTCTGTTAACTTCATCCCTGGTGCTTCAAGGGCTTTTAAGACTTTCCAGAAAGCCGCAGTTTACGGGCTTTGAGTGTCTCACTAGGGCTGGCACAGAAAGCTTTAGAAAATTACATCTCTGATTTGCTCCCCGCGCCCCCCTCCTCAACTGCTATATCAGCTTTGAGAAGTTAGCCATGACTTTGAGGAGGTGGTGGGATAGAAGCTTTGACTTTGGGCATAGTAAGTTACAAATGAAGTCTGGTGTTTTGGCTGTATTTGCTGCACTTGGCTTGCAGTTGGGGGCCAGTAGATGGCGCTCACCCTCCATGTCCCTCTATCGTGTATTAATATTAATAGCTAAAAGTTATTGAGAAGTTGCTAAGTGCCTGGTAAGTTCTTATGCTAAGTAACTGTAGTATAGTCTACATAAAATTTCTCATTTAATCCTTACCACAACCCTTTAAGTTAGGTATTGCTATTCTTAATTTATAAATGAGGGAAAGTAATTTACCAAGTAACAAAGCTAGTTCAGGATGAGCCAAGCCAGGATTTAAACCAGGTGGTCTGATTTAGAACCTTGACCTTTACATTCTCTATCTTCCCAATTATTATGTTATGATGACAATTGGGCACTTACTATGTGATAGTTTGTCAAGTTTCCTTCATTTTATTTATTATTATTATTTTTTAATCCTCACCGAAAATATTTTTTCTATTGATTTTTAGAGAGAGTGGAAGAGAGAGGGAAAGACAGAGAGAAATACTGATGTGAGAGAAACACATCGATTGGTTGCCTCTGCATGGGCCCTGACCAGGGCCCAGGCTGGGGAGGAGCCTGCACCTAGGTTCGTGCCCTTGACGAGAATCAAACCTGGGACCCTTAAGTCCACAGGCTGATGCTCTATCCACTGAGCCAAACCAGCTAGAGCCAAACTGATTTGTATAGAGAGAAGAAGGGAGAGGGAGAGAGAACCATCAATGTGAGAGGATAATATCAATCAGGCCTCCTATTGGTGATGGAGCACCATGTGTCATGACCTGGAATCAAAGGACACCCAATCAATTGAGCAACACCAGCCAGGGCTCTATACAATTTTAAAAGTGAGAAGAGAGAGAATAGAAAGGCAACTCATTGCCAAGATATAGCTAATTAGTGGGACCCAGACTGGAATCCAGGTTTCCTAGGCTGTGAATCCCTAAAAGTTTACCTTCGGAGGGATGACAAAAATGAGAATATTGGCCCACTCCGATTCATTGGGGTTCTAGGATTGGGAGACACCCTTAGATTCTCCGTGTAAGCACCTTCTGCTTCATGAAAGAGACTCTTCTCAGAGGGTTTAACATGCTGGGAAGAGCCAGGCTTTGACTTCTCTGTGTGGCTTCAGCTCAACCTTCCTCCCATTAAACTTCGCTGAGCTTCTGCTCCCTTGGTGGTAAACATGCGGATATCATAGTCCCAGCCTTTCGGTGTTGCTGTGAGACCAGAGTCCAGGCAGGGAAGGGGTCCCTTTCCCCTCCCTCTAAGAGCCCACATGGTGTAAGAAGGTTCAGGAGGAGCTTTGGGCACAGCTTTTCCTAAGTGGCTCAGAGGCCTATAAACAAATCCAAAAGAGAGAGATTTTATATTGCAAATTTGGGAGGTGCAGTCTCCAGCAACAAACTGAAAGTCTGCTCCACAAACAAAGGTAAGCCATTAAAAAAAAGTTACAGACATTCCTGCCCAGTTCCTAATTACGTCATTTTATGTAAAGGATGTAACCAGATTCACATGGTTCTGATTGATCTGAATCCTGCAGTTTTGATTGGTGTTAGCATTCCGATTGATTGTTATGGAAGAGTCTGATTCAGGCCATTGGTTGAAAGGCCAAACCAGAAACCCTTTATAAGAGCTGATGCAGGCTGAAATAAATGAGCAGGGCTTAGTGTGGGAAGCTGATAGAGGTTATTCCTGGTATATGTGAGACCATCAGATGACCTCTAGAGACTCATTATTTGTAAAACTAGAATTCATGCACCAGAGGGGTCCCTCAGCCTCGCCTGTGGGAATCGGGCAAAAACCAGTTCTCCGACATCCCCTGAGGGGTCCTGGATTGCTAGAGGGTGCAGACCAGGCCGAGGGATCACACCAGTGCATGATTGGGGCCTGGGAGAGAAGAGGGAGGTTGGCCAGCCAGGGAGTGCCGGGAGCCAGTCCATCCTTGCTGTTTCAAGGGACCCGGCATATATGGCATACTGTTCTTAATATGTTTGCTCACCTTCTTGGCACTATGTGTTTTAACCAAGGTCTCCTCTCTGAGAAAGGTTGTTTCCCCAAGTAGGGATTTTCCCCTGAAGTTAGGGAGGGAATAAAACCTCTTAACTAAGTGCCAGGTGGGTAATTAATCACTTTAACTACGAACAATCATGCTTAAGCTACATAAGCTTTACTCCCTGGAATGGAGATAAGAAACGCCCTAACCTTTGAAATAGAGATTGATAGGATTGGAATCAACTGGTATAAATACAGATGTAAGAAGACAGAACGAGAGAGACAGAAATTGGCACAGAACCTACACAGAACGTTCTCTAGAGACAGAAGAACTTCGCTGGAGAGAACATGGCAAAAGATCCTGGACTGAACCTGACTACAGAAATTGGCAAGAGAACCTGACTAGAACCTGGTGACTGAACCTGGCTGGAGAACCTAGCGAGGGAACATGGCCACAGAACCTGGCTGGAGATCCTAACCAGAACTTCGCTGGAGATCCAGACCAGAACTTGGCTGGAGAACCTGGCTGGAGAACCTAGCAAGAGAACATGGACACAGAACTTCGCTGGAGATCCTGACCAGAACTTGGCTAGAGATCCTGGCTAGGCTGCTGATCAACTGAACGCTGCCTCTGAGTCTTTCCCTCTTCGCTGACTCCATCCACACCTTTGGGGACCCCTGGACCTGCTGGGGCTGGACCCCAGCCAGGGAGGGGCCATGGGAGGGCTCTAGGGCATGTCTGGCCATCAGTCCTGATTGGCCAGACCCTAGCAGCAAGCTAAATGAACAGTCAGCATCTGCTGCTGGTCAGTGCACATCATAGCGACTGGTCGACTGTCTGCTCTCTGGTGGTCAGTGCACATCATAGCGAGCAGTTGAGTGGCCTTAGCATATCATTAGCATATTATTGTTTCATTGGTTGAACAGCCAAACGGTTGACCAACACTTAGCATATTAAGTTTTTATTATATAGGATATATAGGATTTGGGCCTTTGGCTGACCATAGGGAGTCCACCTTAGCAGTTAAATTCTTTCTCAGGGTCCACAGGCCCTTTAAAATTGATGCCTCCCCTTCTGGAGATGCTGAAAGAAGCAATTACTTAATGCATTTCTTTGTGGATTTGCTTAATGCCTCTTTCCCCTTCTGGCCTAGATGGTTTATGTTTCAGGGCTGAACTGGGAGACCAGAGGGTTGAAACTGCAGTCCCCATGGTCTTTTACAGTTCCAGAATCCACCCCCACCTCCTACCCCTCTTTGTGGCCCTTCTCAGATTGAAGAGCTGGAATCAATGAAATAGAAGGTGGGACCACAAGGTTCCTATAGAAAATAATAAACAAGAAGACAAGAATAAGCTTATGTTTCATGCACTCACAACTGTAAACCTACTTTTGCCCCACCCTGTGTTTTACTGTACTCGTTCTTTTCCTTTTTTTATCCAATAGATGGCGACAAGTTTCCACTGGAAAAAATAAAATAAACTCCAGCGTTCACGGTTCAGCCTGTGTTGTGGGAGGAGGCCTTTGGGAGTGGTTGAAACGATCCAGACTGAGGAGTCTCCTTTGGGAGGCATTAAGCGCCCTCAGGGCACAAGTAGGCATTCATCTCCACCCAGAGGGACTTCTCTGGAGCCCTTTTAAGGGGCATTTCTTCCCAACACAGCAAGCACAGATACAGACTTCATATTTGTAGGAAATGTTCCATTTTGTTCCCAGAACAAGGATCTATATAAGAATATATATATATATTCTTGCTAAATCCCAGAGGGGACCCAATCTTAATGGTTAGGAGTTGAGCCCGATCTCACAGGTGAATCTCAAGCTATTTTGCAAGGCATGAACAAATCTCAGTGAATTTTGGATCACACCTGGGAGCTTCTGAACAAGGTAGGCTGTGGAATCAGACATGCGGAATCAGAATCTGCTTATTAATTAATTAGTTTACTTATTTATTTGTAACCGTCGTCAGCAGGAAGCCCAGACGCTGCGCTGTGTAAGAGCTCTGCCCATGTGATCCAACCTCTCACCGCCCACCTGGCATCCCTCCCACTACCCCCCCCCGCCCCCCCCACCCCCCCAGCGGTGCTGTGATTCAAACCATTCAAACCCCTTTGGGCTGCCGCTGCCCAAAGATTGCAGTTTAACAAGCAACCCAGGTGACGTCTATACTCAGTAAAGCCCAAACTCCCAATGCCCTCGCACGTTGGGCTCAGTAGATAGAGCATCATCTCTCTCTTGGTCTTTCCTTCTCTCTTCCATTCTCCCTAAAATTCAATGGAAAATATCCTCAGGCGATGATGAACATAAAAGAAAGGAAAGAAGGAAAGCCCACAAGCATGAATGACAACTGCTGGGATTGAGGGAGGCGCAGGGTGCAGAAGCCAGAGTAAGATAGCGTGGGCCAAGGCGGGAATCAGGCCCAAGGGGGGGGGGGGGTGTTGTGCCCGAGAGGAGCAGCTACCCATGCACTCTGGACGGTCTCTGCACACAGCCTGCCCCCCGGAGATGGCTTCAGGTACTTGTTCCAGCAAAACCCTCAGCTGGAGCCTTCTCCCCGGCTTTCCCCTCCCGTGGAAGTTGGCAAGGAAAAAGGATGCAAAGACACAAGCAGCCCTGGCACCACCTTTTTAGAGAGAGCAAACATCGAGCTTAAGTGTTCTTATTTCAAATTCAAAATGTCCTTTCCGAAGTCGCTGTTCCGGCCCCAGACAGCAGCCGGGACACTGGGGACCACCTTGGCCATGACGCCCTCCGCGCACTGGGGACCACCTTGGCCATGACGCCCTCCGCGCACTGGGGACCACCTTGGCCATGACGCCCTCCGCGCACTGGGGACCACCTTGGCCATGACGCCCTCCGCGCGGGGCCAGGGAGTGTGCGGAGCCGTCACTCCGGGTCGGCCAGCTGCCGCTCAATGGCGCTGCGGACCTTCTTAGCAGCTTCCTTCAGTCCTTCCTGCTGTCGGTGGACTTCCTTCATGATTCTGTTCTTGGCTCTGTCTTTGTCCAGTTCCAAGAATTCGCCGACGGACAGCTCTTCCACCCGCTTCGTGAGAGACAGGAAAGCACAACCCGGCGAGTGCTTCCGATGCTCCTCGGTGGGGTCGTCGCCGGGCTCCCAGCCTTCCAGCTCCTTGAAGCAGAAGAAACACTCGACCAAGTCGGGCTCGTTCTCCGTGGGGCAGTAGACGAAGCCGGCCGCGGCCATCCGCTCGGGGGTGCAGGCGCAGCCCTCCCGGAAGGGCCAGTGCTTGAAGGTGGAGAGCCGGTGGTCTTGAAGGTAGTGCTGCCAGGGCTTGGGCAACGACCGGGCAGCCATCGCACCGAGCGGTGCCTCGATTCAAACCCCAACCTGGGCGGTGGTCGGCCGCTGCCCAGAATCTGTTTGATCACAAGCAGCCCAGGTGACCCTTATACTCCTTCACGTTGGAGAAGTGCTGGCCGACAGGATCTCAGATGGAAAGGATTCCTCCTGCCAGCCCACTGGTAGCTCGTTCTCTTTCATTCAGCGGGGGAATGAACGCTAAGCTAGCTGTGTCATCTTTGCAGTGTTATTATTCCTAAAGGACATTTATATATAGTCCTATTTGGTCGCTGTACCTCCCCAGCAGTACGTTGGCTCGGTCCCATTTACAGCTGAGCTAAGGAGGCTCAGAGGTGCGGGAGTAGCCCGTAGAAGAGAGAGGTGAGCTCAGGTTTTCTACGACCATCGTGATTGGATTTCAAATTAGTGTAAGTGATACAAATAATAGCTAACATGCGATGCATGCCACGTACCAGGCCGTTATGTTAAATATGAAATATATTATTTCAGATAATCCCTCTTATAATTCTAAGGGGAGGCTACTATGATTGTCACCATTTCACAAATGAGAAAACTACAGCATAGAAAGGTCATTACACTTGCTGAAGGCCATGCAGCTGCTAAATAAATGATAGATCTCAGATTATAACTCCAGCCAGTATGATTTCAAGCCCGAGAGCTTACACGCGGGAGATTTAGCTCCCTCCAAGGGCTGTATAAATTCCGGGCATATATGTCAGTTTGAAACACTTAACTATGATTATAACCTACTTTGGAGTAAATCATTATTTTGAGCTTAAAATGAATAATTGTACCAGGACATTCTTCCCCAATGTTTAGTACCTTTTCTTGGTACCCGTATCAGTTTCCTAGGACAGCCGTAACGAAGTCCCACAAACTGAATGGGTTAACACGATAGAAATTTACCAGTTCAGGAGCCAAGATGTGTGAAATCCAGGCACCAGCAGGGCCAAGCTCCCTCTGAAATTTTGGGGACAGTATCCTTCCTGCTTCTTCCTAGTTTCTGATGGCTTGCTAGCCATCCTTGGCGTTCCTTGATTTGTAGCTGCATAACTCTAAGCTCTGCCCTTGTTTGCACATGGCCTTCTCCCCTCATGTTGGATTAAGGGCCCACACTACTCTAGTGTGACCCCCAACAATTTAATTACAACTGTCATAACCCTATATCTGAATAAGGTCACATTCTGTGACACTGGGGATTAGGACTTCAACATTTTTATTTGTGGGAGGAGGGGGGGGGGCCCACAATTCAACCTATAACAGCATCTCATGAGGTAGAAACGTGGCCAGGTGTGTGGGTTCCAGAATCAGAATGCCAGGGTTCAAATCCTGACTCTGCCGCATAAGCTGGGTGACTCCGAGCAAATTGCTTAGACAGTGGTCGGCAAACTCATTAGTCAACAGAGCAAAATATCAACAGTACGACGATTGAAATTTCTTTTGAGAGCCAAATTTTTTAAACTTAAACTATATAGGTAGGTACATTGTTATTAACTTAATTAGGGTACTCCTAAGGCTTAGGAAGAGCCACACTCAAGGGGCCAAAGAGCCACAGTTTGCCAACCACGGGCTTAGACTATCTGACCTTCACTTTTCTCCTATGTCAGTTAGGAGAAGCTCCGAGGGTTGTCATGAATTAATACACCTAAAGCACCTATCCAGAACAATGTTGTAGTAGAAACAGCTGGTGCCCCTCTGAGATCCCTTTACCACAGTGGTTCTCAACCTTGGCTGCACATTAGAATCACCTGGGATCTTTTTAAAATCCTGATTTCTGGGCCTCATCCTCCGGAAATTCTGTTTCTTTGTTATGGGGTGGGGCCACAACACAGTAACAAAGAAACAGAATTTCCGGAGGATGAGGCCCAGAAATAAAGATTTAAGAAGATCCCAGGTGATTCTAATGTGCAGCCAAGGTTGAGAACCACTGCTCTAAAGCAATCAAACCACGAGCCACAGATTTTCCTCCTGCGAATAGCAATTTTAATAGCAGGTGTTTTAGGCCAGCGGTCGCCAACCGGTGGTCCGTGAGGTCCGACAGGTTGGCGACCTCTGGTTTAAGGAAACCTTTGGAGTATCGGTTGCCAACCGGTGGTCCGAGGACCACTGGTAGTCCATGAGGTACGAAAGGTTGGTGACCACTGTTCTAGGCCCTTCCTAGTAAGGGGAGTTGATAACTCCTAGAATATTTCCTTTACTTTTTTCTCAAGCCTGGGCTTAAAGTCTCCTCAAATCCTTTTACTTCTACCTGCCATCTGATGCTTTGTTGAGCTTCTGCCCCACCATCCATACCTCTACCCCATTCCTCAAGCCCCAGGCAAATTCACACATATTATCCACACACTTCCTTCTGTTCACAAGATTTCGGTTTCTCTAGCATTCCATTTATGTCACCCAAGTTCCAATAAATCATAAAATGTGCATTTTCAGACCTACATTTAAGTCAAGGAATATGAGAATCTTGCTTGTTATAAGACATTGAGAGGGTGTAATGGCTGTGTCATTTCTCATAGTTTATTTATAATGATGCCTTGGAAAGATCTTATTAATTGAGGTCCTAAACAATGCCTCTTTATTTCTCCTTCCTCATAGCCCAACCACTCATTAGATTACTCTAAATTACCATTTGGTAGCAACCTGTGGCAGATATCGGAATTACTTAACAAATCACAGGGGTTCTATGAAATTGCATAAGGAAAGGCTTTGCAAGTGAAAACATCCACTAATGAACTCATCACTCACAGCAGTTCCCAATCAGGCAGCCTTCCCTGGTCAGCCCTCGCCTCTCCTCCATCCCCTTGTGTCACCCAGTGTCTTGGTGGGCGTGTGTCAGGCTCTTGATGATTTATGAAGGGTAGACGTCTGAAAAATTCAATGTAAGTCAGTTGCAAAGTAAACCTAGAAATTCTGCAAAGGGTGTAGGATTTCATGAAGTCAATGGAATTGATGTTAGAAGGCTGTCTGAATTGTGTGCATGCTGTTTGGCAAACAGGATTGCAGAGTACCCTTAGTAGGTGAAGGATTAGAATATAAGATACTTAAGAGAGTCCTACGGGAAAAGTGAGGAAGACTACATATTTTTTCAAAAATGACTCTCTTATTTGCTCTTGCTGTGAAAGTTAAATATGAAATCAAGAATGCCCCATTGTGCAATCACATAATTGTGTGGAAAATGATGCCCAAGGAATCAATACCTGATTTATTTTTTGCTCTGGAATAATAATGACCTAAAGTTGGTTAAATATAAGCCCAAGTAAATCAATTTCTATAAATTTTCATTTCAGTGTTTAATAGAGGCCCCCAATAAACCTGTTTGTCACTGTTTACTGTGACATTTGCTTTTAAGTAGATTTATTCCCTAGAGGTCAAGGTCAATTACCCTTGGGGACCAGAGAACCTGCCCACAGGAAGCTTATGGTTTTATTGGGGAGGTTTCCCTAACACAATGGGGACAGGACAGTGAGGAGGGAGAGGATCCCTTTGCCAGGTTGCAACTATGGTTCAGCTGGGGCAGGAGGGGGTGGGAAAGGAACATGGAAATGTCTTCCACATGCAGTCAAGATTGGCAGAATCCTTAGCCTGGTCCTGCCTCACTTTCTTTGGCTTCCAAGATGACTCCCTTTTGACACAAACCTTCCTGCCTGCTGCTGGCAGGAACTTGTTGACAAAGCTCTTTTGTCTTGCTTCCTGAGGGAGCTCATGAAAAAGCATGCTGGGAATTCAGCAAACCGCGGGGGCTCTAACTGCTCCTGAATGAGACGGAATTAGAAAAATTGAAAACTTAATTTTCCATTAGTGTACATTCAGGCAGGAGTGGGAGGGATCAAGGGGTGGCAGCTTGTTTGGTTAACACGCTTTTAAGAAGACATGCTTGCAAGCTATTAGTTAGCTTCCTCCTTCCCTTCCCTTCCCACCGCTCTAAGTGCTCCTAGCTCTTTAAAACGGACTCAGACACAGGTGGCAGCAGCTGCAGCCACTGGCAGTGGGATGCAGCCTGTCATCTCTGAGACTGGCTTGTGAGTGTCACCCTTGCTGTGGACCCTCGGAGGCCACAGGTGAGTTTGCCACCTCTAAACATGCGTGCCCTTCTAATGGCTTTAAAAAACACATTCAGATAAACATTTTTTTTCTCTCTCCAACATATTTGACATAGTATGAGACTCACTATTAGGCAAACATACTCAGTATAGGTTCAAAATCTGGGGTTTGTGGTGAGAGAGTGGGCTTGAGGTGAAGAGGGTGAATGTTTCAAGGGATGGATATGGAATGGTTTTATGTGTCCTCTGGTGTCCTTCCTTCTTGGTTTTACTCAGCTCTCACCCTTCTCTCTGTCTTTCTCCCTTTTCCCTTTCCCTCATCAGACTACTTTACCAGGCACAGAGTGCTATGGCAACCACAGCCTGTTCCCTTGGTGAGCCCTGTCTTCTCCCAACACTTTGGTCCAGCAATGAGTTAAATATGGAGGTGCACGTATCCAAAGTGCTGCCTCCACGAACATGTGAGCATGTAACGTAGTGTGTTTCCAAGCACTGGAACGGAAAATCATTAATTCAATCAGCAGAGCAATAACTTCATCAGGAACTTCTTTCTGTCATAAGGAGGCTGGAGTAAGTGTGCGGCAGTGATTAAACATGGCATTTCAGACGCCACAGCAAGGCTGCTGTCTTCTTGGCAGGTGCTTGTCATCTTTTCATGTTCCTTCCAACTCCACTCTGATCCAGCAAAGCTGGCTGCGAATGTTGGGAGCAAGTGTTTCATTTTTATAACAGACATGGCCACTGGCTCCGCAGATCTGTCACTAGGGTTTTCCTGACTTCTTCGTCGACCTTGGCTCACATCCCAACCCCAAGCTCCTGGTGACATCTGCTCCCTACAGATTGCCCTGAACAAGTACCAAGTGCCTTTACCTAAGGCTCTCTCTTGGGGAGTGCAATCCTAGGCTAATGTCTGCAACCCTTTCTCAAAGGCACCAGTGTCTTCAGCCATCACTGGTGAAATCCTTCCCAAGGTTAAACTCCTCTCCAGAGAAGTGATCACCACACACTGTTTCTTCATTAGTCTTATCACGCCAACGAGCCACTCTTGTTAATCCTCTTTCTCTGCCAACCGAGCTGTGGGCTTCCAGCCAGTTTCCAAGAAGTGTTGGGTTTAATTGGAGACAGGATGAGAATGAGAAAAATTAGTGGCTTAAATGCTAACACAAGTTTCCAGACTAACAAAAGGAGAATGGGAAGACGTTTTGAAAAACAACTTCTGTTAGACAAATACCATGAATCCTGAGAGCTCAGAAGCAATTGACTTACAGAAATGAAACTGAAAACTAGGGTTTCAGGGATCTTCTAAGTCTTGTAATGCTTTTATTTTATGAATGGGGAAGCTCGGACTTAAAGAGGCTAAAGGGCCTGCCCATGTAACTCCCTAGGGAATGGTAGAGAAAGGTCTCTAGCCCAAAGCCTGACACCCTTCCTGTTGCCTGCTCTATGCAATACACCACGAAGCCCGTCTCTTCTTTCCTTTTGTGAAAGCAATTGAAAAGGTTTTTGGTGAAGATGTCAAAGCTCATCTACTTAATGATTTTTAAGGATGCCAGTACGCTTCTTCCTGGGTTTGAGGGGCATATCAGTCAGAGCTGTTTGGATTACAAGGGAAAGAGATACAACTTGTCCAGAAAGAGAAGTTATTAGCCCATGGGATCTAAGGGAGGTTGACTTAGCAAATCATAGAAATCTTGGATACAGGAGAGATTAGAACAGCCGTGGGCAAACTACGGCCCGCGGGCCGGATCCAGCCTGTTTGAAATGAATAAAACTAAAAAAAAAAAAAAGACCGTACCCTTTTATGTAATGATGTTTACTTTGAATTTATATCAGTTCACACAAACACTCCATCCATGCTTTTGTTCCGTCCCTCCGGTCCAGTTTAAGAACCCATTGTGGCCCTCGAGTCAAAAAGTTTGCCCACCCCTGGATTAGAACAAGGACTGGAGTATCACTAGATCTTTATTTTTCACTGTGTCACCTGTATTCTTTTCTCACTGAAGATTGCTTTGTTTTCTTTCTTTTCACAGTAATGGAAACTATTGCTAGCAACAGCTCTAACTTTTTTGTCTTATAACTCCTATCATTGGAGAGGATTTAATCACATCTGTGGCTTTCGTACTTGGAAAGTATCTGATTGACTGGAGGTGATGGCTTCCCTGAGCGAATCAATTATAGTCAAATGGATGGGATATTATCACGGGCTCAGTTTGAGTCTGGGGTCCAACCCAGGATGAGTCACTAGTGGTTATGGGATTGGGATCTATAAGCATGTGGTTCCTCCTATATGATTATCATGGTTAGAGTTTGTATGTGGGGATGACATTTCCATCAGAAAATAGGTGCTGGGTCAAGAAAATGACAGCAATCCCACTAAAAGGGGTAACTTGTCTCTTCTCATTTAATGAATTCTATTTCATCTTAATGTTCACCTCTATGTAGATTCTGAGATGGCGCTTAATTTAAGGGGCAAATTTCTAGTTTTTGAGTATTTAAACCACCCTTCTAATTAAAAGGCAATAGAAGTTGAGAAACATAATAGGAAAAAAATGCTAGCTTAATGCATCTCATTGGCTTGGTCAAATTTGAAAGGAAAAAAATTTGAAAGGGAGAAGCATAAATTTATACTCTGCTATAGTTTGATTAATCCAATACTTGGATTTAAGAATGATAGTATATTTTTTACTGATGAGTTTGTTCATCATTTGTGGCCATGTACCCCAGTTCTGGTTATAAGCCCTTCTGTTGATCTATCCTAGAGTAGCCTAAAGTCTCAAAGTGACATTCAAATCTTTACCTCACTGGTGGGATGTTGGAACGCATTTTTTTCCTATTTATAGTGACTCCTGGGTATAGCATTTATCATAAAGTGAACATGAGTTATTGTTACAATGGGACTATAAACCTTCTATTCCTTCTCCATCTTTGCATTTGTAGATTTCCTGATACAAGGGGGTGTTCTGGCACAATTAGATCAGCAATCAATAGAATAATCATCATAATAACATCAACTATTATTGAGTGCTTCCAATATGCCACTTTTAGTTTTACATGTTTTAACCTAATTGATCCTCAGAACACCTCTAGGAGTTTAATACAATTAAATATTATTCCTCCTTTATAGATGGAGTTAATAACACAGATAGGTTAAATCACTTGCTCAAGGTCTCACAGCTAGAAAGTGGCAGAGTTGGGACTTAAACCTGGGCCATCTGGATTTTTGGTATGTATATTAAGCTATCATGCTATTCCATTTGTAAAGTGGCTAGACATTTGTATGGGACTAAAGGAATTTTGGAAAAGTCTCAGCTACTTTACCAACCTGTTGAATAATGACCTTGAATGATTTAATTCAAAGAATCACTTTTACTCTTAAAAATGCAACTACTCCTGGCAATAACATTCTATTAATTTTGATTAGTAAGTTACCCTTAATTTCAATGACCATTTATTAAGTGCCTATTGTTTGCTCTAACATTTACTCACTACATTAGCACCATGAGGTGGGTAGCATAATCTCTATTTTCCAGGCAAGGAAACTGCTAGTAGAGACTTCGCTAGGTAATGTCGATTGCCAAAGTTATCTGGAAACAAAGTGGGCAAGCCAGGATTTGAACCAGGACGGCCTCATTACAACCCGTGTGCTCTCTGTAATACTTGCAAATGAAATGAATCTGTCAGATGTTTGCTGGTTGGCAGATCAGCTTTTAATAGGGAAGGAAGGTGGAAAGTGCGTGGCCTTGTGTCCTTGCAGGGGTACAAGTGGGATCCCTTGAAGGATGGGCAGGGATTGGTGTACAAAGGAAAAAAGGGCGGATGTGAGAAGCTATCTTAGAACATTTCAGTTCTCTCATTTTTCTGCCCGGGGAGCAGGGAAACAGTTACTTAGCTAACGTTTGGGAAGGCTCTGGCGAGTAGGGTGTTAATATTCGGTGTAGTCACAATTATGCTGTACCTACCAATTATGGGAAAACTCATCATTTTACGGTAATGTAATTACACTAAACAGCACCAGTCATGTCAGTGCGAAGACTGGGGCAGCCTCTAATTATCCGCTGTACCCAGACACCTCAGCCCGGATCAGGAATAATTGGCGTAATGCAGTTTTGCATTTCAGGGTTGGCCCAGTTTTCCTCTGGAAAGATTTTCGTGCTTTCTGATCCTCCCTTGTGTGTGTAATTCAGCTGTGTTTGTGATCTGGAAGCAGATGTGATGTTAACATCTCCAGTCTAGGTGTGACAGCATGTTTCCAAGCTAGAAAAGATTTGGGAGGTATGCTTCTCTTATAGGTGGCGAACTCTTTGAGGGTCCAAACTACCTTTCTTTCTTCTTTTCTCTCACCATCTCATGGGGCAGAGAATGAGGATAGCTAACTTATCCTCCGTGTCTCCCCTATGCCAGGGGCTGTGCTAGGTACTTTGCATATGTTTTCCTATGAATTCCCAAAACAACTCTATAAAGGAGATATCAAAATCCCCACTTAATAGAAGAGAGAGCTAAGTTTTCCAGAGAGCTGAAGCAACTTGCCCAAAGCCATAGAATTAACAAGTAGAACAGCCAGATTCATTTTTTTCCCAAAGCCTGTGCTCTTTCTACTCCTTCCCAGGAGGTGACTAATAAATATTTATTAAATAAAGATGGAGGAGGCCAAATCATTGGCATGAGAGGATGGTCCTTAACTTCCTGGTCTATTTATTACATGAACTTCTTCAGAATTAGATCTCTAGAAAACTGCTCTCTCCTTCTTACCTGACAACTCAGATCCAATTTCTTTTTTAGTATTTGGAGAGTGTCTCCTAGTGATTGATGTGTGTGTGTGTGTGTGCGTGTGTGTGTTTGTGTGTGTGTATGTGTGTACATTTAAAAAATCAATCAATTGGCCCTGACCGGTTTGGCTCAGTGGATAGAGCGTCGGCCTGCGGACTCAAGGGTTCTGGGTTCGATTCCAGTCAAGGGCATGTACCTGGGTTGCGGGCACATCCCTAGTGGGGAGTGTGCAGGAGGCAGCTGATCGATGTTTCTCTCTCATCAATGTTTCTAACTCTCTATCCTTCTCCCTTCCTCTCTGTAAAAAATCAATAAAATATATTTAAAAAAATCAATCAATTGTAAAGTTAATCTGAATGAATACCCATGGGGAAGATCCAGGTCTTAGAAGGAAACACTGAGCTACTGTGAAGTGAAGAGGCTCAAAGGTACGATAAAGCTAAAAATGGTCTTATTTTTCTTCCTCTTTTTGATATCTGGATTTGGTAGTGATCTGATTTAAAAATGAGGGGAGCGCAGCAGATGGTATGATTTAGATTCACATATAAAATGCTTTTCCCAAGAGATTTAGAGGCCCTGGTAGGGTTTTAAAATGATAATAGCTGTGATTATTGTGTCATATTTTATAGACAGTGTTTTGGACATTCCTGATTGATTCCTTCTCACCTGAAAGCAGGAGAGGCAAGAATAGGCACCCCCATTTAAGAGATGGGGAAATGGTAATAGAGGAGATGATTAAAAAACAGATTTACCTTGGGAGGCATCTGCACAGGTCACTGAGGCCCTGAGAGCCCAGCCGGATGGAATTCAGTTCGCCCTCGACAGAAACAGATATTATTGGCATGGAGGTCGGTAACTGACATGCACCGGCAGTGGGATTTAGCACTTCCTGCTGACTGACGGGCCTCACCTTTTCAAATGAATTTTCTTTGCTTATCTAGAGTCTCCTCAGAGACGCTTCTATTGGTCTCTGTGGAGTAAGAGAAGTTAGAGCTTTCTGTTTGGAACTTATGATAGTCAGTCAACCTGCAACTGGGCTTCTTAATTCATATCTGGAAGAGAGAGCTGTTACTCTGGAAAACCCTGCAGGCATTTCACGGACAGGCTACATCAGGACGCTGGGAAGTGCCTACTCTTCCACCAGGAGAAGCTGAGGAGGGAGGGGTAGGGCTGGAACCTGGAGCAGAAGGAACTTCAGGAAAATCCAAAACATCAAAACGACATGTTGGGCATGCTACCAGCATTGCTGTGGACCCCGGAAAACCCCAATATCCAGCTATTGGCATACAATTTTCAAAGTGAACCAAATTTCCTCTACAGTTTGATCTTAACTGTTGCCTGTCTAATTAAAAATTTTTATTATCTCCTTTTTATCCTCAAAGTAATCAATGCTTATAATAAAACTCCGTCACAGGGGATGTAAAGGAAAAGGAAAAGACCTGTCCTTCCCATGCCTCCATCACAGTCTTTAGGACTGACAGCTGTGGATAGCTTCTACATCCCCATGACTATTTTGTAACTATCCTTTTGTACTTCTTGATCTCTTCAACTTTTTAACCCAGTCCACTAATCCCCTTTCCCCTCTAGAAATCATCAGTTTGTTCTCTGTATCTGTGAGTGTTTCCATTTTGTTTATGTTGTTTTTTAGATTTCGCATGGAAGTGAAATCATATATTAGTCTTTGTCTGATTTCCATCCATGCAATTGCAAATGGTAAGATCTTATTCTTTTTTTATGGCTGAGTAATATTCCATTGTATATATGTACCACCTCTTCTTTGTCCCTTCATCTATCTACAGACACTTAGGTTTCTTCCATATCTTGGCTATTGTAAATAATACTGCAATAAACATAGGGTGCATATATTTTTTTTCAAATTTGTGTTTTGGATTTCTTCAGATAAATAGCCCAAAGTGAAACTGCTGGGTTATATGGTAATTCTAGTTTTAATTTTCTGAGGAACCACCATACTGTTTTCCACAGTGATTATACCAACCTGTATTCCCATCAACAGTGCATGAGGGTTCACTTTTTTTTTTGCCTGTTTCAAAGTTTATTTTGTTAATTACATTTCTAATTCTTTTAAGTTAAGAGTTAAAAAAAAAAAACCCACTCAAAACAACACAATTAATAAAGCCCTTTAGCCAGGTTTACAATCACATAGTAAAACACAACCTCAGATTCCTGTTATCAGTTTAAATTTCCCAGCTTTCTCTATAGTGTATTATTATTAAAAAAACACACACCTGGCCAGCATTGCTTAGTGGTTAGAGCATCAGCTTGTACACCAAAGGGTCTTGGGTTTGATTTCTAGTCAAGGGTATGTGCTTGGATTTTGGATTTGCTCCCTGCCCCTGGTCAGGGTGCATACAGGAGACAACCAATCAGTGTGTCTCTCTCACATTGATGTTTCTCTCTCTCCTTCTCTCTTTCTACCTCTCTCCCTCCCTCTCTACAAGGTTTCACTTTTATCCACGTCCGCATCAACACACATTGTTTGTTGACTTTTTGATAATGGCTGTTGCACTAGAACGATTTAATGTTGCTCTATGGTTTGCCTATAATTCTTGGGAAAGGATAAGCATTGGATGCCTAGCTGGGTTACTCCATGAGGCAGGTAAAAGAAGGAAATATTGGAGTGATTGACTGTAGAGCAAGAGGAGTAGAGGAAGCATGAGATGTTAAAGAATGGCCACCAGGAGGAGCTGATCAGGGCTTTAGGGAGTTACAATTTATGAAAGACTGGAAAGCTATGGAGCTTGAGAAGGGGAGCAAAGGCGTGAAACAGGGAAGAGAGGAGATGGTTCTGGGAGATTGCCAAGGAGAAGGAAGACGAGGGGGCCAGAAAGCATTAACTTGGGGAAATGTTAGGGGCTGGTGGTGGGAGGTGGCTCGGCCTAAAGAGGCTGCAAGGTCTGGGCATTGATTTTCTAATGAGAAAGAGAAGTGGAGAGAGAGGAAAACAGACATATATAGAGAGACACAAAAAGGGATGAAGAGAGAAAGAGATACACAGATCAAGAGAGAAAAAGAGAAAGATAGAAGGAGAGGAGATGGAGAGAGAAGGAGAAAGGAGAGAGGGAGAGAGAATGAGAATAAAAGCAAGACAAGAAGAGACAGAAAATAACGAAGACTAAGACAGACACAGACAGAGAGAGGACTTCAACTGCTCTGATGAGGCAAAAGTGTGAGGGAACCAGGAAATAAAGCCTATTAATAACTTGATTAAAGAGTGGGAGTCCCCCTTTGCTGTCATCTCCTAAAGAAGGGTGTGCCCTTGGCCTTTGGCTACCTCTTGGCCCTCCACACACAGAAGTTACATACTCTTACTCTCCAACTGACTGACTACATAGACCTCACGCTACCAAGACACAAACAAAATAGAGGCACTTTCTAAAGATGAGAGAAATAAAGCCTTGGGCATAAGAAGGAAGCAGGCCAGCCAGCCAGCCAGCAAACACTTGTTCTTTTGATGAAGGTGGCAGGAAGACCACTGTTTTGAAAATATCCCCGGCACCCTGTGTGATGTTGTCCTGGGTTTTTTGTTTTTGTCATTGTTTTGAAATTAAAACCCGTTATTAAGGCAGAGAGGTTCCTTCTGTCTGGGCATAGGTTGGGATGCGGATCTTCCTGTTAGATTTTGGGAGTTCAGGTTCTTTCTTATGCTTCAGCTAATAAATGTCTACCTTTTTGCCACTCAATAAAGTGACAAATCAGCAACAATGTAAACAGGGAAAGTCCAGCGCTTTATTTCATTAAAACGTGGCAGGACCCAATGGGAATGGAGATCTGGCTACTCCCAGGTTTGGTGAGTGGGTAAAATGTCCTGCCCAACTTTCCCCCTGGTGACTCCGTGAACCAGCCTGCAACCTTGTCTGTCCCCGCTGGAAACAGAGCTGCTCTGAGTTTGGGGTCAGTGGCACCAACCTGCTTTCCAAGCGGCCATGGAGAGATGTGTCTTTCATCACCTCACTTCTTCTACCAGAGGAAGAATGGTGAACGTTTGTAAAGTAACCCATTTGTGATTTTGTGAAAGTGAGCACTTCAGATTGGAAAGCTTGTGTCGTTTAGGCGTATTCTTAAGAGTGGATGCAAACTATTAGATCTAATCTCCCAAGGGCAGCAGACTCCCAAAAGACCAGCAAACACAGATAAACACAACAAATATTTATATTTTTGGCCTGAACATGGTGAAGGCTATTTTGTTTTCCACGGACCAGAAATCAGCTAAAGAAACAGGCCTCGTAGCCATTCACGTTTTTGTATCTTCAATTTCTATTATCAATTAAAAGATAGTAAACTCTTATCCTGAATAGAAGTGCAATTAGAGCCAATAATGAAATCATCAAGTACTGCTGAGGCGGAACTTGGCAATAATTAGTTTTTTGATACATAAATACAATTTCCAAATGCAATTTGTCCCTAAACTCAGACTGCTGATTCAATTCACCGTGTTTGCTATTACAAGGGAATGTGCAGTGAGGTGTGTTTCAATTCCTCAGGGCTGCGTCTCTCCATGGAGAATGAAGTGAGTTGGCTAATATCTGAAATTTCGGTTGGACATGGAGAGGAGATGTTGTGTGGCTCCCCTGGGGACTGGGAGTGGATGGTGTCCCCTCAGGATCTCATTGGCATGTGAATCACTTGAATCAACCTGCCTTCCAAATGGCTATGGAGAAGTGTATCTTCCATGGCCTCATTTTCTATATCCATCAGGAGGGCAAGCTGGTCCTTTCTGCTTGTCCTTTTTCTATGCCTGTCTGTCTCTCTTCCCCATCTGTCTCTTCCTAACACTGCCTCTTCATTTATTTGTTTATTTGTTCAATATTTACTGTGTGTCTACTCTACTGTATTAGGTTCTGGGATATAGAAGGAGAGAAAGTTGACACAGTTCCTGTCCACCAAAGACTGTTAGTCTAGTGTTCAACATGAAAGGAATGTTTGTTCATACAATTGTTGTAGTGCTGTGAAGGGTCCTATGAGAGTGTGAAATGAGAGATCTATCGTAGTCTGGGGGTTCAAGGAAGACATCCCTGAGGAATTGACTGTACTGCTGTGATCTGAAATATGACTAGGACTTAGGCAGAGAACTTAGAGGAAACAGCCAGGTGGAGAGAATCCCAGAAGGAAATTTCCTGCAGTAGAGAAACAGAGAGAATGCCAGCGAGGCGGAAGCAGAGAAAGACACAGGCAAGGGGGCGGGTGGGTGAGATGAGGCTGCATCTAGAGAAGGGCCGGATCACTCAGGGCCATGTAGTTGGGTCTCTCTGTTATGGCAACCTGTTCAAGGTTGTTCAAACCTGTTCAAACCTGTTCAGGTTTTAGGTTAGGAGTTCTTTGAAAATTTTAAAAATCTTCAAAGGAGGAGCAATATGATCCTTATCTCTAGTCACCAGGCTCCCCTAAAATCCAATAGCAATGTATCTCAATCTGATTTGGTCATTCTTCAGGTCATTCTTCTACCATCTCTCAACATTTTCAGAGATTCCAGCTGGGAGGGAAGGATAGCCAGTGGCAGACCCTCCATTAATAACTTGTGATGTCAGAATTTCAGTGCTTTAGTGCTATGAAGCCCTAGCAACCATAATTAAAAGTTCTTCAGGCAAAGGTTAAAGATATATGCTGTGGATTCATTAGATTAAAAAAAAATCCCAGTTTCTGTGTGAATGAATATATTTGATAAGTGTTGGCAGAGTGTGATATTTCCTCCTTGCTGTCTTTTTGTCCTCAATCCACTAAAAAAGTACTCAGATCATTGCTCTATTTTCACCTCTTAAGCTTTGGTCTATGGGGGGCCTTAAGATTGCCTTTAGGTTCTTTCTGCAAAATTCCAGAGTGAAGTATTTATTGATTACATTTTCTAATTAATGGAAACTGTACCTTCAGTTGCCCCAGTGTGTTGGTTAAAAGAGGGTAGGTTGCCGTAACAGAGAGGCCCAACAACATAGCAGTTTAAAGAACAAAAGAAGTTGATTTCTCTTTCACATAGCATTCACGATATGAGCAATTGAAGTCATGAGAAAACTCTGCTTATTTGAAATTCCAAGATAAGCAGAGATTCCAAGTTCCTCACAAGTCATTACTCCTCTATCTCTCGGGACAGTGTCATCAGTGGCATAAAAGATGCTAGATTGTTGCTCCATCGACATTTCAGCTGATGATAAGATGGACTAGAACCTCCCAGAAGACATTCCCAGATATCTTAAGTAATACACATCACTCTGTTCACATCCATTGGTAAAAACTTAGTTCATAATAAAACTTAGTCACCCATGATCACACCCAATTTCAAAGACTATGAAATGTAATTTACATGGCTGATTACAATTCTATTACTATAGAAAAAGGAAGCGTGGATATTGATGGACAGCTTAGATTCTTCACCACGCACAATGTGGTAGATTGATTGCAAAATGGCCCCAATCCTTCTCATCTCCCTCTGTCCACACTCTTTGCAATGTGACATTGAAGCTCCTCCCATCAAGAGATGGAGTCTGTTTTCCATCCCTCGAATTGGGTTAGGCTTGTGTTTGCTTTAGTTAATAGAATATGGTAAAAGTGGCAGTGTGCCAGTCTATGCCTGAGCCTCAAGAGGGTTTGTGCACTCTCCTGGACCCCCGTCTCCACCACTAAGGCCATCCTAGACAAACTCAGATTGCTGGTTGATTCCCAAAAGTATGAGAAAGTCAACCCAAGGGCCACAGAGCTGCCTACCCAGCCCATAGTTGCATCAGTGTGTCCAACTGAGACAAAAAAAATCTACTCAGGCAACCCATAGACCCATGGGTAGTAATAAATACTTACTGTTTTAAGCCACCAGGTTTTGAGTGTTTTTTTTAGCTGTTTTCTTACTGTCTTTATGTAGCCTGTGGATTAGTTAGAAAGGAAAGCGAATGGACATGATGCCAATATAAAAGAATATTAAACTAGAAGTTTTGATTGAAGTAATGAGGTAAGATAATGTAGTTACCCAAAATAGGCTATGATCTAGACCAACCAGTAAAAAGTTCAAATTAGGAGTCCCATAAATTTAGCATTTACTAGGTTGAGGGCCTAAAAATATATTGAACAAAGACAGGGAAATAAATTGCAAGGATTCTTTTCTTAGAGATTATTCTCTGAGAGAGGCTGTAGTGGAGTATCTGCTTCTTCCCTCAGGTCTAGTGCAAGAGACCTCAACTGGATGATTTGGACAGCTTGACACATGTTCTCTGAAGTTGGAGGGCACAATGGATTAGTTAATATCTGCCTTGATCTTCCCCAGGAAATCCTGAACACAAGAGGTAAGTGGTGAGTGCTTTGGTATAGTAGTCTGGAAACTTATTGTATTTTGTGATTGGTATATAATCCCAAAGTTTTAAAAGGAAACATACATGGGAGTGTTTGCCCCACACATGTGTCCATATTCCACCCTCTCCCATACCCCTGTGGACTTGGTAAGCGAGAGAGAAGTATAAGGTAACCTTAGGTTTCGTCAAAAGGGGCCTTCTAGATGGCAACTGTATCTGGATAGAAAGGAAGCTGAAAGTAGATGCTGGGTTTATGTGATAGCATCAGAAGGAAATAGAATATATTTGCTTAGATCAGTGGTTCTCAGCCAGGGGTGATTTTGCCCTCCAGCAGACATTTAGCAATGTCTGGAGACATTTTTGATTACAGCTTGGGGAGATGCTACTGGCATCTAATGGGTAGAGGGGCAAAGGTGCAGTTAAACATCATCCAATGCATAGGAAAGTTCTTCACCACAAAGAATTACTCACTCCAAATGTTGATAGTGCTAATATACAAAACTCTGGCTTAGGTCAAAGTGATGTTGGGGGTCTGTGAAGAATGAACAAAAAAGCAACTGTGAGAGAAAGTCAGCTTTAAGCATGTGGTAGGCTCAGAGAGCACAGAGCCATCAAGGTGCAAGCCTATCATGTAAAGGCATCTCTGACTTCTAACCTCTCCTGGCTGCCCCAGTTCTACCTTCCACTTCCCAACCCCCAGCACCAATGTGATGGAGTCAGCAACCTCAATTATCAAGAAGAGGAAGCAGATGGAAGTGTTATGTGGAGAAGGAGATAAGAAAGACCACGACCCCTTTTTATTGATGGTGGCAGCAGGCCCCAGCTAGGCAAAGGCAGATTCATAGTTAAAATTGGGTTTGGAATTTGAAATACTGCACAGGACAGGACATTTGAATTATTGAGTGGACAGTGTTTACAATTGAATGTAACCCTAGGACTCCTTGGAATGAGCAGAAAAATCTTGGGATCTACTTACACTTTTATCTAGAGCATTCTAATGAGATTTTGAGATGAAAATACAATAAAGTTGCCAATTACATTCCTGGGTCCTGCTTATGTGCCCATTACCCGAACAGTTACTGAACAGCCACTGTAAAAGCTGGGAGTGGTAATATATATTACCTAATTTAATCACTAAAATTAAGGAGAGCATTTATTTTTCTCTTAGTGTTTGAAGCAGAATGATTATGTTTTACGTCACAGGGAGGAAACTAGGGTTTAGAGATGTGGAGAAACTTGACCATGTCACACATCAAGGAAGTGTTGGGTGGTGGGCCTGGGGTGTGTGGAAGTGTAGGAAGTGTTTCTAGAGACATCCATCTTGTTGAAACAGTCATTTCCAAAATCCTGCTGTCCTAGGCTTAGAGTGCAGCAATCTCCAAAACTGGACCCAGATGTGTAGCAATATATTACATTTTCATGTCAATGTGGGCAGCTAAGAGGAAGAGAGCAAGAGTTTTGATCATATTGCATATCAACTGACTCCAAGAAATCATTTAGAACCAATATTTTTGAGGTTTGGGCATCTGGAGAGAGGAGTCCAGAACTAAGTTCCATTCCAAAGGTGTCTTTTTGTAGCTGGTTGAGTTAGTCAAGTGTGTGTCCTCTCCCTCTGCGGGCTGACGGAAAGACTTCTTCATGACACTTACAAACCTGTGTTACAGCCTGTGTCACATTGTCTTATAAGAATTATTTCCCATGTGGTTTTTTTTTTTCTTGCCAGGTAGGTAAGCTCCTTTAATCTGAGGCTTTTTTGCTTTATTCGCTTTTATATCTGGTAGCAACAAATACATAGTAGATATTTAATGTGTGGAATAAATAATTTATTGAGTTAAGATCCTTACCTTCAAGGAGCTTAAGGTATACACTGGGGAAACATAAAAAAAGGAAGTTATAACATAGTATGAATGATATAATTTTTATTTTGAGATACATATATGTAAGTACATGAACCAAAAATAATACCCGAAGAACTCTGCATCAAATGGTTAACAGTGGCTACCTTTGTGAGGTCAAATGATAGGGGATGTTTTCTTTCTGTGTTATGTATTTCTAGAAGTAAACAGAAATCTTTTAGTCATTTAGTATTTAGTCAGGGAAAATAATAAGGTATAAATAAAAGAAATGAAATACTAATCATGCTAAGTTGTATATGATAAGTTTTAAAATGAATGCAGCATGTAGCCAGCATAATTGGAGTCCAGAGGGCGTGTCAGACCATGGACTGGGGTGGTCATGGAAACTTCTAGAAGCATTTTGAATCTTGCTCATTATTCAGGGCTTTGAAATAGATTTCTGAAAGGCATTTGGATCTTGATCTTTCCATTTGAACTGGCCGTGGAGGATCTTGTTGCTTTTAGATAAGCCAATGCCATCTGTTTTTGGAAGCTGGCACTCACACCTGCTTGCTAATTTGGATTTCTAAACCGCTTTAAAAATGAATGGCTTTATAAAAGGTCTGCAAGTCCTTCTTAAGAGTTTAATATCATATTTATAAACTCAGTTCATATTGCGTTCCGGCATATTGCAAATAATTTACAGTGTTGTCCTGCTCAGAGCATAAGTAATGTGGAACCACAGCTGTGCAGATAACTTTTCCTATCAGTGGATGATAAAGTATAAGTGGCCCCATTTGGATGCAGGGAAATCATCCAGATTTTAAAGCTGCATTGGTGCAAGGGGGAGGGATATTCTATAGCCGTGGCTTCTCTTACCTGGAAATCACTGCAATAGTAATAAATACAGCCAGCCTCATTGCTACTGGTTATTGTACCTAGAAAGAGTGAGCTGGTCGTGAAGTTTATGGCCCTTTGGTCTGCTTCACGAACACTTTCCTGAGAAGTTGCTAAATAGTTTGGAAAGTGGGTCAGCCAGCCCAGGGGTCCTGAGGTCAAGAGGCAAGATCTGGAATGGCCCAATAGTTGGACTAAGGTTTTGCATCTGGGTCAGTTGCTCCAAAAGGATGAAATGCCTAATGGGTATGTTTATGTCTTTTACTTGTGCCTCAACATCTCTTTAGTAATTTCTTAGTGTATTTCAGGATCCTGGAAATCAGCTGTTCTTCCCTAACAAACCAGGTGTGAGATTCTTGCTTTTAAGGTCACATTTCTAGTGCAAGATTCAGCCTACCTGCATCTTGAGAGTCATAATTACTTTGACTCATTTTGCATCTTTCGAGATGAAGTACCAAAGGTATTTGATGTTAAATTTATTTTTATTTTCAAAACTTTAAAATATGTTTTTATTGATTTTAGAGAGAGAGAGGAAGGGAACATGGATGAGAGAGAAACATTGATCAGCTGCTTCCTGCCCACCCCTTACTGGGGATCAAGCCCATAACCCACTCATATGCCCTAACTGGGAATCAAACCAGGGAAATCTTGGTTCATAGGCTGGTGCTCAACCACGGAATCACATTGGCTGGGCTGATGTCACATTTAAATTAGAAACCCAGGTGAAAATTTCACACATTGCTTCGTTCAGCTAAGTTGAGACTGGGTCTCAAATTTTATTCATTTTTGTCAAACATTAATTAATGAGTACCTATAATGTGCTAAGGGATAAAATGTTAAAAAAAGTAAACAAACATGTCTTTTGTGTATCCTGTTCTCTCAGCCTAGAATTCCCACCCCACTCATGAACTTGGTACTTGGATATCATATCCAGGGCAAATATAACCACTTACTTTTATTTTAAAATTGTGTCCTGAAGGGTCCTAGTTTCTGATGAAGTGCCCCAGGAACCACCATAGAAGGCAGGAGAGAAAAACCAGGATTCTAGAGAAGATTCTGGGTTGGCCTGTCCCAATCATCAACCAGGGCAGCTCTATTTTATATTTGTAGTTTCTGATAGATTAGCTTATTGTTTAGGCAATTATTCATTTGCTTCCTCCTTTTGTCTCCATGCAAGACGAGTTACCTATACATTGATGTTAGGCTCAGCTATATGATTTACTTTTGTCAGTGGAATGTAGGTAGAAATGACAAGGTGCATTTTCGGAGGCTAGGCCCTAAAGAGACATTGCTCTTTATCAGCCACAGGAAGAATATGACCCAGGTAGATTCTGATCCTCAGAGTGAGACACATGAGGCATGTTAAAATAAACACTTATTATTGTATGACACTGATATGTTTGTGGTTATTTATAAGGCAACAGCAAGTGATTTATACAAACATTTGGCTAAGATCTCATTTGGTATAAGAGTTTGTTTATTAGCTCGCTCATTCATTCATTCATTCAAAAAGTATTGAGTGCTCTCTATATATCAGGCAGGACACCACCAGAAGAAGTGGTTTTTAATATCTATTGGCTTTCTTCATCTCCCAGACATCTACTCTTTACACTTAATATAAAGAAGTTTATGGTTATTTATGATACATAGACTATAAGAAATGCAATCAAGACAAAAAATAGTACTAAAACATCAATTTGAGAAGTGACAAAAATTAATGTTAATTGCATGCAAACTAATAAGCAAAGCGCATACAAGTAAAGATAACTGAACACTATCGTTTGCAGAAGAGTTACCATGTGATGATAGGACTGGCTCCAAGCATTTACAATTTCAGTTCTTGCTCTGGGAATTGTATGCCAGAGAAAACCCAACAGGAGTCCCTGACAGCCTTAGAGAAAAAGGAGGCGGATAGGACAAAGCCAGCTTTCCTCTCTGCCCTGTGTGACTAGAGCCTGTCTTTCAGGCTGGGGGAAGATGCCAGAGTTGATCTGAATGTATTTAGAATGAATCTTCTTAATGATCTGTCAAGTTCAGAGGAATTGCCAGACCTGGACTTTAATAATTTCCTGGTTTTTAGTACCTGAGCCCATAAAGATGATATACAGGCCACAAAGGATGGAGAGTGGCCAGGGTGCAGTGAAAGGTGGGAGCAGGGGAGTCGGAGGTACCATCAGAATAGGTGTCACGTGTAAACCCATCCATCTGGGTCTCTTGGTTTCACACTTGTTTTTGCAGCCGAAGACAAGGAGATGGAGAGGGCAGAGGTGAAGCAGCTAGAGATCAAATTAGGGAATAGACAAAGCTTGAATGGGAGGCCCTTAGGCCTGCCTTTTTTACAAAGCCTTCCTGAGTCCTCTCTTCTCTTGCTCCCATACTCCCTCCATCTCCATCATCTGTTCAATCTATCCCATTTTCTTCTCTTAAAGGCATTGCTCTTTTGGTTGTCTTATAAGTCACAGTATTTTAGGACTTGATAGTGTGATAGAGTTATAAATAAGGAGCAGCATTCCAGAACCCTCACTTGTAGATGCGGACTCTGAGACTCCCAAAACAGGCTGACTTTAAGGACATTTTCCAGCTAGTCAGTTGCAGACCCAGAACTGGGTCTCCTGACCTCAGATGATGCTCTTTACCATGTTCAATTGGGAATTAATCTCTGTTAAAGTATTGAGATATTATCATCACTCTGAAACTCTTGAAGAAAAAGTATAATCCTATATAATAAAAGCCTAATATGCAAATTGGGTGGTCATTCGACCGGGAGTTCGACCGGGTGACCGGGAGTTTGAGTGCTGACTATGATGTGCGCTGACCAACAGGGGGTGGTGCGGAACATGGCAGGTGTTGGTGATGTGGTGCTGGCAGCAGGTGGCAATGGAGGTGCTGCCGGCCCTGATGGGCCCCAAAGAGAGCGGGACCATGGCAGATTGGTGGAACAGGTGAGTGGGCGGTGCCAGGCCAAGGCGGGTGTGAGTGGGGGCCCAATTGCCCTGCTGATCACCATGCAGATGGCCACCAGTGGAGGTGGCAGGGAGGGGGGGAGCGGGGGGCCACCAACCCCAATCGACTTCCCTGCAGGTGGGATGGTGGAGCAGGTGAGGGGGTGGTGTCAGGCCGCGGTGGGGTGCCAGGAGGGACTGTGGGGCTGCAAGCCTGGGGGCACGAGCCGGGGCCCGATCCCCACAGGCCACCCCGAGGGACCCCACCTGTGCATGAATTCATGCGCTGGGCCTCTAGTAGAGATATAAAAGGATAAAAGATTTCAGTTTTCAAAGATGAGTATTCAGGGAAAACATTTATGGACAGAGGAGACCTTCAGTATCTCTTATATTAAGCTTTGTCTGCTATCTCCTTTTTATGGCTGAGTAGTATTTCATTGTGTATATGTACCACATGTTGTTTATCCAGTCCTCTATTGCAGGACACTTTGGTTGTTTCCATGTGTTGGCCACCATGAATAATGCTGCAATGAACATAGGGGTGCGTATATTTTTGTGAATACATGATTTAGAGTTTTTTGGATATATACTCAGGAGAGGGGTTGCTAGGTTATATGGTAGCTCTATTCTTAATTTTTTGAGGAGTCAGCAGACTGCTATTGCTTGTCTTGTTGATAATGGCCACTCTAACAGGTGTGAGGTGGTATCTCATTGTAGTTTTGATTTTCATTTCCCTAATTGCCAGTGAGGTTGAACATCTTCTCATATATCTATTGGCTGTTCATATGTCTTCTCAGGAGAGGTGTAGTTTCAGGTCCTCTGCCCACTTTTTGATTGGGTTGTTTGGTGTTGAGTTTTATGAGTTCTTTATATATGTTGGAAATTAAACCTTTGTTGGAGCTGCTATTTGCAAATATCATCTCCCATCTGATTGGCTGCCTCTTTATTTTGTTGTCAGTTTCATTTACTGTGCAGATTTTTAGTTTGATATATTCAGTTATTTTTGTCTTTACTTTCCCTGCCTTTAGGGTCAAGTTCATAAAATGTTCTCTATGACCAAGGTCCCTAAGTTTGGTACCTATATTTTCTTCTATGTAACTTATCGTATCAGATCTTATATTTAGATCTTTGATCCATTTTGAATTAATTTTTGTACATGGGGACAAACTGTAATCCAGTTTCATTTGTTTGCATGCGGCTTTCCCATTTTCCCAACACCATTTACTGAGGAGGCTGTCTTTATTCCTTTGTGTGTTTCTGGCTCCCTGGTTGAAAATTATCTGTCCAATATACATGTGGTTTTGTAGTTGGGCTCTCTATTCTGTTCCATTGATCTGTGTATCTGTTTCTCTGCCAATTCCATGCTGCTTTGATTATTGTAGTCCTGTAGTATAATTTAAATACTACCTCCAGTTGATATGTAGATATAGTGTGATACCTCCAGCTTCATTCTTTTTTGTCAGGATTGCTTTGGCTATTTGAGGTCTTTTGTGATTCCATAAAAATCTGTTAATTTCTCATTGTATTTCTTTAAAAAATGCCATTGGGATTTTGATGGGGATTGCACTAAGTCTGTATATTGTTTTGGGTAATATGGCCATTTTAACTATGTTGATTCTTCCAATCCATGAACATAGGATATTTTTCCATTTTGTAGTGTCTTTTTCAATCTTGTTTAATAATGCTTTGTAATTTTCAGTATATATGTCTTTAACATTCTTTGTTAAGTTTATTCCTAGTTATTTTATTGTTTTGGTTGCAATTGCAAAAGGAATTGTTTCTTTCTTTTTCTGAAATTTTATTATTAGCATACAGGAAGGCAATGGACTTTTGCACACTGATTTTGTATCCTGCAATTTGACTGTATTTGTTTCTAATAGTTTTTTTGGTGGAGTCTTTAGGGTTTTCTATTTACAGAATCATGTCATCCACAAAAAGTGACAGTTTGACTTCTTCCTTCCCTATTTGGATGTCTTTTACTTCTTTCTCTTGCCTTATTGCTTTGGCTAGGACTTCCAGCACTATATTGAACAAGAATGGTGAGAGTGGACACCCTTGTCTTGTTCCTGATTTTAGAGGAAAAGTTTTCAGTTTTTCACCATTGAATATGATATTAGCTGAGAGTTTATTGTAGATGACATTTATTATGTTAAGGTACTTAGCTTCTATATCTATTTTATTATTTTAATCATAAATGGATGTTGTTGTATCTTATCAAATGCTTTTTCTGCATCTATTGATATGATCATATGATTTTTATCCTTTCTTTTGTTAATGTGGTGTATTACATTGATTGATTTGTGTATGTTGAACCATCCTTGTGCCCTGGAATGAACTGTTGTATTTGATAGTATTTTGTTTAGGATTTTTGCATCTGTATTCATTAGAGATATTGGTCTGTTATGTTTAGTTTTTTTAAACTGATATACTAAAACATCTTACAGTTCACCAGTTTTTAAAGCTCACTGAGTAATTATTTTGACTACTCCAGCCACAAAGCATTCCAAATGCTACAGACCAGCACTATCCAATAAAAATATAATATGAGTCATAGGTGTAATTTTAAGTTTTCTAGCAGCTACATTAAAAATGTATAAAGAGATAGGTGAAATTAATTTGAATAATATATTTTTATTTAGCCCAATATATCTAAAATATTATGAGATTAAATTTTTACCACTAAATGGATGGAGGAATGGAAACAGAAATTAAGTTTAAAATCACATTTCTAGCATACTTGAGTTTCTGGTTTGCAATTGGTAGCAGTTTTTCCTAGTCTTTAATTTATTCACAGGTTCTATTTTTTGACTTAATCATTGCTTTTATAGACCTCTCTATTTCCAACATCAACACTAGTATTTGGCTTTCTTGTCACCAAGCAATACTTTTTGTTTATAACTCCATGAGTGTCACCAAATAAAGAGAAATGGTGGGCTTTAAATACAGGGACTAGATGATCAATAAACTCACCCAGTAAATGACTTGGTCAGAATACCAGCTATGTGACCGATGGTTCAAATTCTTGCTGAAATGTCTGGAGTCCATTGTGCAAATTTTCTCATTTGAGTCATCCCCTAAACTCCTACACTTTCCCCACCCTCTTCACAGTGAAGAAAGTCAAGGGTAGGTTCAGAAAATTTCAATTAATATTTCAACCTAGTTTCATTTTCTCTCCTTAAGGATGCCCTCAGGGATAACACCAACACAATTTCAAGTATTGCTAATATATCCTAATAAAAGAATAAAAATATAGAAAAAATTTCTTTGGACATACTTCATTTTCAACTTTGTAAACAAATTTTGGTGGAGTTTCACTCCTGGGATTGCTAGTGTTGGCTTTTCTTTAACTTGAAATGAAAAAGGTATGGGTTTAATTATAGATAACATCAATTAATATTGGGAGGTAGGTGTGTTGAATTTAATAGTTTTCTTAGACATGGCAAAACTCAGGATAGGTGACGTACAGATAAAGAAGATGTGAACAATCAAACAGATCTTGTGTTTTTTGTCCATTTTCTTATTTAAATCTTAAAAAAACCCTTTTATCCCAGCTGGTGTGGCTCAGTGATTGAGCGTCAACCTATGAACCATGAGGTCACCATTCAATTCCCTGTCAGGGCACATGCCTGGGTTGTGGACTTGATCCCCAGTGTGGGGCGTGCAGGAGGTAGCCAATCAATGATTCTCTCTCATCATTGAAGTTTCTATCTCTTTCTCTCCCTCTCTGAAATCAATTATATATATCTATATATATCTATATATATATATATTTACATATATATGTATATATTTATTTATTTTAAAGACCCTTTCAATGGAGTCTTTAAGGGGGTCTTAAAAAAACCCTTGTATAGTAAGCAGGCATAATCCTCATGTAATAGTATCATTTACTAACCATTTTCAGAACTCAAGTGGGTTTCCTTCCTAAACAGGTTGACTCCATTAGGACTTTGTAGGGAGACACCTACCTGCACAAAATATGTGGAATACCAACAGAGTAAATCCTTGTGGAAATGGGGTCACCCATCATTATTATTTTGTGCTAGGTGGAACAAAGTTTCCTCCTCCTTAGAGACTGGCTTTCATGTGAATACAATGAGAAGTTCTCTGTTGAGTAGAAGTGGGGTATCTGCTGACAAAGACTTCAGACCAATAGGGCTCCTGGGCTCAAACCATACCCCTTGCGTGGGTATTGGAATGGGAGTAGGAATGGAGGAGAGGCTTTCTGAAATACTTGCCAGTATCAAGCCACAGCAAACCACCACCAACTTAGTATATTTCATCTCTCACCTTCCTCCAGGTTCTCACCTGGAGATACACACACACACACACAGGGAGTCAGTTTCTCTCTCTCTCTCAATTTCATGCACAATTGTGAGCATCCCAAATCATTAGCATTTGGGGCAAACCTCCTCAATCTTCAAAAAACAAATAAACCCTAGGACCATTTTCATCTTCCCTAGAGGAAAAATATTAATTTCCTTCCAGAGGCTGTAGAGAGGAGTTAGGGAGTGAGTGAGTGAATTGTTCTTTTCTCTTGACTGGGCTGTGACACTATTAATAAAACAAAAATAAAGGAGGGGAAATCCCCAAAGTGGGGTTTGTTAGTGAAACAGGTTGGGTGGTCATGTGTTGCTATATATTTTTTCTTTTATGGAAGTAGAATTGAAGCTCACTCAGGTTCATTGTTTACCTAAGATTTTATAGGTAGTAAGTGGCAAAATGCAAATTAAAATTGAAGTATTTTCTGATTCTAACAGTCATGATATTTTCACTCTGTCAGAGCATATAGCTTTTAGGTTAGGCTAACTAATCAATACACATTGGGAGCAAAAGACAAAAAAGGCCATTATATTAAATGCTGAGGGTGGCAGTATACAACACATGGAATGTGCTGCGCAGGAGGAAATAAGTCTGAATCCCCTCTTTTTTCCTTAATGCCACCCTGCTCCTCTCATATGAATGAATGCTCAGCCCAGAGCTCAGGCAGTGGTTGGATTTGGGAGGGTTAAGGGGTGTTGACTAAAATGACCAAAGTAGAGATGGATTTCAATTCCATTAGAGCTCAGTCTAGAAGCACTTTCCTTTCTTTGAGGGAAGCAAAGATCAAGTGAAAAGATAGTCGCCAGACTCGTCACTTGCTTCCTGGAAGCTAATGGACCATGGAAGAAGGATGTTCATGCAACTCTAGATGCAGCCAAACAAGGTGCTCTTAAACTGCTGCCTGGAGATTGCAAATGTCTCTTTCTCTTAAAACACACTTTGTCCATGTGACTAAGGAAATTCAGAAACCAGTTCCATCCTTTTCTTTCAGCTTGATCCAGATTTAGGCATGGCATTGATTGATGAATCAATTCATTAAAAATATTTTTTAATTTTTTTTTTTTTGAGAGAGGGAGAGACAGAGAGGGGAAGGGGGAGAGGGACACAGAGAGAGAGAGTGACAGCAAGAGAGTGCGAGAGAGAAACATTGATTTCTTTTTTTTTCTTTTTTTTTTTCTTTTGAAGAGTGTTTACTATATAAATGCAGCACAAACTATTTGAAACTACACCATTTACACAGCTTGTGGTTAGCTTTTTTTCTCTTTTTTTTATTATTATTAGTTAAAGTATTACAAATGTGTCCTCATCCCCCCCATTAACCCCCAACCTCCCCCCCCCCCCCACACAAACTCATGCTCCCATCCCCCTGTTGTCCATGTCCATTGGTTTGGCTTATATACATGTATACAAGTCCTTCGGTTGATCTCTTCCCCTTACCCCCGCCCTCCCCTACTTTCCTTCTGGGGATTGATAGCCTGATCGCTGTTTCTCAGTCTTTGGGTCTGTCCCTTTTCATCAGTCTATGTTGTTCTCTATAATTCACAAATGAGTGAGATCATGTGGTATTTATCTTTCTCTGACTGGCTTATTTCACTTAGCATAATGCTCTCCAGTTCCATCCATGCTGTTGCAAAAGGCAAGAGTTCCTTTTTTTTTTTTTTTTTTTACCGCAGCATAGTATTCCATTGTGTAGATGTACCACAGTTTTCTAATCCACTCATCCGCTGATGGGCACTTAGGCTGTTTCCAAATCTTAGCTAGAAACATTGATTTCTTGCTTCCCATACACGTCCTGACTGGGGATCAAACCCACAACCTAGGTATGTACCTGACCAGGAATCTAACCCACCCACCTTTCAGTGTACAGGATGATGCTCCAACCAACTGAGCCACACTAGCCAGTGCAGATGAATTGATTCATTTAATGAGCAGTAATTAATTAGCTCAAGAAAGAATTTTAGAAGGCTATCTGAAATCCTCCATTTCCTTATCTTTTAGAGAACTAAAAGAAGGCAAATTTAAAGAAAAAAACGAAGTAAGCAATAGTAGAGATGAGACTGGGCATCTGCCCATCAAATTGTGAGCCTTAGCCATATCTGTACTCTCCACAGCATCTAGCACAGTGCCTGGCACATACTAGGTGCTCAGTACATATTTCTGGAATGGATTCAGTACATATGCCTGACAAACATCCCACTGAGGTGGAGGGTTTCTTTGTGTGATAGCTATGACTTCTCTCTCTGGCTTGCCACCAATCTCAAATTTGCAGCTGACAACATTAGCTTACATTTTCTGTAAGAAGCATCAGAAATTTAAAGATTAATACCAATAATAGCATTGTTGATGATGATAATGATAATAATAATAATAATAATAATAATGGCTATTCATTTAATGTTTTCTCCTTTCTAGCATCATTTTAGGTGAGAACACCCATCATTTCTAATCTTCACTATGACTGGTGGCATAGGTTTCAGTACTCTCTTTTTTACACATGAGAAACTATAGACTTAGAGGGGTTAAGATCATCCAGCTCCATGTGCCAGAGCAAGAAATGAAATCCTTGTGTATGATAGATACCTTGTGTATGCTCCTCTATCCAACACCTTCCATTGACCCCTTTTCCTCAAAAGTGGCTAACAAAGCCATCCAAGTGCTAATTTGTGCAACATGTATCTGATCACGGATCAGGACCCACTGCATCAGCACTGCAGTTGAAAATGCCTGAGTTACTTCCTGTCACAGTTGGGAAGACAAGAAATTGTGCCCATGCAGCCATCAAGCCTTTCAATTATAATTTTTCACTTCATTCCACAGGAAAGAAAAAAGAAAGCAGAAAGCTAGCCAGCCTGGAGCTGTCTCAAACAATCTTTGAACTGTGGATTTTACATGAAAGCTACATCTTGTAGCATTAGGATGGGTCCATGGGACACAGGGGTGAGTAAGGCTCACAGAGGTTTGGTAAAATAGAATCGGGCGACCACCCATTTGACTGCAAGACAGGAAACAGAAGTAATTTAGAATTCTGGCCTCCAAATGGTAATAACTCTGAGCTTGCCTTTCTTCATTATCCCAAGAGAGGGATTCTAAAAGTTAAGATCTTTGAACAGGCCTCTGTAGAGCATCCCTTGTGTATGAACCACTTCAAATCATCTCAGCCCTTATGTTCCAGCCACTGTGTGGTAACCAGTTCTGTGCAGGCTTAGACCGGCTCCACATAGAGGCAACCTGAATGCTCCCCCTTCTCACTTCCTGCCATGGACCACGCTGGCATCATGATGGCGGCCACCTGTGGGAATAGATACAGTCCTCAAATGCAAAGGAGACCATGTCCTGTGGTGCCCCTCATGAGCACTGGGAGACAGAACCTGATAAAATGCTCCCCCTTTATTTTCCCAGTGGATGGTTCTGAGATGTACATTGGTAGGTGCTCAGGAAGGCTCTGGGGGATCCAGTAACTAGTAGCTCACAGTGGTGACTAACTCAGTAACACATCCTTGTGTTGGTCTTTCCTTTTATTTCTATTTCACTTCCCCTGCACCTCTCTTCTTCCTGCTCCCAGGGATAATGTTTCTAAGCAAACGATGCACACACCATAAACCTTTGCTTTAGGCTTTTGTTTTTTTGTTTACAGGTCAACTAGGCAAAGAAACATTCTGAGAGTAATAATAATAATGAATTAACAAATTTGCATAGCATTTTACAAGGTACTAAGATTTTGCAGCAATACACCTTTTATCTGCACAAGCACCAGTTATACATACATGTAAATACATGTGCAGTACATAGTACATGAATTATTATTATTCTCATGTTCTGATTGAGACACCTGGGATTCCAAGAGGTGAAGCAGTTAGAGAAGTAATGATAGTGCTAGAACAAGAGTTGTTTTCTGAGCTCTTAGTTCAGTGTTTTTTCTACTTTGGTCACATTCGGGGTCCTGGAACCATTTGCCAAGCATTTTGCAAACTGCAGCAATATTCTAGAATTTTGCCTTTACTAGACTTCAATTGTCAGTGTATTAAAGTACATGATATGTGTTGGTGAAATTTATCATTCAGATGACTAAATGTGCCTACTTAAGTGCAGTTATGTAGTTCTGAAGGCTTTTCTTAAGTAAGAGTTCAATTCTTTCATTTCTGCGGGGTGTGGTTTGAAGCTGGTGTTTCGTAAGCACCCACTCTCCTCAGAGAAAGAGCAGGAGAAAGATATGATAGTAAATATAGCTACCATTTACTGAGAGTCAGCACTAATCTGAGTGCTTTCCCTCATTATCCTGATTAATCCTTAAAGGTCATATAGGGCAGGTACTAATAATATCTCCATTTTGAGATAATGAAGCACAGGAAAGTTAAATAATTAACTCAGGATCACACAGTTAATAAACAGTGTAGTCAGCATTTGAACTCAGGCTGACTCCAGAACTCACTCTCTTAAATGTTATTCTATACTGCCTAGGTGAAAGTGTGTTTAGTACTGCTCATTTGTTATTTTATATTAAACTAGTAGCCCTGCACACGAATCTGTGCACAAGTAGCTGGCTGCCACTTGCTTCAGCTGGCCACTGCGCCCACCACCGCTGGTAGCTCTCTGCTGCTTGTAGCTCACTGCCCCACCCTCCTGTAGCTCTCCTCCACTTGTAGATCAGTCATGACGTTACAGCATCCTGGCTAATTTGCATACTCCTCTATTATTATATTAGATGACAGTTCCCCCAAGTCCAGGAGAGGGTGGCGAGAGACTCTCTCTCCTACCAGAATCCATTCCACCAACTCAGTTTTACAAAATATAGCAAGCCACGCCCAGCAAGCATGGCTCAGTGGTTGAACATTGACCTATGAACCAGAAGGTCATGGTTCCATTCTCGATCAGGGCACATGCCCCGGCTGTGGCTTGATCCCCAGTAGGGGTCGTGCAGGAGGGGGCTGATTAAAGTTTGCCTCTAATATCAATGTTTCTCTCTCTCCCTTCCTCTCTCTCTAAAATCAATAAAAACATTTAAAAAATCTTTTAAAAAATATAGCAAGCCATGACTATAACAAACATCATTCTGCCTATAACACTAACATTTAACAAAGACCTAAAGAAGGGGGTTATTTTAGAACTTGCTCTTGAGTCTCGTATAGGCTATGGTGTATGATTCTATGAGAAAATAAAGGCATTGTCTTAAGAAATTAGTTCATCTATTTTTAATCCTCATTAATATGTATTAGAAGTTATTTCTAAAAGGCTAATAATTCTTAGATTTAAAAATTAAGCATCAAACTTCTAATGAACTCAAGGAATAGAGGGAAGAAAGAAAATGGAGTCATTGTGGTCAAGCTGCTAAATTATTAACTTCAGGTGGGCTGATGCATAAGGAAACCGTAATTCTTGTTTTATATGAACTTAGGAACTTAAACTTTTGAACTTTGCAGTCCTGCATCAATACCTGGACATACATTAGTGTGTTGTACATTAGTGCTTGGCCATACATTCAGTGAGCCATCTAAATGACCTCAAGAAAAAACATTCCATTGTCTAGACTAATGGACCTCTGATGATTACCATCTTGGACCAATCCGGGGGCTAATAATACAGAACAGATAATTATTAAACATGTACTTTTTTACTATAAATCTCTCAAATTGTGTACATGTATGTGTATAAATATATAGGTACCTATATATGTGTGTACATACAATTATAGATTAGCTCCAGGTACAGTGATTCTCAAATAGAGGTGGGGAAGAGGTAGATCGGAATCATGTGGGAAGGGTGATTAAACCAATTTGTACTTTTTTCCAGCCATATATAAGAGAATTTCATTTTCCCACACCTTCCATAATGCTGGCATTAACCAGACTTTGTAATTTTTCAAGTCTGTGAAATAGGTCTCTTGTCCATTTCCTATGGAATTTCTTAAGTTAAGGTTGTTTATGAAATATCCCTTTGATCTTGATGGCCTTATTGATAAGTTCACTTCTCTCCCTACCTACTGCCTGCTATTTAGGCTAAGCCATAAAAGTTGATGTCACATGAGAGAAGGGGGTAGGGGACTGACGGGAGCAGCAATGTCTACCAAGTAAGGATGAAGGTAAATATGATGGACAGGTAATTTCCACCCCAACTGGAAGGGTGGGAAAGAGCAGAGGGGACAGACACTCCTCTGCTCCACTATCTCCTCAATGGCATGTGGTCACCTGAGATGAAGCTACTTAATATCCAGTAAAGCAAGCAAGCAAATGTTTTTTTCTGCACATCTGATTTCCTCTGTGTAAAAATGACCCATAGCACCAATACCAACATGCCTGAGTTCCCTCTACTAACCCTTACGTGATATCTCAACTAAGTACTTCATCTATATTGTTTCCTTTAATCATCCAAATTATCCAATGAGAGGTAGGGTGGTGTGACTTTTCCTTTTACTATGAGGAAACTGAGATTAGTGAGAGAAAGGAGCCTGCCTAAAACCACATTAGGAAATGGTGGCATTGTTATTCTAATGCGGCGACGGCTAACTCCAGACTGGCACACGTGACCATTGAACCATCCAGACTTCTATTGGAGCACCCAATCAAAGAGCACAGTGGACATTAGGAAGGCAGGACATGTTTGAATCCTGCTTCTGGATTTTATGGTCAGAATAGTTTATGGGGCCTTGAGTAAGAGGTAGTGCCTTTCAGCAAGTGTTCCTGTCATGATTTTCTGGGATGACAATTACCAGTCTTGACAGAGGCAGACAGTGGGTTTAGGAAGCCTTCAGGGATATGGCACATTCAATCAGCAGGTGAATGAGGGAAAGGATGATAGAGTACAGTCCTTACGAACTTGGCTCTGTAGCCACATAGAGTCCTGACTGCTATTATTTCTTATTCTTACAACCTTGGGAATCTCCTCCTCCTTCTGAGCCCTTTTACGACCTGGAAGAGTGGAAAATTCTGTATGCTATGTAGATTTGTAGGTTAAGTTAGATACTATAAATGCAGCTCCCAAGTGCTGCATAATGGGAGCTGTAGATGGATGAAGAGTGAGCAGCAAGGGAGTATGCAACAACAGGGAGTAATACCTAGGAAAAATGCTGCTAATTTTTTGCAATATGAAGTTGCAGAGAGCAAAGTTTAAGAGAAGTAGCCAATGGACAAATGTGGATTTTAAAACAAGACCTGTTTGCCAAAATATTGGCAAAATTTTATCTCCAATGACACATCCACATCCACACACCTGGGCGCTTAGTTCACTTGCCATACGCGTTGGGCTTCATTTGGAAGGAAGGGACCTGAGGCAATTTCTTTAACTTTATTGTTGAGAGAATGCCCCCAAGGAGACCTGTTTCCATGGGCCTTTCATGTGGGATTTGGAAAAACTTGCAGGTGAGATCAGTACCTCTTTGACGGTTTTGAAGGTTTGTGCTTTGTAGTGTAGTGACACATTCTCAAGGCTTCAAGGGAAATTTTTCAGAAAGTCCTGAGCAGAACCAGGACTCCAACTGGGTAAAGTCTTACAACTTCCTCATGAGTAGAGAAAGGTATGATTTCTGAATGAGGAAAAGAAATATAATGCTTTTTAACAATGAGCTGTCCTTCATTTAAGTAGATGACACTCCTGGCCTGCTGTTTCTTAGCCTTGCTGGTCGATCCATTTCCTCACGGTTGGATTGGATCAGAGCTGAGTTTCCCACACTAACACTCTCAAGGTGGGCACGGGGATGATGGCGTGTGGCAGCCTGTCTGGGGAACCACCCTCCATCTCTTGGCCTCATTTTTCCTGGGATCTAACCACTGAGCTAAGCTCACCAGCAGAATTCACTGGCCATGAAATATATTGCATTGCCCTGGGACTCTGTGTGGGTGTTTCCATCAAATGGCAATTTCTACATTCAGGCCCTAAAGATTAAACCCTTAGCATCAGAGGGAGCAGCAGGAGAGAGAACACCATCAGAAGCACACAAGTTAGGACACCATCAAGAGGAGATGACGGTATGACTTTTATTCCGTCTGCCTGAGCAGAGAGCTGTTACAGTGCATTAACTCGGAGAGAGCAGGTGAGACTGTGCACTCAGAGGAGAGATGAACTGTGAGGCAAAAGGTCAAATGCTCATTGTCTTTGTGTCTTGGAGAGCCTGATACTGACTACACAGACCTCTTGATGTTTCCTCCTTTCTATCAAACTGCTTCTATCCAGGAGCCGTTAGCCCTAGGCTCTTTCTCTCCTGGCAGGTGGCAGGTACCCTTAACAATGGTGGCTTTTGTCAGTCTATTGGCTCTGCGGAGTGAGGACAGAGAAAGGGGAGTAAAGTCCGGTCATGCATGAGGGGAAAGGGATGTGGCAACCTTGTTTTTAGGACTCAAGAAGTAAGAGTTTTACTGGGACCTATTTCTCAGGTGTCCCTTTCTTTTTTTCTCTTCTTAGTCTATAGAGCAGAAATGACCCACCCAGAGCTTCTCTCTGAACTGAATTTTGTTTCAAGGACTGTGCCTCATCCTACATGTTCCTGTGTCCTCTTTGTGTTTGCTAAACTGGTCCTCTAGGACAGGGGTGGGGACCATCTGGCCCGAGAAATCATTTGGTCTGGCCCTTCCAAGGCATTAGGGTTGAGTTCATTAATTTTTTGACTAAATATAGCAGGCTCATTTTTAAGTTGAAAAATTTGTATGGCCTGTGAATGATGTTATAAATATCCAAATGGCCCTTGGCAGAAAAAAGGGTCCCCACCTCTGCTCTAGGGCATTTGCTGTGTTCAAAACTTTCCCCCAAACTTATGTGCCCCCCACCGAGGGAGACTTCTAAACCAAAGTGAATCTCCTTCTTTCCTCCGGATATGGAGACCCACTTTGCAGTCCTCTGTTCCTGAACATTGTGCCCAGCATTCTCTATGGGTCCAGGGTAATTTGCCTTTTTAAGGAACAGAAACAATGTGTGGTAGTTTTGTGTTGTCTGCTGCCTATAGAAGGCTTCTGTTGACCTCTAATGATTCCTTTATAATGGTAACTTGTAAAACTGAAATAAATTGCTTTCACAAATGTTTTTGCGATGTACCACTACTGTTAAACTAATTTCATCCTCTTGAGGGAATCTAGAGACAAAGATTTAAGTAAAGATGAAAGCGATTTGGTTATTTTTAGACCAATTCCCAAAGGCAATTCTGGGCCCTCAGGTATTTCCCAGCAGCTGTTCATCTAATCTGAGGAGTGAAGAAATTCGGCTCCATGTGAGAGCGATCCAGAAGCCTTCAGTCAGGTCTTTCTTTGGACAAGTTAGACAAGCCTGTGAAACTTACTGAACTAGGAGAAGCCCTTCTGCTGGAGATTACAGAATTAGGACTTTATCTCTTAGTAAAACACAAGAGTTTTTTATTGTAGCCCTTGAACAAATACAGGAAAACTGTAAAAATCTAGCCCCCTCATGCTCTGAGTGAAATGCTATGTGGAGGCTCATGAAGTGATGACAGGTCTTGATATTATTCACCCTATCTTCAAAACTCCCTTACTCTAACCTCAGTCCTTTACCCAGAAATTCTCCTCACTCAGACCCAGGGTCATTCATGTTGCACATTGAAGCTTGTTTTTCATACATCTTTTCCTGTCATGGTGTATCAGTTAGCTTTTGCTGATACCCCAAAAACATAGTGGCTTAAAACAGCAACCATTTATTTAACTGATAATTCTGTTGGTTGGAAGTTTGAGCTGAGACCAGCTAGGTGGCTTTTCTGTTCTCTAACTAGGCACCCTCACTTATCTTAACTGCCAGACTGTCCTGTGACTGGCTAATTAGTGTGGCCTCAGTGGGGATAGCTTATCTCTGTTCCTTGTGGACTGCCATCCTAGAGTAGGCTAGCACAAGCTTCTTCATGTGGCCACTAAGATTCTCAGAGTGTAGAAGCAGCAAGACTTTTTAAGGTTTAGGACCTGGAACCTTCAGAGTCTCTTTTCTGGTATATTCTTTTGGTCAAAGCAAGGCACAAGGCTGGTCCTGATTGGAGAAATAAATTCCTCTTGATGGGAAGATCTCCAAAGTCGCATTGCAAGAAGTGTGATTACAGGGAGGGGGATATTGAGACCATGTTTTATGAGCAATATTCTACAGCCTGGAGAAGACTGTGTTTTGCTTGGGATAGTTTTTTAGGCCAATGAAGGCTTAGTTTCTGCAAGCCTGAGGAAACACTAGACGGCTTTTTTTAGGAATTTCAAAATATGGGTGTAGAGTTTAGCAGTCTGTATGGGACTGAATGAAGTGCTCTCTTTGTCTCCAATTATGAAAGCAATGCCCAACGCAAGTGCTTTATGGGGCTGTTTTCATGGATGCTGTCTTTGGTTCTGAGGCCACATTAACATCATCTTTTTTGCTAGGCCTTCTGTCATTGAAAAACTAATACCATGAATTATTGCCAAAGGACAACACTACAACTCTTCATTATGCATGTTATGATTATATATATTTTGATATATCTGAGGTCACTCAATCACTTGCTCTGTTGACATTTCTTTATTCCTCTATTCACACTTATCATGCATGCAGATTGTATCCAAGGTAGTGAAGCTATCTCTATTGTTGGGGAAATTTGAGCCAGTGAAGCTTGGCTTGCACTGCTTTTCTTGAATAGACCTCACTGAGGAACCGCTTAGTCCTTGTGTGGGAAGAGATATAAGAAAGTGCCATGGTCACATGGATTGTCCTGAGTCAGGGTTTTGTATGAAAAATACATTATAAATCTCTTTTCCTGGATATCCCGTACAACTGAATTCACTGCAACTGTCAAGAGAAATCTAAAATACTTTTTTTTAAAGATTACTCACTCTTTTGGACTGAACCCATCTGCGTTCATTTCTTACATGGAATCTAAAGAACACAATAAACTAACAAACAAAATAGAAACAGACTCGTAGGTATAGAGAACTGACTAACAGCTGGTCAGAGGGGAGGGGATTTGGGGGCTGGAAAAAGGTGAAGGGATTATGGAAAAAAACAACAAAAACAACTCATAGATACAGACAATAGTATGGTGATTACCAGAGGAAATGAGTATAGGAGGAGCTAGAAGAGGGTAAAAGGGAGATAATTGGTGAAGGAAGGAGAATTGACTCAGGATGGTGAACACACAGTACAATATATAGATGATGAATTATAGAATTGTACACCTGAAACCTATGTAATTTTATTAACCAGTGTCACCCCAATAAATTCAATAAAAATTTTAAAAAATAATAATTTGAGATTTGAGTTCATAAAACATGCATGGTCACTTATTGATGGTTATTTTATTTTTTATTTTTTTAATATATTTTATTGATTTTTTACAGACAGGAAGGGAGAGAGATGGAGAGTTAGAAACATCGATGAAAGAGAAACATCGATCAGCTGCCTCCTGCACACCTCCTACTAGGGATGTGCCCACAACCCAGGTACATGCCCTTGCCCGGAATCGAACCTGGGACCTTCAGTCCACAGGCCGACGCTCTATCCACTGAGCCAAACCGGTTTCAGCTTATTTATGGTTATTGATAGAGCCCCTGACATGCTTCTTTGTGCTTTATGAAACTCTCATCCATTCAGATGATAAATCTCCCCTTCTCTTTTTTGGAGGCAGCTTCCTGCAGAACCCAAAATGTAGTAAATATTAATACAATAACGCCTTAAAATTATACCATGGGGCTTAAGATTTAATCTCCTAATAATGAGGGCCTACCATGAGATATGTACTGCCAAGGCATTTTAAATATATGACCACGTAAGTAATTATCACTGTAGGCCTTTCTTGTAGGTTTGGTCATCTTTAATTCATATATGAGGAAATAAAGGCTCATAGCAGTTAAGTAACTTACCCAGAAGAGCACAGAGTCAGTATGTCACTATACAAGAATGGGAACCAGATTCCAGAGCTAGTTTTTTTTTTTTTAAATGTATTTTTTATTGGCTTCAGAGAAGAAGGGAGAGGGAGATGGAAACATCAGTGATGAGAGAGAATCATTAATCCACTGTCTTTTGCATGCCCCCTACTGGGGATCGAGCCCACAATGCAACCCTGGCATGTGCCCTTGAACAGAATCGAACCCGGGACCCTTCAGTCTACAGGTTGACACTCTATCCACTGAGCCAAATCAGCTAGGGCCAGAGCTAGTGTTTTTAAAATTACAATGGGATTCTTTTGTTTAAATTTTATTTTTCAATTACAGTTAACATTCAATATTATTTTATATTTGTTTCATGTGTTATAATGGGATTCTGAATGTTTTAGTAGCCTTTGACTACTGAGTCATGGCTACTATCATTTTGTAGGAATATTCTTACTTTTTCCTGGAAGAAGCAAGGAAACTGATGCCATCATCTCCCCATCTTTATGATTTATGGTATAGCTGCAAGATAGAAGTAATCGTTTAAAAACTCACATGAGATTGGACAGGTAGACATTGCACAGGCCTCAGGAAAGACACTGACAGAATGGGGGGTATGAAGTGGGTGGAGGATTCATAAAACTGCTTCTCTGTCATTCTTGAAAGTGTGTGTCTTCAACCTAAATTCCAAGATGTAAGTACGCACATTACTATAAGTTTCCCGGCATCAGTGTCTTTGAAAGAACTTGACACAGAATGGTGGGGAGACTGCCAGCCTCTTCTCTCTTGACCGGGAGTTGGATCTTGACTGTCTTGTAAGTCCTTGGTGATGTTCAGAAATGAAGGCATCAGGTCAGATTTCAACTTCCTCTTCCTAACATGTCATTATTATTATTATTATTATTATTATTATTATTTTTATTTTTATTTTTTCTTTTTTTTGAATTTTTTTTCTTTTTTTTAAATTAAATCTTTATTGTTCAGATTATTACATTTGTTCCTCTTTTTCCCCCCCATAACTCCCCTCCTCCCAGTTCCCGCCCCACCCTCCGCCCTCACTCCCCACCCACTGTCCTCATCCATAGGTGCACGATTTTTGTCCAGTCTCTTCCCGCATCTCCCACACCCCTTTCCCCCCCAAGAATAGTCAGTCCATTCCCTTTCTATGTCCCTGATTCTATTATAATCACCAGTTCATTCTGGTCATCGGATTATTTATTCACTGATTCTTAGATTCACTTGTTGATAGATGCATATTTGTTGTTCATAATTTGTATCTTTACCTTTTTCTTCCTCTTCCTCTTCTTAAAGGATACCTTTCAGCATTTCATATAATCCTGGTTTGGTGGTGATGAACTCCTTTAGCTTTTCTTTATCTGTGAAGCTCTTTATCTGACCTTCAATTCTGAATGATAGCTTTGCTGGATAAAGTAATCTTGGTTGTAGGTTTTTGGCATTCATCACTTTGAATATTTCTTGCCACTCCCTTCTGGCCTGCAAAGTTTCTGCTGAGAAATCAGCTGACAGTCGTGCTGTGGTCCAACCCCAGCAGGTCCAGGGGTTCCCAAAGGCGTAGATGGAGTCGGCGAAGAAGGAATGACACGGAGACAGCATTCAGTTGATCAGCAGCCTAGCCAGGATCTCCAGCCAAGTTCTGGTCTCGATCTCCAGAGAGGTTCTGCTTAGGATCTCCAGCCAGGTTCTGTGTCCATGGTCTCTTGCTAGGTTCTCCAGCCAGGTTCTGCAGGTTCTCCAGCCAGGTTCTGTAGCCATGTTCCCTTGCTAGGTTCTCCAGCCAGGTTCTGTCCAGGTTCTCCAGCCAGGTTCAGTCCAGGTTCTCCAGCCAAGTTCAGTCACCAGGTTCTAGGCAGGTTCTCTTGCCAATTTCTGTAGTCAGGTTCAGTCCAGGATCTTTTGCCATGTTCTCTCGCTAGGTTCTGTCTCTAGGTTCTGAGGCCAGTTTCTGTCCAGGATCTTTTGCCATGTTCTCTCCAGCGAAGTTCTTCTGTCTCTAGTGAACGTTCTGTGTAGGTTCTGTGCCAATTTCTGTCTCTCTCTCTGTCCCTAACATGTCATTATTATTATTAATCATTATTGTCCATTGAAGTCAGTTGCACCACAGCTGCTCCTACAATGTAAATTAGGTTCTCAGCCCTATGTAGGCAGTCCAGCCTCCTTCTGCCATATTATACTTCTAGAAATACCTTCACTCCAGGGTGGTGTATTTGACTTCCATAGTTTGGTTCTAGTTGAAAACCATAGGTTTTGCTACAAAGCTGTTTGTTTTAAGAACAGCATTTATTAAATGTGTTCCCAAATCTGGAAAACCATTAGAAATGAACGGCATACTTTAGTTTATGAAGGAACAGAAAAATGCTTCACTTACACTACTTCTTAACTGCTTAATATTGGGTAGAAATTAATAGCTTCATTTAGACCTGTCCCATTTGAATTGTTGCTTCTTATATATCAGAGTGTAGATGTCCAGGTCCAGGGAGCAACTGGATCTAAGAGCCAGGCACTCAGGGGGAAAGATCAGATTTAGAGATAAATGTTAGGGAATTAACCAGCATATAGATACTTTCTTTAAATTTTTTTTTATTTTGATAACACTTATCATGGGATCTATCCTCTTAACAAATATCAACTGTACCAACAGTGCACGAGGGTTCCCTTTTCTCCATATTCTCATCTGCACTTATCATTTGTAGATTTATTAATATAGCCATTCTGACAGATGTGAGCTGATACCTCATTATGGTTTTAATTTGTATTTCTCTTACAATTAGTAAGTTAAGCATTTTTCATATGTCTACTGGCCTTCTGTATGTCCTCTTTGGAGAAGTGTCCTTTCAAGGCCTCTTCCTCTTTTTTAATACAATACATTAATTGTTGACTATGGGTGCAATATTGCACAGCAGATCTCCAGAGTTTATTCACCTTATTCAAATGAAACTTTATGTCTGTTGATTAGTAATAACTCCCCACTTCTCCTCCCCTCTGTCCCTGCTAACCACCACTCCACTCTGTGATTTTAGCATTTAGATATTTCCTAATGGGCCTCTCGCTATCATAAAGAGAGAGGAGAAGAGGGCAGAGCCTTGAACCTGGAACACTTATGGGAAACACATGGCTTCAAGGTGCAATAAAATCACATTAAATAACACAAAAAGCTTTAAAAAACACACTTAGAGGGAAGATAATAATTACCTAAATAATAATAATTAACATAAAACCATGTGCCGGGAGCCGGTCCATCCTTGCTGTTTCAAGGGACCTGGCATATATGGCATACTCTTCTTAATATGTTTGCTCACCTTCTTGGCACTATGTGTTTTAACCAAGGTCACCTCTCTGAGAAAGGTTGTTTCCCCAGGTAGGGATTTTCCCCCTGAAGTTAGGGAGGGAATAAAACCCCTTAACTAAGTGCCAGGCGGGTAATTAATCACTTTAACTACGAACAATCATGCTTAAGCTACATAATCTTTACTCCCTGGAATGGAGATAAGAAATGCCCTAACCTTTGGAATAGAGATTGATAGGATTGGAATTAACTGGTATAAATACAGATGTAACAAGACAACAGGACACAGAACCTAGACACAGAACCTAGACACAGAACCTAGACACAAAACCTACACAGAACCTAGAGACAGAAGAACTTCGCTGGAGAGAACATGGCAAAAGATCCTGGACAGAAACTGGCCACAGAACCTAGAGACAGAACGTGGATAGAACATGACAAGAGAACCTGACTAGAACAAGGCTACAGAACCTGGCTGGAGAACCTAGCAAGGGGACATGGCTACAGAACCTGGCTGGAGAACCTGGAGAACCTGGCTGGATAACCTAGCAAGAGAACATGGACACAGAACCTGGCTGGAGATCCTGACCAGAACTTCGCTGGAGATCCTAACCAGAACTTGGCTAGAGATCCTGGCTAGGCTGCTGATCAACTGAACGCTGTCTCCGTGTCCTTCCTTCTTCGCCGACTCCGTCCACACCTTTGGGGACCCCTGGACCTGCTGGGGTTGGACCCTAGCAACCATGCAAAGTATTCAGTACTTTTAAACTTAATTTTAGACCTCATAATTTCAAAACAGTGAGTTTTGCTGAAAATAATGTCTTGGATTAAATGGTTTTTATGCTTCAAATACGCCCTGTTTTCAACAGTCCATAAGAGGGACTACACGGGCCTCTTTTATTTGTGGGTTCTTCTGTTTGTGCTCTTTGTGGAACCTCCAGCATTTTAGATCTGTCTTGAGGGGTTGAAGGAAGATACAGGAAAGTAGAGGAAAGAAATTAAATAAGGAAACCTTAAAGGAGCAAGGGGACACAGTCACACATAGTAGAAGAGCTATTGGGAAGATATGAGAATTAATTCATGCATCATTGAAGGAAGCAATGTTAAAATTCATTTATTGGAACCTATACTTGATAGGGGGTGATCCGATTCTAATGGGTCACATCTGTTGAAGATAGTGATATCTTTTCCCTGATATACTAGTATAAACGCTGATTTTTAGGCAGTCCTATATAGGGTTGGAAACAACACACCAAAAGGGTGTGAGCAGGGCTTTTTAGTTCTCTTCTCTATTTTTCAAATGATTTTTCTCAGGTTTTCAAACTCTTATTCTGCCTGGTCTTCTCCATTAAAGAAAAAAACAGCTTTGACCAATTTATATTAAATATATCATATCTTTATTTATTGATTGATGATTTATTCATTCAATAAATACTTATTGAACACTTAATATGTGCTAGGCACTGTTCTAGCCCTGAGAATGCAGGTGTACACAAAATAGATAAAAACTTCTGCCTTCATGGAATTGATATTCAATTTGGAGTTAGTGAATAAATCAATATAATAAGGTACATTTATGTCAGACGGTGGTATGTGCTATGGAACAAAAACTAAAGGCAGAAAGGGCGAGGCAGTGGTGGAGTTGAATTTTAAATCGGGTCTTCCGGGAAGGTATCATTTAAGCGAAGATGGGAGGTGAAGAAGAGAGCTGTGTACCTATCTGGGGGGAATGCGCTCTGTTCTCATTGCAGAAGTACTGGGCGGAAGGAAATGTACCACTCAGAGAAAGAAAATGTTAATAATAGCATTTTCAGGTGACAATTAGGGAAATGGTTTTGGTGCCAAGACCTTTTTGGAGTCCTGCAAATCATGCCATGCCAGTCTGTCCCCACAATGCCCATGGGAAAGGCCAACTCAGAAGAGACACTTTGAGTGATTTCTTATAAAGGTGAGGGCTATTCTATGTGGCAGGTGACAGCCAAGGAATGGATCTGCTGCAAAGAGTTGAAGGTTCCCAGGAGCGTGATAAGATGTCAGAAGACATTTGAACATCACCCAGAAAGGGAACAAAACCCCACAGGGCTTCATCCTTTCACAGTCATTTTTCTAACCCTTAACTGGCTTCCATCACCAATGTCTCTTTAGCCCTTTCAGTCTGTCCTAGGTCTGGGTGTTATTTGGTTGTCTATGGGTCTAATAGTGATCCTATGTCCCCATGAATTAACTTTGATGATAAATGGTAGAGTATAAGGAGATCTATGTAGGTTGGTGGAAAAAGTGAGAGAGAATTAGGAGCGGCTCTAATATTTCTGATGTGATATGCTTACTCCTGGATCTTGAACCCTTTCTTTATAAACTGTGGGTAATTATGTCTCTGATGCCACGGTGGGGTGTTTAGTGCAGGCAGATTTCTTTGTTCTATGTAGTCCTTGCATTTTTTTTAAAAATATATTTTATTGATTTTTTACAGAGAGGAAGGGAGAGAGATAGAGAGTTAGAAACATCGATGAGAGAGAAACATCGATCAGCTGCCTCCTGCACATCTCCTACTGGGGATATGCCCGCAACCCAGGTACATGCCCTTGACCGGAATTGATCCTGGGACCTTTCAGTCCGCAGGCCGACGCTCTATCCACTGAGCCAAACCGGTTTCGGCGTAGTCCTGCATCTTATGCTCTATCTATCACTGCTCTTTGTCTGAATGCCCCCGTTGGCTTCCCAGAGAGCCATGCCATTTGCTTAGTTGACTCATTCTTCCAATCTAATCTCCAGGACAACTAAATGTCCCCAGGCAGGGTCACCATCTATGCTGTGCAGATTGTGCCATACACAGGGCATGTAACTGAGGGTGGAAGTAGGAGCTAAACTATACTCTATGGTTTGCTTGCCAAGCCATGTACCTTGTCATGGAGTAGGATCCAAATGGAAAAAAGGTGTCTTTTTCTAATTTACCTAGACGTGACCTATGTTAGTCAAATTGTTCCATTGTGGCTGCATTCACCCCAAAGGTGAGCTTTTTCTAATTCCCACAATGGAAAGGGGGGCTAACATTGGCCCAGTCCCAGTTTTCACTGGCATGTCTTCAAAGAAAACCTCTCTTCCTCTATGTTTCTAAATGCACAAGCAGACATATCCAACAGGTCTTGTGCATTTGTATGGTTACATGCATGCATGCATCCCTTGTCTGCAGTTAAGAAAAACTCATTCTGTTTCTCAAACTCTGCTTCATCAAAGCTTCAGGCTGTAATTATACTGTGAACAAGTCAAGGTTATTGCCCACCTACCTGCTGCAGAATGAGTGATTAACTATCCGTGAAGTAAAATCAGGCTTGGTTTATATTCCCTTTTTAATGTTTGACTAAATCTCAGGATTATAGGGACAGAGAGGACCTTGACAGGCCATCCTACCTGTAGGAAGTGCTTTATCTAAATCATTACGAAGAGACTTAGTTACTTTGCATAGGGTCAAAAGAAATGTTTTGGAGTGAGAAACAGTGGCTGAGTCTGAAAGCCAAGCTCTGAGCGGTAGACATGAGGCAGGTGTGTTCCAGAAACAGCTGGACTTGCTCCCATGGTAGTGAAGTGGGCTGTCCTTCCACTTTTGTGCTTATCTCATTGTTTTGGGGTTAAGAGCAAAGGCTTTGGAGCCAGAGTTCTAAGATTCAAATTTAAATTCTGCCTCCTATCTGCTGTATAAATTGGACCAATTCCCTTAACTTCACTGTGATTCAGTTTTCTCATCACCACTGTTAACACTTTTCTCCATCACCATCATCATCATCGTCATCATTGTTGTCATCATCTAATTCTGGCTCCTGTTTCTTTAGTGGCTTTCCCCTACAGCTGGGCACTCCTTTTGTCTGTCATTCTCTTCTGCCTGTATACTGCTGTGTCTGCCAAGTTATTCCCAAGCAACAGATTGGGCTTTCCTCCGTGTCTGGGTTCCTCCTGAGTAGACATCCTGTATGTCACCTGGATTCAGGCTGTTTCAATTCAATGGGATCCAAAGTTAACAGACTGTGTTCCCTACAGGAGGAGAGTGTGAGGGCTTTAATGTGTTCAAAAAAGAAATGCATAAAAAAGAAAATTTTATCCTAATAGCGTTTGTGTGAACTTACTTGGATTAGGCTTTAAAGAGAATGTTTAGTCCTTACATTCATCATAAAAAGGATAGCTGTTATTTCTGAAAATATAGTGTACACTAAGTACAAGGATGGATTTTAAAAAAATACAAATATCCTAGCAAACCTGTGAGATGGATGAGAAGACATGAAAGAATGGAAATGCACAGTAATAACAGATTTATAGAGGGCAGTGCTTTCTCTGACACAATTTTCTCCCATATATTGGTTTGATCATTTTTTCCTGACCTCCAGGTGCCCTAAGTATGTGTATGAAGCATAACTTAGTCATAATGGTAAAGGCAGCACTTTTCAGTGAACACATTTGATTATTTTCTTACTATGAAAGTAATACACAATGAATATACAAAATTTTAAAACAACAGGTAACTAACATGCCTAAAATTATGCTGATCTGATAAGTGGCAGTCAAGGCTGAGTCTTCCCTGGGAACCTATGCTCTCAACCATAGTTTTGTATGCAATCATTTCCCTGTGCTGGTCTCCTTTGGCTGACTCACACACCAGGTCAAATTCATTATTATTTATCACACTGGCACATCTCAGTTCAGAGCATTTGCTTGTTTTGCACAGCTCCACCTGTCTTTACATAGATTAATAGTATGGAACTTTCCTTGGCCAAATAGCGAATTTTGGGGATAGTGGCATCCTCATCCTAGCAAATGTAACTGGAAAAGCCAGTGATGCAGATGGAATTGATGTTCATAAATGGTAAATTGGCTCCTTTCAAAGACTATCTACTGATCTGTTAAGTCTAGTTTGATGTCAATACTGTCACCTCTTATGCACATTGGTAAAACTTTTGCATATTATTTAGCCAGGGTAGGTCCTAGGTCACCTCCCCCTTTACTTGTAGTTCCACAAACTTTACTCCTGCTGATGGGGGCTGTTTTTATTTTGAAAATTATACTTTAAGATGATGCTGATAAATTTATCATTACATTTAGTTGTCTTGGTAAATATTGTTTTTCTTCTCATTGTAATTAGATTCAATGTAAGCCCTATAAAGTGAAAGAGAAAATGCATACTGGGGCCTCAGATACTTTATCCATAATATTAAGGGTTAGGTTGGATGGTAACTAAAGACTTTTCCATCTCTCAGGTCCCTTAAAACTTTTCATGAGTCACAACAGTGAGAGACATTTCAGGACCTGGGATCATGTTAACAAAAAATTTTATTTTGGCAAAATCCGGTAGATTACAGGAAATGTTGCTAATTAATTTCCTGTCAGTTGCAGAAAGTAGAATTTTGTGAAGTTCAGCAATTGATGACCGTCAGATAATATTCATGACATACCTGAAATCATAAGGGAAACAAAGACATAAGAATGAGATGAAGTTGGCAATTGGACTTATTTCTCATGCTTGAGGTGGAATAAAGTGGAATAAGTTTCTCTGCCACAAACATCTTTGGAGAAATCTCCAGTTACAATTGGTGGCTTATCAAATAATATTACACTTATTTCCTCTACACTGTGAGTCTGACGGGGATGGAGACAGAAGTAATGACTGTCCAATTGCGTGTCATAGTGGGGCTCCTTTGAGGGGTAGAGTGGGGCAGGCATAAGAGGAAGTGCACTGGTGGTGGGGCCAGGAAGACTTGCTTTGATTCGTGGTTAACCCTTTTACTGATGTGTGACCTTAATTCATGTTATTTGATTTTTTTGAGCTTATATTTTCTCATCTATAAACTGGAAATAATAAAATGCACCTCAGAGGTTTGCTGTAAATATTAAATTTTAATGCACATGTAATGCCTATTGCTCAATAAATCTAGGTCCACAGTCTCATATCCAAAAATTTGAAATCCAAAAAGTTGTGAAAATTATTTTCTTGAAACCTTCTTGGCAAACTTCAACTGTCTGATTATATTTCACTTGGCAGAAAAGTTTTACTGATCCTATGAAGCTATTTGTAGTCTTTATCCTACTCAATGTGAATATTTATAGGTTTTGCTATATAAATATAGGTGTTTATTTGTGTTGTCTCAGATCCTTCTAGAGGAGTTACATAATGTACAATTTTATATTGCTCTAAAATTTAAACATCCTGAATTCTGAAATATACATGGCCCAAAGAATTTTAACAAGGGATTTAGGCCTATATTTCTTCCCTGCTTTCAGGATAAATGAATATTAAACATTTTTTTGTATTGGTTTATTCTAGTTTATATTACACTTGGTCATTTAAATAAATAATCTTTATGATTTTTAAAGATTTTTTGGAGAAGGGATATTTTCACATTTCCTGAACTAAGATTTATGTTTATAAACTGGTAAATTCCTTAGAATTTAGACTTAACAACAACCTTAAGACATAGACCCCAGTAAGTCTTATGATAAGACTTATCCAAACTGGTTTGAGTTCAACTGAGTTAAAAGAGGTTTCTTAACACTTTATTAAATACCTGTTAAGAAGAGTTGAATCACAAGAAACATGTGTGAATTGTAGGATAAATGACAGTAGATGAAGGAATAAAATATAATTGGTTTTATCAAGATCTTTCCACTGGACATCTTTTCTAGATTTCCACAGGGTTTGGACATGCTTGCTCAGCTTTTGGTCTCTTTTCTGGAAAAGTTGCATCTGTTATTTAAAAAGGCAAATCAGGTACGCTCTTGATTCTTAACTGCTCCCTCACACCTAAACATTATAATCCTTACACTTAGCCTTGAGTTCCTGTATTTACTGCTGGGAATCGCGGAGGCCTAAGAAACTTATAAATATGTATATACTGTACAAAGGTGGGAGCCAGGCTCTATCCATGGTACTGAAGCAGTCCCTTTCTGTTCCAAGAGCAGGAACCACCTGCTGAGCGGTAAATAAAACCGCATGGGTCAATTGCCTGAAGTGCCAGGAACTCATTTAAAACAGATTCCAGGTTTAATTGAGCCTGTATCAAACAGATCATCCTATATATAGAGAATTTTTTTGTAGTTTAAGATTTGCAAGAGAGACTACTAGTAGTACTCTATATAGAGTATGCAGTGAACAGACCAGTGTAATTCACAAGCTACTAAAGAGAAATTGTTTTGTAGGCTACATAGTCACTGGGTAAAAATGAAAGTAATTTATTTAATTATCCTTTGGAAGGATCTCTACATTATTTTTATGAATGCAATGAAACCACTGAAAAGCCGAAGGAAAAATAGAAAATTAGCTTACATGAAAGTTGGCTTATTAATTTTCTCTTCATGTAGAAATGTGTTTTACGGTGTTTAGAATAATGTAATTTCAGAAGCAGTGAAACTGTCTTGAGTCATACAATGAATCAAGCAGAACTGGGATCAGAGAAAACATGTTCTGAACCTTTGAAGAGATGAGGAGTGGGGGGAGGTACAAGAGGGTATAGGGGGGATAAATGGTGATGGGAGGAAACTTGATGTGGTGTGGTGAAAGCACATACAATGTACAGATGATGTGTTACAGAATTATATACCTGAATCCGATATAATTTTATTAGCCAATGTCACCCCAATAAATTCAATAAAAAAGAACAAGAAAAAAAAAGAACTCATAGAAACAGAAGAACAGTGGTTGCCATGGATTGGAGAGTGGGAGAAATGGGGAGTTGTTGGTCAAAGGGTTCAAACTTTCACTTATAAGGTGAATAAATTCTGGGGGTCTAGTATATAACATGGTGACTATAGTTAACAATACTGTATTATATATTTAAAAGTTGCTAAGAATAGAACTTTATTGTTCTCACTATAACAGCAACAAAATGGTACTTATGTGAGTTGAATGGTGTAACTGGCCTTATTATGGTAAACATTTTGCAATATATGCATGCATCAAATCATCACATTGTATACCTTAGGCTTACAATGTTATATGCCAATTATATCTCAACAAAGCAGAAAAAAGTGAGAGATGAGGGATTTACCTCCTCAGACCACTATTGGTACAATTCTCTTCTAAGATGGAGAAATGTATATGGTTAGGCGCTGGCTCAGTGGTTGAGCTTCAACCTATGAACCAGGAGGTCACTGATCCACTGCATCATACATGCCCCACACTGGGGATCGAGCCCACAACCAAGGCATGTGTCCTGACCAGGAATCGAACCGTGACCTCTGGTTCATATGTCAAGGCTCAACCACTGAGCAACACTGGCTGGGCACAATCAGCTTTTTTTTTTTTTTTTTTTAAATATATTTTATTGATTTTTTACAGAGAGGAAGGGAGAGGGGTAGAGAGTTAGAAACATTGATGAGAGAGAAACATCGATCAGCTGCCTCCTGCACATCTCCTACTGGAGATGTGCCTGCAACCAAGGTACATGCCCTTGACCGAAATCAAACCTGGGACCTTTCAGTCTGCAGGCTGACGCTCTATCCACTGAGCCAAACCGGTTCCGGCCACAATCAGCTTTTTATCAGAGGCTTCACTTCCCCAGGTTGAGTGTACTCCCTGTGGTATTAAAAAAATGGGAAAAAATTTTGCTTGAATAACTAATCCAGATGAGTCTGGTGCCACATTCTTCCTGGTCCTAGGTGCTTCCTGACCTCTACCAGAGGGAGAAGTAGTCAGCCCCCACCTCATGCTTCTCAAAATGCCTCTAGCTCCTTGGTTGACACCTGTGCCAGTAAAGCCACTTAACAACTTACACAAACTGGTTTGGGCCCCTTGCAGGGTGGCATTTGCACTGTCAGATCTGAGGGAGTATGGCTTTTCTGCAGGAAGGAGGTTGGGTGGCATAAAGAAGATAAACAGCCCTGAGTGAAAAGGTGAATAAAATGCTCGATAGTTTGAATTTTCATTGGAGGAACCTGGGAGTTAAGCATTTTCTTTCTTCTTCCTTTATCTCTTGTCTGTCTCATATTTCAGTTTTATTGCCCCTCTTTTGCTGGCCATGGTGTTGAATTATGATGAGCCCCAGACTTAGTTTAACCTTAGCAATTTCCTGACTCACTTTTTTTTTTAAAGGCAGAAAATGACGTAGATGACTTCCTTCTCTGCAGTCATAACTATTATTAAATCTCTTACAATAGTCATATTTAATTTCTTATTATACTCACCCCTCTAGTGCACTGGGCAATGTGTCTGAAGAGCACAGGCATCATCTTAGGCTAAAATAACATCAAAGGCTTGAGCTAAGACCCAGTAAATACTCTTATTTATTCAGAAAAGTATGCCCAGGTGGTTCAGAATACTCATGGACAGCCTTCTCCTTTGCAGAGATCAGCCTCAGCTAGACGTAGGTTCCAGCTCTCACTCTAAATTTACTAGTTGTATTGCCTAAAGGCAGTTGCTTAATGTTACTTTCATTTGCTCATCTGTTAATTGAGGGACTAGCAATACCTATCTCATGGGATGATTCTGAGTATAATATGAGATAATATGAAAAGTATAACATAGAGTCTGACACATATGTTCAATTAATTCTAATTCTACTGTCCCCTTCTTTGAATAGCAGTGGATGCTGTCTTAATGCACCAGAAGGAGGTTGCTAATTCTTTTTTTTTAAATATATTTTATTGAATTACAGAGAGGAAGGAAGAGGGATAGAGAGTTAGAAACGCTGATGAGAGAGAAACATTGATCAGCTGCCTCCTGCACACCTCCTACTGGGTATGTGCCTGCAACCAAGGTACATGCCCTTGACCGGAATCAAACCTGGACCCTTCAGTCCACAGGCCAACGCTCTATCCACCGAGCCAAACTGATTAGGGCTTCTTTTCTTTTTTAACCACAAGAGTTGTATTTTAGTTGTAGAATTTCTTATGATGTAGATTTTACATAGTTGAGACTGAAAATTGAAACTGTTTTGCCCACAAAATAAGTGACTAATTAACCAGTTTTCTAAAGAAACTGGAGGAAAACATTTTCTTTGAGAAAAATCTAGATAACCTGGGAGGACAAGGTAGGAAATAGCAGGTAACTCAAACAATAGCAGCAGACACAAGCTGAATGATATCTGCCTGTATTGAAAATGTAAGTACAACTGACACTGTAATGACCAGTCCTTGGTGGTGGTAGTGGTGGTGGTTGTTCTAGAAAGTAGTGAGTCATTCCAGTGACTAAGAGAGTGGAGATAAGGGTTGTGCCTTGAAGTGGGCCTGGTTATCAGATGCTCAATACATTTCTGTTTCCATCAAAAGACTAGTTTCTGGCTGAACTCTAGTAGTTGGAAATATCAGCGCTGGTTGTTGGGGGCTGGTGAGGGGGTGTCAAAAGCTACATTCCACTGACTCAAAGTTGTGTATATGTGGATAGGGTGTGTGTTGGTAGGGGTGTGAGGAAATGCTATGCCTATACTTCAGACATCATAGAGGCATTCAGCACTCACAAGAAATAGAGTGTCAAGGTTAAGAGCTCCAGCCTTAGAGATAGATCAGTGTTCAAATCCTAGGACTATCACTTGTTTTTGTCAAACGCACTTAGTAGAAAATCCAACTTAGGTCGGATTTAAAGATAAGACTAATTAATGTCTCACACTTTAGGAAATACTGAGGCCAGGTAGGCTGCAAGCCTAGTATATTAGGGCTCTGTGATCCTCTTGGTTCTGCCCTCCTTGGCTTAGTTTTCCAGTGGTTAGAAAGATGGTGGCAGCAATTCTAGGTACCACATTCAGGAATGAAAGTCTTCAGAAGAGAGACTGATTTATTTCTTTGTCTCTTCTTTAGGAATGATAAAACCTTTCATCTAAGCTTCACAGCGAACTTTTCTCACTTTTCACTGGCCAGAGAGGCTTACATGCTTATTTATAAATCTGTCACGAGGGGAACAAGATTATTAAGATTAATTTAGGCTAAAGAAGATCTACTCTGGGAGCTTGAGTTGAGGATCACATGGAAGAACCTGAGAAACACTGGTGCTCTGTTAGAAAACAAAAAGAGAAAATCAACAGTGTATGCTGCAATTTGCTAACTCCTTTGTGTCTCAAATTTCCCATCTGTATCACGTGAATATGTCACGTACACAAAGAGTATTAAATGAAATAATATATGTAAAGCCCTCAGCACAATACCTGTCACAGAGTACCAGTAAAGATTTAGTAAAGTGACAAATAGATTTGGCAATTGAGAAAACACATTTATCGACTGCAAGATTGATTCAAAGCTCTTATTGCCTTGTGTGGTTCTATGTTCTTGAGAAACTTTCTGAACTTGTCTAAATATATCTTTTTAAAAATTTATCTGTATTGTTGAAAGTATTACAGATGTCTTCCTCCCCCCCCCCCCCCGATTGAACTCCATCCTGCACCCATCCCTCCCAGGCCTTCTCCACACTATTGTCTGTGTCCATGGGGTATGCATATATGCATATAATGTGGATAATCTCTCCCCACCCACTCACCCTCCCTCACTTTCCCTCTGAAATTCATCAATCTGTTCTATGCTTCTATGTCTCTGGACATGTTTTGTTAATCAGATTCCACAGATAAATTCGATCATGTGATATTTGTCTTTCTCTGAGTAGCTTATTTCACTTAGCATAATATTCTCCAGGTACATCCATGTTGTCTCAAAGGATAAGAGATCCTTTTTTTTATGTAGCTGCATAGTATTTCATTGTATAAATGTGCCACAACTTTTTATCCACTCATCTACTGATGGCCACTTGCACTGTTTCGAGCGAGATCTTTGCTATTGTAAATAATGCTGCTATGAACATAGGGGTGGATATATTCTTTCTGATAGATGTTTTGGAGTTTTTAGGATATATCCCTGGAACTGGGATCATAGGGTCAAATGGCAGTACCATTTTTAATTATCTGAGGAAATTCCACACTGTTTTCCATAGTTGCAGCCCCAGTCTGCATTCCCACAACAGTACACTAGGGTTCCCTTTTCTCCACATTATCACCAGCACTTGTTTGTTGATTTATTGATGGTGGCCATTCTGGCAGGTGTGAGGTGATACCTCATTGTAGTTTTAATTTGCATCTCTCTGATGATTAGTGACACTGAGCATTTTTCCATATGACTGTTGGCTGTCTGTATGTCCTCTGTATAGAAGGAGAAGAAGCAGAAGAAGGAGAAGCAGAAGGAGAAGTAGAAGGAGCGGCTGGAGGAGAGGGAAGGGAGGAGGAGGAGGTGGAGATAGTGATGGAGCTGGAGAATGTGAAGGAAGGAGGAGACAGAGAAGATGAAGTAAGAGAGTGTGTACTCCAATCTCTCTGCTGTTCCAGCCATCCTCACTGAATTGCCAGGAGTGAGTGAAAAAATCCCCTTGGAAATTCCAGCCATAGCAAGTGTCACGTGGAACATATACAAGCTGTCCCCAAGGGTGATTTAGCACCTTACTCTCTGGTTGGGGAGCAGAGATGTAAATCCTCTGCTCCCAAATGCCTTTGGTTAGGGAAGATAAGATCTTGTGATTTATTAGCTGCCTGCTAATTGCTAGACCATTTGCTTATCTATTTGTCCCAGTTTTCCTATTCCACTAGTCATGGAATTTTTCTTGCTACTTACTTACCTTCCTCATTATCACAATATCATCATCATCATCATAATTATTATAAACTAGAGGCCTGGTGCATGAAATTCATGCACAGGTAGGGTCCCTAGGCTTGGCCATTGATCAGGGTGGATCACGTTCCCCGCCTCCCAGCCTCCATGCCTCTTCCTTCCCTCAAAAGTGCAGGTATTTCTGCAACAGCCTCAAATACTCTGCTCTGCCATTTAGGCTGACCAAATTTTTGTTTTTACATTTTTTTAGGCATGCTTCACTCCATGCTGTGTTATCCCAAATTTCAGGGGCTAGTGCCAAACTCTCCAAATGTTTCTTCTGAAGCTCCGCTGTACTTGGGAATTCCCAGGGATCCATCAAAAGGTCCCTAATCAATCCATGATTGGCCAATCCAGCCTATGGGGCTGAGATTTACAAGGCTGAATTTGGACTGTCTGCTTGCAGACCTAGCACCTTGCTCTATTGTATGGGTATATATTATTCTTAACCCTTAGGCTTTAGTCCAAACTGAGGCAATATGAAAAGTGCCATTTTAATATTCTCTTGCAAACTGATATGGTCAGATGCCCATGCTTTGCATAAGTTTAATGAACACACACAGTCTCTAATCACATCACTTCCCTAGCCCCATACAAAATAAACAAAATGCTGAGCATTCTTATATTAAAAAAATCAGAATATTTTCTAAATTGGAACAGATTGGAGTTTCTTGGCTATAGACAGTATTAAATTAGTCAAACAATTCCTTCCTCAATCATCTACAGAAAATGGGAGGGCCCTTTATCTTCCTTTGTTTTTTTAAATAAGCCCAGTCAGCTGTCATACACTTGAACGTTGACCAAACATTTAAATATTCAGTTGAAATTTGTATGTATTGTATAAAGCGCTCAGCAAAGTGCAAAGCCCTCTGACCACTTTCAAAATAATCCAAGCAAACAGCAATTGGGAATTCTACTTCTTTCCATTTACCCATAGTTCATCAGGACATAACGTGGGCTCCCAAGCATACTGGGAGGAAAATGGACAGCACTTAGATTGTTCCTGACTTTGATATGTGACTGTCAGGGTTGCAAATAATGTGCCTGCAAAAGAAAATTGCCTCCAGTGCACCTGAAGATGGAATTTAAAAAAATGTTCTTTCCTCCTTCCTTTTCTCTTTCCATTTACTTAGCATTATGAGATGCTACTGTTAAACACTTAAGGAGAAAAAAATTGTTTATGGTGGCTCCACTGGAATGAGTCTGACCAAGAACAAGTAGGCAACATAGCAAGGAAGTGTTCCCAACATTTATTTATTAAAGCACCTATTGGGCACAAAGAACATAAAACATGGTGACTGCCTGCTAGAAACTTTTAATCTGGTTGTGAGGATAGGATATACATGCACCCTAAGCTAAATTCAAAGTTTGTAATATTGAAGGCAGAGTCATCCCATACTGTGAGCCTGCAAAAGGCAAAGCCACAGCCAAGGAACTGGTAGAAGCTATGGCGAGAAAGGTTGGGACTAAGTGTAAGTTTCTAACAGAGTTGACCAAAGGTGAGTTGGACCAAAGGTGAGTGGGGGTGGGGTGGGGGTGAGTTTCTTGTCATCCGAGGTGTTTAAGGAGCGATCTGAATGAATACTGAGCAGGAGTGTTTGCAGAGGGCCTCATGTTCTAGAGGACAGTTAAAATACTCATAAGACTTTACCTTGCTTCTATGATGCCTTGATTCTGTGAGTCCTGAGGTCAGTGAGCATGCGTGGGCTCATGGAGTAACCAGGAAAGAATTTATTCAGGTTGAGGTATGAAAGGAGGAGCAGATGGGGGATTAAAGGTGGGCTGGAGAAGGGATCCTGGGCAGAGGGAATTCTGTGGAACTGATGAAAGGTCTGAGGCCTTTTTTTGCCCATATACTCCAAGAAGAAATTACATTATTTTTAACCACATTCAGAGGAAGGCTACACAGGAGTTTAGAAACAATATCTTACTGAATGTTTTCTTTGCTGCCTGAAAATTTACGATAGCTGACTTGTATAGTCAAGGCTGAGGGAGGGACTAGGGAGTTCACCCAGTTCACTTAAATTCGGTATTATGCTGAGCGCGTACTGTGTTGCAGGCATCAGGCATGGGGAGTGCAGAGATGGAAAGAGACACAGTTGCTTCTCTTGAAAAGCTGATTGTTGAACAGAGGCATTTATGTATGTATGTATGTATGTATGTATGTATGTATGTATGTATTTATCCTGCTTCAGTCAAGAAAAGGGGGACTATTGAGGCCCCAGGGCCAGGGGTTCAGGTAGAGGACTGCCCTGCAGGCTGGAGGAGGAGGTGGTGGAGGGGCCTTATTTAACCCTGTTCTAGAAGCACAGATGGTTGGTGTGGCTGTGCTTCATGGCAGTTGATAGCACAGGGGCCCAGGTGGGCAGAACACCTGCACAGATCACCTTGTACTTCTGGGCGAACTGGCGGAGGGAGGGCTCACGATGCCTCCGCAAAGGAAGTGCCAAGTGCCAAGGGCGAATTCTTTCTGAATATTGTAGTCTGAATGTGCGCCCATCCTCCAGCTGTTTGCCCACAGAAACCAGACGCTGCTGGTCAGGCGGGGGGCCCTCCCTGTCTTGGAGTTTAGCTTTGGCATTGTCAGTGGGGTCCCTGGGCTCCACCTCCAGGGCGATGATCTTGCCAGTCAGGGTCTTCACAAAGAGCTGCCGTTCTGTGTCTGCTGGGGATGCTGCTCCTCATCGAAGAGAAAGAGCTGAACAGAGATTTTTATTTTTCAATTTTTAAAAATTACTGTTGAAAGTATTACATATATCTCCCTTTCTCCTCGATTGACCTCTTCTAGCCCGCCCCACCCTCCAACCCAGGCCTTCACCACCCTATTGTCTAAGTCCATGGGTTATGCATACCTGCATACAATGAACAGAGACTTTTAAAAAGCTCATCCTGATGAAGATCTATATTTAATTTCCTCAACGTTTTATGAGCACTTTAAGAGCAATATTTATGGAGTACCTTCTAAGTGCTAGATATGATACTAGTCTCTTTCCAGTTCTCATGACAACCCTCCTGTGGATATATTTTATTATTTCTGTTTTCCAAGGAGGAAGCTGAAGCTCGGAGAGGACAAGTATATTGTCCAGCTCTTAGCTGCTAATCGAAAATTCAAACAGCTTCTAAATTAATTGAATGGACCACGTGTTCTAGGTGCTGGACACACAGCATCTCATTGAATCCTCACACCACTAGAGAAGAGGGATTCTACTGTTATCCCCATTTTATGGGCTGGAAAACAGAGGTTGAGTAAAATTAAACCAAATGCCCAGTCACAGCCCATGTTATGGACTAAATGTTTGTCTCCCCCCCCCCCCAAGATTGATATGTTGAAATCCTAGCCCCAATGTGATGGTATGAAGAAGTGGGGGCCTCTGGGAGGTGATTAAGCCATGATTGCTCCCTTGTCATTTTGTGCCCTGTGAAGATGCAAGTGCAGCTAGCCATCTATGAACCATCTTCCCAGCCTCCAGATCTATAAGAAACACAGTTCAGCTGTTTATAAGTCACCTAGCCTATGGTATTCTATTCTAGCAGCTTGAACTGACCATGATAGTTAGTGTAGACAGAGCAATGATTCAGTCTCTAACCATTAGGCAACTCTTCTTTCCCCCCTGTGCTTTTCAATCAACAGTTGCACTTCGGCTCTGCTTTTCTCCTCCCTTTAGTAAAAAACTGAGTGAATGAAAAAGCCAGTTTGAGCATTTTCTTGAAAGGCCAGGCGTGAACCTGACTGGAGGAGAAATTCCCATTAGAATTCTGAGGCTCAGCATACAGCAGCGGAACCAGGGCGGTGAAAGTGCCATGCTAATTAAGTAATTACTGTAACTCATAAATGAAACATGAGGTTGCCTTTCTAAGAGAATCCCTGGAATAAGAAGTGTTCATTTTGCCTGGGACCCTGGTTGATTAGTGCCTAAGAAATCCACCTTCTTCTACGGAGAAGTGATGGAGAAGCAAGGACTATTTCATCCATTATCTTTTCGGATCCTTACAAGGACCCTTTGGAGATATACGGGGAACATTTGGTGTGGGATTTTAGTGGTCAGTTGATCGGATCCCTCCTTTTGAATCCCGAATCATTTGAAAAATATACACAATAGTCAAGGATTCCATCCAACTTCCGACGAAGTGAGAAACGGACCACTGGGGATGAGCTTTGGAAGTGGCATTTAACCCCTTTCCTGGCCGAGCTCCTTAACACAGGTCCTGACTCCTTTCCAGGGGCTCTGCTAAGCATGGGCCAAAGTTCCTCTTCCTCTTTCATCTGGTGTCTGAAAGCTTAGGTAGCTTTGCGGACTTCTTGGAACTTAATTTATAGCCAGCCAGTGAGTGGAGCTAAAGCTTCATGAGACAGCTGCTTGTCCTGCAGACCTGCTCAGGAATTCCGGCTCGAATGTTTTGGCTTGGTGTGTGTTCAGGTCCTTCCTCACCTTGTGGAAACAGTCTCACCGATAAACTTATCTCAGCCTGGTGGGGCGGAGGGTCACACTTCCAGACGGTCTCCTTGTGTCACACTTAGCTACTCCTCTGCCCTGGCCCCTAGCATCCTGGAGCTAAATCCATGCAGCATTAGCAGAATTTTATTAAACTTCCCTACCCTGGAGGGAAACAGAGCTGAAGAAATCCTTTAATTCTTTGGTGCAAAGAATGAACACACATAGGCACTTTAACTCCTTAAGCCAAACAGGTTGTTTAAGCCACTGGTTGCAAACTTAAAGGCCCACAGGGGTCAGGCAGGAAGCATTACTGGGAGAGGGGAGCTGGGTGCAGACAATAGGGACTGGTGGGGATTATGGCAGACTGAAGAGCACACTGTGCTTTCTCGGGGGGGGGGGGCGGGGGGGGGGCAACAGCTCCAGCTCCGGCCATTGTAGCCAGGTGGGAATGCAGGTCAGGAGAAAGTGTAGAGCGGGATTTCTTGTGAAATGTCCTAGTTTTTAAAAACACTTTCTGGCCAAACAAACCACTTCTGTGGGCTGTATAGTGTGTGGACTATCAGTTTGAGAACCCTGATTTAAGCTGTGAGAAGCTGGCTCTGGCTACTTTCCGCCCCTCCCCCCCCCCCGCCCCCCCACTTCTCCTGATCACTCTGTCCTATTCGACTTCAATGGAAGTGGCTGTTGATCAGAAGACCTTGTAGTTGGTCTGGGGAAGAAGCTATTTTGGAAATATTTGGACCTCTTTCGGTGAAACCCGAGCATAGCATTTACTTGCTCATTCATTCATTCATTCATTCAATAATTCAACAAATATTAAGGCACTATTTTAGACACATACCATACTCTAGGGGAGCAGGAGTGAACATGGCACAGCTCTCAAGAAACTAGAAGTCTTATGAGAGGTGAGCAAAATAGTGCTCTTAATGATTCTGTATGGTCACGATTTTTAATGGCTGCCCAAGGCACATAGGGGAACATGGATGACAGAATTCTTCAATACCTTTGGGAATCGGGAAAGAATTCTCAGATGAAACAGGGAGACAAAGCAGAGATTCAATGGAGAGTGGATTGGATTTAAAATCCCTTGCATAACTGATCCTCTGTGCTTATTTTTGTTAAAGCCATTATTTTATGCTACCTCCTCATGCACAATTGCTTCTGATATTTAAAAAAATAATTTTTATTTTAAGATAACCTTACAAGAAGTTGCAAAAATGATGGCGATTTTCTTGCACCTTTCACCCAGTAATGACAATATCTTACATAATCTTAGTTCTGTTTATTTATTTCTTACAGAGCTGTCTTCATACTGCTGTTGTTCCTTACTCCTCTCACTTAACAGAATAGTCTACAGAACTTCCTTTATCATAAATTTATGGTAAACATGTACTTTAACATTTTGGTGTTCCATACTCTAAATACATTCCTTGCTGTTGGCCTGGCAATAGAATTCCAACCAATTGTAGAGGATACTTCCACTGTTTTGTTATTATAGCATTGCTGGTGGGCATCTTTGTGCATAAGGCAATGTCCATATTCAGGATTGCTTCCTTAGGATAGGTTACTGATGGTACAATTGCTTAATGGGTAAAAGGTTTTTGATACGCATGTATTGGTAGTTGCTGAAGGAGAGCTGCCTGAAATGAACTGGAGGGGCTGCTGCTCCAGAAGTTGAGGGGGGGACTCCAGGAATGACCTTGAACTGAAAAAGTGCCTTGGCAAGTGACTGCATCTGAAATTCAGCAGAATCCAGAGCAGTAGATCCCTACTGAGTCTCAATCTTGCTGCATCCCCTCATCTCCTGACTGAGAAACCCAGAGCCCGAGGGCTTTGCTGCTCCTGACGTGCTTGCCTGCTCGGCTCCACTGCTGAGACTCGCCTCTAATCGGTGGTGCCCCAGCTCTGGGCTCTTTTTTTCCCTTCCCCGTTTTAGGCCATTTCACTGAAATCTGAGTAAATGATTGATCACTCTAAAGCAAAGAACAAATGGACTTGCTGGGCAATCAGCCTCCCTTCCAGCCAGTGTGCATTTGTGCACCCAGTGGTGGGTGCAATGCCGTCAGCATATGATGGTTGGACTTTTCTGTGCTGTGACAGGCAGAATGATCCCAGTGGCTTGCCTGGGCTGCAGTTAAAGGCTGAACAGGAGCACTCTCTGGTAGGGATGGGATGTTTGGTCCATGAGCAAACGCTAAGCATTCCCACGCAGGTGGAGTGGGGCCCATGGGAACAAGTGCCAAGGTGGGGGGAAGAAAAGCGTGAACTGAACTGGTGACTAATTCCTCCATCACAGGTTAGAGCCTGGCACTTACTTTTTTTCCATATCGCAAAACGATCATCTCTTACCCATGAACAGTCACTACCTGCAAATTGCCACCAGCATCACTACATTTGTTGAATACTTACTATTGTATGTGCCAGGCACTGTGATAGGTGTTTACACTCATGAGCTCAGTTAATCCTACATAGATATTTATCTCTGTTTGAGGGATGAAGAACCTAAGCCTCAGAGAGGATTGTGGGCAGGAGGAGTGCCAGGGTTTGAATTCAGATCTACTGTGTTCTTGCCCTTGCGGTCCTAGGTCTGCTATTGTTGCATGAATACTCTTTAAAAAAAATTCAAGGTGTTTTCCATTAATAGGTGTTTACCAAAATCTCTGTTCCTCTCTTCTTCTGGGGCGCACCAATAGATGACATTCCCAGCCTCCCTTGCAGATAGATGTGGCCACGTGACTAAGTTCTACCTAATGGAAGATGAGCAGAAGTGATGTGCCTTTTTTTCAGGTGTTCTTGTCTTTGTAGCTCGCTGTAATGGAGATTTTCCCTGGGGTGACAGAACGCACATGGGACCGATGGCAGTCTCTGTCAGTGTAGCTCCCTAAATGAGTGTGTGGAGCAGGACCTTACCCCTGTTCCCACTGACAACCCATTCACCTGCCCATACTGTTACACAGACAACTCGTAAACTTCTTTTGTGTTTAGACATTTTTTTGTTCTTACGCCAACACTTTTATCTTAAAAATTCAAGAAGACTCAGCAGGTTTGTTTCAAGTACAGGTCAAAGGGGTTTACAGATGGAGCAAGGCCTGCATACATGGCATGGGGTGGGTAACCTCCTTTGGGTGTGCTTAAAGGGGATCCCAGCATCTTGCAAGCCAAATGAACCCAAAGTTACAGAGAAAGTCACTAGAGGTCCCGTCTCTGTGTGCAGAGATTGGCCCCTATTCTCTCTCTCTCTCTCTCTCTCTCTCTCTCTCTCTCTCTCTCTCTCTCTCTCTCTCGTCACATACAATACTTTTCCTAGAAATAGTAACAGTTAGATTTCTAATCCAATTTAGTGAATCATCAATCATCAACTTTATTTTGTGGTGGCTCAAACTGAGGTTTTATTAGGTAATGATAATCACAGGAGTCTACGTAATTTAGGGCTAGAGGATTTTGGAACTTCTTCAACCCTATGTCTTTTGAAAAACTCTCTGAGGGGTTGAAATGGAGTCAGGAGGTAATTGGTGTCTCTCTGAATCCTGCTGTTGCTATAATATCTTGTAGATTAAGAGTTCTATCCATAACAGGGTGGCTTTAATAAGCTTATGGATTGAAATCAGAGTTGGGATGTTGACTTTTCTATGAGACAACTAGGCTTAAGACAGGTGCCTGGTTGGAATTCTTTCTGTATACCTTGCAGAGGGCTAATAGTTAGGGGACTTCACACTATCTAAAGTATGTAGGAAATGGGAAAAAGACCATTTCTTCTTTTCTTTGTTCATGCTGGTTCTTTGATGTTCAAGATGGTGTTAGTAGGTGTAGTGGTGGTGATGTGATAGATGATACAGTAAGGACAAGACCAGAGGCCATGCAATGCTAATTAGATATGAAAATATTTGAAGTAGTAGTTTGAGAGCACAATGATAATTATGTAATTTTAGTTTTTAATGGCCATAATTATAATATACCTGGTATTTCCAGGAATTTGCTTAATTGTCATGATCACTTCTAAGTATTCTTTGATAGCATCCCCCTTCCTCATGCCCGACAGGCAGTTAGTTGTATATACTCACATTATACCTAGTAAATCTATCTATTATAACATTTATATTAAATTAATTACTCAATTAATTTATTGACTTGGAAAAAGTTTATTGAACTCCTACTCTGTGTCAGGCACTGCAGAGGACATCAGGGATAAAATGATGAATTTGATGCCAATAACTCACAGGCTGCCAGGGGAGACTTAAGTGAATCAGCATTTGCAGAGTAGAGTGATTGGTGTTATGACTGAAGAATGCACAGTGTGGATTGAGGGTTAGTAGAACAGGCATCTACTAGTAAATCAGATTGCAGGTGGTGCCCAGGAAAGCCTGCTGAAAGTGCTGTTACCAGTATCCGTTGAAATATGTCCATAAGGAGAATTGGGAGATGGCTGGGCAGAAGGGAGCTGTTAAGGCAGAAGTAATAGGCAAAGATATGGAGTTGAGAAAGAGTTAAGATGCATTTCAAAAGCTATTAAATAATTTTGTTGGAGATGACAGTAGGGGAAATATAGGCCACACATTGTAAATATTTTTGTGTCTGTCTTGCTAGTTTTTTTAGTTCAGAGATCATGCTTTATATATGTTTATATCCCCATATCTGGAACACCAAGGGTTTCAGCAAATTTTTGTTGAATGAATGAGAGTTGGCTGATTTGGAGTCACTGATGTCTGCTGGTCTCAATTCTAAAAGCTGTTGGTCTGATGTTCAACCCTGTAGGCCCTCAAGACAGGATGGGCATAGATTCCTCCAGCTACGAAACAGCTGGAAATTTCTTTGCAAATGACAAAAAGGAGCACTAAATATTTAATGCTTAAAAGTTAAATACTATTGTAAAAGTAATTTAATATAAATGGCTTTCAGAAAATCCTTATCCATATTTCATGACTGCAATGGATGTCTGGATTCTAATGTTTGTGAGCAATTAATTTTAATAGTTATGTGCTCTCAATGTTCCTCTGTTTTTCTCCTTAGCAGACATCCCAGGTCCATCAGGAAAGTGAAGTTAGACATCAGATGTCACTGTGGACAGAAAGGGACACAGAGCCCTGAGCAGAGGTCTCCAAGTGACAAGTTAATAGGCATCCATGAGCTGCTAAGTGGTACATAAGCAGTGATGCTGTAAAACCCTGAAGTATGGTGTCGACTTGGTGACTTGATGCCTTTATTCTACCCCCCACCCCCGAATAGTTTCAAAGAGTATGTGTTCTCTGTGATTCCATATTGCCTTCATTATATTCCCTTATAGCAATGATAACTGTGGTAACTCTCATTCATTGAGGATCACCTGTGTGCCAAAAGCCACACTGGCACTGTTATAATTTATTACACCAACCATGGAAAATTGGAATTTTATACTTCATTTTTCAGATAGAGAAACTGAGGCTAAAAGAAGAAAGTCACTCAAGTTCATGTAGTGTTTGGTTGTTTTCTGTCTCTTTGGATTGTGAGTTCTGGATCAATAGAGATCTCATCATATTCTCCCCTATAATCCGAACAACACAGGGAAGGGTAGAAGGGTACTCAGTAAATATTTGTTGAATGAATAAATAAATGAACACAAGAATCAGTATTATAAAATTATTATTATTGTAGTAAGCACTTGCCATCTCACAAAGATCTTTTAATAAAAATTCTCTTCTGGGATTGAAGGAATGGTTGATTTCCTGTAATGCAAAGGTCATTAAAATTAAAGTTATTCTCTTAGAGCTTCCCAAGGGGTCTTGAGTGAAAAAGTGAGCCCTGTGTCTTCCTCTCCTCTACCCTTCAGGTTTCATAATAGTGAAAGGTAGGAGTGGAGACAAGAAATACTGATTAAATTTCTTGATTTTTGATCTTTAACTCGGACCTAGGCTTATGCTCCTTTTCATGCTGACAAGAGTCACTTTGTGATCATATGGAAGCCCCAACTTTGGCTGCAATGCACTGTGGAATTGCATGATTTTCTAACACCTGCATTACATGTTGTGGGAAAATACTCTTATCTTTGGTGTTCTACATCTACAACTTCTTTGCCTTGAATACATATATCATTGATTGCTGTATAATATATGCAAAGTCATGTAAATATAGTCAGTCCTCCTAAATGAGTCATGAGGGTTGCACAGGCAGCTTGCCCTTTGCAGTTTTCCACTGAGTGCCCATGGTCACCTGATAGGAGAGATCAATGTGGCTCTTATGGGAGATTTTGGCTGAATGACAGAGCACAACCCAAATTTCCAAATTATGTGTCATATCCCAGTGGGAGGCCATATCAGTCAGTTCAATGGACATTGACTGCTTAATTTGGGCCAAGCTCTGAACTAGTTGCTGGGAGTCCTTGCTAAGATTTGAAGGCTCCTATGGTGAGATGGTCATGGCAGTTAGAGACCAAGGCAAGTAGCAACAGGATCAATGCTTTTTATAACTAATTAGAGGCCCGGTGCATAAAATTGTGCACTCAGGGGAGGGGGTCCCTCAGCCTGGATTGCGAGAGGGCATAGGCCAGGCCAAGGAACCCCACTAGTGCACGATCGGGGCCGGGGAGGGATGCAGGAGGGCTCCAGGGCGTGTCTGGCCTGTCTAGCTCAGTCCCCATCGGCTGGACCCCAGCAGTAAGCTAACCTACCAGCTGGAGTGTCTGCCCCCTGGTGGTCAGTGCACATCATAGCGAGTGGTTGAGCAGCCTTAGCATATCATTAGCATATTACTCTTTGATTGATTGAATGGCTGACCAGACGGGGACACTTAGCATATTAGGCTTTTATTATATAGGATAATACTCCAGAAACAGTGTGGGTGATAGGAGGGTTGCTATTGGCAAAAATTCTTTACAGAGAGGAACCTAGAATTCAGAGAGGCTGAGTAACTCACTCTATATCACACAGCTAGTAAGGCAAAGGTATGGGATTAAAACCTTGGTTTCTCTAAGAGACAGTGTTATAATTTCTTAGTGATGAAGGCATTGGCTGTGTGGAATCATAAGACCTGGGTGTGGACCCTGACCTGTCTTACTAGCTAGTGATCTTGGGCATGTTATCCTACTTCTTTGGGCCAGAGGTTTTTTTTTTTTTCTTTTCGTTCTTTTTTTTTTTTTTTTCAGATTCAGAGGATGGTTATAAGAGTGAAATGACATAATGTTGGTAAAATAATGATCACCTTGTTGGGTATCAACTGAGCACCAAATAAATGGTAGTTGTTAGAGTTTTCTGGAATGTATTTTTTTGTCAAAGTCTAACATAGGATTGAGAATTGGGGAGCAGGAGGTCCCACAGGGTCCTATAGGCTGTGATAAAATAGTTAGGTAGGACCTGTGGTTCTCAATCCATTAGCATCACTTGCGGAGATTTAAAAGCATAATGATCTCTGAACCCACAGATTCTTATCTCTACAATATTATTATTTTTTAAAGGTACCAGTGATTCTAACTGTGCAACTAGATTGAGACTCAGTGGCCTGGGCAATCCTAGGAGACAGATGACTTCGACAGTGAAGCACTGTCCACTCCTACCTCTGTCTCAATGTGACTAGTTCCCAGCCAGTGGATCACTAGTGACTCACTGATCACTTGAGAGTGCTGACAGTGGAGGCAGGGTGCTAACTAACCCAGCAGCCATGGACTCTGCTCTGACGGGACTCAGTCAAAGCGACATTGCTGAGGTCAGGTCCCAGGTTGACCCATGGTGGTGAGAGATGACAAATCCAATACAGGTAAGGAGGGGACACCAAAGCAGTGGTGCCTATAGGACCAAAAGTTCATGTGCATAAACCCTGGTCTTCCTAGGTCTCATCTCAGCCTGCCCTTTTCAGGTAAATTTCTCCACTACAGCAATTCCCAATCATTACATCATGGATGGCATGCTTGCATGTCCTAATTGGTATGATTCAGGTTTTGTTACTATAATGAAGAACACAGACTTGCAAATGGCTTATTTAAAAATTTAATAAAAACATGACAGTAAGATGGGCTTATCACTACTTTTCTTGTTTGCCTTTGTAACCAGCCAAGGACAAGCACAAGCCATCATCTAACTGTAGCGGCCTCCTTACCCTCTTTCACATCTAGTCTTGCCCCTGTTTTCATTCTCCGCCCAGCAGTCAGAGTAATTTTCTTAACATGTAAATCACATTGTGTCATTCTCCAGCTTAAATCTGCTGGTGCCTTGCCATTGTACTAAAAATAAAATGCAAATCCCTTTCTGATCCTTAAGGCCCTGCATAAAATGGACACACCTTTCCACTCACATCTTTTTCTCTCTCCCTGGACCACTGCTCCTGAGCTGTAGAAAGTACTGAGTTCTTTGCCATTTCTGGGATTTTGTGTTTTCTGTTTCCTGTGCCTAGAATTCCTTTATCCCAACCCTTTACACATGGGCTCTTGAATGTTTCCTCATGGGAGAATATTACCTACTTCATTTATTTATTCAAAAAACATTTATTGAGTACCCCCTGACTACCCTTATACTCTTCACTGTGCTACTTGGATTATAGGGGAGAATATGATGAGATGGATGTTGAGATCTGAGGAGATAGAACTCACAATCTAAAGAGATAAAAAATAGCCAAGCACTACTTGAACTTGACTGACTTGATTCTTTGAGTTTCAGTTTCTCTATCTGAGCTGAAATAGCTGCCCACACTTGCTGCCCTGGTCACTTTCCATCACATCACCCCATTGGTTCCCTCCATAGCAATGAGCACCATCATCAGTGATGAGATCTTACTTTTTATTTGCATATCAATAAACAACAGTTATTGTCTCCTGTATAACAGAACCATCTGAAGGCCAGGGTCTTGTCTAACTTATTTATTATTTTACTGCCAGCAGCTAGCACAGGACCTGACATGTAGTAAACATTCAATAACTATTTGTTGAAAGAATGAATAGTTCAATAATTCTGTCACTCTTAGTCACACATTCTGAAATACTTTCTAAAGAGGGAAAGAAAGGGGTGGAATGATCATTGGTTTGCTCAAAGTTGCACATAAGCTAAGTCTGTGGGAACATTCATTTATTTAGTGAACAAACTCACACCGAGTATTTTCTCTGTCTGGTCACTGAGGCACTGGAGATATACTTAAAAGCAAGGCACCAGGTTCCCTGCTCTTAGGAAGCGTATAGCAAATAATAGCAAACAGATAAACGAGATTATTCCAGCAAGTAATCAGTTCTATGGAGGACTTACAACAGGATGATGTGATCAGGAATGATGGGGGGCGGGGGCTACTCCACAGGGAGTGGTCAGAGAAGGCTTCACTGAGGAGGGGGCATTTATGAAGGACCCCTAGGGGATGTTGCCTCCTCTACGGGTGTCATACATCTTGTGCATGAAAGAAAAACAACTTTCAAAGTCACTGCTCTAGGAGATACTACTCAAGTTTTAATTAGAATCCACTTAAGTCAGATGCTAGCTTGTTCCCTAATAGTGATTAGCACTGTCTTGGTTAATTAACAGCTCTTTGACTTGGAGGGGGAAATAACTTAATTATCTGCCTGACCTTGATTTTGTGAGTGCTGAGTCCAAAAGAATGAAAGGGGTAAGGATCTAGTGGGGTATTGGAGACAGATGTAGACCTAGTTAGATCTGACTATGAAGGAATCCACTAGGCAGTGGTTCTCAACCTGTGGGCCGCGACCCCTTTGGCGGTCAAACGACCCTTTCACAGGGGTCGCCTAAGACCATCCTGCATATCAGATATTTACATTACGATTCATAACAGTAGCAACATTACAATTATGAAGTAGCAACGAAAATAACTTTATGGTTGGGTCACAACATGAGGAACTGTATCTAAAGGGCCAGAAGGTTGAGAACCACTGCACTAGGCAACTGGGAAATGGATTTCCTGGAGAGAGGTGATATTCCAAGGCCATGCTGTTGGCCTCTAGTTTGTTCACACTGGATGTCATGGACTCGGCAGCTATTCCCATGCTATTGGTCCTGAACCAAGAAGTCTGCATGCTACCCACTGGCCCTGCTTGTTTGCCTCATCTTCACCCTCTTTTCTAGAAACTAGACTAGATTGGAGCTAATCTCTTCTCTCTTTGAGCTTCCCTGGCTAAGGGAGGCTGGGTCACAATCTGAAGCTAGAAAGTCCACTTCTAACAGAAGCAACAAACCATTGCCTCCTCCTCATCAGATCAGTCTCTCTAAGCTGCAGATAGTCAGACTCTGGAAAGTTGTGGATGAAAGAGATGGGTTTTCTTTCAAAGTTAGGCAAAGCAGTGCGTGTTCTTTAATTTTTCCCTCCGACTCCGTGTCCTTCTTGCCATCCCCTCCCTCCATTCCACTTCCATTCAAGTCAGCTCTGGATTAGAGTTTCAGATCAACTTTCAATTCTCTCTCAGCAGATTTTTAATTATCCTGAAGCCACACTGAGAGGAGTTCAGAGCCTCCCAGTTCAGAGCCTCCAGGCGGCTTTTGTTGCATCTGCAGATCACGTAAGTATAATCTCTATGGCAACTGACCTGGGTTGGGTAGGAGCAAATAAGGCTCAGAACCAAAGGTTAATTGCTGTTTCATTCTGTCTCACCCCCCCACCCTTTGCAATTCCAGCATTGTGGATGGAAGTTCTAATTAGAATCAAATTACCAGCAGATTGAACATCCTTATTCAAGGCTGAAAAACTTAAGTGCATTTGGCTTGTAAAGGGAAAGTGATATGATAGATGGTTTCCATTGGCTTTGATGGCTCTTTTCCCCACCTTCCAGGGGGATTGACTGCTTAGATCAGTGGTTCTCAACCTGTGGGTTGCGACCCCTTTGGGGGTCTAACGACCCTTTCACAGGGGTTGCCTAAGACCATTGGAAAACATATATAATTACATATTGTTTTTGTGATTAATCACTATGCTTTAATTGCGTTCAATTTGTAACAAAGAAAATACATCCCGCATACCAGATATTTACATTATGATTCATAACAGTAGCAAAATTACAGTTATGAAGTAGCAACGAAAATAATTTTATGGTTGGGGGTCACCACAACATGAACTGTATTAAAGGGTCGCGGCGTTAGGAAGGTTGAGAACCACTGGCTTCGATGATCCAGCCAAATGGCCTGGATCTTTGCAGCACCAAGAAGTGTGCTCCTTTGTTCTTGCTCTATTCTGATACTAAGAATATTACTGACAGGGCTGGCCATTTATTGGGGATGTACTTATGTCAGGAACTCTGCTAAGCACATACATAAGTGACCTCCTTTACTAGTAAACTGGAAAGCCACGCCGTGATTTAGAGATTAAAAAAACATTTTATTGATTTCAGAGAGGAAGGGAGAGGGAGAGAGAGATAGAAACATCAATGATGAGAGAGAATCATTGATTGGCTGCCCTACACTGGGGATTGAGCCAGCAACCTGGGCATATTTCCTAACTGGAATTGAACCATGACCTCCTGGTTCATACATCGATGCACAACCACTGAGCCACGCCAGCTGGGTGACTTAGAGATTCTTAACTCCATTGTACAGATGAGGAAACAGCCTCAGAGATGTTACATAACTTGCCTGCCATCACATAACTAGTAAGTTGCAGAACTGCGTTTTGAACCCAACTTATCAGATTCGAAAGCTCTTAACCACTAGCTAGATACCAAAATATACTCTGTGAGGCTCCTCTTTGTTTACAGAGATGGGGAGATTCATAGAGGTTTTCCTTGTTAGCTGCCCCGGTACCAATGTGTTCTGAAATAATAATTATGGAATAAGGATGTGATGGTACACATCGAATCTTATATATATTTTCTCTGTTTCCCTAGAATTAAAAAATCAATATAAGCTCTTTATTCATCCTTTCCCTATACAGTACTGTTGTGTTCATATCTTCCCTTTACTCAGATCCTCTCCTTCCTAGAATTCCTCTCTCCTTTCCATATTTATCATTTATGCTTTTCATTCTTTAAAGCCCAGTTAAAAACACAATAAATATCCTTTATGAAATGTATTTCCATTGGTAACCACAGCTCACATTTTTTTCTTTTATCACAAATTCCTATAACCATCCATTTTCTGAATTGTGTAGTAGTGGTTAACAATTTAGATTTCCATTCAGATTTCCTGGATTTGAGTCACAGCTCTACCATTGAATATGTCAGTGTTCCTGAGCAAGCTACTTCTCTGTACCATCATGGAACCTATACCTTAGAGTGTTTTTGTGAAGAAAAATGCAGTCTCCATGTAAGTACTCCATGAGTGTTTGCTGTTATGTCCTATCTTGCTCTGGCCTGGGACTCAAACAGGAGAGTGAGCCCAACCGACAACACCCGGGATGCCAACAGATCAGAAATCACATGGGTGAGCTGCAGTGGAGCCTGGCGCCCACACAGTCCTTGACAGCCAATTGCTGCGGCTTCACTTCTGCTTTCCAAATCTCACACGTTTCTCTGTGACCTGGAAGGATCTGAAAAACGTCATTCTAACTTGCTTCAACTGAACATACAAAACGTCTGCCCATGTTCTGTGAAATGATTCCACATAGATTATCCCATAGATCTTCAGAGCAACCTTTGCAGGCGGGCGCTGCAGTGCTCAGACGGAGAAACCAAGGTTTAAGAAGTTACAGAGTTTACCTGAGGTTCACACTTGATTCAGGTACAATCCCAGTTAGGCGTTTCCAGCTCAGATCCGTGTGACGTTAAACCTGTGCGCTCTCCCGGTGGGTGGCATCCAACACTGATTTTTCTCTAAGCGTCCTTCCAGGCTGCTCTTCCGGCAGCTTATGTCACTGACATAGAGTAGGAAGCTTCACACAGGCCTGTTCCGGGGAGAGTTGGACCCCAAATGCTTTCTTCACCTTTCCTCATTCCCCAGGTCACAGCTTCCTGTTAGAGTACAGGCCGGCGTGGGACGGTCACCTCCAGCTCTTAGCGACCACACACGCTTGCTGACCCCTGCGTGTTCCAGGGCTTGAAGGCTATGGTCTCCCGGTCACCGTCACAGCTCACCCCGCGGGGAAGGAATTTGTTGGCCTCTGCGAAACGAACCTGAGAGGACTGGGGGGAACCGATGTGTAGCCTGTTAGCATGAGAGACACTGAGTAGAGTCTGTGGAGGAGAAAGCCCCGTGTGGCACTGTCAGGCTCCCAGGTGGCAGCCTGATGTTTGTTTTATAAACATTTTCCCTGCCTGTCAGTTCTCCAAAGTCATCTCCATGGCAGCTGAGGCATAAGCGCCCCAGTGAATATGTCAGAGCTGAGGAGAAAGCTCCACTCTAACACAGCCATAAAAGAGAGAAAAGAAAAAGGTTTGCTTTTATCATAGACTTTGGACAATACTGAGAGGGAAAAAATACCACATGACAGGAGAGGTTACACAAAATATATCCTGCTCTTTTTTGGAGCTTCAGCTGAGGCCCCGAAAGCCGAGGACATGGGTAGATCAATGCTCACACCCGCTGCAAAATGAACTGTCAATCATGTCTATGCAAGACTTGCTAAGAGAGAGCCACCAAGTCCTGTCACTCTGAGCAAGAGCATTTAATAATAGTCTAGAAATTCATTAAAACAAACCAAACCAAAAATTCTTCTTTGCATTGAGTTCTTCCAGAAGCAGAACCTGAGCCAAAGACTCATGTACAAGTGATTTATTAAGGAAATGCTCCCTGGAGAAGTCAGCAAGGGAGTGGGAGGATGGACAGGGAAGAGGTAACCCAAGTGAGTTTCCTGTTTTGGCTGAGGTCCCTAGGCCAGGCTGATACCTGCTGAGCAGTGAAATGTAAATTACTCCTCAGAATTTGTTCCCTCTTGAGACACCGGGCTTCTGTTCTCCCACACAGGGCTTGCTCTTAGTCGTCCAGACACCAGCACCAGCAGCAAGACATTGCAGAAGCTGGGGGATGAGCTGATAAAAGAGATCTCAAGGGACTTAGAGGCAGAGACAGCAACAGTGTATTTTTTTACTGAAGAAATTTGTAGAGAAGGCACTTGCTCTCCCCACCCCAGCACTTTAAGCCAAAAGAGGGGACCCTAAGAGAACCACTCATGGAGATTGGGACTGTCTGCATGCAGAGAGCCTGGCTTCTTTTCCATCTCTGCCCTAGTCTAGTGGGATGCTCGCTGAAGGAGCTGTTAGACTCACCTGATGATGCCCCCACCCAGAGTGGAGTGTGGTGAGGGTTTGGGAACAATTTGATTTGTGCCGCCTAGACTTTGGCAGGCATCAAGACTGGAGAAGCCAGAAAACAGCAGCAGGTCCTAAGAATATGGCAGAGTCAGGTCTGAAGTTGAGCATTTCCCATAGTGGAGGCTGGGTGTGATGGCTGAGGATATAGGTCCTGGAACTAGATTGGACAAGTTCAGAATCTTGGCTCTGCCAGTTACTTAGCTGTGTAATCTCGGACAAGCGTCCTCACCTCTTGTGTCTCACTATCTCCATTAGTAACGTGGGGATAATATTCCTCATGGGATTGTTGTGAGCATTAAGAACAGATTTGGTATATGGGAATCTACTATAAATACCATATATATAACATACTACATTATTGTTATATTATTGTTACATATGCAATATATTGCACATTACATGTATTTACATATGTATAATTTATAATATAATATGTACTATGGCATATTACATATATTTATGTACTTATATTATGTAATGATATTTATATTTGTATATAATGTATTATATTTGTATGTTATGTGTATGTCACATATATTACATTATATAAGGTGATTAATATTACATATATATAATATAATCCTACATATGTACATATCATATATCTTAGATATTACTAAGTGATTTCTCAAAGTCATTCTGTGATGGCCAACCTGGCATTCACACCAGGCCTTGACTCCAGAGCCTATTGTCTTAAGCACTTTGCTGTAATGATCTTGAATACACATTGTACTCTAAAGGATAAACTAGTGAGCTTTGAGGTCAACCAGCCTAAACCTAATAGTATTTTCTTTATTGAATTAATAGGATTCGATGAGGTAACCCATGACAGTTACGTAGCAGAGTGCCTAGCACAGAGCGAGTACTCAATAAATTATGACTGTGTCATTCCCTAGGCCCATTTCTAGCTCTGCTTCCTGTCACATATTCATCCCGAGTTTTGGCTTTCTGATCATGCTGAGGAGCTGCAGCCTTAGGGTGGGAACAAGGGGGGAAAGAGAGAAGCAGCAAAGCACAGGCAACTGAGGGCATGAGTGCCAAGGGACTTTCAACATTAGTCATTTGACCTTCCTTTCGTGTTTTATTTATTTTCTACACAGCTTCATCAAGCCCTAAGTTAGGTTTTAAAATGGAATGAATCATCCCATTATCCTTGGGCACTGAATCAGGGTCAGAAAGTATTATCCTCATTTCGCCCATGAGAAACTGACAGAGAGGCTAAATGATTGGTTCTAAGTCACAAAACTAGAAGTAGTATCTGTGGTCAGTGTGCTGACCTTCGCATATTGCTGCACCCTCAGGTTATAGGGCAGTGGTTAATGTCAGCAGATGGACAACTGTAGCTTTATGAGTATGAAAAAAATAGTGAAAGAGACTATGTTGGTTGATCACCTAATGTGCTAGGTACTATGCTAGGCATTTTATATTAGTATTTTGTCAGATTCTAACGACCATATAAACCAGCACATGAATCATATTGGTACTATAATCCCAATTAGCAGGTGAGTAAACTGAGACCCCCTCCTTCCCTGGTAGCCAGTGTTCTGTTGGCCAAAGTAAATCACATGGCCAATCAACCTACATTCAGGATGAAGAATTAGACTCCACCTCTTGGTAGTAGAGGAGGCATTTGCAATCCACCGCACTTATTTTCTGTAAGATCCCTAAGTCTGGTGAGGTGGTATAGCAAGATATGCAAACAGATAAGTGAAAGGATATTTTGAAAAGCTGCTTATAGTTATGGTGGCTGCCTATTTCATTGGCGTCTAAAATGCTCTGGACAGTGTGGAACTTGGGAGTTCCCTCAAGTGCTTGAGATTTCTTTGAGAAAAGAGCCAGTGCAGGTCTTGGACTGCCTGAGCACCGGGACAGCTCAGTGGGAAGAAGCTATTGTGGTGACCTAGCCCTTGAAATCCTTCAGGTCTTTCTGAGTAGGACTTTGTGTCAACTCTGCATCACTGCCCCTTACCTTCCCACTGAAGACCTGGCACAGCTGGAAACCCAGCTGGACATCTGTTTCAGGAAACTCAAGATTAACTTTATGGCCTGAAAGCGCCAAGTATGGCTCAATGTGGTTTCTATTGACTTTGGGTATTTAACAGCCTCAGATCCAACTTAGCTATCTTTTGTCACATTTGGAAAAATGCCCCTTACATAGACATGTTCTTCAAAAGGCAGTTTATTCCAGCATATTATGGTGTGTCTTGGGTGTTTTTGTTACTGAGCAAGGCTGGGTGGGTGGGTGAGTGGGACACACATGGGGAGCTCCTTGATGCCTCGGGCTGGGATGGAGCCCTGACTGTCCTCTAGTTGACTCCAATTCCAGCTGTCACTTCCCTCCCATGGTCACTGGAGGCATAATAGTATGCTTAAGTATGAACTCTGAGCAAGACTGGTCCAAATTCTGGCTCAACTACCCACTCACTCTGTAATTGGCATAAATTACTTAAGCTTTCTGTGCTTCAGTTTCTTAATTGGTAAAATGAAGATAATCAAAGTAACAATTCATAGTGTTATTATGAGGATTAAATGAGTTAATGCATAAGCTATTTATCCTATATAATAAAAGGGTAATATGCAAATTGACCCTAACAGCAGATCCACCAGGAACAACTGGTTGCTGTGATGCACACTGACCACCAGAGGACAGATGCTCAATGCAGGAGCTGCCTCCTGGTGGTCAGTGCGCTCCCACAAGGGAAGCTCTGCTTAGCCACAAGAGGGCTGACGGCTGTGAGCACAGTGGCGGTGGCAGGAGCTTCTCCCGCCTTCTCGGCAGTGCTAAGGGTGTCTGACTATGGCTTAGGCCCACTCCCCAGGGAACATCCCCTGAGGGCTCCCAGGCTGCCAGAGGGATATCTGACTGCCAGCTTAGGCCTGATCCCCCGGGGAGCATTACCTGAGGAGTCCTGGACTGCAAGAGGGCGCAGGCCGGGCTGAGGGACCCCCCGCCCTGAGTGCACAAATTTTTGTGCACTGGGCCTCTAGTATATAATAAAACTATGTAGCCTGGCATGGGTTTAAGCACTTTATACACATTCACTCATTCAGTGGAGATAAAAATAACTTTTATATCTTCATAGATTGCCACGGTATAAAAGGTCATAGTTAGCTAAACATGGGAAATATTAGATGTAAGTTAATTTGCTTAATACATCTATTTAGTGCTCAGAAGATGCAAAAAATACACACAAGTCAGCAAGAAAGAGGCAAGAGCCCTCAAAAGGGGTGGTAGGAGAGTCAAGGTAGAATTCTACAAATGAGATAAACACCTATTACAAAAATGAAACTTAGACAGATGTGCTCTTAAATTAATTGAACAAAAATCCTGGAAAAGCTCATTGGTAAGCATAACATGAAAAAACTATTGAAAGAATGAAGAGAATATACAAAAAGAATTATACCTAATGTTTCAAATACAAAATGCATTGCATCTGCTCTAGCCAGTTTGGCTCAGTAGATCGAGCTTTGGCCTGTGAACGGAAGGGTCGGGGGTTTGATTCTGGTTAAGGACATGTACCTTGGTTGCAGGCTCAGGCTCCTCCCTGGCCCAGGGCCTGGTCCCGGAACATGCAGAAGGCAACCAATCAATGTGTTTCTCTCACATTGATATTTCTCTCCATCTTTCTCTCTCTCTTCCACTCTCTCTGGAAATCAATGGAAAAATATCCTTGGGCGAGGATTAAAACAAAATGCATTGCATCCATCAAACACTGAGGACCTGTATGCTCTAAATGTGAATATGCCCTCAGATAAATTGAGAAAAGCTCATTGAACAATGCAGAAGGAGAAAAGAAACCTAAAAGACTATGAACTTTCTCAAAATGGGCTGAAACTGTTATATTAGTTTTGAAGTGTTGGTTTGTTATTAAGGATTTTAGGCCAATGCATCATTATGAGAATGGCAGGTGAATCAGTCTTCTCTTGCTTCTCAATCTCTCAAATTTGTCCCCTCCTTTCCAACCACAGTGCCACTGTCTGTGTTAAAAATGCTCATTATTCCTAGAGCAATGGTGTACCTGTGGCTTCCTCACCCTTCACCTGTTTTCCTCACTGTAAAAGAGTGATTTCTTTAAAAATGCAAGATTGATAGGTAACTACTTTTCTTAAACTCTTGTAGTGGTTTCCCATCACTTTCAGGTCAAATCTGCCTCCTGAGCTCAGCAAAAACCTTTCTGTGATTTGTCTGTGGCCAATTTTCTATTCTCTTGGCTTGCCTCTTTCCTACATGCAACTTCAGTCCTGCCAGAATGAACTGTTATGGTGTCCTGAATTTAAAATACACCAGATCCTGGATAAATAACAACAGATATATATTGTAAATGCATTGCTGGGCTCCAAGGGTTAAGAAAAAAAAAGTGGGTTAAAACCTGAAGAGTGAATGTTTGTTTTGATATACTTAATTATAACACTTATACTTCATTCTCAAATGTGTTCTTATCCAATATAATAAAAGCATAGTATGCAAATTGTCCCCTTGACTGGGAGTTCATCTGGGAGTGTGACCAGGGGACGGAGCTGGCTGGGGGAAAGGAGGGAGTACCCAGCTGGCAGCCACTAGGGACCCTATCAGTGCACAAATTTTGTGCACTGGGCCTCTAGTTTGTACAATAAACTATCAGATCGTTATATTAATAGGCTATTGTGTGACCAGCTGTTTCATAATCAAATCTCTGGTTTCAGATCCATGGGTTCTTACTGAACTTCTCTTCCCAGCCAATTCCACATTTATAGGTTTATTACTTCCATTATTCTACTTCAGGCACCAAATTCTGCATCAGTTAGGAAACAATGTCAAAATTCATGCTGCCTTAAGTAATAATGACAATGTACTGATTTACACAATAGGAAAATCCTGACACAAGTTTGACTGATCTAGCAATTTAATGCTGTGTTTGCAGATCCAGTTTTTTTCTTTTCTTCATTCTGTTCTTTACTGTGTTAGTTTTACCCCAGACTGTGCTTCCCTCCTGATGTTAAAAAGTCTGCAGCAGTTCCAGGCCTTGCATCTGCACACCAGGCCCTACCAGAATTCCAAGCAAGAATTCTGAAATACACCTTAATAGACTTGTTTAGGTCACATGATCCCTCCCCTCCCACACTTCCCACCAATCCAATCATTTTATCCAAGATAATGGAATGTGTTGATTGGTTTGAGTAAATTGGGCTTAGCCCTGGGTCTAGGATGGAGGCAGAATTTCCTGAAGTACCTGAGCTGATTGGAAGTATAATCAAGCAGAGGGAAGAAGGAATGGATTCTGAATCAGCCATCAGCAAACTTGCAGTCCATGTTAGAAGGTTTGGTGTGCCTAGTAAACAAACCCAGCAAATTATGAGAGCCTCGGACTTGAGACTCATCATAGAGGTCACGCTAAAGAGCTTTGATTTGCAGCTATTTGGGTCGAGAGTGGAGTTTGAGAGCCAATGTGATGAGTGAATGACTATAAAAAGCATGTATTCTGTTCCTGCAGCCAATCAGATCTGATTCTTGAACCTGGGTATGAACCTCTAAACTGGCTTTGAATCTTGGCCAAGGTAATTACTTTTTGATCCCCATTTTTTCTTATCTGCAACTTGGGGATAATTTTCCTGTCTTATTCTTTTGTGAGAAATAAATGAGATTATGCATATAAAGTACCCAGTATAGTGCATGGCACAGGGTAGATAAGTTCCTTTTAGTTTATAGTCACTAAATTGACTCTGAAATCATCAGCATAATGACTTCCTTGGGTCATTTAGTCCACCGGGCAAGCTGTGGCTGCCTCTTTGTATCTCCTTATAGAGGAAGTGGAGGTAGATTGCAAAATAACTTGGTCTCTTATTCTCAGCATCTCTTCTTTGAATCGTGGGAAAAACTTGATTTCTTAAAATGTCTAACAAATATAAATGTATTTTAATATCAATAACCAACACTGAGCAGCTCCCTGAATCTTGCTGACCTGGAGTACTTTTTCTCTCGCCCTGGGAAGCCTCACCCATTGTATTTGACTTAAGCGTTGATCCTTTCCTGATGCTTCAGGAAACTAGCGGTCTCTTCATTTCTCACCAAGACCCAAAGCTATTTGCCCCAGGGGAGCCCATTAGCTCATTTGAATTAAGTTTCCAGACGCTAAGCCAAGAATCCCAAGGTCATAAGGTTGTGGAGCATCAGCAAACTATTTGACTCACTTTTTTTCCCTTGTAAAACGTCAACATTTATTGAATCATATCTGTTTGCATAAAAGGGTAATAACCAGAATTCTTTTTGTCATCGGCTACAAAACTCTGTTCTTTTCTGATTAGGACCTCCTTTATTTTAAAAAAAATTGTTTTATTTAAAAAACTTTTTAAATTACAGTTTGCATGTTTTGTAGTAGTTTCAGTGGTCCAGCATAGTGGTTAGCCAGTCAGATGACTCATTTTTGGTTCCTGCTTTCAATACTCGACCCTGACAATGTTTCTGTTCAATGCTACCCATTTCCCCCAACCTAACATCAACGGATTGGTCACCTCAGACATGCTGCAAGTAGCAGCATAAGCTGTGCTTCAATAAACCCCTCCAAGCAGTCAAGGCCATGCATAATTCACCAGCTTGCTGTGGCCCTCCTTACCCCTGCTGGTCTTACCGTGGGTTACAAGTGACTAAACACAGGGGAAGCCCTCTCCCCAGGATAATTAGTCTTCCTTCAGCTCCAGTGAATGAGCACTCCTATTTTATTGTACCCTTGGGTTACAGGAGCTATTAAATTATAAAACAAGCAAATTATTGGTGCAGGCCTGTGGCAGATTATTCTGAAGCCCCTGCCACTCTACAAATGAGGTTTAAGTCATCATGGAAGTTCAGTCTGTGGTTTCATGATGGGGGCGGGGGAGGAAGGGAATGTTTGTTATTTTTAGTGTTCCAAGATGAAAGTAGATTTACATTTCTTTCTGATCACAAAGATTCTAAAAATGAATACATATGAAACAATTCAAAAAATCATAGTGAAGACAGCAACAATAATCTTAAATCCCAAACTCTGAGACAAACATTTTGTGTTTTTGTGCAATTTAATGCAATTATTAGTATTTTGCTATATGTGGTCCAGATCAATGCCTCCTCTTTTTCTTTCTTTTAACATAAATGAAACCATATTATAAATGCAATCTAACAATCACCGAGCATATTTCTTATGCTCAAAAATATAGATCTATATCATCATTTTTATGATGAAGCGGTACTGGGGTTGCGTTTGTGTTGATTCCCGGCTGATGACCACTCCGTTGTTTCCAAATTGTTCCTATTAACAGTACCGGGCAGTAAACGCTCCTGCATACATATCAGCTTATCTCCTTAGGATATATTTCTCAAATTGGAATTGCTTAGGCACATCATTGGAATTGCTTAGGCACTTTGATTCATATGGCTAAAGTGCTTCTCAAAAGGTATTGCAATTTACATGTTGATCCATGACACCTGAAAGCAGGCTAAACCATCTCTTAAAAGAAACCCATTGAGGAGATGGGCTTCCAGGTGCTAAAAAGAAGCAAACTAGCAAAAGCTCCTGGCAACCTACTCCAGGTGTCACCCTTAGAGAATCTGTAGAAGAAGAATCTGGGATAGTGGAATCTCGGAATAAACAAAGCAAAGCATGAGAAGTCCTGGGGGACTGAGGGCTTGGCTACCTTGAATGGTGAGTATAGGAGGTGGGTGACTGTGGCCAGAGGCACAGGGAAATAAATCATTAGGGCTTGCTCTCACCTCTTTCCCACTGCCTTAGGGCAAATTGATGTCTAATTCTTTTAGCACTAGGCTGCCATACAAGGGACCGCTTTATTGGGATGACCTGGTTGATGGAAATGTAAGGATTGACTTTTCTTGGGCATTAATTCCCACTACGTTCCTAGGGGCTACTATTTTGCAAACTAGGGATATGCTTCTTCCCCATGTTGCTTCTCCTTAACTAAGATTTTAAAAGTTGGAAACCTGGCCAGAGGAGTTGTCTGGCGGTGGCAACAAGCAGGGCTCTCTGCCCTGGGACCCAGCTTCTCCCCTCTCTTTAATCTTTGTGGGAGTGACAAAGATCGAGCCTGGCCTTTGGACCTTTCTCAATTTGTATGACCACAAAATTGGATGTTACCCCTAGGGAACATGAGCTCACAAGTCAAAATAACCAAACACCAGAAGAGTACAATTTCCCCAAAAGAGAGATTACACAAACTTGGTTAACATTTACCATCTGAAGCAAAAGTATTGAAACAGATGGAAAGAGAATTTAACATAAGTGTGATTAATATACTTAAGGAAATAAGGAAGATATTTGCAATTTTCTAAAACAGAACCAAGTAAAAATGTTAGATTTGAAAGAAAGTGAAGTTTTCATTTCCTTTTACAGCAGAACATGAGCATGGTTATATTCTAGAGTTTAAGGAGTGGGGCGAGGATAGAGAATCCAAATGCCACAGTGGTTACTAATTCTTTTGCTGCTTCCTTGCTGGGCAAATTATACACCCTCAACCAGAGGTATTCTTAAGTGAGTCAGACCCAGTCTTAGCTAAGTTTGGAGACAAATTGATTTGTCTTATTCTCTCCCCTCTATTGAATTTATTATTAATACCATATAATTTCACCTTGTTTAAATATGCTTTTCACCTGTAATTTAAAAAGTATATATATTTATTTTTACGAGAGAGGAAGGGAGAGGGAGAGAGAGATAGAGATAGAGATATCAATGAGAAACACCAACATCGACCAGCTGTCTCCTGCATGCTCCCTACTGGAGATCAAATCTGTAACAGGGAAATGTGCCCCGACCAGGAATTGACCCTGTGAGCTCTTGGTGCATGGGTTGATGCTCAACCACTGAGCCACAGCACCTGGACTGTAATTGTTTTATATATGTTTTATTTCCAATAACTCACTGGTAAACAGGATAACACCTATCTTATCTTTCACTGGTGTTGTTTATTCCGTGCAGTCAACTAACATCTATCTGATGAGTGCCTGTCAAAATAGGAGCTGGTAAAGATGAAAAGAAAATGAAACGTGGCCTTTTCGCTTATGAGATTATAATCTAGAGATGGAGATAAACACACTCAAGAATATATCATGATGATGTGGTCAAGGTCACCCAGCTGGCTCCTGGCAAGATTAGGATTCAAATATGGGACATTTGGACCATTAGATTCTGTTCTTTCCTGGTGAGCAGTGCATGGTATGTGTGACTGTTTCATAAAAGATGTATACATTTATTTATTTCCAGTAATGTGTAACTCAGGAGCAGAAGCTTAAACATGTTTATTGCTTATCTTACCAACTGCAGCTCTCCATGAAGACTCATAAAGCCCGGTGTTAGCCGTCTTTCAAAGTTATGTGCACACACAGAAAGAGTTATTCCACTGCAGGAGTTTCAGAACCAATGGAGCAACCTTTGAATTCCTGGAATGGAAAGGGCTCTAAAAAGCTCCCCCGTCCTGTAACAATAAACAGCCAAGGTCATACACAATTTAGCTGCAAAGTTATAATAAAGTCTTATCATATTCATAGGTTATTTGGTTGCTGAATTTCTGCAGATTGGTGATTGCCGTTTTGCAATTTGGGAGGGCTTACCTTTTTAAAAAAAATCTTTATTGTTGAGAGTATTACAGATGCCCCCCTAACCCACTCCCCCCCCCCCCCCCCACACACACATTGCCCTCCTCCACCCAGATCCCACCCTGCCCCAGGCTTCACCACCCTATTGTCTGTGTCCATGGATAATACATATATGCATATAAATTCTTTGGTTAATCTTTTTCCAACCTCCCCCCCTCCCCACCTTTCCCCTGCTGGAGGGTTTACTTCTGATTGAAGAAGACACTCCCCTAGTTTGAGATCAGGAAAATTGGCCTATTGGTCCCTGCTGTTTTCTTATTGCTTCACTTTTATTTAAAATTCCTAAAGTAATTAGCTTCATAGGAGATTGCTAGCTTCCCTCCCCCCACACCCCATCCCCGCAACTTCTCCACATATCCAAGAATATTTTAAACACAAGACAGTCTTATTTTGATGTCATATTAAGTTTAATATGTAACACTGGTAACATCTTTCGTAACATGTCTGGTTCTTTCTTTTTTTCAGGCCTTTCACATAGACTCCTCCTCTTGCTGGAGTTGCCATTCTTCCATTTATTATCCCCATGGCTAACTGCTCATGTCATCTTACAAACCTCAGTTTAGATGATACCTACCATCCCAACATTGTTCTCAATCTTGATACTCATTCATCCATTCATTCTTTATTTAACACATTTATGGGCATGTCACCTGTTATAGGCCAGGCACCCTCACTGCTCAGTGTTAGAGTACAATGGTAAGCAAAAGCAAAAGAGATTCTTGCCCCTCTGGAGCTTATAGTGAGGAGAGAGAAGACCTTAAGCAAGTGATTACACAAGAAAATGTAAACTTGCAACTGTAAAGGTACCATGAGGAGCAGGTGCCCCATGCTATTAGAAAAAATTAGACTCTGATCTAGTCAGATTGGATAGACAGAACTTTCCAGAAGAGGTGAGACCAGAATCTTGTTTTTCAACTTCATGGGCTAAATTATATTCCCCCACAATTCATATGTTTAAGCTCTACTACCTCTGAATGTGACGGTATTTGGTGATAAGGCCTTTAAAGAGGTGATTAAGGTAAAATGGGATCATATGGGTGGGCCCTAATCCTTCATGACCAGTGTCCTTATAAGAAGAGGACATAGACGATATACTGAGAGATGACCATGTGAGGACATAGTGAGAAGGTCAGTAACAGTGGCCTCAAAGAACTAAACCTGATGACACCTTGATTTTGGACTTTTATCCTCCAGAATTGTGAGAAAATAAATGTTTGTTGCATTATTTACCCAGTCTCTGATATTTTATTATGGCAGCCCCAGATAACAAATACAGTGGCACGTAGAAGTTTTTATTTTATTTATTTGTTGTTTGACTAAACATCAGTTTCCCCACTGGCTCAGGGGAATTAAATCTATCTTCCTCACTGTTGCATTTCAGCATACGGCACGGTGCTGACCGTAATATTTGCTCAATCAATATGTGTTGCATGTTGACAAAAAGCACTATGTATGTACCTCTCCTATTGTCATTGAGAATTTCTGGTTGACACTGAGCTTTAAATGGCCACTTCTTCCTTCCTTCTCAGGCACGTGAAGATTGCATTCTGCCTGAGAAATGTTGGGGTAATTACTTCACTTGGTTATGCTGCCTGAATTTCCTGAAACTCAAAGAAAAGCACTCACTTCACACTTTTCCTTGGAGAAGAAACATCTGGATAAATCTCCATTAGGGTGGGTTATTCATTCCTTCTCCAGTTTTTGCACAGCACATTCTAAATTTTCCGATTCATCAAATTCTCTGATTCATCTACCTTTCTGATAAATCTCAATGAAAGTGCTGTCTCCTCACTTCTGCAAGCTCCATCCCCAGTTAGAGCTGCTGTCTGCTCTACTTGTTCCATTCCCCAGGAGGCCACGGGCCACATAAGTGTCTCCAGCTGTCACATTGCTTTCAGCTTGGGGTTTTGCTTACAGTTTGCACGAAGAATGAAACATTTCTTTTTCCCTGGAGAATATCACATTTCCCCCTTTTTCCTTGTGCATATCTTGAAATGGTTAATATTTTGGGTCCTTAAATGTGGCACTTATTAGGAGTGTGAATTTAGTAAGTGTATGTAATCTCTTTAAGCTTATGTTTCCTTCTCTTCAAAAGGAGGTAATAATTTTATGAATTAAAAGAGATGTTGCACCTAGCAAACTCTTAATGCATTTAACAAATGGTGATGATGATTATGACATTTTTGTCATGGAACATTTCAAATGTCTCCATACTATATAGAGTATAATAAAGCCCCAGGTACCTATCACTCAGATGTTTAGTCTTGGTCTACATACACCTTCATGTGATGATGTATTTACAGTAGAAAGAGGACTGTTTTCAGTCTTCTTTAGAAACCCTTTTATCCTACAATGAATCTGCAAGAACCTTTTGCTATGGTTCTCCAATAACATTTGGATTTGAGATTTCTGTGTCTTATTTACTTTACTCTTGCACTTGAAATATAAAGACAATAAAACATTCATGGAGGTAAATTGGAGGAAAGAGGTTGGAATTTAATTTAGTAAGAACTTGACAGCTATTTAAAGACTATTGTAGTTTTATTATTTTTAAAGCCTTATAGTAACTCAAATTAAACTGTCGAGAAGCCAGTGTCTTATGGGATCCAGTTTGATGACTATTAGAAAAATATTCAAAGAAATACTTTGTTTGTAAGTATATGCTTGTAAAAAGCTTATTTTTCTTAAATGAAGAGGTTAAATATTTTCCTTGGAATTTATATTGTAAGGAAATGTTGCCATCTCAAGTTGTCAGAAGTATAGAGGTGATAAAATAGTCTCTCATTCACCTAACAGTTATACAAACAGTTATAATAATTGCTATCATCTATGGAGTATCTACCATGTGTTGGGGCTTGATATAATCTTATTTCCTTTAAATATTCCCAACAGTTCCCTCAAGGAATTAACCTGATTTTAGAAATGGGGTAAATCAAACTCAGAGAGATTAAGTAATTTGCCCAAGTTTATAGAGCTAAGAGGAAGAAGTGGAATTTGAATGAGTTCTCACTAACTTCAAAGCCCATGTTCTTTCCTCTATGTTCTGCTTCAACCCAATAGTACAGGCAAACTCACATGTAGCTCTCATCAAATGCAGTTAGAGGTCTGGGAGAGGTAAGTGTGAAGCATTATGGGACCCTAGGGAAAGGCAGAGCAACATACTACTAACAGAGCCAGAGGGAAGGCTGATGAACCTGGAAGGATGATTTTAAAAAAACAGTCTTTTCAGTGAAAAGTGGGTGTTTTTGTGAGTCCAGAGGTGCTTTAGAAACGAAACGTGTAGAGTGGATAGGGTAGCAGTCTGGGCATCGTGAGCTAACATGTCTTCAAGCTCTGTCCCACATTCATGTATCAAGTGCTTTAATTTTATCAAGTCTATAAACTTCAGATACCTTATGTGTAAAATCAAAGTAACAACAGTTCCTACCTCATAGGCATTCCAAAGATTAAGTTAAAGGAGAAGATGTATCTAAAGCATTTAGCATGCCGCCTGGTACATTTTGCTTATTGCTTCTCACTTAAAAACATTTTTAGCTTTTTAAAAAGTCGATTGTTGACCAAATGATTTCTTTAAGGAGTAGTCACTATTTTAAAACAGATCTGTGCTTCTGTCTGTTTCATTCCATCTCCTTTAAAATGCCTTGTTTTCCTATGCAAACTTTTTTTTTTGGTGGGGGCGGGGGTGGGGTAGTGAGAGTCTCAATGAGCATCTTATCTCTCTTTATTCTAGAACTTATTCTAGAACCCTCTCACCCCAAACCATTCTTGGCATGCTTTTGTGGTTCAGCCTTGGCCCCGGTCGGACATGCTGTTTGGCATTCCTCCTCTGTGGTTGTGCACTCCTGTGTCCATCACAGTCTCCCTGTTATTAAAGGTGGGAGTCAGACAACCTCAAGGCCATACCAGGAGGGAGGAGCAGCTTCAAGCTTTCTCTGAGGACTTGCCTAATGTGTTATTCCCTTTCTTGCCTATTTTTTTTCAACCTCTCTCTATTCTTCTCCATAGCTCATCAACATAATCCATTTGTTTTAAAACATTGTCCCTTGACCCCTAATGAAATCTCATTGTAACACCAGATATGAAAAACACAGAGAATTTGTGTTTTGATAGAAGAAGATGGTGGATGGTCCCAAGCCTTGCCCATCTTGGGATCCCCAACTCTGTTTCTTCTGGAACTGCTAGGGGTCAGAGTAGTGGTTCTCAAAACGTGGTCTGTAAACAATAGTTCCCACCTCATAGGTATGACAGCATCAGCATCATCTGGGAAGTGGTTAGGGAAGCAAAATCTCCTCTCTAACCCAGAGTCTACTGAATCAGGATCTCTGGGGATGGGGACTAGCGGCCTGGGTGTTAATAAGCCCTCAGAGAAGCCTCAGGCATGCGAGAGTTTGTGAAGCACTGCACGAGTTCAGTTCGTTCTAGGCATAGTTAGGACATCAGAGCGCGGAGGAAGGGCCCTGGCTCCTCAGGAGGGGCTACTTTTCATTAGGGTTACTATGCAACCGGTGTGCCACCTGGTGCTATTAAACCACAGGGCTAGATTGGGCTAATTGGCTGGCAGTGGAAACATTGGCCAAATAGAGCCGCAGGGGCAGGGGCAGGTGCAGGCACAGCGCTGCAGGGGCCGGGCTGCACACTCAGCACCGACACGTGGGAGCGGAGTGGAAGCAGGAGTAGACGGTCCTGTGCTCAGAGCCGGGGCCACCGCCTCCAGAGGTGACTTCGGCGACTCGGAGCCTCAGCAGGTGAAGAACGCGCTTGTATGCTGAAAGGGAAGCCAGCGTCCCTGTATCTAATTTTCCTGGTAGCCTTTCTGACTGGCCGTGAACTTCTTTGTGTAATAGTTTGAGATAAATGTCATCACCGGTGGGGCCTCCTTAGATGTCAGTATAGAGTCAAAAGTGACGAGCATTGAGTTTGAGTTTCAAGAGCTCCCTGGGGATGAGAAATTTCAGGAGACCGCGATGGGCGTGGCAAAGGGTGTACGCTCCTTGCCTGGGAGGAAAGATGGGCCTGGGCTCATGTTTATACCCACAGTGGCTTCCTCACTCCAGTGGATCTGCACTCTTGGAAGGTAGAGCTCTGCTGTAGCAGTGGGTCCAAGGAGGAAAGAAAGAAAGACATCCAGTTGCTACGAGACTCAGTAAAGCCATAGAAGGACTAAAAGCACCTGCTGCAGCAGTCTGAGCCCAGCAAGCTAACTTTCGTGGGGGAAGTTGCAGACAGCAAATTCATAGCCAACATACATCCGTTAGGGCAGTGGTTCGCAACCTTGGCTGCACGTTAGAATCACCTGGGAATCTTTTTAAGATCCTGATTTCTGGGCCTCATCCTCCAGAAATTCTGTTTCTTTGTTACTAATGTTGTGTCCCCATCCCATAACAAAGAAACAGAATTTCCGGAGGAGGAGGCCCAGAAATCAGGATTTTAAAAAGATTCCCAGGTGATTCTAATGTGAAGCCAAGGTTGAGAACCACTGCGTTATGGTGTCTTTTGTTTGGGACCCTGGATCTGGGTATGCACCATGGTCTGACTGATGACCGTATGGAGCTAGCTGAAGCTTTCCTGGAGACCCTTTACCAGGTGTATTATCAGTTTACAATGGGGCTGAGCCCAGAAACTGTGTTCTTCAACATGACCCCCCAGTGCTAGCCATAAGGACCCGGAGATCCGGCCTGAAGTTAACTTCCATCTGCTGTGGACTGTTCTCGCTCTATTGGTTCTGTGGGGACAAGAAATGCCAGAATCAGAGATGGGAGGGAGATGCTGCAAGTGGTTCAAGTACACCAGCATCAATTCAGGTGTCTCTTCTTCAGTCCATAACATTCAGAATCCAATCCCAAGAGACAAGATGGAAAGTTCTTTTTTTTTTTTTCTGAGAGAAACTCTAAGTACACATGTCTTCTCTTTTCTGATGACACGGACTTCCTCAATCTTGACAAATATGTGTTTAACACAGAGGGTCATCCCCTGCCCATCTGGACTTCAGCTTAAAAGGCTCAGAACAACACTACATGAGACTTTTCGGACTGAGCATTGCGAAGAGTAGAATTTTTATTTTTGAGGATCATAGATTGGCAAGGCAATTGCTGATGAATAAAATTAGCCATCCTCTGACTTTTAGCCATGGGATGTGCAGGCCAGGTGGCTCTTGTGAGTCAGATGATTTTCAACTTTGGACTGAAGATGGCGCGTCCAACGGGACAGCTGGGATCCAGAACACCTTGGAAGGCCAGACACGAGCGGGTTTTTCAGGGTAGGTGCTCCTTGGTTTTGAATTTATCTTCGTGCATTTCTTTATCAGCGGTTCTCAACCTGTGGGTCGTGACCCCTTTGGCGGTCGAACGACCCTTTCACAGGGGTCGCCTAAGACCATCCTGCATATCAGATATTTACATTACCATTTCTAACAGTAGCAACATTACAGTTATGATGTAGCAACGAAAATAATTTTATGGTTGGGTCACAACATGAGGAACTGTATTTAAAGGGCCAGAAGGTTGAGAACCACTGCTTTGGATGGTAATTCAGGTTGGCCTTGGGGTTTGTTTCTGTGTCTGTGCTTTCTAAATCAGTGTCCCTGTGAGGAAGAAAAAAAGCCAGCAAATTATTGATTTACAGGGAAAACAAACAAAGAAAAATCTACCAATAACAAAATCCTGCCAAATCGCCTGATTTGTGTTTTCAGCTAGCTCCTTTGGGGGGAAGCTGCACTGATTTTAGGAGAATGGAGAGGCTTACGTGAGTACAGAGCTGTGGGACTCTGGCAATGGAGGCTAACAGGGAAGGCAGAGACAGACTAAATATGCCCTGTGAAGGACATGGCTCTTGCTGAACTTGGTCAGCTTGTTATTGAAAAAGATATTAAGGGGAAAAATAATTGCATGCAATTCCGGTGACACTTGCCAGTGTCATTGTTACCATTAATTGAGTCACCATACTGTGCCCAATAAAGTTTTAACAGAGCGAAGCATGGCAAATTTGTAGACCCAGCAGGTTGTTTATTGGGGCTGCACAGCCTGGCTTCTGCGATGAGCATGGAATGATGGACTATCAGCTTTACATTTACCCTCCAGCTGGGCTCTCTCAGCTGTTTGGAAGAGCCAAGCCAGGTGACTGACTATAGACAATAAGTAAAAGGATCAACCTAAAATCCCATGCAGATGAATAGTGAAAAAATGTTTAATAATGATTTTTTTTTTTTTTTTTTTGGTTACAGAGGTACTGTTTAGAACAGTAGAGAGGCACTGTAGGATAATCAATAAGGGCTCAGATTCTGGAGTTGGTAAGACCTGGTGTGGTAGTCTGAATTACTGTTTTGAAAATATTCTCTCCCCATTGCCCTATAGGGTGGCATACTTGCCTTCTATACTGATGTTGAGTTTAGCCATGTGACCTGCTTTGAGATGTTAGCAGATGTGATGGGAACAGAGGCTTGAAATGTGCAAACAAGCGGTTTGATTCTTTGTCCCATTGTGCTTTGGTTGTCAATCACAGGAAGGACAAGGCCCTGGTAACAGCTCTCCTTTCAGCCTGCGATCCAGAAATACAGTGGGGCCTTGACTTACGAGTTTAATTTGTTCTCAGACCGAGCTCATTAAGGAGCTCGTTAACTCAAATTACTCTATCAACTCAATGCAAAAAAAATCCGTCTAGAGACAGCTGGTATCTCAAAAAACTCGTTAGTCGGGACACTCATAAGTCAAGGCCCCACTGCTAGTAAATGGAGCATACCTCCAGTTTGCAGCTGAAGCAAAGCCACCCAGATGAGGGGAGTTTATCAGATAATTCAGATGTTGACCTGCAGGTGTTGACCTGCAGATTCTCAAGCATGACATAAATACTGTTTTCACTGAGTATGGGACTAGTTTGTTACGTAGCTGGGATAGACATTGGGGAACAAATATTCCTTCTGCTATGGTCTAGTTATATAATTCTGGCAACATATCCCTCTCTTTAGGCCTTAATTGCGTTATCGGCAAAATGGGCAGGATAATAACTACCACACAGATAAGCACTAAATGAAATAATACATATAAGTGGGTTTCATTATACCTTGTCTTTAATAAACAGTAGCTATAGTTTAGAGCTCTAAGCATAATAATAATGGTAGATACAATATATTGAGCACTTATTATTCTGTGCTTGGAGCCAATGAAGATGTTTTGCCTGTTTGATTGATTGATATATTGATTGATATTCCTTACAACTTCAATTTATAGTTATGGGCCACTGGAAGGTGTTGGTCTTATTTTGAGTGGAATAGAAAGCCATTGGAGGGTTTGGAACAGAGAAGTGAGTTGATGTAATTTATGTTTGTTTGTTTTTTTAAAAAATATGGAACGCTTCACGAATTTGCGTGTCATCCTTGCGCAGGGGCCTTGCTAATCTTCTCTGTATCATTCCAATTTTAGTATATGTGCTGCCGAAGCGAGCACTGTAATTTATGTTTTTAAAGGGCCTTTTTGGTTGCTGTCTTGAGAATGGATGCTGAAGAGCTAAGGGCAGAACCAGGGAGATAAACTGAAGACAGTTATGATAATCCAGGTGAGAGATGAAGGGGCTTTGTCTGGGGATATTGTGGTGGTGATAGTGGTAGGAAGTGGTTTGATTCTCTATATATTTTAAATGCAATGCTAGCAGAATTTGCTGACTGGTTATATTTATCATTAAGGGAGAAGTGATAAAGATGTCTTAAGCTTTTGGAATGAGCACCTTGAAGAATGGGGTTAGCATTTGTTAAATAGGGAAGACTATGGAAGGCATGTGCTTGTTGGAGGAAGACAAGAAGCTTAGTTTTAGACATGTTTAGCCTATAGACATCAGCAGGTAGATGGCAATCGGGGAATGGAAGAGTCTAGGCTCAAGTTCAGTGGGGAAGTCTGAGCTAGATATAAAAATTTTGGAGGCATCTAAAACTGATAACTTATGAAAACCTAAGCTCTTTTGTGCATATATGCATAGCCCATGGACACAAACAATAGTGTGGTGAAGGCCTGGGGTGAGGTGGGGGCAGGGTGGATGGCGGGGGTGGGGGGCGGGGATGGAAGAGGGGAAATAGGGGACATCTGTAATACTGCCAACAATAAAAAATAAATTAAAATAATAAAAAATAAAAATAAACTTAAGACCCCCCCCCATGAAATTTGGTGACATCATCCAAAGAATGAGTATATGTATAGAAGATATATGAGGCTTGGAGCACTGCAAATTAGAGAGGTAAGGTAGATGAGGAAGTCAGCACAGGTGTAGCTTTTTATCTGCATTGTATACCTATTTTAAAAAAACAGTTATTCATATATATGCAAGATGAATATATTTAGTTTACAAATTCTTTTTTTTAAAAAACATATTTTATTGATTTTTTACAGAGAGGAAGGAAGAGAGAGAGAAAGTCAGAAACATCGATGAGAGAGAAACATTGATCAGCTGCCTCCTGCACATCTCCCACTGGGGATGTGCCCGCAACCCAAGTACATGCCCTTGACCGGAATCGAACCCGGGACCCCTCAGTCCGCAGGCTGACGCTCTATCCACTGAGCCAAACGGGTTTCAGCCAGTTTACAAATTCTTTGTGCATCTATGGATTAGTAAAACTTTTATAGTAACTATAGGCACATAGTAGACACTAAATAAATATAGTTAAATGAAGAGCAAATAAAAGAACTTATGAGTCACTTTATCATCTTTCCCACACTAAGACCCACTAAGTTGGTCTGCATATGATTTTGGGGGTGTTTATTGCCCGTTTGTGCACTGGAGTGCACCCCAAACTTCGTGAGGATGATACTGTCCCCAGCATGTGCAATTCCTTATCCCACCCCTCTGTGGACATGGGTAATCTGTTCAGGTAGATCTGTGCATCAAGGGCCTACTTAGAACTAGTTATATTACCACTTTGGGCAAATGCTGAGACAAATCATTCAAGCCATAAATAGAGAAGGAAGATTTTGCAGGGGGTGCTTTTGCTGAGAGCCCTGTAGCCTGCCCAAGGCAAGGCAAATAGGCAAAAGATCAGATTCACTCCTGACCTCTGAGAAATGGCTTTCAATCTGTCAGTCCAGTAGGAGAGGCAACAACTCTGAATACCTCCCCAGTGCCTTTCCATCGGGAATGCACAATTGCCCATGCTGATTGCCTTTCTTCTGAGTAATGTCCTCTTGGTGCTGAAATTCATTTTGGATTCCAGATGCCTCATCTTATAGATTTCAATTTAGAAGCCAAAGGAAAATACAATAGGTTTTTATTACACAGAGTTTAAAATATCACCGAACAGTCTGCTTCCTGCTGTCTGCCTGGCTCTGCTCTGACTTTCTTTGGAAAGCAGGACTTTCATTTCTCTGTGGGTGCTAGAAGCTCCCACCTGCAATCCTTGGTGAGTCATTAGAGGGGAGTCATTCTCTTTTCTCACCCCACCTTTCTGACTCTTCTCATAGAAGGAACATATGTCAGCACGTCTGCTCCCTCTAAATCTGTTTTCCCTTTCCTACTTCTTCCTTGACTCTGGGAGGACTAATGACTAGGGAAATTGTTCCAAGTTACTGGTGGGTCCCCAGGAGTTTACTAGAACCAGATGCCGTCCTTTTGCTCAAGAGGGTGGACTTGTTTTCCTTCCTGGTTTACATTTGGTCAATGACTGAAGGGCATCTGCTTCTAGCGAGGCCTCCACTTTCTCTGTTCTAGGCTTTCTGTCTATAATTGGGTGGACAAGTTCAGAGCAGAGGTGGAAGCGAGGAAGCCCAGCCATGATTTCCAGCCTGGGTATGCCAGTACTGAAGTGGACAGCAATTTGATGCTGGTTTTGCTCCTTGTGCTGGCCTCAGTTGTTTAGAATTTGGAAAGGGAGGTGATTTGCTCCTCTGGAGTCTCGAATAATGGGCAGTAAGCGTCAGAGCCTTATTTCTCAGCTGCAGTGAATACAACCTGGAGTGGGATATTGTTGGGGCAGGCAGGGAGATCGACAGCATAGCCAATAAGCCATGATATTTGTAGGATGGCTTTAAAAATGATTTCCTCTCTGGAAATTTGAAATAGGATTGGGGGAGAATTACCCAGTAGTATTGGTAGCTTTTTGGATGATGATCCTACAGGTAGAGCAATTAGCTGTGCTTAGCAGTAGCCAGCTTGATCATGTATTTTCAGTTAGCTCTTCCCCTTCCTTGTTTCACTTACCTTGTTCCTCACCCTGTTGCATGTGTTTGAATTCTCAAATACAGTGGGATCACCTAAGCCCTTTCTTCAGGCTCTGCTTTCCACACTAAGACTGGTTTCAGAAGAGCGTGAACTTCTCATTACTCCCCTTTTTATTTTAAAATTTAAGAATTTTTATAGATTTTTTTTTTTTAGAATGAGGAAGGGAGAGAGAGAGAGAGAGAGAGAGAGAGAGAGAGAGAGAGAGAGAGAGAGAGAGAGAACATTGATGTGAGAGCGGAACACTGATAGGCTGCCTCCTGCAGTCCCCCACTGGGGATTGAGCTCGCAATCTGGGCATGTGCCCTGACTAGGAATCAAACTGGCAACCCTCCATTTTACAGGATAAAACCTAACCGACTGAGTCACACCTGCCAGGACTTCTTACCTCTCTTCATGGTGTGGGCTGCCAGCACTTGTAGTTACCAGAAACAGTTATTAAACATGGCCGTATTAACTTAAAGGGAGATGGGATTTAATAGGTTGACCAAATGATATCACATGATTTGTGCAGCAGAATTCAGGTGGTTTTCCATGTGGCTGGGTTTGCCATTCTGTGTTATTGGTGCAAGGCTGCTCGCCTTTCTGGAGCATCCTCCCTGACTGTGGCTGGAGAAGGAATCAGAGGTCAGGATCTGCTGGTTGGTCAACATGGGATGGCCCCTGGGCAACCCAAAAGTTTTATTTTCATTCTTTTTCTTGTTTTTCTTTTTTAAATATATATTTTATTGATTTTTTTACAGAGAGGAAGGGAGAGGGATAGAGAGTTAGAAACATCAATGAGACAGAAACATCGATCAGCTGCTTCCTACACACCCCCTACTGGGGATGTACCCACAACCAAGGCACATGCCCTTGACCAGAATCAAACCTGGGACCCTTCAGTCTGCAGGCCAACGCTCTATCCACTGTGTCAAACCGGTCAGGGCGTCTTTATTGTTTTTCTTAATATTTCTGCATAATTGAGAGTTGGATGGTGGAAGTGCTGTCGTAGCCTCTTTATTGCCAGTTAGTAAAATCCTCTCTGGGTGACTTCAGTCAGCATAAAAATTATTTAAAAAAAAATTCTTGGCATTGGAAGTCACAGAAATGTAGCACAAAGCTGGAATTGGTGAGAAAAGTGGGGCAAAATAATGTGTGATTTGTGTCAGAGACTGACTGGTTGTTTCTTCTCCTGAGCACAGGTAGAATACATTCCCACCTCCTTGACTTAAGTGGTGCCGTTTGAGTTCTGACCAATGGAATGTGGGCAGGTTGTAGGTGATGTTAGGCTTGGCCCACTGTCTAGGAGTGATTCTCCATTCTTTGTCCCCAATCAACAGCTGAATGGGGAGTATTCCAAGGACTTGGAGGACTGGGGAGCCCCAATATAAAAGGAGCTTGAGTCATCCCACATGACCCACTTACCATGGCTTATCCACACTAGACAGTGGTATGAGAAATTGCCTATGTAACATTCTGGAGTTGTTTGTTATAGCATTTATCCTCCTCTGACTGATATTTAAGTGTTTTAGGGTGGTTATCATAAGCAAAATATTTTCCTACTGATTGGTCTCAAGATAACCACACATGGGAATGTCATCTGTGCAACGTAGGTGCTGGCAGACAAGATTACATTTAATGGGCCTTTTTATTTCCTACAATAACCCCCTCTTATCCCTGATGGGTAAGGTTGTTGTTGAAAGCAGTTTCCTTGGGCAAAAGGAAATGCTTCATGATTATAGCAAAGGGCAAGTGGGTATCTTTGTGTATGTATGTGTGTTTGTATGTGTGTGTGCGTGCACATGCACAAGGAAACAAGCCTCTCCAACCATTATAAAACCTTAAACTCAACTTTCTCTTCCTCCTTTTCCCCCTTTCTCTTTCCCCTACTCTCCTTTTCCTTTCTTCCTCTGTTCCTTTACTTTTACCTTCCTTCTTTTCCTCCCCCCACTTCTTTCTTGAACATTTTTTGATGCTTAATCTACCCTGGGCAGTAGTCTATTGGCTTAGATTCTAGGCGTTTTTGTACCAGGAGCCCTCTGTGTGTTTTTTTTTTTAAAATATATTTTTTATTGATTAAGATATTACATATGTGTCCTTGTCCCCACGTTACCCTCTACCCCCCCCCCCATGCCCTCACCCCCCCGCCGTCCGAGTCCACCGGTCAGGCCTACATGCCTGCACGTAAGTCCTTTGGTTGATCTTTCCCCCACACCCCCACCCTCCCCCACCCTCCCTCCAAGGCCCGACAGTCCAATCAATGCCTCTCTGTCTCTGGATCAGTCCTTGTTCATCAGTTTATGCTGTTCATTATACTCCAAAAATGAGTGAGATCATGTGGTATTTATCTGCTCTCCAGTTCCATCCATGCTGTGGCAAATGGCAAGAGTTCCTTTTTCTTCTTCCTCTTCTTAAAGAATACCTTTCAGCATTTCACATAATGCTGGTTTGGTGGTGATGAACTCCTTTAGCTTTTTCTTATCCGTGAAGCTCTTTATCTGACCTTCTATTCTGAATGATAGCTTTGCTGGATAAAGTAATCTTGGTTGCAGGTTCTTGCTATTCATCACTTTGAATATTTCTTGCCACTCTCTTCTGGCCTGCATGGTTTCTGTTGAGAAATCAGCTGACAGTCGTATGGGTACTCCCTTGTAGGTAACTGACTGTCTTTCTCTTGCTGCTTTTAAGATTCTCTCTTTGTCTTTTGCTCTTGGCATTTTAATTATGATGTGTCTTGGTGTGGTCCTCTTTGGATTCCTTTTGTTTGGGGTTCTCTGCGCTTCCTGGACGTGTAAGTCTATTTCTTTGACCAGGTAGGGGAAGTTTTCTGTCATTATTTCTTCAAAAAGGTTTTCAATATCTTGCCCTCTCTCTCCTTCTGGTACCCCTATAATTCTGATGTTGGTACGCTTGAAGTTGTCCCAGAGGTTCCTTACACTATCTTCATATTTTTTGAATCTCTTTTCTTTTTTCTTTTTCGGTTGGGTATTTTTTGTTTCTTTGTATTTCAAATCTTTGACTTGATTCTTGGGATCCTCTTGTCTGCTGTTGGATCTCTGTAAATTATTCTTTATTTCAGTCAGTGTATGCTTAATTTCTAGTTGGTCCTTTTTCATGTCCTCCATGGTCTCACTATACTTATTGAGGGACTCACTAAATTTATCGGCGGTTTCCATAAAATTCTTGACAAACCTTATAAACGTGGCCTTGAATTCTATATCCAGTCGTTTGCTTTCCTCCATTTCTGCCATTTGTGACCTGTTTCTTTGTCTCTGCATTTTGGCTGCTTCCCAGTGTTGATAGAGTGGCTTTGTGTGCTAGGTGTCCTGTAGGGCCCAGTGTCTCAGCCTCCCCAGTTACCTGAGGTGGACACTCTTGGTGCACCCCCTTGTGGGCTTTGTGCACAGTCTTGTTGTAGTTATGCCTTGGTTGTTGTAGGATCACTGGGAGGAATTGACCTCCAGGCCAATTGGCAGTGAGAATCAGCTGTGTCTGCAGTGGGAGAACTGTGCTGAAGACACCCTTCTGGGGCAAGACTTGCTTCAGTGGGGTTTTGGTGCTCACTGAGTCTGCACCCTGAGTGTGTCCCTTATGGATCTGAGGAGTTGTGATCTGGATGGTCCCCCTCTGACCACTGGGTACAGTGGCTCTTGGATCTAAGGAGGTGCTAATTTAGCCTCTGCCTGAGGTTACACAGCAGGAGCTACGAAGAGAACTGCAGATTCCCCTTCCTTTTTTGGAGTTTGGAGGTGCCCTGATGAGGCTCAGCTGTGAAGCAATGCAAGCCACTGTGGGGCCTTGGGCCTTCTCTTGGAAGTTCTGGGTCTGTCTGGCCCGGCTGCAGTTAGGTAATTATCAGGTTGCAAATGGCCAGGGCATTCATATGCAAAAGCCTCTGCCGCAGCCTGGGCGGGGCGGGGGTCTCAAGGAATCAAAGGGCGGAGCAAGCAGCTATGGCGGATCCTTAGCCCTGCCCTAAGGAGTCGCGCGTCTCAGTGTCCCGGTAACGGCTGCAAGCACCTCTGAGGGAAAGCCGCCCTCAAGTTTGCCCGCTGCCAGACAGTCCAGTTTCTCCCCGTATGAGTCCTGGGCCCCCAGAGACTTCCCGGAACCGGAGTTCAGAGCCGTCAGGAGCTTGTGACTCCCTCCGGATTCAAAAAGACAGCCGCATCCTCAGGTGCCAGCACCTTTCCGCGCGCGCGAGCCCCCGTACCTCTGCACTTTACTTCCGCAGCTCCTCTGGCTCTCAGCGTGCTTTTCTTTCCTTCTAGTTGTAGAATTTACACTCAGCCAGCCTTCCTGTAGTTCTGGATGATGTCCGTTTTGTGTTCCTAGAAGATTTTTCAATTGTTGTGGGAGGCAGCAATTTCCCGGTGTTTATCTATGCTGCCATCTTAGTTTCTCTGCCCTTTGTGTTCCTACCAGTAATTATAATCCATTGGAGTCCAGAGATAAATAAGAGGCCTATTGCCAGATAGAATCTTAGGAGAGCTTATTGGTACAATTTCCTAATCCAAGCTTGACTCAGAGACCAAGGCTTTCACAAGATTACATAAGCTTTTAAATGACAATAACTTCTCACTTTTTCATCACAACACCATACCCATGAGCATCCATATGTCAAGATGTGGGCGTAGGGAACATTATTCCTATTTTGTGAGAACAGCATCATCTCTGTTTTTCATATCGGACTCCCACAGCTTTCTCACTCCCTGGAGCCCACTGTGTCATAGTGAGTTCAATTATCTATATTTTGGAGAGAGAAAACAATTTTTATAAGGGATGCTGAATACTGTATCTGTATGCAGTGTACAGATATTAAAAAAAATAAACACTTAGAGCAGGGGAGTGGCATGGCCTGATGCCTTCATTTTACAAATGAGGGTGGGGACTCTCAGATAAAATGAAGAGAGGTCTCACGGGTGACATAGTGAACAAGTTGCTATTCGGGCTCTAGGACTCTGATCCTTTGAACAAGATAGTAGTTTCCTTATGTTGCCCCTTTATAAACCTTTCCTTATTTGTAAAACAAAGATATAAGACCCAGTCATTTCATTTCCATGCTCAACAATCTTTTTTACTTTTCCAATATGTATAGAGCACATACACAGACCCTGAATTACTGCATGGAGCCGAGCTTCCCTCTGCTAACTAGGCACAACCATTCTGAAGGCATGCTTGACCAAGGGAAAAACTTCTTTTATGTTCAGTTTCTGAGATTTCAGGGTTGGCATGATAGGAACCCTGCCACCAGCTGTTACCTTTAATAATAAGCTGGGCAGGCAGGATTCTTTCTGACTGACCCTAGTGATTGATTCCAGGGGTGGTCACATGTTTTAAGCATGACCCATCAGAACATTCCATGAATCTTGATATGATGTCTTGATTTTACAAATGAGGACGGGGACTATTGGATCAAATGAGAGATTTGCTACTTTAATTTGAGAGGGTTTATGTTACAAAGCTAATCTAAGTTGGAATTGCTGTGGTAATTCTCTCCTTAATAAAACAGTGGAGCCAACTCAGAGGAGAGCAGAGCTGAGTGATGGCGAATGTGGGTCATGACGCCATTTGAGCACCTGGAATTGTCTGTGACTAAAATCCTAGGCTTTGCAGCTATGTGAGTTAATTTTTTTCTGTTTACACTAGTTTGAGTTGAGTTTCTGTCACTTGCACCTCTAAGAAGCCTGGCTACTATAACGAGGAGCTAAAGTGAGAGTCGTATGTAATCGTAGGACTTTATGAAGTCTCAGAGTTCTTTGAGTCTTACTATATAAGAGTTTTTATTTCATTAGCTGCAATGCAAAAAAGTGAGTAAATTCTTATGGGGGATTCTTGATTTGGTGACCTCTGGGTTGATTTCATGAGTACCTTACAATTTCTAAACCCTTCAGCGGCCTGCTTCAATCATAACTTGATTTTGTGTCTTGATAGTTTGAGAGAACAAAACATTTTTATATTTCCTTAAAATGACCTGAGCCATGTTACCACTCTTGCAATTTTCCTCTAAGCGTGTTCATCTCTTTTTTGTCAAGTCCTTGAAACAGCAATAAATTAAACTAAACATCAATAAACACATTCTCTCTCAACTTACATGTCTAGTTGCCAGAAATCATTTCTCTTTGATCTGTTGACAGGCAGAAGGCATGATTCCAGTATGGAATACACTGCAAAGTCATTGATTTTTCTGTGATAATAGTAATAGAAACGTATTAAACTATCCACTTGTACTGGAACCTACACATTCTTGTGAATGTCCATGCTAATTAAAGTCAAAACCCCTTAGCTTGTTTCAAGTTTAAAATTCTCCATAATCTGACCTGCACCTTTTTTAAATCTTATTTCAATCTTTGTGCTTTAGATTAAATACTGTGTTTCCAGAATATACTGCTTACATTCCCATTATTTTGCTTTTATTTATGATGTTTCTCCTGCCATCAGTGTCCCTTTTCTTGTCTTCCTCCATATGCCCATAATTTCTATCCTTCCAGATCCAGCTGGAATGCCACATTCTTCACAAGGCCTTTCTTTCTTTTTAAAATATGTTCTTATTGATTTTAAAGAGAGGAAGGGAGAAGGGGAGAGAAATAGAAACATCAATGATGAGAGAGACTGAGGATCAAACTCACGATCCAGGCATGTGTCTTGACAGGGAAGCAAATGTGACCTGGTTTATGGGTCGACGCTCAACCACTGAGCCACACTGGCCAGTCCACATGGCTTTTTTTGATAACCTCTGTTGAAATGACTCCTTCCCCGCTTGGAACTTCGAAGCAATTTGTATATGCTCCTCTTTTATCAACCATGTTACTCACCAAAGCGCTCACACAACTTTTACCTCCACAACCCCCACAGCTGTCCCAATCTAATACTCTCTCATGCAATGACAATTGTCACCACTCTCCCTCCCTGTAAACAAAGCTGTGAGCTACCAGAACTAGAATTCAACTCTAAGCTATCTGAGTCCAAGGTTAGAAATTTTAATTATTGTGTGTTATTGTTTTATTCCCTATGGTATATTAATTTGATATTGATGATTGTCTTATTTTCAAAACTGGATTATACACTCCCAAAAAGCAATGTCTTCATTTAATTCATCTTTATAACCTTGTAAATACTTTGTGGAGAACCCGGCTAATGGTAGATGCTTAATAAATATTTGGATGAGTGAATGTAAATGTACATTTCAGCAATGATATATTTTGCAGAAAATGAAAATTATTTATTATTGGATTTATAATATTGGGATCACTAATTATATATGTGATGTGGATATATCCCTATGCAATAAGAGGCTAATATGCAAATTGTCCCCTCAACCAAGAGTTAAACTGGGAGTTCAATTGGGAGTTCAACCGGGAGTTCAACCAGGGGACAAGGCCAGCCGGCCAACTGCCTGTGTCCCCTCCCTCTGGCCTCTGGCGTGATCCGCCCTGATTGGGGTGGGCCGGTGGACTTTGCCCTTGCATGAATTCATCACTGGACCTCTAGTAATTAAATAATCTTTAACTGGAGGTTTTAGAAGAAAACTCAGAAGTATAGAGGGTATAAGAGAAAAGATGGCGTAACAATAATATGATGGCATCAGGAAGTTGGGTGTATTTTCATTGGGTGAGACTAAGTTCTTTTTTATTTTAGACATAGCAAACTGACTGTGGGAGGGTATTATATAAGCTAAAGACGTAAAGACAAATGAAATGTCTCATGAGGTCAACTTAGTATGTCACCTAGCCCAGAATTTTGTTCAAGTGTGGATGTCAAGGCATGGCCAGTAAGGCTAGACTATTTGCTTCCCATTATGGATAACATGCAACTGACTGGAAACATTTTAAGTGCAAGGGCTGGGTTCTATAATTCTTGAGTTTCAGATAACTACGTAGTGTAGTTATATACAATTGGAGCTAACACTCATTAAAATCCCACCATGAGATAAGCCCTGTACTGGGACATGATTTCATGTAATTCTCTCAGCAACCCAGTGAGGCAAGTACTTTTACCCACACTGTGAAGATGAAGAAGTGGAGGCTCCATGGCAATTCTCCAAATTCCCACATGTAGTAAGTACATTGGATGAGGATGAGGGGCTCTGTGGGAAGAAACCCAGCCTCTCTGAAAATGCTAGGAGATCCCAGGCATCTGTGAGAAGGTGCTTCTGGTGTGAAGAACAGATTTCAAGTCAGAAAGACCTGGGTTAGAATCACTCACTACCTATATGACTGTTTTGAGAACACAGTCAAATACATATTACAGTACGTGGCACACAATAAACAATTCATTCTAGCAACAGTCATCATTGTAACTATTACTACTAACTGGAAGAGCTAGGATGAGATCTTGGGTCTGTTTTGTACTAAAGTCTACATATTTTTGTATTATACTATGTGGATTCCCACATATTTGTAAAAATGAATGAATTTTCTCTAATTTCTTTTAATCAATTATCATGATTTTATTTTCTGTGTGTTTATCGACAGCTGTAACCCTGGTAATAGTAGAGCCTGAGCTGAGCCCGAGGCTCAGTTTCATTTTCCTCACTACAGGGGTCTCCATTTAGTGTTGTGATGAGTGTATTTTATTGATTCCTGTAAAGGCTGCATTTTAGAAACTGGATCCTTGGCCATCAGTCAGGAACTCAAAAGAGGTCTCCTTACTCACCTTTTGCCTCCATAAATGCAAAGACTTGCCAGTTATCACTAAGACATCTTAGTGAGTGGGTTTCAAGGTCCCATTACATATCTTGCTACTGATTTTTACTTGTTGGTTTTTATTTTCTATAAGGAAATGTAAAAACCTGTGGTTATTTATCTGTGTGGGCAGTAAAACTTTGGCACTCGCCCATATAATCTTTTGGATTTTTTAAGACAAACACCAAGTGGATTTATAGGCTATAAAGACTCCTGTTTCGATTCTAACATAAAGCAAAGCTAAATTGATATTGGCTGGTCTAGCCCTAGATTTGGTAGCTTGGAGAATAATGTTCTTGAGTTATATTCTATATTTGAGTCTATCAAAAACATTCCTCAAATTTGGAGAAGATGGAGGACTTTAAAATCCGGTGTTTAATTCTTTTTAACTTACTGATGATTGAAATATTTGCTTGGTAGAGAGGGTAAGCAAGAGGCAATATGCTGTAATAACAAAAGGAAAGATTTTGGAGGAAGATTCTAACCCAGGCCCCGCCACTTAGGAGTTGGGCCACCTTGCCAGCTTGAGCTGACTGGTCAGTACCAGGATTCTACTTTAGCAAATCATAGTTTCTCATGTTGTTAATCAAATCAAGACTTTGTAAATAGGAGATGGTGTCACCTATAAGATCTGTCTTTTTGAGGAGCTATGCTGGATGGGAACCAATTAAAATGCCATAGAGCAAATGGAATGTTTATTTGGGATAAGTTTCCAACTTACTAAATAGTTCTACTAATGGGAAAAAATCACATTTAACAATTTTCACAATAGTTTAAAAACCATTGAGCACAACAAGACAAACATTTAGCTAGCTAGAGGAACAGCTTGAGCAGTGTGGTGGAAAAGGAAACTATTTAAAAATATAACCATTTAAAAATTTATTTTGTCTCTCCTCTTTTCTCGTCAAGTAATTAAAGTTTTTGACTTGTTTGAAATGACTCAGATTTAATTTGTTAAGCACCTCAATTTCTCAGCTCAGGAAGAAAAAAAGGCTATTAGCAATTTGCATTATCCATTACAACCTCCTTTATAATATGAAATTTATATGGGAAATGCTAATTGGACGTTCATCATTGTACAGATAATGATTTCTGTACTTTCGGTCTTGATAATTAAGATGAAAGATGAAAATGATATGGGATGAAAGTCAGATTTTTTTTTTTTAATTTTCCACTGGTTGGAGACTGGGGAAGGCATTCTGTTCTTTGCTTCAGATGAGTGACAGGGGAGGGCAGAGCCAGGGAGTCAAGGAAGGGTATGTTAATTACAACTGCCTTGATGTCCTGGAACTACTCAATTACCTAATCTCAGGTGATTAATTCAGTTCCAGATGAAAAAGGTGGGAAATGCTATGTATCTCAAAGACAGGTGTATCTGAAAAGATCTCTTCCATTCTAGCCCTTTATGGATAAGAGCTCTACGAAGGTGCTCTCTCATCAATCCTTGTTCCTTCCTCTGTGATGGGAATAGATGGCTGAAATTGACTGCCGTTATTAGGAGTAATAAGTATGACTCCAGTAGGCTTTTTCACTGAGCATTGTTGCATCTCTTGGCTTGCTGATGTACTCAAGATTAACTTCTTGGAATTGACCTATGAATAAGGTGTGGTCAGACTGGAAAAGGAACCTTGTTTTATTTGCCCATGACATTCCTCAAATGGTTTTTTTTAAAAAATATTTTATTAATTTTTATTTTTTTAATATTTTAATTTGAAATAATCTCATACATGTAAAAAACAACTATAAAATACTACAGCATATTATATGTACTCTTCACCTAATTTCTTAGGTGTTAATAATTTATTTATTTTTAATTAAATCTTTATTGTCCAGATTATTACATTAGTTACTCTTTTTTTCCCACCATAACTCCCCACCCACTGTCCTCATCCATAGGTGCATGATTATTGTCCAATCTCTTCCCTCACCCCACAACCCTTCCCCCCCTCCCCCAAGAATAGTCCATTCTCTTTCTATGTCCCTGATTCTATTACAATCGCCAGTTCATACTGTTCATCAGATTATTTATTCCCTTGATTTTTAGATTCACTTGTTAATAGATGTGTATTTGTTGTTCATAATTTGTATCTTTACCTTTTTCTTCTTCTTCCTCTTCTTAAAGGATACCTTTCAGCATTTCTTTTTTTTTATTTTTTTTTAAGACCATGTTCTTTTTTTTTAAATATTTTTTTATTGATTAAGATATTACATATGTGTACCCTCTACACCTCCCCTCGCCGCCCCGCTCATCCCCTCACCCCCCCATTGTCCGTGTCCATTGGTTAGGCCTATATGCTTGCATATAAGTCCTTTGGTTGATCCTTCCCCCTAGCCCCCACCCTCCCCTACCTTCCCTCCAAGGCCTGACAGTCCAATCAAAGCCTCTCCGTCTCTGGATCAGTCCTTGTTCATCAGTTTATGTTGTTCATTATATTCCACAAATAAGTGAGATCTTGTGGTATTCATCCGCTCTCCAGTTCCATCGATGCTGTGGCAAATGGTAAGAGTTCCTTTTTCTTCTTCCTCTTCTTAAAGAATACCTTTCAGCATTTCATATAATGCTGGTTTGGTGGTGATGAACTCCTTTAGCTTTTTCTTATCCGTGAAGCTCTTTATCTGACCTTCCATTCTGAATGATAGCTTTGCTGGATAAAGTAATCTTGGTTGCAGGTTCTTGCTATTCATCTCTTTGAATATTTCTTGCCACTCTCTTCTGGCCTGCATGGTTTCTGTTGAGAAATCAGCTGACAGTCGGATGGGTACTCCCTTGTAGGTAACTGACTGTCTTTCTCTTGCTGCTTTTAGGATTCTCTCTTTATCTTTTGCTCTTGGCATTTTAATTATGATGTGTCTTGGTGTGGTCCTCTTTGGATTCCTTTTGTTTGGGGTTCTCTGCACTTCCTGGACTTGTAAGTCCATTTCTTTGACCAGGTGGGGGAAGTTTTCTGTCATTATTTCTTCAAAAAGGTTTTCAATATCTTGCCCTCTCTCTCCTTCTGGTACCCCTATAATTCTGATGTTGGTACGCTTGAAGTTGTCCCAGAGGTTCCTTACACTATCTTCATATTTTTTGAATCTCTTTTCTTTTTTCTTTTTCGGTTGGGTATTTTTTGTTTCTTTGTATTTCAAATCTTTGACTTGATTCTTGGGATCCTCTTGTCTGCTGTTGGATCTCTGTAAATTATTCTTTATTTCAGTCAGTGTATGCTTAATTTCTAGTTGGTCCTTTTTCATGTCCTCCATGGTCTCACTATACTTATTGAGGGACTCACTAAATTTATCGGCGGTTTCCATAAAATTCTTGACAAACCTTATAAACGTGGCCTTGAATTCTATATCCAGTCGTTTGCTTTCCTCCATTTCTGCCAATTGTGACCTGTTTCTTTGTCTCCGCATTTTGGCTGCTTCCCTGTGTTGATAGAGTGGCCCTGCACACCAGGTGTCCTGTAGGGCCCAGTGGCTCAGCCTCCCCAGTTACCTGGGGTGGACACTCTTGGTGCCTTGGTTGTTGTAGGATCACTGGGAGGAATTGACCTCCAGGCCAATTGGCTGTGGGAAGCAGCTGTGTCTGAAGTGGGAGAATGGTCCCCCTCTGACCACTGGGTACAGTGGCTCCTGGATCTAAGGAGGTGCTAATTCAGCCCCTGCCTGAGGCCACACAGCCGGAGCCACGAAGAGGCTCAGCTGTGAAGCAATGCAAGCCGCTGCGGGGCCTTGGGCCTTCTCTTGGAAGTTCCGGGTCTGCCTGGCTGGGCTGTAGTTAGGTACATTCACATGCAAAAGCCTCTGCCGCAGCCTGGGTGGGGCGGGGTCTCAGGGAGTCAAAAGGGCGGAGGAAGAAGCTATGGCTGATTCTCCGCAACCGGAGTCGCACGTCTCAATGTCCCGGTAAGGGCTGCAAGCACCTCTGAGGGAAATCCGCCCTCAAGTTCGCCCGCTGCCGCCTGACAGACCAGCCTCTCCCCGTATGAGTCCTGGGTCCCCAGAGACTTCCCGGAACCGGAGTTCAGAGCAGTCGGGAGCTTGTGATTCAAAAAGACAGCCACGTCCTCAGGTGCCACCCCCCTTTCCGCGCGTGCGAGCCGCCGCCGTACCTCTGCACTCAGCCTCCGCAGCTCCTCTGGCTTTCAGCGTGCTTTTCTTTTCTTCTAGTTGTAGAAATTACACTCAGCCAGCCTTCCTGTTGTTCTGGACGATGTTTGCTCCGTCCTTTGGGATATTTTTCAATTGTTGTGGGAGGCGACTATTTTCCGGTGTTTATCTATGCCGCCATCTTAGTTTCTCCCTCAGCATTTCATATAATACTGGTTTGGTGGTGATGAACTCCTTTAGCTTTTTCTTCTCTGTGAAGCTCTTTATCTGGCCTTCACTTCTGAATGATAGCTTTGCTGGATAAAGTAGTCTTGGTTGTAGGTTCTTGGTATTCATCACTTTGAATATTTCTTGCCACTCCCTTCTGGCCTGCAAAGTTTCTGTTGAGAAATCAGCTGACAGTCGTATGGGTACTCCCTTGTAGGTAACTGATTTTCTTTCTCTTGCTGCTTTTAGGATTCTCTCTTTGTCTTTTGCTCTTGGCATTTTAATGATGATGTGTCTTGGTGTGGTCCTCTTTGGATTCCTTTTGTTTGGGGTTCTCTGCGCTTCCTGGACTTGGAAGTCTATTTCTTTGACCAGGTAGGGGAAGTTTTCTGTCATTATTTCTTCAAATAGGTTTTCAATATCTTGCTCTCTCTCTTCTTCTGGTACCCCTATAATTCTGATGTTGGTACGCTTGAAGCTGTCCCAGAGGCTCCTTACACTATCTTCGTATTTTTGGATTCTTTTTTCATTTTGCTTTTCCGGTTGGGTGTTTTTTGTTTCTTCGTATTTCAAATCTTTGACTTGATTCTTGCGATCCTCTGGTCTGTTGTTGGGAGTCTGTATAATGTTCTTTATTTCAGTCAGTGTATGCTTAATTTCTAGTTGGTCCTTTATCAGAACATCGAGGGTCTCATTAGATTTCTTGAGGATCTCACTACATTTATTGGCGGTCTCACCATTCTTCTTGAAGATCTCACTACATTTATCGGCGGTCTCACCAGTCTTTTTGAGGGCCTTATTAAGTTTATTGGCGGCTTCTAGACAGTTCTTTAAAGACCTTAAAAGTGTGGTTTTGAACTCTATATCCAGCAGTTTGCTTTCCTCCAATTCTGTCGTTTGTGTCCTGTTTCTTTGACTCGGCATTTTTTATGCTTCGCTGTGTCGATAGAGTGCCTTTCTGTGCTAAGTGTCCCAATTACCTGAGGTAGACACTCTTGGTGCACCCCCTTGTGGGCTTTGTGCACAGTCTTGTTGTAATTAAGCCTTGATTGTTGTAGTTTTCACTGTGAGGAATTGACCTCCAGGCCAATTGGCTGTGAGAATCAGCTGTGTCTGCGGTGGGAGAACTTCTGTGCTGGAGACACCCCTCTGGGGCTAGACTTGCTTCAATGGGGCTTTGGTGCTCACTGAGTCTTCCCCCTGAGTGTGTATTTTATGGTTCCACAGAGCTGCAAACTGGATGGTCCCACTCTGACCTCTGGGCTTCCTGGCTCCTGGATCTCTAGGGTGGTGCGAATCTAGCCTTGGGCTGAGGCTATCCAGCAAATGTTTCCCTGCAGGGCTTGGGCGGGGCAGGTCCCACGGGATCAACAGGGCGGGGTTAGCAATTATGGCTGCTCTCAGTCTTTCCCTCAGAGGCTCTGCTTCTCAGTGTCCCAGTAATCGCTGCAAGCCCCACGGAGAGAAAGCTGCCCTAGGGTACTGAGCGATGCCAGGCAGTCCTGCTTCTCCCGTATGAGTCTAGGTCCCTAGAGATTCGCCCAGAACTGGAGCTCATAGCCTGAGACTCCCTCCCGATTGAAAACGATAACCGCGCCCTCAGCCGCCAGCCCGCTCCCCATGCACTCCGCACCTTAGTATTTTACTTCAGCACTGCGCCTCCTCTGAGTCTCGGTATGTTTTTCTCTTTCCTCCTAGTTGTAGAACTTCCACTCAGCCAGCCTTCCTGTGGTTCTGGATGATGTCCGTTCCATCTTTTAGTTGTTTTTTTGAAGTGGTTGTTCGAGGCAGCAAACTTCGGTGTTTACCTATGCCGCCATCTTGGTTTTTCAGGTGTTAAATCTCAAATGGTTTTAAGAGAACCTGAGGTCACTGACTTTTCTGTATGTAGAGAATTCTATAGGAGTTTAATTTGTAGGAACTTGAGCAAGTATCCTTTAAACCAGTGATGGCGAACCTATGACACACGTGTCAGAGGTGACACGTGAACTCATTATTTTGGTTGATTTTTCTTTGTTAAATGGCATTTAAATATATAAAATAAATATAAAAAAATATAAGTCTTTGTTTTACTATGGTTGCAAATATCAAAAATTTCTATATGTGACACAGCACCAGAGTTAAGTTTGGGTTTTTCAAAATGTTGACACGCCAGGCTCAAAAGGTTCGCCATCACTGTTTTAAACAAGAGTTTTATTTGTATGCTTCTCAACTTTGCTAAGCCTGTGGCAAAGATGCTTATATCCTGGTGGTCTGTGGCATCTAAAAAAAATTCTGTATAGTAAAATAGTATCAACTTAAAATGTCTTCCCCTTGACGCCCTGCTCCGTTAACTCAGTACAACTTTAATTGGTCATAATATTTTAGTGCTGGAAGGAGTTTTAAAGGTAACCCACCTCTTCCTTTTTATTCTCCCATTTTATAAGTGAATATGTTTGAAGACACAGAAGGAAATGACCTCAGATTAAAGGTAGAGTTGGGTCTAGAATTTCAATCTCCTAGTCAGAATTTTTATACTGTTCAGTGAAAAGTGATAGTAATTGTAACTATGTCTTCAAAAATTTAGTGCAGATAGACTTGTGGTAGGCCCTGTGTTAAGATATTCTTATATATTAACTTTAATCCTAACCTAACCTTCTCATATACCTATTGGTACTACCCTTGTTTTACATACGATCATAGAGAGGCTAAGTAACTAATTCAAGGTCATTCAGCTAGTAAGTGGTAGACTAGGCTTCCGATCAGGCAGTCTGGCTCTAGAGCCTGTGTTACTAACCTTCCTGATGTGTGTCTGTACACTATATATCCTTTACATTTGGCCCATGTCTCACTCTTAAGCAGTCATTGGATACCAGTGTCCCTTTTTCATGCACAGGGGATTTAACATATTACATGGTAAATACCAGCTGTACAGATTCCTCTGAGCTTCTCTGTTGAACTTTGATCCAGTGAGCAATCAACCCTTGTTCAGTGGCCCCTCTTTGTTTTCCTGTCCTAATCCACCAGCTCCAAGTCACCTTCACTGACTGAGTCGAACAAGCCTCCCTGGAGAAGAGGGGGATCTAGCCCACTGATCCCAGCATACACTTTCTTCCCGGACTGAGGTCTGCCTGGGAGTCAGATGTGAACATAACCAGAAGGGGTTGTTTCCTCTTGCCAAAGAGGGAGACTGGCGTTTTAACTTGCCTTGTATTATAAAATTTGTTACAATAAGGCAATTTAATTAGCACAGCAGTTTGAAGTTTTACTAGTTACTGTATTTAAGCGATTTTCTGGCACTCCTGCTATTTTATGAGGCTATAATTTGGCTCCCAAATGGAGTAGCAATAAGGCCAAATAAAGCAAAAAAGAAGGCAGTGTGGTTCTGGAGGTTAAGCTCCTGTACAGCCCCAGGTAAGGCACCAATGAAGGAGGACAACCGTTTCCACTGGCTTCCTCTAAGGACACTCTAAGTGTTCAGTGTGTTTCTTTGGGTCATTTGCTAAGAGTTGCATTGTGTGGCTATTGCATCTAAAACTCAGAGACGTTATGGGACTTGCTAGGACTTGAATTCAGATTCATTTGTCTCTGTATAACCAAACAAGACACAAATGTCAGCGATCATGCAAATGTGGGAACCATATAGAACCATGTAGGAAAAGGTGGTGTCTAGTTTTCCTAGAGCAGAGGATATGGAAACCGCGTGGTGTCCATGCAGAAAGGATGAGACTCAATTTTCTTATTGTAGAGTAAGTATGTGGAACCGTATAGTTTCCCTGTGAAAAGAGGTGGGGTCCAGTGTCCTGGAGTAGAGAATGTGGAACCACATGATGCTCATGCAGGAGTAGGTTCTGGGACATGTGCTTATTTGCAGGTAATACCTACTATGACAACTACTTGTTTTTATTGATCTCTTTGAGGACAGGGATCACCCATGAGCCTTGGACCACTGTGTCCTCAGTGAATGAAAATTGTAGTTAATACGTATCTGTTGCTTGAATGGATGGAGGTACATTGGAGCTTGTTTCAAAACTGGACAGAATGATGCAGCTCATTTATCTTCCCTTTTTTTCCTCAATGTGTGTGATTTGTCACTTTTTGCTTTCCCAGAATCTAGCCCTTTCTTCCTGTTAGTACCTCCATCTTCCTTCAATAGGAGGGTTATTTTTGATATTGACTATTCCCTTTTTCTTTGGAAGCAAAAGAGGTCAGATCCCTTCTCTATGCATGTCCTAGAACAGCCCTGGGCAGGCCTGTTCTCCAAGTGATGCTAGATCTAGGGACATGGAGCCCTGAGGGACCTACAGAAGGAGGGAGATTTGAAGATGAGATTCAGCGTGGTGGCAGGTATGTCCTGTGCCCATTGAGTGACTCTTGTTGGAGAATCCTGCTGCAGAGCTCTGCAGCGTTCCTGGCTCCTGTCTGATTCTCAAGCCTGGACCGCAGCACTTCCAACTGACCTTCCCAACAAATTCTTTTTCTGAAGTGTTCAGAAGTCAGTTTCTTCCACTAGCAACAAGAACTCTTACTAGTTAGTACTCTAGGATGGGTAAAGTACAGGAAGCCATTGAATATATACTTTCCATTTGATGATAAGGATCACATAACTGTCCTAATTTCCTTCCACAGATTCTGGAGAAGATTTTTTACTTTTGTTGAATAGAAAAGGAGAGCTGGAGAATTGGTTGTCTTCTGTGTATCAGGCACCACATAAAGGCTCTGGAGTATCATGTTAACCAATCCAGCTCAGTAAGGGATTTTACTGTTGGGAAAACTGAGACTCAAAGAAAGCAAATATGTTACCCAAGCTATCACAGACAGTAGATGTTAGAGCAATGGGTTCCAAACCAGGAAGCTTGCGCATGCTCCTTCGCTGTATCATTCCAGGTGCACAGTCAGCTGCTCCTCCCTCCTGTGTCCAGCAAGGCCTGGGCAGGGCGGGGAGCCCTTAGGCCTCTTGCATATCTTGGTGTACCTTTGTAAGCTGTAGAACACTTCCCACTAGTAGCAGACTCAGTAGTAGCTGACTTAGTCTTTTTCCCTTACTCTGAAATTCTCTATGATACTGCCTTGTAGTTTTTCTATGTGTTTTTTTCATTCTTGGTGGTAGCTAGTAATCCCTATATAAATAAAAGATCATTTAGGATGAAAGGGCTGCTGAAGGTGTTTTGTGGAGGTGTTACTATTTCCTGGTTGAAATTTTTTTGAAGAGGAATAGGGTATCACTAGATAAAGCAGGACATTTTGATGCCAGTGTTTTCACATTTTATAACCATTGCTTTTGTGTAGGTTTTCTCCCTGAGAAATGAAGGTTTCTGACCTTTGTCAGTAATGTTTGATGAAGGCTAATGGTACTGATTTACATTTCTAGTAAAAACCAAATTGCGGTCTTTCTGACAACAGTAGATAATAACTATTTTATTATCCAAACAAAGAAACCTCTAAAATTCAGCTTTTGACAGAAGTCTTGGGGCATTTGTTGCCATGAGCACCATAACTGCACGATGTTATATTTATTTTATTTAACAAACATTGGTATAGTGTTTATTATGTGCCAGGCCCTATTTTCTGTTTGTCTGTTTACAATTAATCCTCTCAACAACCTCATGAGTTGGGTTCAATTATTATCCCCATTTTACTGGTACAAAGGAGGAAATTGAGGCACAAAATAATGAAATAACATACACCAGGTCACACAACTCATAAGTGGCAGAGCCAGAACTCATACCCATAGTGTGTCTCCAGAGCTTACACTATTCACACTGGCCTTGGTTGTCTCTCTGACATGTTAAGAAATGGATACAGCATGTTTCCCCTATAGCCACAGGGCTCTCTCTTTACAGTGTCATACCTAAGCAACCAGGTCACTGTTTTCATCTTAAGATTCTTAATTTCTGCCTACCTGCTCTTAGTTGGTATACTGTTTTCAACATGAGCTGAAGGACAATTTAAATGAGTGACCTCAGATATTGTAAACATTCTCAAAAGCAGAATTTGATATTCTAGTAGGGTTACATAATAAGCCACATAGAGGTCATAATTGATAGGAAATTGGTTATGGAAAAATTGGTCACTATAAAAATATTTCTCTGTTGACTGGGCATGGCTGAAAGGTGAGCAAAAAATATAATCATTGTACAGTCTTTTGAACTGCAGTCAAAATGACAATAAAATGGTTGACTTAAGAAGATTACGTGTAAAATGTCTTGAGTCCAAGATGGATTGGATGAGTTTACAGTGAGATTTGGTGGGACTGGAGTATAGGGTGTGGATTATAGGGAGAGAATGGCAAGAAATGAAGCTGAAGAGGTAGAATGAGGGAAGGTAAGTATAGGTAGGTTTTAGCTTATGGGAAATGGGAGCTCTGGAATTATGTTAAAAGGAAATGATGTAATTACAACAGATTTTCAGGCATCCCTTCAGAATTATTGTGAGGGATTGATGACTGAGGCAGAACACCAGTTGTTCTTTTCTTCTCTGGTTTATTTTGTGACTGCACCGGGCTTGGTTTGTCCTTAAGGACATTCTGGATGATGATGGTAGATCCTGATCAGCCTTGCCTTCCCATTCCAGAATATTCCAGGTAATGTTATTTGGAGGAATCAGTATCTGAGCAATAGTCAACTTTTATGGATGTGATAATTTTCTGCCATTATGAAGCAATGTCTATCAACCTTTGGGACTCATAGATGTGGTAAGTCCAATTTGTTTGGAAACCCAAAATGCTAGGAGTCTGCCAGGGAAATAATGAAGGGTCATTTATCCCGCTGAGAGTCTCTTTAAAGGGAATCAATAACCTCATTGGAAAGAAAAATTGCATCATTTTTATGAGGCCCCTTTCCAGGTGAGTAATGCTCAGTGGGTGTTGTAACTGCTACTTAAAGACTGCTTCCTCTTGACAGCCTCTGACCACATGCTGACACACGGACCTCTTTTCATTTCAGATGGTTCTTATTACTCCCACTTTCAGACGAGGAGACTGAGGTCTGCAAATTCAACTAATTTGCCCACTGTCACACAGGTAGTAAGTGGTAAGGGATTTGAACTTGGGTTTATCGACACAAAAGACCCCACACTACATGGATGCGTGTGTGTATAAGTGTGTATAAGTGTGTACGTATCTCTGTGTGCATATGACCAGAGAAGGTTTCAGAGAGCAAATTGTGAGTCAATACCAGACAATACTCCTAAGAGCTATCTCGCCCACTGGAAGCTGTGTTGTTTCCTAAGGCGGTGGGTTTTGGCAGACTTGAAGGGGATAACTAACTTGCTTTGGAGTGATCATTTGAATTGCATTCTGGAAATAATCATTGGAAGAGCCAAATATAATAAATTTCATTGGTTAAATTACAGCTTTTGAAGCAGGTTAGAATGGCCGAGTCCCTCAATTAACCTTTAGCATTGACATATATGAGTATTATCACTTAAATGGTGCTTATTATGTGCCAGGCATTATTCTAAGAACTTTTCATCTGTTAATTAGTTATCTTAATTCTTACAACACCCTATGAGGTAGGCACTATTACTAATTATCCCCATGATACAGATTAGTAAATGGAGTCAAGAGAGATTTGTAACTTGTCCAAGTTCACATAATTAAGTAGCAGAGATGGGGTTCAAACCAGTGCAGTTTGACCCTCAAATCTAAGCTCTGTACTGCCTCTGTTTATCATTCCCCCACACAAACCAACTCATCTAAGGGGTCCTCTTGTCCTCCGTAGAACAAGGCCCATAAAGACTGCTTTAAGTGCCTATCTCTAAGATGACTCTTCTGCTGTCTTCTCTTTAACTAGTAAGAGGTTTGCCCCATGACCCCTTAAGTCCAGGACTCCCTATCAGTGGTAGGCAAACTCATTAGTCAACAGAGCTAAATATCAACAGTACAACGATTGAAATTTCTTTTGAGAGCCAATTTTTTTTTTGGCCCTTTTTTTTTTAAATTAAATCTTTATTGTTCAGATTATTACATTTGTTCCTCTTTTTTCCCCCCCCATAACTCCCCTCCTCCCAGTTCCCGCCCCACCCTCCGCCCTCACTCCCCACCCACTGTCCTCATCCATAGGTGCACAATTTTTGTCCAGTCTCTTCCCGCATCTCCCACACCCCTTTTCCCCCCAAGAATAGTCAGTCCATTCCCTTTCTATGTCCCTGATTCTTTCTATTATAATCACCAGTTCATTCTGTTCATCAGATTATTTATTCACTTGATTCTTAGATTCACTTGTTGATAGATGCATATTTGTTGTTCATAATTTGTATCTTTACCTTTTTCTTCCTCTTCCTCTTCTTAAAGGATACCTTTCAGCATTTCATATAATCCTGGTTTGGTGGTGATGAACTCCTTTAGCTTTTCCTTATCTGTGAAGCTCTTTATCTGACCTTCAATTCTGAATGATAGCTTTGCTGGATAAAGTAATCTTGGTTGTAGGTTCTTGGTATTCATCACTTTGAATATTTCTTGCCACTCCCTTCTGGCCTGCAAAGTTTCTGTTGAGAAATCAGCGGACAGTCGTATGGGTATTCCCTTGTAGGTAACTGAGTTTCTTTCTCTTGCTGTTTTTAAGATTCTCTCTTTGTCTTTTGCTCTTGGCATTTTAATTATGATGTGTCTTGGTGTGGTCCTCTTTGGATTCCTTTTGTTTGGGGTTCTCCACGCTTCTTGGACCTGTAAGTCCATTTCTTTCACCAGGTAGGGGAAGTTTTCTGTCATTATTTCTTCAAATAGGTTTTCAATATCTTGCTCTCTCTCATCTCCTGGCACCCCTATAATTCTGATGTTGGTACGCTTGAAGTTGTCCCAGAGGCTCCTTACACTATCCTTGCATTTTTGGATTCTTTTTTCATTTTGCTTTTCCAGTTGGGTGTTTTTTGCTTCCTCGCATTTCAAATCATTGACTTGATTCTTGCGCTCTTCTGGTCTGCTGTCGGGAGTCTGTATAATATTTGTTATTTCAGTCCGTGTATGCTTAATTTCTAGTTGGTTCCCCAATATAACATTGAGGGTCTCATTAGTTTTCTTGTAGATCTCATTAAGTTTATCGGCGGCTTCTAAACAGTTCTTGAGAGACCTTAAAAGTGTGGTTCTGAACTCTATATCTTCCATTGACAATTTTGTCCCGTTTCTTTGTCTCCGCATTTTGTTATGCTTCCTTGGTGCACCCCCTAGTGGTCTTTGTGCGCAGTCTTATAGTTAAACCTTGATTGTTGTAGCTAATACCAGGGAGGGTTTGACCTCCAGGCCAAGTGGCTATGAGAATCAGCTGTGTCTGCAGTGAGAGAACTTCTGTCCTCTAGGGAGGTGCTAATCTAGCCTTTGCCTGAGGCTATCCGGCAAATGCCTCTGTGCAGGGCTTGGGCGGGGCGGGTCGCACAGGATCAACAGGGTGGGCCAGAGAGAGCAGTTATGGCGGCTCTCAGTCCTGTCCCCAGGGGCTCTGCCTCTCTGAGTCCCAGCACCCGCTGCAAAGCTCGGAGAGAAAGCTGCACTCGCTCTGACCGAAGCCAGACAGTCCCGCTTCTCCCGTTTGAGTCTGGGTCCCTAAAGACTCGCCTGTATCTGGAGCTCACAGTCTGCGACTCCCTCCCGATTGAAAACGCCAACCGTGCCCTCCGCCGCCAGCCCGCTCCACGCACTCCGCACCTCAGAATTTGACTTCAGCACTGCGCCTCCTCTGAGTGTCCATATGCGTTTCTCTTTCCTCCTAGTTGTAGGACTTCCACTCAGCCAGCGTTCCAGTGGTTCTGGGTGATGTCCGTTCCGTTTTTTAGTTTCACTTTTGAAGTAGTTGTTCAAGGCAGCAAACTCCGGTGTTAACCTTTGCCGCCATCTTGGTTCCCTCGAGAGCCAAATTTTTAAAACTTAAACTATATAGGTAGGTACATTGTTATTAAGGTAATTAGGGTACTCCTAAGGCTTAGGAAGAGCCACACTCAAGGGGCCAAAGAGCCGCATGTGGCTCACGAGCCGCAGTTTGCCAACCACAGCCCTAGGCTCACATAGTTGCCTGGCACCAAGTGGGTGGACCCATCTTCCTACCTTTCTTATTCATTTTCACCAACCTGAAAGGGCCTGGGTTTGAGATTTAGATGATAGTACTGTATTCTGAGTGACCTATTGGCTATTCCTTTGCTTCGACTAAAGTATTTAATGGGGAGTAGCTGGATGGAGGAGAAACTGTGGCTGTGGCAGAGGCATATCGTGCCCATGGGGATTGAAGCTGTACTTTCTCCACAGATCACAGTTGGAATTTGAGATGACCCTTATATGCCTTGTCTACTGTTAGACTGTAAGTCACTTGAAGGCAGGGATGGCGTCTGCCTTGCATTTGTGTAACCCAGTCTCAAGCATAGTGCTTGGCACATAGCAGAAGTTTTATAAATTACTTTTTGATCCATCAGACTTTTGCTGGTCCTTCAAAACTCGGAACATCATTATTCTTGGCAGGTTTTCCTGATCTCTTGTACTTCTCTTTCCTCTTTGCAGAACTAATTGTGCCATTCATCTGGGTTCTTACTAGCTATGATACTTTTGGTAAAGATACTATCCATCTCTCATAGTTGTGAACATTTTAATGAAATAATGTGTATGAAAGGCATTCTGTTAACTTTAGCAGGATATAGAAATGACAATAACAATTTTATCTATTAAATACTGACTTTCCTAAGGGAGAGGGACCATTATTTTATATTTCTGTATCTACATATCTTTGCCCAGAATAACTCTAAAAGAGTCTTATAATTGAAGGTATAAGTAATTTGATTATTTTAAGGGAAATAATAGCAAAAAGACTCTGTGATTCTAAGAGCATTTTAATGATTCCTCAGTAATCTTTCCATCAACTCATATGTAAGTGGCCTAAGAGGACTATGAAAGGTTTATCACAAAAGAAAGTGTTTCTGTTCTCGCATCGCTAAGTCAGATTAATATACACTTTTTTCTAGGCTAATTCTGAGAGCTGGTTAATTTAGTGACACTAATGGCTTCTATGACAATCCTGACCTTGAGGTTCTTAGACCTCCTACTGAGGAAGGTAGAGACCTATGAAATCATTTAGCACTCTAGGTGAGACCTGTAAAATTCTTGGCTATGTAATTAGGAAATTTGCATATTAATTCTCAAACTGGGGGGGGGGGTGGAGGGGGTAGGGGTTGTTGTGGGCTGCAAAAATAATATCTAATCTGGAGGAAGTGGTCCTAAGCAGGAAGAAACTGTGTGCCTGTTTCCTTTTGATTTGAATCTTTTAGAAATTACCCTGAGATAATTCTGGAAAAAAGAAAAAAAAAAAAAAAGAAAGAAATCCAACCTCATCCTTCATGCCTTGACCTCTTTGGCCCACACTTAAGCAGGACACACACACCAGTTTGGTGAAATAGCTTTTATCAATAACACTGATAATGGCTACCATTATTTAGAACAACAACTGGGATCATTTAAAAAAGCTTGTGTTAACCCATGGCCTTGCTCTCAGCATGGATGACTGGTCTTTAGAATTTTGTCTGGTGCTTCTCATCAGAGGAAGTAGCAGGAAAAAGATTGAAGACAAGAAATGAGCATCATGCTAGCTTATTGCACAAGCCACATATCATCTCTTTGGATTTTCAACTCGGGGAAGTTTTGTAAGCAGTTTTATTTGACAGTTCTTTCAGTAAATCAGCCACAGTTTAGCCAAGTAATATATTGGACAAAGGAGGAAATGTTCTAACACTTTTGAGTGCACCTGAGGTTGTAGACCTTGGAGTTATCTTATCCCAGCCCCACTGTAAGCAGAGAAGTAGGTATTAATTTTCATTCATATATGCTGAAATGGGGGCTCAGAGAATTGAAGAGACTTGTTCAACAGCACACAGGTGGTGAATCAGACTCAAAATACAGGTCCATGTCTGTTTCCCCCCCCCACTAGATTCTGTTGGAAGCTTGGAGTTCTAGGAGTTACTCTACTGCAAGCTCTTCCCCTCTCACTAATTCCAATCTACTGGATGTGGAAAGATGGAGAAATAGCAGAGCCATTCTACCCAGCATCTGAGGGTTTATGACTAGTGATGGGAAAGGGGAGATGGGGATGTATTATCTGTGGTAATTGCACCAGCATCAATTCAGATGACATTGAAATAATGTGTTAGTTGAATTAGGAGTTTTTGCTCCCTGAGCCTGTGCACTCTGAAGTGTGGGTTCAGAGTTGCCTTTCTTTCATCACTCCCCCTCCCATTACAGGGGAGCCGGAGTGTGTAAACACTGCAAGCACCTCTGCAGGCATTCGCTGTTTGTTTGGAGAATTAATTTATGTTGCTCTAAAGGAGTATTGATTTGAGTTGGGTGATTAAAGGCACTCGATAAAGGACTTGCTCAATCTATTCACCTGTGTTCCACTGATTATGGAAAGGGATATATCATATCAGTCTTTTCCCATCAAGAAACTCTTTCTTTGCCTCAGCCCATCTTCTGTTCTGCTGCCTTAGGACTTCAATGAACTAAGAGACAGAATCCATTCTTTCCCAGGGAGATGTGGAGAGGAGGAACAGTAGTGCACAGTGCTCCGGAAAGTGGAAAGAAGAATGGCCTCACCTTTTAACTAGTTGTATAAGCTTGGAAAACAGGCCCCTTCATCTTCTTCCTCTCTCTCATCTAATTATTTTTCTGATTCCATATCCCAAATGTATTTCAAATCGACTCTTTCCTTCCTTTCTTCCTGTCCTCATGAGCCCTTATGTATTTATGTCTTGGGAAAGGATGACAGGATTGAAGGATAATTCATCATCCATGGCATGTTCAGAATGGGCTTATAAGATGTTAAGGTAGTATCATAAACTTTAGTGAAAGACATCATATTTTATGTCTCTGAGCCTGGGATGGAGGCTGAAGCTTACAAATTTTAAAACTCTAAGAAAAATTAAATTTCTCACTTAAATAGTCATCATGGAAAACATAATCAGAAGGTAAATCTTCTGGGAAGAAACTCACATAATGAATTCCAAATCCTAATAGAAATTAATGTCAGATTATAAACTATTTTGGGATAACCATGCCACTGTTCCCCTTCATTAGTGTGGATAATTAAAAGTTAACTGTGTATCATTTTCTTGATATTTATGACTATTGCTATACCAATAATGGTACAATTGGTCTATGACTAGTTATTATTATTAATTATTATTATTATTATTTTAGTAAAGGCACTGAGTTAATGAGCTCAGCATTAGAGGATTGAGATTTAAATGAGTCCATGAACTTTGTCTTCATAATCTCAAATGCATGCCGGGAAGACCTAGTGAGAATGTGTGACTGAACAAATGCAATATTCATTTCATCTACATAAATCATGTACCATTTAACACATACAGTGGGGCCTTGACTTACGAGTGTCCCTACTAACGAGTTTTTTGAGATACCAGCTGTCTCTCGCCGATTTTTTGCATTGAGTTGACAGAGTAATTTGAGTTAATGAGCTCCTTAACGAGCTCCTTAACGAGCTCGGTCTCGGAACGAATTAAACTCGTAAGTCAAGGCCCCACTGTAGTAGCAATTAAGTGTTTATTGAATGAGAGATTCAAATTACCTAGAATAAGAGGAAGGAAAGATGGAGAAATAGATCAGCACTTGCATGTGAGACAGCCCTTAGTTTCCATGCCTTTGTTCCTGGGTGTGCTCTGGTAGGAGAAATTAGGTTTGACCAGCCCCCTTTGGAGAATTCGTGATGTAGTGAGGTGACCTATGAATCACACACTATCTTGCCTCGTGTTTCCTACCTTAAAGGACCCAGAGTTCTTGAACTCTGCAGGGTTGAGTTTTTAGAATTTTGACCTCAGGGTTAGAAATTTAAGTAGCTTGCTTGAAAAGTAGTCTTTTAAATGAGAAAAATGTCACAAGTTGTTGGTTTGATGCAGATTAATAGGGTCATGTTTGTATTTTGAGTAGAGAAAATTAAATGCTTGAAGGTGTATATTTGTTCTTTCAGTTCTTAGCTCATTGAATATTGTGACATTTAGGGATTGTGCAAGCCTATCATTTGACCTATTCATCTCCTATTCTCAATATGAGGCTCTTGCATCTCCTCTAGATTTGGCCCGCTGTTAATTTAGGGCACAGAAAGATGTCATATGCTAGTACTGTGATATTTTCCTCTATCGTATTTGCTCCCATGGCTTTTCTCTATCTACCTAGCACATATCCCCAGTAACCTTGAGAAAGTTTGGGTTCTTTGGTCACTGGAAATGAAATTAATTCATAATAGTCATCATGGTCCAGCTGCTGTACAAGATACTAAGGATGGGAGACCACTGTCTTTTTCTTTCAAGAAGTTGGAAGATTGGTTGGGAAAACAGACAAGGATATCACAATACAAAGTAGTATCTGGCTTGGCAGAGGCAAGCACCAGATGCTAGGGAGCCCTTGGGTTGCACTGAACCCAGGCTTGGTGGGCAAAGGAATATATATATATTAACAGGTTATCTCTGAACTGTAAATGCATTGTTTTTATTTTTCTTCTTGTTTATCCTTTATCTAAAATGTTCATTGTATTATTTTACTAAAGGCAAAATAATCTAAAAACTGGCTGAAGTCAGTTTGTGGGAAAGAAAGGCTGAGGCAGCCACTGAAGTCATGGGGGCAGAAAAAAGAGTGTCCTGGGGGTGAACTTCTGACATCACTGAGGTTGGAAAGAGGGTGGTGTAATGAAATGACATGAGATTCAAGAGAGAGGAGAGTGAAGGCCCAGAAGCAGGTTATGAAGAGTGACTGGTCCAATTCTGCTTTGTGCAGCTGGGAAATGACAGGGATTTCAAGGGTTATGGCATCATCTGGGGAGAGGCCATTTTTGCTTGTTTTTCTTTTTTAGTTCCTTATTGAATGCTAAAATTCTATAACACTAAATTTATCATCTTAACCATTTTTACTCTATAATTTAGCAGTATTGAGTATATTTACATTGTTCTGTAATTGGTTTCTAAAATTTCTTAATCTTGCAAAACTGAAACTCTATACGTATTAAACACTGATTTCTCCGCCCCTTAGCCCCCAACTTGGCAACCACCTTTCTAGTTTCTGTTTCTAGATTTTGAGAACTTGAGTTACTTCGTATGAGTGGAATCATAAAGTGTCCTTTTGTGGCTTATTTTGCTTATCATAATGTTCTCAAGGTTCGCCCATGTTGTAGCATGTGACAGAATTTCCTTCTTTTTATGGCTGTTTAATATTCCATTGTATGTATATATTACATTTTCTTTGTCCATTCATCTGTCAATGAACATTTGGATTGTTCTACCTCTTGGCTACTGTGAATAATGCTGCTTTGAACATGGGTGTGCAAATTGAGACTTTTTTTTCTCCCCTGGATGGCTAATCTCTCAGTTTCAGTGTCAAAAGTGGATTTCTGTTTACCCATATTTTCACTTTTTTTTTTTGTCATTAGTCTCTTGTCTTTTCCATAATCTGTATGTTCAGAACCTTCCATCCTTTCATTTTTTCTCTTCTCTTTCTTAAAAAATATGTTTTTATTGATTTCAAAGAGAGGAAGGGAGAGAGAGAGAGAGAGAGAGAGAGACAGAAACATCAATGCGAGAGAAACATTGATTGGCTGCCTCCTTCCCCAACCTCTACCAGGGATTGAGCCTGCAATCTGGTCATGCCCTAACCAGGAATCAAACCAGTGACCTCTTGGTGCATAGGTCAACGCTCAACCACTGAGCTGTACTGGGAGGGCTTTTCTCTTTTCTTACAGTACTTTGTCTACTTCTCTGTAATTATACTGATCACCTTTGGCTGAGGTTATTGAATTGTCCCAGTACCTGCTTTCCCTTGGGATTGCAAGCAACCTGTGGGTAGCGACACTGACTTCTCAGCCTCCTATCTTCTATAGAGCCTTGGTTTAGAATGATTTCAGTAAGTAGTTGTTAACTTAAGCCCAAAGCTTCGATGGGGGAGGTAAAATAAATACATTTTTTGGTATCGCTCCCCCTTGGGAAGCCTATTATTAATGCAGTAATGAAATTGGCAATTGTAGGAAAAATTTTATATAGAAAAAGTGCCAAGAAGAGGTTGTCCCTTTGAGTAGAACTAAGAGAGAAAACTTTCTTCACATTTAGGCATTTGCTTTAATTCTGAAATCTAGTCAGTAGTCTATGACTCTTTTTATTTTTTATTTTTAAAGAGAGAATAGAAGGGGGAAGGGGGAGAAAGAAACATTGATGTGAGAGAGACACATCAAGTTGTTACCTCCCACTTTCACCCTGACTGGGGATGGGGATCAAGCCTCTAACCCAGGTATGTGCCCTTGACCGGAATGGAACCCAGGACCCTTTAGTCTGAAGGCCAATGCTCAATCCACTGAGCCAAACTGGCTAGGACTATGACTTTTTATAGACTAAGAAGGTAAAAATTGAACTGTTTCCAGGGCCTAGGTGAAGCTCAAATAAGTAATGAATGCTTAATATGTATTTTTGTGTTACATGAGGATGATGAAGATTAATTAGTTCTGGAGGACAGTTCCAATTCTAGATTTTTCTTTTGCAAAATGGGTATAATTGTATCTGCCACGTAAAGTTGTGAGGATTAAAGAAGTTAACTCTTATGAAGCACTAAGAGAAATGCCTGGCATATCATTAGTGTTAAAAAAAAAAGATAGCTATTATTACTCTGTGGCAGAGTGTTTAATATGCAGCGAGTATTTTATATGCAATGTCTTATTTTACCCACATACTAATTCAAGGAATTTCCACTAAATTTTCTGAGGCTCACGATGTCAAAGAGCTTCTTTAAGGTCACACAGGTATAAAGTTGGGGTTTGTCCTCTGTTTTGACTCCAACATTCATGTTCTTTTCACTATACTGGCCTATTCGAAGGACACATAGCCAAGGCTGGCATTGTTTTGAACACGAATCTCTGGATACAATTGCTAAAATTTGTCTTCGTCAATCCTAGTCTCTCCGTATAGATTGGATTTTATAACCTGCAGAACCTAATTGTGTTAGGAATCTCTGATGCTCATCCATGTAGAGCAGAGTGTTACAACCTCCCAGCACAGATATTTGGGGCTGGATAATTTTTTGTTGCAGGGGCTGCCCTACTATGCATGCAGCATCCTGGGCATCTACTCACTAGCTGCCTGTAGCACCTCTGTCTCCCAGGTGTGACAACCAAAAATGTCTCCAGAAGTTGCCAATAGCCTCTGGGGATCAGAATTGCCTTTGGTTGAGAATAACTGACCAGGAATATAAGTCTAACATCTATTATGTCATCTGTCCCCAGAACATTTATATTTAAGAAGAGAAATGGTCCCCAAACCTCAAATAAAACAATCTTATACAGCAACTGTTTCCAATTTTTACCAGTCTTTTAAAGCTCAGCCATCTGCCACTGCTGCCTCTCTTGACTCTTAGGTCACATTGTCTTCTAAGTCCCTAAGAAACCCTGCCCTGCCCACCCTGTGTTGTTTGCTAGTGCTGACATAACAAAATGCGTGGCTTAAACAGAAATGAATTTCATTACAGCTGGAAGACCAAGATCAACGTTTGGGTTTTACCTGCTATAAGCGCTCACCACTTCCGACTCGCCTCACTAACTCTGTTCTGAACCCACTGGCTTTCAGGCTGTACACCAAGCATGTCAAGAGCACGTCCATCTCAGGGCCTTTGCACTTGTCCTCTCTGGCTGGTATCTCTTCATATCCATAAAGTTCACTCCCAAATTTCCTTCTGAGTGCAGTCTCATGCATACATTCTGTGCATAATAGGCCCTCAATAAATGTTTGTTGAATAAATGAATAAATAGATGATGTATTTAGAATTTTTTAGGATGTCTTCTGGTATTCTGAAATTTCATAATGACATACCTTAGTGTGGTTATTCTTTAGCCTTTGCACCCTCTTATTCTGGAAACCGATGTCCTTAAGTTCTGAAAGTTTTTTGGCATTATTTTCTTGGTACTCTCTCTGTGTTTCCTTAATTCTCTATGTCTAGAACTTTTTACATTTTTGTTTTTTTTTCTATTCTCAATGAGACTTTACATCATCTTTTAGTTCTATATATTGAATACATTTAAAACTTTCTGATTTCATGCATACCATTTTCAATCACTATTTCCTTTTTATTAATTAAAAAATACATGGTGTTCTTGCATCATAGGTTAATATCTTCTTTCATCTTTTGAAGGTTTTAATTACATCTTTTTAAATCTTTGCTGCATTGCCTCTTTTCCCTCCAGATCCCTTTAAGAACATTGCTTAGATTGTTTCGCACATCAGGTGCTTTCCTCAAATAATGTGGTGGTCATTGGCTGCCCATTCCAGTCATGGAAAAGTGTTTGAAAGTGACTGGAAGCTCTGTAGATGCCAAAGCTGCAGTGAAGGTTGATAAGATGATGACTTAGCATTTTCATTGGTGCATCCTCAATTGTCAGTCTGTATAGTTATTTTCTCCTATGTAGTACAGTTTCCTATGGAGAAACTGTACAGATATGTGTGTGTGTGTGTGTGGTGTGTGTGTGTGTGTGTGTGTGTGTGCGCTGTGGTGTGGTATGGTGTGTGTGTGTGTGTGTGTGTGTGTGTGGTGTGGTATGGTGTGTGTGTCTGTGTGGTGTGTGTGTGGTGTGGTATGGTGTGGTGTGTATGTGGAGGGAGAAGGTGAGGAGGGCTGCCAGCATTCTGAGAGCCAGGAAGAAGAGACGAGTCTTGAAGGTTCAATACCAGAATTCCACTAATTCATTCTTTTTTCAGAGAGTTTCCTTGCTCCTGTTGTCATCCAGACTTGTTCATCAGACTAGCATCTCTCTTGTTCACCTTCTCCAGGTGTTAAAAGTCCATTCTTGGGTTGGGGTGGGGCAGGGTGGGGCATCAGTTCTTCTTTATACAAACTTTCAAACTCTCCATTTTCATCCCGGTCATACCTGGAACTGCAAAGAAACTTGCTCTCCAGTTCCTGAGCATGCTGTAGAAATGGATTTTCCCCCCTGTATTTTCAACCTCACCCCAAACCCTTGTCAACCTGTTTTAGTTTCCTTCGGTCTCCTAAGTCAGTGATACTTTCCCATCTCCTTAACAATTTCTGAAACTTTGTTGACATGTTCAATCTGCTGGTGTCTCGTAGTCTATATTTTTTGTGCATTTATAGGTTAAAAACATTTTTATGGTCCTTTTTATTATTTTTTGAGGGGGATATGGTGAATATATATGTTGAATTTGCTTTGTTTTTGCACAAATACATCTTCTTTCTGAAACTCTCCATGCCTCCCTGGCTTCTAGTCTGTCCCTCTGCCTTGATTATCTTCCTCTAGCTCTGTCTATTCCTTCTCTTTGATTTTCCTGGGCAGCTCTTATTTTGCTTTTCTCTTTAACAGTGGTATTTCCTAGCCCTCCCTCACTGGTTCTTCTTTTATTGTTGTTATATATTTTGATAAAGTGACCTCCATATTGTGTCATGGTTTTAATAACCCCTTATAGGCAAAAACCAATGGACATGGACAACAGGGAGATGGGAGCATGAGTGTGTGTGTGTTGGGGGGGAGGCTGGGGGTTAGTGGTGGGGGATGAGGACACATTTGTAATACCTTAACTAATAATAATAATAATAAAAAATAACCCCTATAAGCAAATAACTCACATATCTCTGCTCCCTGCCCTGACCTCATCCCCTAGTTTCACATTCCAACAGCCAGTTATCATCTAGGCATATCCAATGCATTGTCCTATACGCATCTTCTAAAACTCAGTTTGCACAAATCAGAACACGGTGTCTTTTCTCCTCACACCAACTCCTTCTTTTATATCCATAATCACAGAAGTCACAAATGTGGGAGTTGTCTTAATTGGCCACCTCTTTTTCACTCCATAAATCCAGATAATCACCAAATCCTGCCAGTTTTTCCTCCCACATATTTTCTCAAATCCATCACCTCCCTTTGTCTCCATGATGCCTGCTCGCATAGCCTTTCTGCTCCGTGGCACAGCCTAACTGCCACCTGCTCCTGGCTTTTCTCTTTTAAATCCATCCTCTGCTCAGGTACCAGAGTGACCCATCCAAAGCATAAATCTCATCAGATAACTCCCTTGCTAAAATCCTTTCAATGGCTCCCCTGTGAGGAATAAAATCAACGTTCCTTGGCATGGTATACAAGGCCTTCTCTGACCGGGCCTAGCTCTCTCTCTTGCTTCCATTCATTTTACTTCTGGCCTCACATGTTCACGCTTGTAGTGCAGACTGTTTCCCCCCTCCTCTTAGGTTTCTTGCTTCTGCACCTTTCCTCCTGTAATTTCTCTGCCATATATCTTCTTTTCCCCCCCTCACTTGATTGAGAAGGATCTTATACCTTTTTCATGATATAACTCACCATGTATATCCTTCCCCAGGAAGGAGCGTCTAATTTCTCTGGTTTTGTTAAGTGCCCCTGTATATCCATGTATGCACAACACCATCCTAACACTTACTGTAGATATGTACATGTTATGCATTCATATGTATACCACTAAAGCAGATATGCAGTTTCTTTGTTTCAGTGAACCTGGTAGACTGCAAGTTTCCCCAGACAAGGAATTTGTCCTTGTTTCTGATGCCTAGCACAGAGCTGTTATTCAGTAATTAGAGACTGAATGGAAATGATCTTCTTATAAATTGCTTCTTTGTGGCTGGAATAGCAAGAGCTCAGAACTGAGGAAGGGTGGCAGGAAGTGTTAGCGTTATGATTGCGATTGTGTGACAAAGATGATTACGTGGCCACTGTTTCTCTTGCTACTTTGAATGTTTCATGTGGTGAATATTGGGGAAGGGAGTTCCCTGAGCTGGCGGTATGGCATGGCAGGGAAGAGAGAAAGCCTGGGTCAGCTTTTATTCTAAATTGATGAGGTGAGAGTGCAGGGAAAAGCAGGACGCGACTGGGGTTGTCATCACGATGGGTTAAAACGAGATTTTATACTGGCAAGTGATAGAAAAGAGGGTTGGTGAGGGGTGGGTCCTCTAAGTGCCTGGCAAGTGGGACTGGATTGGTAGAGAGGCAGGCCGGGCTGAAATAAATGGAAATTGGTATTTACTTTCACCGTCCTCACATATCAAAGTTCTTCTGGTCTCTGGGCCACGTCCAGTTTGCAGATGGCAACGGACCTCCTAATGTTGCATGTAGGCTCTTCAAGACCAGCTCTCACATATAGCTCCCATGCCCTGGGACATGCGCCAAAATACATTTTCATGATGACAGCCGAGATGCTTGCTAAAAAGCAAACAGCACATTAGTGGCCTTCTGAGTTCTTGTGCAAATGGAGTGTGAAATTGTGGCTTGATGCTCCAAAGCTATACCTTTTTGCCTCCCTGATGATGATTAAGAGAAACCCAGCTTGATTTGATTGGGAAGGTGTGTGTGGGTGGAGGTGTGGGGAGTCAGATGGGCAATGAAAGAATGACTGGCAAAAAGGAAGGACAGGCAGGCACCCACCCCCTTCAACTGAGTGCTTCATTTGACCTTCAGGAAATTAGAATAGAGATCGCATGACTTAAGGTTTGCCTGAAAATTAACTGCCTCTGTTTGTTCCAGACCCTGGAATTGATGAAAGAGCCAGGGGATTCTGACCACAGAATTATAATAAAGGGAAATGTCTCAAGTAATTATTAAATATTTAAAGGACCATCTCAACACTAACTTGTCAGATGGAAGAATGAAATTGAAATGATTTTTAAACGTTATTTCTAATGGCATGGATAGAAATCCAGGGATGAAAATAACTCTATGCCAGAAAGAAAATTTTCAGTTTATTTTTTGTGACACTGGTGTTTCTGCATCACCTTTCATCCCAAATGTTAATTAAGGGACAGTATGCCCAGGAGGTGGATCAAATGAGGAATCCAAAAGAAAGGGATACACTCAAGGATTTTTCCTTTTTCTTTTGCAGTATCGTTAAGCCAAGGTGTACAGAGGACAAGGGAACATTAATTCCCAGAGCTCTATCAAAATAAAGGGAAGCAAGGGCTTTGTTTACAGTTTCTCTTCTTGTCTAAACCGAACAATGTGATATGAACTGGTGGCAAAATACAATTATTTATCAGAGATGCTAAAGAGGTTTTTCTTCACTGGATGTAGTAAATACTGTGGATTACCTACCCAATCATCAGGGCCCCTTTCTTTTGCTCAAAAGCCTGAATTTGTTCAAGGATCCACCTCTGGCAGAGACTTCTAGTTGCCTACCCAATATAAATTTTTACTCTCAGAAATTTAATTTGATTATGAGAAATAAAAATGCCCTGCTAAAGAACTGTATTTTTCAGCCTCTCTTTAAAAAAAGAAATTGAAATATATTTGACACATAACACTGTGGAAATTTAAAGTGTCCAACATGTTTATTTGATATATATTGTTACATGCTTTCTATTATAGTGGTAGTTAGCATCTCTATCAGTTCACATAAGTATCATTTCTTTTTCAGGGTGGGAATAATTAAGAGCTAGTGTCTTAGCTAGCTAGTTGCAAGTTTGTGCCCTTAAAAACACCTCCTATTTCCCACCCCCCAGTAACCACCATTTTACTCTCTGTTTTTACAAGTTGATTTTTTTAGATTCCACAAATAAGTGGTATCATATTGCATTTGTCTTTCGCTGTCTGACTTAGCATAATGTCCTTAAGTTTTATCTATACTGTTGCAAATGAAAAGGATTTCCTTCTTTCTCATCTATAATAATAAAAGCATAATATGCTAATTAGACCGGGCGTCCTTCCAGGCGTCCTTCCTTCTGAACAAAGCCGTGGCGGGCAGGGGCTGAGGCAGAGGTGGCCACTGCAGCAGCGGGGGCCAAGGCCCTTGCACAAATTTTGTGCCTCAGGCCTCTAGTCCTATATAATAAAACCTTAATATGCAAATCTACTGAACAGCGGAACATCTGGTCCCTAAGATGCACATTGACCACCAGGGGGCAGATGCTCAATGCAGAAGCTGCTCCTGGTGGTCAGTATGCTCCCACAAGGGGAGCCCTGCTCAGCCAGAAGCCAGGCTCACGGCTGGTGAGCACAGAGGTGGTGGCGGGAGCCTCTCCTGCTTCTGCGGCAGGCGGGTGGCAAGAAGAGACTATCTTTTCCTCATTGGGTTTTCTTAGGGTTCTTGACCACATGTGTGGGGTTTTCATTCTGGACTCTATAGTATATTTCATGGGTCTATGTATCTAGTTTTATGCCAGTACCATAGTGTTTTAATTACTATCACTTTGTAGTCTAGTTTGAAACCAGGAAGTGTGATGTTGCCTCTGGCTTTGTTCTTATTTCTCAGTATTGTTTTGGCTATTCATGGTCTTTTTGATGCCATACAAATTTTAGGATTGTTTTCAATTCCCCCCCCCCCCGCCCCCGAGGGGACACTTTGCATATTAGCCTTTTATATCTATAGATAGAAATGCAGCTAACTTCTGTATGTTGATTTTATATTTCACAACATAATTGCATTTATTGATTAGTTCTAACAGGTTTTTGGTTGAATATTAAGGATTTTTTAAAAAAAATATACAAAGTCATCTGCAAATAATGACAGTCTTACTTCTTTCTTTCAAATTTGGCTGCCTTTTATTTCCTTGTCTTGACTAATTGCTCTAGGTGGGACTGCCCATGCTTTTTAAATAAGAGTGTGGAGAGTAGGCCTCCTTGTTTTGTTCCTGATCTTAAAGGAAAAGCTGCCAGTTTTTCATTGTTGATTATAATGTTAGCTGTGGGTTTGTTGTATATGGTAAGAATGATCATGTGACATAATTCTGGCCAATGAGGGGGAAAGAGAACTTGTTATAGGACTCTGGAAAAGCTCTGAAAAGGGAGAATTTTTATTCTTCCTCCATCAACTGTGGACATGATGTTTAAAGCTACACTAACCATCTCATGACAGATAGGTAAAGACTAAGGGAAATGCAGATGTGACTGTTGGACATTATATCTTTAAGCCTTTGAACCAGTCCAGGATCACCTCTGGACTTCTTGTAACATGAAAGAATAATGGATCCCACTTTAGGTCTCTGTAATTTGGATACCATGTTACACAAAGTCAAGCCCAGTCCCTGAGACACTTCACCTATCAGAGCACATCTCCAGTAAACTGATTAGTCTAAGCCACAAGAAATTCCAGTCTCTTGAGTGATTGGTTTAGGCTTAATCCTTTGATGACAGCTGATGAAATTTGACCAATGAGATGTAAGGTGGAATATACTTTCCCAGAGAGAAAAAGCTTCCCTACTCTTAAAAGAAAGCTTATCAAAAGGGATGGTATGGGTGCTAACCAGTTCGGCTCAGTGGATAGAGCATTGGCCTGTGGACTGAAGGGTCCCAGGTTCGATTCTGGCCAAGGGCATGTACCTTGGTTGCAGGCTCCTCCTCAGTGGTCAGGGCTTGTGCAGGTGGCAACCAATTGATATGTTTCTCTCAAATCAATGTTTCTCTTTGTCTTTCCCTCTCTCTTCCACTCTCCCAAAAAATCAATGGAAAAATATCCTTAGGTGAGGATTAACGAAGCAAAGAAAAACAAACAAAAGGGATGGTATCTTCTTTTCTTGGACACATTCTAGGTCAGGTTCTGATGCCTAAAACCATTGTAGCCATCTTGCAACTATGAGGGAAGCTGATTTGGGGAGACAGCTGATACAATAAAGATGGATTGTGGATATTTGGAAAGAACCAGATTATTTTTATTATTTATTTATTTTTTTTATTGCTTAAAGTATCACAAAGGGTATTACATATGTGTCCATTTTATCCCCCCGCCCTAGACAGTCCCCCAGCCTCCCCTATCCCCCAGTGTCTTATGTCCACTGGTTATGCCTATATGCATGCATACAAGTCCTTTAGTTGATCTCGTACCCCCTACCCAGATTATTTTTTAAAATATGTTTTTATTGATTTCAGAGAGGAAGGAAGAGGGAGAGAGATATATATATAGAAATATCAATGATGAGAGAGAATCATTGATCAGTTTCCTCTTGCATGCCCCACACTGGGGATTGAGCCCATAATCCTGGCATGTGCCCTGACTGAGAATTGAACCATTACCTCTTGGTTCATAGGTCTATGCCTAACCACTGAGCCAGGCTGGCCAAGCTGAAGCTTTCTGTTTTTTTAACTGATCTGCAGCTACCTGAGTTGGAGGTTGGAATGCATAAAATCTAGTTTAGAGATTGGATGATTTGGAGAATAACATAAGAAAAGGCCAGGCCGAAACCGGTTTGGCTCAGTGGATAGAGCGTCAGTTTGCGGACTGAAAGGTCCCAGGTTCGATTCCGGTCAAGGGCATGTACCTTGGTTGCGGGCACATCCCTAGTAGGAGATGTGCAGGAGGCAGCTGATTGATGTTTCTCTCTCATCGATGTTTCTAACTCTCTATCTCTCTCCTTTCCTCTCTGTAAAAAATCAATAAAATATATTAAAAAAAAAGAAAAGGCCAGAAAAGAGAGAAACAAGTTAAAAGAATGACAAAAGATGCTCAAAGAAGAGCTAGAGGTAAAGCAGCTTTAAAAGTTATATCTCAGATAGACAAAGAAGAAGGAAATAGCACTTTGCAGAAGACTGAGAGAAGAGTGTAGATGCGTTTCATTTTTAGAATTTCCGTAATTTTTAGCACACACATATAAGAAAAAATGTGCTTATATTCCACTATAGATTACTACAATATCTGTAAATATAGATTTTTCCTTTTTTAAAAAAAGAAATTGGACTATGCATGCTGATTTTTAGTTGGCCTTGTCTACCTTAACCATGGGTTCTGAACAACTTATAAGATTTATATAACCATCATTTTGAAGGTTGCTTATAGCTCATTGTACAAAAGTAGTAATTTATTTAACTGGTCCCTTATTATTCTGTCATGTTGGTTGTCCCTTCCTCACTCCTTTTGCTATTGTGTAATAATTTTGAAATATTCTATTTGCTGTTAGGAAGTTTTCATGCCCTCCCTAAAGTCTTCTTGTTTCAGATGAGGCCTTTTTCTCTTCCCTGATAATGTCAAGCAGCTGGTAGAGGGCAATTTAAACACGTTTCGGGTAGCAATCGGAGACACATCTATTCCACTCTGCGTGGAATCCGGCTGAGGTCATTTGTCCAGATGTGACACTCCTGAGTCTCTGGGGGTTTCAGCAATGGTTTTCTGCTATCCCGTTTAGTCTTCAGGCTGTACTTCTCCATGTTATTCACAATCTTTAAGTTGAGGGTAGAGTTGGCTGTTGATCAGAACTATTAATAGTGATGAGCTCCAGATCTGCCTTCCCGCTTTCCCTCTGTACCCCCTCACCTCTGCATCTGAAGATTGTCTGAATCATTCTCAGGGGCAATTTAGCTTATACTGTTTTAATCAGGAATTTTCTGATCAACTTGTGTTTGTCAATTAGTGAGTGCTCATGTTCATTAGACCAGATGGAACAGAAAAACTGTCTTTTATAATTGGAAGATACATAACCTAATTTTCTGCTATATTAGGAAGGAATACTGGCGTAAATAAGAAATACCATACATATTTAACTTTAGACTAGAACCTGAGACCCAGAGAAGGAAAGAAACTTGGGCAATGATGCACAGCTAGATAGAGGAGGGGCTGAAGGAGGATCCAAGTATTCCAGAGGATTCCCCATTGTACCGCAATGGGTCTGAACATCCCAAGAGGAAAGTCCCTTTTGGGAAGTGCTTATCTAGTGTTCCAGAGTGGTTGGTGGGGTGAGAAGTGGAGACAGTAGCACAGAGCACCAGATGATGACACAAAGAAGGAAGGGTCTGGGAAAAAAGAGCAAAATATTATCAAAATATTTTGTAGGTAAACATTTATTGAAATGAAAAGATGTGTATTTTATATATAAAGTGAAAAATTTAGGTCTGAGGTAACATGTGGAGCATGACTCCATTTTTGTTAAACAAATTAACCTTATATATGTCTATCTATTATCTAGCTACTAAAGGCCCAGTGCACAAAATTTGTGCACTGGGGGGGTGGGGGTCCCTCAGCCCAGCCTTCCCCCTCTCACAGTCTGGGAGCCCTCATGGGATGTCCTACTGATGCAGTCTGGCCATGGAGGCTCAGAGCAGGTGCCCTGTGTGTGTGTGTGTGTGTGTGTGTGTCCACTGGGGGCCTGCCCCCCGCTGTGCCACAGAGGCTCGGAGCAGGCACCCCTCTGTATTGATCTCTCAGGCTCCGGGCCATGCCTGCGCGTTGTTCTCTCAGGCTCAGGGCCACACCCCGCCCCTCCTCCTGAGCTGGTCGAGACCTTTATGGAGTCCCAACCTCATTTGCATATTACTCCTTTATATATATAGATCTATCTATCTATCTCAGTCTTTCCATCAATTATATATCTATCCTTTTGTCTAACTAAAAAGTTTTATTTCAAGGTGTTAACAGTGGTTATTTTTGGGTATTGGAAACTGGAATGTTATTATTTCTTTCTTATTGATCAACAGTATTTTTTAAGTCTTTTGTAATAAACATGTATAGCCTTCCCAGTAAGAAAAAAATTATAATTAAACTAAAAAGGCAATTATAGATAAAGTTATAGGTCTTGTTTTGAAAGCAGATCTGAGTGTCACTAGGACATAAGGAGTATTTTCAAATATTGTTTGAGTGAAGAATATTCCTTTCACTGAGAGCACCATTGCCATGGGGCCGTTGGTATATTATGCTTTCTTTATAGTCTTCACTATCCCTTATGGCTCTAGAGGACAGGAATCTCTGTCTCAATTACCTGGTGGTCAGTTGCCAATTAATTTTTTAGTATTGCTTTGAATGAATAAATAAGAAACTTTAATAACTTTATCTGAATGTCACCAAGGCTGAAATCAGCCAACAAAAGGGCAAGAAATGGGCCAATATGTGTATGTAATTCTTAAATCTTGATTGAGGGCAAGGGGAAGGCAAAATAAACAATGTAACCCTTTCTCCTCGGGTCATATATGAAGAGAAAGCAATCACCAATCTGCTAGCTCCGTTTCAGATGCTTTGGGATTTATGCTGAAGATAGGGTTGGAGATGTGTTTGTGAGCTTGACGCTTTCCAGAAGGGTTAGTGACTCTAGGTGATGAGTGAGTGAAGGCAAGAACCTTCTAGAGAAATGGCAAAATGAAGATGTTGAGAAAATGGTTCAAGGGAACTTTGAAAAATCCTTTGGCCTTGTGTGACGAAGAGGTTCCTGGTAGAATTCAAGGAAGTCACTGACTGGAGGCTGGGTTAGATACACAGGGGTCTTGGGGAAATCAGAGAGAATAGGCTTCTTCTGTCATCACAGGTATGCATGGGTTGGTAACTAAAAGGATTGAACCACAGAAGGGAAGGAAGGGTGAGCTCTTACCTTCCCTCAGTCCTTTCTGCAAATAGCAAATACTATTGTCACTCACCATTTTTTTAAAAAAAGCACTGGATAAGCCCTCATAATGTTAAAAAAAAAAAAATTCAAATCCCTTACCTTGGCCTACCTGCAAGGCTTTGCATGATGTGCCTATAACCCCAACCCTTCTCCTGCCTCTTATGATTCCTTCAGCACCGGCTGCATGGCAATGGTTTCTGTTTCAAAAACAGGCAAAGCTTCTCCCTACTTTGAGGCATCGCACTAGCCAGCCAGTTTCATTTCAGCGGGTGTTCATCCTGACATGGGGTGATAGAGCCCTCTGTTTATCACAGTCTGCTTTGTGAGACAATGGTCCCATGCTCCATGAACAAAGGATTCTGTCAAATTAGTTTGGGGAAAGCCACTTAATCTCAGAGAGCATCATGTAAACTACAAACTAGACATTGAACTTAGGTCTCCCCTCCGCTCAGGTAACAAGAGAATCACCCTTCCTGAGTGTTGGAGAGAGCCCTTATAATGGTAGTTTTAAAGGAGAATCTACAGGAACATTAGTTCCTGCTAGAAAAGTGATTTCTGGATATAAGCGTTCAAAGGATTATGAAAACAATAGTTAACTGTTTTTCTTTGTACAATTGCCCTGGATCTGTTTGAGGGCTAGGCTTTGTGTTTACGTGGAGAAGAATGGCAAATGCTTAACATCGATAAAAATTTGAGGAGATTTTTGAGTTTCTTCAAATGGTTTGAAAGAGGGAAAATGGTTTTTTACTCCTCATGAAAACTTCTTAGTTCCTTTATGTGTATGTTTTAAAAACAAGGCTATTTTATGAATCATTTGGAATAGAGAGCCCCAGGCACGCAGCGGCCAGTAACTTCTACCTGCAGCACAATCTTTGAAGGCAAAAAAATTTCACTCAGAAGACTTGAGGGGCCTTGCAGGTGGAAGAAAGGAGATGTCAGCTACGTGACTGCTGAGGGACAGCTTCCTATCCTAGGAAGTGACCTTGAAATACTGTTCAAAAGTGCCTTTGAGGGATGCGTTGCTCATTTTGGTTGGAGAACGCGTGGGCTTGGAAATGAACTGCCCTCTTGGGTTGAGCCTGCCTTCTAGTACGGGGGCATGAATGCATTTGAATGCTGTTGCTCACACTACAGTTAGATGAAAATCTGAACAGCTGTTGCTTAACCATTTCCAGTCTTTTTGTTTTTGCAAAATTATGTATCTTTTTGAGGCTTGGGAAAAGGATGTGGTTGGACAAAAACAAGTCAAGTGGGAGTGAGATGAGGAATCAGATCATCTGTATTTAAAAGTGGCTATTTAGTAGGGCTTCACTCTGGGCCTGAAACAGTGCTACATGCTACACATTAATTTTCTCATTTAACCTACATAGCAACACTATGACAGATGTAGGATTACCTCCAATGTTTAGATTATCTACAGTTTTCGGAAGCTTAGAGAGGTAGAAATGAGTTGCCCAAAGCCATAAAGCTTTTAAGAAATGGAATTAGAGTTTGAATCTGGATCTGTTTGTATTGATACTCTTTTTCCTTTTGATATATGTATTGTAAGGCACATATAAATTACTACTACCGTTAACTACCACTGCCACTCAAACCAACAGCTAACACGGATTAAGCTCTTACTATATATCAGGTATTGGACTAGATTATCCCATTTAATTCTCATAGCAGGAACTTGAGGTTTTATTCTGGTGCAGTCTCTTTTTAGAGATGCAAAAACTGAGGGACAGAGAGGGTTGATAGCACAACTCAAGTCACACATCTCACAAGTGGTGGAAGTAAGCTTCGAGCCCGGGCGGTTTGACTCTGGGCTCTGTCCTCACTCACTACATGACTTCTTGGCTAAGGAGTGTCAGGGTGCTCATGGACCCTGGGGACATGGGCAGAAGAGGGGAAGTTGGGGGAATGCATCCGTTTTCTAGGGCTGCTATAACAAAGCACTATGAACTGGGTTGCTTAAACAATAGAAATTTATTGTCTCAATTCTGGAGGCTAGAAGTCCAATATTAAGCTGTGGGCAGAGTTGGTTCCTTCTGAGAGCTGTGAGGCTTGGAAATGAACTGCTCCACACCTTGTCTCTTGGCTTGTAGGTGGCCGTCTTCATGTTCCCACGGTGTTCTTTCCGTCTGCATGCTTGTCACTAAATTCCTCTTCTTTATAAGGGCACCAGTCATCCTGGAGGAGGGCCCGTGTTAATGACCACAGGTTAACTTGATTACCTCTGTAAAGGCCCAATCTGAGGTACTTTAAGGCCACATTCTGAGTTAGGCGGGGTTAAAACTTTAACATATGAATTTTGGGGGAACACAATTCAAGCCAGATAGGGCAGGTCTAGAGCTGTAAGACAGTTCTAAAATTCCTTCAAGGTCAGGTGATTAGAGAAGGGGAAGAGAGCTGGAGAAATTTGGGAAGTCCTGGTGATGGGCAGAGGTTGAGCTCAGGGACCGGCATTTGGGATCTCTGTCTAAGAGAAAGCCCATCTGGCTGGAATATCTGCACTGCCCAGGAATTCAAGGAGGCATGGCATAAATGGTGACTATTCCCAATATGCAAACATGGGTGCTATCCCCTGCATGTCTCCCAGATAGGTTAAAGTGAGATGCAGTGTAAGAATCCTGTGACAATACTCCCAACACAGGGTGTGGGTTATCTATGAAAAGTGACTAGTAAGTCTGAAATTTAGTACTATATAGTTATAAAGGATGTGTGAGAAATGTCTGCTCCATAATGATATTGAGAGAGCAATAGACAATTAAAGTCTGAAAGAGGCCTTCACCAAGAGATGGATTGAATTTAAAATCACTCCCAGGTAGCCGAGTCTAACACTGAATTACTATAATGTCACTCCCACACTCACCCATCCATCCAACATTTGGAGAGTATATACTATGGCTTCTGTGGTGATAGTTGGGAGAGTAGTCAGACCAATGTCATTGTTTCTGTCTTCAAGGCAAGCATATGTGTTAAACCATCGCAACCTCAAAGGAGAAAATTCACGATTGTGAGACTATAGTGCCCTCCAATCTACATGACAATTTCTCCTGGATATGCAGAAAATAACGGGGTAGGTGGGAAACTTGAATAAATACAACAATTTCTGGGACTCAATTTATATTAATTACCTTGTGCCATGGAGGTAATAGTTGAGGAAAATTGAAGACATAGACCAAGATTTATTTTGAACTGAGAGAATGTTGGTTCTATTCTCCCCTGGGAGATAAAAGCCATGCCTACCTTCATCTCCTCTTTGGCCCTGTCCCTGCTTCTACCCCTCCTCCCCCAATCTGTCTCAGGATCAAGGAGGATGACAGCTCAGAGTCTGACACAAATTTCCACAGTCTTTCTTCTCAGATGCAGCTCTTAAGACTCCCAAAACATTCTTAAGGGGATTAGTTCTGGATCAGTTTAGCTGTCACTAGAGGACTCAGAATGGGCCCTGCCTGCCAGGAGCTGTTCTCTGGATGCGATGCCAACAGTCAAATAAGCTCATGGGTGGCAGGAGGGCCTAGGGCAATGGTTCTCAACCTTCCTAATGCCACGACCTTTTAATACAGTTCCTCATGTTGTGGTGACCCCCAATTTTATTGTTATAAATTGAACATAATTAAAGCATAGTGATTAATCACAAAAACAATATGTAATTATATATGTGTTTTCCGATGGTCTCAGGCGACCCCTGTGAAAGGGTCGTTCGACCCCCAAAGGGGTCGCGACCCACAGGTTGAGAACCGCTGGCCTAGGGGCTGTTGGATGACATGGAAAGCCCTAAAACATTATAGGAAATAGTTGGGAGAGGGCACTGAGAAAAGCTAGGGCTGGGGACATTTTGTTGGTGGGAAAAACTCTTCTCCCCAACATTGGAGGGTGATGGGCTTTTTAAAGACTCACTAGGGATTAGGTCAGGGGACTTATAAACTCCTAATACACACGGTTTTTTTTAAAGCATGTGGATTTAACCTACGCCTCTCCATGATCTGTCCTTAGCCACTTTCCCCCACCCCCATTTCCCTTTCATTTATCATTTATGTTTAAATTAACTACCAGCTAGTGGAGCCAAAGATCCACATATTAGTCCTTAAAAAAGTGACTTTTTTTACTTCCCGAGCTAGGGAAAGATAATGAGAACTAACAAGGGGGTCATAGAGGACTTTTGCATGTAAAGGTGCAGATTTTGATTAACTCTGTATCTCTTTAATAACAAAGAACATGCTACATCTGGAATATTGTTGTCTATTTTTATTTAATAAACTAACCTATTTTGATCTTTTAAAAATAAACTTCAATAGCAAAGCTGAGTTTCATTTGTCATTTCTTTTGAAGGCGGCTGAGAGCCAGAGAGGCAGGATTTCATCTCCCTCGTAGGGGATTGTTTGAGTGACAGTGGGTTCAGGAGCCTTGCGTGGTGTGGGCGTCTAGGAAACATGGCAGTTTTGTCTTCTCTTTGTGCGCAGGCTGCTCTCTTAAGAGACGCGACTGACACTTCATTTGCCGTGGAGTAGTAATTGTCCACAGACATGGGCTGGTAGGGAAGAGCTCATACCTGTAATTTCTCACTGTTCTCAAGTCCCCAGTTCTGCAGGAAGGCTGAGGGTCTCTTCATTTGGCCCCTTCCATGATTGAGTCTGGATGGCCTTACACTCAATGGGGAGCCAGACTCTTCCTCTGGCCTTTGTCCTGGTGTGTCCTAGCATGGGGCCAGGGAGGATGGTTTGCAGAATAGAGGAGCTGCCTTGCTGAGACACAGCTTGAATGCAGACAATTCTGAGCCTCCCATTGAGCTGATGGATTTCCTGCTCAGGTACTGGTTAAGTAGTCTGGCTGTGTGTATGTGTGTGTGTATGTGAGGAGTAGCTATTGCCTATCTTGATATCGCCATATGCAATGGTGGGTTTTAATGAGCTTGGATCCTAGTTTATTGGGAACTAGTTCTTGGCACCCTCAGTTTGGCATTGGTGCCCCTTTTATGTGCCCCAGATTGTCTTGTACTTCCTCTATCACCATATCCATTGTACTTAACTAGAGGCCCAGTGCATGAAATTCATGCACTCGGCACGGGGGTGGGGGGTGTCCCTCAACCCGGTCTGTGTCCTCTCGCAGTCTGGGAGTCCCTTGGGGGATGTCTGACAGCTTAGGCCTGCTCCAGCCACCACCGCTGCGCTCACCAGCTATGAGCCCGGCTTCTGGCTGAGTGGCGCTCCCTCTGTGGGAGCTCACTGACCACTAGGGGGCAGTTCCTGCGTTGAGCATCTGACCCTGGTGGTTAGTGTGTGTCATTGCAACCAGTCATTCAGCCATTGGGCCGAACTGGCTCTCCAATATCCCCTGAGGGGTCCCAGATTGTGAGAGGGTACAGGCCAGGCTGAGAGACCCCACCAGTGCACGATTGGGGCCAGGGAGGGATGCAGGAGGTTGGCCAACTGGGGAGGAACCACAGGAGGGCTCCAGGGCCTGTCTGGCCCATCTCGTTCAGTCCCAGTTGGCCAGGCCCCAGCAGCAAACTAACCCATTGGTCAGAGCGTCTGCCCCCTGGTGGTCAGTGCACATTATAGCGACTGGTCAACCAGTCGACTCTCTGCCCCCTGGTGATTAGTGCATGTCATAGTGAGCAGCTGAGTGGCCTTAGCATATCATTAGCATATTACGCTTTGATTGGTTGAACGGCCGACGGGACAACCGAACAACTGGACACTTAGCATATTAGGCTTTTATTATATAGGATGTGTATTATATAAGTTACAATTTTATCATTAAAACATTGAACTCCTCCACTTACTGATTTGTTAAATCAATCCTAGCTTCCACGTGTCAGGCACTGTGCAAGGGATGGAGGATTTGGTGCTGGACAAAATACTCAGACAAAATGGAAGCATGTGGAGTAAAAGGGAAAGTTCTCTTTGAAATCTTCCACCTCTCCCTCCAGTCTCATTTCTCTGAAGGAATCTACTTTTAATAATTTAGAGCAGGGGTTGGCAAACTGCAACCCTAGGACCCTTACACCATGACCACAGAGTTGATAGTTGTGATGGCAATTGTATGTCTTACAAAGCTGAAACTATTTACTATCTTGTCCTTACAAAAAATGTTTTCTTACCACAGATTTAGAGGATATCTTACCAGAACTTTTTAGGTATATTTTATATGAATATATATGTTGATGTTTTGGTTTGTGTAGTTTATCTGAAATGAGACTATGTCACATGTGTTATTTGTTAATCTACCTTCCCCCTATCTAAATGCTGGCATAATTATCTGTCTCCCAAGCAGAGAACAGAGGACCTGTTGCTGTTTTCAGTTCAGCCCTTGGCAGGTACTGAATATATATTTTTGTTGAATGGCTGCGTGAAAAGTATAGTATGTGTAACAAAGTTCCAAATTTGTAAATGGTTTACTTAAAAAATAATTCAGAGCATACTCCAGATAATCCATATTGTAATATCTTTTTTCCTCACTTATACTGCATTGTGATTTATGGGTGAGAGAGAAAAAGAAACAATATCCACTTGTTCTTGGTGAATCGTTCAAGGACATAAGTCTTATAGGTGTGAGGTACCTGTGAAAGAGGTTGGAGTGGAAGACAGGTTGACAACTGACCATTCTAGGGAACACAGGGCTTTTCCTACAGTAAAGTAAGCTCTGAGCGAATACAGGCAGCCTTATCAATTTGATAATTTTTTATTTCATGATTTGAGTACATGGATTATATTGGTCCTATGCCCATAGATACATTGCTCATTTGGTATTTTATGAATGCACTTTTGTTGAGAGGTAGTCTCCACTAGATAGTATGAGTCATATATTTAGTTATTTATATGGATCTTTATTTCCCCTGAAGGTGGGGAGGAGCTGCTATCTTATCAAGTATATCAATTTCCATAATATTGACAAATCCCTTTTCTTGGATATGGAGGAAACAGTTTTAGGGGTCTTTCTTTTCTCTAAATGGCTTCCTTTTCTTTTCTTTTTGTGCCTTTCCCCCCGCATGCCTCAAACCTTCCTTATCTAACCTTCGTAAAGCATGAAGTACAAGTAGAACAGGTGTGTTGTCAGGTAAGGTGAGGTGTGTGGGCACATGGGAGCTGATGAAGCCTTTCCCGAATTTCTGCGTGAGGGGAAATTGTGTGTGTTTTCCACCATCTGACTTGCTGTTCAGCTTTTCTCTCTCCAGACATTTTTGGTTTAGGGGTGCCAAGTGGACCTCAGAAGGGAAAGTGTGAGTCCAGGCAGCCCTACTGTGAGCTCAGCTTCCATCTCCGCTTTCAGGAGGGGCTCTTTGGGGGACTTGCTTGCAACCTGGAGCATTGCTCCATAATAACTCGGCAGTTCCTCTTGGAACTGAGACGACCTCCATAAGCCATTTAATATAATCCATTCATTTTACAGGTCAGGCTGCTGCGGCCCAGAGAGTGAAGGAACACTTTAAATGTTGAAGGACATTATTAATCATTCAGTGACTTAATAATAAAAGTGAACCAGCAGTATCGTTACAGGGGACAAAATCTTGCAAATTTGGCTTCCTCTTTCATGTACAGTAGGGAGCTCTGCAAGGCAGGATAGTAATAGTTTTTACACGTGCCAGGCATTGTGCCCAGCGCTTGGTATGCATTCTCTTAGGTCATTGTCACAGCAACCTTAGAGGTTGGTACTTTCATTAACCACAGCACATGAATAAATAACGGGAGGCCAAGAGAAGCTGTGATTAATCTGAGATCACATTGATAGTCAGTGTCAGAGCCCCCAAGCGGATTGAAGAGTCTGTGTTCTTGGCCAGTGCACCTTCTCCAGAGCACTTCCTGCGAATGAGGCTAGATGTGTGAGAAGTGGGCAAAATCCAGCCTTTAGTTCCTAGAATAGCTTGGCTTCTTCATTGTACCTGGGTGGGCAAGGATCATAAAATCCTAACAGTACCAGGGCAAGATGGGATTTGTGGCCGCCTAGGTCACAGATGAAAGGAATAAGCTTCTTGCACCGGCTCTCTCCACTGCTCACTCCTCTTTTTGGATGTAGGTAGTCCTGGTGTTGTGTTTGGGAAGCAGCCGAAGTGGAAAGAACCACTTGGTGAGTTATTGTAATTTCAGAGTTCATAAAATATTTATGAAAGCTTTTCTCAGAGTCAGACTGAAACATTTCGTGACTCCTGTGGCCCGGATCTTACTATGGGGCCAGTCATATTTCTTGGAAGAAATAATATTTCTTCCAACCCAACTTTCTTTGTCTTGATTTGTCTTAATTGATATTACCCCAGGATCCTGAGGGGCACAAGTGAAGAGATCTGGCTGGCTGTTTTGTGATATAATTCCAATTACTTATCAGAATCCCTGCCATTTCCTGTGGTCACTTAATAACAAGTGAACTTTGTAGCATCTGTCTTCATAACAGTGCAAATTAAATTTGGAATGTTGCTGGTGGGGAAAAATCAGCTGGCGGAAGTCAGTTAGAAGGAACACAGTGAGAGGAGAAAGAGGACACATATTCAACAAACAGCAGTTAGCTAGTCTTCCCTTTCCTTCGGATAACTCTGGGAGTTCAATGGATTGCAGAAGGACGTGACCTTCCCGTTGGACCTAGAGCCACACAACAGATTTATCCTCATTCCTTTTGATTCAGAAGGAGGGAGAAGAAAATGGAGGCATTCGCTCCTCTTGTGATTATCTGGCTGCCAGGAGAATGTGCAGGAAGGATTTTCCGTCCCAGGAGCCACAAGAAGCTGCTTTCAATAGCTTTTATAGTCTCTGTGCTTGAGACTTTAATTTATTTGACGTTTAGGTGTTGAGGATGATTTATTTTCTCTGGCTTGTTTTCATTATCTCAGGCACTTGAGAGGGGAAATTGAGAGAGTAGGAAATGGGGAAGCAGTTCTGTAGGTCCTGGCTACTCCAAGTGTGGTCTCTAGGCTTGAGTCTCACCTGGGCATTTGTTAGAAATGTAGAATCTCAGGTCCCCACTCAGACATACTGAGTGAGAATTTGCATTTTAACAAGATACCCTGGTGATTTGTGTGCCTGTTAACTGTTTAGGAAGCATTGCTTTAGAATGTCTCCTGCTGGTCTTGGAGGGGCTCAAGGAGCGCTGTAGGCTGTACTGGTCTTCAGGATGTTTGTTCAGGCTGGTGTAATTTCTTAACAGGGCACTAGTACAGTGCCTGGAAGGTCTGCATTCTTTTTATCATCATGGCATCATCAGTAACAGCATGATAAGTGGGTGTTTACTGTGAGCCCAAGTACAGTTATAGGTGCTTTACAGATGCTCCCTCATTTAATCTTTAGAACAGCTCTGAGGAAAACTACTGTGATCCCCGTTTTATAAATGGGGAAATGGAGACAAAAGATTGAGCAGATATTTTTTCTTTGCTCGTTGGAATTGAAATCAAAGAGCTTAATTTAGAGGAGGCAGCACGAGGATAATGGAAAGAGCTTGGGCTTTGAAGTTGGATAAGTACTAGCTTAATTTTTATTTGCTCTGCATGCTGGTAAAATAATCTTGGGGATCTGATTACATCCCTCTTAGGTGATTATGAGGGCAAAGTGCAATAACAAATGCAGACTGTCTAGCAGAACTCCTGGAACATAGTAGGCACTTAATAAATGTCTTTCTCTTTCTTCTCCTTTTCTGTTTCCTCCCTGTTCTTTCTCTTTCCTTCTCTTCTGTTCCCCTATCTTGTGACACCCTCCTGCTAGCTAACGTTGGCTGATTATTTAAGTCCTAAGCACCTCTGTCTGGAAAACAGTTTACTGGGCTGAGGTTTTATAATGCACATATCTTCTTAAATATAAGCTTAGAAAGGACTCAGTGTGCAGCCTTAACTCAGGTGTCAGTTGATTAATAAGCATCTGTGATATGATGTAAGTGCTTAGCTTAGATGATTCTTAGAGTCCAGGTGGTTGCTGTGAATAGAATTTTGATTCTGATCTGAATTGAAAGCGAGTGCCTTCAGGCAAAATGTGTGGAAACTTATATAGGTTCAGTACCCTACCTGGAGTCTGGATGAGTCCGAATCCATCTCCATTACCTGTTATTTCCATGACCTTAGGCCATTCAGAGTGAAACAGAGTAGTGATTAAGTGCACAGACTCTGGAGCCAAATTGCCTGGGTCTGATTCTTGGCTGTGGTGTTGACTAGCTGTGTGAAACTGTAAAGCTGACCTCTCCGGGCCTCGGTGTGGGCATCCTATAAGGGGGTTAATAATTACACCTGTTTCGTGAGTTCTTGTGAGGATTAAATGAGTCGATGCATGTAAAGCTCTTAGAAAAGGCCTGGCCCATGTTAAGGGCTTTAGCACGTGGTAGTTTCCATCATACTTCACCACCTTGAACTCCCATTTCCTTGCCTGTGTAATGAATAATTCAGCCTCGTCTGGGGCCAGAGCCTTAAATATGGTCGTCTAACAGGTCTAGCACAGTGCCTGGCATGAGCAGGTACTCAGTTCATGTTTACTGTCCTGCTGAACTAGCCAGACATGCAGAGTAGCCATCATTTTGAAGAATTGGCCACGTACGTGTGCTCTGCACTGATGTTCATAAGCTGGAGGTGCCAAGTTGGAAATTTTCCCCAGGTTCTATTTAAGTTACCTGTTGATCTTATTATATGAATCTTTAATAGGAGAGGTAGAGGTCTCAGCCGAAAATTACATGAGAAAATGATGATAATGATGATGGTGATAATAATAATAAAGCGACAGGCTGAGATGTTTCCAGAGTTCTCCTTGGAAAGCTCACACTCCTCTCTAGGGGTGGTGATAGGGCAGATGTTGACTGAAATGTCACTTAGATAAGGAGATGCGTCCATGGCAACTAATGAGACCGGGAAACGGCTGGGAAGACTCAACTGGCAGAGGGTCAAGTAACAAAATGACAGCAATTGTACTCTTAAATGCCCTCCTGCCAATCATCAGCTAAACTTGTCATTCAAACTGCCCCAGGCGAGAGGTGATCATAGTGGACCTATGCAGCTAGTTTCTCTGTAGTACTGGGACCCATTATGCAACATCAACTGTAACCTTGCAAGCCTTCTGAGAAGTGGGAAGGCACAGCTTGGCATTTTTCTGATTTCATGGATTGGCAAGGTTGTTGTCAGGACATATTGTGAGGTGGAACTTGGTGCTTCTCTTACCATTCAGTCCTCCATAGTTCGTTCTCTCTCTCTCTCTCTCTCTCTCTCTCTCTCTCTCTCTCTCTCTCTCTCATTCTGAAGTTCTTTCTTTTAGAGTACTTCTCTTAGCTGGTTGTCAAGGTGAGGAGTTTAGATGATAAATTACATACCTTAAGATGTTATTTCTTACCTTTGAAACTAATTGCACTTTAAGGTTTCTTAAAGACTAAAAATATTTAATTGGCAGAGAGCAATTTGAGGATCTCCTGGTAGGAGTTGCCTCAACATTTGTAGGAGAAGCCTATGTTTTGATGTAGGAGAAAGAACCGCTTTCCTCAAAGAACACGTGCTTTCTCTCAGTGCTTGTCTTGGCCCTGAGAAAAGCAGCTCTGACCCAGGTGGACTGCTCTCTGTCCTGGCTCTCTTGCTCCCACACTTGACTTTTAGCTCAGTCTCTCTTCTCAGCTCAGCTTAGCCCGCCCATGGCTCACGCAGGCTCCATGTAGCCGCACAACTGGGTCTGAAGACAAAAGGGATTAATTCCCAAACTCAGCTTAAGTAAACTGACCCTAACAAATGCCTGGAGCTACATCTTATCTCAGAACATCTAGATATAGCTCTGAAGTCGGTTAGTAAAAAAATATACTTATGCATTTGCCATTTTTAGTCAGATGCAAGTCTGTGCCTTTCTTCTTGTATGTGTGGACAAACCCGGTCCCTTGGGATCTTTGAACAATTGATCCCTGAACCCTATCCTAGCCCCATTGAATAGGACTTGGTGGGTGGAGAGTAGGAATCCCAGGAGTCTGAATTAAAAGGAGCAACAACAAATCTCTGCCCGTGCTATTGATACACCCAATGGGCCTCTAGTCCAAGGACCAGCGTTTGGGAACCAGTCCAACACTTTCTAGTTTATGATTTGAAACGGAGGCCCAAGAAACGTGGCCAGTCACAGAGCAAGGCTGTAAGCAAATTGCTGCAGTGACTGGCGTTATGATTATCTTTAGCCTTTCCTTCCCAGGGACCACTTAGGAAGGGTCGGCAGGCTGGCTCTGCCTTAAGTGAGCGCGTGCCGACGTGTTTCTTCTTAACCAGCCGAGTTGCCACTTCCCCTGCCTTTGGTACTCAAAGGCCTCATCCTGTCCTATCAGTAATGGCTTTTAGTTTTAATAATGTTCCACTGGACCTATTTGTATTTAAAGGGCTTTCTATTCTGGTTAAAGAATACTCCACTGTTGCTTAATTTCCAAGTCAAGTGCGCATAAATAATTTATTGACGCAATGTTGCACTCAGACAGTTTTTCAAAATTGCCCCATGTAATTTTATTAAGTGCAGAACCTGGATTGCTAATTTGCCTGATTGGAAAGGGGGAAAAGGGGTCCATATACGATTAAGTCATTCAGGTGGTAAACAGCAGTGCCCCCAAAAGTCCTAATCTCTGTTTTCAGTCGTCGAATTTAAATCATAAATAAAAACAGAGTGGCTGCATTAGGAAAGTACACGCCATGTGTTGTTAACATAGTCAGAAAAATGGAGCTGCTACCCACCCTTTCCCCATCTGCCAGTCACTGTATTAAATGCTTCTGCAATTTTATTAGAATTCTCTGTCTCTGCAGATGCCAGTCAGCTGTGAAATTGAAATTGCAAACAGAAATATTACATTTTTATCCACAGTGGAAACTGAGAAAGTCCATTTTTTTTGACAGGCGAAGAAATGGCTTGACCTTGTCAGCGGGGTCCTTCTCTGTTTGGGTCCGAAGGAAATCTGGGGCTCCTGTCTTGAAAGGGAGGAAGGAGCCAGAGGTCTGATCCGCAAGTGTCCTCCACGATTCACAGGAGAGCTTTTGAGCTTTTCTGAACGTAGCTCATTTTTCTTTCTCCCTTTTTCTCTGAGTACATTGAGGTTGTGTTGGAGAGGCGTCAGTGTTAGAGAGTGCAGAAATTTCAACATGATGTCAACGCTAACATTTCAAGGTTTTCTAGTGGGTAGGAAGGATTCATGGCGGTGACAACCTGTTATGACTGGGCTGTTGGGACCTGAGCTGGGCCTGAAGGGGAGGTCAAGAGGGATAGCTGGGTTATGTTTGCTTAAAACACTCTTTATTTTTCTTTCCCTGGGTAATTCCCGAGCTTTCTCAAATGTCACTTTCACTTGGAAGAGTTCCTCCATCCACCTTATCCACTCTCCCGGGACCAGGGTTTGGTACCTACTTTGGGCTACCATTACTCTTAACCATGTACTGATTTTACTTGTTTAAATGCCTGCCTCCCTTCCTAGATTATGGACTTTCTGAGGGGAGCGATTCTATTTATCTTGTGCATTATTGTATTTCTAGGCCTAGAATGGTAGTAGGTCTATTAGAATTGGATGGGTCAATAAAAGAATGAATGACTGTTAAAAGAATGAATGACTGAATAAAAGGTACCTGCCGAAATAGCTTAGGTGAGATGCACTGGCAAACAGAAAGATCAGAACTAGGGTAGGGAATGTAGGATGGAATTCCATAGGATGGAATATAGATGGGAACCAGAGAAATTACAGTACTGACATAATGGGAATCTTTATAACAGCAGTTCTAAACTCTGACCAAGGTTTAGGGGTTGGAGAGGAAAATTTGAGATGGATCTTTTATCTTCAGATATTCAGTTCCAACTGTAAATATTTTGTGGTTTGGAAGGAAATGAGGAGATATTTTTTTCATATAGGTATGTTGTAATACCCCAAGTATCAACTTGAGTTGAAGAAACCTGGCCTAGAGCCCAGTGTAGAGCCCAGCCGGTGTTGCACAGTGGTTGACTATTGGCCTATGAACCAGGAGGTCACAGTTTGATACCTGGTCGGGGCACATGCCTGGGTTGCAGGCTTGATCCCCAGGAGGGGGCATGTAGGAGGCAGTCGATCAGTAATGCTCTCTCATCATTGATGTTTCTAACTCTCCCTCTCCCATCCTCTCTGAAATCAATACAAATATATATATATATATATATATAAATAAAATAAAAATTTAGTGTAGAGCCCAGCACAGCTCATTGACGGTGCATTTATGCTATCATGTACCAGGTCTTGTGTTCAGTGCTTCTTCCACATTTTTTTCATTTAATCCTCCAAATAATTCTATGATTATAGGTAACATTTTTATCCTCCTTTTGAAGCTATGGAAAGTGAGGCAGAGGGAGGCTATCTTGAATTGCCCACAGTCACATAGTTAAGTAGTGGTGAAGCTGTAGTTTGAATCTATGATACTGAATTCCAAAGTTCAACAGACTTCTAACCTTGATGATGGGCTGCATCTCTCTGCAGACCAGAATAGGTGTTTGGTAAATCCATGTTTAATTACCTAAAGAAAGACCATGGGGATACAGACAGGATTGTTCACTGGATGAGCCAGATGGTTCTCACAAGGTTGCCTGCAAATGAGGCATCTGGGAGGGTGGCCCCCCTTCCACTGAAGGGAGTGGCCGTGCCCCTACTTTACACAACTTCTCCAGGTGTTGTCAGTTGGGGTTTTCTGCACCATGTACTACTCCCCTGAGCAGCTGGTGCCTCAACTCACACCTTTTCTTTTTAGACTTGGAAGGCAGGCTGCTTCCTTGAAAACCCTGTAAAAAGAGAAAGCAGCAGGGAAGGGGTTCATTTCCTGAAACACAACTGATGATGTGTCCAGCTGTGCCTGATGCTAGCATGTCTGTGGGATGCTGTGAGGAGGGGGACCGTGTGCCCATCCTGCTGCTGAGTTCCTGTTGGAGAGTTTCAGCTCGCACGGTGTGACTGGCATGTGGTTTTTGTCTGCCTCCTTGCTTGCCAAGACCAGATGAAAGGGGCAAGCATCCCTGAAACTGGAGGCCAAAGAGTAAAAGCCATAAAGCAGCTCCGAGAGATACTGCCCCTTCTTTCCTTTTCTGTGAGTTTGGATGCATGATAGCCTTCAGTGTTTGCTCCTGGTAGCCACATATCATCCTATCCATTTAATCATTATTATCTTAAAAGTGACTAACGTTTATTCACCGCATGCCATGTTGTGAGCTAATTGCCTTGTTAGTGTATCACTTATCCTTTACTATATTGCTCTGATGTAAAAAGTGTTATAAACTCTATTCTCAGACGAATGAAACCCATAGCTTAGAGAGACTTAGTAACTTCCCTAAGATCACCTATGAGTCCGTTGTAGAGCTGGATGACCATTGAGGCCCCTCTGACACCAGAGCCTAGTTCTCTATCACTACACCGTGCTGCCACTGTACCCAGTGCTGGAGAATTGGCTAGGACACATTCATGACCATTGTCTTTGAAGCCATCTCTCTGGTGCAGCTTTGAGAGACACAATAGCCAGGAGGTGTGTTGATTTAGGCAGGTGGGCAGTTATTGTTGCTGCCAGAACTCTGTGTCTGTGGCTACCCCCTCATCAGCAAACTCCATGTACAGCTGAAGGAGCCCAGAGGCAATTATATCTACTTAGGAACCAGTACTTCCCCATATAGAAGCCACGGCAGTTCATTCTGGTCTCCTCTGCACAGCTAGCTGGGTACTTAGCTTTACCAGCGTTTTCGTCCTCTAGGCTATAAGCCCAATGGATTACAAAAGCCTCCCTGGCAAAAATCTCTAGGAGGCACCTGCTATTTTTGAATACCATCTCCCTTTTCTGCCTTGGTTCTGGAATTTAATTACGGAGCCTGGATTAGTGTAAGGCCATATTCCATCTGCTATTGTACTTAGTACCTTCTATCCTCAAGAGAAGATGCCATTTCCATCTTCCTCTTCCAATTTCTATTTGGAGTTAAGCTTGTCAAAGGGCTGCTGTCTGGTCGGTGCCTTTGGGCTGGTGTATCACTTCTGCTGTCTGTCCAAATGGCTGCCACCAGCCTTGGGATTGGCTTTCTGCATTTTGTCAGAGCCTTACTCTGTAGGCACTCTTTTTATAAAGTCCACAGCAGACTTGATTGTAAGAAAGGTCAACGTAGACTGGTGTTCGGATCCTGGCAAAACGCTGCCATTTCTCTGGATCAAAGACAACCAGCCATCAGCAGCATGTTTGAGGAGCCATGAATTGGCACCATGCTCAGTCCCCTTAAACTTTCTGGGAAGCCTGCTCACAAGGTGGCAGCTCCTGCCTCGAACCCTCAGTCTGTTCAGAAAGATGACCAGTCTTGATGTGGCTTCTTCTGTAAATCATTGGTTATAAGTCTTCTCTTCAGCTAATCTTCAGATTGATTGCTCTATATTTTAGTTGTAATTCCAGGTTGGTCCTGGGAGGAAGTGAGTGTAACCTCCACGTACTCTGCCACCTCTTGGATTCCCTTTAGCTCTCTTGTTCTAGATCTCTCTTACTCTCTTACCTATCTGTTCAACTTAGTATGGATTATGCCCCTTTTTCCAGGACTCTATTTTTTTTCTTTTTTCTTTTATTTTATTTTATTTTATTTTATTTTATTTTATTTTATTTTATTTTATTTTTTACAGAAAGGAAGGGAGAGGGATAGAGTTAGAAACATTGATGAGAGAGAAACATCGATCAGCTGCCTCCTGCACACCCCCCACTGGGGATGTGCCCGCAACCAAGGTACATGCCCTTGACTGGAATCGAACCCAGTTCACAGGCCAATGCTCTATCCACTGAGCCAAACCGGTCAGGGCTAGGACTCTATTTTTTTTCTGCAGGGGCAGCTCTCTGTTCTGAGTAAATCAGTATTCATGTGTTAATATCAGTTCTTTCAGGTAAAATGCTTGCATTTTGAAAAGACTGTTAAGTTTATTATGCCTGAACAATTCTTGGTGGTTGAGGGGAATGTATAAATGTCACCCCTTTCTTTTCTCTGAGTGTGGATCCAAGTGAGTCAGACAAATGATCACCTTTATTTCTGATAAATTGCACTTAGGCATGCACTTTTAGACCTGCAGGTGTATGAGTTTGCAAACACATAACTTTACAATACAACCAACTTACCCACCCAGTCACTGGCCTTTCAGGTACATCTGAAGAGACAATGTTTTTTAAATTTCATCACAGAGAACAGACTGGAATACATGTGCTTGGTACGAGGCTGATCCCTTAAAGAGAACCCCGAAAGGGCTGAACCTTGCTTTCTGAGTCTTCAAATAGAGAGAGGGGAACTAGATAGCTTGTAAATGCCTCCCTCTTTCCCTTAATATTCACTACAGTTCAATGAAGAATATGTTCCATGTCCGTGCTAAGTCATGGCAGATTTGGGACTAGAATCTAGGAGAATTCTTGACTTCCCAGTGCTGTTTCTTTTTATTGCACCCCGACTTGACCTTCCCACCTGCACCCATTTTGATGATAAAATGAAAGTTAGTGTCATTACCCTGAAATGATATGCTCAGAGATGCCATATAATATTTATAATGTTTATTGGAAATGCACAATGTTTTTCCCAGAGATAGACTTCTGATCATTAAACTGATGTAAACAACTGTCCACTTGGGAGAGGTGTAATTACCAACTCCAGATGTTGAAACAAGGTGGTTCCAGGACTCCAGCCCTGGCTCGTTCTCTCTGCTAGCAGGTATCCTCCACCTCACCAATCAGACTTGCACACTGGACATCTCACCTCTCAGCAGGGAGAGCAGATGCTTCAGACACTCAGAAATAAAGAGGAGATGGCTAGTGATAGAATATACAGGGGTTCCTAGGCCACAGGATGCGTTGTAGATTTTTCTCTCTCTTTGGTTTCTGGGAAGGACCTAAATTACTCCTTTTTGAAGTTGAAGAAATTGGAATGTTCTGACACATTGATCCATATATCCTCATCTTTTGGTACTATACCTGTTTGTTTGTTTTTTTCTTTCAAAAGGGGTAATAGTGAAAAATCCAGTAAACCTTTCACTCAATTGCTAGACATGTTATATGGCTGTAGCATGCCACAAATGTTCATTGCTCTATTAGGGTGATTGGCAGAGGTAAAACCTAGGATTTAGGTTACAGATGCAGTGTGAGTGCCAATCATCATATAAAATATGTTTGGATGTACAACATTTGCTACTATCCTATATAATAAAAGGCTAATGTGCAAATCAACTGAACAGCTAAATGACCGGTGGCTATGATGTGCACTGACCACCAGGGGGCAGATGCTCAACACAGGAGCTGCCCTCTGGTGGTCAATGGGCTCCCACAGGGGGAGCACCACTCAGCCAGAAGCTGGGCTCATGGCTGGTGAGTGTAGAGGTGGTGACGGGAGCCTCTCCTGCCTCCGCTGCAGGCAAGCGGTGAGGGGTCCCAAACTGCAGGAGCCCCAGACTGCGAGAGGGATGTCTGACTGCTGGCTTAGGCACAACAAGGGATCAGGCCTAAGCTGGTAGGTGGACATCCCCCAAGGGGTCCTGGACTGCAAGAGGGTGCAGGCCCTGCTAAAGGACCCCTCCCCCTCCCAGTGCACAAATGTCATGCACTGGGCCTCTATAGAATTATATAACATCTACCTCTACTCTTTAGGTATTTCAGCTCTATGGTTTTAAACATCATCCTTATGTTAATAGTTTTGAAATGTATATTTCCAGCTCCAACCTTTTGATTGAACTTCAGACTCAGTATTCAGTTGCCTACAATATTCTACTCCACTCCCTTAGACACAGTGTTGGGTCAGGGACCCACCTTAGTCTACTAAGTACCACCCCTAGGCCTTGAACAGGAACTGTCAGAGCTGCTGGCTTGCCCTTGCTTAAGAAGAGTCTACTTTATATTAAACCAACACAGGAGGAAGCAGAACTGAAAGATAGATTTCTGCTGACACTGTGTGAGTCCTAGATCCAGGCATGCCTGAAGCTAGAAATCTTTGGGCTTTTTTTGTAATAGGAGACTATAAATTTCCTCTTTTGCTTAAGCCAATCTGAGTTGAGTTTTTGTCATAGCAAAAGTTATGATAGTTCAAGGAAATTTATTTGGACATCTTTTAAATCACATCCTTGTCCAGCTAGTGTGGCTCAGTGATTGAGTGTCAACCTATGAATCAGGAGGTCACAGTTTGATTCCCAGTCAGGGCACATGCCCAGGCTGTGGGCTTGATCCCCAGTGTGGGGCATGCAGGAGGCAGCTGATCAATGGTTCTCTCTCATCATTGAAGTTTCTATCTCTTTCTCCCTCTCCTGTCCTTTCTGAAATCAATAAGAATATATTTTAAACCACATCCTTATGTAAACTCCCTGGAAAATGGAAGTCTTGCCTTCCACTTCAGCAAGAGTGGCTGCTATACTTCTGGGAGTTAGTTGGAAAAGGGTGTTAAATGAAGCTGGAGTATTATGGCTCTGTAATATCTGCCTTTTTTACTTAGTTCATAAGAATACTGCGTGTCAGGGAAATCACAAATGTAGAAACAGCAGGGGTTTTCTTAAAGCATAGTACTGTTCAGTTTCCAATTAATTCACTGCCTACCCACCCACTGTCCATTTAGAAATGCTTTTATTAACATATTGCACCTCAGGACTTCTTGAAGGTATAAAGCTTCAAAGTAACTCATAAAGGAATGTGGGGAAACCCTCCATACCAAAAGGAGAAATAAAAAAGCTTAATTTAAAGTATTCACATAGTGGGTTAGCATGGAACACCCAGGTTGCACTAATACATTTCAGAGAGCAGGTGTCTTTAAACTAAAATCTCAGAAGTCGGCTTATTCACGGATGCCTGTAGTACACCCTAGGAAGCTCACACTTTCAAAAAATACAAGCTGAGGCCTTGATGTTGTTCCCCAGAATAAATTTTAGGGTAAGGGCAATTAATCCTAATGAGAAGGACTTTTGTGGTAACAGACCCCAAATACTTTAGAATTCCATTTACTTTTCTCATTCTTCATCATTTTCCTTAGGGCTATATGATGGTTTCTGTATGTCAGATGTGCAGTGTTTTTCCAAAGTGTGTGTGCTTGTGTGAGTGTGTGCGCGTGTGCGTGCGTGTGTGAATGTCACCGAGAAAGACATCTTAGATGGGTAAGAATCATGTGCTGTTTGTTTCTTAATGCTTTGTGTATTACACATCACATTGTAATTATCCTTCATATTCACCAGATTTCAATTGATTTTAAGCAAAATTGTCCCTGGACTGTGTACTCCAGGGAGTAGGGACTCTGTCTGTTTTGTTTAACCCTGAGTGTCTAGGCTTTGGTACAGTAGAGAGAGATTGTTTGTTGACGCTAAGTCTCATCCCAGTCCTTCTAAGTTCTCCCCTGTCTGCAGAGGTGTAAGCCTGGAAATTAGACTTCCTCGTCTCCAGGATTCTAGTTAAGGGTCCATCAGTGCGAGGCCCTCCTGTGAGATTTATAAGGTAGAATAGAAGAGAAGCCCCCTTTTCTCTGCTGGGCAGGTGTGTGGGCAATGGAGATGGCAGGGGTGATGTTTTGTCCACAGCCTTTGAACATCCTCTTGAGAATCACCAGCTTTGGCACAGTAGATAGCTGAGGCTACTGGTAGTAACTTCCCTGAGATCTCTGCACTTCTGGGTTTCCTGAAAACAGCCTTCTTGCCCTTTGTTCCTGCAGCCTTCCGATAGTTATGCAAGTCTCTATTTTCCTATAGTAAAGCTCTTCCCAGTTTAAATACCTATAGTGATTATTCTTTGTCTGGTTAACTCTGATGGATAAAATAAGTTGCCTGACCTAAAATTCAGTGGCAATTTATGATTTTTAAACTTCTGATTTGAATTATTTATATTGGAAAAATGTGTGTATTACTAGGTAGTGAGTGCACCTCATGGACAGGACAGTGTCCACCTCTTAGACTGACTTTTTTTTTTTTTTTGTAAACTGATGGCAGTCTCATGCATGCCAGCTCTTATAAAGAGATGGAGCTTTGATTCTTGGTGAAGTACTGTCCCCATGTGAAAAGTAATAGCTCCTGCCTAAAAATGGAAATGAATAGAATATAAAGAGTTCTAGGAAAGGGGAGTTATATATTGTTCAGTTTTGACTGTACAACAAATAATCTCAAAATCTGAGTAGTTTACAACAACAAATGCTTATTTTCTTGTCCACAATTCTGCAGGTGGGTTGTAACTGTGCTGGGCTCAGCTGGGAATTGGCTGGGCTTGGCTCCAAGCAGTGTGTTGGGTTCAGGTCAGCTTCATACATTTCTTTATTTTCCTTTGACCAGCAGGTCTCCCAGGCAGGTGTCTCTCATGACAAATCACAGGCACCCTAGGGCAAGGCAAAACCATGCTGTTTCCATCATGTCTGCTAATGTTCTATTTTCTAAAGCAAGTAATATGACCAAGCACACCATCAATAAAACCGGGTAGTCTGCTTTAATCACAGTTGGAGGCATTCCACAAGTTCCTAGCCAAACAGGTGCTATTTGGATAAATTATAGTAAAATTCTTAAATGGCTCATAGCTTCAATCTGAAATGTGGATGCAATCTTTTGCTCTATAGAGAAAAAAAAAGCAACTCATGAAATGGTGTCTCAATAAAAGATACTTGTCAAGTGAGATATGACATGACAGTAAAAGTGGGTTGTGAGGACAATCAGAAAATTCCCAATAAGAATGTGATTTGGAAAAAATTCAGAAGCCAGAGTCTTCCTCACCTCTACATTCCTAGTGCCTAGACCAGCGGTTCTCAACCTGTGGGTTGCGACCCCTTGGGGGTTGAACGACCCTTTCACAGGGGTCGCCTAAGACCATTGGAAAACACATATATAATTCCATATTGTTTTTGTGATTAATCACTATGCTTTAATTATGTTCAATTTGTAACAATGAAAATACATCCTGAATATCAGATATTTACATTACGATTCATAACAGTAGCAAAATTACAGTTATGAAGTAGCAATGAAAATAATTTTATGGTTGGGGGTCACCACAACATGAGGAACTATATTAAAGGGTCACGGCATTAGGAAGGTTGAGAACCACTGGCCTAGACCATAATATATTTTAGATAAATATGTATTGGGAAATGATTTACTAAAGTAATGGTAGCAGTTGACCAGTAGACGTTGTTAAGAAGTGTTCCACTCAATCACATAGACTGATTGATTAGTGACGTGAGCTTAGAGAGAGGTACAGAGGAGGGACATATGTTCACTATGTCTACATTATGCTAGATCATCTGGATCTCTTTCAACGTTAATAGTCTATAACCAGGGGTGGGCAAACTTTTTGACTCGAGGGCCACAATGGGTTCTTAAACTGGACTGGAGGGCCGGAACAAAAGCATGGATGGAGTGTTTGTGTGAACTAATATAAATTCAAAGTAAACATCATTACATAAAAGGGTACGGTCTTTTTTTTTTTTAGTTTTATTCATTTCAAATGGGCTGGATTCGGCCCGCGGGCCGTAGTTTGCCCACGGCTGGTCTATAACTCTGTGACTGCGATTCACTGAAGGGAAAGATTCAAATTCATCTTTGAATACCCTACAGTACCTAACATAAGGAGAGGAACACAGTTTCCCAATGTCACAAGTGGTTCAGCATATGCATTTTGAAGTTAGATAGCTCAGGATTCAGCATCCAGCAGATACTTTGTACCCCACCCATATCTCCTCAGCACTTGATTTAGTTTCCTTGCACTTCGTAGGATGCTATATTAAGTGAGGTAATGCATGCCAAACTCTTACTCAGCACAGTGCCTGACACATAAAAATGCTCATTATTATTATTATTATTATTAACTGTTTTATGAATTTATTTGTATTCATGTATTGCTGGAAAGTTGAAATGGATTTACAGGTATACTGAAGAGTGGAAAGAGTAGAAATGTACTGCTGCTCAGTGACTTTGAAGATCCGCAGGAGCTAGTGCCAGTCCTCAGCCTTTTCTCTGGAGTCTCTGATGAAAGTTCTTTAGAGTGCTAAAGCAAACTAAAACAAAACAACATAAAAACAGAACAATGCATTCTTCTGACTGTCCAGTGTAGACTGGGGACCCAGGAGAGGCTCACTTAATCTAGCCTCCTCTACTTCTTGTTCCTTTTCTTCCTGTTTTCCCCTTTGAAGCTGGTGGGAGAAAACAGAAATGGAGATACTCCCCCCCAAATAATAAAACATGCCAACGAGAAAGGAAAGACTCCAGGTCCCAGGAGCCGGGCGGCAGTTTGTAAGCAGTCAGTTTTATCAAGGCGCATGTGATGCTGTTGGAAGCCTGGCGTCCTCAGAGAAAGCCTGCTGAGTCTGGTGTTCCTCTGTAAACACTCAAGGAGAGCAAAGCATAGGAAGTTAAGTGCCTACTGTGCTGATTTTAGACAAATGTTTGCAGTGTTGTTTTCATTAATGGGAAGCTAGTTGTAGCAGGAAGAGAACTTCTCAGGAATCCTCTTGGTATAAAGTATATTTCTTGGTGGCAAAGGACTAGAGCCCAGTAGAGTTGCGTTCAAATTTTGGCTCCACCAGTCAATGGCTGTGTGACATCAGTTAATTTTTTGAACACAGGGAGCTTCTGATACCAGAAATGGAGACAGTACCCTTCTCATAAGGTAATTGTAAGAGTCATGTTACTTTCTTGCTGGTAACTCTGTAATAGTTTCTCACAGAATTTAGAATAAAACCCAAACTCTTTATCCTAGATTAATCCTTGTCCTGTTATCTGGTCACTGCTTACCTTTTTGACATCATTACCTACCACTCTACCCTTGCCCATCATGACCTAAATTCCCTAGTTTTTTCTTTCTTTCTCCACCAAGCCAAACTTCTTCCAGTTTATCAAGTATTTGCACCTGTTGTTCCCTCTGTGTAGAGTGCTATTGTCATAAATTTTTGCATGCCACTTTGTTTCTCAGCTTAATTTACCACCACCACCACCAGCACCATCACCATCAGCACCAGTACTGTTACCATCATCATCATTAACATTTATTAAGTACTTATCATGTGCTGAAAACTATTCTTTAGCATTGTATGTGTACTAACTTGTTTAATCTTCATATCAACCTTATGAGGTGTGTTAAATTATTACCCCCATTTTACAAAATGAGGAAACTAAGGCACTGGAAGTTTTGATAACTTGCCCAAGGTCACAACAAAGAAGTGACAAAACTGGGATATGAATCTAAACAAATACCAGAAGCTAGTATTTAATCATTGTGCCTCTCTAGCCACCCAAACTTAAGAAATCATCTAGTCACCTTCTCTCACATTACCCAATTTAACTTTTTTTGCATAGCAATGATCTCTGTTCTTAAAATATTTAATTAACTTGGTTTGTGTCTTGTTATTTATGGAGCCATGAAAATGAGCCAAACTGTTTGTTCACTTCTGTGTCCCCAGTGGCTTGAAGAAAGCCTGGCACTTAACATGTGTTTTGTAAATATTAGTTGAATGAATGAGTGAATGGATGTCATAAATCTTAGACCTTGAGCCTGGCAAATAACAGGCTTTTAGGTAATTCTATTTTTTGTCATTTCTATGACCTTCATCATGATTAAAGTAACTCTATTGGACCATGATGGGACCCCCAGTTTTCCAGCATCCCTCCTTTTCCATTCTCTTTCCTTTGGCTTATTAGGATTCTCTGTGATAATAGGCCATAACCCTCTCAGCCATTGAACCCTTAGGTCCATTCTCCCACCTTGCAAATTAGCAGCTTTAATGTTTAGCCCATCTTTAAGTTGAGATGCTGAAGAAATAAAAATTCACTCTTAATCAGGAAAATTTCAGAAACACTTAGGCACCTCAACAAGTTCAAAGTTCTCTGCCTGAATGTTAGCTCCCTGCACAAAGTGACTTGAATCAGAAGATAAAAATCCAATTTTCTTTCATACTTCAGGAACAGAAGTTTGAATGAAGCATGATCCTCACTTTAGGGAACATCATTGTTATTGGTCCACATGAGGCCTCTTTCATTGTCATTTAATTTATCCACATCTTTTTATCTGTCTCATTTCTTTCCTCCTCACAGACAACCATTCTAATGTTTTTAATGTACGCACTTTTGTATGTGATCTTGTAAAAGGTGCTTTTTTTTCCTGTATATTTTTGTATTATTCATTGTAAGACAAAGCATTCTGTTCCTGTGTTCTTGTCTCCTGGCCTGTATTATGTTGTAATGCCCACCCATGTGCCTATTTGTGCATCTACTCTGTTGCAATGTAGGGCTCAGCAGGTAGAATCCACTAAATACTAATGGGGCTCCAGTGGATAAGCCTTTCCAGTTCAGGGTCTCCTGACTGTGCACTGGGTGACCTGAAATTCCTTCATTTTGTCTTTGCTAGAGGTGTATTTTTTCTTCAATTTCTCTGCATCCTTCTTTTCTCTCCATTCCATCTCACCCCAATTCAGCTTTCTCAATGCCATGCCTCCACTTTGTGCATGAATTTCCAGCATCCAGACTACAGGCTGCAACTACATATCAATACTGTACTCATGTATTTATTCATTCACCAAACATTTACTAGTTGCATTCTATGTGCCAGGGCACTATTCTAGGAAATGGAGATTTGGCAGCGAAAAAGACAGGCAAGATTTCTGTTCTCATGGTGCTTAGATTTTTGATGGGGGGCGAGGGGAAGTCAGACAATAATTAATTAAAAATAAATAAGCAATATCTTTCTAGAGAACACTCCCTTTAAGAGAGAAATTTGATCTGAGCTTCAAATGACAAGAAATAGTCAGTCATGCAAACATTTGGGTCTGAGGTTGAGGGGACCTGGAAGCTGGAACAGCCACATGGTGGGCACAAGTTTGATCTATTCAATAAACAGCAAGAAGATTTCTGTAGCTAGAGTGGATGCTGGGGAGAATGGGGAAGGATGAGACTAGAGAGGTCACGACAGGTAAAACAGGGCATGATAATGAGCATAGGTTTTATTTCAGTGCAATGGGAAATCTACAGAAGAGTTGAAGCAAGTATAGAATTTTCAATATGTAGATGACATCCTTATTCCCTCTTACTTAAGTAAATCTTAGGGATGGGTAGGATTCTAGTTTGGTTTCTGTATGGGCACTGGGGAACATTCTTCCCCTAGTGTGTTCTCTCTCACATAGGTACTGAACTTTATGTCACAGGAGACTGGGTTTGGGAGAACAAAACCATGCCATTTATCATTCAAAACTGATGACGCTGGACCAAGTTGCCTCATAGACTTTTGAATCAAGAGCCAACTCTAAAAGCCACTGAAGACAAATACTCTCACCCTAGAGTTCAGAGCTGCTCCCATTATTGAGGTGCTCCACCAGCCTAATACCAGATGATGAATCCTATCTGAGCAGGAACAGGCCAAGAAGACTCGGGTAGTGTTTTGTGGAGGTCTGGCTGTTCATATTACAGTTATCTTAGGCTGAAGTTGCCACTGTTTACTCAGTGAAGCTAATATTTCATATCAATAAATAATCCACTAAATATTCTAAATATTTCCTTCTGGGTATAACACCCCACTGCTATGCCTGTGTAGGCTTTAGCATTCACCTTTTTTTGGATCCCAAATCCACCTTGAAGATTATGCTCCAACTTATGCAGGTGTGATGGATTCTCTCCTCACTGGTGTCCTCACGCCAGCCCACTTTCCATGATGCCTGCTGTCCCACGTCAGTGACTTAGGCTCTATACCTCCCTGTCTTCAGCCTTGGATAGCCAATCATCTGGTTTGTTTTTCTGCACCATAGTGTTCAAGTGGTGAATGGCTCATAAACAAGGAATGAGCTCTCTGTACAATTAAAGGAACCCATGGTGAGTAGTCCTTTGTGTGAGGAATAATCACCAATAATTTATCTCCTTCCAAATATAGATTTAGAGTTTCTATTAAAAGATGTCCTTGTAGCAGCACTAAAGGGAATGAAAAGAGTGTTTTTGGAACCTATTTGGCTCAGGGAGAGAAATAAAAGCGGTATTCAAGATGAGTGAAGTGAGATCATGGGATGTATACAACTATTTGTGTGTGTGTCTATGTATGTGGGCAGTCTTTTGTTAACCTAAAAGAACGAATGTCTTGACGTACTACTTTGAGGGAGAATATTGGGGGTATAGATTTTTAAATAGAAAAACTTACACGATGCACCCATTCTGCGTGCAAATGCAGCAGCCCCCACATTTGTGAAACAGAAACCAGGTATATGAAAGGGTGCATGCAACCTGCCAAAATGTTTTACATATGAGCAGAGAAGGGCCAGTTGTATAATGTGTGGGGCCTTGTGCAAAATGAAAATGTAAGGCCTCTTGTTATACATTATTAAGAATTTTACAGCAGTGACAGTAGAACATTAAACCAAGCACAAGCCCTCCTATGAGTGGGACCCCATAGGAGGGTCATGTGCCCACAAAGTTGGCCCTAAGCCGAGAGTTGTTTTTCTTTTTTTCCTGGCAACTTGTAATAGTGTGAGAAGGTGAAAATAATACGGAGTATGGGCTTTTCAACGCGACAAGCCTGGGTTTTAATCATAAGTATCCGCATTTTACAGTGGCAAGTCTGATAACCTCCCCGAGCTTCAATTTCTGCATCTATAAAATGGAGATGCTACACTTTAGCTTCAATATTCCTGGAAGGATTAGTAATACTTTACTTACTGTGCCTTGTGAGGAGAAAGTGTTACATATGTAGTAGCTATGATGATGATTGAACAAGTAAGTTAAAACACTGGAACTCTTTAATAACTATCATCTTTGTTTCTGGTGCCTATTCCTTCAACAGATCTTATGACATTTATAGTCTTCAAGTTTCTTTAAGGCCAATTATAGGGATATTCATAGAACCGCTACTGCTTTCAGGAAACAGGAGTAGAGGGCTAAAGAGTTGAAGATGAAACTTTCCTCTTCCTGAGATGCTTTTGATTTGGTTAATGAGATCAAGACATGAATGCAAGTGGCTGTGTTATAATGTAGAGTAAGATAAGTGGTACCAGAATGTTCCTTGACTGTACTGAAGAGATTTAAAGAAAAATGAAGCCAAATATGGTTAGAGAATAACTGTAAGATTGAGGTGGTCCTTTTATTGCTAAAGAACATAAAATTATTGAAGTTGAAGAAACAAGGCATGAAGTTGAAGAAAATAGAATCCACTCTCTTTGTGAAGACAGTTTTTGGGATAAACAGTTAGTTTGATGGCCCTGATAAATTATGCCCCACAGTATTCATGTACTTATATAGATCCCTCCCCTTGAATCTGGATGACCCTGTGACCTGTTTTACTTAATAAAATGTGCGAGAAGTGACATTGTGCCAGTTCAAGCTCAAGCCTTAAGAAGTCTAGGCAGCTTTTACTTTTACACACTTGGGGGCCTTGAGCAACAGTTCTGCAGAGATCATATGGAGATGCCACAGAGAGAGTCTGAGCATACATGGGGGAGAGCTAAGGAGCCCAGCTGACAGCCAGAAATATGACTCAGATATATGACCCTCGTCAAGCTGTTGCAGCCCGTCCCTGGATGTTTGAATCATCCTAGCCTAGGGGGTACACATTTGGGGCAAGTGGCCACCTAGTATATACAAGTCCTGGCATATATCATGCCAAGCAGAGATGAGAGAGCCTTGTGTGCCTTGACTGACTTCCTGACTCACAGAATTGTGAAAAATAATAAGAGAGCTGTAAGTCACTGTTTTTTGAATTTTTTAAACTTTTTAAATTGAATTTATTGGGGTAACATTGGTTAATGGAATTATAGAGGTTTCAGAGATACAATTCTATAATACATCATCTGTATATATTGCTGTGTGCTCACCATCCCAAATCAAGTCTCCTTCCATCACCATTTATCCCTCTGTTACCCTCTTCTACCTCCCCCACCCCCTGTAAGTCACTAAGTTTTAAGGAATCATTTGTTTTATAGTAATAGATCATTAAAACAAAAATTGATACCCAGCAAAAGCCTGCTGCCCTAACAAGAAATGTAAAACATGGAGCACTGGCTTTGGAAATGGGTGGCAGCAGGAACCCAAAGGCCATCCACAAGACTGGAGTGGAGATTGGAAGAGTGGTGGGAAATTGCTGCTGGGGGCTGCAGACAATGAGACTGATATTATATACTGGTGGAACAGCTGGCCAAACTGTTGCCTTGGTCACCTGAAAGACAGAATGTATATCTTAAAGGATTCATGGATTTGGTAAGGAGATATTCGGCTGAATGTGGAAAATGCCAAGTGATTCCTTTTAGCTGCCTATCATAAAGGAAAGGGAAGCTGAAGATGAGCTGAAGAAGAAACTTTTCAGTGTTCAAACAATTTAGAGAAAATATAAGAAAGTTAGAACTTGCTGGGTTTGGGAAAAAAACCTCCCATTCGCAGTTTCTGCAACCAGCAAAATATTTTAAGAATTGCACACAGTGCTTTACGTATTCACTTAAATTTTATGACAACAAATCTTAAGTGGACACTCAACACTGCCAGCTAATTTTATTTTTTTTCCAGCTGATTTTAATATATTTTCCCAGACAGCAAGAATATTTTCTAACTCCTCTGCTGTCTTCAGATCTCTAGCACCCCTCCTCTACCACTGATGCCTTTACTTCAGGCTTCATAGAGAAAAAAAGATGCAATCAAATAAAAATTAATTCAGCTACCCAACACAAATTCCATTGACCTCTTGCATCTTTCCTTCAAAGAAAAGACAAATTTTGCCTTTCCTTCTAATACAAGAAGTGTCCTTGCCCTTGTCCAAGGCCAATCCCTCCACCTGTGCTTCTGTTCACCCTCCACTCATAGATTAAGGATATTTGTTGCTCCTGTGATGATCTCCATCTTCTCTAGCAACTTACAATTCCTCCACTCTCCTGGATTATGTCCATTGGCATTCAAGTATGTCTTAACATAGCTTTAAAACATCTTCTGTTGACCCCTCATTTTTCATAAGTTTCACAAGTACCCTCTCATTTGTCTGTTCTCCCTCACAGATAAACTTCCTGAACTAGTTGTTCAAGTTCTCTTTTCCACTTTATGCTCTCTCCCTAACTCCAAAGAACTTTTGTTTCCACTCCATTCAAATGGTTCTTATCCAAGTCCCCGCTGACTGACATCTTGCCCAAGTCAATGATGACCTTTGTCTCTCAGCAGCCTTTGACATTCAGGATTTTTTCTTTGACTGGACACTGTTTTTCCAGGCTATTGTAGTGAAAGATTTATCTAAATGTTCTATCACCTGATCATTACTCCTCATCAGCATGTTTTGCTGACTTCTGCTTTTTAACCAGTCCTCTAAACATGGGAGAAGCTCTTCTCTTCTTTAATAACACTTTTATCTTGGCTTATGACTCTGCATACCATCCTTTTGATAACCACGAAAGCCCAGACATTGTTTTGTGGGTTAGTATATATTTAGCAACTATTCTGAAATCTTCACTGGGATGTCTAATGAGTACCTCAAAAATATGGCCAAAATAGGAATATTGATTCTTACCACCTCCATCCACTCTTCCCATATCAGGAAATGTCACTACTCTCCAGAAACTAGACAACTGATACATGATAACATACTCACTCAGACATTTATCATCTTCTCTTTGTCAAAGGATTTTAGTTGGTTTAGTCTCCTTTTATAATCATCTAAGGTTATGATCAATATTAGCAAACTTATTACTATCTCTCATCTGGTGACTTTCATTGCTTTCCATTTTGGACTCGTCTAAAATAAAAAACTCAGATGAATTTCTTATCATTGAAATCACATGAGTACTCTCTTGGGAAGACAGAATGATAGCACCCTTCTGAAGTCAGGTCTGTAAGTAACCCTCTTAGCTGATTCCTCGCAACATGAGCTCATTAATGACTACATGGTGTCAGGACCTTGGTTTCCTCTTTAGAGGCCTGTAGATAGCCAGACTCAATCATTGCAGCATCAACAAGGACTCAGTGGGGAGAGAAATTATAGTGATATGCTGTTAGTGTCCAAAGGAGAGCAATTTACTTCTAATTGTCTCTTTTTACATTCCCAGAACCTGAGGCCTGAAGAGGCCTCTAGAATGACTACATGCTCTGTTTTTAAAATAGGCATGTTGGTAGTTAATCTATACTTGTGCTCATCTAGGATTCAGATACTGTAACACAATAGGTTTGTTTGCAATAGCATCATCACGACATGTGACTAATGCATCGCACTATGACATTACAATGGCTACAAGTCATTAGACAATAGGAATTTTCAACATCCATTATTGTTTTTTGTTAATCCTCATTTGAGGATATTTTTCCCATTGATTTTTAGAGAGAGTGGAAAGGAAGGGGAGAGACAGAGAAAAACATTGATTGATTGCCTCTTGCATGTGTCCCGACCAGGGGATTGAGCTCAAAACTAAGGTAGGTACATGCCCTTGATAGTACTCAAACCTGGGACCCATCAGTCCTCAGGCCAATGCTCTATCCACTGAGCAAAACCAGCTAGGTAGGGCTCCATTTATAATCTTATAGGACTGCTGTAATAGTTGAGGTCTGTCATCGACTGAAATGTTGATATGATATGTGGTGGTGTATGACTATATATATATATATATATATATATATATATATATATATAGCAAGAGTTCACGTACGTTATTCATTGTAAGTGAGCCATTAAGGTCAGACCAGATTCTACCTCCCAAGGTCACATGGCAGAGGAGCATGCAGAGAGGGAGATGTTGCAGCTATCTGCTGCAGTCAGCTCCAGGGTTCAAGGACCCATGAGGTGGCTATAAAGGTACATAATATATATATATTCTTCTCACCTAGAAATACAGAATAATAACAACTCATCTGTTTTTATTTTTACTTCTTATATATCTATATTTTGCCAGTATTCTGTCCCTTTGCCTTTATATTTATTTATCTATCTAAAAGATTTAATATAAGAAATGAGCTCATGCAATTATGGAAGCTGAGAGGTTCCACAATCTGCCATCTGCAGGATGGAGACCCAGGAAAGCCAGGGGTGTAACTTAAAGGCCTGAGAGCTGGGGAGCCAGTGAGGTAGATGCCAGTCTGAGCTTGAAGGCTGGAGAACCAGGAGTGCTGAGGCCTGGAGATGGTCGGTATTCCAGCTCACACAGTCAGGCAGAGAGCGAATTCAACCTTCCCCCACCATTTTATTCTATTCAGGTCCTAGTGGGTGGGATGGTACCTATCCCACCTTGAGGAGGGCCATCTGCTTTACTCAGTCCATCAGTTCAAATGGCAATTTCTTCTGGAAACACCCAGAAATTCTGTTTAATCAGATATCTGGACACCCTTTGACCCAGTCAAGTAGACACATAAAATTGGACTTCGTAGGCTGGGACTGTCAGCTAGAGAGAAAGCCAGTCTGGGTGGCTCTCTGTGTGTCTCGGGCTTTTCTCAGAGTGGGGGCTGGATTCTGAGAGGAAAAGTTCTAAGAGACTTGGGCAGGAGCTGTATGTCTTTTTCCGACTTAGCCTGTGAGTTCACGTACGTTATTCATTGTAAGTGAGCCATTAAGGTCAGACCAGATTCTACCTCCCAAGGTCACATGGCAGAGGAGCATGCAGAGAGGGAGATGTTGCAGCTATCTGCTGCAGTCAGCTCCAGGGTTCAAGGACCCATGAGGTGGCTATAAAGGTACATAATTTAATCTACTGTCATGTGCTTCTGATCTCTGGAAGGAAAAGCAAAGCAAGGATGAAAAGATGGGTTTTTACAGGATATTTCATTGGTCAGAAAAATAAGTTTTCAGTGTCTAACTACTTGCTAGACTATTTTTGTTTGTTTTCTCAAACTTTAAAAAGAATTACATCCAGCAATATTCATTGTTTTTGGTATGTGCAATTGTGTGGATAAATTCTTGTTACCATATCACAAATAGGGTTTAGCATAATTTCAAAACCACAGAGAATGCTTGTGCTGCCCCCTTGTACTTAGCCCCTCTCCCTCTATTAACCCCTAGCAACCTCTTACCTCCAGGTAAAAATTCCTTTGTGTAGTGGTCTTCAAAATATTCTGTACATATCCTAAGGGGTGCATAAGATGATCTGCAGGGGAGAAAAAGCAAATAACATATTTTACACTTCTATTTTTATCTCATAAGTTTATATTTCAATTTTTGTTTATATTTTAAAATACATAATGCATTAGTGCTGTGGTACATACATATAATTTATAAATGCAGTAGTCCCTCCTTATGTGTGGTTTTGCTTTTCATAGTTTCAGTTACCTGTGGTCAACCATAGTCTGAAAATATTAAATGAAAAATTTTAGAAATAAACAACTCACAAGTTTTAAATTGTGTGGGACTCAGTAGTGTGATGAAATCCCGCACCATTCAACCCTATCCTGCCCAGTGTATCCATCTCCTTCATCTCATCATGTAGGCATTATGCCATCTCATATCATAAGAAGAAGGATGAGTACAGCACAATATGATATGTTGAGAGAGACCATATTCACATAAGTTTTTTTACAGTATATTATAATTGTTCTATTTTGTTATTAGTTATTGTTAAACTCTTACTGTGCCTAATTTATAAGTTAAACTCTATTATAGTTATGTATATATAGGAAAAGTATAGTATATTTAGAGTTTGGTACTATTCTCGGTTTCAGGCATCCACAGCGGGAGGGCGGGGTAGGGGGAGGTGAGGATGGTGTCTTGAAAAGTGTCCTCTGATGATAAGAGGGGACTACTGTAAATAAACACATATTGGAAGAGTTGTTAAAAATTGATTACTGATAAAGATAACAGACCAAAAAGTTTTTAGAATATTGGTTTAGCACCAAAAGTAATTTCCTCTGGGGTAAAAGTACATGGTTGTTTACCTAGGGACTTTTGCTCAGCTACGTGAAATAGTGAATAAGGGAAAAAGGCTACAGGCAAAGTGATAGTTCTTTGAGTTGGGGCTTGAATTTCCCAAAAAGAGATTATAAAAAATTCTGCAACCATTTACTCAAATTTTGCCTTCCTGGATAGACTATATGCTCCATGGAAACAGGGGCATTTCCATCATTCCTTGAAGTATATGCCTGGCATGATTTTAGCATCTAAGGATATAGGAGAGAACAATACAGTCAACATCTTGGCTCTCCTGAAGTGTACTTTCTAGAGTAAGAAAGAAACAGTGAATAAGTAAACAAATAATTAAGAAAATTTCAAATAGCGGGTAAGTCTAAAGGGTAATGGGGTAGAGGAGGGCAGCATTAGGTTAAACATCTATGACAGACCTTTCTGGGATGTCCCATTGGAGCAAGGAGTCAGCAGCTCCTTATCAGACAGGTTTGGGAATTTGATAGCAGACAGAATAATACATGTATTTTTGTTTGCTTTATTGATTAACTTTAAAAATATATAAACCTTAAAGTTGGGGGCATATCTTACGGAAAGTCTCCATGCCCAGAATTCTGAAGGTCAGTGGAGGGCAATGAACCATGATGCAGTGGATCTAGACAGAAAGTGCCTGGCATTGCTATATTAGCTTTTCTGTGCCCCAGGGTATAGTGGGAAAATATCAACAACTTTTTTACACTTTTCTCAAGGGGGCTTGGAAGGAACTGGTGAATCTGGAGGCTACATGGATGACTTGGTGACTTGAGTGGCTTGATTACTGGGACCAGATGAAAACTCATGTCTCCATGGATGCCAAGGTGGCATCCACCCATTGCTTCACACTGGAGCCTGTGGCCCATGAATGTCATACTCATTCCACTTAGCACTGAGGCTAAAATGGTAAATGAGTCGGTCCCCTTACAGCCTTTCTAGTTCTCTCTTTACCTGTGAGGGTCACCATCTCCTTGTATGTCAGTTTGGGGCCTATAGGAGGCAGATACAGAGATAAAATTAAACTGCAGAAGATTTTTTTTGGGGGGTCAAGCCCACAAAAGATAAAAGAGGAGAGGGAATAAGAGTAGGCAGAGAAAGTCTTCAGATTATGATGTGGGTCTGACCCGTGTAAATGGAGTGGGGAAAGCAAGGGGGATTGGCTTGCAAGACCCTGAGACTTACTGTAACGGAGAAAGTCTCATTTAACCCAATAATTATTTGTTAGAGGAATCCTGTACTGGGCAGAAATTGCCAGGTTCTAGAACCCCACTGTGTTCAGAAAGAACATGGTGCATTGCTTGCAGTGGGGGCTGTCAGCTAACTGCACTCCTCACAGCAGGTCCCTTCTTGTAGAACTGAGAGGTGCATCTCTGCACTGCTGTGCCTTGTCCTTGGAAAGCATCTCCTTTGCCAGCATCTGTGGGTATTTTTACACTGAGAATGCCACCCCTGGGGCCCTGGTTCCTCCAAATTAATTTAATTAGCTCCTCAGAATGGAACCGTGGAGCAGTTTTATTCCTATTGATACTTGTCTCAAGAAATGTCATTAATTACCAAGACAAAATTCATGCCATTAACTTTTTTTTTGTACAGCATTTTCTTTTATTTCTTTTTCTTTTCTCTTTATTGACTAAGGTGTTATGTATGTGTCCTTATCCCCCATTGCTTCCCAGCCCCTCACTCATGCCCTCACCCCCCTGGTGTCTGTGTCCATTGGTTAGGCTTATATGCATGCATACAAGTCCTTTGGTTGATCTCTCCCCCTTATCCCCACCCTCATCTACCTTCCCTCTTTGGTTTGACTGTCTGATCGATGCTTCTCTGTCTCCGGATCTGTTTTTGTTCATCACTTTATGTTGTCCATTATACTCCACAAATGAGTGAGATCATGTGATATTTATCTTTCTCTGACTGGCTTATTTTGCTTAGCATAATGCTCTCCAGTTCCATCCATGCTGTGCAAATGGTAAGAATTCCTTCTTTTTTATAGCGGCGTAGTATTCCATCGTGTAGATGTACCACAGTTTTCTAATCCACTCATCTGCTGATGGGCACTTAGGCTGTTTCCAAATCTTAGCTGGTAAGTTGTGCTGCTATGAACATACAGGTGCATATATCCTTTCTGATAGGTGTTTCTTGTTTCTTGGGATATATTCCTAGAAGTCGGATCACTGGGTCAAATGGGAGTTTCATTTTTATTTTTTTTGAGGAAACTCCATACTGTTCTCCACAGTGGCTGCACCAGTCTGCATTCCCTCCGACAGTGCGCTAGTGTTCCTTTTTCTCCACATCCTCCCCAGCACTTGCCATTTGTTGATTTGTTGATGATAGCCATCCTGACAGGTGTGAGATGATACCTCATTGTCGTTTTAATTTGCATCTCTCAGATGATTAGTGACTTTGAGCATGTTTTCATATGTCTTTCGGCCTTCTGTATGTCCTCTTTTGAAAAGTATTTAGGTCCATTGCCCATTTTTTGATTGGGTTGTTTATCTTCCTTTTGTTTAGTTGTATGAGTTCCCTGTAAATGTTGGAGATTAAACCCTTATCAGTGATAACATTGGCAAATATGTTCTCCCATGCAGTGGGCTTTCTTGTTGTTTTGTTGATGGTTTCTTTTCCTGTACAGAAGCTTTTTATTTTGATGTAGTCCCATTTGTTTACTTTCTCTTTAGTTACTATTGCCCTAGGAGCTGTGTTGGTGAAAATATTGCTTCAGCATATGTCTGAGATTTTGCTGTCTGTGGATTCCTCTAATATTTTTATGGTTTCCCATCCTATGTATGTTTATGTCCTTTATCCATTTCGAGTTTATTTTTGTGTATGGTGTACGTTGGTGGTCTAGTTTCATTTTTTTTGCATGTATCTGTCCAATTTTCCAAACACCATTTATTGAAGAGACTGTCTTGACTCCATTTTATGTTCTTGCCTCCTTTGTCAAATATTAATTGAGCATAGTGGCTTGGGTTGATTTCTGGGTTCTCTATTCTATTCCGTTGGTCTATATGTCCGTTCTTGTGCCAGTACCAGGCAGTTTTGAGAACAGTGGCTTTGTAATACAGCTTGATATCTGGTGTTGAGATCCCACCTACTTTGTTCTTTCTCAGGATTGCTGCAGCTATCGGGGTCTTTTTTTTTATTCCAGATGGATTTTTGGAGTGTTCATTCTAGGTCTGTGAAATATGCCGTTGGTATTTTAATGGGGAGTGCATGCCATTAACTTTTACTAATTATATTGTGTGTGTGTGTGTGTGTGTGTGTGTGTTGGGTTTGGAATCCTGGAAGCTGGTGATTCTGAATACGAACTCAAATCGGCAAATGCTAATAGGGACTGTTTGAGGGGGTTGGAAACTTCTGTGATTGGTGCATAGGGCCAAAGATGGTAAAGGGATACAGACACATGTGCTTTGAGGAAAAGGGTGATGAAGGCACATGGGATCTCCTGGAGGTGTTGGAACAGCACTTATAGTATGTTTAATTTCTGAGGAGTAAAGCAAATGGGAAGAGGGCTAGGGTTGTGTTAGTTGCAATTGGACGAAGCCCGTGGAAGCATGCAAGCCAGCCTGGGCTTTGGGGTAGGAGTAAGTGGCATGCCCTTCACCTCTACCTAGAAACCATCACCCATCTTGGAGTGCTTCTCCTATGGGTCCAGGTAAACTCTCCCTGTTGCAAATGTTCCTGAAAGTTGCTGCCGCTTACTTGTGATGCACCTTTAGTGCCTGATTATTCTGGTTTGAATTTCTTTTTTTTCCTCTGAAATCGATGGCTAAGTTATTACTTATTCTTTTCTCTTTTCCCTGGTGCCATTAGTGATTCTCTGAAGCAACACACACTTGACCCACTGGTGACCAGGAGTCCCCTACCAGCTTTCTGATCTTGCTTGAGGAATATATGGATTTTTCAAGTAGTACACGATAAGTCACCAGAGTGGCACTGGGGAAGGAAAGAGAAGGGTAGAAAAATAAATTGAGTTTGAATGGCGGCAAAACAAATGCCATGTTAACTCAAGTGTTCAATATATAGAAGAAGCTGTCTAATTCCTTGGTAATTAAACTTTAAAGGGAGGCTTGTCTGGCCCCAAGTAAACATACCTAACGATCTTCTGTCCACAAGAAGACTGGTACATGGGATTTCTCACGGAGCCTTTCAGTTTTAAGCTGTCAAGTCCCGAGTAGGAAAATTTGGTTTCCTTTTAATTCATTTTCTCTGTTTGGAAGAGAGTGAGATTGACGTGGGTGAAAGGAATGCTTAGTGTTTGCAGTGCTAAGGGAAGAGTCTGGGCTAGGATGGGATGCTACCAGAAAGAAAAGAAATCAAAGAATTTGAGGGATGGGCCATCTTAGATAGTATCCACTCCAACCTCTCTCTTAGTAGATGTGGAAACAGAAACTCAGAGAAGCTACAAAGCAGAAAGATGGAGCAGAAAGAGAACTGGGGTCAAAAGAACCAGATGCAACTGCAGCTGTGACAGGAATGACCTCTGTGACCTCCCTCGATACTGGCTCCCAGGTGCTGAGACCGGACCTTTCTAGGCTTCTGCAGGCAATGACTTTCAGAATCTCCGTTAGAATTCCAGATACTTGTTGGCATTGTGAATGTAAGTGTAGATATAGGTTAAACTTCTTTTGCACGTTGCTATCTCTTGTGCATCTCAGTCTCTCTGATCCCCATAATAACTAACACACAGTTCTAATCAAAGTTTGGCAAATTCAATCTTTATTCATGTTCTGAAAGTGTTTCTCTTGATGTTCTCACTGGGTGATTCTTGGATGTTGATATACAGGGGTCAATTAATATTTGAAAGCTTCCATCTGGATTCTTGGCTTTAAAATTATAAGAACTTCCCCCATACCTAGCATCAATAAATAGGCTTACATAACAAATGTAGGGATGGCCCCCCCCCCAATTAGATAAGATTATCTAACTAACATAAAAATTGGAGCTTAATATGAAATAGCTGAAATATATTAGAGTGACAACAGTAGGATGGGAAACAAAGAAAAAAGGGGCACTAGGCTAGTACCAGGTGACCACAGACTTCTGCCTTATAAGGTGGACAATGATTGCTGCTCACCCCAATTACATGACAGTCCCCAGAGTGTTAAGCCTTTTCCACATACATAACCAATAGCTTTATAGAAGTTAAAAGTACTATTAAAATATTAATTTGTTTATTTGTGAGCTAGCAGCACTGAGCTAGAACTGGGGGTTCCTGTTAAAGCTGCTGGGAGAAAACTGTGAATAAGGGTAAGTTGTAGAGAAGACAAATAATGTTTGGAGTCAAAAGGAAGTTAGCACTAGCACTGTAGCATCCTCCTTGGAAAGACCTTGAACATTTTTAGTATATAGTGTTATTCAAGTCATAGTTGAGGGTTTAGAAACCACAGGAGTCTGTGTTCTGAAGGGGAAAGACAGTAAACAATTGAACTGTTCCTTTCAAGTGGAGACGTTCAAGTCCAAGCACAGAGCATATTTGTTTCTCCTCTTTCTTAGGATGAAGGTGAGGCAGGGAGTGATTGTGGAGTAACTTAAAGATTGGGGATATTAAAGCACGAATTCTCATAAATAAAATTCAAAGATTTCCTGAGACCAGAGTGCAGGATCAACCTGCAAGAGAAAAATAAGAGTCTGGGAAATTGGTCTCATTACTAATGCTTTTGTCCTAAGTAATATATTTCCGGCTATCATTCAGATAGCATCATATTTCATTTTCCTCCGCTTCAATCTCTAATTCTTTAGAGAGGTCCCCAGAAATCCATTTGCCATTCTGTGAGATGGAATGCGGGACATGATGATGATCATTATTATTATCACTGAAGATAAAGATATCTACCAATTTCACTATTTCCCGCTGCCTGCATAAAAACTCAAGCTCTGTCTTGGTCATCTACTTTAAGGGACAATATAATGACATTGCTGGGAAATACATATATCTACTTACTCCAATACGTGGTTCAGCTTTAATAGATTGAATTCTATTTCAAAAGTTATGAGAACAATGACTTATTACTTTTGAGAACTAGGGAGTCTTATCTTTACAAGAGTGGGTCTAAAAAATTCACTGCTCAGTGAGTACCAGTTTGCTTCTGGGAAATGGCATGAGGTTTCTGAATGGTATTCTATTTTACAAAACTTTAGCAAGATGTTTCCAGTTATTAAACAACTAGAGACCCAGTGCACAGATTCGTGCACATGTGGGGCCTCAGGGTGGCCTGCAGAGATAGGGGCCCCAGCTCACGCTCCCAGCCTTGCAGTCCCAGCTCACACCCTCAGCCTCGCAACCCCGCCTGGCACCCTACCTTGGCCTGGCACCACCCCCTCACCTGCTCCACCATCCGGCCTATGGGGCAATTGATTGGGGCTGGGCCCCCTTCCTGGCTCCCTCAGCACCTGGGAGCCAGGTGGCAGCCCCCCACCCACCACCCCCGCTTCCGCAGCTGGTCACGGGGCAATTGGGCCCCTGCTCACACCCGCCTTGGCCTGACGCCACCCGCTCACCTGTTCTACTATCCCACTGTGGTCCTGCTATGTTGGGGCCCATCAGGACTGGCAGCACCTCCACTGCCACCTGCTGCCAGGGCTTTATCACCAATGCCCACCATGTTCTGTGCCTCCCCCTGGTAGTCAGCACATGTCATAGCAAGAAGTTGAACTCCTGGTTGAATGACTGCCCAAGAGGACAATTTACATATTCAGCTTTTATTATATAGGATGACCCAAGGCATGTCAATAGTCAGTTGACTTCATATTTGCTTATTTGGGAAGGCTGAGCGAGTACAGTTCCTAGGAATACCATGACCCTTACCTTTATTTCCAGATGTTCATCCAGCTCACACTCATTGAACATGTATTTAGTATATATAAAACACAAGGTTCAGTGCTGGGAATACAAAAATGAATAAGACCTTATGTTTATACTTGAGTGTATCTAACAGATGAACAAGTGTCGATTGTCCTTTTCTCTTCAAGGGGGTTCACAGAGTTTCTATAAAGGATGCTAAATTCTCAGAAGTCCTGTGTAAAGATTTGGCTGCTTTTTCAATGTCTTTTACTGTGAGGTTTTTAAGCCAAATATCTAGACAGAATTATCTTTGATTGTGTCACCTGACTGTAGCTATTGAACCCAGAGGCCTGCAATGAATAGTTGGGTCTATGTAATGATATATGGTGAATACTACAGGAGATGTTTGTACAAAGACCAAACATCACAGAAAAGCACAGAAAAGAGAGTTTGGGAATATAGGAAATAGTAGTTGAGCCTGGTCTTAAAAGGTGAGTTAGATTTTACCAGGTTAAAATGTGGACAAAAGTATCCAGAGAGGAACAGCCTGTGTGAGGGTACAGAGGTGTGAGAGAAGATGGTACCATTGGGCATTTTTGTAGTAACTGAGCATGGACATTGGTAGGAGCTAACACTAGATGAGTGGGCTGGGCCAGTTTTTGAAGGAGATACTGTTTATATATTAGGTCATCTTTGTCTTATTGAGTCTGTTCATATCTTCTTGGCTGATGGGCAAGTTGAGGAATTACAGACTTGTTCAAACTCCTCTTTTGATATTGTAATTCAAGATAAACATGGGGTTCTATGTGTCAGTGTATTTGCCATTCCAGATGGAACTCAAGTTCCCCACTCTCTTGCCTACCCTCTCCCCCATACCTTCTTCCAGTCAAAGTTGTTTTCATTTCCTCATGGCACTGATTTTATCAGGAGTCACATTTCCACTTAAAAATTTATTCTATGAATTGAAGTATCAAAACAGAATAAAAAAGTTAATTCATTTACCAAGTTCTTCGCTAACAGCTTTTTCTCATTACAGATTATGTGTTAAAATAAAGTTGTTAACATGTTGAAATAAAGTTGTTAACATGTACTGACTGCATGCTTATTTTCCCATTAGACTGTGAGCCTCCTGAAGGCAGAGGACAGATTCTGTTATGTCTGTATTTCCTGGCACATGGTAGAGACTAGTCAAGTATTTAATGGGTTGAATTGAACATGATTAGCATGTGGAGTTAACTGGGTTCATAAAAAATTAAATATATACTCAAAGAATATTGGCTAGTGTATTAATATCTCTTTATGGGGTACTTCAAGGCTCAGTCCTCTACTTTTTCTTCTAATGACTAGAATGAGGATATAACTCAATTACATTTTGAAGCAATAGAAAGCTGGAAGGGAAAAAAAAGAAAGCTGGAAGGGAAAGCTGGATGAGAGTCATAATTGAATAAAGAGAGAGTACTAGTTGAAATGATGAACCAAATATAATAATATAAATATAAAATACTATATTTAGGTTAAAAAGTCAACTGTATTATACATTAGGGGAGATATAGCTTAAAATAAAGTATTTGTTAAAGATCTTGCCAGAGCTTTAATTGATGAGCTTATTATGTAGCAAAGTATGATGCAGCTTTTACTATATTATATATTTAATGCAATTTGGGGGTATTATATATAGAAATAAAAGGAAGAGATACACAAAGCAGGGTCCCACTGTATGCCTCACTGATGAGATTTTGGCTAAACTATTGGGTTCAGTTTCCCACTGAATATATTTTTAAATATATTTAAAAATATATTTCACTGGAGAATTTAGAAGAAAATGTTTGTGGAAAATGCATTTTTATGGGACTTGGGAAGGGATTGGGGCTGGGCCACAGAGGCAACATTTTTATGAGGGAAGCAATGGTTGGACTTTGTTACACTGAATACCTGTTATATCAAAGGATAATTCAGCTTATGTTTTTGTAGCCCGATGATTGAAAGTTATAAGGAAGCAGATGCTGGGTCACTATTCATAGGTAATTTGTAGCAATTAGGCATTTCCATCAATGAAGTGACGGCTTTGGGGTAGTCTTTACCTCATTTCACTGGAAGAGTTTAAACTGAGAACAGGATGATTATGATCCCATGGGATACTTGATATGCATAGATGATTGAATTCAGAGCTCTAAAGTGGCCTCCATTTCAAAGACAGGGTTCTCTTTCTGTGTATGCTTCATGGCTTAGATGGAGACTGCTCTGTGGATGTGGATGAATAGGAAGGACTTTTGACCAAGTGGCAGGGATGATGGAGAGAACTGTTGAGCTTAGAATTGGACTTGCTGGATTTCATTCACCCCTCACTCTGTATGCAGGCCACATAAAGGCAAAGATCTGGGCTGCTGTACAGTAATTCATGTGAAAGAGAAGGAAATCACTCCTTGGTGGATGTGAACTGTGGTAAGAGTGATGATGCTACTCTCTGCCCCATGACTCTGTACCCAGGGAAATAACTGGACTTGATCAATGGGAATGTTTGGGGAGGGGGAGGGGAAACCAATGATGAAGAGGTAAGTGTGGTTCTCATCTGGGAGAATGATGATATTTTACCGTAGCCCCATGGTCCATGGCTGTGAGCCCAGCAGGTGAGTCTGGGACAATTGATGGCTTCTGACACCCAGGCACTTGCAGTAATTCTGAGCTGTGTGCCATGGCCAAGCAGCTCTCATTGCTGCAGACAGCTTCATTACTGTGGGCTCATCCTTCACTTAGTCGCAGACCTTCTTCCATCAGCCAAAGACGAATGAAAAAAATCACCCAGGCTCTACATGTTCTTAATATTATCCTTTCCCTTCTGTCCAGACCAGCTTTGGTTTATGTATTATTATGCCTCTCCTCTGAACTATAGTGCAAAAGGTCTTTGGCACCACCCAGCCCTCAAAGTATATGTGAAACATGCATGAGAGGATCTCCTCAAAGGACTCAACAGATAGGGAATCTGCAGCAATCAAAGAATGACAGAGTGTGCTCTGGCTTGCCCAGGAATAGGCACAAGTTCATTGCCACTTTAATTTATCAAAAGCAATTCAATTCTGCCTGGCCGGTGTGGCTCAGTGGTTTGGCATAGACCTATGAACCAGGAAGTCACGGTTCGATTCCTTGTCAGGGCACAAGCTTAGGTTGCAGGCTTGATTCCCAGTGTGGGTTGTGCAGGATGCAGCCAATCAATGACTCTCTTTCATCATTGATGATTCTATCTCTCTTCCTCTCCCTTCTTCTCATATATATGGCAATTCAATTCATGAGTATAAATCTTCCAAGAATCAAAATGGGCAACTAGCAAGCTTAATTTCTTAATTTCCTGCTGGAAAAAGGCAAAAATTATGCTCATGTTGGAGGCAACATGAAATAGTGTGCAGTTGTGTAGCACGAAGTCAAATTCAAAGTCCTCTATCCTCAAGTTGCAGAGAAGTACAATCTCTGAATATCTCCAAGTCACAAAATAGATCAGTTGTCTTCTTCCTAGTGAATTCAAAGAGAAGAGGTAGCATGTGCACACATTACATGTAAACCTTGAACTTTTTATGGATATCCTCCTTTCTGAAGCTGCGGACTGCCTCCCAGGCTGTGCTGCAGCTCCAGTCTCGCCTGGCATTCTTGCTAAGCACCCCGGGCAGGCAATCTGACCAGAAGCCTTCAACCTCCAAGGTGTACACTGAATGAGTCACACCTTCAGTTCTGGACAGATAAAATGCCACACCATGGGGTGCAGAACCAGATTTCCTGGGTGACCTCCAAGGGTCAGATGACAGAACCTGGATAGCTAGCCAAAAGGAATTGGCAGCTGGGAAGATAAATTGCCCCTCTTTTTCTCTCTCAGGTGGACTGTTCTAAGGTACACTTTCTCCTTGCTAACCTTCTGGAGAAATCCTGCTTGCTGTGGGAACATGTCTGCTGAGACCTGGGCAGGGTCTTTTGATGGCTGGCATGGTAGCACATCTGTCCTTGTCTTACTTCCCCTTATTTCCTGACCTGCTCCACTATGGTCCTTCACCTCCTTGGTCAAATACAAGTCCTTTAGTCTTTGCCTCAGATTCTGCTTTTGTAGATAACCTGGGCTAATTCAGAGATAAAGAAATCAGGAAGTTCATTCATTCATTCATTCATTCACTCACTCATTCATTCAGTGTTTACTGAGTAGCTACTGAGTATTGAGGATTTGCTAGTTTCTGAGGACACACCATCCATGCCTTTAAATAACTCATAGTCTAATTTAAAGAGACAGACATAAGATCAGATAAAGTTCTCCAAAATTAGGGGAAAAAGATCTTTATGGTAAAATACTTCAGGTGGAATATTGCCCTTGTCTTGGAAATCTGGCTTCAAGAATGCTGCATGTGACTTAGTATTGAGGCTAATTAGATCTTGAGTCACTTTCTTGCTGTTGTACTAGGATTTGACTAAGTTTGAAGATGAGAACAAAAACATTCAAGTGCTCCACCTTCTGAGCAGAGCCCTAGGAGCTGCCTATTGTTGGGCCAGACATCTCTCTGAACATTTTTTGAGAGTTTGGAGAAACAGTCCCTCTTCCACTGCCTCTGCACACCTCTGCTTGAACCTGAAAAAGAAGGAGACTGGTGTGAGGGCTAGAGCCATGAAATGGTTGGCCTTGTGGTGAGAGCTGTGTTCTTAGAGAAGCTTTATCCCCTATCCCTTGGGAGTGCAGAGGAGCCAAAGTGCAGCAGTTCCCAGAGAATCACCCATAAGAATCAGGAGTACTTAAAAGACGAGCCATCTGATTCCTTGGTGAAATACTTGCTGAGATACCAATTCAGCTGGCCCACCTGGGGCTGATTCCAAAACACATAGGGTGAATTCTTGGGAGAGCGGGCATGGGTGTTAGTACATATAAGGATTGATACCTGATTTTAGTATGGAGATTTGGAGGTGGAGACCATTGGTGTAGCACAGATCTACAGGCTTGAACGGACTACAGTGGGGTGTGTTGAGAAGAATATGGGGCAATATCCACCACATTCCTTCATTTTTTGCCATGAGAGCATTCAGATCTAACAGTTTCTGGGGTTCCCCAGAGGGGAGTTCAGATGCTAGAGAAGAACCAGTAGCCAAAGACTTCCCAGGTGGCCACAAGAACTAGCTAAGAGACACCTAACCTAAAGAAGAGAGAGGAGCCTTGTATGTCAGGCAAGGTTTATGAGAGACATAGTGCTCCATTGAACAGAGAGCTAGAGAGACGATGAACACCATCGCCAAGAATATATGCTGATGTGAAGACCTACACATCAAATGAGGTTACAAACATCAAACAAAATTGAAATGAACCAGAATGAGGCCAGGACTCATCCTCACTAGTGCCAGATGGACAGCCACTGAAGAAGGCCTCTAATCCCCACTCTTCTTCCCTGACCTCAACATCAGAGTCTACACAGAAGAGTGAGGTGGGGGTGGGGCATGTGCAGCCATTCCCCTGATCTTCCTCCATTCAGGGAAGCCAGAGCCACAGTAGCTTGCGCTGGGAAGTGGGTAGGGAAAGTTTCAAATGCTGAAGTTTTTACCTGGACTGGACTGTATTTTAACAATTAAAATAACCAGAAAGTATATAATTCTATGATATATCTGAAACATCATCTGCATATTGCATCGTGTGCCCACCATCCAAAGGCACACGATGTAATATACAGATGATGTATCATAGAATTGTACAACTAGAAACCTACTTAGTTTTATTAACCAGTTTAACCTCCATAAATTTAATAAAAATCAATAATTAATTAAAATAACCATAAAGTTATAAAATCTGAAAAAAATTGCTAAGGGTGGAAAAAGACTGCAACATGGTAGGGTGGAAAAATCAGTGACTGAAAGATGTAAAACCACTTCCACAAAGGATTTTAAGGGCAGGCCTAGAATTGGCTTGTCCTTTCTGCCTGAATCTAATTGGCCAGAACCCAGTCCCCCAACCTCCATCTAATTGTAGCTGAGGCTTGGAAACTTCCATCTGTGCATCCAGGGAGAGCAATTTGAACATGTTAGTATTGTTGCTGTCACAGGGAGCCGCTTTGAAATTCAGAACATTGCAACTTAGAAGACAGGAATTTAGCAGTTTTGCAGTAATGATAGTATTAACGATGAAAACCTGTGATGTGATAGACACTATTTAGGGGTTCTCACTGTGTTTTCTAAAACAACCAACGATGTTTCACATGTTGAATCTCTAGGAAAGTGTGCTCTGACTTGTCCAGGATTAGAAGAATCTAATATTTAACCCTGGCAACTCTGTGATGTGGGTGCTATGACTCTCATTTTCTAGGAGAAATGAAAGAGCTCATCATTTAATGCCACGACTAACAGATGATAGATTTATTGTTAGTCCTGACTCTGTCCCACTTCAATATCCCTGCTGTTTCTGTTATACCCATATCACCTGGTAATCTTCTTAGAATCTGAGGCCTTTCTTCTTCTCTTTGTTCTGGATGAATTTCCTGAGCCTCATTTGGATGGTTCTACAATGACCCCCTGTTGACTTTCCACATGACATACAGTCACTGTGCCAAGGATCATGCTGCCTGGCATCAGGGTTTATTGTTCCATCTGGCCATTATTATTCTACTCATTCAAGATCCTAGTGTATATGGTTCTTTTTTGGTAAAAAGTCACTGTTTTGATGGTTTAATGATGTGCTCAGCTGCGTTTGGTGTGTTAGGTAATTTCCTTAAATTGACTCTGATATTTGTAAAGATTGAATACTCACCAGTTTATGCAATTTTGATGTTTGACGTAAAATTGGAGCAGATGGTCCTGGGAGGTTCAATCACTTAGTTATTGCTGATCAATTTCATATCTTGTTTATTTATTGATGGAACTATTGCTAGTCAGTCTATACTATTCTTTTAATTACTTCAAAGGATTATTTGATATTTGCATACTGTCACTTTCATTTTAGATTATCCTTTTCAGGTTTCATGGAAGCCTAGTAAAAACACTTTAAAATAAAATAATCTGTGTAGTTATGTTAAATAAGCATAACAGTATCATGATTAGATGTTGGGGGTTTTGGAACCCAAAATATGATCTTGTTAGTAAGTTGAAACAACACATTAAGTGTCTTCCTGACATGCTGTGATTGGCTAGTTGGATGGAGCCCTCAGAGTAGCTTAAATGGGGAAGGACACAGGCAGTCACATTTGGGTGTGATTCTAGTTGCTGTGTTGAAATTGTGAAATTAGTAAAATCAATTTTGTCTTTCCCTTGGTTGTCCTTAATGAGTGCCTTGGTTAAAGCACCTTACAAAGTCATATACCCAACAAATACACATCTCTGACATCTGTCTTTAAGCTGGTGTCTGTGATAAAAATTGATGAATTTCTGGACCTTTTGAAGTTCTCCCAGTCTTATTGGGGTAGAGAATATATATAACAATAAACAAAATAATATAATATGTCCAATATACAGACATATTATATTATTGATAGCAAATGAGAGAGGATTAATTGGACCAGTGATTGAGTTTCACAAATATTTAATTGATAACTCAACCTCTCAGAGAACTGTTTATATAGCCACTAGAGGCCTGGTGCATGGATTTGTGCACCAGTGGGGTCTCTTAGCCTGGCCTGTGCCCTCTCACAATCCGGGACCCCTTGGAGGATGTCAGAGGCCTAGTTCATGGATTTGGCCTGATCTCCACAGTCCAGGCCGAGGGACCCGGGCCTCTACTATGTATATAAGATCTTTGGTTAATCTTTTCCTGCCCTCGTCCCTTCCCCCTTCCCTCTGAGATTCACCAGTCTGTTCCATGTTTCTATGCCTGTGTGTTGAGCATCTGTCCCCTGGTGGTCAGTGCGCATCATAGCTACCAGTCAAATGGTCAAATGTCACTTAGGCTTTTATATATATTCCCTCTACTTAAATAATGCATTAGGGCAATCAGTCACTAGCTTTCTTTCTCTGATCCCTAAATCTTTCTCTTGAGGTTAGAGGGCTGTATCTTAGGGCTTATGTCTAAAGAGATCATCAGTGTTTGAGAAGCTGGGCTTGACTCTTTCCCTATCATGCTTCTTATTTTTTTTCCCTACGGGAGCTAACCATGTATATAGAATAACTTCTCTTCCACATAGAGAAGGGTTCTCTTCCTGAGTGTTGCTGCATGTAGATCTCTGAGTGGCTAGGGAATGGGAAATCAAGTTCCCTTCGGGGCAATTTGCCACTTCACAGGTTGTTTTTCAGAATGTGCAAGTAGATCAGTCCTTGCAAAGAGTGGAGTGTTTTTATTTTTTATTCCCCTTTTCTGTAATTAGGATACATTTTTTATTAAGAACTGCTAGAAACCAACGTTTTTCTACCCATAAATTTAGCATCTTGTGACACAGCGAGAATTACAATGGTAGGAAGAAAGGGAACTCTGCAAACAAAACAAAGACATAAAATGTAACGAGGGGAAAGCAGCAGCTTGCTGCAACTGTAAAGAAGAAAAAAACTTCAGGGAGGTCTGATTTATAGGGAATAATTATTATTGGCTGATTTAGAAAACTGGGGCAGCAATAGGAAGCCGCTGAAGTGGCTGTTTTTGCACACTGATTTGAAGAATCCCTCTCTTCTATGCCATTATGAAATAATGATTCTTGGTGAATGTTTTCCTTTTCACTTAAGGATTTGCAAGGAATTGAAAAACACTGCTTGAATAGAATTATGATGCCCGAGAAGCTCAGTTAGGCCACTATTTTAAACGTGAAAGCTAAGACCAGGGGTAGGACAAGGATTTGTGTAGTTGCCTAAGGGGCCAGAGCAAGTGAAGGGATCCAATTCTCAACTTCTGATTTCCTAAATTCAGAAACAGTTAGTTCCCACAGTTAAACTTTACATTCTAATTAGGGAAATTTAATCACAATAGCTTTCAATCTAAGAGAGATGACTCATCCATTATTTTATTATTTACTTATCATAAGATTCATTGAGGACCCACTACGTGTCAGGCACAGGTTTATGTGCAAAGAATACAGGGATGGGTAAGTCATGATCTCTTCCCTCAAAGAATTTCTATATTTAAAGGGGTGAACTTAAATAGACATGATAAACTAAGATATGTATTTTCCCACTGTCATAATGATTAATAAAATGCTTAGACTCAGAAATCTAGATGTTATCTTTTTGTTGTTAATAATGTATTTTTTCCCCCTATAATGAAGGATGATTTGCATGATTACTCATGCAATTCTTAAAGTTACCACATCAATAAGATATAGTTCAACAGACCCTAAGATGAGAAAAATTAAAGTTAAAACATCAGAGTTAGTCTGTTATAGCTGGAAAGAGCATTGAATTGGGAGTCAGAATACCTGGGTTATATTCTCTCTCTCTTATTAATCTATTACATAAATTAAAGCAAGACATTACCCCTCTTTAGGATTTATAGCCATCATTTTCAAACATTGAGTTGGGGACTAGCTGGAGGGCTTTCTCAGATTCTTAGTAAATTTAAAAAATCAAACAAACATGTATTGAGCATCTCCTATAAGCTTAAGTCGTTCAGGAAGTGGAAACACAGAAGTGAGTAAAATAGATAGTAAGGTAGGAAGGATATCAAGAAAGGGTGATGTTCTGGAAGCCAAGTGAAGAAAACATTTCCAGGAATAGGGACAGGTCAATTGCCAAATGTAGTTGGTAGATTATGAAATGAGTGTAAGAATTGACCACTGGGTTTCAGCAAAAATTCAGGGGAGTAGTGGGAATGAAGGCATGATTGGTGAGCTCTAAGGTGAGAGGCTAGACAATGAGCAGACATATATAAAAATAGAATTCTGACCTGCAATCTGCAACAACCAGTCCAACCCATTATCTACACTGACAAGCCCAGGACATCAGCCTACTTTCTACAAGCCGGAGTTGTAGAAAGTCAGACCACTATCTCTAGTCCAGGAAACTAGACAATAACCCCTATAACAGTTAACCCCAATGGGACTTAACAGCTTCCCTAACATTTGTCCCCACCTTCCAACTTAGGACCAAACAGAAAAAGCCAAAAATATACCCTAATTAATCATACAGGATACCTTGCTTCTAGTTAGCCTGCCTATAGCTTCCACATAACAGCCTCCAATCATGACATACCTGAGACATTCCTTTTTCTCTATAAAGCTTTCATGCTCCTCTGGCTGTCTTTGAATCTCTACGAAACACAAGTGATGGTGGCTCACTCCTTCCTTATAGCAAGTTCTGAATAAATAGCCTTTGCTTATTCTCTTTTGGGTGGTTTTTATTTATTTCCACATAGAAAAAAAATGTGAGAAGAGGAATTGGAAATCGAGACTACAGACAATTCTTTGAGAGAGTTTTGCTATAGAACTGAGCAGGAAAATGAGTTGGTAACTGAAGTGAGATACATTTCTTTTTATATTGTACTGGCAGAAACATCAAGTAGAATGACTAAAAGAAGCAATGATAGCCCTGGTCAGTGCTTCTCAGGGGTTAGAGCATCAGCTGCACACTGAAGTGTCCCCAGTTTGATTCTGGGTCAAGGGCAGCTGGGTTGTAGGTGCCATCTCAGCTCTGGTCGGGTTGCATGTGGAAAGCAACCAAATCAATCTCTCTCTCTCTCTCTCTCTCTCTCTCTCTCTCTCTCTCTCTCTCTCTCTCCTCTCTCTCTCCCTTTCTCCCTCCCCTCTACTCTCTCTAAAAATCAATGGGAAAAATATCCTCAGTGAGGATTAACAACAACAAAATAGAAGCAGTGATACTGGGCACCATCTTGTTTGTTGATGTTAAAAAGAAATCTCCTACTAAAGTTTTACCATGATGACATTTTTGGAAGGTGTCCTTTATATGAGAAAGGAAACTGCCTTCTATTCCAAATTTGAGAAGATATTTTATTTACTTACTTCTTTGTGTAATTGTGAATGAGGGTTGAATTTTTTACAAATGCTCTTGTGATGTGTCTATTAGAGTTTTATAAGGGTTTTCATCTTTAATGTTTATAATCTACAGAAATATGTTAGTAGATTTTCTATTGCTTAGCATCCCGGGTTAAATTCACCTTACACATGATTTTTAAAAATTGCTGATTTGGTTTGCTAATAGTGTTTAAGATTGTATCATAAGTAATTTTTTTTCTCACTAATATGTTTTTTTTTCATTTTTACCTTACCAGATTTTGGTACCAGTATTTTATACACTAAGTTCATAAAATGAGTTGTTCATAAAAGGGGGGAAAGGAGTTCCCCCTTTTCCTTTACTCTCTGGAAAAATTTCATCTAGTCTTTGAATTTTGATAGAATTTACCTCAAAATGATCTATTCTTTGAATTTTGATAGGATTTACCTCTAAATGCACGTAGGTAAAATATGTGTGTGTGTGTGTGTGTGTATTCATGTAGGTATTGATTTCATATCTTTAATGCAGTCATTAAATACATGTTTTTAATTGCTTTTTGAATCAGTTTTAGACCATTTCTCTACATTTTTAAATTTGCTGGCATAATACTTTTCACAATAGTTTCTTTGCTTCTTTTTTTGAAAATATATTTTTATTGATTTCAGAGAGGAAGGGAGAGAGAGATAGAAACATCAATAATGAGAGAGAATCATTGATCAGCTGTCTCCTGCACCCTCTACTGGGATCCAGCCAGCAACCTGGGTATGTGCCTTTGACCTGAATCAAACCTGGGACTCTTTAGTCCACAGGCTGACACTCTATCCACTGAGCCAAACCAGCTAGGGGAACAATAGTTTCTTAAAATTTTTTTTAGGCATATCATGATTGCAATAATATCTTTTTTTCTTTTTTTCTTTATTGATTAAGATATTACATATGTGTCCTTATCCCCCCATTGCCCCCCCCAACCCCCCTACTCATGCTCTCACCCCCCTGGTGTCTGTGTCCATTGGTTAGGCTTATATGCATGCCTACAAGTCCTTTGGTTGATCTCTCTCCCTTACCCCCACCCTCCCCTACCTTCCCTCTGAGGTTTGACAGTCTGATCGATGCTTCTCTGTCTCTGGATCGGTTTTTGTTCATCAGCTTATATTGTTCATTATATTCCACAAATGAGTGAGATCATGTGATATTTATCTTTCTCTGACTGGAAGTGAAATAAGCCAGTCAGAGAATAATATCTATTTTAAAGATTCCTAATATATTTCATTTGTGCCTTTTTTTCTTGATCTTGATTTTTTCTTTTATGTATTTATTTTTTATTTAGTTAGCTTATACTCTTCTTTATTATTTCATATTTTCAGTTATTGAGTTCCTTTTTCTATCTTAAACTCATTAACTTTAATGTCTTTTTTTAAATACAAGGATTTAAAGCTATGAAGAGCTTTCTAAATATTCTAACAGTATTCTTCAGATTCTGATATAGATTATTTTCATTATCATTCAATGTTAATATTTTCCAACTTTTATTTCTGGCATGTGAGGTATTTCTAAAGTATATTGTTTTATATTTAATAATTTTACTTTACTATTTTATACATTTATCATTTGGCATTAACTTTTTATTTAATTAAAATTATCTCATAAAATTTAGTTTATGTTGTGTCCATTTTTTTTTTTTTGGTAACAGCTTGGACTTGCTTTGTGACTTAATACATGGCCATCTAAAAATTTTTAGTTGTTTTTCATAAAAATCTGCATTTTGTCATTGAATTCATTATAGTCTCTCTTGATCTATGTTTGCTTAATAAATTATTCAGGATGTCTTCTTCATTTCCTGAGAATAGTGATTTGTATGATCAGGACAAGAACCAAATACTGGTTAATTCTAGGTCCCATTCCAGAACCCTGAGATGAATGTCTCATTGATGTTTGCAGGATTTTAGGGAGCAAACTCAGAGCTATATAAAAATAATAGTGGCCGTAGCTGGTTTGGCTCAATGGATAAAGCATTGGCCTGCGGACCATAGGGTCCCAGGTTCGATTCTGGCCAAGGGCACATGCCTGAGTTGCAGGCTCAAATCCCAGTAGGGGGTGTGCACGAGGCAGCCAATCAATGTTTCTCTCTCATCATTGATGTTTCTATCTCTCTCCCTCTCCCTTCCTCTCTGAAATCAATAAAATATATATATTTAAAAAAATAATAGTGATGTTTGCAGGTGCGAAGTTTATTATTCAGAATTTCTGGATATTTCCCCATGTTGTTTTGATGGTAACTATGACACATACTATTTCCTTTGCTTCGTGTGGCTTTTTTTTATGACTCTTATTTCTTTCTAGACTGCTAGGCTTTCCATGTGGGTGTGCATTTAGATATCTCTGAATAGAGATATGTTCCTGGATGTAGTCTGACCAGTAGTTCCCAAATGCTGATCTGTGAGCCAGTACTAACTACACCACACCAAAATTCTCAGAGAATTTATTTAAAAAGTAGATAATCCCAGGATGCTTACCCTAGAATTTTTGATAAATTATGTTTGGGGGTAAGGGTTCTTTAGGATATTTCAAAGGAGCGCTTTAGGATATTTTTATATAAAGTTGGGCTGAGAAACACTGATGTAAGTGGTAGGCATCCCCTTTGGGTTTGATGGAGTTTTGGAACTCAGTACAATAATAATTATAGTAGTCCTTGTTGGACACTTATTACATACCAGATATTTTAGGTGTCTTTGTGTGGAGCATATGTGTAAATTTTATGAAGAGCCCTTTCACCTTACGAGGCAAATACACTTATCATCCTTTGATGAGGAAACTGAGGACATGCTCAAGATCACATAGCCGATGATTGGGGACCTAGGTCTGTACAGAAAGCCACTCAAAGGTAAATAGTGTGTGACCTAAAGCGCGTGCTTCCAAACTCATCTCTGGCAGGGTGACATTGGAAAAAACAGAAATATGCAGGAAGTCTACTTTTATTTATTTGCAAACTGAGAGTGTAAGGTTAGGTAATTTCCTAGTTCTTTTTAGCTAAAAAATGATGCTTTTTGTATGAAAATGCAATTATCTTTAAAGAAGCATAGCAAGGAACTAATCTCTGACAAGGCAATGCATTTATACACAATTTAGAGCAATATTCCATGGGTATATAAAAGCTTCAGTACAGTTTGGCACCGTTTCCACTCATCTTTCATTTTCTCAACACGTAATATATACATTTTCTGCTTTAAATACTGAACTGTTATTATTTCTTTTGCTGCAGTGTGAATATCTAGCCTTTGGGCTTATCTGCAGGTCAGCCATTCCTGGAATTTAAAAGTACCTTTAGTGATTCTTTTGCCATTTCTAATTGTCCTAGTGAAGGGACCATCCCAGAAGTATTGTTGTCTTTTAAAAATTTGAGTCTCAAGAGAGGTCCTAACTGGTTTTGTCCTCTACTGCCATCACTCTGTTCTGTGGGTCAGAAATGGAATGAAATGATTGTGTACTTATACAGTGCACTTCCTAGCATAGCTGTATTGTTTTTGTAGTCAGCGAAATTGTTTTTAATACCTGACCTGCTGTTTCTGCCAAGCTTCCTTCCTATGGGAGGAAGGACTCAACAAAATAAGGGTACTTACTAACACTTTTTCATTAGCCTCTATAGGCTGTTGAAATCTAGTTCTTAGTTTTTAAAGGTGGCCATCCCTTTTCCCAGGATTTAGATTTTAAAGCATTTATTCAGAAAAATATAAAGTAGTTTATAGGCTTTGCTCTCATAATGTTAAATGTGACATTATGAATCATGTACTACTAATAAATACATATATTGTACCATTACTGTAATATATTATGAATATGAATTAATATAGTAGTATAATATAATATAAAATAGAGCATATTACACAGTAGTATAGAGGAGCCAAGGAAATCATACATGTACACATAGATTATATACATGTGTTTATATATATATGCATAAATTACATGCTGTAAATAAATTATAAATTATATGTAATTTACTATGAACATTGAGTACTAATGATTCTTATTTTCCAATAAACTCATGGCACAAACTCTTCCAGAATGTTCCTATTACCCCACAAATGTTCACTGCTGCTTTCTTTCCTCTGTTCCATGTTCCAGGAGACATACTTGCTCTGTGGTTCCAGGTTCTGAAATCTTGCAGGCCATATCTCTCTGCAATAGAACATTCTGCGCACTGTTTCCCATTTAGTGCTCATGAACAGGAAGCACAAAGAATGAAGAGAGTCAAGGTAATATTTAAAATGCTGTTATGATCTTTGACTAATTTTCTTTAAAAAAATTAAACCAAAAAACCTCAGTGTACAAAAATTAAATCTTACCTACTCACATAAGGAAAGTCTGATTATTTTAATGATGAATGGCTTTACCAATCATTCCTTTAAAATACTACTCCACATAGTTACGGCTTTGGGGCTAAATGTGAAGTTAGCATGAATTTCAAGGGTCATTGGGACCCTATCACAGTTTGCATAGATACATAGCTAGAGAAGCTTTGTGAAAATAAATTTATCCGTCTACCCAGTCAGATAAACCTTTGCCCTATTTGTGAACTTTGTCTCACATAATGTTATTTTCTGATCAGTTAGAGGATTTAAAGAGATACAGTTAATATTGGAAAGAACATCTGATTGAACATTCAATGTTAGGGTATTGCTGTTTACTTCATTCTTTACTGTAAATAGGGCTTCATTCATATAAATTTTGTGACTGTCTTGTGTTCAGTGTCATAGGTGAGCTTCAAAAGGAATCCAGTTCTTATCTGCAAAAAGGCTGGAGATCATATCTGTGCAGTGGCCTTGTGTTTTGAGTTTTTAATACACTTCTGATTTCAAATATGTCTTCCCCATAAAAGATCAGAATGTTTTAGTGACATCTGCTTTCTGCACTGAAACTACTTTCTCTGAGACTTCTTGTACAAATGAGATAGATTTGAAAATCCTTTGGAAATCCTATTGTGTTTTGAGTTAAAAAGCTGTAATCAGGGGAACTGTCACTACACAGTAAGATATAAAGTTGTAAATACCTTACAAGAGGCACAGAGGAAATGTGATTACTTTTCTGAAATAACATCTTGCAGGATCAGGAAGGCTCTATGGAAGCAATGGCACCTGAAGTCAATGTTAAATAATATTGATAGTGACCCTTGAGGATTGCCTAGCACCAGTTGTCTAATTCTGTGTGTGTGTGTATCCATTTCTTATTCAAATCTTGTGAAGTGGTTTTTCTTACTATCTCTGTGAATGTGAGCAAAAGAGACATTAAAAAGGTATGTCATATATTAAATTGGGGATGGAACTAAGCCTTGAACTCAGATATGTTTGGCTTTAAACTCTGTGTTTAAATTCGCTATATTCTATTTTGTCTTGGTGGAATTAAATGTGCAGAGATGAGTGGAAGAAAGCATTTGAGACAGTAGATCATGAGCAAAGAAAGAGACAGGAAATCACCGGGAAACAGTCAACAGAGAACAGTTGTTTTGTTGGAGCTACTGGTATATGGGAAATGGAAAACGAATTTGGAAGCAACACTTGGGGCCAAATGGTGAAAAGCCCTGAGTGCCAAGCTGACGATGCTGACTCTTCTCTTCAGTTATCGGCAGTTAGCGCTAACGAAGAGTTGGGTAAGTAGATAAGACGCTGGAGAATGATTGGTCAGTTGCAAGGGTAAGGCTCTACTTTCAGAAATCTAATGAGGATCTGCACTGCAGAGCTGGCTGGAGGAGGCCAGGATGCGTTATGAATGGCTGAGGTGCAAAAATGAGGCCATGTGACCTAGCGAGTAGACACAGGTTCCATCAGAAGGGACCTATTTGTGATAGAACATCATGAGTTTGGACACACTGATTGGGAGACCAAGGTGGACATTTCCAGGAGGCATTTGAAATATTTTCTTGGTAGATCATGAATCACCTATCCAACTGGAAGGAGAAGAATGCTCTATCAAGCATTATGAGGGGTGATAGCTGGTTTGGCTCAGTGGATAGAGCGTCGGCCCAGGTTCGATTATGGGCAAGGGCTCATGCTGGGGTTTCAGGCTTGATCCCCAGTAGAGGGCATGCAGGGGGCAGCCAATCAATGATTCTCTCTCAATCATTGATGTTTCTATCTCTTTCTCCCATCTCCCTTCCTCTCTGAAATAAGAAATACATGAAAGAAAAATACATTATGAGAGAATGAAGATGAGGCAGAAAGAAAATCAACATTTTTTCCCCCTTAGGAAAGACACTGTTCTAGGTACTTTGCTATAATAATCCTATGAGATAAGTAATAACTCCACTTCAACGGTAAAGAAAAGGCTTAAGAGATGTTATGATTTACCAAAAGTTAAGGCTTTTGTAAGTAGTAAAGGCAAGATTCACACTTAAGTCTGCTTTCCTCGAGGGGCCTGAAATCATTAATCTTTGAAATTATCATTTATTTATTCATTTATTCATGATTTATTTGTTTATTCAGCATTTATTTTGCACAAAGTATTGCTCAATCTCCAAGCAAAATTACTGCGTGAAAAAAATCAGCAGTCCAATATGCTGCTATTTCTGTATATTTTTAAAGAAAAACCCACAAAAGAATGCTTCATGTTTTCTCTGACTACATATACAAAGAGTCTGAAAAAACACACAGTAAATTGTAAACAGTGGTTACACCTGAGGAAGAAATCAAGCTAGGCTGAGAGGTTAAAGAAAATTTTTTTTTTTTTTTTTTTTCTTTTTTTTTTCTTTTTTTTTTTTATTATTAGTTAAGGAATTACAAATGTGTCCTCATCCCCCCCCTTTAACCCCCAACCTCCCCCCCACACACAAACTCGTGCTCCCATCCCCCCGTTGTCCATGTCCATTGGTTTGGCTTATATACATGTATACAAGTCCTTCTGTTGATCTCTTCCCCTTACCCCCGCCCTCCCCTACTTTCCTTCTAGGGATTGATAGCCTGATCGCTGTTTCTCAGTCTTTGGGTCTGTCCTTTTTCATCAGTCTATGTTGTTCTCTATAATCCACAAATGAGTGAGATCATGTGGTATTTATATTTCTCTGACTGGCTTATTTCACTTAGCATAATGCTCTCCAGTTCCATCCATGCTGTTGCAAAAGGCAAGAGTTCCTTTTTTTTTACCGCAGCATAGTATTCCATTGTGTATATGTACCACAGTTTTCTAATCCACTCATCTGCTGATGGGCACTTAGGCTGTTTCCAAATCTTAGCTATGGTGAATTGTGCTGCTATGAACATAGGGGTGCATATATCCTTTCTAATTGGCGTTTCTGGTTTCTTGGGATATATTCCTAGGAGTGGGATCACAGGGTCAAATGGGAGTTCCATTTTTAGTCTTCTGAGGTAGCTCCATACTGTTCTCCACAGTGGCTGCACCAGTCTGCATTCCCACCAGCAGTGCAGAAGGGTTCCTTTTTCTCCACATCCTCTCCAACACTTGTTGTTTGTTGATTTGTTGATGATAGCCATTCTGACAGGTGTGAGATGATAACGCATTGTCGTTTTGATTTGCATCTCTCGTATAATTAGTGACTTTGAGCAGGTTTTCATATGTCTTTCTGCCTTCTGTATGTCCTCTTTCGAAAAGTGTCTATCTAGGTCCGTTGCCCATTTTTTTATTGGATTGTTTATCTTCCTTTTGTTAAGTTTCATGAGATCCCTGTATATGTTGGAAATTAAACCCTTATTGGTGGTATCATTGGTAAATATGTTCTCCCATGTAGTGGGTCTTCTTGTTGTTTTTTTGATGGTTTCCTTTGCTGTGCAAAAGCTTTTTATTTTGATGTAGTCCCATTTGTTTATTTTCTCTTTAGTTTCCATTGCCCTAGGAGCATTATCAGAGAAGAAATTTCTTCGGCATATGTTTGCGATTTCGCTGCCTGTGGATTCCTCTAGTATTTTTATGGTTTCCCGTCTTACGTTTAAATCTTTTATCCATTTTGAGTTTATTTTTGTGTATGGTGTGAGTTGGTGATCTAGTTTCATCCTTTTGCATGTATCTGTCCAATTTTCCCAACACCATTTATTGAAAAGACTGTCTTGACTCCATTGTATGCTCTTGCCTCCTTTGTCGAATATTAATTGGGCATAGTGGATTGGGTCAATTTCTGGGGTCTCTATTCTATTCCATTGATCTATATGTCTGTTCTTGTGCCAGTACCAAGCTGTTTTAAGAACAGTGGCTTTGTAATACAGTTTGGTATCTGGTATTGAGATCCCACCTACTTTGTGTTTTCTCAGGATTGCTGCAGCTATTCGGGGTCTTTTTTTATTCCAGATGAATTTTTGGAACGTTTGTTCTAGATTTGTGAAATATGCCATTGGTAATTTAATGGGGATTGCATTGAATCTATAAATTGCTTTGGGTAGTATGGACATTTTGATGATGTTGATTCTACCAATCCATGAACACGGTATATTCTTCCATCTGTTTATGTCTTCCTCTATCTCTTTTTTCAGTGTCCTGTAGTTTTCAGCATATAAGTCTTTTACCTCCTTAGTTAAGTTTATTCCTAGGTATTTTAATTTTTTTGGTGCAATGGTAAATGGGATTGCTTCTGTAGTTTCACTTTCTGTAAGTTCACTATTGGTGTAAAGAAATGCCATGGATTTCTTAGCATTAATTTTGTATCCTGCTACATTGCCGAATTCATTTATTAAGTCTAATAATTTTTTGATGGAGTCTTTAGGGTTCTGTATGTACAGTATCATGTCATCTGCAAATAAGGACAGTTTTACTTCTTCTTTTCCAATCTGGATGCCTTTTATTTCTTCTTCGTGTCTGATCGCAATGGCTAGTACTTCCAGTACTATGTTGAACAGGAGTGGTGAGAGGGGGCATCCCTGTCTTGTTCCTGTTTTTAGGGGGAATGGTTTTAGTTTTTGCCCATTGATTATGATGTTGGCTGTGGGTTTGTCATATATGGCTTTTATTATGTTGAGGTATGATCCCTCAATTCCTATCTTGCTGAGAGTTTTTATCAAGAAAGGGTGTTGGATTTTGTCAAATGCTTTTTCCGCATCAATTGATATGACTATGTGGTTTTTTTCTCTCAATTTGTTTATGTGATGTATCACGTTTATTGATTTGCGGATATTGTACCATCCTTGCATCCCTGGGATAAATCCTACTTGGTCATGGTGTATGATCTTTTTGATGTACTGCTGGATCCGATTTGCTAGAATTTTGTTGAGGATTTTGGCATCTATGTTCATGAGGGATATTGGCCTATAATTCTCTTTCATTGTATTGTCTTTATCTGGTTTTGGGATTAGGGTGATGTTGGCTTCATAGAATGAGCTGGGAAGTGTTCCTTCCTCTTGGATCTTTCGACATAGTCTGAGGAGGATAGGTTTTAGGTCTTCCTTGAATGTTTGGTAAAACTCCCCTGTGAAGCCATCTGGTCCCGGGCTTTTGTTTGCTGGAAGCTTTTTGATTACTGCTTCGATTTCCTCCATAGTTATTGGTCTATTGAGATTTTTAGATTCTTCCTGGTTAAGTTTTGGAAGGTTGTATTTATCTAGGAATATGTCCATTTCCTCCAGGTTGTCTAGTGTGTTGGAGTAGAGTTGTTCATAGTATTTTCTAACAATCCTTTGTATTTCTATGGGGTCTGTTGTTATTTCTCCTCTTTCATTTCTGATTTTGTTTATTTGGGTCCTCTCTCTTTGTTTCTTGGTGAGCCTGGCTAGAGGTGTATCAATCTTGTTTATCCTTTCAAAGAACCAGCTCTTGGTTTTGTTGATCTTTTGTATTGTTTTTTTGGTCTCTATGTCGTTTATCTCCGCTCTGATCTTTGTTATTTCCTTCCTTCTGCTTACAGTGGGCTTTTTTTGTTGCTCTCTTTCTAATTCTTCGAGTTGTAGAGTTAGGTCATTTATTCTCATTGTTTCTTGTTTCTTGCAGTAGGCTTGTAGAGCTATGAACTTCCCTCTCAAGACTGCTTTTGCTGTGTCCCATAGGTTTTGGATTGTTGTGTTTTCATTGTCATTCGTTGCCATGATGTTTTTTATTTCTTCTTTGATCTCACTGGTGACCCAGTCATTGTTTAATAGCATGCTATTTAGTCTCCATGTGTTTGATTTTTTTGGATTATTTTTGTTGTAGTTGATTTCCAGTTTTATGCCTTTGTGGTCTGAGAAGATACTTGATATGATTTCAATTTTCTTGAATTTGAAGAGACTTTGTCTGTGACCCAATATATGGTCTATCTTTGAAGATGACAAATGTGCACCTGAGGAGAATGTATATTCTGTGGCTTTGGGGTGAAATGTTCTGAAGATGTCAATTAATTCCATCTGATCTAGTGAGTCATTTAGGATTGATGTTTCTTTGCTGAGTTTCTGTTTAGAGGATTTGTCCAGTGGTGATAATGGGGTGTTAAGGTCCCCTACTATGATTGTATTGCTGTCAATCTCTCCCTTGATCTTCTCCAGAAGCTTTCTTACGTATTTGGGTGCTCCTATATTGGGTGCATATATATTTACCAGAGTTATTTCTTCTTGTTGGACTGCTCCCTTTAGTATTATGAAGTGGCCTTCTTGATCTCTTTTTATGTCCTTCACTTTGAGATCTAATTTGTCAGATATAAGTATTGCTACCCCGGCTTTTTTTTCACTTCCATTGGCCTGAAAAACCTTTTTCCATCCCTTCACCATCAGTCTGTGTGCGTCTTTTTTTCTGAGGTGGGTTTCCTGTAGACAGCAGATATATGGGTCATGTTTTCTTATCCACTCATTTACCCTATGCCTTTTGACTGGGGAATTTAATCCATTTACATTTAAAGTTATTATTGATAGAAACTTGTTAGTCGCCATTTTTGTTCTTTACCGCTGCGTTCCTTCTTTGTTTCCTGTTTTTTCTATTTACAGCAGACCCTTTAGCATTTCTTGCATTGCTGGTTTGGTTGTAATAAACTCCCGCAGACCATTTTTGTCTGTGAAGCTCCTGATTTGACCCTCAATTTTGATTGATAGCCTCGCTGGGTATAGTATTCTTGGATTCAGACCCTTCCTTTGCATGACTTTGTATATTTCATTCCATTCCCTTCTTGCCTGATGTGTTTCTGTTGAGAAATCGGTCGCTAGTCTGATGGGGGATCCTTTGTAGGTAACTTTCTGTCTCTCTCTGGCTGCTTTTAAGATTCTTGCTTTGTCGTTGGTGTTTGCCAATTTAATTATTATGTGCCTTGGTGTCGGTCTTTTCGGGTTCATTTTGTTTGGGACTCTGTGAGCTTCTTGGATTTGTGAGAGTTTTTTCCTCCCTATATCAGGGAAATTTTCTGTTACTATTTTTTCAAACAGGTTTTCTATTCCTTGCTCAGTTTCCTCTCCTTCTGGCACCCCTATTATTCGGATGTTGTTTCGTTTAGCATTGTCCCAGAGTTCTCTTAGGCTCTCTTCCTGCTTTTTAATTTTTTTTTCTAGAAGCTGTTCTGTTTGGGTATTTTTTTCTACCTTGTCTTCTAGCTCGCTGATACGGTCCTCTGCTTCTTCTAGTCTACTGTTGATGCTTTCTATTGAGTTCTTTATGGCAGTGATGTCGTTTTTCATTTCTTCTTGGTTTCTCTTCATTTCCTCTTGGTTCTTCTTCATTTCCTCTTGGTTCCTACACATATTGTTGAATTGGTCTTCCATTCTTTTCATCCACCTTATGACCATTACTCTGAATTCTTTCTCTGACAGGTTGCTTGCCTCCATTGCCTCTATTTCGTTTACTTCCTTTTCTGATGATGCCTGTTTTTCTTTCATATTTGGGTTGGTTCTTTGTTTCACCATGATTTCTCTTCTCAAGGTGTTTGATTATGTAGATCTCTCTCTGTTGCGCTGATTCAAAGGCACAAAATACAACACAACAAGGCACAACGTACAAGGCACCGAACTAAATGCATTCACAATATTAATAACCCCAAATAAAGGTGACCCCCCCGAGCGAAGAGAATTAGGGGATAAAGAAGAAAAAAGAGAAAAATATTAGAGAGAAAAATAAAAAACAAAAAGGAGTGCTGAAATGAGATTGGGAAAAGGGAGAGAAAAAAAAAAAAACCCACAAAAAGACCAAAAAAAAAAAAACCAAAAAAAACAACAACAACAAAAACAAAAAAAAAAAAAATTAAGAGAATGAAATAGAGGTGGGGAAGAGGCTATTTGTATGGGGAGAGCGAGGGATTGGAAATTAGATATATAAGTAGGGTGAAATTTAGACAGTGGGTAGAAAGAAGGAATAGGTAAAATCCAAAGCAGGAATAGGGTAAGAGAAACAGGACAACAAAAGGGGAAAAGTGAGGAAGAGAGTTTTGGCTTAAGGGTAAATGTGAAATAGAGAGAAATGATGCTAAAGGAACGATGAAAATAGAGTGTAGAACACTAATCCCAAAATAAAATAAAGAAAAATAAAAAAAAATAATAAAAAATAAAATGACACTTGAAAAAATGGTAAAAGGATAGCAGTAATACTGGTTAAAAAAATGTAGTAATTAAAAAGGTAAAATCAGGTGATGAAAAAAATAAAAAATAAAAAAAAATAAAATAGGTTCTTAATGAAATGGTGAAAAAAGAATTAAAAAAAATATATATAAAAATATTCGGAAGTGAAGGTGCTTCAGATCTTCCACTCTTCTTTTTGGCACGCCTCAGTCCTGCCAGGCATTCAGGGGAGTGTTGAACTTCCCTGCGATACACTGTCCCTCCGTGCAGTAAACCACAGACCTGATTTTAAGGCAGGTTGTATTTTTTTACCAGACTGCCTTTATTTGTGATCGCAAAAGAGACAGTTCGTGGCTCTGCCTCTGGGTGGCAGTGTGTCTGGATTTACCACCGAGGCTCTAAGTCCTCTCTATCAGTAGGGTTTTGTCCTCTATGGTATTTGGAACTGATTCCGGAAAGACCACTGCCCAGAGCTGGTTCCTTGCCACTGTCCGCTGTTTCCCAGGCTCCCCAAAAAGAACTTTCCCCTACAGGCTCTGCGAATGACCCCAACTGGGGAATCCCATGCGCTGGGTTTAATAATCAAATGCACGGATCTAAGGGGAACTGTAACAAGAGCCTGATAGTTGTGCGAATTCGCAAGCCTCCACCTTCCAGGTCTGCGCACAGTCTCCGCGCGCAGTCTCCGCGCGCCCACTCGCCCCTGGCACCAAGCAGCCAGCAGATTGGCAAAGTCCAAGGCTGCTCCTTTACATCCAGTCCAGCTATGGGCTCATTTTTCGCGTTCCCTTCTGCCAGCAGCCCTGTGGGGCCCCTTCCCCACTCGCAGGTCACGCTGGTCCCAGCGGCTGCGGACTCTGTGGGGCGCAGATTCCGCCCCGCGCGCGCGAGCTCGGTCCTCCCTCCAACCCGAACTGCAAACCGCACCTTTAGGGGATGTCCAACCTTTCTGTGAGAAGAAGCAGTGCTCGTCTGAGTTCACGCAGTCACGCTGCTTGAGATCCCCTGTTTCCAGGTTAGTAGCTGGTCTCTGGATGCCGGCAACAATCACCCAAGATGGCGCAGTCTCCGCTGCTTAGCTGGCGCACCAGGAGAGGCTTCAGCCGCAGTCTCCAACCGTCCTTTTTTTTCCCTGGGGGGTTCTCAGTCTTTCCTAGCTGCAGACAGTCTCTCAGCTGAAAATCCTCTGCCTATTCGGGCTGAATGTTACCCGTTTCAGCTGCTCACCCTTATCTGCTCCAGGACAAGGCACAGGACACGTCCGCTTATACCTCCGCCATTTTTCCTCCCTGGTTAAAGAAAATTTATGTCTAGTGTTTTAATTATTTATACAGAAAATATATTCATGTATTGTATAATTAAGATTTAATTTTAAAATGCATATCTCTGCCACAAATGGCTTCCCATACAGACATGATTATTATGGAAGGGATTTCAATAAGTAAATGAGGAAGTGGGATGAGTTTATAGAAATTATTCAGAACAACATTTTGTTAAGTGAGAGACATTGTCTTTTCATACCTTCTGGTCTCTTAAAGAAAGTCAGACCTGCTCTCATTAACAAGTCCATGAGACACAGCCAGCTGGGCAAACCTCATTTTTCTGAGGTATGTGTCGGGCTATAGGTAGTAGTGTAAGGGAGAGCAGGAGTTTGTACGTAACTTATTCATTCTTATGGTTGGAATCAATAAAAGCCAACTGAGTTCTTGTAAGTGTGCCCAGGCATAAGTTTGGGGATTTCTTTTATTCAGCTTTCCCACTGGGGACCTCCTTTAGCTAATGATTTCAGCTCTGCTCATGCCTCACTCAAAACTCTAGTCATAATTAGCTCCTGCCAGGTATACTTATTTGGGCCCTATAGGTTTTCACTCTTTCCTGTGTTTTCTCTTAGCTACTTAACTCTCCCCCTTCGTCAAGTCTCAGATTGAATTCCACATCTACCAAAAAGTCACCTGCTTTGCGACTCCCAAACCAGATTGGGTAATTCTTCATGTGACCCACAGCCCTTTACTTCCCACACCAATGCATTCCCCTCACTCATCGAAAGCAATTCTCTACCTTGGCTGGATATCAAAATCACAATGAAGCTTAAAAAATATAAATATCTGGGCTTCATCTATTGCATCCGAATCTTCAGGATTGTATCTAGGTATTTATTTTTGTATACAGTACCCTTCATACTTGCAACTAATACTAATATGATTAAATGCATGAAGAAGAGGAGCCCCAGTTACCCACAGCTGTTTGTTTTACTGGTACTGAAGACCTTTTATTCATCCTCTTCAGTAGTTCTGGGCTTATTGGAGTCACCAGAACAACGTAATAAAGATGGACCAATTTGGCTTGTTTAATTTAAGAATTTTTTTAACATCATAATTTATGGTTTCTGGATTCTGGCACTAGATAACAGGACATCTCAAATGAGGCTCAAAAAATAAATATTCGCAATAGGTTATGCAAAGAGGTCTCATTGCAACATCATTCCCTGTCCATTCTAGATCAGCCCCTTCCATCACCATACCAACGCATATCTGATCATAGCAGTAGGATGAGGCATGACCTGGACAGGAAAAGGCATAATATATTCACTTTTGTTCTCTGGAGTCTCATTCTTGTCTCATGGGCTCTCCCTCATGCAGCATCTGACAATCAACATTTGGCTTTGTGTTCTTAGACTCAGATACTCCTGATACCTCAGTGTCTAGGATACTGCCTAAAATCATGTGTGTCCTCCTACACTCATTGCCCATAAATCGTAGAGAAGCAGATAGTGTTGAAGAGCTCAGGTTCTTCCTGGTGGCTCAGTGGTTGAGCACGTGCCCAGGTTGTGGGATCGATCCTCAGTGTGGGGCATGCAGAAGGCAGCCAGTCAATGCTTCTCTCTCATCATTGATGTTTTGATCTCTCTCTCCCTCTCCATTCTTCTCTGAAATCAACAAAAACATCTATATATATATATAAAAGGCTAAGTGTCCATCCATCTGACCGATAGCTATGATGTGCACTGACCACCAGGGGGCAGACACTCAACGCAGGAGCTGCCATGATGCTCACTGACCATTTAAAAATAAATGGCACTATGGACCTGGCTCTGACAAACCAACACTCGGCTTCCCCCAACTGGGACACAGGCCCCGCCACCACCACAGAGCGACACCCCACCAAATCACAGCCAATGCTGACAAGACCCCATGGCACAAAATGTGGCCCACAGCCCAGCCCAGCCCAGCCCAGCCCAGAAATGGTGGCTGTGGGTGCCGGGTAATGACATCACATAGCAATGCCCGGATTCCTCTTCCTACTGACTAGCATCCTTGGAGTTCCTTCAGCCCAGGAACCTGACTTGCTTTATAGCCAGGTGCAAACATTTTACAGTTTAACCAAATGTTTGTGAAGCATTTTCCCATGCCTCATCTCATTTGATCCTCTCAGAAGTCCTGGAGTAGGTAGATAGGAGACTTGGTAGAATCCTATTTTCTTTTTATTAGCAAGATGCAAATAGCGATATTAAAATGTTTCTTCTAATTAATTTCCTTTCAGTGTGCACGAATCTGTGCACCAGGACACTGGTGAAAAATATTTATTGACCACTGGCTTTTGCCTTTTAAGCTGGGGCTCATTATAATGTACTCAAGTTCCATTTTTATATGCCTTTTAGGAAGCTCTTCTAACAACTTCCTAAGGAAATCCATGTTTGGCCATGTTAACTCTTATTCTCTCTCTTAATTGTCTTAATGTTAAAATATGAGGAAGAATTAATTAACTATCCTGATGGGGGAAGAAAAGTTAATAGCAATTTTAATGAGTATAACCTTAGCAGGATTTGTAATAACCCTGAAAAGATGGTACAGTCACTTCTTTCTCTACTTGACTCTCTCACCTTCTGTGAATGGCTATGGGCGCTGATTACAATGATTAATTACCTACTGGAAGGCTTTAACTCCAGCTCATCTTCTTATCCCAAAACAAGCTGCAGTCTTCTGAAGAATATAATGACAATTATCAATGTACAAAGGATAAAATGGCTTTTCTACAATATAAAGTGCTTACAAGACCAAATTTGGTAAAGAACATCTGGCTAGAGCTTTTACAAAGCACAGTGGAAGGCAAATGAGTTGTATTAAGCTGGCCTTTAAAATTTGATCTAGAATAGAATGATAGAGAATATGATAGCCATGCCATTCAGTAGAGAACATACAAAGATCATGCTCTAGAAGTAGGATAAATTCAGCCCTAGAGTAAATGACTAGGACCACTCTAAATGCCATCAATGAGACATCTGTACCACTACTGCAAGGCAGGAAATTTGTGTCTGGAACCACTCTCAAGACTCAATGCAGAAGAACCCAAATAGAACCTAGTGTTATCATTGAGCTGAGTATTTAGAGTGCAGAGTTTGGGGCAAATGAGGAAATTGTAATTTATGGAGTGGAAGGGGAACTGGAGAGACAAGCGCTATATATATCCCACATGGCCCAGCAAAGAACAACTACTGAAGAAAGAACAACTATAGGGGAGTTGTGAGGTGACCTGAGCTGGTGCATGCTGGGAGACATTCATGATCTCTCCAGAGTAGATAGATCTGTTAAATACCTGGGCATTCAGTAGAGAACCTCGAAAGGTCATGCTCCAGAAGTAGGATTACTTTAGCCTTAGAGTAAATGATAGTCTAGAATCACTCTGACAAAGTAATGGTTTAAAAGGATTAAGCAGACTACTATTAAATGCGCTGCCTTCTGGAATAAAACCCAATATTTTTATTCAGGCATTCAACAAAATCCAAATGTACAAGAATGTAGCATCTATTATATTTGTAATATAACCAAAATATATGAGATGCAAAGCAGAAAAATATATTCCTATAGCCAGAAGAATAATCCTTTAATAGAAACCTGTCTCAAATTATAGGTCTGATAGAATTATTAGATGAGGACTTTTAAATGGTTATTAAAATTTTATTTAAATACATAAAGGAAATATGTATATCAATAATTAGGAAAATAATTATAATAGAGAAATGAAGATTTTTAAAAAGGATCCTAATAGGATATATAGATGCAAAACATAATATTTGAAATAAAAAATACCAGATAGGCCTCTCCATAGCATTGTAGCCTCAGATGCACAGACCCCCTGGGCCTCTCCGCAGCATAACATGTGTCCATCTGATCAAAGGAGCGCCTCACATGGAACCCGAACACATCACCATCCAGTCGTCCCTTTCTGGGTCCTGCCGAATTCTCAGCCTGAGCCTGGGACCCTGCTTTCTGCTCCATTTACACCCAGGGATTCTGTTGGTCTGAGGGGAGGCTGCAACGGGGAAGAGCCAGGCCAGTCTGGTGGGCTCTGCTGCTGGAAGCCTCTCTGTGGGTGAGGGGCTCACTCCTTAATCACTGTCTATCCCCAGTGACATTTTTATTTCAGTCTCTGGATTGAGACTGTGGCATCATTATATACATGTAACGTGATTACAGGGATGTGAGGGAAATGAGCTACTCCTATGTAACTTGATATAATTCATTTCAGTGGAGCTGATCAGGGGAGGCCTCACAGTATGCACGGATCTCCTGTTCCCCCCTGCCTCCATGCCCAGCCTCGGTCTGGCCTGCTTTTCTGGATGTCCTCATGGAGATCATCATGGGATCCAACGCTGTTTGTTCCAGTCCAGCCCCACTTCCAGGGACCCACCCAGAGGTTAGAGGGGCCTGAAGAAGATGATCTGCGCTTTGACATGGCCCTGTGTGATTGGGCAGGGAGATGTGGATGGCGTCTTGTGTGAGTTCCTGGGCTTGCCAATATGGCCCAGGGGCTGGTTGCCCCTTGAGTGCACAGCACTGTATGGGGCACTGTGGTCTATATCACACCCAGGGACTCCAGACCAGAGCCTCAGCTGTGGACACCGCCCCAACACAGCCTCAAGCTCTGTAACCACAAGCCAGCCTCACATCGCTGCAGGCTCCCAGGCCACACAGGACTGCAAGGCTGTCTTGTCTATGGGCCTCACGTTTGGCTCACATCAGAGCTCAGGTAGCTTACTGCCCCCATTTATGAAAAATTTCAAGCATACAAAAAGTTGAAAGAAGAGTATAATGAATGCTCTCTGTCTCAATATTTTGTCTCCTTTGCTTTTTAAAAATTAATTCATTGTTTACAAAACATTGTAGACATGGCACTTCACTCTGTAATACTTTGGCCTGTATCACCTCAGAATAAAGCCATTCCCTATATTTCCAAAATACCATTATTATCACATGAAAGAACATTACCAATTCAATATTATCTAATAAACAACCTCTCTTAAAATTTGAAAAAAAAATACCAGATAGGATTAATAGCAGATTTTTAACAGCAAATTAGTAGAAAAGGACAAAAATATACAAACTGAAGTCCAAAGAAGAAAAGCTGAAATAAATGCACAGAGCTTCGGTGATTTGACAGACTATGCCTGACCATATATAAGTGCTCTTATGTCTGTATAATTTGGAGTCACAATAGGAGAGAAAGAGATTTGGGGGCAGAAAAAATAACTTTGAAGATATCAGGGTTGAAAAAATTTGAATTTGAAAAAATATAGAGCACATAATTATGAAGACTGAAAAAGCAAGAAAGATGAACTCAAGTCATATACATGAACATTGTGATCAAACTGCTAAAAAATTGATGGAGAAAATATTAAAAGCAACCAGACAAAATAGTATACTACATACAGAGCAATGGTAATAAGAATGATGCTATCTACTCATTAGGAAAAAGTGCAAGCCAGAAGACACACTTAAAGGACTGAAAAAAATTATAACCTAGAATTTTATGTAGAGGAATATATTCTTCAAATATGAAGGCTAATGAAAGCTAATATAAAAGGCATTTTTAGGAAAAAAAAGAAGAATTTGCCAACAGTAGATCTGCACTACATGGAGTGATAAAGGACAATCTTCAGGTTGAAGGGAAATGATGCAAAATGGAAACTGGGGTTTATATAAAGGAAAGAAGTGTAATGGGAAGGGTCAGTAGGTAAATTAATGTTTTTTGCTTATTTTAAAAGTATTTTAATTATATTTGTCTATAAAAATGATAAAAATGTACTTAATGTACTTATACATGCTTGTAATATGCACAAAAGTAAAACATAAAAATAATAGAAGAATGAGTGGGGTTGAAAATAGAAGTATACTTTATAACTTATTATAAACTAGAGGCCCAGTATATGAAATTCATGCATGGGACAGTCCCCAGGCCTGGCTGGCAATCAGGGCCGATCGGGGCCTTCCGGCTGCTGGCCAGGCCTTCCTTCCAATGGCTGCATTGTTTAACACTGCCCCTTGGTGGTTGGCGCACGTCATAGCGGGCGGTTGAACTCCTGGTGGGTTGAACTCCCGCTGGAGGGAACAATTTGCATATTAGCCTTTTATTATATAGGATGAAGTGCTATGATGTTAACAGAAGTGATATAATACCGTTTGAATATAGAATCTGATACATTAAAATATATTTTAAATCTTAGAGAGATCTCTAAACAACAGCAGGTTATGGCTGATAAAGCATTCCAAGGTAAGGTATATTGCTAAATAGTCTTAATTAATTACAATAAAACAGGAAATGAAAGAATTAAGGAATAAGCAACAAGCAGAGCCAAAAATGTCTATATTAGACTTGAAATCAATCATAAAAAAATCATTTTAAATTGAAATAAATCATTTAATCTAAAAAATAGTCTCAGACTGGATAAAAAAACAAACAAAACCTGTCTAGCCAGTATGGCTCAGTGGTTGAGCATCAGCCTAGGAACTAGGAGGTCATGATTTGATTCCTGGTCAGGGCACATGCCCGGATCGCCCGCTCAGTCCTAGGTGCCAGGCATGCAGGAGGCAGCCAGTCATTGATTCGCTCTCATCACTGATATTTCTATCTCTCTCTCTCCCTTTCCCTTCCTCTCTGAAATTAATAAAAATCTAAAAAAATCACCGAAAGACCCAAAACCAAACCTAAGTATATACTAGATACAAGAAGGCCACATTAAACATGAAGATATAGGGTGTCCCAAAATTCAGGCAAGATTTGAATTTTGCGTGAGCGTTAACAGCAACAACAACAAAAAATAAAAGCCTAATTTTACTTGGTTTATTGAATCAGATTCTAATATTTGTTGCCATTTGATTTCAATCCCTTCAATTTGATAAGCATTACCAAGTACCAATTATGGCCCAGGATCAGGGACAATGAAGACCAATGAAGACCACGGCTTTGCATATGTGCCAGCAAAGCCGTAGAGGCCATTTACCTGATGTGCTATTCCATACATAACCCTATACTGTATCCTTTATGAATAAATCAAAAATTTACAATTTTTAATTATAAATCTGTGTTTTCTATCAAAATTACTTCTTGCGTGAATTTTGGGACACCCTATATAAATAGGTTAAAATTAAAAGGATGAAAGAAAGTTATACTATGCAAATATCAGATAAAGATTATTGCAAGAGATACAGAGAAATATTCTGTAATGATAAAATGGTTAATTTATTAAGATACAACAATTCAAAATATGTATGAGCCTAATAACAGTGTTTCAAAATACAGGAAGCAAAACTGATGGAAAGGAAAGGAGAAATATTAGTAGATAATTTCACAATTGTAGCTGTAGATTTCAGTATTCCCCTTTCAGTAAGTGGTGCATGCAGGAAGGGTAGAGAGGGTTTGAACAACACTGTAAACTCATTCAGCCTAATTGGTATTTATAGAACACTGTACCTGACAACTGCAGAAGACACATTAGTTTCAAGCTCCCATGGAACATTCTCCAAGAAAGATCAAATTCTGAGTCATAGAACAAGTTTAAATTAATTAAAAATAATTGAGAGTATGTTAGATAATCACAACCAACTGAACTTGAAAATTGATGAGAAAATATCTGGAAAGTCTCCAAATATTTGGAAATAAAAATCACACTTCTAAATAAATCATGGGTCAAAGAAACAATCACAAGGAAAATTGGAAAATGTTTTTAACTGAAAGAAATTAACACACAGCATATCAAAATTTATGGGTTACAACTGACAGAATTTCTAGGAGAGATTTATAGCTCTAAATGCTTATAGTAGAAAGGAGAAAAATGTTAAAATTAATGCTAAAGTAATTATCTTCTCCTTCAACTCCTTACAAGGTGTATAATATTATCCCTTTAAAAAAGATGGACTGGAGCTCAGAGACACAATCAGCAAGGGTAAGATTAGAATCCTGTTTTGTTTAACTTCAAAGCTATACTTTTCCCACTAAACCAGGGATTTGAAAACTTTCAGATCTGATAACTTTCTCTTAATCTCTAGTTTTGTTTTTCCATATCAGGTAATTGAATTAAAAATATTGCCTTTGAATAAAATTTATTCTTCCTCCTAGTTGGTATGCAAATTGAAGATTTTTGAAGATTCTGGGGATGCCAAGGGTTCTTGTTATGATCTATTGAGAAATTGGAGGATAGTAAAACAACTTTCTAGCGTAAAGAGTGAAGATTGCTATCTACTTCAATAAGATTTTTCACAGACTACAATGTGCCCTTCTCCATTATGGATATAGATAGAGCACTGCCCTTAAATTGGGAGGAGGGAACAGGGACCTTAGAAGTTATGCCACTCATAAAATCTTTTTAAAAGTTTTTCTTTTCTCTCTAAGTCACTCTTGGCTCAATATATTGGTTAACTCCCATGGCATAGAGGATACCAGGAAATCAACAAATTCTCTTAACATTTGACAGAGATTCCTATTTTATTTTGTTTCTCATTGACTCCTAGGAACCAGACTTATCACACCAGAAAATAAGTCCTGGTTAGCTGTGATCTAACAAAATAATAAATTCCCAAAGCAAATAATAATGACGGTAGTGTTTTCTGAAATTTAAAATGATTCCTACCCCTTTTCTTTTCTCTGATAAGGGAAAAGCAAGCATTATGTTTATTGTCTTCTTTAAGTGAAGATTCAACAGTCAAAAGTAAGGACCTCAGTGTGATTCTTCCATGGCAGACTGGAGAAGGCAGAAGAAAAAATGAGGTGTTTTTTTCCTAAAATTATATTTTCATTTTTTTTTACCTAGCGATAAGATATCTTTTAGACATTGTTTCAAATCTCTGTGTATTAGGTCTTCAAGGGTGTGTGTGTGTGTGTGTGTGTGTGTGTGTGTGTGTGTGTGTGTATGTGTTGGATCCCCTAAAGGAGCTTGGGGAGGAGTAAGCAATCTGATATCACAGACTTTGCCTAACTTTTGAAGTAGGCTGTTTTTCTGACACCTTTCACAGCCCGTAAAGAACTTATGATCTAGGAGATGATGAAAAAAGCAACTGTGCTGACAAAGATTTTGGGCTTCAGGCACTGACTGGCTGCTTTCAGCATTTCTTTTTCAATTGTGCCATCGTTTAGGGTTTTGTTTAGTATTTGATATAGTTTTTCAGAGACTTAACAGCTTTGCAGTAAGTAGTGTAAGGAAAAGAACATGTCCAGGATTGAGTGTGTGTGTGTGTGTGTGTGTGTGTGTGTGTGTGTGTGTGCTGACTGGACTCAAAGGCACTCCTGCCTGGCTTATCATTCTAACCCTTCAGAATAAAAATACCATGATCTCGTGTTGAAAATCCAGCTAGGCCGGGTATATATAAGCTTCCTACCCTATTAAAGATGAAGGAGGACAGCCCATTGGGACCATTGTCACATCTTTTTGTGAGGTTTGGTATTTGGAGAAAGCTGAGAGAATCCAGAGGGCCTGGATATCAGTGTGGGAAGTTCAGAAGGAGCGACCACCTTCGTGCTTTAATTTCCTCCCTCCATGAGTCCATGGTTCTTGATCTAGGCCTTATTTAGCCACATTAATACTTTACCCATCTCTTCAGCCCTCGTGGATGTGATAGCCATGCTTTCTAATGACTCTGTTAACATTCCCCCTGTCTTAATCACTTGAAATACCAAATGATAAACTGAGAGAGTCTAGCTGATTTTTTTCTCTTCCTTGGGAAATGAAACACTAGACACATAAGGCAGATTTTGGTAACAATCTTTCATATGCTTTTATCTATTTCAGATATTGAGATTTGATGGTTTGCTCTAAAGTACCTGCTTGGACAAATACATGAGGCTACAATATATGTTGAGTAGTATATGTACCTACATTAATGTTGAGTAACATTCCTTTGTAGGCAATAATTCCATATGGTATCTGAGTAACATCAAGTTAATGTACATGGAGCAGGGTTCTATAGTCTCGGACTTCTGCAGAAAACCACAAGTATATCTGATATATATCAAAGAGGCAGAAGAAAGAGGCAGAAGTAGAATATTCTACTTCTGCCTCTTTGCCTAGTTCCTCAATGGCCAAGTGATGTGATTCTGGGAGAAATGCTGGCTTACTGATAAAGGAAGACCGTAAGCTAATATCTCTTACTCATGAAATAGCTTAGGAGTAGGAAAAATCTAGATCAGGAGGCCTTTCTGAAAAAAGGCAGAGAATAAATAAGTAAATATCCACCCAATACAGGAATCCTTCCTACAATATACCTGACAGCTGGTCCTTCAGCTTTTACCTGTATCTCTCTAGTGACCAACTAACTGTTCCTCGCTCCAAGGCTCAGTCCATTTCAGAGCTGCACAGCTATATTTATTCTCATGCATAATGTGCCAATACTAGGTTGTAAAAGACTGAGAGCAGGACATTTAATTAATCCTTCTTTGCATCCTCCACAGGTCCACAATAACACTTTATATTTAGAAGGCTCTCAATGAACTGTTTGCTGAAATAATGAACGAATTATGTTGAGGTGCATTCTGCCACTATAAATCTTATCTCTTGGTCCTGGTCTGCTTCTCAATGCTTCAGGTTGACAATATTTCAGATACCTGTAGGCAGATCTTATGTTTGTACTTAATCATTTTTGGACAGGCCAAGTATTTCTATTTCCTTCAGTTGACCTCAAGATGATTTTTAGACCATTCTGGTCACTTTCATTTGAATTCTTTAAAGAGAAAAGCAGAACACAGCTCTATGGTCATATCAAATGGCATGATCTATTACCATCAGAAAACAGCAGGGAGGTTAAAGGGGAAGAGGAAATATTTTACATATATATTAAAGAAAGGGCTTGAATAAAGTAAGTTCTCTAGTACATTAAAAAGGGCATGAAATTACTGGAGAGTGTGGAATGTATATCTGGTAATTAATAAAGCATTTGATATAGCTCTCATGAAATTTTACTTGCAAATTTTAGTGAAATTAGCTTGGCTAAAAACAGAATCTCATTGTCTCAAAAAAATCACTTAGAAGGCTGTTAACAAAGGGTGATGAGAAATAGCAGGCATTCTAGATTAGGGCAGTATCCAGAAACCACTGGGTAGGGTCTGAGAAAAGATGGGGGAAGTGCTATTCACAGTTCTGAGTATTTGTACGAACGAAGTAAAAAGCAAGTAACTACATGGAATAACTGCTCTTTAAAGGTCCAGGGCTGCAAGCATGAAGAAAGACTGAAGTGGAATAGAAAGGATGCTAATAAGATGTAATTAAAGTTGATAGCCCTGCATTTAATGCATAAAATGACAATTCAGATTGCCTCAAGATTTTACCAAATGGCAGGATTCATACTTTCCACTCAGGTTAGCATGTGATTTAATGGAATATCTGTTCAATGAGGGGTATAAGTATGAATGCTAGAGTCTAGTACAGGCAGATCAGAACCCACAAGATGGTTAAAGCCAGACACATTTGTTTCACCTCACAATATCTGATTTAGTGCCTTTGGTAATCTCAGAACTTTTCTAAAATATTAAAACCAATAGAAAAAAATGCATTTTTCCCCCTCAAAGGTGATGGCTTCCATTAACTCATGTTTTAGAGAAAGGTGTCTTTGTAACAATAGTTATGTGACTTTCAAGCTGGCTAAAAATTTGGAAAAATAATTTAGGCCTTTTCGCTGGTTAGAAGGTTTGGGATGCTCTTTGCCTGAGATGATCAAACAATTTTTTTGTTCAAATTAGGACACGTTTGAGAGAGAAAGGAGATGCTATCATTGGAACACTGATATACTTGGACAATAGGCATAAGTGACATTGTCCTAGGAAAACTAAAATATCAACTACTATGCTAAGTACCTCCAGATGCTTTAGGGGTTGTACAGGCAGCTACAGGTCCTTGTGTTCTGTGGGAAGCTAAGAAATTTTCCTCAGTTATTTGTCTCTGCTTTTCAACCAAAATATACACAAGCAATTATATTTATGATTTGGAAAATTCTTTCCTTATTTTGAACTCTCAAGTATATTTTGCTTACAACAGAGCTTAAATTGCACATTTAACCTGTGTATCATGGCAGACTAGAGTTCCAGCAAACTCCCACAGGTGGATTGCCCACAGTGTTACAGTGGTATCTGGAAGATGGATTCTTGAGATGAAGCATCATAGATTACATTTTGTCAAGTAAGATGTAAGAAGTGTAGCTTAATGCCAGGCAAAGCCAAACTGCCTGCATATTGACACATGAAAGGATCTTGCCTTAGGAGGGTAGATACATAAACTTGATTTGTGTAAAAAATATTCAATTCAAATTACAATGCAAAGCTGAAGGGATAACCAACTTAATGGAATAGTGATAATACATTTTTATTTGATTTGTGATTTTTATATATATTAAAAGCTAGCATTTGCTTTTTAATCCCTCTGTGTATGGCACAAAAATTCATATATATATATATATATATATATATATATATATATATATATATATATTTTTTTTTTTTTGTCATGAAAGACACTAAGGCTGAGAACCATGAATTTTATGGTTCTCATATATTTTATGGTTCTCAATAAAGAGATTGAATGCCAAGGAGTGTTTGAAGACAGGGTTTACCATGATTTTTGGGCAAAGTTAAGAGAATGTGATTTGTGCCTTTTGACTATAAAGGAAACAAGCAGGATTGTGAGGGAGACATAAGTCTACCAGATGCTTTGAGTTTCGTAGGGGACACAGTGATATTTGCTAACGTGTAGAGTGTATTGAGCATTAATTAAAGAGCTTGCTGTATGTTCTGAGGCTAATGCCGAAGAGAACATATGCTGTGAGGAGACCATGGGGACAGAGCCCAGGCCCACAGTCTCTGAAGACACAAAAGGACAGTCAATCTGCTCGGGCAGCTGCTTCCATCACAGCCAATAGACCATGACTCTTACTATTATTTAGATTTTGAAAATACTAGGAATTGATGAGAAAATAATTGAATATCTTTTTTAGGAGTCCCCTACCTTCATGTAATGCTTACAATCTTTCCACAACACTGACCCTGTAGCCCCTCTCTTCTTACCTTACAGCTAAGCTTGTTGAAAGAGTTCATTTCCACTGCCTTCATTGTCTTTTATACCATTCAATCTGGTTTCTGTCCCCACTGATTATTTGAAAGGTCTCTTAGTGAATTTGTTCTATTATTTGTTTATATCTGAAGTATTTCCTAGACAAGTAAGCTATATGCTGGTAGAGTCTGGGTTGTCTTGTTCTTCACCATATCCCTACCTAGCATTATGCCTAACATAGTAAACACAATATAAACGTAAGCTGAATAAACAAATGAATGAATTATCTAATATCATAGCCAATGAATATCAAATAGTCTTTAATTCTTTTCACTGAAGCATTTTCTTTCTGTCTCTTTCATTGCTTATTCTTTTTGCCCTGCCTTTAAGCATTGGCATTTGCAGTGTCTTATCCTGTGACTTTTTGTCTAATTTTATGTACTTTTCTTGGATGACCTCTCTTTGGATAGATATTGGTAAATGGCTCCAAAATGCTATGTGTAGCTAAGCACTAAGACCTTTTCTGTGTGTTGGATCAATCTATCCAACTATGTGCTGAGCATTTCCACCTGAATAATAGTTCTTCTTGTTTGTATTGGTGACTATCCTACAGAGAGAACTCTAGATTCTTCGGGCTTCTACAAATTTTAGTAAAATATACATTTTCTTGTATCATCTGTTCTTCATCCTCTTTTCCTTAGGACTATTCTGGAAAAACTTGATCTTTTGTCACTTTTTGCCAGCACAGTTTTCATATATTTCTAGTTATTCAATAAACATTTAGGATTTAGATTTATGAAAATGCAAAATATAAAGTTGGGGCATCTTAGAAAACATGGAAGTTGCAAGCCTAGTGCTTTGGCTAAAGAATACCTTTAACTGAACTTCCATTGTGTGTCAAACAGTGTGTTAAGGACTTTTCATAACAGCTCTATATAGTAACTATTATCTATATCTTACAAATGAAGATACTAAGGCTCAGAAAAATGAAATATCTTGTCTCAGGTCATATAGCTAGAATGTGCCAGTGCTATACCAGGTCAGATTGGTGCAAGCCAAAGCTCTTAATCCACCATGTATGCTTTTACCGGGCCTCTCTGTGTCTAAGGAATTATTTGTATACTTGCTGGCAATGTTTTTTCTTTGGTGAAGTTTCTCTTTTCCTCTCTGACTCTACCATCTCCAGGTCACTTTATTTCTGAATCTCTCTTGCTTTTTCTGACTCTTGCTCTTGAAACACTGAAATGATTAATAGAACAACCCTTATTCAGAGCCAGGAAACTCTTCCATTTCAAGGGTTTTGGCTCATGACTGGGGTGGGGAGTGAATGAGTCTGTTTTGATATAAACATGTTGTGCTTTCCTGTTATGTTGGACTGGCATGGAGTGGAGAAGACAAGCAGATAGAGAGCTGAGCTATGCCAGTTTTTTGTTAATGGGCTGGGCCACTCTTATCTTGGAAGGGGACAAGTTCATGAGAAGAGGGAGTTGGGAAAGAGAACTTTAGCACTAAATTTGATCATGGGAAGTAATGCAGATGCTTCTAAATTATAGTTTCTTTGAAGCTTATTCTTAAAATTAAATCAGGCAATTTAGGAAGCGGAAAGTTAGAAAAATACGACTGTTAACAATAGCTAATTTTCACTTTCAAGATAGGTATCTTGTTTGTATACATTTATTTTTTATTAAAGTATAGTTGACACATAATATTATTTTAGTTTTAGATGTGCAACATAGTGATCCAATATTTATATACCTTATGATAGGATCACCATGGTAAGTCTAGTAACCATCTGTCAGTGTACAAAAGCATTACAATATTATTGACTATATTCCCTGTGCTGTATATTATATCCTCACTAGGGGCCCAGTGCACGAATTCATGCACCTTGAAAGAAACTGTGGGCTGTGAGGCTGAGGTGGGCACAGGAATGGGTTTCGGCCCATCCTCCCCACCCCCGCCTGGTCCCCAGTCCAGTCTTCCCACATCCCCACTCCCACTGCTGCTGCTTCCACGTGCTGACTGTGCTGGCCCTGCTTGAACCCGCTGCTGGTGCGGTGGTGGTGCGGAGCGACTAGGGCTGGTGCCAGCAGTGGGTGCAAGCAGCGGCTGCTGCCCTGATCACCACTCAGGAGCAGGGGGAGGTGGAGAAGCCCTCAGGGGTGATCAGAGCTGGCAGCTGCCACTCGCAGCTCACGCCTGCTGACTAGACTGAGTCTTCCCTTCCTACATGTCTCATTGTGGCTTTTTCTTTATATCCTTAGTTGTAGAAAATCTGTTCTGATAGTCTTCATGTCGTTATCAATGAGAGTTGTTCTATAAAAAGTTGTAGTTTTGGTCTGTTTGTGGGAGGACGTAAGCTCAGAATCTTCCTACTTTGCCATCTTGGCCCCCTCCAATAGCTAATTATTATAGTTAAGTGCCTTTTCTGTGGCAGGCATTGTACCAAGACCATCCTAACCATACCTCCTTGGTCACATCTCAATTCCTATGCAGATTATATACTTTCTTCTATTTCAAAGTTGAAGAAACTGAAGCATAGAGAGGTGAAATACCTTGTGCAAATAATGCTGAGATATTGAGAGAGCTGTCCAGAACTCCCACTACATTGGACTTCCCTGGATTTTTCCTTGGAATATTCAATGGCTTGGTCACTCATATGCTTCATGAAACCTGGAAGGATCATTTAGGTGTTCTCCTGTCTTTTCAAAGTTTCTTGCTGGAAAGCTGGTACTCTCAGCAGCACCGGAAGCCACCAGGCTCAGGCCTCCATTCACACCTGCAGACATTACCTTGCTCTCTCTGATGGATTAATAGTGAGGATGCATTATCAGAGCTAATAGGACTCAAATGAAGAAAACTGGTCAAGTGAAACCCTGTAAATTGGTTTGTGTGCTTCCTCTGTCTCTTTTAATATCAGATGCTGGGGATTTTCATCCTTGTCCAGCCAGGCTTCAAGGGAAAAGATTAGCATAAATAACTCTCATGGCAGTTATAAGTGTGTAGCCAGCTGCTTTGATGGCCCATTTATTAGCATGACAGGAATTGAAACCTACGACGGGGAGATTTTTTCTGAAATTACCCACCAGCCCTGGCCTCATTGTTCTCTTCATTTTGTTCTCTTCCTACTGTTCCCCCTGTCATAGTGAGTTTGCCATCCACTTGTCTCTTTAAGCACCAGCACCAGCTGGTGGGGTGTGAACTACAAGCCTTGGGTTCTCAGCCTGGCTTCTCTACTTAACACCTATGTGATCTTGGCTCCTTAACTTCTCTTTGCTTCATTTCTTCCCGCCACTTGGGGGTGGGAACTTGAGCTGAATATCTGTTCTAATCAGGAGAGACTTCATTAAATAGACTGAGACCCAGTGCTGCAGAATGACAGAGCCCTGACCTAAAGTCAGGAGCCCAGGTTTGAATTCGGGATCTACGGTTGAGCAGTTGGTGATATTAGACATGCTGCTTTGCATTTCTTGGTCTCTTTACTCTTTTAGATCATGAGGAAGTTGCATTAGATAATATGTAAATTTATGCCAATTTCAAAAATATAGATATCCTACCACATCTTGTATAAGGAGGGAATATGGCGTAGCAGCCTTACTCAGCCTCTGGAATCAGGGATTTATATCCCAGTTTGGGTACATTCCCAAACTCTCTAAGTCGATTGCCCCACCTTTCTCAGGAATGGGGATCCTTGGCATGCCCATGTCCTGGGTGAAAAGGATGGCTCAGTGTCAGGCACTCAGCATGGTGTCTGGCACACATAAGCACTCAGTAAATGACAACTTCTTTGAACTTACCGAGTCCTGATTTCTGAAAATAAGTGTGTGCCACCCTCCCTTTATTTTTAATTGTTCTCTGCTTCTCTAATTTTTATGCACATGCTTTACTCACTAAGCAAATTGGTATTCTAGAGTCCGGCACAGGTAACAAACATCCTTCTTTTTAAGTGCATTGATTCATTACCAGTGAGAATTTAGAATTTAATAGAGTTAATGGTCAGCAGCAGCAATTCAAACAACTGGAAGACTACATGGTAGGATCACCAAGCTCCGTGGCTTGTGCCCTGGTGTGTCCAGTGCCTAGCACTGGGCTTGGTGAGTCCTGAATGATCAACAGATGGCTTCTTTGACTAAATCTTTTAGAGTCTACTGGCAGGTTAATTTTATTAATGACTAATATTTATTAAGTGCTTAACTAGTATGTTCAACATTTTGTGCTAAATTTTTATATGTACTTTTAAAAGTCTTATGAGTACTACTATTTCTGCCATGTGACATGTGAGGAAATTAAGGAGTAGAGAAGACAGGTAATTTGCCTGAGTCATACAGCTGCTAAAGAGCAGAGATAGCATTCAGCCCTACGGTTTCTTCTTCTAGAACTGATGTTCTCTCTCTGTGTATCATGCCACATGGACACACCCATCTTTACTTTGGTCTCATGGGTAGATGAAATGATGATGACCAGAAATAGAGCCTTGCCCCAGTTACTAGACTAGTAGAGATTATAGCTGTTAGGCTTTCAGTCCCGTGAAATTCAGTGTCATTCTTGTAGTTGTCAGTGCTGCTATTTATTTTGAATTCTCATTCAGGTAGTCCACAAGGTGTTGGTATAACTTCTGTGAACTTGAGCAGTTCCCATGAAACTGTCATTATGACATTGATGTTCCCGGTAGTGAGGTGGTAGACGATGATGCTTTACTTTGAGAGTCGGCTGTCAGGCATATACTCAAAAGCAAATGAATCTCCCCAAAACTCTGGTGTCCGCTGAGCTGTGCGAGAGAGCCATCTCTCTCTTTTCCTGTCTTTACTTTCGTCAGTAGTTGTTGGCTCTGAGGACAGCTAGTGACTCATCTAGAGATGATCAAACTGTTTGGACTGAGAGGAAGAAAAGATTCCCCTTATGTCATGATCTAACTTTTTTTTTTTTTTTAAAGAAATCTGGCTAGAACATGACACAGTTTTCCTCCCATTTGCATTAGCCAACGCCACAAAGATTCTCAATATGTCTGGCCTGATTCAGGACACCCATTAGTGTTGGAGATCACTACCCTTTCCCTCTCTTCAACTCTGTTTAATGAACAAGTATATCTTGTTTGTGTGACATTTAATTTTATACAATGTTAATTTAAGAAATGGATTAGTACAGTGGGTATATTAATGGCTATGTCTCTTCAATCTATTACTGAGCTGTCAGTTTATCCATGAGAAAATATTACTGGGCCGGGACCATTGCTCAATAAGAGTAATTTTGCATTGCCGATGTCTGTGCCCTTGTTTTGTCAAGGCTGTCTGAGAGACGTTTGTTATTTTTTGGAAGTCCTTATTGGATTGTTTTGGGGATGTAGCTGATTCAGACTGTATGAAACTCTACCTTTCCTACTCGGGTCTCTTTATCATGATCATTTCTGTTATTTGGCTCTCCTTTGGATGGAGGACATTTGTTCTGTTTGTTTGTTTGTTTCTGTTTTCTTTCTTAGACCTCAGTTTCAGTGGATTGAATAATGACACATTTTAGTTCATGATGCATGATCCTTCTTACTTTTTGCAAGACCCCCAGTATTTTCTTTCTTTCTTCATTTTTATCCTTATTTTACACATACTCCCATTTCCCTCCCTTCACTGTAGCAACCATTCTAATGACCTAATTCATACTTCTTGGTTGTACATATGTCTTCCAAAGTGTGCATTGCTATTTTACTTTTTTTTTTTTATATTTTATTGATTTTTTACAGAGAGGAAGGGAGAGAGATAGAGAGTTAGAAACATCGATGAGAGAGAAACATCGATCAGCTGCCCCCCGCACATCTCCCACTGGGGATACGCCCACAACCCAGGCACATGCCTCTGACCGGAATCGAACCTGGGACCCTTCAGTCCGCAGGCCGACGCTCTATCCACTGAGCCAAACCGGTTTCGGCGCATTGCTATTTTACATGCATTTCCTTTTAAATTATGTAAATGGCATGATGTCAAATATTTCACCTTCCACCTTCTCACTCCTTAAAAAATCAACATTGTGCTTTTAAGATTTACCTATGCTGCTATGTGGACATCTAATTTGTTTTTTCCTCTGACTGCTCTCTTTCTTCTACTTACAGCCTTGAAAGGATGTCAGTGTCCAGCACGCTGACCCACTCTGATCCTTGCAGTGGTTCTCAACCTTCCTAATGCCGCGACCCTTTACTACAGGTCCTCATGTTGTGGTGACCCCAACCATAAAATTATTTTCGTTGCTACTTCATAACTGTAATGTTGCTACTGTTATGAATCGTAATGTAAATATCTGATATGCAGGATGTGTTTAGGCGACCCCTGGGAAAGGGTCGTTCAACCCCCAAAGGGGTCGCGACCCACAGGTTGAGAACCACTGCTTCAGTGGTTGGCATCAGAGTCAAGCGCTGATGCGATGATCCCAGAGGAGCTCCTCTGCAGTTTGTGCAGAGCTCTATCTATGACAGGCATGGACATTTAAAAACGTGTCTGTCAGTTCCTGCAGATACATTGATTTTTCTTGCCAGGAGGTGACAGCAACCCTACATTGTTCTGGAGGTGAAGGAAAAAAAGCTTTTTCTGAGGGCACACCTCAGTTTCTTCATTAGTAATATGGAGAGGATAGTAGTACTTACATCATGAAGGTGCTGAGATTAATATAAGATAATTTATGGGTCTGTTTGGTATTGTGTCTGACATTGATAAAAGGCTTGCAATCAGTATTCTAAGTCTAGTGTTCCATTCACATTGCAGTGTGCTGCCTTATAGCATGAAGATTTGTTCTTTTATTAGCATGGACATTATCTGGAAAATGTTAGAGAAAGCCAGGGATGGGGACTGATGCTTTGTATCATGTTATTTAATCGTGAGCGGACAGACTCATGCTTCATGTGCAAGAGACTGTGAAAGCTGGAAACATGAACACAGCTCAGTGTTTGTAATCACATACACCCACAACAAAGTTCTTATCTCCCAATCAGTTGTCATGATTGTTGTTGTGTTGCACGGTCATTATGCATAAATGGTACACGGTGTACGGACACACATCTACTATTACTGCTTTGACCAGCAGACTATGTTTTAATGTTCCAGTTGTTCTTCTGATTTTGTTTTGCATTTCTAGTGTCACGAACCTTCATGCATGTGAGGGACAGGTGTACGGGGTGAAGGGGAGCCTGACCCAGGTCATGTGGTAGAAGGCATGGCAGGCATTTTAGAAGGGGGATCATGAATGGCTGTGCTTGAGGCACTTTGTCACAGCACAGGGCCTGGTGGTGAGAGACATTGGTCCATCTGTGTTCCCCCTTTTCAGTGAGGAAGACACATAGGGATGTCACTGGGCTCACCTCAGTCATGCCTACTCAGGAGAGCAGGGTCCTGGAGTTGGGAGGTAGTGGCTGCAAAAGAGATGCAGAAACTGTGCCTCATGGGGCTTGTCTGACAGAAGTCTCACACACCTGGGCCAAGCTCACCTCTGTGCTGAGCCCGACAGCCTTCATCCCACCTTCTGGGAACGCGGCCATCCCTCACACTCACTTTCCTATTATCGCCGGCAGCTTCCACACAACAGCAGAGTTCAGTGGTCATGACAGAGACCTCACAGTGGGCAAAGTCTAAAATGCTATGTGCACCTATCCAGAGGAACATTGCTGACAATTGCTCTAACTCAAGCGAGCACTTTCCTTTTCGTGGATAGATGGTAGGAGGCCGTGCAGTCGAGCAGTGAAGAGCAGGCCCTCTGAAGTCAGAGCCCAGGCTGCAACCTGCTTGCTCTATGACTTTCAGGCCCCCTTACAAGGTTTCCTCCCTTGTAAAGCAATAAAAAATATGCTCTCCCATAATGTTCTTGTGGAGAATCGGCATGCCAATTAATACCAGGTGCTTCATGGTGCCTGGGATTTGGTAAGTATTCAATGCATTTTAGATATTTGCAGAAGTCCAAAGGTTGGCATGTAAGTGAATATGGAAAGTGCAGCGCTGTAGGCAAGCTATCCGATCACTGTGTGTCTGAGTGCTGGGAGAGCATGTTCCAGCAGGTTGTAAGGGAGCAATTGAAGGGAGGCCTGGATTGTTGGAAGTGAATTATGCCCAGATATCTCTTGGGGTCTGGCCTGGTCATTTTAAGTGCATGAAGATGCAAACAGAGGTTCTTCACATCAGCCTTGAGCTCTGCTCACCTGTGCAGAGATCTGAGGAGGGCATAAGGTTCTGTCAGTCAACAGGGGTGTCTTTTGTCCTTGTGCATCCATATGGTTCCAGTTGGATCAGATGCCCGGGAGTGGCGGCCTGTTACCGAGTGCAGCAGCCATGCATTCTGGGAACCAGACGGGTGTGCACTGCTGCTTCATTTTCTATAAATGGGTGTCCAGGGTCTTTCCCCACAGGTGCGAGGAGTCTGATCTGAGGAGCATTTCCCAAGATAGAGAATGAGAAATTGAGACTCCAACTTTAAAAATCTCCCGACCACGGTTGAGAGGCAATACAATCATTTTCTGCCAGTCTTGCTCCAAGAGGATGCTGCCGGTGCTGCTGCTATGGAGCAAAGAGCAGCTAGGTCAGCTCAAATGTAAGGATTTAACCACTTCCTCCCAACACTTTTATTCCGTTCCTGTCCTCGTCTGCCGCTATTAGTATATGAAGTATTACTTTTAACATATTCTTGTTTGACCTTTATAACTTGCTAATGTGCCTGCCATTTACATTAGGCTCTGACCAAAGTGAGCCACTGAGTTTAGCTGATGATGAGTCTGAGCAGAATTTTGTGAGCATTGCCTCTGCCAAGCACTGGGTTACACACTGTATCCTCCTTTGGAGTCTGACCTATATTAAGTTCTCAATAATTATTTGTGAACAGAGGTTGAGTGATGCTAAATATATTTGATATAGTTCCTATCTTGACACATTTCCAAGTGTAAGTGGGAAAAATAGACATGAATCCTATCATATGTATGATAGGTAGGTATTTATACATAAATAAGTTGAAGCTCAGCTACATTGAGTGACCTGATTAATGTCAAAGCCAGAGTTTGATCCCAGGTCCAAACTTGCCCTCTTCATCTTTAACCTCTACTGTACCTCTTGATAAGACTGCGGGAAGATTGCATGCATATATGCATAACCCGTGGGCACAGACAATGGGATGGTGAGGTTGGGGAGGGGGGAGGATGTGAGCAGGCCGGAAGAGGTTGATGGGGGGGGGGGGTAAAGGAAGACCTATGTAATACTTTCAAGATTAAAAAAAAAAGGCTGCAGAAAGAGAGACTGAAGACTCTTGGTGAGGAACGGCCATTCCTCCCCCCCCCCGCCCCCCACACACACACCCTCATCACCACCAAGTGTGATCTTTAGGATGATACCACAACCTTAAAATAAGTTTGTCTTTAGTTAAGCTGTTTTTTAAAAATTGGGCTTTTTTCCTCTTCTAATTAAATAATCCGTGAGTAAGATGTCTTGAAGAAGTTCACGCCCAGCAGGGAATGTGAACATGTAAACACAGACAATTACAATGGCGCATGGCTTGTGCTACAAAGAAGATTATGTACAAAGTCCTGTGGGAGACCACAGGGCCAGTGGATTTGTATTCACCTTCCCATCATTTCTGCGCTGGGGAACAGCCTCATTCACATATTTTACAAATGATGCTCATTAAGACACAGAGTGTGGCAGAAGCGAAATGGTGATGTTCCACGGTAGAATTCTAAGCAGGCGTCAGCTAAGGCATATACTGGTCAGTCATTGCTGCTTTGGGAACTCAGCCCAGGCTCTCTCTGCATGATTATATTGTTGCTTTTCAAGGTCCTACATTTTTCTGGCCACACTCAGTCTGACTGTACTGTTTCTCTCTCCTGCTTGAGCTCACCCTCCAACCTGCCGAGATCTTTCCATTGTGTTAGATAAACCATGCACTTGCCATTCTCCTGTCTCTTTGACTGCTTTCCACCTAATTTTTCTCTACACAGTTACAAATTACTCTTTAAGACCCAATTAATTCCCTACTCTGTCAGTAAGCCTTTCCTGATTATACCAGCCCCACCCACAGCTTCCTTCTCTTAACAATTATTGCATCAAACAAAACCATATTTATTTGTTTTTATGTGGTCGGTGTTATTTTGCCCAACTCAGTTGAGCATTCTTGGAAGGGTGGGTACCATATCTTACTACTTTTATTTAGCAAATAAATATTAAGTTATGTGCTCAAGTGCTAGATACCGAGCTCAGTGATGTGAAATAAAGATTGTTAGGTGGGAGACATGCTGTGTAAAATTCATACATGTAAAAAATACTGGACAATGGAGAAGGTATTAGGAAAAATAGGGATCAAATCTGTGGGGTTTAGAAGAGGAAGAGCTGACTTCTAGTTGGAAGTATTAGAGAAAGCTTTCCGGATGCCATGACAATTGTATTGGGCCTACAAAGATGGTTAGGATATGGGTGTACAAAGAATAGGGTGGGGGCAAGAATCCTACTGCACCTCACAGTCAGTGCCTTCAGTGACTATTGGTCTAGGGTGGTATTGATAAACTTTTATTGCAAAAGTCTACATTTTAGACTTTTCAGACCATACAGTCTTTGTCTCAACCACTCAATTCTGCCACTGTAGTGTGGAAGCAACCACAGACAATACGTAAATGTATAGACATGACTGTATTCTAATCAAGTTTTATGCAAAAGAACAGGTAGTGGTCCAGCTTTGGCCTGTAGGCTGTAGTTTGACACCCCCTGGTATAGGATGTTACATGATTGAAGATGTAATAGAATGCATAATTGCATCTTCACCAATGCTCAAAATTAATACAAACTAGAAAGAATTTTGTGAAATATCGACAATAGTTGTCTTTGATTACTGAGACTACAAATAATCTTTTCACTCTCATTTTTTTTTCTACTTTTGTTTTTCCAGACATTTCATAAAGACTATGAATTAATTTTATAGTGAGGAAATGCAAACTTTATTTACTGAATTAGAGTATATAAGAAGGCAGTCTATATGACCCAGGACTCGGCACATAGGTGCCCAGGGCATGCCTGAGCTTGGCTGATTGGCAGCATTTCTGTAGAATTACCCCTGGTGCTAAGGAACGACTGTCCTTGGAATGCCAGCTTCGCTGCGACAGACAGGCTTGCATCAAAATGGGGCTGTTTCTTCTGTTGCCCTCTGTCATCAGCTCCACAGAGCCATTATGTTCTTTGAGAAACATTTTATCAAAAAGGCGGCCTAGACAGAAACAAAATTGATTTTCTGATTCCACCCTTAACCCATTGTTGTGTGTGTGTGTGTGTGTGTGTGTGTGTGTGTGTGTGTGGTCTCTAGAGGGAGCCCAGAGTTTTAAAGCACTATGTGACATGCTGCCAAGTCAGATAGGAGATGGAATAATTGTGGACGTGGCCTTCACCCCAGATCACAGAAATGTCAGTGGAATATGGTCAAACAACAACAGATGCCTGATTATACGTGAGCTCAGGAAAAAACACTGTGCATGAAATTCTAAGGTTAACGTGCTTCTAATGATAAGAGCAATGATTTCTTGAACACTTTTGGTCTGTGTATGTTTCTCTGATGTTCAAAACAAGGCTTCAAGATAGGTCTGACTGTCCCCATTTTACAGGTAGGAAAAGTGAGGCTCAGAAACTTAGAGCGCTTTGCTCAAGGTTATAAAGTGAGTCTATGGTAAAGCAGGATCTGAACCTAGATCTGCCTGATTTCAGAGGCTGCTCTATCCACTTTGCTGCTCGACTTCCTGCCAGCCTTCCTCCTCTCACTGCAAGAGAGCCAAGTACCCCCAGGGGAATCTCAGAGTAGTCTTTCTTGAATGCCAGAGCAGTCTTTCTTATAGTCTCCCTGCATATGACAAGCTAAGTAACTACAGGTTGTGCAATTTAACACTGAGTCATGAGAAATCACATAGGTTTTGGGGGCAAGACATTTCCTTGAGCTTGATTACATTTAGAGAGTGAGCAAGACAACTAAATTCCATAAAAGAAAGGGATAGGATACCTCTTATCTTTTTTTTTTTTTTTTTAAATCAGACCAACGGTATTGCTGGTTTTCAGAGACATTGAAGTAATGGCCCCATACACAATGAGAACAGCTGGAGAAAATTTTATAAGTTGTAAAAAGCTTGGGGTAGGCTTGGAAATAAGATTGTTTTAGCTTAAGTCCAAACTTTTCTAGTTGCTATGTGTATATGTGTATTAGGGGTCTCCAAAGAACAGAACCAATCGGATGCATAAGAATATAGATATACATTACAGACAGAGAGCGAGCAAGAAAGAGAGATTTTAAGGAATTATCTTCTGTGATTGTGAGGCCCGGAAAGCCTGAATTCTGCAGGGAGGGCCAGCAGGCTGGAGACCCAGGGAAGAGCTGATAATGTAGCTCAGGTCTGGAGGGAGTCTGGAGGTAGAAAGAATTCATCCTTCCTCGGGAGATCTCAGTGTTTTTTCTCTTAGGCCTTCAATTGATTAGATGAGACACCAACCCCTCACATTATAAAGGATAATTTGCTTTACTCGGTTTAAGTGTTAATTTCAAAGTCTAAATTTAAGTGTTAATTTCATCTAAAAATACCTTCATAGCAACATCTAGACTGATATTTGAGCAAACATCTGGGCACCATACTCTAGCTAAACTGAGACATAAAATTAAGCATCACACTATGTAAATATTCACAAGTAATTTAATGGCCCAACTCTTGTTTCCTCACCTGTTGAATGGGAAGAATAGCAGTATCTGCAATAGAAGGTTTCTTCAGTGAGCTAAGGTATCCACATTGCAGAGTGCTGGCACATGGTAAGCAAGCAATAGGTTTTAGCTAAAATTATTGCAGTGAGATTCCAAAAATCTCTTAAAGTTGTCTAGCTAATATATTCTAAGAAGCATGGAGAATTTTATGAATTGCTATCATTTGCCTTAAAAAGTGCCCTTTTCCTGTGATGAGCGGACATTGAAAATTACCATTTATTAAATCAGAAATGAATAGAGACCAGAGAGGTCAGGAGTGGCGTGATGGGCTCAAGGTCAAACCACAAGTCAAGTTGAAATAGATCAGAGTGTTCAGCCTCTGCAAGACACTTCCCATTAGACTGCCATCATGTATCATGGTCCATCATGTTCCATTTACTTACACATGGAGCTGTTTCCTCAGGGCATTGTCTAAGATATTCACATGTACATCCCGGCAGTGAAGTGGGCTGCTTTCACTAAGATCTGAGATGTCAAAGCAGCTGGATGGAATGTTCAGAAGGTCAGACATTCTCAAAGTTGAGCGCAGTTTTGGTCTCTGTGCTTTGATTTAGAGGATGCGTTGTTAACTGCGCGGTGTACTGACCTGTCAGGATGAGGAAGAATAGTACGGTGGATTAGAGCGTGGGCTCTGGAATCAGGTGCTTAGGTTCAGATACTGGCTGTGTGACTTCTTAGCGACTCTGTCTTGGGCAACTTACCTCACATCTCTGTGCATCAGTTTCCTCAACTCTAAAGATGGAGATAACATTATGCCTATGTCATAGGTACTGTGGTGGTACTAAAGCAGGGCCTGGGGTGGAGCTGGTGTTCACTAGAGTTTGCTTATTTTCATCATTATCCTCAGCATGGCCACCATGACCACCACTCTCAGATAGTGTATTCTGTTTGTAATGTCTATCAAGCCTGGTTGGTAAACACTCCTAGAGTTTATTATTTACAGGAGAATAGGAATTAGCAAGATCTTCTTGTTTGGAAGTTGCAAAATTCCAACTGAATCCAATTCAGACTAGATTAAGGTCCAAGGGGGAATTCATATGCTTATTAAAGGGGAATTCATAAGCTCACCTGTAATCAGAACCAAAATCTCTTCAGGACTCTTTTTCTTCCTTAAGCTCCATTTTTCTCTGGGCACCAGCCTCCTTTTCTTGGCCTGGCTTATCCCTGGAGTGGAGAACAGGCTCCTTGGAAGCTTTGCTCCCTACATTCATACTTCCATGACCAATGTGGCAAAGGCACGTTCATACTGGCTTCACTTTGGATAACCCCAGGGAAGCGCTCTGAGCAGAGGGGTGATTGGCTCAACCAGGGCCATGTGCCAGTTTCCCTCGAAGGTGCCAGGCTCTGTTTCCACTCAATAATTATAAGGATTATCCAACGGAAAAGGGCTTTAGAAGTCATGTTTCCCCAGCATTGCTCAAAGCTCAAATTCCATAGAACTGTTCACTTGGTCAGATGTCTATATTGTCTAGTGATATAGTTCTTGCCTTATTTTCTGTTCCTCCCACTTACATGTCTATCACAGTCTTTAAGGTGTGTCCTGATTTTCACCCAGGAGATAGTTGAAGGGACTGCAGGGGTGTCGGAGGCAGGGATGTATATGCATAATTTAAAAAGTCCTCCTTGGGTTCCTGATTCACATTTTGGTTGGGAGTTTGGGTGGAGATGGGGTACCTCGTCCCTCACCATTCCCAGTCTGAGAAACAGTAAGATCAACTCTTCAACTACAATGACTAATGCAATCCAACTGGGAGAAGAAAAGGGGGCTCAGTGAAAAAGGTAAACTATGGACTTCATTATCCCATTTTGCAACTTATGAAGATACTTTAAAAAATTAATATCAAGTATAGTGTTTCCAGGTAGACCTTCTGAAGAATCAGCACTTATAAAGCTATAAACCTTTACAAAGATTATGAAGCTTGTTTGTAAAATGTGCTATTAAGTGATTAAAACACTTATTTTCTTAAGAAGGTTATTCCCTTTGAGATCTTGCTTAAACTTGGAATTTGCCAAGCAAGAGAATTTTAAAGAAACTAATGGTGAGTGCAGTCATAATACCAAGCTGGAAAGAACTTGAAACGATAATATTTTTGAAGGTGAGTGAAGAAAGGGGGCCAGGGACATCATGATGCACTACTTAAAATTAAACTGAATCATATATATATATTTAAATCCTCACTTGAGGATATTTTTTCATTGATTTTTAGAGAGAATGGGAGAGGGAAAGATAGAGAGAAATATTGATGTGAGGGTAACACATCAATTGGTTGCCTCCTGCAGAAGCCCTGACCAGGACATGGGCTGGGGAGGGACCTGCAACCAAGGTACATGCCCTTGACTGGTATCAAACCCAGGACCCTTTGGTCTGCAGGCTGATGCTCTATCCACTGAACAAAACTGGCTAGGGCAGTCCTCATATTTTTAGTGTGATATTCTAACCTCACTTATGTCAAGTGACCCCAAATCCAGAGCCTTTTTGAATCAACCTCTTCAGAGAGTAAGTCCCTCGTCTTCTATGGGAATGGTAGTGCGGTTTGAGATTGATCCTGGATTTAAAGTCCTTGTTGTCGGAATGGGCCACGAATTTTGGTTTCTGAACTATATGTGCCTCCCTTGCAGAAATAGACAGTGTTTCTTATTCTTGGGCATTTCTGGGTTTTGCAATATGCAGCATCTACTTCTAGGGCTTCCCAGGGCCAGTCTAAGTTTTAGATTTATTTCGGTTACAAGAAAGCTACCACATTTTCCTTTACTTCTCATTTTCTACAGTTCTGTATCCTCTCCTATTATCTTTGTCTCTATGGGTGTTTTATTCAAAAATCACTTTATTGTCATGTTAGTGATGATAACCAGAAGTAACCCTATTCTTTCATTTAGCAATGTATTTTGCAAATATTTTCATACTTTTAGTTAATATAGTCTTAGTAGCTACATAAAATTTAATAATTGGGATAGACTATAATTTATTTAGTTACTATATTTTTATTTACATTTAGAGTATTATCAATTTTCATGATTAGGAAAATCTATCTGATTGTATCTTTGTATCTGATTGCATCTGATTATGTTCTTAGGATAAAATATGACACTTAAAAAATTGGTACGTGCACAGAAGGGAGTATGTATGACCTTGGGTTCCCTAGGGACACTCAATTGTTCTTTTCTGTCAATTGAAGAATTTAGATGCAAATTTGAGAACAATGGCTCTATCTAGCCATCATTAAATCCTTTTAGATTTGTTTATACTTATATTTTAATAGTAAACTCTTTTTTGGGGGGTGATGGGAGAATTCACAAATTTTCAGAAACTGAATCATGCTGTTGATGTTGAGAGATACAGCCTCAAAGTGTGTTTTTTTAATGCAGTCTAATTGAAGTGAAATTGACATACAAAAACCTGCACCTTTTTTATGTATACAATTTGATATATTTGAATATATGCATACACCTGTGATACAATCACCACAATAGGGAAATAAACGTATCCATCATCTCTAAAGGCTTCCTTGTGCTCCCCCCTTTTTTAAGGTAAGAAAGCTTCACATGATGATATATGCCTTCTTAACCAACCTTTTAAATGCCCAATATCATGTTGTTAACTGTAGATACGATGTTGCCCCAAATATTTATTTATACTGAACTCTGATGCACTTTAGAAAATAGGAAAGACTTAATGAAGGAATCAGAGGTGGTGGTAATGTTAATAAAGTAGGTAGGATCAATGAAAGGCTGCCTTCAATCTTATTCAGTCTTTATTGGCGTAAATTCTAAGAAGAGTGCATTCATTCATTTGTCCATTATTAATCAACAATTTCTAATTGAGCATTTATGATGTGACAGGCACTGTTCTAGGAAAAGGATCTATAAAATTGAATAAAATAGGCCTGGTCCATATTTTCATGGCGTGTACTATTTAATCATAGAGAAGTAGGGAAGTGAAAGGAAGTCTAGCAGATACATAAGAATTCATTGCACATGGGCAAGATTCCAGCAAGAATCATGTTATCATGTTACAGCATTAATTTGTTGAAAGCTACTATGAGCCAAAGACTCTACGCCAGTGCTCCAAATCTAGTGTAACATTTAAAAGAAAGCTATGAACAAGGTATTGTTATCATATAATTTTTTAGGAAGAGAGACACAATTTGAGAGTTTAAGAAAAATTTCGGGGCATAGTCAATTTCACCCTGATTGAATTGACACGGCTTCCCCACCAACCCCAGGGTCTAATTAGCAAGGGTCCAAGCCCCTGAAACCCACGGGTATAGACAGTCATGCCTCTCACAAACTTCTTATGCAGGTGCCTGAAGTTCCCCTTTGACTGCAGTGAGATTTTATAATGTAGCCACAACCTGACAAATGACACAAAACAGGAAGATCAGCTTTTAGTATAATTTATACTCTGGCAAAGGCATGTTGCTAGTCTTGAAATAATGTTTAAATTTAAGAATTATGCCTGTTTTACAGATGCAGCTATTAAAAAAGAAATACCTTTTCACTCCCAAGTCCCACAAAGTGGCAGAGATTGGATGTAGCCCTAAGTGTGTTTGACTCCAAATTTATACTGCTTCCAACAAGTTAGACTTGGTAACTCAGGTAACACCTAAACATTCAAGGATATTAGAAATAACATAAAAAGTCTGAAAGATTAGTTTTACTATCTGATAGAGTTGCTCTTCTTTATCTTGTCAGAGAATGACAAATGGATCTGTTTCAATGCTTCATTATGCTTTCAAAAGCTTTTAAAATCCCGTCCCAAATGTCATATTCATCAAGAGACTGAGAAAATAGAGTTTAGCTCATTTTACTCTTAAGTACACAGCTGGCTCAAATTGAGAGTATTTGTCAATGGGTCACTGTGACTTGAGAGAAGACACTTTCAGAGAAATTCTATTGTGGTGTTTAGACATTTCATTAATGTCTTGGATAGCTGAATGAGTGTGCTTATTAATTTTCCCATTGACAGCAAGTTGGATATGGCTAATGCCTTGGAAACAGGATTGAAATTGAAAATGACCTGAGCAATTGGGAGAAGTGGGAAGATAGAAAAAGGATGAAATTCAATAGCTAGAAAAATTGATGGTGGAAAGAAACATCAATATGCCCCTCTGTTTCATTACATTTATCAAATGGAAGACTATCAAGGCTGTTGGCCCATGGCGGCATTGCCAATGATGATGATGATTATTAAAAGTTACATCCCAGGTTTTCTAGGTGATAACAGTAAAAATAAATGGGCGATTAATTGATTTTCATGCCAGTGTGAAAGATTAGGTGATTTAAACGTTGGTATAAATTTGTCTTGAACGGCAACATGCAACTGAGTCATGTTTAACCAAGTCCTTCCAGGTGTGATCTTTAAGTTGAATTCTCTATTTGTTCTTTCCCCAAAAGAGCCATGTTTCTAAAAACCCAGTAGTGGGAGAATCCATTTGAAGTTTGGACTTTATGGGAAACATAAGGTAGGGGGTCAGGTTATGAGTAAATCTCTTTTAAACACTGGGTGACACAAAATCCTAGTGTGTGATAATCACGCTAAAAATGGTAGTTGGGAACCATAAATATACTAGAGGAATCCACAGGCAGCAAAATCTCAGACATATGCCAAAGGAATTTCTTCACTGATACTGCTCCTAGGGCAATGGAAACGAAAGAGAAAATAAACAAATGGGACTACATCAAAATAAAAAGCTTTTGCACAGCAAAGGAAACCATCAACAAAACAACAAGAAAGCCCACTTCATGGGAGAACATATTTGCCAATGTTATCACTGATTAGGGTTTAATCTCCAACATTTACAGGGAACTCATACAACTTAACAAAAGGAAGATAACCCAATCAAAAAATGCGAAATGGACCTAAATAGATACTTTTCGAAAGAAGACAGAAGGAAGGCCAAGAGACATATGAAAACATGCTCAAAGTCACTAATCATCCGAGAGATGCAAATCATACGCAATGAGGTGTCATCTCACACCTGTCAGAATGGCTATCATCAACAAATCAACAAACCACAAGTGTTGGCGAGGCTGTGCAGAAAAAGGAACCCTTGTGCACTGCTGGTGGGAATGCAGACTGGTGCAGCCACTGTGAAGAACAGTATGGAGTTTCCTCAAAAAACTAAAAATGGAACTCCCATTTGACCCAGTGATCCCACTTCTAGGAATATATCCCAAGAAGCTAGAAGCACCAATCAGAAAGGATATATGCACCCCTATGTTCATAGCAGCACAATTCACCATAGCTAAGATTTGGAAACAGCTTAAGTGCCCATCAGCAGATGAGTGGATTAGAAAACTGTGGTACATCTACACTGTGGTAAAAAAGAAGGAACTCTTACCATTTGCAACAGCATGGATGGAACTGGAGAGCATTATGCTAAGTGAAATAAGCCAGTCAGTCAGAGAAAGATAAATATCACATGATCTCACTCATTTATGGAATTTAATGAACAACATAAACTGATGAACAAAAACAGATCCAGAGGCAAAGAAGCATTGATCAGACTATCAAACCTCAGAGGGAAGGTAGGGGAGGGTGGGGGTAAGGGGGAGACATCAACCAAAGGACTTGTATGCGTGCATATAAGCCTAACCAGTGGACACAGACAACAGGGGGGTGAAGGCATGAGTTGGGGGGGTTGGAGGGGTAATGGGGGATAAGGACACATATGTAATACCTTAATCAATAAAGAAACTTTAAAAAATGGTAGTTGGTACAGCACAAAGATAAGCGGTGATATGTACTGGGCATTTCTGATAGGCTAAGGAATAATCTTCATTCACAACTCTCTCATATGTTTGTTTCTACCCACTGAGATGTATAGCAGGTTCTGTTTTCTGGTAAGGAAGAAGGAATTAATGTATATATTTCAGAGATGAAAGAAGAGGGAAAGAGAAATAGAAACATCAATGATGAGAGGAAATGCAGGCTGGCTCCTGCATGCCCCAACTGGGGATTGAACCCACAACAATGGCATGTGCCCTGACTGAGAATTGACCTATGACCTTCTGGTTCACAGATGGATGCTCAACCATTGAGCCACGCTGGCCTGTCAGAAAGAGGAATTTTTGCTCTGAGGAGGGGTCAGGTTGATAGCAGAAGAGGAAAGAATGATGTTTCATTGTCTGCTTTGGGTCAGGACAACTGGGTTGGCTTTGAAATTTTATGGTTAAGAAAATTAGGACCAGGGTGTGATCAGATTTTTGGAAGATCCTAAGAATATGCAGAGATTTATCAAAGCTTAATGGCTGAGTTGGGCATAGAGTTTAGAAGGCAGCCCCTCTTCCTCACTTCTGTATGAAATCCAGGAAGGCTCTGACACTCCAAAAATTAGAGGAAGTGTTATTCAGAATGCTTTCAATGTCAGATACCAGTAAATCCAACACAAACTGATTAAAGCAAAAAGGACATCAGCTAGTTCTCTTAATGGAAGTATTCTAGGCTGGATCTTCTAGGTTCACGCATAGCTGGACCTAGAGTCTCAAATGTGGTCATTACCACCTGGTATCATTCTGTCCCTCCAACCTGGCTTTCCTCTCTACTGATTCCCTTCTCAGATGTCTTAGTGTGACCACTTTGTGATAGCAAAGTGCTTGGCTGGCAGCAAACTAGGCTTTCATTTTAATCTCTTATTTTCATCAATAGTTCTTACAACTGTTTGGGGGCCTGACTCTTACTAGTCTGAATGGGATTGCATGCTAGTATTAATTAGAATCAATTAGGGCCTCCCAGACTCTAATTGGCAGTGATGGAGGCATGGTTCGCCAAGAGGACCATGAGGTACTATTACCAGAGGCAACAAACAAGTGGGCATCAAAGAAGCTAGTTTTGGAGGCAAATAGGGGCATCACCCTTTGCATGTGTATTATGGGTATGAGCTCCAGAGAGCCAGGGGAGGAAGGCGGCTGTGGTGAGTGTGCCTCAAAGCCTCGAGTCTTGTCCTGTGTCTCTTTAAGTTCTCCAGAAAAGAAGGGAAATTCGTTTTTGGCAATTAGGTTAAAGGTGTGTGTGTGTGTGTGTGTGTGTGTGTGTGTGTGTGTGTGTGTAAGTGTGTGGCTAGAACTGCAATAAATTGATCATTGAAAGAGAATGTAGCCTTAGCTTGCAGTTACTGATGAAATGCATGGAATTTGTATTACAACATTATTCTTTTTGTGGGATTTTGTGTGAGGTGAATTGATCATGTTTGGATTAGCCATTTGAAGAGGAGGGTGTAAATAAGAGATTCGGAAAGCTATTTCCTCTCAAGAAGTATTGATGAGACAATTTGATGCTAGGTGAAGTGATGCTAAAGTGGACACTCAAACCTGGAATAGTTTGCAATTTTCCTCATACTTGATCAGAAATTATTGCGGTAATAATAGCTGAAAATTTAGTGCTATGTACTAGGCACTGTTCTAAGCATTTTCTCTGAATTATCTCAATCTGATTCTCATGATAATTCTAAGAGTAGGTAGTACAGTTGTTACCATATTATGATGGAGAAACTGGCACACAAACAGTTTATCCCTGTCTAGGACCAAGATCCCCATGGCTGGTAAGTGGCTGAGCCAAGACATAGACTCCAGGCAGTCTAACTCCAGCACCCATGCTCTTACCCAAGCCATGCACTCTCTCCAAGAGAGCGCAGTCCTCCCCCCTCCCTTTCCTCCCTTTTCCTTCCCTTTTCCTTCCCTTCCCTCTCATTCTCTCTATCTTTCCTCCCTTTCTCTCTCCCTTCTCCTCCTTCCTGCTCTCTCTTTCTCTTAACATTTATTGGCCTAGAAACTCTGGACAAGTTTCTAAACTACAGGTGAACCCCCCCCCCCTCACCTCCCCTTTTATGAAATAGATTGACTTGCTTGGATACCTCCATATTTCAGAATTCTGGATGGGAAGTCTGAAGGCTCATTCCTATATAAAATTAGAGTGACGCATTAATGTAGCATGAAATGGGATCATCTTGTTCAAGTCCTGCCTTTTGAACTCTGGATGCATTTTGCTATTTTTCATTGGAGGTAGTATGTGTTTTTCACTGTAACTCATTTTGGGGGGCATTTCAGGTTTGAAGACTAATGGGCACTTACAGCAGCCTGTCTGTGTGTGTTCCAAACACCAATGCCTCTGGGAAATTGCTTGTAGAAAGAGGGGTCAGTGTACTTAAAGGCCTTAAACTAGCACAGTATGACAAGTTGAATGAAAACTTTAACTTCCTCAAAGCATCCAAGTTTCTTGTAAGGCACGAACAGACGTCCTTTTACAACTGCTTGGTCGTCTGATATCTTGAGGTTCATCCTCTCAGTTTCAGAAGTTCACAAAACTTGTGTTTGCATTTGGGAGCAGAGGGGGCCCTAGGAGAAGGAAAGCAAACTAGGATTTTTGGATTTGAAAGCGTAAGTGACATGGTGGTAAGAGCAAAGCTGTGGTCACAGGAAATCTGTAAGGATTGTACATCTGTATGCCCTTAGCCTAGATTCATCACTTTTTACCAATTTCTGCTTTTCCTTCCTCTCTTCTTCCCTTCCTTCCTCTTTCTGTGTCTCTCTCTCTGTACACACATAGTCACAATAGACACTTAATTATCTGCATGTGTGTGTGCGCACTTAACCATTTGAGAGTAACTTACAAGCATCATGACAGTAAATGCTTCAGCAACTATATCCTAAGGATGAGGACATTCCCACAATGCAATGATCACACCCAGTAAATTCAACAATGATATGACACTATTTCTAATACACAATCCATATTCAAATTTCTCCAATTCTCTCAATATTATCTTCTATATTTTTCTTTTTATCCAGGATCTATTTTTTAATAACGATAATTAAAAATATTTATTGTCCAAAGTATTATATAGGTCCTTCGTTTCCCCCCATTAACCTCTTCCAGCCCAATCCTGTCCTCACCCCAACCTCTGGCCCTCACCCCCACATTGTCCATGTCCACAGGTTATGCATATATGCATACAAGTTCATTGGTTGGGTCTAATCAAGAGTCACATATGACATATACTCATCATGCCTCTTTTTTTGAGTTCTTTATTTAAATCATTTTTTATTTTTCAATTATAGTTGACATATAATATTATATGAGTTTCAGGTGTACAGCTCAGTATTCAGACATTATATATACTAAGTGATCATCCCGATAAATCTCATACCCATCGACGTAGTTATTAGAATATTATTGACTATATTCTCTATGCTGCACTTTACATCCCCATAATTATTTTTAACAACCAATTTGTACTTCTTTTTTTGGGGGGTGGAGGGAGCTTATTATCAGGCCTTTTAAATTTTCTTCAATTTAGAACTATTCCCTAGTCTTTTATTATCTTTCATAATTATGGCTTTTTGAAAAGCCAAGGCTGATTGTTAGCAGAATGTTTTTTTTATTTTATTTGAATGTGTTCTATTGTTATTTTTATGAACTAATTGTGGTTACATAGATTTGACTAGAGTATTCCATGGGTGACTTTTTTCCCTCTGTGTCTCAAATCAGAAGGCTTGCAAGGTATGTTTGCAGTGTTATGGGACATATTAAATTTGATGGTTGGTTAAGGTGGTTTCCATCATATTTCTCATTACTAATGTAACTGTTACTAGGAGCACAAGCTTTGAAGTCTGGTTCCTGGTTTTGCATTGTAGTTCAGCTACTCACTAGTCATATAGAATTTGTCAAGTTGTGACATTACTCATCTCAGTTCTTAATGCATTGGGGATAATCACAACCTCTTATAGGGCTATTGTAAGGATTAGGCATTGTGGCGTAAGTATGTACTCAACAAATGGCAGTTATTGTCATTTTTCAGGGAGTACAGTGTGAATTTTGGAGTTACACCAATCTGTGTTCAAATTCTGTCTCTAAGTAAATATTCTGTAAAGGACTAGATAGTAAATATTTTAGGCTTTGCTGGAAATATGGCCTGTGTTGTGACTATTCAGTTCTGCTGTTGTAATATGAAAACAGACACACATAGCATATAAACAAATGGGCATGACTGTGTTCCAGTCAAACTTTATTTATCCACACTGGAATTTGAATTTCATATGCTTTTCATGTGTCATGAAACACTATTTTTCTTTTGACTTTTTCCTTTAATCATTAAAAAAATGTAAAAAACATTCTTAGTTCATGGGCTAGAACAAAGATAGGTGCAGGCAACAGGCTGAATTTGGTCCACAGGCCATAATTTGCAAACTGCTTGTCTATCTCATTGGGTAAGAATGAAATACTGTGTATTCTGTAACACTGGCATTCAAGAAATTGTAACAATTATTTGCTTTTTTCTTTTTACTATTTTCAGTTGTGCTAAGACTTATGGGTATTTTTTTTTTTGAAAATTAAAATGTGTAATAAATTGAAAAATAAATAGCTATCAATTATTTGTATTTTCTCCCACTAAAAGATTGAGTCTATTGTTTCTACCCCTTGAATCTGGGATATCCTGGTGACTTCTTTTAACCAATTAAATGTAGCAGAAAGGGGTGCTGAGCAATTTTCAAGTCTAGGCCTTGGAGATTTTACAAGACTAACCTTTGTCAGAAAATTCAGTGACCCTGTGTACAAGCTTGGGCTTGTGGATACTGAGACTTTGTGGAGAGAGACCCCAGATGTCCCAGCCATTCCAGCTTTATTACCTGTGGTTCTCAAATATTCGAGTGACCTAAATGACATCATAAAGAGTAGAGATAAGTTGTTCTAGGTGAGCCCCACTCCAATTGCCAACCCACAAAATCATAAGCAATTAAATAATTATTGTTTTAAACCATTAGTACTGGGTTATTAAATAATTATTGTTTTAAACCATTAGTACTGGGTTTCAGTTCACTAACTGGAATTTCAAGACAGAGACTTGGCCAAAGTATGTTAATTTTTATGAGATTTTTTCCCCCCTTCTTTATCAAGACAAGTAGGGAATTTTACAATCAAAATGTAATCTAGAATCAGCCACGTTAGCAAAAGTTCAGAGATTCCGTCAAAATCGTTATTTGTTATTTTTCCCTCTGTCGTTGTTCACACGCGCCTCTGACCACTCTCCTCCCGCCATGCTGGAAAGGTAAGACAGGCAGCCAGTCTCATCTTGCCCATGAAGCCATTTCCCTGCACTCCCCTTGGCCTATATCAGCAATATAAATCTGAGATAATGTGTCCAGGTTAGCAGAGTTACTTAAAAGAGCAGACAGTCAGTGTGGCACATTTATGAACATCATATATGACAGGGCTGTAACTGTACAGTCAATTCCATTTAGTCACAAAGGTGGGGGAAAGTGCTGCTGAGGTTTTTAGGGCTGGCTCTGGACTGGCGAGGTGAGTTATGTACTCGAATAACTCTTGTGTATCATAAACTGGAAGCTAATAAACCATCTTTAAACTGTACACTGTCTCTGTGTTAGAAGAAATGGATCTATTATTTCCTTTTTTTGGAATGACATAATAATGACCCTACACACACACACACACACACACACACACACACACACACCCCACACACAATATCACGCAATCCTGATCAGCTTCTGGCTACTCTCAACAAAAGCTTTTCTGCCCACACATGACATGAGGCAGGTCATTTAGGGAAGAGGAGATGCCTTTTAGGCTGGACAGGAACTGGTGGGCTGTCAGCACCAAGGAAAGTGTAGATCATAAATGTCATTTCCATTCTACATCAGTAAGAGTCCTTGGCTGGGTAACTTAGTTAATTGCAGCTGCGGGCTTCAATGAGGCAGTTAAGCACTTAATACAACACAGCGCTGTACTGTAATTACCTGCCCCCTCCCTGGCCTGTGAAGCTTTGAGGGCATGCATTGTGTCTTATTTATCATTTTGCTTCCAGTGACTCAAGGTGTTTGCATATTTTTTTTAAAACATCTTTATAACTTGCCCTAATTATGCTCCCCCCCCCACCCCATGGTGGTAATTTCTATGTCTGTCTAATGCACAGAAGAATCTTAATTCCAATGTGGAATATCTTGCCTGTAGGAGGGGAAATATAAATGTGTATTGGCTCAAACAAAATGTATATTTATCAGTAAAACCTTTACAAAGACAAGGGCCAGTCTCCTATCCCTTGAGGTACCAAGAAAGGGGGAAGCTGGTCTTTCTATCTGTAACAATAATACTAAGTCCTTAATAAAAGCATCCCTAACAAGGTGACTTCTAAATGCCCTTGGTAGATGGGATTAGTACTGGATACTCACAGGCACTCTGAGTTCCAAGCTCTCAAATACACAGTCCTGGTCCCTGGGTCCTCGCCTTCCTCTCCCTGGTTACAGGTTTTAGACAACCTGCTGTGTTGAAATTCTGATAAACAGTGGAGCATACAATACAATAAAAGAGGGAGGATTATCCACAGCACGGATGGATTCTTTGTAATGTAAAAATACTTCCAAGAGCTTGGCTGGCGTGGCTCAGTGGTTGATCGTCGACCTATGAGCCAGGAGGTCATAGTTCACTTTCTAGTCAGGGCATATGCCCAGGTTGTGGGCTTGATCCCCAGCATGGGGTGTGCAGGAGGCAGCCTATCAATGATTTTCTCTCATCATTAATGTTTCTATCTCTCTCTCCCTCTCCCTTCCTCTCTGAAATCAATAAAAATATGTTAAAAACATTTCCAAGAAATCCCTATAAATAATTCCTATGGCATGTTTGTAACATTGCTTAATTTAACACAGTTTACTTTTACATATAATCATCCCCAACTTATTGAGCAACTGTTATCTGTTCCATGATCTTAAAATAACACAATCATTTTCTCAAATAAGGAAAAATAAACTCTAACTCAGATTCTGCTCCACCACGCCCTCTGGCCTGTGGCCTCTTGTTGCTGACTTGATATCACATTGGAGCTCAGTATCACTCAGTGGCCGCATCCTTCTCCATTTTTGCTGGTGCCTGCACACATGTGCAAGAGACTCTACACGCATGAGGTTGTGCATTCTCTAATGTGCCCCCAGCGTGATAAAAATGTGACCGGGGCTTCTGCTGAAACACAAAAGCAGAGCGACATTGTTGGAAATGATTCCTGAATCCTGGAAGGAAGGCAGAGAGCAAGCCAGTGTGAGACAGAGCCCCAGCCAGGGAGAGGAGAGTCTGTTTTCATCGGCATCTGAGGGAGCTACTCAGAATGCATTTGAAAGGTTAGATGTTGCTAAAGAAAAAAACGATTTAGTCATTTTACTCAGAATGTCTTTGTGCTGAAATTGTTTTTTCCCTTGACACGGTTTGCCTTATGCCCTGTTCCTCCTCCCCCCACCCCCCGCTTTTTAAATTTTATTTTTAGGGTTGGTTACCGAGTACTAAGCAGCCGATAGGTAGGTGTGCTACTTTCTAGGAACAGAGCAAAGACACATGGTGAGGTTCTCAAGTTTAAGCATTATAGCAGAGTTCTGTACATTCCCAGTGCAGAAAAGAGGCTTGAGGAAAACTGATTCATTAAAGCCTTATTTTAAAAAACAACCTTTATAGAGGAGACTGAGGAATTTTTTGGTTCGGCATGTCATAAAATGGTTCAAGCTTTTAGGAGAAGGAATAGTAGATACAGTCTCAAGTCCTTTCAAATTTGAACTTATGGCTTTGCTCAGGTTAGATGCTAGCGGATGGTTCAACCCTCACACAAAAATGTGGGTGGTTCCTTCTTAACTGCCAAATGCAGAGAGAGCTGACTCTTTACAGGTGAAGAGAGCCTCTGTTGGCTCTATCAGAGAAGCCACCAGTCAGTGTTAACAGCAGATGAAAAGGGGAAACACAGACTAGGGTTGGTTGGGGAAGCTTTTTCTGAGACGAGGGAAAGGCTACAAAGAGGCAGGCTGCGTGAGAGGGGCAGTGGGAAGTGATAACCCGCATTTGTGCAGTGCCCGGAGCAGTAGCTCTGTTCGTTCAGGGAGCTCTGTGGTGTACCTAGGGGGCAGGGCATCTCGCTCCCAGCTTCCTGGCTTTGACAGTGACTTCTGTGTGCAGGTGTAAATATAGGCATCACCCACTCTCAAGGAACACAGCAGGTGTGGGCAAAGAAGCCTGCTGGCAGTGGTCACCGTGGGTTGAAGACCACAGGGCCTTCTTCATAGAGTCTGTGCCTCAGACTCTTGTATGTCCCTAGGGAGGTGAAAGGGCGTGACCTCAACCTAGAGGCCCTGATGCCCAGCGCTCCCCGCGGTTGGTCCTGGCGTTCCCGTGGCGGGCTCCTGCCAGCCCATCCCCGCCCGTCTCTCGGCACCGGCGCTGCCCCCGGTCTAGTTTCCTGCCCGGGAAGGCTGAGGGCCGCGGAGAGGGGGCAGGCCTGGGGCTCTGGGGGAGTAGGGGCGGCCCGAGCCCCCTCCAGCAGGGGAACGGTGCCCCGGGCTCCTGGGTGCTGGGGAGCGGCCTGCGGCCTTCGGGGAAGGACGCCTATCGAGGGGCGAGGACTGCGCCCTCCATCTTGCCCTGGGTCCTCCATTTTTGGGCAGAGCCATGTGCTCCACGGGGCTTCTTCCCGGAGGCCCAGGCCTCTGCTGGCCACACCCAAGAATGAGACACCGACTTGCTCCTGGCCAATCGGTAGGGCCCACAGTCCCCTCTCCTGCCTTACTTCACCCCCCTATAAAACCCCTCATCCCATCAGGCTTCGCTCTCTCTGCCACTGGGCTACTGTTGCATCGGTGAGTGTGGTCAGGGAGCCGAACTAGTTTGAAATGAAAGACTCTTTGCTTTTGCATCGGACTCGCTGGCTCCCTGGTGGGCTCTTGGGAATCTTGAAATCTGGGCATAACAGGAGGCTCCCCTAGCCCTCCTTCCCAGTGAAGCATGGGACATTTCTCACCCTAGTAGTGAAAAGTAGAATTCATGTCTGCAATCAGTACACCTGTAAAGCATTCAGTACAATGCCCAGAACACAAGTCATCAGCAGATTATTTTTTATTATTCTTCAGAAATAAACGATAGTAAGCTCAAATCCTTTGTAAAGTTAAGATAGAAATATTCCTTTATAAAGTTGTTATATGAACTCAAAGAAGACTAGGAATGCCTTTGCAGGTGATTAATTCAGTGCTGACATATTAAAGGTGCTCAATAAACCAGAACTACTCTGAACATATTTACGTATATTTCTTTTATTATATATGTTGTGACTCAGAGCTGATATATAAATTTCTGGAAGAAAACCCCACAGCAAACTATGTCAGTAGCTTATTTTGCTTACTAAGTTGTCAGAATGAAAATCCAGTCAGTTTTCTCTACAGCCGGATAGTTCAGATATGCTCTCTTCTCAAGCTGTCTTCGCTGTCTCTAAGTCAGGGTTTCCGGCTTTATTTATGGGAACTTGGGTTCTTGGCTCTTTGCTTTTTCTTAATGGCCCACCTGAAAATGTCATGAGTATAATAACAATGTCTCCCACAAGCACTCAGTCTTTCTTCTTGGTCCGCGCTCTGGGCCTCGGTTTCTGTGGCCTGGGCTGATCAAGCTCAGATTGGGGTCCTGGCAAGATGTGAAGTTCGGGGTGGAAGCTTCTGAGCTTCAAAAACACTTTGATCTTGTTTCTTTCCACAAAGAATAATTGGACCCAAACCGTGTGAAGAAGGCAGATGATTGGATATAGTATTAACTCCTTCCAGAAGGCATCCACAGTCTGGGGTTGTGCACTCCTGAACTATGGATACTGCTGGTTCCTTGTTCCTGTAACATGGCTGTGTCAGAGAGGGGCTGGAGCTGTTTGGAATTATGTGAGAGACCATCTTATTGTATGTGGCATATAGTGCATGCAGTAAAGCACTTTTTATGATATAAATTTAAGCAAGACATTAATTAAAGACCAGTAGAGCATGCAGCTCTAGTTTACTGCATCCCAGAAGAAAGGCACCCTGTGGCTACCAATAATTTCATTAGGGAAGGCCTAATCATGGAAGACCAGGGTTTACATAAGAAAGATAAAAATGTGTTCAGGAATGTCACTGGGGGCACCTTGTGCATAACCTCAGCCCCATTCATTATTCTGAACATCAGTGATTCTGGGATGGTATAGCAGAGGGCGCACAGAAAAATACAGCTTGAGACTGCACATAGGAGAGCTGTCTTCCCACCTCAGCATCACTTTTTGTTCAGTGAGTTGATATGCAAGCTGAACTTGCATGGGGGCAAGTTAGATGTCAATGGAAGGCCATGGATATCCCAGAATGATGGAGGACCTGCTATCTCACTCAACCACTGTCTGATGCTACATAAACTCCTCCCGCTGCCCAGCTGTTCAACAGGCTGAAAATCTTAACTACCCTATCTTAAAACTTAATATTGACTGAATTTACCCAGAATAAACAGACCAAGTACACGTGGAAATACTAAATAAGAGTTCTATGATTAGGTAGGAAAAAAATACATTTAAGACAAAAAAATATAAGAAAATTGAATTTTTATAATTTTATTTGTGATTTTTGAAATTCCTATTCATTCCAACTGGGTTTAATATCCAGACTGTATTTTTCCATGGAAAAACTCCAGCCTTATTCATAGCCAAAATCACATCTGTTGAACTGAGTAAGAAACAATGTTTCTGCATAATGAATAAAAATACTGGATGAAGAAGTAATTAGGCTGCACACTCATAATGGTTGACACCTGGAGGCCTCAAGGAAGATACTGCTGTTTGTCTATATGGACCAGAGTAGATGCACCAGAGCACTCTATTCTCCCAGCATCCTGTCTGGAAATTGATAATTAACAAAACTAATCATAACCATTACTGCTGCGGAGATTGTTTTATCTGCTGACTGTATTGCTAGTAAAAGGGTATTATGTCACTGGGTAGCAACATCAAAAGGCCTATTGCTTATCTCTGATTAGTCAGAAAGTGGGTATTGGATTAGTTGATCTCTCTGCACACTGAGCCTTCTGTGTCTTTAATGTGACCGGTTTCTGACTTTTAGAATTTATATATTCTACAAGTGCCTCTGGGATGAGTGGGGAGTGTTACGCAACAAAATTCTTACTTTATTCCCTGTTCAAGACATGTCATCTCTGGATATCCCAAAATGGCAATTTTATTAATAATTATATATTTTATATGTAATATTATTATAAGTCATGGTCTCTCTCTCTTTCTCTCTCTCTCCCTCTCCCTCTCTCTCTCTCAGCCTAGGTGACCATTACAACCAGTCGACTGGTCACTATGATGATGCACTGACCACCAGGGAGCAGATGCTCAATGCAGGAGCTACCCCTTGGTGGTCAGTGTGCTCCCACAGCCAACCTCCCATGGCCGGCCAACCTCCTGCAGTCTTTCCCCCTGGCCAGCCGGCCGATCGATCCCATTTGGCCCCAGTCGCCAGCCAGGCTGAGGGACCCCACCCATGCACAAATTCGTGCATTGGGCTTCTAGTACTTTTATAAACAAGTTATACACTTTACTCATTTTACTAGTATATGTCTTTTCCAGCACAGTGACCCTAAATACTTAATGGGTGTAATAAGCATTACAAATATTTAAATTTACCTAAATATCCATATAAAAGACTTCCTTCTTTTCTATTCCTTAAAAATCTTTGGAAATTCTTTATCTTAATGGCTTAAGAGCAGAAGCTTTTGAGTTAAAGGTGAGGATAAATACTGTTCCATTACTACATTGTTGTGTGATCTCAAATAATTGGAGAGCCTTCTTTGAACTTCAAACTTGTAAAATAGGGACTATAATGCCTACATGAAAGGGTTGTCAGAAGTAGTAAATGTAAAAAAATTTGAAAAATAGTACAATGCTCAGCATGTAGGAAGTGCCCAACAAATGTTAACTTTCCCATTTTATGAATGAGGAAACTGAAAATAAGAGGCTAATTATCTGCCTGAGATCACACAACAAGCCAATGGCATGAAGTCCAAAGTTTCTTCCATTCTGTATGATGCATGCCAAGATGGTTCCACTGTATTTAAGTCAGGCACTGCCCCTGAACTCTTAATCCCACACAGGGAATCCTGGGCATTTGAACCTGCCTTGTACCTAAAAAGAGTTCCCTTCATGTGTCTATGTGTGTGTGTGAGTGTGTCTAGATACCCATGACTCTGGTTCTACTCCTTCAATCCCTCCAAAGGGAAGGCAGGGGCCATTGTTCTACATGGGATTTTTGATGGAATTACCATCCTATTTAAGGAAAAGAACAAATGGTCAAACAAATCTAGACCTGGAATGTTTTATCATTTGAATTCAAAGGCTTGATAAATGCCTTTTGTATGAATCTTTCAGAGGCTTTGTCAAGGTCCAAGAGACTTATGGGAAGACTTATAGGAATTCTTCCTGTGGATCAGATCAGTGGTTCTCAAACTTGACCATGGCATAGAATCACACAAAGGGCTAGTTAAATCACATATCACTGGGCCCCACCCCAGAATTTCTTCTGATTTGGCAGCTCTGCAGCAGAACCCTAGACTTTGCTTTTCTGCTTAGTTCCCAAGTGGTGCTGATACTGCTTGGCTGGCAACCACACTTGCAGAAACGTAGCTTTGATCTTCACCAAGGGGTACCTTCCAGACTAAAGAATGATGACACTGGGCAAGAAGAGTCCCCAGATTTACTGTTTTCAAAATGACTTCAACTGTCCAGAAAGTGCCAGCAAAAAGGAGAACTACTTCTTTATAGATGGGTCATATACTAGGATAAATCATGTGTTGATTTACTCTTTGTCACTGGTGACATCTTCATTGAAAACAGAAGTTATTTATCAGATGTAAAAAATTCAAATCCCATTTTCAAAGGATAGAGTTTCTATAGACAGATGTGAAGAATACGAACTTGAGCCATCTAGGCTCAAATTGTGGTGTACAATTTATTTGCTTCAAAGCCTTGAGCAAAGTTAGTTTATTTCTTTAAGCTCAACTATAAAATTGAGATATTAATACCTAATCTTGAAAGGCTGTTGTAAGGGCTAAACCTCCAAAATATCTTTTCCTTGTGGTCTACCATTGCAAATAAAATTTATATAATTTGATTTAAAATTCTTCACTGCTTTAATTTCAAGTTAAATAAGATTAGTGGTCCTATACTTTATTCACTTCAATGTGCACATGTTGTAGGCAAATGGGTCTGAAAGAATTAATTCTATGGAAAAGTGTTTTTGATCATTGAAAGATATGAAAACCATTTGTTGACTGATTGTTGACTTTTTTTTTGCAAAAATAAAACAAAAATTTTGAACATGATATAGAATTAGAAAACTTGATGAAAGTAATTTATAGGATTATATACAAAACATTTCCTATAATTTATGGAAGTTTCAGGAGCATCTTTGCCTTTATAATTTTGTTGTCTACTATGGTGACTTTAGTGCCTAATGCCCATGTAAGAGGCAACTCTGCCCAAGTGTACTGACTCATTTTTTAATTATTTTTTGACATTTAAAACTGGTTTTCGTGAATTGATGGCAAATGTGTGTAGATAACTTTCTTGATTGGATAAACGCTTACATGACTTAAATGGTCAGTCTTGTCCCTGATTTCGAAGACTTTATTATTCTTGGAGTAGTGTCAGGGTCAGTGCCAAGGAACAGCATTGAACTTAATTTCCTATTTCTAATTAGATAGCCCCTTGTGGATGATTATAACTCAATTGGTTAATTGATTCTCTTTCACAGCCAGAAAGGTGACTCTACTCTCAAGGAAAGTTATTTTTGGACTGAGTGGGTTGCAGCCATAGTCATGGCATTAGAATTGGAAAAGAGAACAGTAGGAAGGCACCACCCTGATTAACCTCTAAAGCAGTGGTTCTCAACCTTCCTAATGCCGCGACCCTTTAATACAGTTCCTCATGTTGTGGTGACCCCCAACCATCAAATTATTTTCGTTGCTACTTCATAACTGTAATTTTGCTACTGTTATGAATCGTAATGTAAATATCTGATAAGCAGGATGTATTTTCATTGTTACAAATTGAACATAATTAAAGCATAGTGATTAATCACAAAAACAATATGGAATTATATATGTGTTTTCCAATGGTCTTAGGCGACCCCTGTGAAAGGGTCGTTCAACCCCCAAAGGGGTCTCGACCCACAGGTTGAGAACCGCTGCTCTAAAGGGACTTCAGGACATCACTTCTCCCTTCACCCCCTTCATTCAAAGATAAGCAGCTTGTGAGTAAGGGAACAAAAAAAGAATTCTCAGGGACACATGATTGAAGTTAAGGTTCAAGAAAAGAGCCTAAGTGGAGAAACAAAAGGGTTGTTATCTAAAACATGAATTCGGCTTTCTCTTCACTTTTGTAAGTTTGCTGTAGGTGGGTGGTTTAGTTCTCCAGTAGGACAGAAAGGGAATGGGTCTCTTGGGTCATCTATTTCAGGTCTTGTCTGTTTTTTTATTTAGACTAGTTTGTGCACTGCTTTCAATATCTTAGTGCTGAGATCCAGGAAGGCCCAGCCAGCATGTGATTCTAGAGGATCGAGGCCAAGGAAAAGACTGCTTAACTTAGCTAGAATATACAGCATATGGCACAACATGTGATAAGCTAAACAGAAGACCAGCTTGTGATTTGGGGCCGAGGCTCATCTGGTAATAATGGACATTTATTTGGGCATATACCACTTTAGAAGCTTCTATAGTTGCTGGTGGCATGACAAAGACTCTATAGCCTCCAATCTCTCTGTCTTAGATGTAAGGCTCATCCATAAAAATATCACCTGACCGTTACATGGTGCATTTTCCAACATTGAAAATAGATTTAAATGACTTATAAAATACATAAATTTATGTATAATGTTTATACTTGCCTAGTCAAATTTTGGGAGGCTAAATAAGAAAATGTTGATATTTATTGTCACTCAGTCACTTTGGTCCTGGTTATGACTATGCTCTGGGATAAACGAAAGGCTTATTGTTCATTGTATCCATGGTGTGTGTGTGTGTGGGTGAGTGTGTGTGTGTGTGTGTGTGTGTGTATGCGTGTGTTTGAATATATACTACATGATTCTTCTACTTCTTTTCAATAAATGTCATACACTGAAATGGTTGTGTGGTTATTTCTAGGTTGTAGGATTAGAAGTGATTTATTTCTCGCTCACTCCTTTTACATCTTTCTCTATTTTCTGATTTATTTTTTGCAATGATCATCTATTACTTTAAAACCAAGCAAAAATAATCGAAAGAGATTCATCTTTTAATCCCCCAAACAGCCCTGTAATATGAATGATATTCATCTCTCTGTGTTTCAGTTTCTATAAGGATTAAATAATTTGTCTAAGATCTTATCTGGCAAAACTTGGACTCAGACCTGGTTTCCTGACTTATTGCACCATGTGGAAGAGGCTCAATTTGTGATAAGGAGAGCAAAAAGTTAAGCCTTTTAAATGTCCATTCCCCCTAAGGACCTCATCAGTCACTGTAGCATTCCATGATGTTTTCTTTTAATGCCTCATCAAGATGAGTCTATTTGGAGTTTGTGATGCCTGTGAGTCAAAACTTTGGTAGAAAGGGTCTGAAAGAAGGGGGATCGTGCACAGGGACTACCCAAAGTATGGCCTTGTCTTCCCTATCTTATTCAAGGAGTTCCATTCTTTATCTTTTAAAGCTATGTTTCCCAGGGCATATTCACAGGAACCAGGGTCACTTATTAGAATTCAGCCCCTGCTGTCGGCAGAAAGACAATTTACCTGTGGCACTAGCTCAGACATGCTTCTTCTAATTCATTTGAAGGGCACTAAGGGAAAGCAACGGAGTTTAATATTCGCCTGCAGCCTCACCAGTGCTCATTAAGGTGGCTTTATAGTCTCATCCTGACCTGGCTACTTTCCAGAAGGATTTACCAGAGTTTTATGGAGAAGCCACTGTGAGGCTGAGGTGAAGGTGAGCCCAAGACCCAGAACTGAATTTCTGCTGGTTGACGGATGCAGCTAATCAGACAGGAATGGCCAGAACTCAGGGTAAGTGCCCCCGCTCTTGAGCCCGTGGCTGTGGCAGTCACTGCTAATTGATTTCTTGGCTGAGCTTGCATACAATCTCAGCACCTCTGTCACATCACTCCAGGAAGTTACAACCAATTGGCTGTACTTGTTAAGCAACAAGTTGCAACCTGTTTCCACCCCTGAGAATAAAGTGGGCACAGACTAGGAAAGAGCTCGGCTCAGACAATCTGTGTGCATGCTGAGTGCCACCTCCCCCCAACCCTACCCCCACCCCGCCACAACCCCCGATTTATTTTATTTCATGGCCTCAAGTTTACAATAATCCTAGTGCCTTTCCTTGGATTGTGCTGCCGGTTTCTTCTGCTCCCTTTCACTTGTCTCAGAAGGAACGGAACAAAACACATCATTGCACAAGTGATCTGACTAGGGCAGAGGTGAAAGAGCAGGATGCTTACCCTCCTCAACCTCAGAAGTCTCCATATCTATTGATGCTCCTAGAGCACGTGTTAGTGGTGATCTTTGTCTACCTCATCCTATGGAAGAGTGTTTAAAATTAAGAAAAAAATTTTGAATCTACATGTAGAGTTATACACTCATCCATATTAATTTTTATTATAAGATTCTATCCATTGCTCAACATTTGGTAGGGAATTGGTGGGGAATTCTGTTAAAAATGCATTTTCCTCATAGCTTTTCTCGCCCACAATATCTTCATCCATAAAAATGCCACAATATTTAGTGTCTCTCCATCTCTGCACAAAAGTAGAATGTGATAGGCCCTCTCGTTCTCTGACTCATTTCTACCGGTTCTTCAGTTTTCAGCTGCTATCTTTCCCCTGGAAAGACTTCTTTAACTCCTAACATGGTTGCTTTTCCCAGATGGAAGCTCTTGATAAGGGAGGTGAATCACGTGTGAATTGAAAGATTAGGCATTAGATTCTACCTGAAGTCTCAGGATGCTATCCTGGGTGATTTGCAAACATACTCGACACATTTATTATTCTCTCCATTTAGTTCAAGATGTCATTCTGGCTTGTCAAAACTTTCCCTTTCAAATTACTATAAAAGCACAGAACTGTTCTGATTTTAAAAAAACAAAACAATTTTTAAAAAGACCCTGTCATAAGTATTAGGAATCTTTGTTGTTTAATTCCAAAGCAAATTGTATAATAACTGAGATGAGAGTGTTGTTTGTATATGGAAGTTATGTGCCACATATAGCAAACTGAACTCCTTGTATTCTTTCCCACCCTCCTTCCTTGGTGCCTTCATTGACTTTGGTAGCTGCTAAATAATTTTATTAAATTCAGCTCAGCTACTAAGTCAAGATAGAGGAGTTCAGTACTTTCCTACCCAGGGGATGTATCAACCATCATTGCAGATGCAGACAGCAAAACAGCAATTTGAGCCTCAGAGAGCAGGTTGGAAAAGAATAATTTACAGTTGTATTTTTGCTGCTGGCATTACACTAAATCACACCAAGTCCCTTCATTTGTTAGGCTTGCTTTCAGACAGGGATCAGAACACATCAACCAGGGTAGATTTTTTCCTTTGTGTGTGTGTGTGTGTGCAAATATTTTATTATTTTTTTTTAGAAATCTAGGGCCAAGAGAAAAAGATTTGCCTACTCATACACAAATGCCTTATTTGTACTTGGACCACAGACAGGAGAGCAGGTGAGGTCAGATGTGAAAGCAGGACTTGTGGCAATTGGGGAGGGAGAATAAAATTCTTTTTCTTCCCTTTCATTTTCAGAATGCCTCAATCAATACGCCACTTGTAGCTGCACCAAGGGACACAGGAGCAGAGGATCCAATACAAATACATTAAACCCTTTTAAATTTGACACTGTGCAAAGGCAGAAGTATTCTTGACATTGAATTTTCTGAATCATGACAGCCATTCCAAATCACCTGAGCAGGAGGGTTTTGGAACAGAAGAACTTTGTATCAATTTAGCATCCGCCCTTCATCTTCTCAGCATCTTAATGTGTTTTCTTAAAAGTTAGTATCTTTTGATTTGGTTGAAATGGTCAACACTAATTGCTTCAGAAGTTCTTTGGGCCTTTAATCCAGATATACAGAACTTGAAAACCAACTAGATTAGTCTTACCTATTATAACAATGAGGACTTTGAGGTTTAGACAGGAGAATACCTTGCCGGTTAAGGGCAGTTTGTTGTCATGGAGATTTCACAATTAGAGGAGTAGGAGCCAGGAAGCCAGGTAACCTGTCATAAGTAGGACATGGTCCCTCTCACAGGTTCAAACCCTCTTGATTTATAGATCTATTCTGAATTGAATATTTTTTTTAGACAAAAAGCCTCATAAGTCGAGAAAGCTAAAAAAGGGGGGTGGGGAATAGAACAAAATAGGCTTGCAAAGATAAAACAATGAGGAGCATTTTGCTTTGGTCATGTCAAGATCACTTTTAAGTGTTTAGACAAAGTTCATTAATTATGACCAATCAGATGCGTTTTCTCTTGACATTTATGCTAGTCCCATCTCCTCCCCTTTGGTAATGTTGACTGTTATCTCTGACCCAGCGCAAGTGGGAGCAAAGGCGACCACTTGCCACCCCTGAGATTAACAGATGGCTAGTTTCTTAGAGGAGAGGAGAGGGAGGTAGATGTATCAATGATGAGAACCATTGATCAGCTGCTTCCTGCACGGTCCCCACTGGGGATCAAGCCCACAACCTGAGCATGTGCCCTGGCCAGAAATCAAACTGACCTCCTGGTTCATAGGTTGATGCTGAACCACTCAGCCATGCCAGCCAGGCCAGGCAGCTATTTTCAAAAGAAGAAAGTGAATTTTCAATGACCAAGTCCCTTTAATTCATCTCTCTCTCTCTCTCTCTCTCTTTCTCTCTCTCTCTCTCTCTCTCTCTCTCTCTCTCTCTCTCTCTCTCTCTCTCTCTCTCCCTCCCCCTAACACTCTTGCTCTGACAGATCCTGTGACATACAGCAATGGTTTCCCTGTACATTAAGATATTGTTCTTCTTTGGCCTAAAATGAGAATCAAGTACGTAACTTTAGCATCGGCAGCACTACCTAGGAACCGGCTAAGCCATCTTTCTTGTCTTCTCTTTCCATGTTCAACTTTGAGTGACCATTCTCGGTCTATGGTTGGAAGGATGGCTGAAGTGTCAGGACAAACAGAACAAAGAGATTCACAGCCATGTGCTCTGTGAGTCCTGGCTTTGGAGACAAAAGTGGAGGCAGCTAAGAGCAGACTCACTGCTCTGTTGGCTGCTGCGTTCACAGACCAAGCATATTGCCGATCAGTGAACTTCTGTTGTTACAGTCTTCACATCCCCTACTTGGCTCTCCTGTAGACATTAGTGCTATGAAACAGCTTTCCTAACACCAGGGAACTGCCACACTCCCTCTGAAGCTAGAATCCCAAAGGAAGGCAGAGCTCAAACTGAGCGCCAGAGACCCCCTCGCAGTGGCATCAGTACCTCTGTGCTGTGCTCTTGGTTACTGAGCGTCAGAGCCACTCTGTTGAAGTAAGTGCGGGGAGTTGCTGGGAAGCCAGTTTTTGGCTCCCTGCTTAGGGTGCTACAGATCCCAGGCCAGAGCCTCAGGGGAGCTTTCCAAGGAAACAGCCGCAGCCCCGCCTGGGTTTGGTAAGTCATGCCACCTCCTTTCTCCCTCTTTATCAGCCATCCACGCGACTGTAATCAAAATTGTAGCTCAGGATTATTTTGTTGATGTAAAAGGCAAAATAGAGAGCTCAGCCATCCTGGAGTTATTTTGAGAGCTCCAGGACTGACAAAGACACATTAAAAAAAATGCCGTTTCCCTTTTGAAAATCAGAACCTTTTGTGTGATGTGTGTGTGTGTGTGTGTGTGTGTGTGCAATTACTTTGTAAGTTCTCCCCTGGCAATTCTCATGACAAGAAAGAGTCATTTTGTAGGAAACTGAGTAAAGTTCTTGTGCAAAGTTATCCTTTAAATGTCAGGGTTTAAAAAATATCAAAGATAAATAGGTAGATTGAGAGAAGGAGAAACTCAGGAAATTTACAAAGCCTGCAGAATGTTTGAACAGGTTTTTTTTGCAAGTTAGGGTTTTGTTTTCCTAGATTTTGCTGTTGAGAGGCTGGCTGTGGATGTAAGGACTACTGACATTGACAAACAGATTGGGACATATGATATTTACTGAAATTCATTTTAAGTGTGCCCTTGGGTTCACACGCAGCAGTTTTTTTTAGATTATATTGGAAGTAGATCAACTATTTAATCCCTATTTATTCTCCATCTCCGGATGGGCGTGGACACACACACACACATTTTTCCCATTTCAAGCAAACATTTGAAGGAAAATATGACCTTGGAAATGAATAAAAAGATAATTATAAATATTGCAAAAAGTAATATTGAATCTAGAGAAAAAACAAGACCAGACAATAGACAGTGTTCCTCAGAATATCTTAGTGTCACTTAATTCTCTTCTGTGATTATTCATTTCACAACTGAAAAAAATGCAGCAGTATCATCTCAGCATTGAACAAATATAATAAAATCTTTTCATAGAGATCTGTGATCCATAGAAGTAGCTGGTGCCCATATTTAGCAATAATAAATATATTATTTAATTTTATTAAATACCATAATAGCAGAGTGCTATAAAATTCTTTTACCTAATTCTTCCTTCCTTAAAGTAGGCAGAGAGAGAAAAAGGGAAAATACCTCCTTTGGAAAATGCTGAAACAGTTTTGCAAGGTTCAGTGGTACAGTTGATTCTGGCCATGTTGGAAGTATCTTGAGAATAAAGTACTTTGAAGGGAAGGCTGCATTTCTAGGAAATAATGAGTCTTAAGTTTGTCTGATGAAGTAAAAACAGGCATCGACATCAGACACCAGGGGTTTGAATGTATTGACTCATAACTCCTAGGGCTCCACAGGTGCAGAATAAGCAGAATTCTTGATATTATAGAAGTTCTGAGTAACTTTTACTCACCACTTAGTTTGACAGGGGGTGTTTCTCAGATCCTGACTCAATACACAAGGTAATACAACCTCAGCCCTGCCCATGAATACTTCATCCCCAAACCCAGCACAAAATAGTGAGATGAGTTGATGTTATATGATCAGAGCCCCTGAAACACATCTCAGATTCCTCTTCTGTTCCCAACTCAGAACTACATTTCCAATCTTGATGAGACTAACATTTTCTCTTCTAAGACTCTATGTTAAAGATATCTAGTTCTGATTTGCCATCTTCTCTACCTTGTTCTACCCTTTCCAATTCCCAGAAATTCTCCTTGCCTAATAACTTTACCATTGAATTCTGGCTTCTCTACTTTCTAGTATAATCTCAATTAACTTTTACAAATCTGCAATCTCATTAGATAAATGGGTAGAGTAATAAGGTTTCATCACAGTTGTAAGAAGTGAGCATTGTATTTGGCAGAGAACAGATGTTTAATAAATGTTACTCTTCTCTTTTTTTCTCTCCTCATTCTCTGACCCTGAAATATGTCATAGGGACACCAGAGGGTTTGTAAGAGAAAAGGACACAAGACATATCCAGTCCCAGGAGTGTCCCTTCTTTATTGCCATGATTCAGGATCATAGATATTCTTTTAAAATCAGTACTGATTTATTTGTTTAAATTATTTGTACCACTATATACACCAAAAACAGTAAGCGAGGGGCTATAACGTAAAGCTGTTTGTTCCTCAAATAATTTACAGTCTGGGAGAGATAGGCAGACACATAAATGACTACAAATAACAGCTGTAATATAAGAGAGAATAAAATAAAAGTTCAGTATTACCTTAAAGATTTCACAGAAAGCTGTTAGAATTAATAAATTTATTCATCACAGTTGCAGGATACAAAGTCAACACAAAAATCAAATTTCTATATGACTAACAATGAGCAATCACAAAAAGAATATTAATAAAACAATGACATTTACAATAACATTAAAGTGAACAAAATATTTAGGAATAAACTTACCCAAGGAGGCTAAAAACTTGTACAATAAAACTATTAAGTGTGGCTGAAAGAAATTAAAGACAACGAATTTGAAAGGTGTCCCACATTCATACAGTGGAAGACAATATTGTTAAGATTTTAATTCCATCAAAAGCAATCTACAGATTTAATGCAATTCTATCAAAGTTCTAACAACATTTCTCTGAAAGAAAACATCCATTCTAAAATTTATATGGAATTTCAAGGAGCCCCAAATAAAAATAATTTGGCAAACAAAAATCTTGGAAAAGCAAGTTGGAAGACTCATACTTCCTGATTTTAAAACTAACTACAAAACTACAGTTATCAAAACAGCGTGGGACTGGCACAAATATAGGCATTTACATTGGAATAGACTAGAGACCCCAGAAATATTCAAATGATTTTTGACAAGAGGGCCAATGGAGAAAGGAATCTTTATAACAAACTAGAGGCTCAGTGCATGCAATACATGCATGGGTAGGGTCCCTAGGCCTGGCCAGCAATTAGCATCAATCTGTGAGGTGACTGGCAGGGCGATGGGGGAAGGGGGGGCCGCTGGCACCCACCTTGGCTGACCTGGGGCCTGCAGGCTGGGGGCAGCTCCTGCATTGAGCCTCTGCCCCCTGGTGGTCAGTGTGCATCATAGCAACTGGTTGTTCTGCCATTCGATCTTGCATATTACGTTTTTATTATATAGGATGGGGCTTGGAAAACTGGATATCTACATGTAAAAGAATGAAGGTGAATCCTTAGCTTACACCATATACAAAAACAAAATGGATCAAACATCGAAATGTTAGAGCTCAAACTACAAAACTCTTAGAAAAAAACAGGGGAAAAGCTTCATGACATAGGATTTGGACTACAGATATGGCAGTGCAGAGTGGAGAGGAAGAGATTTGAAAGGCAGATGCATAAAATGGATACAGAGGGTGGGTGAAAGGTGAACATGGCTAATTTTCTCTTTTTTAAGCCTGGGTGCCTGAGAAGATTCAGGCATCTAACCTTGAAGTATAGCCTTCTTTTTGGAAGACCAACAAGATCCTGAAAGAAAGGTCAGTCATGCCCTAGCTGGCTTAGCTCAGTGGATGGAGCATAGACCCACAGACTGAAGGGTCACGGGTTTTATTCCAGTCAAGGGCATATGCCTGGGTTGCAGGCTCGATCCCTAGTAGGGGGCATGCAGGAGGCAGCTGATCAATGATTCCTTCTCATCATTGATGTTTCTATCTCTCTTTCCCTCTCCCTTCTTCTCTGAAATCAATAAAATATATATTTTTTTTTCCTGAGCCAGTATTTCCCAAATTTATTTGACCATGAACCATTTTTTTATTTAATACTTATTAAGAGTACACAACTTGTGGGTGGGGGAGCTGAGCTCTGAAACCTAGAGCTAACGCTGGGAGACGGGAAAGATGCAGACCACCGGGGCACTGCTCATCCCTCCGACTCGGCTCCGATCCGCTGCTGCACCCGGGGTCCAATCAGGCCTGTGTCTGCCTCCTCCCTGAGCAGGCCAGAGACCCATCGGAACAGCCTTCCGACAGCAGCTGCCCACTCCAGGCGGCCAGACGGGAGTTCCAAACCAGTGTTGTCTCCCGGGACATTGACACAGCGGCCAAGTTTATTGGTGCTGGGGCTGCCACCGTGGGTGTGGCTGGTCCAGGGGCTGGAACTGGAACAGCGTTTGGCAGTTTGATCCTTGGCTATGCCAGGAACCCTCTCTCAAGCAACAGCTCTTCTCCTGTGCCATTCTGGGCTTTGCCCTACCTGAGGCCATGGGGCTCTTCTGTTTGATGGTCGCCTTCCTCATCCTCTTCGCCACGTGAGGCCCCATGGGGTAACCTACCTGTCCCTGCTGCTTCGATTCCAGGCCCGGTGCTGGAATGTGCCCATTAAACACCAGATTTCTCTTTGAGTCGCGAGCTGGGGGGGGTGGGGGTGGGGGGGGTGGTGTGGGCGGTCCGCTGGGAGGGCGCCGCTGGTGCTTTCGGGCTCCGGACGGAGCAGGGCGCCCAGCCCGCCCGGCGGGGGCAGCAGCGCCGCGGGGTACTGCGCCTCCGGGGCGCCCAGGCACGCAGTCTGGGTCTCGGTACTGCGGTCTGGGTCTCGGTACTGCGGGTGCTTGGGGCGCAGCCCATGCTGGCGGGGCGCTGCGGACACGCTGGCGGCGGCTGCTCTCCGGTCAGCAAACGGTCAGCCATCGGCCGCCTGGCGCCTTGCGGCCACTGCCAGCGCCATGTCATCGCCGCCCAGACGCACGGGCGGAAGGCGGGAGCACGGGTCTCACATCAGGAAGCGCGGCCACCGCTTTTATCACCAGGCGGCGGCTGAGGGGGCGCTTGCCGGGGTCCAACCCCAGCAGGTCCAGGGGTCCCCAAAGGTGTGGATGGAGTCAGCCAAGAAGGAAGGACACGGAGACAGTGTTCAGTTGATCAGCAGCCTAGCCAGGATCTCCAGCCAGGATCTCCAGCCAAGTTCTGGTCTGGATCTCCAGAGAGGTTCTGCTGTCTCTAGGTTCTGTGTAGGTTCTGTGTAGGTTCTGTGTAGGTTCTGTGTCTAGGTTCTGTGTCTAGGTTCTCTGTCAAGGCTCTGTCTTCTAAGTTCTGTCTCCTGTTGTCTTGTTACATCTGTATTTATACCAGTTGATTCAATCCTATCAATTTCTATTCCAAAGGTTAGGGCGTTTCTTATCTCCATTCCAGGGAGTAAAGATTATGTAGCTTAAGCATGATTGTTCATAGTTAAAGTGATTAATTACCCGCCTGGCACTTAGTTAAGGGGTTTTATTCCCTCCCTAACTTCAGGGGAAAATCCCTACCTGGGGAAACAACCTTTCTCAGAGAGGTGACCTTGGTTAAAACACATAGTGCCAAGAAGGTGAGCAAACATATTAAGAACAGTATGCCATATATGCCAGGTCCCTTGAAACAGCAAGGATAGACTGGCTCCCGGCAGGCGCTGGGGCGTGGACGCCCCGCCGCCCTCACATCGCCCACTCGCTGGCCTCGCTTCCGGGGAAACCCCAGGGAGGAGATTCGCGCTCTCCCCGCCGGGAGCCCCGCGACGCCTGACGCCTCGCCTCCGACCCTGGAAAGAAGCGCCCCGGCGGCCTCGCCACGCCCGCCCTGAGGCCCGGGCTGAGGGGAGCCCGTCGGGCGGCCGCCCGCCAGGAGGCAGGGAGCGCCGATCCAGGCAGCCTGGCCAGCGCTGTCGAGAACCACCGACCAACAGGGCGCGCCCCCGGGAGCTGCTAAAAATATATTTTAAAAAAGAGAAATTTCAGTCATTTATAGTCATTGAGAAAGAGAAAGCATCATAAAATCCTTTCTGTCAAGGATAGCATAGGCTGCAATGAAGATGCCCTCTAGACTAGAATGTTATGGGGTTCTATCATTTACTAAAAGTCTATTTCTTTGCCCACATATCTTGCTAATTCTCTCATTATACGGTATATTTGAATTGTCTGGACAGTTTAAGTAGGAAGCTGTATTTGATGAAGATAATTTTATTTCATTTGAGGTATTTGGTGACTGAGTGAACCACAGAAGTGAGATCATATTCTCACCAAGATGACAGATCAATCAAGGAACTGTGTCTGAGTCTTGTATGAGAATTAGGTAATCTCTTTCATTCAACTCTGAGAAAATGTGTTAGATAAGCAAATAGTGAATTCCTATCAGCTCTCGCTATGATATCACAGGTGCACTTGCTTAATGAGTTAACAGCCCTGCTAAACAAATGAGCCCTTTTAAAGAAGCCACGTAAGATGAATGTTAATAGAACCTCATAACTGCCTCTCCAATGTTAGGGAAAATGCTGATTAATGTTTACAATATGGTTTCTGGTATAGAGGGGTGGAAATTAAATATATATTTATAAATATTTTACTATTATAAACCGCCTATCAGCAATTTGAGCAGTAGAATACATATGGCCTCTATTACTTTAAAAGTGCATTCTTTATTTTTAAATGTCCATGGAATGTCACCTACTCAAATCCATTTCTCACTGCTCAGGCACTGAGTGTTCATGGTTAGTGGCTAACAGTGATGCCACCTGCCCTGTGGGTGCAAGGGGGAAAGTATTGATTGTTGGGAGGGGTTATTTTGCAGATTCCGACTCAGTAATCATGAGCACGGATGTGGTATTTAAGGAACCTGATTTTACTTTTGATTTTTGCCTCTATTTGACCTTGGGGAAGTTATAAAATCTCTCTGACCTGGATTTTCCTATTTGAAAACTGGGAGAGTAAATGGCCTCCAACAGGGATTCAACATGTAGTAAGCAGACATGGCGTGGCCGAGAATGAAGTGGGTCTGCTGTAGCAATTACAATCAACCCATTAGGACCAACTTCGCATAGAAAGGACTTGGCTTCCGAGTTATGCTTTTCAGCCTTTAGACTGCAAGCTCCCTGGTTTCAAGGACAAATTTATTTTTCATCTTCGTATTCCTTTCACATAATATGTACTTGTTTGATTTTCATTCAAAATAATTTATCGAATATCCTCTTTGTTAGTCAATAGTTCAGGCAATGGTTAAGAGCCCAGATTCTGGAATAAGATTGCATGGTTGCCTGATGGGGAATGCTGGCTTGTCACTTACTACGTATACCACATTGGGCAGGTAACTTCTCAATGCTCCAGTTTCCTCATCTGTGGAATGCAAGTAATAAAATACCTCTTTTTTAACAAAAATCATATTTTATTGATTTTTTACAGGGAGAAAGGGAGAGGGATAGAGAGCCAGAAACATCAATGAGAGAGAAACATGGACCAGCCGCCTTCTGCACACCCCCTACTGGGGATGTGCCCGCAACCAAGGTACGTGCCCTCGACCGGAATCAAACCTGGGGACCCTTCAGTCCACAGGCCCACACTCTATTCACTGAGCCAAACCGACCAGGGCAATAAAATACCTCTAATTGTGAAGTTGTGAGGATTAAATGGCATTACTTGTGTAAAGCTTTTGACCTGGTTATAGGGCACAAAATAATTGATTAATTATTTTCATTGTGATGGTGATGGTAATGAGGAAGAGGAGGAGGAAGATGAAGAGGAAGGAGAAAAGGAGCAGGAGGAAGAGGAGGAAAAGCAGAAAGAGGAGAAGGAGACCCCCCTGGACACACAGTACATGTTTATTGAATACAGGCATACCTTGGAGGTAGTGTGGGTTTGCTTCCAGACCACTGCAATAAAGTGAATATTACAATAAAGCAAGTCACAAATTGTTTTGTTTCCCAGTGCATATACCTGTTATGTTTACACTCTACTGTAGTCTATTGAGTGTGCAACAGCATTTTGTCTAAAAAACAATGGTCATACCTTGATTAAAAATACTTTATTGCTAAAAAAGCTAACCATTATCTGAGCTTTAGTAAGTTGTAATCTGTCTGTAGAAAATGTAGTATCTGCGAAGCACAATAAAGTGACGTGCCCTAAAATGATGCATACCTGTAAATACAAGTCTTAACTGTTTATCTCCCTGTCTGCTCTAGATCTGCATTGGGGTTATCTTGACTTTGTCACATGAACCAACATTTCTAGGTTCAAGCTTTCTTGATCTGGTATATGAACAGGCAAATGCCCTTCCTGGTCTCTTTTGTCTCTCTAGGTTTTTATTTGTATTTGTTGTTGTTGTTGTTCTTAAACAACACAAAATTATGCTTGCACGTGTGTTCAAGAGGCAAATAGTCTTACAATTCTTGTTTTGAAAATAACAATCCCTTAAACTTTTTTGTGTCTCCTATTCTGCAGAGGCAATCAATTTCAACTCTTTTAGCTGATTTGTAAAAAATTATTTTAGAGAGGAAGGGAGAGGGAGAGAGATAGGAATATCAATGATGAGAGAGAATCATTGATTGGCTGCCTCCTGCATGTCCCACACTGAGTATCGAGCCCGCAACCTGGGCATGTGCCCTGAGCAGCAATTGAACCGTGACCTCCTGGTTTATAGGTTGATACCCAACCACTGAGCAACACAGGATGGCCTTAGCTGATTCTTTTGACATTTATCCTACATGCTTTTACTGCAATTTCTTGATATTCCACTTTTGGGCATAATCAACTGATTTCCCACAATGCAAAATGATGATTTAGCTCCCATTGACCACTGCCACCCTGTATGCATGTGCACATCTCTCATCTCTGCACCCTCCTCAGTAGCTACCCTTAGAATTGTACTTGGGTCACTGTCAGTGTTGCACTGCTATGAATATGTAAATACTAGTCACAGCTGAGCGTTGTAGTTTGCATGATTTCTTTTCCTTTCATATTCAACATTTATTTTCTTGGACTTAGTAATTGTCATTTCTGGGTTATGTTGTTTCATGGTTGGCTTATTTTTCTACCCTATATAGTTAACTCTTTCCTATATTCTTCCCCCATTGTGTACATTTCCTCTGAATAGGGTTCAAATACTTAAGAATTAGCTTTAGTCTTATTTCTTAAAAAAATATTTCCAGGAACTCTGACCAATCTAGTCCCCAGGAATCTTTCTTCACCTGTTACTCTGTTATTTCATGTTGTTCTTTTGCATTCTCTTTAATTAATTCCATATGTTCTTTTCCCTTGGTTTACTTTCTCATTTTGGGAAGTGAGGCCTCCAGTACCTTCCTGAGGAAGGGAGCATTGGAAGCAAATTTTTGGGACCTTGAAAATCTAGAATTATTTCCATAATATTCTCACCCTTAATAGTTTGGCTAGGTATGCAATTATAGAGTGGAAATTATTTTTTTCCCCTTAGGATTTGAAACATTACTCCATTCTTTCTTTTCACTTTCAGTGTTGCCATTGAGAAGTTCACTGCCATTCTAATCTTTGTGTGAAAGTATTATTTGTTTCCTTCTCTGAAAGCTTTTAGGATATGTTCTTTATTCTTAGTGTTCTCAAACTTTATGATGATATGTCTTGGAAAGGGTCGATTTTCATTTACTATGTTGGTCAAATGATGGCCCATTTATTCTGTAAACTTATTTTCTTCTTTTAGTTCTGAAAAATTTTCTTTATTATTCTTTTAAATATTTCCTCTCTTGTCCCCACCTTTTCTTCTCTCTCTCCCTTTTCTCATTTTTCTTTTTTGAATACCTATCTCTCTGACATTGAGCCCTGTGGATGGATCTTCTACTTTTTAAAATCTTTTTTCTCCTATTTTCAGTTTCCTTGTATCCCTGCTCCCTTAAAAAAAACAACAAACTTCCATTTTTCTTTTGAGTTGTTTTCACTCCTGTCACAGTATTTTTATTTCCAAATACTCTTTTTTATTCTATAAATATTTTTGTGTTTCATGCCAACCTTCTCTTTATTCATCGATGCAATCTGCTCTTATAAACTCATGCTTTAAATGCTTGATTTTTGTTTTTCAGTTTTATTCTTGCATTAATTAATTTTTCTCCATTTTTTTCTTTCTGTCTGTTTGGTTTCTGTCAGTTATTTTAGAGGCATGCCAGTAATGGCTGGTGATCATTGGCTGCCTACTTATACTTAACAGTGGGACATTCACCAGCATATTGAAAACTGTGTGAATGGAGCCTGTCAACTCAGTCAGTAGAGGGCTAATATGCTGGGAGCCGGTCCATCCTTGCTGTTTCAAGGGACCTGGCATATATGGCATACTGTTCTTAATATGTTTGCTCACCTTCTTGGCACTATGTGTTTTAACCAAGGTCACCTCTCTGAGAAAGGTTGTTTCCCCAGGTAGGGATTTTCCCCTGAAGTTAGGGAGGGAATAAAACCCCTTAACTAAGTGCCAGGCGGGTAATTAATCACTTTAACTACGAACAATCATGCTTAAGCTACATAATCTTTACTCCCTGGAATGGAGATAAGAAACGCCCTAACCTTTGGAATAGAGATTGATAGGATTGGAATCAACTGGTATAAATACAGATGTAACAAGACAATAGGAGACAGAACCTAGACACAGAACCTAGAGACAGAACATGGCAAAAGATCCTGGACAGAAACTGGCCACAGAACCTAGAGACAGAACCTAGCGAGAGAACCTGGCTGAAGATACTAGAGATAGAACCTGGCTACAGAACATGGATAGAACATGGCTAGAGAACCTGACTAGAACCTGGTGACTGAACCTGGCTGGAGAACCTGGACAGAACCTGGCTGGAGAACCTAGCGAGGGAACATGGCTACAGAACCTGGCTGGAGAACCTGGAGAACCTGGCTGGAGAACCTAGCAAGAGAACATGGACACAAAACCTGGCTGGAGACCCTAAGCAGAACTTCGCTGGAGATCCTGGCTAGAGATCCTGGCTAGGCTGCTGATCAACTGAACGCTGTCTCCGTGTCATTCCTTCTTCGCCGACTCCGTCCACAGCTTTGGGGACCCCTGGACCTGCTGGGGCTGGACCCCAGCACTATCTGGCTGGAGTTTTCCTCCAGTAAACTCCTATGTCTATATGTTTACTCCTTTTCTTTTTAGCTGGTCAGGCTCCTCATTATATGGTCTTCCAGTCTCTTGCTCAGTACATGGCTGGCTTTCAGTATTGTAGAAGAGTGGATGCAAATAAAGTGGTTGGGATCTCAATATTCAGTATAGATGCTTTTACTCTTCATGGCCCACTTCACTATAGTAGTCCTGACTTAACCATGCCTTAGTGTTCTGAACGCAGATACCTCATGTTTTAGTATATTTGGACAATAAAGCTCACCTTTATGTTGAGATAAAAGAAAATCTTGGGTTCTAACGGCTGTTAAAATACTTTCAACTCAATTATTTTAAAAAAATTCTGTCTTCACCTCCATTTCCAAAGGTGCTTGCTAATTGCTGAGCCTTTTGGAGAATCATGAGATATAAATGACTTGTTTCTAGGCTTTTCTTACTGCTAGCTAAATTTTCCCCGTTCTGTTAAATCAGTTATCTTTCATCTATCCACTTTCCACGTTCTAAAATTATGAAATTGCGTGGCCATTGTCTTTTCTTCCACACTGTTTGTCCTTGTAGGCTATGTCTTTTAAAAACTCTTTACTGTTATTTTAATGGGGTTTTTGGAGTGTGGAGAGACTCTTGTTTGGGTTCAGTCTGTTTTTCTAATTGGAAGACTAAGTATGTAGTCATTCCTTATTGTTGGCAAATGTTTGTCACGGGGTCTGTATTTCAAAACTGGATAAAAGAGAATCCATGGCCGGATGGTGTTTTCTTTTCATCAGTGTTACACCATTGGAGAATAACTGTTTATTTGAGTGAATTTGGATCTCTCAATTTACGCTTTCTGGGCTTAAGAGAGAGGATGCACAATTCAAAACATAATAATATTTCCCAAGCTATCCGGCCCACATGGCCGAGCTAGGGGTTGAACCCAACTTGCAGTTTTTTCCCTATGCACACCGTGCTACCTTTATGCTGAGTTGATATTTTTAACTTCTGGATGAGCATCTAAATAGATGCATAGAATTTGGGGCATTTAAAAAATATGTCTTTATTGATTTCAGAGAGAAGAATGGAGAGGGAGAGAGAGAGAGAGAGAAATATCAATGATGAGAGAGAATCATCAACTGGCTGCCTCCCGTGCGCCCCCAAGCCTGCAACCCAGGCATGTGCCCTGCCCAGGAACTGAGTCGTGACCTCTAGGTTCACGGGTCAACGCTCAACCACTGAGCACGCCAGCTGGGCAGCATTTGGAGCATTTCTAATCCTTGTAAATCGATGTGTTCTGGGTGGTTGTATGTTTGTTGTCTGCTTTGCAAAACTAAGCAAGTAGGAAACTAATGAGAGATCACAGAACACGAATTGGCTTTCCACCCTTTTGCACTCTGTTGTATCTAGATCAGGCAGGAGATCAGAGGCAGGAAAAGGCAGAACTGATGGGGCTGGGGTGGTCAGTAAGAAGGGTCATCTGATTTCAAGGGGCCTGGTTAGGAACAGAGAGACACTGGCACTCTGATGGTGCCTTGTTACACAAATCAGATTCCAAAGAGGCCCAGAGTGGCAAGGTTATGTGTATGAGCTTCCACATTAGAGAGGCTTGAGTGCGAGTCTTGGTTTTCCTATTTATTAGCTGTGTGACCTTGAGCTTGTTTCTTAATGAGCCTGAGCTTCATTTTTTCTCAGTATAAAATCGAGGCAAAAAAAAAAAATGTGCCAAGTTCATAGGGTTGTTGAACGGATCAAATATGACTATGGAGTTAAGCACTCAAGACTGTGTCTGGCTTTTAAATGGGGTCAATAAATGTCAGTTATCAATAATAATATTCAGATACAAACAAGATGGATCTTGTTGATCCTTAGAGTTTCATGCCACAGTTCTTTTCTAGAAAACAGATGCCAGTCTGCAATCTGAAGAAGGGTTATTCCTCTACTGTACATTTCAGGTTTCTATCCTCTGTCCCAGTTAAGCCCTCCCCACCGCCCCTCAGCCATATACATGCATATCTTAGCCCAAAGTTCTTTGCTTTGACCTTTTCTTAATAAGGTAATTATATTCTTTGACATTAGCTTTAGGTGTATGCTGCAACTTTGTCTGAAATGAAAGCTTGATTGCAACTGTTATCAATAGCTCAGCCTTAAATCACCTTTGAACAATTACACACCCAGGAGCCCAATTGATTACTTTTCGGCTTTGCTGAGGCTGATCCAAAAGCTAAGGCTGGCAAAAACCGCTTTGTTTTATAGGCCCATAGTGTAAGGTGGGAAGGAATGGGTAGCATCTCAGGTTGAAGACACGTTTTTATCCCCATGCTCCAGACACAAGCCTGTCTTCCCTGTATGAGGCAAGGGTGGGTTTCTCCAAGGCATCCGGATAGAATTCTGTCTTGTGGTGGATGTCACAGAATCTTATCATGTGAGAGCTGGGAAGAGGGAACTTTCATTGTCCCTGGAATGCTGGTGCTCTGTGAAAGTGCCATGAGGCAAGGAATGGCCGATAAGTTGGGTTCTCAGTGGTCTTCTGGCTTTTTCCCTCCACATTTTCTCTATTGAAACTCAGCATAGGGTTTGAAAAACACAACACACAGAATGAGGTTAGCATTGAAATATAATGTTACAAAACCCTTAGCTAGTTAACATTTTTTCAGTTAATAAAATTGAGGTCACAAAGATAAAGTTACATATGTGTTTTTTTAATTTACACAACAAATATTAATTGAGAATACAATTTGTTGTGTAAATATGAACTCCTGGGAATACAATGACACACTCAAAATAGAACAGATTCTTATTAAAGCATTGGCTCTTGGAAATATTGGCCTGACCACTTTGGAAAGCAGAATTTTGTAAAATCATACATATAAACCCTGTCTTTCTGGTCACCCTCTTGTCACCTTTCTTAAGAATATTCATTAAGAATTAATATGATCACCCTAGCCAGTTGGGCTCAGTGGATAAAGTAGACGGAAGGGTCCCAGGTTCAGTTTCAGTCAAGGGCACATGCTGGAGTTGTGGGCCCTATCCCCAGTGGGGGGGGGGGTGGGGGTGGGGGGGCGTGCACGAGGCAACCAACCAATGATTCTCTCTCATCATTGATGTTTCTATCTCTCTTCCTCTGTGACATCAATAAAAAAAAATTAAGAAAAAGAATATGCTAAAGGGCTAAACAGATTTTCTGGGGTTTTTTTGTTTCTTTTTATTTTTATTTTGTCCTATTCCTTTACTCTGGCTTCTCAGAGAAGGGAAGGGGTTGGCAAGAACAGGTGGAGCTATTCATTGAAAAAGTTTTGGTGGGTGTGGGAAAATAGAATTTTATGATTATTATTATTTTAGATCATCGGGGTTTACTTTTTTGCTTAGAAATGTTTATTTTTTAATTAAAACATTATACACTATTACTCAAAGCCAATACAGTATACTTCTTTATTATTAGTTGAATGAAGCAGGTCTCTAGCACAATCCCATTTGTTTTTTTTTTTTTTTTTTTTTTTTTTTTTTTTTTTTAAATATATTTTATTGATTTTTACAGAGAGGAAGGGAGAGAGATAGAGAGTCAGAAACATCGATGAGAGAGAAACATCGATCAGCCGCCTCCTGCACATCCCCCACTGGGGACGTGCCTGCAACCCAGGTACATGCCCTTGACCGGAATCGAACCTGGGACCTTTCAGTCCTCAGGCTGACGCTCTATCCACTGAGCCAAACCGGTTTCGGCCCATTTGTTTTTATAACGTTTATCTTAATGTAATTTTTATTGAAGTGTAGTTGACATACAGTATTATATTAGTTTCAGGTTAAAAACAGTGATTTGACATTTATACGCCTTATGATGTGATCAGCACAGTAAGTCTAGTAACCGTTTGTCATCTTACAAAAGTATCACAATAATATTGACTATTTTCCCTATGCTGTATGTTAAAAACACCACACACACACACACACACACACACACACACACACACACACAATGGTAGGAGGAAGTGATTTAGTAGAGCCTGAGGCAATCTTGTAGGGGAGAGATTAAGGTTATGATTGACCTAACCCTAGGGAGAATTCTTAATGCCAAACTATTCTTAGTGATACCACATTATAGAATTAATTACTTAAAGTTAAATAATTAATAGGGACACAAATAGGGATACCTCTTTAATTACTCAGTAGCCACTAATGGGATTTTACATTCAGCTGCAGGGTTTCGATGAAATCCTCAGACAGGTATTCATAGGAACATTCCCTGTCCCACTTCCATCAGATGCTTTTCCATCATCACCATGATCCTAGGAGTTCTCTCCTCTGTCCTTGTTCTGGATCTTACCAGATTGATGAGATCCTCACTGAGCCTGATCATTTTACTTTTGATAAAATAGTCAACCTAGTTGGAGAGGGTTCTCAGTATCTCTCTGTAATTATTCAAAGTTTGGATTTTAAAAATATGACCTCTTTTTAATTGACCCTATTTGCCTTTTGTTCTCATCCTACATGATGTCAGATCTCTAAGGCTTCAGCCTTCCTCCAGTTTAGTGAACACTCGGACTGGAATGGCAAAAGGTGAGCAGAGAGAAGAAGGAAATGAAAAGGTGATCAATATAGACCATCTTGGCTTTATGGCCAGAAAACAGAAACCTGAGCCCCATCACAATGTTTTGTGTTCTTGTTGCTAAAAGCACACAATTACCCTCTGTGATTACTTTTCATATTTCACTGGGAGATGTCATCCCTGTGAGAAGCCGCCTGGGAATTTGTGGTTGGTTTGACAATTGTGCACACACTCATGTGTGGGCTATAGAAAGAGAATTTATATTTTAAAAAATAGAGAAGAAGGTCTAAATAGTTATTGTCTCATTCACAGTTTAAAAACTCTCTATTCCCTAGTATTACATCGCAGATAAAAAGCAAAGCAGCTAGAAAGCTCATCACATAATATAGGCTGCACACTCTTATAATCTTGTCTATTTCAGATATGTTTGACCTTCACTTATACAAAGGAAAAAGTCACAATGACAGCTGAACATTAAAACAATTTCAAGACACAGTAAGTGAAAAGATGCAGAGAGTGAAAAGGCCAGATATTGGAGGCAGACTTTGTAGGTGGCTGGTAATAGTCCTGAGGGCCCAGGGACTGACTTTGCAAAGTAAATCTTCAGTTGCAGGGGTTCTTATATCTGCACAGCGAAGCAGTAACTGCTGTACTTGGAATCAGGCAAAAGTCTGTAACACATGAATTGCCCAGGTTCAGAGCGACAGGAGCTTGGTGCCCATATTCCACCTTTGTGTAAAAGGAGGTGTGTGCTTTCCCCACTGTTCTTCTTTTTCAAGCTATTAATAAATATTAAGTCATTTTGGCTTTTATCCATTATATAAAAGATAAACAAAAAAATTCTGCTCAAAGGGCAAGAATGCTAAGAGGCTGACATTTGATTACTTTCTTATATATTTGATGTTTCTAGATCTGTATCTCTATCTCCTATATATCATCTAACATTACATGTATGTCTATACCTATGCTATATCTATACCTATACCTACCTGTGTATCTATACCCATCACTAGGCAAAGAAGGAGTGAGATATTCCAGATTTAGCATTTCATCTGGGGCTTTCAATTTTGCCAGTTTAGTAGTTGGGCAGACATGAAGTTACCTTTTTTCCACAAAAAGTCTTGATCATTTGAGTTAAGTGTTTTCCATTGCTTAAAGTATTATGAGCGTTTTTATCTTATTTTGGGTGGCAGTGAGGTAGAGTTCAATAGGACTGCATCTTTAGGATTGTCTATCCCTGAGTTTAAACCCGACATTGTTCCCCTCACTGGATGTACAACCTTGGGAAAACTACTTTTCCAAGCCTCAGATTTCTCATGTGTAAAAATGAGGATATTGCTGACTTTGGAGGGTGGTTGTAAACTTTGTGTTTTAAAATATTTTTATTGATTTCAGAGAGGGAGGGAGATAGAAACATCAATGATGAGAAAGAATCATCGATTGGCTGCCTGCTGCACACAACCCAGCCATGTGCCCTGGCTGGGAACCGAACCCCGACCTTCTGGTTCATAGGTCAATGCTCAGCTGTTGAGCCACACTAGCCAGTGGTGGTTGTAAACTTTAGAAGGATGTCAGAATGAACCGGAAGGGAAAGAGGAAACTGGCAGAACAGGGTTAAACAGCCGTTAGGGAGCTGAGGTCCAGAGTAAGGTGGTTAGTAAGAGGCACAGCCATTGCTTTCTCTCATTTTATTCAAATTGGTTTTTCTGTTCTTTGGTTTTTGCTGGCTTACCCACTCCTCTGTCTACCACTGCATTACTTTGCACTGTGGCGTTTTGCATTTTTGAACATGCTATCTTTTCTTCAGATGGTTGGAGTTAATTTAAGATAAAATAGGTTCCACAGCTCAGCAATAACAGGCTGCTGAAGAAGACAATCATTAGAAAAGCAAACATTAAAAGACAGGAAAACAGACCACTGGAAATCCTTAGTCTGAATCGAGTTGACACAGGGAGGGCAACTGGGAAAATGTACCAGAGGAGAGGAGAATGCAAAGATGCTGCAGTTGCTAATCAGAATGTTTTAAGTATTTATTTAAAAGATTAATTAAATGGGAGGCAAAACTGTTCTTTGTGTCAACATTTGAAGACTTAACATTTTTTTCCTCATTCCCTTTTGGAACAAAGCCTGCTCATTCTATAGTAATTAATTCAAACATTATTAAAATGAGACATCCGTTCTCTAATAGACCGAGAGTGAGAAAGTAACAGGGAACATGGTCTTCATTTGAAAGAGTGTAGAGATGTGTGTGTGTGTGTGTGTGTGTGTGTGTGTGTGTGTGTGTGTGTGTGTGTTTGTTTTACTGATTCCACAGAGGATGGGAGAGGAAGAGAATCATTGATTGGCTGCCTCCTACACACCCCTACATCTGGGATGGAGACCTGGGCATGTGCCCTGACCAGGAATCGAACCATGACCTCCTGGTTCAGAGGTTGATGCTCAACCACTGAGCCACGCTGGCCAGGGCGATAACAATGTGCTCTTATTCTTAGAGATAGGAGACCTGGTTATTGTTGACCTGTGAAAGCAAATTCACATTTGGTACAACTTCTGAAGAGGGTAAGTCAAGTTAGAATCCAATTCCTCTCATTCTATCCAATGCAAATAGACCAAAACTCTACCCTCATATTATAAACATCTTTCACATTGGTCCTGTTGGTGTTTTCCCAATATTTACTGTGAGAAGGAAGGGGTTGTGTATCTTTAAGAGTGGACCACTCCTTTTCAAAATACCTGTGTCTTCCATAGTGTCTTCAGTTAAAACCAAATATCTCTATAGCCACTTCGGTTCTTGTCATCTTCTGTCATAAGAATGTTAATGTAGTACCACAGTCTATTTCCATTATAATCCTTGTCCAGTAAACAGATTAATTAGTCAATTTTTTATTCTTTTTTTTTTTTTAATGTTTGTCAAAATCTGGAAATTGCCCAATAAGGATAAGAATGAAATTTTTATTAAGAGTCAGTGAAAACTTATAAGCTTTCATGACAAACATGATAACATGATAATGGCTTATTGTAAGAGGGATCAGGGCTCAGCTCTCCTGTACAAGTTCACATGAGAGGGCATGTGGGTGGGTGCCTAGAGGGCTGAGAGAAGCACTGTAGGGAGAAGGGTAGAGATGTAGTAGAATGAAAGGGGTCCTGCAAGTTTTCTCATGGATGGACACACCAACTATGTTCCAGTTCCTAGAACTAGTACCTGCTTGTACTCATGAAAATTAACATTAATTGGTTTTCTTCCAGAGGCAATGTTATATTAGGGGGAAAGATGCAGGCTGGCCTTATTTCAAATACCAGCTCTAACTTAACTACTTTTGTACATCAGGTTTTTGTTTGTTTGTTTTTAATCTTTGGAATGAAGATCATAATACAATCTCCTTCATATTATGGAAAACATGAGTTATGAGGGTAAAGCATTTGGTAAACTATGAGGCACACAGTATGCATTTATACTGTGCAAATTGCTTTGCATTTTTGATCTTTAGTTTTCCCCACCTGTAAATTAGGTATTAATTGCTTTTCAGGATCCTTGCAAAGATTAGTGATAATGAATGTAGAGGACTCATCCTGGCTCATAATGGGTTTGATGAGTGCAGGTATTAGCTTCTCACTGAGTCCAAAGTAGGCCTGGAATCATGAGAGGAGGATAGTGTTTATGCATAGCCTCCACTGTTAGTTTGTTGGCCATCTTCAACCATCTAGCAATGGAGGGATAATCGGGGTCCTCCACTATTACAGTCCCTTCGCCATTTCTCAGTTCTGGGCTGGCTTCTCTATTTATCTTTGCCACAAGCCCTTGACAGTGATTTTGAATCTCCTACTGCTGACTGTCTCTCTTGGTTGGTCTTTTCTTCTGCAAACCTGGCTCTAGATATATTTAATCTTCATAAGTTCCTCAAAGATAATCATGCGAGCCCTTCCTTTTAAATGCTTTACTGTTGATCCTTGGGAGGAGCCATGAGAAGCACATGTGGCAAAGTAGCATGGATTTAGGAATATTACACAGTAGCACATACAGTCCCGACTTCTGGTTGATTACCTCGCAAACCCTTTTTCATTGTCTGAAGACCCTTGTTGGCCTTTTGCTCTTTTGTTTTATTCCTGCTCCTGGAATTTAGTCAACTAGAAGTCCTGATGTGGAGGCCTGGAGATGTAACCTAGGCACCTATGTAAGTGAATTCATGTCATCTCAGGGGCTATCTGTGCCAAACAGGCCATTTACATTTTTGAGACCCGGGTAATATTCAACAATGGTTGTTCCTTGAGTTTTTCACCTGCCATTGCTTCCTTAGGTTCTTGATGTTTTCCCCTTTGACGAACTTCTTTTTCCTTCTCCTCTTTATCTACTTGGAGGCCAAGCAGCCTTCAGGGTTCAACTGAACACACCTATATAATAATCCTGCTCCTGAATATTTCAGCCTTATCAATGAATATGGTATACATCAGGCATTGTGCCACCCTGATTACCCCTTTACTAAATCCCAGCCAAATTCCAGCTCCCAAATCCAACAGGATTTAGCATTTGTCCCAAACTGTTAATTTTATAATAGTGAATAATTACATTGTGTGGCACTTTTCTTTTTCTCAAAACTCTCTGATATGTATGAGTTTATTTTATCTTCTTGGTAACCTTATCAAGTAGGTAGAAAGTTATTTTTCTTTTCATTTGACACATAGAGAAACCTGCCCCCAAGGAATTTGTGTATGTTTATGTGTTTGGGAGAGCAAGTAACTGACTTGGGTAAGACACCAGAGCTAATCTGTCCTCAAGCCTTGACTGAAGAGCAAGGCTTCTTTCCTTCAAACCTGAACTTCACCCCTGATGGTATGCTACCTTCTTACTCTATTATACCTTTTACATTTTAATTTATGAATTTGTTTTGTTTCAGATTTCACCACTCAACACACACACACACACACACACACACACACACACACACACGCACACACACGCACACACCTGCAAGTGAAAGCTCTTATCAGTAATCTTTCAATCCTCATTATAATTACTAAAAAAAGTGTTGCGTTGCCCCCTGATGTGGCTCAGTGGTTGAGCATCGACCCATGCAGCAAGAGGTCGCTGGTTCAATTCCAGGTCAGGGCACATGCTCAGGTTGCAGCTCAATCTCCAGTTGGGGCATGTGGGAGGCAGCCAATAGATGTTTTTCTCTCATCTATGTTTCCATCTCTCTCTCTCTCTCCCTTCCTCTCTCTGTCAATCAATACAAATGTTTTTTAAAAACCTGTTGTGTTTAAATGAAAGGTACATCCAACATTAAACTGGTGGTATCAGTAATATGCATGCATAATTATATATAGTAGATCAGCAATTTTCAACCTTTTCATCAAATGTCACACATAGACTAATTACTAAAATTCTGTGAACACCATTACATATATTATTTTTTGCTGACCTGACAAAGCATAGGTATAATTTTTATTCATTCACACCAGACACCGATTGTGGTATTGGCCGTTTTTATTTTTTTATTGGAAAATCTAAGGGAAAAGAGGTCAGTGCCCCTGACTAAATTTTGTATTGCGTGCTTTAGAAATTCTTGCAGCACACTGGTAAAATCGCTGCAGGAGATAAATGGAAGATTTGTCACACTTGCAGAATGCAGACTTCTCTGAAGTAGACAGAGCTTGTCAGAGATGCAATAGCGGCTCTTGTTATCTTGCCAGTTGATTAGAGACGGCAAATCGGGACAAATGGCTGAAGCATCCTGACGGCATAGGAGCTGCATCTGCACACATTTTTTGAGACTAAAACACTGAATTTTTCTTTTTGCTGAAACACAGTATTTCAGGGTGAGAGCATGAAGAATTAAGAGTACCAGAACCACCGACTGAGACTTAGAACATCAGCTTGATGGAAAACTTGACATTGCCTTCCTTTGTGAGAGCTTAATTGACCTCCTCTCTTGCATTGCTCAGACAGCAGGACTGGATATGTGTTGTTAAGGGCAAACCTGAAATTCTCCCTGTTGATTGTGGTGCATATTTCACAACTGAAACTTCTATTAAATCATCAAGCTGTCCATCTTAAAAATATACACATGTTTATTTTTTAAAAAATGTATTTTTATTGATTTCAGAGAGGAAGGGAGAGGGAGAGAGAGAAACATCGGTGATGAGAATCATGGGTGATGAGAGAGAATCATTGATCGGCTGCCTCCTGCATGCCTCCCTCCTGGGGATCAAACCTGCAACCTGGGCATGTGCCCTTGACTGGAATCAAACCCGGGACCCTTCAGTTCACAGGCCTATGCTCTCTCCACTGAGCCAAACCAGCTAGAACATTGAACATATACAAATTTGTAATCATCAATTATACCTCATTAAAATTTGAAAAAGAAAAAAAATTCCCTCTGTTGAAATTAGGGGAGAGGCTCACCCTCCCTCCTTTTCTTGGAGCATCTACTTTAAGAAATATGTCATTGTAAGTTCTTTCTCTGTCTCTTCAACATGTATATAAATCATTTTAAAAGTTAAATAAGCCTTTTATCAGCTCCACAACCCAGGAATGTCAGGATGTTTCTCAAGAATCTGACATCTGTCTTTTGAAATGTAATCATCAAGGAAGACAGTGGCCCTATGCCCCAGTTTCTGTGGGAGGATAGAGGCCTATCTTGAGCAGGTGCCTTGATCCAAGTTGCAAAAGTACACTTGTCATAAACATCTGAGAAGTTTATTTTTATTTTTGATGAAGCCAATTAGCTAACACAGATGGCTAATCACCAAGTGAATTTCAGATAAACTGTGTGTGACAAATGGTGCTGTCAAGTTCTCTTCCTTGAGGACTGGTTATTGTTTAGCTTGAGACCAGGACTGTAGTGGGTTCTATCTACTGGGCTACATAGAAGGGTGCAGTCTCTTTCAGTTTTTGCAGTCTCTTAGAGGATTGCCTGTGATCACATTCTGCTCTAAGTTCATTCAATAATAACGTCGTGTTTCCCCTACTTTGTGGGAGAGGTTTTCTGGATTAGGTTGAGATTGAAAAATATTTTCCAACCATGTGTACACCTCACATAAGCAAAAACATCTAGATTGCATGATGACTGGTTTCTGAAGAGGCTGCCTTTGTGTCTTTTGTCCATAGTTTTGTGTGCCACAAAGCACTGAAATATGATTTGTGGGACCCTTAGTTAAATCTTTTTTTTTCATGATCTTTGTGCTTACGTCTGTGGTGTGACAACCAGAAGGCCCTGGGTAAATACTTCATTGAATTTTTCATATGGCCAACTTGCTATATAACAAAATGCTGCCGTGAGTGTTTTGTTTAATAGTGAGCAAAACATAACAGCATTGAGCTAGTTGCTAGAATTTAAAGCTGATGCTGGCATGCTCTCGAGTGCTGGGTAATTGAGGTATTAGATTCAAACCTCACCACTTCAACATGTGTTGATACAACCTGAAGAAGAGCCATCTGGTTTCCATATCCTCAGTATTTTGAGACTCGTCTTACCATCTCTGACATATTGTCAGTTATACAGTGATTTTCTTCAAGGAAAGAGGGTAAAGCAATCAACCAACTCTAGGTTTCTTTTTTTTTTTTCGATATTGCCATCTTCTCCTATGCACAAATATCACTGCTTCTTCTGTGGTTAGTTTTCTTGGCAGGTAGGTACCTCAGGTCTTCCTTAAGGATTTAACTCCTTAGTGGACCCACTGATTCACCCTCCATCTCTTAATACCAAAAGGGGTGGCAGAAAAAGCTTAAGGCTAACTATGGAAGACAGTATGGAGTTTCCTCAAAAAGTTAAAAATGGAACTCCCATTTGACCCCGTAATCCCACTTCTAGGACTATATCCCAAGAAACCAGAAACACCAAACAGAAAGGATATAAGCACCCCTATGTTCATAGCAGCACAATTTACCATAGCTAAGATTTGGAAACAGCCTAAGTGCCCATCAGCAGATGGATGGATTAGAAAACTGTGGTACATCTACACAATGGAATACTATGCTGCTGTAAAAAAGAAGGAATTCGTACCATTTGCAGCAGCATGGATGGAACTGGAGCACATTATGCTAAGTGAAATAAGCCAGTCAATGAAAGAAAAATACCACATGATCTCACTCATTTATGGATAATAAAGACCATTATAAACTGATGAACAAAAACAGATACAGAGGCAGATCAGCATTGAACAGACTGTCAAACTACAGCGGGAAGCCTGGGGAGGGTTGGGGAGGGGTAAGAGATCAACTGAAGGACTTGTATGCTTGCATATAAGCATAACCAATGGGCACAAGACACTGGGGGTAGGGGAGGCCGGGGGAATGTCGAGGGGGGAAAAAAAGTATTACATATGTAATACTCTTTGTAATACTTTAAGCAATAAAACAATTTTTTTTTTTTAAAAAAGCTTAATGCTATGCACCTTTTACTAGTAATTTGTTGGCCAATTTTCTTGAGGGTAACAGAAAAACATATCCAGAGAAGGCTACAACCCCATCAGACCTGAGAGTCAAGGATAATGCCCCTGACCTCTGGTAATAAGGATTTAGGACTTGCACACCCTGATTTGGGGAAGTGATTTCTCTGTAGGATGGAAAAGAGTGCAAAATATAGTCAGCAGTGGTTGCTCTAACTGACTTAGCAGAAATAGTAAACTAGGAGCTTTGAAAAAAATGCCTTAAACTTCTACTCTCCACTTCATTCAGACCATAAAATGAGGGTTTCATTGAATTTCACAGCCAAGGAAAATAATAAACTCAAACATAATAGAACACATGCAGGTCAACACATTGCTTTCTGGACAACTTGGCTAACAGGGGGTCAAGGCCGTGGGCAAAAATTTACATATGAGATGACACTGGCGGATTTGGCTACAATAACACCCTGATTAGTGAGCACAGCTGCTCAGCATCCAGAATTGTTCTGTGTTAGCTTCCATTTCAAGCTATTGTTGCCTTCCTAACGTTTGGTGTTTCATCACTGGGCTCCGCAGTCCTGTTCAAAAGTAGCACAGGGGCAAATCTATCTATACAGTCTCAAATGGCCAACTCGAATTTGAGGTTTTTTTTTTAAACCTTAAACACCATCTCATCAGTTTTCTGATTGTGCTGATTTCTCCCCTCTGCCTCTGCTTCTTTCTTGATGATACTGTGACAATGGAAATGAGCTCTCAACAGGAGTAGCTCTACTGGTGTTTTCCTCTTAGAAACACGGAGGAAGCAGGAACGCCTGACAGTCCACTGGGCTTAATATTAGGGAAGTACAGTTCTGAATCTCAACCCTCACAGCTGTGTGAACTTGGGCAAATTTACTGAAGTTTTCTATGCCAGTTTCTCACTAGTGATGATATATTGTTCTGGCTCATAAAAGTCACTGCACAAGGGTTAGGTGCCTTTGATTCTGAAAATGAAAGTGTGGGGGTAAAAGTAAACATTTTCCAGATGGGTTAGAATTTGTACATTTTAAAGTAGTGGTTCCCAAGGGTGGAAATCTTCCTCAGGGATATGTCAGAATATAGGGAGAAGGAATTTTTGTGTTACTTGAAAGATCTTTAAAATCTCTGTTGTTAAAAAATTTAAAAAAAGCAGGAGGCAAGTTCCACAGCAGCTTCTTATATTATATTGGGAAAGAAAAAGACTGGAAATTAATGAAATAAATTTACAATTCAAAGTTAGGAAAAGAAAAACAGAGTAAAATTAAGGAATATGGAAGGCTGTAATTAATATATGTGACTGATATTAATGAATAAGAAAAAAGGTACAATATAGTCACTCAAGGTCAAACCAGGTTATTTGGAAAATTTTATGAAATAAGTATATTTTTTGGCAAGCTTGATCAAGAATAAAAGAGAGGAGGCCCACAATAAAAATAGAAAGGAAAAATGGAACATACACAAATAGAGCAAAATTTTAGAAATGATATATTCCATTAAGAACTCTACTAGTATAACAGTAAATTTGAATGTAGACAAATGGACAATTTCCTGGAAAGCTATACCTTACTAACACTCAAAATCAACTAGAAAACTTGGATAGGTTAAGGAAATTAAATGAATAGTTAAATATAATCTAAAACATAAAAAAGACAAAATTACATTGCTGAGATGACTTTTTATAAGTCCTAGCAAACATTCAAAAAGAGCTAATTCCAAGCTTATGCGAACTGTTCTAGAGGACAGCAAAAGACAGACTGCTTCTCGGCTCATTTTAAGAGTCCAGTATAATCTTGAAATCAGATCTGAGAAAGAAAAACTAGAAACCAGTCTAAATCAAATTAAATAGTGCTAAATTTTACAAAAGCAAGCTTAATCCAGGTTACAGTGGTTCTCAACCTTCCTAATGCCACGACCCTTTAATATAGTTCCTTATGTTGTGGTGACCCCCAACCATAAAATTATTTTCGTTGCTACTTCATAACTGTAATTTTGCTACTGTTATGAATCGTAGTGTAAATATCTGATATGCAGGATGTATTTTCAGGGGTCGCGACCCACAGGTTGAGAACCACTGGAAGAAAAGAATACCTTATGAGCAATTTGAGTTTATTTTAAGAATGTATCAGAAAGTTTATTAATGCAATTTGCCACATTAACAGATGAAAAAAGACAAAACATATTAGATGTAGAAAAACAAATCAAATAACAACAATGACCCCAAACCTCTTTGCAAACTAGCAATAGCAATGGGAATTTCCTTAACTGCATGAAGGTATATAACAGAAACAGAGAGCAAAGATGATATCTGATGGTAAACTGTTAGGTATAGTTCTCTTAATGATGCATCTAACACAACTTCTATTTTATTTTGCCTGAGAATCTCTAACCTGTGTAATAAGACACAAAAATGAAGTAAGAGGTATAAAAATTGTAAAGGAAGAAATAGAATCCATTATTTTCCGATTCTATTATTGCCCATATAGAAAATCCAAGAGAAATGATAGATAAACTAATAGCATTAATAAGAGTTTAGTACAGTGACTGGATACAAGCCCAATATATAAACATCTTTAATTTATTTTACATTAACCACAGTGAATGTAATATAACAAAGATAATATTTACATCAAAATAAAAATTATGATATGATAGTTTTGTGAAGAAAATTTAAAATCCTCATTGAAAGATGTTAAAGGCCCACTTAAGTGGAGAGATATAATATGATTGTGGATGGGAAGTCTCAAATCATAAGGCTCTTCATTCTCTAAAAATTCATCCATAAATTTATTCATTTACATTGAAGAGTATTCTCAATAGGATTTTCCATGGACCTTGACAAGCTCATTCTAAAGGTTATGTAGAAAAACAAGGAATGAAGAATGGTCAGGAGACTTTTGAAGAGGAAGATCAAAACATGGATACTCAACTTACCAGATATTAAAAATCTTTACATTTGATTAATTAAGGTGATGTACTATCAACACAAAGATGGAAATGTGGAGCACAGTAGGAAGCCTGCACAGAGGTAATGTTGCAGATCAGAGAGAAAGGAGAGACTGTTTAAGAACCACTATGCCGTATACATGAAATTAATATAAAATAATATAGAATGTCAACTTAGCTCAATAATTTTAAAACATCAAAAAAAAAATTAAAACATAAAAAAATAGCCATAAAAATCTGGGATACTTAGTTACCCCTAAGAAAAAAGTAAAATTGGGCCTATTTCTTACAACATATTTTAAAATCAATTCTATTTGGATTAAACATCTGATAAACAAAATTTAAGTTTTTAGAACATAGTATTGAAAAATATGGAAGCAACCCAAGTCCCTATCAATAGCCAAGTGGATAAAAAAGTGTGGTACAATGGAATATTACCTGGCCATAAATCTTACCATTGGCAACAACATGGATCGACCTGGTGGGTATTATGCTAAGTGAAATAAGTCAGACTGAGAAAGACAAATACCATATGATTTCACTTACAGGTGGATTCTAAAGAGCAAAATAAATGAACAAACAAAACAGAAACAGACTTGTAGATAGAGAACAGACTAATAGTTGACAGAGATTAGGGGACTGGGTGAAAACGGTGAAGGGATTAAGAAGTACAAATTGGTGGTCACAAAGTAGTCATAAGAATGTAAAGTACAGCATAGGGGATATAGTCAATAATATTGTAATAACTTTGTATGGTGCCAGGTAGATACTTGAAATATTGAGGGGACCACTTTATAAAGTATATCTTCGTCTAACCACTATCCCATACACCTGAAAGTAATACATAATAATATTGAATATAAAGAGTAATTGAAAAATAAAATTGAAAAATAGGGCAAGAGGAAGAAAAGGAGAAGACTTTTCTAGTCATTGTTCATCACATAGTCTATAAGAAAAGCAATAGGACTTTCAAATAGTTTGAAATCAGAATTAATCGTATTACTATATACAATATTAAATTTAAAATATATAACCTAAATTTTAACACTCCAGTCAAGTTTTCACTTGTACATTGTGTCTTTATTTACATTTTTGTATCATTAGGAGATGGTCTCTCCCATTCCTATATATCTTGCTGGATGTGTCAAAGATACAAGGCTCAGACCACTCTTAATCTGGACCATTTCTCAGGGCTGTGTTTGTAGTGAGCAACCTTGAAAGATGAGGCTGCACCTCCCTCTGCAGCAAAGAGCATGCGTGCTTGTGGACCCCTGGCTCAGCGTTCCCCAGCTGTGACAGGTCTACTGTGTGCATATATCTGGGCCAACTGGGTCCTGCTCCTCGAACTTGGGGAGCAGGGGGACTGACTGTGCCAATACTGCCTGCTGTGCCCTGAATAATAAAGTTCTTTGTGAAAAAAAATCAACAGGACTTTGGCATAGAGAAGGATTTCATAAGAAAATGAAAAGCAAAACTTTAAAGGCAAAGAATGATAAAACGAACTATGTTAAATATTCAAATCTCTCTGCCTCATAAGATATAAAAAACAAAGTGAGAAGGTATTTGTCACAGAATGTGAGATTGCTGAAACAAAAATAACAGATATAAGATCATTGTGCAGCATCCTTAGAAAACTCCTGAAAGACAAGAAGATAAATAAAAATTCAATTTAATAATAGACAAAGCATATGATCAGATACATCACCAAATAAAAAACTAAAAAGGCCAACAAATGGGTAAATGCATAATATAAATAGTATTCAGTAGAATGCAAATAAGAGCTATAACAAGGTATCATTTAGTACCAATGAAATGGCAACATTAAAAGGATTAATTATTTCAATTGTTGCAAGGAAGTGGAACCAGGGACGCGCTCATACATTGCTGGGAGAAGTGTAAATTGATCCAATGACTTGAGAGCGCAATTGACAATAGCTGGTGCAGGAGCATCTACCCTCTGACCTATGTATTAGAATGTTCATTGAAGCATTGCTTGTAATGGCGAAAAAATTGGAGACAACATAAATGTCCATTAAAAGGAAAAAGGGTAAATCAACTCTACTATAATCATACAACAGCATCCTTTGCAGTGGTTAAAATTAATGAACTAGAGATAAATGTATCCATGTGAATAAATCACAAAAACATAATGCTAATTGAAGAAAGCAATAAAAAGAACACCATATTAGTTCAGATCCTCTACAGTGGTCGGCAAACTCATTAGTCAACAGAGCCAAATATCAACAGTACAATGATTGAAATTTCTTTTGGGAGCCAAATTTTTTAAACTTAAACTATATAGGTAGGTACATTGTTATTAACTTAATTAGGGTACTTCTAAGGCTTAGGAAGAGCCACACTCAAGGGGCAAAAGAGCCACATGTGGCTCGCGAGCCACAGTTTGCCGACCACGGCAAGATATAGGTACCAAGACAAAATTAGATGTGCAAGACATTTATTGGTAGAAACATCTATGAAGGAGAAAGGGGGCGGGGTGAGGGAAGGGCTTTCAGACCTTGATGTGAGTCTAAGTCTTGTGGAAGAGCCAGATTGACAGAGAGTCAGGAACCAAAATGGTCCATTAAAGTAGTCCTGCATTTTGCAAGAATGGGCCTGCTGGATAAGTTACCCTCTGGTCCTCAATATTGGCTGGGAGTAGCCTGTAGGAAGTGGGGCACAAGGCAGGGTGGACCCAGAGGGAAAAGGTTGTGGAGGTCAGGCAATTGCTCTCAACAGGAGCAGGGAGATCTGAGTGGTGCATTTTCATATGTACCAGGAAGACATGAAGTAGGATTCCAATTATATGAAGTTAAAACCTGCAGTACAATTCTGCATGTTGTCTGTGGATGCATAGACACACAGGAAACATTTCAGAACATGCCTCAGAATAAGGGCCAAATGCAGAATAATGGTTAAGTACAGGGACTAGGGGAAGAGGAAAGTGGGAACAGGCAGGGTACACAGGGGACTTTATTTAGTAAATTTTGGTTAAAAATCTAGATGGTGATTACACTGGTATTTACCATATTAAACGCTCCAAATTGTTTTCATAATCCTAATGTATTTTGTAATAATACACTACAGATATCTACTTAAGAGGCAATGTAGTGGGTATGTGTTACAAAAATAGTTGGGAAATTTTGTTTTAATGAAAAAGCCAGAAGTCAGGGATATACAGGGGTGGCCAAAAGTAGGTGTACAGTTAGTTGTTCATAATAAATACTACAGTAATTAATAAATAATACGAGAATAAACTTTCGCATCCTCACAACTGCAAACCTACTTTTGCCTATCCTTGTATATGTAAACATCTTTATTTTCTTTGGTTTATGAAATATATACTAGTATATATATATATATCTTTTTTTGCTGGAAATGGAATGAACAATAGACAGTTCTTTCTTTCAGTAGTTTGAAGATGTTGCATAATGTTTCATTATTAATTGTATTTTTCTTCTTTGTATGTCTGCTATTGTTTTTTGATTGGGTAATAGGCACTGCGACTTTTACCTTGTTCAATGCAGGATATTTTTGTATTCCTATAAATATTCTTGAGGTTTGTTCTGAGGTGTATTTAATTGACCTTAAAATAGTTTGGTCCCTTCAAGGCTTTCTGCTAAACTCTGCTAGGCAGAACCAGAGCAGCCCTTACTCCAGAACTAATTTAGTTTCATTATGAGCCAATACACTTTTGAATATGCCACCCCGTGCCTGGTTAATTACAGAGATTTTTCTTCCTAGATTGCAGGAACGGAAATATTTCTGGCTCTGTGTGCTCTCTAGGCATGGTTCCCTATGATCCTTTAGGGTGATTCTCTATCTGGCCTTGAGTACTTTTCTCACCTGCATGGCCTGGTCAGGACTCAGATGAAGACCCAAGGGACCTTCGGCAGATCTCTGAGGTTCTCTCTGTGCAGTGATGTCCTCTCTGGTGTTCTACATAAGAAATCATAGCCTTCTTGGACCATTCAAACTCCCAGTTCTCTTTCCTCAATTCAGTAGGCTCACTGGGTGCACCAGGCTTCCCCCTCCCCTGGCTGAGGACTGAAAACTCTCTCAGGACAGTAAGCTGGGGCAACCATAGGACACACCTCATTTATCTCCGCTCTCTCAGGGATCACTTTCCCATGCTATCTTATGTCCAGTGTCTGAAAATAATTGTCTGGTTTCTTAATTACCTGAGGTAGAATTGGTCCCTATTATTCCATCTTTGCTGAAATAATAGGTAATGATTTGGCTAATCCTTAGTCATAATTTTAGCCTCTGGTTACACCTCTTTCCCCTAGATATGCCTTTGCCAGATCACCCTGTGTAAAACAGATAAATGGTTGTAGGGCCAGAATAATGCCTTTATTTGCATCACATCTGTGTCAATGTATTTGTATTTCCCCTGAACTTATTTTGTTGGAATTTTGCTGGGATGAAAGTAATAGTGGGAATATACTTTCCAATATATCTTGAAGTATTTTCATGTACTTTGCTAACAAAGAACAATATTTACTTAAGTAGATATGTGAGGCTGTTAACATTTTGTTCTTCCAATATGATAAATTCTAGTTAGTGTGCGTAATCATGTGTGTGTGTGTGTGTGTGTGTGTGTGTGTGGTGTTTAGTGGAGAGTGGCTCATTTTGACTTAACTTAGTATCATCAAACCCATTCCCCTCCTCTTTGTCACAGTTATAGTCACTATTATGAGTAGAGTTTGTTGATATCCAGATTGTTGCTATGAATATATATATATATATATTTATATATATATATATTGTGCTATAAATATATAAAGTTCAAAACTTGCTAGGAGATTATACATTTGTGCTTTTTATCACTTGTATAATTGGTTTTTTTTATCAGTATGAAGTATACCTTTTTGTTCCTTTTAATACTTTTTTGGCTTTAATTTTATTGATATTAGTATTTCTACAGGATTTATTTTGAGAGGTGATTTGCCTGATATTTTTTCCAAATCCATTTGCTTTTAATCTTTAATTTTTCTTATTCATTTACTACATGAGCTTAACCCTTTTTATATTCATTGTGATTTCTGATGTTTGGACTTGTTCCTGCCATCTAAATTTGTATTTTTATTTTCTATGCTTTAAGAGTTATCTGTTGCTGTATATCTAATTACCCCCTTACTGAGTGGCTTAGAAAAATAATTGATTTATTATCTAATCATAATTTCTGTGGGTAAGGAGTTCGGAAAGGGAAAAGAAGAGATGGCTTTTGTCTATTCTATGGTTTTCATTTTCAGCTGGGATCTTAAATTCACTCATATGTCTGGTAGCTGATTCTAGTGTTGGCTAGGACTCTAGCTGGGGATTTTTGACAGAACTTCGTCATATGGCCTCTCTGTGTAGTTTGGACTTCCTTAGAATATTGGGACTGAGTTCTGAAAGAAAATGTATTTAGAGAGAGCTAGATAGAAAATGTTTTTCTTTAAGGATCTAGCCTTAAAAATCATGATACCTCACATCCACTAAATTCTGTTAAGATATTTATAAAGTTTTGTCCAGGTTTAAAAGAAGAGAACATAGACTACATCTCTCAATGGTGATATGTCAACAACCCATTTTAAGAGAAGGTAAGGGATGATATAGATAGCTGTGTGACACCTTTAGAAAATAGCATCTGCCACATAGGACTTATATTTTTACTTTTTTCTTGTATTTTGTTGAATTGATACAGTTCTATTTTCCCCCTAATACTGGCTTCAAAGTTATATATTTTACTTTTTAAAAAATTTCTTTATTGATTAAGGTATTACATATGTGTCCTTATCCTCCCATTACTCCCCCATTCATGCCCTCAACCCCTGTTGTCTGTGTCCATTGGTTAGGCTTATGTGCATGCATACAAGTCCTTTGGTTGTTCTCTCCCCCTTACCCGCACCCTCCCCTACCTTCCCTCTGAGTATATTTTAGTTTTAGCTTACCAGTGATTGCTGTTAAAATTTTTAAAAAGATTTTAAAATAATTTTTAGAGAGAGAAGAAGGGAGAGGGAGAAAAACATTGATGGTATACCTCCTGCATGCCTCCTACTGGGAATTGAGCCCACAACCTGGACATGTGCTCTGACAGGGAATCAAACCAACAACCTTTTGGTGTATGAAATGACACCCAATTAACTGAGCCACACCAGCCAGGGAACTGTTAAATTTTTAATATACATATATAAACTTAAATTTTGTTAACAAACTTTAATTTATATATAGTCCTGTCAGGCAAGGCAAAAAGTAGCACACTCTTACATCCCTCTGCCTACCTGCAGCTCTGCAACACATATTACAATTGACTAAAATTTTAGTTTATGTTTGCTGTTAAAATCAATATTTTAGACAATCAGCATTTACTTTATTTTTTAATTTCTTTTTGCAGTGATAGAAAGAAATACTTCCTTTCACCAAGAGATCAGACAGCCTGAGTTGGTTAGAATCTATACAATCACTTAATCTGGCTGAATTTCAAGTATTTTTTCTTTAAAATGGGAGAAGGTTCTAAAACATTACCTACATCAGTGATGGTGAACCTTTTGAGCTCGGCGTGTCAGCATTTTGAAAAACCCTAACTGTGGTGCTGTGTCACATATAGAAATTTTTTGATATTTGCAACCATAGTAAAACAAAAACTTATATTTTTGATATTTATTTTATATATTTAAATGCCATTTAACAAAGAAAAATCAACCAAAAAAATGAGTTCGCATGTCACCTCTGACACGCGTGTCATAGGTGCGCCATCACTGACCTACATCATTGGTAGGAAAAGTAAAATGATATACATAAAGCACTGAATATAATGCCTGACACTTATTAAACTTTCAGTATTGTTAAATATTATCAATGGTTTCTAAGTATTTAAATACAAAGACATCTTGTATTTTCTTTTATTATTAATACTAGAGGCCTGGTGCACAAAAATTTGATTTGTGCACTCGGGGGGGAGGGGAGGTCCCTCAGCCCAGCCTGTGCCCTCTTGCAGTTTGGGACCCCTCGGGAGATAATGACCTGCTGGCTTAGGCCTGCTTCCGGGAGGCAGAGGGCAGGCCTAATCCCTAGGAGCAGCCCCTGGTTGGGCTCAGAGCAGGGCCGATTGGGGAATTGGGGCGCTGCCCCATGTCATGCACAGAGCAGGGCAGATTGGGAAGTTGTGATGCCACCCTCAGTCACGCTCAGGGTAGGGCCAATTGGGGGGTTGGGCACTGCCCCCTGTCACACTCAAGGCAGGGTCGATGGGGAGGTTGCGGCACCACCCCCTGTCACGCACAGAGCAGGGCCAATCAGGGGGTTGGGGAGCTCCCCCCTGTCATGCACAGAGCAGGGCCCATCAGGGGGTTGGGGAGCTCCCCCCTGTCACACACAGAGCAGGACGTATCAGGGGGTTGGGGTGCCACCCTCTATCACCCACAGAGCAGGACTGATCAGGGGGTGGGGCGCCGCCACTGTTACACTCAGGGCAGGGCCGATGGGGAGGTTATGGCTCTACCCCATCACACACAGAGCAGGGCCCGTGGGGTGGGGGTGGGGGGGCGCCACCCTCTATCACCCACAGAGCAGGGCCGATCAGGGGGTTGGGGCGCTGCCACTCTCACAATCAGGGCAGGGCCGATGGGGAGGTTATGGCTCTACCCCGTCACACACAGAGCAGGGCCCGTGTGGTGGGGGTGTTGGGGCGCCGCACCCTGTCACACACAGAGCCGCAGGGCGATCAGGAGGTTGGGGAGCTCCCCCCTATCTGGCACAGAGCAGGGCCGATCAGGGGGTTGGGGCGTCTTCCCCTGTCAGGAACAGAGCAGGGCTGATAGGGAGGTTGTGGCCCCGCCCCCTGTCACACACAGAGCCACAGGGCGATCAGGGGGTTTGGGCACTGCCCCCTGTCATGCTGATCCCGGTGCTGGGAGACCTTGCGGCTCCGCTGATCCCGGTGCTGGGAGGCATATTACCCTTTTACTATATAGAATAGAGGCCTGGTGCATGGGTGGGGCTGGCTGGTTTGCCCTGAAGGGTGTCCCGGATCAGGGTGGGGGTCCCCTCTGGGGTGCCTGGCCAGTCTGGGTGAGGGGCTGAGGGCTGTTTTCAGGCTGGGACTGAAGCTCCCAACTGCACTTTTTTTTCTTTTTCTTTTTTTTATTTTTTTATTCTGAGCCAGCTTTAGCTCTGAGGCTCCAGCTCTTAGGCCTCTGCTGCTGAAAGCAGGTATCTGGTTTGTTTAGGTTCTACAATCGAAACTCTGTATCAACTCCAGATCTGAGATCCCGGCTTGCTGAAAGCTGGTTTCTGGGGTTTTGTTTAGCTTCTATTTTTGTAACTATGTTTCAAACTGCCAGCTCAGAGGCCTGCAGTGGCAGGCGGGGAATGTTGGAGTCCTCCGTCATTGAAGCAAGCAAGCCTCATGTTAGTTTCAAGCTGCCTGGCTGCCGGCCGCCATCTTGGCTGGCAGTTAATTTGCATATCACCCTGATTAGCCAATGGGAAGGGTAGCGGTCATATGCCAATTACCATGTTTCTCTTTTATTAGATAGGATACTAAAATTTGTGCATGGGGGTGGGGTGTCACTCAGCCCAGCCTGCACCCTCTCTAATCTGGGACCCCTCAGGGGATATCTGACTGCCAGTTTAGGCCCAATCCCTGTGGGACATCCCTCTCGCAATCTGGGACTGCTGGCTCCTAACCACCCACCTGCCTGCCTGTCTAATCACCCCTAACCACTCTGCCTGCCAGCCTTCTTGCCCCCAAATGCCCCCACTTTCTGGTATAATCACTCCCAACTGCCCCCCCCCCCGCTAACCTGCTTGCCCCCAACTTCCCCACTTGTCAGCCTGCTCACCCTCAACTTTACCCCCTGCCAGCCTGCTAACCCCCAACTGTCCCCCCCACCCCCCCGCCGGCCTGATTGCTCCCAATTGCCTTCCCTTCCTGGCCTGATCACCCCTAACCGCCTCTGCCTCGGCCCCGCCACCATGGCTTTGTCTGGAAGGACCTCCAGAAGATCTCCCAGTCTAATTAGCATATTACCTTTTTATTAGTATAGATTCTACTGCTAAAGAAACCATGTAACTTCCTCTTTTTTTTTCTTAATTATTTTTGTCTTTCTCTATAGGTATTATATGACAACTACATTATGTACATGACTTGGGTTTGTTGGTAAGCACTGACATTCCTAAATATCAATTTATACTTTGATTACTCCCAATGAAAGTAGAAAGGCAATTTTTTAATTCTTAAATTGAATGAGGTTGATCCTGACATTAATCAAGGATATTAATCCTATATCCTTGTTACAAGATTCGAGTATGGTGAATGGCATTTAGGTATGTGTCCTAAATGGAGCACTATATTTACGAAGGAAGAAAGGAATAAGCTGCAAATTGATGATTTTGATCAAGATAGAAATCAAGATAGGAAACAAAGGTAAAGAAACCTATAAGGACTCTGGCACCACTCAACTAATGATAACATTCATCTCAGGAAAAACCCTGGTGGGATTTTGCTCTTCTTCTGGAATAAATTTGCGTATTCTTCTTGACATTTGCATGGGTTACTAAATTGCACTCAGCTATGAGCAACAGACTTCTAAAAATAATGCTTTGAAAAATTAAGGGGTTTGTTTTTCCAAATTAAGACAGGTTTGGTGACCATGACTGCCATGATAGCTACTCTATGTTAGAATAGAGCATCTTATTTGCCTCCTCAATCTTAAATTGGTGATTCACTCTTGGTTTCATGCAAGAAGAAAGTATAGGGAGGAGGAAAAGGGCACCCACCAAGACTAAAAATCTCCCCAGCAGCTTCTGTTTATATCTTCTTGACCAGAATTGTGTAACATGGCCACTGCTATTTGCAAGGATGTCTGGAAAATATAATTTCTTCTCCTTTATTATTGTGATTTTTTAAAAAATCTAGATATATTGTGGCTTCCAAAAAAATTCATACTCAATTTTTTAGGAAGAAGAGAGAATGGATATTGTGTAGGCAACCAATAGTCTCTGTTGTACTGGGTCAATTAAAAAGATATTCTTCCATCATTCTATACATTTCAGCCATGGTTAATTGTGGTTTCTTTCTTGGCAATTGTGATATATAAGAATAATATTAATGTAAATGTTTCCTTTTTTACCTCCTGGAAATTTATTTTACTACTAAAGGCCCCGATGCAAGGATTCATGCACCAGTGGGGTCCCTCGGCCTGGCCTGCGGGGATTGAGCTGAAACTGACTCTCTGACATCCCTCAAGGGGCCCTGGATTGTGAGAGGGTGCAGGCCTGGCCAAGGGACCCCACTGGTGCATGATCAGGCTGGGGAGGGACCACGGGAGGGCTCCAGGGTGTGTCTGGCCTATCTTGCCCAGTCCTTATCAGGCCAATCAGGGCCAATCAGGGCTGTCTCACCCAGTCCTGATTGGGGCTGATTAGGGCCAGCCAGGGAGGGGCTGCGGGAGGTTGGCCAGCCGGGGAGGGCATGTTCGGCCCGTCTCGCCCCGTCCCGATCAGCTGGACCCCAGTAGTAAAGCTAACCTACTGGTCAGAGCATCTGCCACCTGGTGGTCAGTGTGTGTCATAGCAACTGGTTGAACCGTCGGACACTTAGCATATTAGGCTTTTATTTTATAGGATTAGTTACTGTCCAAGAACCTTGTCCCTTTTATTCTTCTAAAATATCTTACTATTTCTTCTTTCAGGTGTCTCTAATGATCACTCATTGCTCATCTAGTTCATCTAGTTAAGAATTCTTGAGTAAAATTTGGTAGCAAATATTAGAGGTTCAGGTTTAGAAGAACCATAAATACTGTAAGGTGCAGTAATGATTCAGGGTCATAGATAACAGTACATATGTTTGGTGGGATGGGAGTAGAAGGTAAGGATTTGGGGGGTAGAACAATAGGTGGGCTTGGTGGTAGCAGTTGTAGTAAGGATATACTAATGCAAAGGAACATCATGATCCATGATCATATCTCTGGAACTAAATCTTGGGGTTATTGTATGGGTGACTTTGCACCTGGGTACAAAATCTTTTGCCATTTTCCCATTCTGCAAAATAACCTATGGAACAAGTTAAATTGTCCTCTCTTGGCAGTGACTCCAGTGGGATTGGCCATGATGGGCATAGAAGTTTGCATTCAGGGAAATGAGAACTCTATTAGAATTCTACTTGCATGTGGATTTGGAAGGGTTTATAGGTATCCTGAGAAGGCTGCATGGGCTTGAGGCACGTGGGGAAAGAGGAGCACACTGCATAGCATGCATGTGTGTGCACGCACGCACACTCACGCACACGCACGCACTTGCACGCACACACATGCACATACACACACACACTATGAGCAAACCTTTGTTTTTGGTACAAAACATTTCCTGTGATATGTCTATTCTGAAAAAAAATGAATACAGTTCTGGGATAAAGAACAAGAATAGTATAGTGGTTAAACTATACTTAATCATTTTTTAAAATACATTTTATTGATTTTTTACAGAGAGGAAGAGAGGAATAGAGAGTTAGAAACATCGATGAGAGAGAAACATCAATCAGCTGCCTCCTGCACACCCCCAACTGGGGATGTGCCCACAACTAAGGTACATGCCCTTGACCGGAATTGAACCTGGGATCCTTCAGTCTGCAGGCTGACACTCTATCTATTGAGCCAAACCAGTTAGGGCTATACTTAATCCTTGATTAAGGCAGCCTGGGTGTGAAATCTACCCCTAAACTTATGGGAAAGTTATTTAACATTTTCTGCTTCACTTTTCTCATCCATAAAATAGAAGTAATATTAGCTACCTGATAGGGATGTTATAAGGATTAAATGAGGTAATACAGATAAAATATTTATGACAGTGCTATTTACATCCTAGGCACTCAATAAATATTAGCAGTTATTCTTACACTTGACAGACAAGACTGGGGACATGGAGAGTGAGTGCAGAGTATTTGAAATATGTTCTGATACTTGTGATGATTTTTATACTCATTCATTTCCCAGGGCATCTTTCAAAGAGAGCTGGTGGGTGCACAGATTGTTAGAGGAGATGGCCTAATACAATTGAAAGAACACAGCTCAAGGCTTTCTGAATTCTGGATATGGGCTTGGTAAAGTAACATTAGCTTTTTGAGCCTCAGTTTCCTTTTTTTTCCAGACAAGAATATTAAACTTTGTAATTTCTACTTCACTGAATTATCATAAAATGGAATGCTTTATAAATTATAAAGTGCTGTAGCTATCTAACATCCTTTCTGAAAGAAGCTGTGTATAAATTATAGATAAAAAGTACTATGCAAATATAAGGAATTATTACTGTTGTATATTCTGGATGTGCCATGCTGATATATGTTATATATATATATATATCCACTTATTATTAGTATGTGTGTGTGTTTGCTGGTTTAAAAAGCACCCAGTTCTAAATAACTGTGTGTGTTCAGTAGAATGAAATGCATGTAAATTTTAAAAAAATGTAATGCCTTATTACAAGTTAATTGTCTCCTGGAAGAAAACGGTTAAGTTGTCCTCAAAAATCCAGTCATCTGACAGTCACATTCCATCAGAATGCCCAAGCACAGCTGGCTGAGGCACAGCCGCCATTCACCAATCAGCCCTGGGAGGCAGTGACCAATGCAAATGTGCAGATTGCTTGGAAGAGCTGTTCTTTGAATACAGAATGTTCCTGGGAAAATCTCTTCAGGTTTACCTGTAATCATCATTTAAACTGAAATGCCCTTCTTGGGTAAACTAGGAGTAACCTTGTGTTGGGACACTAATCTTGACTGTTTGGGGACTGTATTCAAATTTTTTTCTATCTTGGTTTGCGTTTCAGAGGTAAACATTTGACTTGATTTGATGAGAGGTGGTCTTGTGAGGTCTTCATGTTCTCGTGGTGAAACCCACATTCTTAGATTTGAAGGGAAAACGCCTGTCTGGTTTAGTCCTTGCTTATTTCTGCAGGCTCACCTCTTCCTGCTCATTGTTAGCAGTTTGCAATCCAACCATTTTGAACAATTGCAGTTTCCCGAACAATCACATTCTCTCTCACTTTGAACATGCTGTTACCTCTGCCTGTAGCATTCATACCTTAAAAGCCATCTCTCCATGCCCCTCAAGCACGTCCCCTCTAACTCCTCAAGATTGGATCATGAGTCCCTCCTCTGTGGTCTTCCAAGGTGGTCATTGTGGTGTCTGTGATCTGGATCATAATTTCTCCTTCACTTCTATGCCTCCCCTAGTAGGCTATAAGCAATATAAGGGCAAGGAAGTGGATAAATAAAATTCTGTTTTCACTGTGCTGTGGTCTGCATGATCTTGATCAAGACCACCTCTCCAATTTGTGCCTCCCAGGGAGGGCCACTTTCAAGGATTGTTTGTTCACCAGCCTTAGTTGAGTGATTAGCTTACCAGGGAGCTCCACTGTGATACCATCATGTATCTCAGACCTCAGGACTGAAAGGAAAGGACCACCTGATATAATAGAAATGAGGCAGCCTCTTGCTGCTGCCCTGAAACTTACCTTTTTATAGTAAATACTAAGCTCACAATTGTTAAAGGTATTTTGTGATTGGGAATACTACACACTGACTGGTATGAATTTTGCATACCTCACAACCAGCCGGAGATAGTTGGCGTTATTTCCATTTTATGACTATAAGAACCAAGGCTCAGAGAAGTAAAGTAACTTGCTCAAAATCATAAAGACAGCAAGTGGTACTCAAAGTCAGGATTGCCTAAATGTAAAGCTCATCCTATTTTCTCTTTATTATGAAAAGGCAGAAAAATATAGTCAGAAAATGGTGAACTCAGGTTGTTCTTATAGCTGTTCGCTAACCCCAGATGGGTATGGATAGTATGATTCCATATGGAAGCTGAATCCATATTAAAGTTTTAGTGTTGAGTCCTGTTTTGCTTCTCTGGAAGTGTGATGGTTTCTTCATCAGTCCATGTGAGATGAATACATGTTTGGGCATTTGGATTAAGGTAATCTTGAAAAATGGTTGGCAGCAAGAGGAATTGTTTTAAAGCTATACTTGGGCCATTCTTGGCTACTCAAATAATACTAATAAAATGCATATTTTAGACAAGAATAGAAAGAACTCCAACCCAGTTGGAGGAATCACTTAGAAAAGTTGCCTCTGTATCCTGAACTTCCAGCAAGGTCAATTCAAGTAACTGTGAAGAAGTATCCAGGCTACATTTGGGTATTAAAGTATGACAGTGGCTGTAGTTCACTCGAGGGTCCCCATGTACCCTGACCTACCAATAAATGGCATATCCTTCTCCATGATGTTGGACATAATCAGCTTTTTAAAAAAGACCTACTGTCCTGTGCATTTCTCCTTTACTTTCTACACTACTACCACACTCACAACACTTCACTTCTGTCTCTTCAGGTGTCCATATGTGTGGAGATTTTCCCCTACAATAGTAGTTCTCTGCATCACCAGCAGGGTGTCCCACAATTTAACTCAATTCTAATACTATTTACCTGGAGGTAGTGTCAGATCTCACAGGTTAAGGGTTCAGTGCCACAAGACTGGAGACTCCCTCTCCACTTTCAATGTCAATCCCAAGTAGTAGGTCCCAGGTAACCCTCAACTTCTGTCTGATTTGGTTATAAACCAGTGATTCCCATAACCTCCCCTTCAGCTTAGATTAATATGTTACAGCAGCTCACAGAACTCAAGAAAACACTTATGTTTCCTAGTTAAGGAATGTGAGAAAGGATATAGATGAAGAGATGTGTAGGGTGAGGTGTGGGAGGGTCCTGAGCATTGGACCCTCCAACTCCATGGAGCTGGCTGTGTCACCCTCCCAGTGTGGATGTGTTTGCCAACTTGGAAGTGACAGAGGCATGCAAGTGTCACCCTTAAAATGGGAAAACCTGGGGATTTGGAGTCAAATCTAGATTTGAACCATGCCTTCTTATTTACCGGCTGAGTAATTCTTGAAAGGCTCAGTTTCCTTTTTTGTGAAGTGAGAATTCTAACATGCACTGTTGGCTATGTCTCTGGAGCATCAGTAAGTCAGATGCAAGCACAGGAAAGTAATATTTATGGAGTTTCCATCTCTGTGGGTACTTTGAAGGATATCGCTTAATATTCACAGCAAGGCAGCTAGAAATGGGCTGCACACACTACAGTTTAGACTGTACTGCACAGGATTTCTCTTTCCCATCTCTTTCTAGCCAAAAAGGTGAGGAAGAGTTCCAATCTGGGTCAAGGGTGAACTGCATTTCAAGAAGAAGCAGAATTCATAAATGTGTAATCGACTTCATCATCTACCATGCCATCTCTCAGTGTTATTGCCTCTCACCTCCGGAAAGGAGATGAGCAGGGAAGATATTCCAAGGAAATAAAAGCTAATAATTCTTAGCGAGAAATTGGGCTCCAAATCTCCGATGCTGTTGAATATGAATATGCTAGTAAATAGAGGTCGCCAAGACTCCTTTTGCCTTTGTGATGCAAGGCCCAGAGTCAGAGTCATGGGAAGGGAGCCTATCCAAGAAGGAAGCCAACAGAGGAAAATACAGCCTGAGAAAGAAGGTAACAGAGGAGAGAGAAAGATTTGATCCTAATAAAAGGATCCTACTCCTGAATCCAGTCATGGCTCAAGACATAATGCCTCTGGAGTTTTCAGTTCATGGGCCAATGCGTTCCTCTTATTGCTTAGGGCCTGTCTGAGCTAGTTCCCCCCCTTATAATAAAAGGATTACTGACTAGTATCGGCATACACTAAGGCAGTGGACATGGGTATCCAGATGTGCCCGAAAGGCAGAGAAATTTGACATGATTCCATCACTGAGTCGAAATGGAGCTTTGGAGAGGAAAAGTAGAATATGGTTTTGGGATTGACATCCAAAGTGGTAGAATACTGATAGCAAAGATTATTTCCCACTGGGCTGGATTCCTTTTGTCCTTCCAGATATACTCTCCTCCTCTTTCTACCTTGCTCTTTGCCCTAGAATCCTGACCTGTGAGTTACACATGCAAAAGCTCCCGTGTCTCCTGGCTGCTGGCAGGCGGCAGCTAATGAGGAGAAACCAGAATATATCTCCCTGGTTTCTTTACTATGAGGTCACCTAGGGTTGTCTGACTGTGTCTGTGAAAGATTTTGCTCTTCCCAACGCGGCCTGATCTTCATGATTCTGTCATTCTGGATTTTTCGGTTATGTCCTCCACCTGATATCTTTTCAGGCTTCTAGTAATCTCAGGCACGATGCTGCTAGCCTCAAGTTCCCACACTCCTCTACTCCTACTCACACCTTTGTAATTAGTCTCTTGGTAAATCATGCCCTCTGGAATTATCCCAATTTGAGTGTTTCATTTGTTTATGTTGGCCACACCAAACAAATACATCTACCCTTGATACTTAATTTATAAAATGTCATGCTTATGATGAAACAGTGTCCTTATCTATACAGAGTGCCTGATTATTTTCAAATTTTTCTTATTCCAATAATAATCTCATGAGGTAGGCAGATCAGATGATGTTATTCCAATTTAGTGAAGGAAACCAAGACTTGAAAAAGACATCCTAGGCACACAACCAATAGGCTACCCTTGAAGCAATGTCTTCTTTTTTAAAAAAAAATATTTTTATTGATTTCAGAGAGGAAGGGAGAAGGGGAGAGCAAGATACACATCAATGATGAGAGAGAATCATTGATCAGCTGCCTCCTGCATGCCCCACACTGGGGATTGAACCTGCAACGCCCTCATGTGCCCTGACTGGGAATCGAACCGTGACCTCCTGGTTCATAGGTGAACTCAACCACTGAGCCTTCCTACTCGGGCCAAACCAATGTCTTCTGATCCCAACTGCTGTATATTTATTCTGTCACACCTTCGTTTATCTGATATAAATTAATTTGATAAAGTGGTTGCATTCGACTCTCTTATATTAAGGTCTTATAGGAAAATCATAAACAAATGTAATTCTCCATTAGATAAATGCAACAAACATATGGTAACTTTAGATAGAGGAGAAAATCTGTGTAAGTAAGCAAATAATGAATCCAGATTATGCATCTCAAGACCCACCTTAGATAGATTGCAAAAATGGGCGCAGAAATGATTATAGATATGTTTGTATATCTTAAAGCAGCAAACACTTCAATATGATTTATATATTTGAGATAGGCTAAAACCTCGCTAGTATAATAGCTGAGTCATTTGTCTTAGCAAGTATCTTGTTATTGGCAATCAATAATGCAGCTGAGATGACTGATGGCTTTGTTTTCTTGTGGTGCTTCAGCTGGCCTAAATTATTTATTTGACATATTGCTCTTGGCAGATGTAAGGAAACCAATCATAATATGTTTGCATTGCTTGGATGTACGTCTGAGTGTGTGTGTGTGTGGGGGGGGGGGGGGCGCGGATATGGGTATTTTCTTCCTGTCTCTGATCTTTGGCATATTATTTAAGTTGATATATATTTTGGGGAATTATCATGTCATCTGCACATGCACTGGGAAGAATGAGGCCATGAGGTTTTTAAAGTGGTATTCCTGGTTGTCCTAAAATGGAATAAACTTCATTACTGTCCAAAGCACGATTCATTGGCAGGCATCTGACTTTTTCCCAGCCACAGTGAATGTGTGTGGGCGCAGGGCCCAGAGCCCTATATACTACACTCTATTGTGATTTATATGGTAAGATGCCTTTCTCTCCCAACAGTCAGGGAGGTCCTTGAGGATAAAAGCTGTGTCTTATTCATCTTTGTAATCCCAGTGCCTGGCACAGAGTCAGACACACAGTAGTTACATAGTAAATGTTTGTTGATGAATGAAAGACAGGAGTGAATGAATCAGGCAACGCATTTATGGCCTTTTTCCTTAGGTTTAGAAGTAATTAACCTTATTCAATAAAGTACTGCTTTGGAATGAAGCATAAACCAGAAATCAGATCTTTCTTTTTGAATCGCAGTGAAAATGGATAAGTTATTTAAGCACTCTGAGTTCAGTTTTCTTTATGCAAATGGGTAAAACAGTACTTTCTTCATAGCTTTATTATGGGAATTCAAATGTAATAATGAACTTGAAAAACTTTGGAAACTGTAAATTACTATATAAAGAAAAAAAATTATGTGAGTGTAGTGGTTAACTGGAAAATTGGCTCTACACACACACACACACACACACACACACACACACACACCCCTCTGATTTGTAGCGTTTACCGATTTTTCTGGTATAAATATTCCCATCATGGCTGATTTCAAAGTAACAAAGTTTTGAAAATCAGCTCACAAAATTCCTGTGTATTTAACAACTGGCATTTGTAAGCTGGCTTGTAGACATCTCTGGGAGAGAGGAAGGGATTTGGATTAGATGAGTAAGAAATGTGATGCCCTTAGTATTGGGTTGGCATATGGAGGCACACTGTGTATTTTGAGTGGGGAAAGACAACAAAATTTTTGGCAGTGATAGATTGAGACTTCAAAACTCTAATAAGTCGAGCAATATGGCACTGTTATAGAGATTATCTTAGTGATAGAGCAGTGCCCAGAAATTCTTTCACCCTTAACCAAGAATTTTTGGACACTGAAATTGAATGATTTATTCAACACATATTCATTTATCTTGGGGGCAGAGGGTCACTGCTGGAAAAGTACTAAAAATGGAGAATCTTTTTATTAGGTGAGTTGTGATTCAAGGAGTAGATTCACACTGGCATTTGTTTTTTTTTATTTTTAGGGAAAGGGAGGTTTATGGAAAACACCCTGGACCTGCCCAGGGGACATCAGTGTCTGGGATGGGTCTATAGGTCTCTTCTCTCTTGGTCTTCATGATCTCCCATGGTGTCTTATTTCTATTTAGTCTGATTCAGCTTTTCACACTTTGGGTAGTGCAACAGACGTGGGGTTATGGGTTACAGGTCATAATTCTGTCTAATGCACTACTTATCATGATCCACATTTGTAGGGGCCCAGCTGGTGTGGCTCAATGGTTGAACGTCAACCTATGAACCAGGAAGTCATGGTTCAATTCCCAGTCAGGGCACATACCTGGGTTGTGGGCTTGATTCCCCAGTAGGGGGCATGCAGGAGGTAGCCGATCAATGATTCCCTCTCATCATTGATGTTTCTCTCTCTCTCCCCCTTTCTGAAATCAATAATATATATAGTTCAGGACTTACTATATAGAGAGAGAGTTCAGTGGGACTAAACTGATGTGTACAAGCCAGGAAGTGGTTTTTAACTTTCAGTGTGCATTAGAATCACCTGGAGAGTTACTGAAAATCAGATTCTTGGAATGCAGCTAGAGTCACTGTAATTCAATATCCTGGGATGGAGCCCAGGAATATAAGAAATAAGAAACATCAATGACTCTGGTGCAGGTGGTTGGAAAAAGGTATTTAGGAAAAGCTTGCCAAATTTTTAAGCATCTTATCTTTATCTTCTTAGGTCAGTGGTTTTCAACCATGGCCTCACACTGGAATTCTTTGAGAGCTACAAAAAATACTGATGCTTGACACCCCCAAAATCCTGATTTAATTGGCCTGGGATGTGTTGTGTCATCGAGATTTTATAATAGCTCCTTAAGTGACTCTAATGTGCAGCCAAGTTTGAAAATCATTGTGCTATGGGGAGCCTTGAAAGGGTTTTAAGCAGATAAGCCATTTAAGAGAGAGTTAGTCAATTTTGCATTTGAATTACTCTAACAGATGAGTGAAAAAATGAACTGAGAGCCATACTGGTAGGAATAAAAGAACAGGAAGTTGGGACCAGAAAGGAGCACGAGCTCTAGGAAGTGAATACAAGAATGAGAGTGTGGCCATGGGATTGAATGGTTGAATTAGAACATAAGTGAAGGTCATTAGTGTTAACAAGGTCAATAAACAGAGAAGCTGGACACAGATAGTAGGAACAGGAAGGGTAGCTGGGATACAATCATATAGAAGAATGTCAAGAGTGGAAATTGAGTTTTGGTTTGGGGTTGTGTGGAGTTGGTAGTCATTAGGATTGACCATACATACTATTGTAGTTTTTTCTTCCTCGGGACACACAGCATGATTGCATGTTCTATCCCCTTATAATTAAGGGTGTCCACATGGCTTGCTTGGACCAATGTGATAAGTGAGAAGAACTGAAGTGTGTTACTTTTAGAAGGAAGCTTTAAGAGCTAGTTCAGGACTTACTATATCCACTTCCCTCTGCCTTGGTGGCCATTGACATTTCCAACACTGAATTCTCTATCAGCCTGGGGTCCTGGCCCAGGGCCTTCTTGCTAATCTTGGATATACATGAAACAGGAACAGTGACTGAACCTTTAGGTTTTTTTAAGCTCTTGAAGTTTGGAATTTGTTCCTTATCTCAGCATAGCCTAGCTTGTTCTGAATGATATAGAAATTAGTGCCTCAAAATTAGTGTCTCAAAGTGGTGGTGCCATAAAAAAATTAAATATATTGCATTTGCTTAGGCACTGAGTAGTAAGAACCAACCACATGAAAAAACACCACACACACACACACACACACACACCCCACAAGGAACTGCTTCAAAGGCTGGAAAAGTGACAATCTATGCTACTCTGTGCTAAGGCATTTAGTAAAGCTGTCACTTGAGGTGACTTGGACAGGTTATGTACCAATGGATGTGCAGGTCCAGGGTGAGTTCAGGGAACAACGCTTTAGTATCACGTGTTAGTTATAAATGGCTATACACCAGGGGTCCTCAAACTTTTTAAACAGGGGGCCAGTTCACTGTCCCTCAGACCGTTGGAGGGCCGGACTATAGTTAAAAAAACAAATATGAACAAATTCCTATGCACACTGCACATATCTTATTTTGAAGTAAAAAAACAAAATGGGAACAAATACAATATTTGTATTTGCACGTGGCCCATGGGCCGTAGTTTGAGGACCCCTGCTATACACGGGCAGAAAAGGCAGATTTGTAATTAGGAATGAAAGGAGATAAAATTAAAGGAAACAAAAAATGCTTGACAATTGGAGAGTAAATTATTTCCAATTTCAAACTGAAAAATATATAATTGAGAAAACTTTGGAACAGAAAAGAAAAATTAAAACTCAGCATTGGGGCAAGCATCAAATTGAGAGTATGGACGTCACATACCCTGAAGATTGGGTTGCCTCAAAGTAAAATTCTAAGAATTGCTGCCCAGCGATGGTGCACAATATGGTACAGAGCTCTAGGGGACCCCTGTTTGCTGGGACTTTCAGTGCCCATCCTGTGAAAGTCCAAGGCAGCCTGGAAAGAGTGAGTCATATGGTGGACATTTTGCCTGAATGAGAAATAAGTATTTATGGCTTTAAGCTACTGAACATTTTGGCATGGTGAACTACTATAGCATAACCTCGCCTGTTCCGAGGACTATGGAGAAGAGGGATCACAGTATGGGGAAGGGAGTAGATGTGGGCAGCTGACTAGAGTACTGTATTTTGACTTATTCTAAGATAGTGAGGCCAATGGGATTAGCTAATCTCAGAGTTCTAATCAGTATCTGGGTCAAAGTCCTGCTAATTGACACTAGATACTGGAGGCATATAAAGAGAGGGCATATTTCCTTTGGCACTTTTTTATTTTTTCTCTTTAAATGAACTTCCTAAGGACCCTGAAAATAATCTAATCCACTCCTCAAATTCACATGCAAACTTTCTGATGCACATTTATTGCATGATATGTGGGATTCTTTCCCTGTGAATTTTTGGGGTTCTCAGCATTGTACCTAGGCAGGTAGAAGCTTCTAGGACAGTTTGAACTGATACAATGCTATCTTCCCTTAGGAGGATAACCTTAGGCTCAGAATTATAGTAATTGAATGTGAATGAGTTCTGGGGCATTTTATTTTTATTTACTTTTCTTGTTCAAATGAAATGAATATGCATTGTACTGGGAAGGTAGACAGGGCTATTAACAGTGCAGCTGAGAATAATTAGTTCTTATTTGCTTAACACCCATCCTTAATGTGCAATTGTAAGACTTTTCACAGGATGTTTTAAATGTAATCAATTTTTCATTGCTGTCTGTAATAATTCAAAGAGCCTGACATTTGCAATCAAGCCAACTGTGGTCGATACCCATTTTCTCTTAGTTAAATAGGAATTTAACTCAGTGACACAAGTGGTGGCTTCTGGAATTGATTCTGTGTATTTATTCCTTTGTGAGGGCTACACCCAGATTCATGAGTTTGCAGGAGGGACAGTCAAGTATCACAGCACCACTTGGGCTCCCTGAAGGGCAGGGGTCATCAGCCCATCAGAGCTCACAACTTGGCCATATGACTTCCTAGAAGTGTGCACTTTGGCAAATTGCCTCTCTATACCTCAGTTTCCTCGCTTATAAAATGAAAAAAGAATTTCTTTCACAGGGTTGTATTAAGATTAAATGAAATAATGCAATATTAATCGAAGTGTATCACTCACTCTTAGGTGCAAGTGACAAAATCCCAACCAAAACTAATAAAAGGTAAAAGGGAATTCAGAGTCTTTATAGGTTTCAGGATGCACTACAACAATATATGGTGCCTTGACATATTCATCGGAAGGAATCTGAGAAACAGCAGATTCAGGAAGGACTTTCTGATGTTCTCCTGAAGCAGGTCATGTGACCCTTCTGTGAGAGGTGCCCTCCCTGTAACCAAAGGAAAGGGGCATCCTATTGAAATGGAATTTTTGGACTGGAACCCGGATTCTTTGTCCGCTGGAATCAAAGAATGAATCCACGGACAGAAAGTGGTATAACAAAGGTGGAGATTTATTGAAGAACAAGTACAGACTCCCACATGGGGAGAGGGAAAGAGTCCCACAAAACGGACTCCCATGTGGGGAGGGGGAAAGGGCCTCATTGAGTTCTTTTCCCTATGGCTTATAAAGGCTGCAGATCCTGGTGCCTCGATATCCCCTCTGATTGGCCACTATTCTCTTAGACTGGTTACTACAGTAACTTCTGGGCTCAAAGGTCAACCTTACATGGGAGAAGTGAGGTTCTCCCTCCACTCCTTCCTTACTGTTTTTCTATTCCCTTTAGGCTTTCTTCTTCTTCTGGATGAAGGGCTTCCTTCTCTTTATTTTGTAAATATAGACCTTTTGCTGTTCCCAGCTCCCTCATTCTATGGAAATGTACCTGTTGCAGCTTTTCAGCTCCCCTATTCTATGGAAATATATCTCTGCTGCTCTGCAGCCCTGTGCTTCCTCCATGGTCCCCTTAATTTCCAAAATTTCTAAAATTTCCTAAATCTGTCCTATTTTACCCCCCAAATTCCTTTTTCACTATCTCCAAAGGTGGAGGGAGGCTGAGAGGGATTTAAATGAAGAAGTTTTATTAAGTTTTCCCTGGCTTACTACTCTTAGCTCATATTCCCTTGCCTATCACATTTTCCCCATGGCTTTCCACACTTCAAACCTAACACACTCAATTTTAATTGTTTCTTTAGGTCTTCGTTTCCTTGGAAGGCTCCCAGGTCAAGCAAAACCAACACTAGGTAAATGTGTATGCTTGTCTCTTGTAAATCTGCCTTTTGTTAGAGCCCCAGTCTATAATCTGAGATGGGTAGAGGAAAGATACTTTCCTCCCCTACAGTCTCATGTAGGAAAGACATCTATGGTTTTGCTAATGTCAGGGATGTTGGATCCAGGCACTCAAATGATGTCAGGATTCTTTTCCTGCTGTTTGAGTTGATAAGTGTTTGCCTGATTCTCTTCTTTTTAGATCCGTGTCCTAAATCAGGGACAACAGGTCTAGAGTCATGGGGAAGAGTTTTGGGGAGCATGAACACAGAAGAAAATGACTTTTTCAATAGTTCTCAGGGGCTTGCCTTCACAAGATTTCCAAACATCAAATCCTACACAAAAAGTGAGATAGACGGACAGAAAGAATATCAGTAAACACCTACCCTCTCCTTTCACACACCTGAGGCCCACCCCCCACCCCCCCCACCCCACCCCCACCACCACCCCCATAGGCTTGTTTGCTCCATAACCAGCTCTTTCCAGGAGGAGGAAGGCTTGATCCAGGCTTCCAGGCCCTGAGCCCAGCCAGTCCTTTTAGAATCAAGCCCAAGGTGTTCCCACGGCTTCCAACACCTCTTCATTATTTCACTTTAATGACTCATTGACATTTCTATTTCTCATTAATCAGCTTTAACATATTTCACAAATTGTCCTGGTAGCACGTTCGCCAATCCTCTGGATTTATAGAACTCACCTCACTTCCTAAATATCACATTTGACAGAACATGTGTCATTTTCCATAAATATTGAAAAATCAATAATTGCTGCCAGAAATCCTGTATTTGTTCAAATTCCAGGTGAAATGAGTGACGAATACAAATAGCATTCTCTTTTGAAATTCAAAAATAAGATAGATCTGATTGTTTATTCTTTTGATGCTTCTCCAATGTGCCTGGTTTCAATAATCAGGGGCCCAGCCTGCCTCCCTTACTCTTCCCTCTGCTATATACTTATTATTTCACATCTATCTCTAAATGGATCTATTGGATTTAAAAGATATAAACATGTGTGAGAGAGAAAAACTGATATTATATGGAAAGTTTGTTTAAGAAATGTGGACCTACTTGCATAAGTGGTTGGGAGAAGGGATGGTGATGCTAAATCTGCACTCTAAGATGAAAGGTTTCTGGAACCTCTTGGGGTGAGTGCACCAGGCAAACTCAGATGGAACCCCCAGAGTGGGCACTGGTTCCAAGACTTTGCAATAAAATCTCCACTAGAGAGGAGAGAGATGGGGCAGGCAGGCTTCTGCATTGAATCCATTGACCGGGAGAGGGGTGTGAGACAAAACGAAGGTCCGGGTCCTTCCCTATCCTTGCGCACCATCCTATGGCAAATTTATGCCCTGAGGAAATGAAAGAAAACACCTGTTTAAGAGTTTGATATTGGATACCAGGGTCAATTTGGGAGTGGATCAGAATTGACTGAGTCTTACAATTGAGGAAACTTTAAAGAACACTTGAATTCTTGGCAAGGAGTTGTATGAATATCAGGGAATAGAGTAGGAGTTTTGGTCTTAACTTCATTGCTTCAGATGAGACAGGCAGCCAGAGTAACTAGTTGATGGCTCTTTTCCAAGCAACCAGTATTTCCTACACTTGTTGTAGGATGTGCCAACCACAAGGGGCACCACTGAGTGGTGGCAGAAGCAAAAGAAGCTGAAGATTTTTGAGATTGGGGATTCTGGGACAAGCAGGGATAGGGGGTGCTACTTAGAGAAAGACTAGGTTTCTTGCTTATGCGGGTAGGTGGGGGGCATGTGTTGAAGCCATACTTGTAAGCCATTGTTTCCAATCCCATTTGGTAAGTGGGACATTCTAGTTGTATTAAGCCATTGCTCTGTGCCATTCAGTGCTATGTTAGCCTTTGAAGACACCAGGATGAATTAGGCATCTAATATGTGTCATGACAGGCTTACTCAAGTGTGTAGTGAGAATAGATAAGCCCATGATCTTGAAACATGAACAAGAAGGGATCTGTGGAAGAACACTGTTAGAACTGAATCCTAGCTTGAGGTGAGGGGACTCGAGTTGTCTTAGTCCATTTGTGAGAAAGAGTAGCCATTGACCCAGGGAGCTGCAAGCAATTTGGTACCAAGGGGGAGAGAATCTCAGTGGGGTAGAAAAAGATCAGATTAACAGATGAAAGACTTTGAATGCCAAGCTGAGAAGTTTGGATTTTAGACAAAATGCAGTGAGGAACAACTAAACGATTCTACAAAAGGGTAATATCATTGCATTCTTGTTTCAGAAAGCTAATTTTGTTGTGAGATAAGATGTCACAACGGAGGGTAACCATGTGGGTGAGAACTGTAGTAACAGGATTTGTTATCAAATGATTAGGCACTCTCTCTTCGGCACTTGTCATGGGACCTGGAAAATACTGGTAATTTGCTTGCCTTTGCAGATAAAGTCCTGTGTACCAATCTCAGACCAGATAATCAAGATAATTTGGATGTGAAATCTAATATCATTAACTTGACCTTTTCAATCCTGATATCCTTTCTTCTCAACTATTCATACCTGTCCTTTTGTCCCTTCACTCATTATAAGTGCCGATTGGGCCCCAGAGTTAAGGATAAGTCCCAAAAGTGCAGTGAACAATCATTTCTTCTCTGCAATGGTCTAACATGATTTTTCCCTTATACTGGATATGACTGTACTTGCAAGTCTTATTTATAATCCTTTTTTTAATGGTCAGTTTATGAAAAGCTATTTACTGTAGGTCAGTCTAGCAGTATTATAGTGCACATGAAAATATGCTAAAGGCTCTGAAAAGTCCTGCAGGAAAAATATCTGGCTTTGTTTTTTAACCCAAGATTTCTCAGACTTATCATATCAAAGGATGTTTTATGTATGTATAATATTTATTACATTCAGAAGAACCAGTATGTCAGATAATGCACTTTGGGACTTTCTGTTTTACATGACTACATTTATAATTAAAATATTAACATAAGTGCCAGATACTCAAGGGTCAAGCAGATCTTCCTTGCATTGAATCTCTTGGTTATTCAGTAATTCTTCTAAGTTCTTGGGTAACATTAAGCTCTCTGGCACTTAGGAAACAGACATAGGATACTCTGAATAATTGAAACCAGCTCCACTCTTACAGAAATGCAAGTGATAACATTCAGCATTCATGACAGAAGCTTGAGAGTTGATGACAAAAAGGAATGCAGGTTTGTTGAGGGAGATGGGGAAGAGACACAGACTCTGAGCCTTGGGTTTTGTTCCCTGGCCTGCACACTCGGGACCAACTGTATGCCATGGCTGTATGTACCCTGGATAGGGCACCTGTTTTTTGAAATCAGGGCTGTGAAATACTGTTGAGCTGTAGAAGTTAACAATGCAACCTACAGACATTTATTGATATCAAAGGTAGACTAATACAGGGTTTTTAGACTCTGAACCTAAACTGCCCGGGATCCCCAGTGATTAACTATGTAACCCTGGACATGTTGACTAACTTTTGTGTGTCTTAATTATCTTCTCCATAAAATAAGGCAAGTTATAGTGTCTACATCATAGAGTTGTTAGGACTGAATGAGTTAATCCATGTGAAGTTCTGGAAATAGTGTCTAGCGCATAATAAATGCTCTGTACATGTTTGCCACTATTTTTTGTGCTTGGTACTATGTGAGGTGGGAGGGATGCAAAAATGAGTAACACATCATCCCTGCCTCCCAAATTACAGACTAATATAAGTAAATGATAATGATTTCAGGTTAGAAATATACTTATAAAAACATTCAGGGGGGAAGCAGTTTAATGTTAAGAGTAGTTTCCAGGGTCAGAGATGTGGGTTTGAATCCTGTCTCTGCTACTAGCAGGAGCTGAGACAGTGACACACTTTGTGGGCCTGATTTAGTCATGTGGAAAATGGCATAATGCTACAGGGGAGGTTACGATGGTAGCTGTTATTCTTATTATTACTGAGCTAGCAATGACTAATACCATACTACCCTAATCTTCGTGGTTAATGTGCATTTTTCAAAGTATTTTCACATATGTAATCTCCTTTTATCCCCTCAAGTACCTTTTAAGATATATTGGCCAATAATTATTATCTTGGTTTTATAGATATGGAAACTAAAGCTCTTGGCCTGTTAATGAAGAAAGAAGAAATTATATTTATTGGTTTCTTGCAATGTATAGGGAAATTTTAGTCTCCATTACAGTTTCCCCTTCTAAGGATACAAAATAGCAACTCATAATTTAAATAACTAAAGTTATACAACTGGTGAAGACATTATGATCTGATAATTCAAACTCAGGGTTGTCTGGCCTCAAAGCTGTTATTCTTTCCATTACATCTTAGTACTTGACATCTCATAACCACTCAAGGACATAGCCTAAGCTAGTACCTTGGAGGCTTGACCCTTTTCCAAACTGGTAATCTAGTAAACAAGGCATTTTTCCACCAAAAACTCCAGATATGGTGAATATTATGAAATTAACCACTAGAAAAAGGTTAGAACTGTACCATATTGGTATTTTATTCAACACAGTGTTATAGAAAGGATGTTACTCAAATGATCAGGCATATTTCTCTTTTTTTTTTTCAATGAAAATATTAGATAATGCAATCTTGGTTATTTCATGTTTGCTTTATTTTATTTACTTTCTTATGTCTACTTAACAAAGCTTAGTTGTGTGTGTGCTTGTATGTGTGCACACAAACACATATGTACATCAAATATATGTACATCTAATTGGGCTCTGTCTAAACAAAGACTTTCTATTTTGTATGCTGAGACTTTTAGCTACAATGGATTATGGGATTGAGATGATGGTTACCTCTGCCATGCATCTGGGAACAGAGACAAAAAAATCCGAGCTTCTGGAATGTGCTATTTCTTCTGACCTGAAAGGTTACTCATTCCTATCTTTAAACTTGCTAAGCAATTTACCTCAATAATACTCCTTGATTCAGAGCCCCATGGATTAATTTTACATTATGTAAATATCACTTTCCTTTATCTAAACACTGTCAAGATCTTGTGTTATGGGACAAGATTAATCAGATTACACCATTTTTTTTTCTTTTTTTTGCTTTATTGATTAAGGTATTACATATGTGTCCTTACCTCCCCCACTGCCCCCCCCCTCCCCCCCCCCCCCCCCGCCCCACACACACTTTTACCCTCACCTCCCTGGTGTCTGTGTCCATTGGTTAGGCTTATATGCATGAATACAAGTCCTTTGGTTGATCTCTCCTTATCTCCACCCTCTCCTACCTCCCCTCTGAGGTTTGATCCTGTGATCCATACTTCTGTATCTCTGGATTTGTTTTTGTTCATCAGTTTATGTTGTTCATTATACTCCACAGATGAATGAGATCATGTGATATTTACCTTTCTCTGACTGACTTATTTTGCTTAGCACAATGCTCTCCAGGTCCATCCTTGCTGTTGCAAATGGTAGGAGTTCCTTCCTTTTTACAGCAGCGTAGTATTCCATTGTATAGATGCATCGAAATTTTTTAATCCGCTCATCTGCTGCTGGGGACTTAGGCTGTTTCCAAATCTTAGCTATTGTAGATTGTGCTGCTATGAACATAGGGATGCATATAGCCTTTCTGATTGGTGTTTCTAGTTTCTTGGGATATATTCCTAGAAGTGGGGTCACTGGGTCAAATGGGAGTTCCATATTTAGTTTTTTGAGGAAGCTCCATACTGTTCTCCACTGTGGATGCACCAATCTGCATTCCCACCAGCAGTGCATGAGGGTTCTTTTTTCTCCACATCCTCGTCAGCGCTTGTCATTCGTTGATTTGTTGATGATAGCCATTCTGACAGGTGTGAGATGGTACCTTATTGTCATTTTGATTTGCATCTCTCAGATGATTAGTGACTTTGAGCATGTTTTTGTATGTCTCCTGGCCTTCCTTATGTCCTCTTTTGAAAAGTATCTATTTAGGTCCATTGCCCATTTTTTGATTGGGTTGTTTATCTTCCTTTTGTTAAGTTGTATAAGTTCCCTGTAAATGTTGGAGATTAAACCCTTATTGGAGATAACATTGGCAAATATGTTCTCCCATGAAGTGGGCTTTCTTGCTGTTTTGTTGATGGTTTCTTTTGCTGCACAGAAGCTTTTTATTTTGATGTAGTCCCATTTGTTTATTTTCTCTTTAGTTTTCATTGCCCTAGGAGCTGTACCAGTGAAGATATTGCTTCAGCATATGTCTGAGATTTTGCTGCCTGTGGATTCCTCTAATATTTTTATGGTTTCCCATCTTACCTTTAAGTCCTTTATCCATTTTGAGTTTATCTTTGTGTATGGTGTAACTTGGTGGTCTAGTTTCATTTTTTTTGCATGTATCTTTCCAATTTTCCCAACACCATTTATTGAAGAGACTGTCTTGACTCCATTGTATGCTCTTGCTTCCTTTGTCAAATATTAATTGAGGATAGTGGTTTGGGTCGATTTCTGGGTTCTCTATTCTATTTCATTGGTCTAGATGTCTGTTCTTGTGCCAGTACCAGGCAGTTTTGAGAACACACACCATTATTTTTTATACCATGCTCATTATTTTATGTATCTTTATCTCACTTTCTCTTAGTATTCCCCTTTAAAGAGTCTCTTAAATCAAATGCCACATGCAAATTTATTTTTAAAGCTCTTTGAAAAGCTAAATTGCTCTGTCATAAATAGCAGCTTCTCCATGCTATAAAGAAGTCTACCTTAACTATGGCTACACACATAATGAAAAGAGCTTAAAGTCTGAGAATTTTACTTAGAAACCATCTTAGAAGAATGTTTTCTATGAGAGTGGTTTCAAAAAATGCTTTTGCATTTGAAATTTAGAATGTCACTGGTGTCTACTGAGGGAACGATTTTTGTAGAATGGTGGAACCAAAGGCAGAGGTACTATGGAGAATCAATGGAAGTAAAAGTAGAGGTGGATGGTAGATTATGCTTTCAAAGTATTTAATAGAAAAGACATTGCAGCTTGTAGGAGAATTGGGGTTGACAGAAGGAATTTGAAGGAATTAGGAGATTCATATGTTCATTCTTGAACACATTGGCATTATTTCATGAATGAAATGTTTTCAGTATGGTTATTTGGTAATTTACTGATTTACCTAAGTAAGCTAGTGAATATTTTTAAAATCCCATGCCTACACATTTTTTTACCCCCTCTGTCCATCCCTCCCTCCCTTTCTTCCTCCATCCCTCTCTTCTCGTTTCCCTCCTGTTCTCTCATTAATATATTTGTTGAGCACCCACTATATTCCTGCAGAGTATTACTTTCATAGTACATGATGGAGAAGACATAATTCATGTCCTTAAAGAGTAGAAACACTGCAACAATACCAGGATTTATCAATCTAAAACCACTTGTCAAAAGAAGAAATGAGGAAAGAGAACCACAACTTCTCGTTTGTAGTTAGTTCAATTGCTCCAAATGACCACTAGTCATTTTAAAATGCTTCAAGCCATACCCTTAATTATCTGTTCTAAAATGATGCTTGGCATAATGATCAGGCTTGCATATTTGTAGTTTTAAAGTACCCTATGGGGTGGGAGAGGAATTTTCCTGTCTGAAATATTCTGGCATCCCTCCAATTCACTATGAATCTTAAGAGACTTCAGACCATGAGTCTGTGAACACATCTGGGTTTCAGCATTCTGTTTGTCTAATTCATTCTGGGCCAGAGACTCTTAGTATCTTTGCATCTGTCTTAGCCTCTATTTTGGAGGAAGTTGCACTCATGATGCCTCAACACCCTTGAATACCTTAGTCTCTGATTCCTGCAAAAAGTGCATGCTCTTATATCTCTAAACTTCAATGCAACTATCCAAATCAGGAAATTAACATGAATAATTGCTACCAGCTAATCCACAAAACTCATTCGAGTCTTGCCGGTTATCCCAATCATGTTATTTAGCATCTAATCAAACTCATGTTTCATTTGTCATAGCTCTTTTCCTTGTCTTTTATAACTGATTCTTTAAAGGTTACAAGCCAGTTATTTTGTACATTTCTCTATTTGGGTTTTTCTGATACTTTCTCTAAATTAGATTGAAGTTATGCAGTTTAGGTTCATATATCAATGTGATCTTTTCATTGCATCTTATCAGGTTGCATGCAATTTCAATTTATTTAGTTATTAGTAATGCTAACACCACTCTAAAGTGACTCTCTTATGTTTGTATTAATAAATATTTTTGGAAGATACTGTGAGACTATGTAAATATCCCATCTGCATCCAAATTTTACCCATAAGTCATAGCATCTGTTGTTGTTGTTTTTTGTTTTTTTGGGGGGGAGGGGGTTAAATTATGACTGTGATGGTTGCCAAATGAGGATTTTCTAATATTCCTTCAACATTTATAGTTGGTATTCCACTGTAAAGAAATAATTTATTTCCTTGTTTAATTTCTTATTTATATCAGTTTTGACCCCTGGATTTCCACTTTATTTAATTGGTTATCATCTGCTATTATTGTTACCAGAAACTTTAGTGACATTCTTTAGTTTTTTCTTTCCTTTACACACCATAATCTAATCCATTGTTCAGACCAGGTGGAAGTACTTTCAAACCACATTTAGAATCTGTTGACGTTTTTTCATTTTTGCTACTACTGAGATAGTTCAAGCTATTTTTATCTCCTTATTTAGTTTAGTGACCTCTTGACTAGTCTCATCGCCTCACCCTCCTTGCCTCTCTACACTTAAGTTTTCACATAACAGCTGACCTCTCCACACAGCAAATAATGTCTCTCACTTCTCTGCTTAAGATCACCCAGTGACTTCCTGTTGCCCTTGGAACAAAATCTAAATATTTCACCCTCGTCAATTCTACAGCAGCTATCCCTGCCTACCTCTATGACTGCATTCCATTTATTTCTACATTTTACTTATCATGCTCCAGCTATCTGTGGTATTAAACTCTTTCTGAGACATGCCTAGCTTATTACTTCCCCAGGCTTCGGACTTGCTGATCACACTTCTTCATTTGATTCACTTCTCTTACTTTTCAGGCAGCAGTTTAAGCCTCATTAGTATGGTCTGCCTTGGCCACCAAATTAAAGCAGCTCCTCTGGCTAGACTGTGATGCACTGCAGTTGTTTCTGTGTCCGCTGTTGCCATATCACCAGGGCCTAGCAAAGGGCCTGGCACATACAGATGTACAATGAGCATTTGTTGGTGTTTTTTTTAAATATTGTCTGTTATCATGACACCACCACCTTCATGTACATGAGTAGTTCTTTCTTATTTTGTTTATTAAAATATAAGTAAATATAAATAATAATTATACATTTTAAGTATTAGCTATTGTCTTCAGCATTTTTAATAGGCTCAGATTTTTGAAAGCTATGTACAAAGATGACAGAGTGGTCTTGTTATCAAAAATATTTTAAAAAATGGTGTAAATCTATAAGACTAGGTGGAGGATTGAAACATATTGTACACTATAGTGAGGAAAATAAAAGCTTTAAGGAAAATTCTTGTGTTTTTTACTTGAACAAGTGACATTTAGTTTGATCATCACCAGAATCACTGTTTATCCAGTCCTGAGCTTATCAGAGAGTTCCCTGTATACTCATAATTATTGCATAGCTGGATGTTCATTTTATACATTTTCTTATCTTTTATGAGTAATTTTCATCTTGAGATTTTCTAACTCTAGAATTATATTTTTCCCTTTGAAATTTTTAAAAAATATGCCTTTCTAAATTCTAGGTTAAGTATCTGATAAACTTCTATGTTTCATTTGTTTGTTGGATGAATTAACTTACAAAATGCCATGGGACCCACTATCTCCGTGAATTCCTGTGATTTAAATATCACCAATGGTTTCCCCACAATTCTGTCCAGATGGTCTTATTGCCTCCTCTGATTTCCAAAAGATGGAATGGCCAACAAGAAGGGAATTACAAAATAGTCACAGAGACATAGATCACAGCATAGGGAATATAATCAATAATATTGTGGTAAATATAAATATGTATGGGACCTGGTGGGCACTTGAAGCAGTGCGGGGATCACTTCGTAAAGTACCTGATTTTCTAGCCACTTTGCGGTACATCTGAAACTAATACAGAATAATATTGAATGTAAACTGTAATTGAAAAATAAAAAAGTAGTAAATTTTTTAAAAAGGGAAATACTTATCAGGGCTCTGCTTCTAGGAGAATTAGACTTGCAGATGTTAGGAGAGTTTATTTTTATTGCATTTTATACATTTGTAGGTTGGACCCACTGGTGAAGGCTCTGTTGTCAGAAATGCACATGAATGTGCCACATAAATTCTTTTCTACTTCTTTCTTAGTAAATATACAAATTCGTTGAGAACTCCAGATATGTGTAGTGTCTTTGTAGTTTTGAATTTTCTCAAATAGCAAACATTAGTGGCTTTGCCCAATTAATATTAGGTTGCATACTAATTTTATAAACTATTCAAAATTTCCTTGATTTATAATATATTAAAACTATTTTTTGCCCATGCATACAATTGGACTCATAAGCCATTCTGCTTACCATCCTGTAAGATTTTTTACTAATTAAATTTCTTATTTATTTTTATATGAACTATGATTGGCACAAGAATGAATAGACAAGTAACTTATTTTAAAAGCATTATGCCTTTTTCCTATAGTGCATGCTTGGCAGAATATAACTTTGTTTCTTAACTGAGTGTTAAAGTTATTTCTTGACATAAGTGTATTCTGCCCTTTGAATTAGAATAACAAAATATTGTTGAGGGAAATTTTTTAAAAGAACTTTGATTATTGGGAGAAGAATGAGTTATGGAGGGGCAAGAGAGGAGACATGAAGGCCAGCTAGGAGGTTATTGCAGTCATTCTGGTGAAAGGTGATGGTGGCTTGAAGTAGGATGGTAGCATTGAAGGTGGAGAACAGTGGGTAGTTTCAAAGTGTGCTTGTAAAGTGCTTCCAATGGGACTTGTTTATGGACTGAATGTAGATGCTGAGGAATAAAGAAAGCAAGCTTAAAGAAATTGTCAAACGCCATTTGCAAAACAAAACAGATTCCTCTTTTACTGCTCTGAATATTATTCTAGGTTGATCTAGATTTTGCTCAGATATTTTATTTAGGCATATATTAAAGTGTTTTTAATAACAATGTCTCCTTGGACAATTTAGGTCAATGAATCCTCTGAAATTGTGTGCAAAATTTTAAACGTATACATATAGTTTTGCTAGGAAGGAAGTCTATAACTTTCATCATTATTCTAAAAGAAGTCTTTGAACAAAATCAGGTTAAAAGCTTCTAGTGATCCATTATCTCTCAAAAGCTATATAACCAACCACTCTGAAACTCAATGGCTTAAACCACCACCAGTTGTTATCATTCACATGCACGGTGCTAGCCAGGGTCATTCTGCTGATCTCCGTGGGCTGTGCTGGGCTCTCTTCCAGGTCACGTGCTCAGGTCAGCTCCCTCCTTGTGTTACTCACCCTCATGAGTGTAGTGAGCCACTTATTTGTTTCCATGGTGGTGGCAGAAACAATAGAGTGAAAACCCAGCCCTACGGCCACATTTCAAGCCTCTGCTTGTGTGGCATCTGTCAACATTCGCTTGGTCAGAGCAAGTCACGTGGCAGATCCCAAAGACAAGGCGTGAGGAAGTTCTCAGCAACTCTTAGTGGGAAGGTCTGTACAGTCACATGGCAAAGGGACATGCAAAAGTCACAAGGCAAACTAATATCTTGTTTACTTTTGTTTTTTTATTTCTCTATCCATACTTGAACTACCAAAAAAGGCAGTTGATATTATTATGTATAATGAATATACCAGTTCCTCTCATTCTCTCAGCATCTTCTACCTGGGCTTTATACTTGAGGTCTTCCTCAGCTAAAGTCTTGGTCTTTGGATGTGGCTTGATAGGGACTAATGTGAAATCCTGAAGGTTGATCTTTCTAAATAAGCTTAACTCACTCTGTAACCCTAGGGCTTGCTAAGATGAAAGGCTTTTGCCCTGATGACTTTATGCTTCATTCTGACTGCCTGTAGTTAGATCTCAAGGAAACAAAAACTCAATACATCCAACACACACACACACACACACACAATCCATAAAGATACATTTCTACTCCTTGCAATACCATTTCAGTTTTCCAGCTGCTAGATATCTCCTGGAGCTATTAATAAAGGGTCTCAAATCTCAGAATATCTTTTCTTTTCCTCCAACTTCAACTCATTCCAAGAAGGAAATATCTTATCCTGCATCTTTTAAATGAAAATGCAAGCAGTGAGATGATTTACATCCACAATCAGCTAGTAAATGTATATTCCTGTCTCCCTTGGCCAACAGAATTAAAACTCATCTGTGGAATGAGGAACTCCCTGTAATTACATCCATGCAGTCTTCAATCAGAGCTCAGGCATATGAACGCCCCTTGGTCTCAGATGTATTTAAAAAACATTTCCTTTTATTCTCTCCATCTTTCTTGAAGAATAAACTTTGCATTTTCTTGAAAGCATCTCCTCTGGTGCACACATGCAGTTTTTAATCTTTTTTTCTCACCAGGCCAAGGATTGAAGCAATCTGTAATTAATAACTTGAAAAATATTTAGCTGGATTTAAAGAAAGATACCCAAGTAGCAAAAAGCTCCACATAACTATGTGTCTCCTTTAATTGAAGCAATGCTAGAGAATTCTGCAAAAACTGCTAAGACACTGAGGCAGTCCCACACTGCTTCATCTAAGGGGTATGGATGCCTGCTTCTTGGTATTTTAGTGGCTCTCCTGACACTGGTTACAGAGTCAAGATGGTCTAAAGATGATCAATAATTAATCTTGGATGTTTAGGTATGTTTTATTTGGTGGCAGGGGACTCACCTGGATGACCTCTTTGCATCTCTTCTAATTTACTCCAAGCCAAGTTGACTTCATTAAATAGGATTTTCTTTCTCCTTCAAAGGTATCCATGTTTAGGGACAAAGGATGTAAGTCTATCTCTGCCTATTGATTTTTTTCCTTGTAGAACGTGTGAAGGAGAAACATCTCACAAAATCTGTCTTTGGCATAGGGAGAAGTAGACCATCTATTCTAAAGGCACAAAAACCTTAACAGGATGAATGTGGTGCTCTGGACTTAGAACAATTTGCACTGGGATTCTGACTCAATGACATATTTACTCTGTGGCCTTGAATTAGTGGGAACATTGGGTTAATCTCAGTTTCCTTCAGAGGTTTCTGTGGGGATCATGAGAAATAATGTGTTTATAGCTCATCCTCAGGCCAATTCCTGCCACAAAGTAAGCATTTTAGTACTTTGTTTGATAATAAATTGCGTTTTCTATCGCCTTTATTTAAATCTTCAGAAATAAGCAGTGGTATGGGCTATAAAAGTCAGTGAAATATTACTTTAATCAGTTGATCAAAAATAATATTTGAGTGTACTGAGAAAAAAGGCTCATTGTACCTTCTGGGTGACATAGAACTTTCCTATTAAGTGGCTTTCTAATGAAATGCCACCCTCAAAGCAACTTGTCAATAAGCACTTGTCATCAGCATCGGACCAAAAGATGAGAATGGGGCCATCTGGTCAAAAGGTGGTCAGTCAGGTGGTTTTGTCTTTAGATGAGTTCCTTGAAGGGGAAAATGTACACTGGATTTTAAATAGATAGGAGGGAACAAAGGAACATTCCCTGTTTTCATTACCCATCTTTTATTTTCCTTTTATATGCTAGGATATGTACCCTATCCTGGTGCAATGGGGGAATCGAAAGTGAAAAGATGAGATCTGAGAGCAAGCAAGGCTGGGCCTACTGCGTGAGCACGCCAGAGCTGCGTGCTCTTCAGAGAATGCCTGAAAATTTGCTCTCTCCTGGCAGTGGAGAGGAGAGTTAAAAAAATGATGCTGGTGATCTGAGTGGAAATATTTGGAGAAAAATTTCAGAGCTCATCCTGAGAAATTTGAGAAAAATTTGGTAGGAAAAATAAGAGGGAACCCGAATAGGTTCTTTATTTTTATTTATTTTTTTGGTAAGAATGAGTGGAATGATCAGAATGGTAGTGGAGAATGCTTACTTTCACAACTATAAATGCAACTGATTAGATAAGAGAAAAAATGGGGTTCATCGGACCAGGAGGATGCTATAAAAATTGGTTCTGATCATCTTGTTCACATTTTCTTAATCTGAATGTATTTCTGCTTATTTCTCTGTTTTCAATTTTTACTTTAGTGGAAGAATCTTAGGAAAGGAAGTGATTAGGATCCTAGCTCCAGAAGAGGATGTCCAGTCAACTTACCTATTTCTAGGGTTGTTCAGAATCAGGACTGATCAGAGAAGCTGATATTTAAGTGTATTAGAAACTAAAAGTGATGTTTACTTCACAAGAAAAATGCTTACTGTTATTCAGAGACAATGCTTATTGTTATTCAGAGTTCATGTTTTATAATTTCTGATGAATTTCTCAGAAATTTAAAGTTTTCAAAAATTTGAAGTGGTATTTATAAATCATTATATCACATGGTATCTTTTATGGCTGTAGTTTGCCTCCCCCCTCCAAACTCATATATTGAAGGCCTAACCCCCAATGTGACTATGTCTGGAGATAGAACCTTTAAGGCGGTAATTATAATTCAATGAAGTTGTAAGAGTAGGGCCCTTATTCAATAAGGCTGGTGTCCTTATAAGAGGAAAGACACTAGGGATGTGCACATTGTGAGGAAAGACCATGTGAGGACACAGAGAGAAGGTAGCCATCTGCAAGTCAAGGAAAGAGGCCTTGGGAGAAGCCAACCCTGCTGGCATGCTGACCTTGAACTTCCAGCCTCCAGTACTGTGAGAAAATAACTTCCTGTTGGGTTTAAGCCTCCCAGACTGTGGTATATTGTTCCAGGAGCCCTAGTCAGCTAATATAACCTCTTTATGCAAAACATAAATATGATGCTTAATATTACAATGTCTAGTTCACATTCTTCTTCAGTAAACATCCTCTATTGAGCAGGTATTGGGCACTGTTTCTACATGCATTACTTTATTGAAGTGTCACAGTTTTGCTATGTGGTATTCTTCCTTCCTGTGGTCAAATGGCTGGGAAGTAGCAACATTGGGATCCAATTTTAAGTCTCAGTTTACACAAGTATAATTATTTTCCCACAATTCTATGCTAGATTCCACTGAATGGAATCGAAAACTTACTGCATTTTAACTCATTACCATTAGTGTATGACCTCTGGAGATTGAATTGTCACACTGTCCCTTCAATTCTCTTTCTTGAAGTCAGACATTGAACTGCTACCTCATAGCAACATTGATCAACTGAAATCAGAGAGCATCTGGCTTTGCTGTAGGCAACAAGCACATCACTTTCCATGAACACATGTATTATGAACTCGATTAGAAAAACCTTGCATCGTGTTTCAATTTAATGGCTGTTACTTCTTGTTCAAAGGTCTTGCTGTGTGTTCCATTTTCCCTCCAAATGTCAGAGGCGAATGGGAAATTGAAATGCCATAAAACACTTGGAGCCTTCATTTATTGCAGATTAATTAGAAAATCAAAGGGGAGGAAGGAGCAGGATTCCAGACTCTGGGGAATAGTATGTAGCAGAATAAACCAAATAGACACTAGGGATTGAGATTTTTTGTCTGTTTGCAGAAAAGTAAGGTTTATAAGAGCTAGATTATGAAACGTACAGTGTCAAGAATAATGTAGATTTGGGTCATGTAATAACAGGGATATGTTCACTAAATCCTGAACCTCTGAGGGCTTTTACAAAACTTGAGATGATGTGAAGCCAGTTTGGCAGTTTTATCTAAAAGATATCTCTTATTTTTTGATAATCAACATCATAGTGACCCAGTTCTTGACTACAATGCTGAGACCTTCCCCTTAATGCTGTTCCAATTCCTCTCTCCAACATAGCAACAGTGTATATGTAACAAGAGGTATGCACAGACAGTAATAGGGATGGGTTTTCTCACATCATGTCCTTTCTCGGACATTGGATCATAACTAATGGGGACACATTTCTAAGAGAAACGGGGGCTCATTTCTACACCAGTGAACTTTTCACACAATTATCAACACACTGCCAACTTCCTAATGTACTTGGAAATTCTTTCTTTCTTGTTTGTTTGAAGGCTCAACTTTTGTTTCATGAGGAACTGGAATGGGAGACTCCCAGACACTGTTCCTTTGGCAGCATTAAGGGAACATTTGGAGAGATGGCAGGAAGCGTGGAGGAATGTGCCAGAAAAGGTTGGTTACAAAATCCTTCAGGTCTATCATCTTTTGCCTTTGTGCCGTGACTGCTGTGAGATTAGGTGGACAGATCGGTGACTCATTTTCAGTCAACATAGTGTCTTTTTAGATTTTTTCTCTCTCATGCTCTCGTCTTCATGGATGTGATAGCTGGGAATTGAACAGATAGTTGTCTTTGAATTCATGAAAGACAATTCTATCCAAGGAAGGGCCAAAAAGTAGTTTATGAAGGATGCTAGATTAGTATCTTGAGATGATTTCTTGGAAAGGTAAATAACATTTAATTTCTGATGAGATGTATCTGTCACAGCTTCAGGAAATGTGTGTGTGTGTGTGTGTGTGTGTGTGTGTGTGTGTGTGTGTGTGAGAGAGAGAGAGAGAGAGAGAGAGAGAGAGAGAGAGAGAGAGAATCCATACTTATAAAAGGCTTCTGACCAATATATTATTTGTATGGGAATAGAAGTCCACAGCTTATACAGTGCTTTCCATGTAGATGATATAATTTGATTCCCATAACATCCCTATGGCATAAATATTACCCTAGATTGACAAATGAAGAGGCCCAAAGGTTAATTGGCTTGGCCCAGCTGGTGGTAAGTGGCAGGAATATGGCTTGAACCTATTTTCAGGCAAACATCATGCTCTAGCAATGGTGTTACATTGAATTAGGTTTACAGTTGTTTGTTTGGAGACTAATACAATAATAAATAATAATAATGCACCCTGGCAGGATGGCTCAGTTGGTTGGAGTATCATCCATATACCAAAAGATTTTGGGTTTGATTCCCAGTCAGGGCACATGCTTGGGTTTTGGGTTTAATCACCTGTTGGGGCATGATTGGGAGGCAACGGATCAATATGATCAATGTTTCTCTCTCTCTCTCTCTCTCTCTCTCTCTCTCTCTCTCTCTCTCTCCCTCTCCCTCTCCCTCTCCCTCTCCCTCTCCCTCTCCCTCTCCCTCTCCCTCTCCTTCTCCCTCTCCCCTCTCTGGTAAAATGGCTGGGACTAGGGCAGGGAATACATGAGTCTAGAGCAGCCGTGGGAAAACTACAGCCCGTGGGCCGGATCCGGCCCGTTTGAAATGAATAAAACTAAAAAAAAAAAAAGACCGTACCCTTTTATGTAATGATGTTTACTTTGAATTTATATTAGTTCACACAAATACTCCATCCATGCTTTTGTTCCGGCCCTCCGGTCCAGTTTAAGAACCCATTGTGGCCCTCGAGTCAAAAAGTTTGCCCACCCCTGGTCTAGAGCATATTTCAGTCCAGAAAATAAAGAACTGCTATAAAAGACAGTTTTTTAATTTTTGATGTAATATGTGAAAGGGACATAGCAGTCCACTGAAAAGCTCCCAATGGCCAAGTCTACAACACTTTCAGTAACAACGGTGTTCAATTAGATCCCAAAGCATGAAATCAATATCCATGAGTGCATACTGATATAAATAAATTATTAAATCAGCTAACAAACCAATAAATAAATGGTGGAAATTAAACAAATTTCTCATGCAGAATTTCCCAAGAGTTTATGTAGACACTCTTCTTCAAAGAGGTGGAACATAACTTCTCACTCTTTACGTGCAGGCTACTCACAATGACTTTCTTCCAATGAACACTGTAGGGGAAGGGGAAAAAGGAGTAAGCATTGAGTGGAGAAATCTGACAAACACCACTTCAAATCAACACTGATGAGTTATGGTAATAGTGTGTAGCCTTGACATGATGTGATGACAATGGCACTTTTCCTTAGGGGTCTTTCTCCCCAAAACACATAATCCCAGTCTAATCATGAGAAAACCTCAGACAAATCTCCACTGGGAGATGTTCTACAAAATACTTGAGCAATATTCAAAACAATGAAGCTCATGAAAAGTCTGAGAAACTGTGTCAGCTGAGAGAAGCCTCAGAACACATGATCATTAAGTGTAATGTGGAAGCCTGGATAGGATTCAGGAACAGAAAAAAGACATTAGGTTACAATAGAAGAAATCTATTTAATGTATGGGTGTCAGTGAATAGTCAATACATGACTATTTAAAATGATAGAAAACACTGAAAGTATGAAGAGGAAGAAAATTTTCCTACAAAATAAACATTTTTTTATATTTTCTTCTAGTCTTTTATGTCAATGACTATTTATATATCTAAATGCATACCACAGGATGTATCTTTTCCCTGAAACAATGTCAAATGAATGTCAGATGCACACATACATACAATTGAATCATACTTATGAATAGTTGTGTATGATGCTTTTCATTTATTCATCATAACACTTTTAAACAATACATTTTTATTGATTTCAGAGAGGAAGGGAGAGGGAGAGAGAGATAGAAACATCAATGATGAGAGAGAATCATTGATGGCTGACTCCTGCATACCCCCTGCTAAGGAATGGAGACCACAAACCGGGCATGTGCCTTGATCAGGAATTACTGTTACCTCCTGGTTCATAGGTTGACGCTCAACCACAGAGCCACATTGGCTGGTCTATTTGCATGCCATTAGGTTTTTTTCAGAAGACATTAAGTTCTCCATGGTACTCGACTTATCCTACTTTATTTGACCAGGCCGCTCTCTTTTGCTTGCTAGTCCTGTGTGTGTTTCAGGTGAGCAGGTTTACTGTGCCAGGATGAATGTCCTCTGCATTTAGGCTCACCTCAGAGGGGCCATGTGGATCAACCTGGTTGACTCAGCAGGTATAGGTAAACACCTGTACCTGCTGCCTCTCACAATCACATCAAAATTACAACTAAAAGACAGAACAACTATCATCCAGAACCGTGGGAAAGCTGGCTGAGTGGAAGTTCTACAACTAAAGAGGTAAAGAAGAAAGTGCATTGAGACTGGTAGGAGGTGTGGAGGTGTGGAATAGGCTGGCACCTGGTTGTGCTGCTTTTTTAATCAGTAGGGAGATACAAACTCCCACTTGCTCTGAACTCCAGTTCCAGGGAAGACTCGGGGTGACCCAGACACATACGGGGGTAAACTGGACTGTTTGGCACCGGGACAGGAATGCCAGGGTGGCTTTCTTTCAGACGAGGTACATGCAGTGGTTATTGTTCCTGTGTGAGTTACTCTCTGGTGCAGGGCTGACTGGTAGCCATTGCTGTTTGCTCTGCCCTGATGATTCCCTGAGACCCTGCCCCAGCCAATTTACAACCCCACCCAAGCTGTGCACAGCCGCTTTTGCATATAAATGCCTGTCCTTTCTCAGCCTAAAACCTGTCAAACAGGCAGCATCTGGGTCAGGGAGCCCCAAAGCAATCAATCCAGCAGCAGCCTGCCTTGCTACACAGCTGGGCCTCCTCTGGGCACTTCCAAACCCGATACAAAGAGGAGAAATCTGTAGATCTCTCTGTAGCTCCTGCTGGGTGACCCCAGGCAGTGGTTGACTTTGCACCTCCTTGGAGATCCAAGAGCCAGTGTACCCAGTGGTCAGTGTGAGACCATACTAGATTACAACTCTTCACATCCATAAGTGACACACTCAAGGGGCAGACTCAGTGAGCACCAAATCCAAACTGAAGCAAGTTATGCCCCATAAGGGTGTCTCCTGCACAACAGCTCTTCCATTGTAGACACAGCTGGTCCTTACAGCCAATTGACCTGGAGGTTAATTCCTTCCAGTGATACCAATAGCAATCAAGGCTTAACTACAACAAGACTGTGCACACTGCTCACAAAGGGGTGCACCAAGAGCGCCCACCTCAGGTGACCAGGAAGGCTGAGCCACTGGGCCCTATTGGACACCTACCACACAAGGCCACTCTATCAATTCAAGGAGACTTAGCAGCTACCCAATACACAGAAACAAATACAGTGAAATAGCCAAAATGCAGAGACAAAGAAACAGGTTGCAAATGAAAGAAATGGATGAAAGCAAAATACTGAATATAGAGTTCAAAACCACAGTTATAAGGTTACTCAAGAATCTTCTAGAAACCTCTGAGGAACTTAGTGAGACCTTTAAGGATCTTAGTGAGAATGCCAAAAAAGTGGAAAAGGACCAGTCAGAAATTAAGCATACACTGACTGAAATAAAGAATAATATACAGAGAATCAATAGTAGACTAAAGGATCCAAAGAATCAAGTAAAAGATTTGAAGTATGAGGAAGGAAAAAGTACCCAACTGGGAGAGCAAAAATAAAAAAGAATCCAAAAAATATGAAGATAGTGTAAGGAGCCTCTGGGACAACTTGAAGTGTACCAACATCCGAATTATGGGGGTGCCAGAAGAAGAGAGAGAGCAAGATATTGAAAACCTATTTGAAGAAATCACGACAGAAAACCTCCCTACCTGGTGAAAGAGCCCTAACCGGTTTGACTCAGTGGATAGAGCATTGGCCTGCAGACCGAGAGGTCCCGGGTTCGATTCTGGTCAAGGGCATGTCCCTTGGTTGCGGGCACATCCCCAGTAGGAGGTGTGCAGGAGGCAGCTGATTGATGTTTCTCTCTCATTGATGTTTCTAACTCTCTATCCCTCTCCCTTCCTCTCTGTAAAAAGTCAATAAAATATATTTTAAAAAAAAGAAATAGTCTTATAAGTCCAGGAAGTGCAGAGAACCCCAAACAAGAGGAATCTAAAGAGAACCACACCAAGACACATCATAATTAAAATGTGAAGGGCAAAAGACAAAAACGAATCTTAAAAGCAGGAAGAGAAAAACAGTTAGTTACCTACATGGAAGTACCCATATGACTGTCAGCTGATTTCTCAACAGAAACCATGCAGGCCAGAAGGGTGTGGCAAGAAATATTCAAAGTGATGAATAGCAAGAACCTACAACCAAGATTACTCTACTCAGCAAAGCTATCATTTAGAATTGAAGGTCAGATAAAGAGCTTCACACACAAGAAGAAGCTAAAGGAGTTCATCACCACTAAACCAGTATTATATGAAATGCTGAAAGGTACTGTTGAAGAAGAAGAAGAAGAAGGAGGAGGAGGAGGAGGAGGAGAAGAAGAAAATGGTAAAGATAAAAAAATTATGAACAACAAAGTGACAACAAATACATATCTATCAACAAGTGAATCTAAAAATCAAATGAATAAAATATCTGATGAACAGAACAATCTGGTGAATGTAATAGAATCAAGGGCATGGAAAGGGAGCTGACTGACAATTCTCGGGGGGTGGGGGGAGGGTGTGTGGAGGGTTTGGGAAGAGATTGGACAGAGAGCTTACACACCTATGAATGAGGACAGTGCGGGGCGGGGGGGGGGGGGCTGGGCTGGAGTGGGAACTGGGTGGAGGGGAGCTATGGGGGGGCGGGGAAGAGGAACATCTGTAATAATCTGAACAATAAAGATTAAATATATATTTATCTGAGCTCTCATCTCCACTGCTTAATTGTCATGTTCTTAGGCAAGCTCCTTAACTCTTCTAAGTAACAATTATTGCCTTCACAAAGTTGTAAGAATGAGACGATGAGCATGGGGGTTCTTTGTATAGTAATTGGTGCACAGAAGGTGCTCAATGAATGAGGGTTCTTTTTCCCGGACTGAAAAGGCCTATGCTATTTCCCAGGGGCCCAGCCTCTAGTACCTGAGGATTTTATACAGAATATCAGGCCTCCCACATCCTCAACACAGTTCTTTGGAAAGTCATTGGGAAGTGCTTAGAGATGCCAGTTACTATATCTCAGCCACCATGCTATGCTCTCAATATTCAATAAATATTGAATATGCCCTCAAACTGTCCAATATATCATTATACCTCACCTATGCTAACATTGCTCCTGTATGAGTCTGCTCAGGCTGCCAAAACAGGATACCACTGACTGGGTGGCTTAAATAATAAACACTTATTTTCTCATAGCACAGTAGGCTGGAAGTCCAAGATCTAGGTCTAGATTCCAGCAGGGTTGGTTTCTGGAGCAGCCTCTCTTCCTGGCTTGCATATGGCTGTCTCCTTTCTGTGTCCTCACAGGGCCTTTCCTCCGTGCACATGCAGAGTGAGATCTCCAGCATTTTTGCTTTTCTTATAAGGACACTGGTCCTGTCCGATTAGTGCCCCGTTCTTATTACCTCATCTGATATGAAATACCTCCTAAAAGGTCCTATCTCTAAATACTGCCACATGGGGGGTTAGGCCTTCAGAATATGAATTTTGGGCGAACACAATTTAGCCCATGACAGCTCCTGAGTGGTAGAGTCCAGGTTGAAACAGTTTTATGTACAATGTGAAAGCCACATCTATCAAGTGGCGTTGCTCATAATGGGAATAAAACCATGCCATTGGTCAGCATCGTAGGTTGTCATTGTCATCCTCCTCTTTATTCAGAATAGATGAGCGGCTTCAGGTCTGCAGCCATCATTTTTTTTTCAGTTTCTTCTCTTTGGGTTGTGGTTAGATCCCTTTCCTGTAATGATGTCAAATGAATGTCAGAAGGAGCTAATGAATTGTGACAACAGACTGAAAGGAGCTGCCTGATAGTGGGAGGGTTTCATGGGTTCCAGCTGTGCACATCTCTCCTAATGACACTAAAGGTCTGGTCCCTGAATCTTCCAGACAGTCTATTAGGATCCTTAAATTCAATCTTTTGAATGGTTGGGGTCATCTTGGGCCTGTTCCAAAGGCTAAAGTTTATTTCTTCCTATCCTTGCATGGCCTTTGGCCGGTCTAGGTCTCTATCTGCTCTTCCCTTGCTTTTTACATCACAATCCCCTTCCTGTCTTTTTTTGGTATCAGGTGCAATTTGTAGTCCTGTCTGAAGCCACCAGCTCACTTCACAGATGGTGAATTGCGGTTGAGAGTAATGGGCCTATTCGGTTCAGCCCAGAGAGTATATTAGTGTCTGATAGCCTATAACTGCTGAACATTAGGCATAATTCACACTGCTCCAAGGTCATCTGTAGGGCTGCCTCTCCCTCCCCTTCTTCACTTTGCTCCATTCCCCTCTCTACATCCATCAGATAAGAATTACATGAAAAGTCATGAGGCCATTAGGAGTTAGTTCTGAGACTGTGAAACAATGAGTCTTTGTTACCAGTCTGCTCAATTGTGTTCCAACTAACAGAGAAGACTGGTGGAGCACTTGAAAGAGAACTTGATGACACAAAAAAGCCATGTTTAACTGCTTAGACTATGTGGGTCTTCTCTTAGAGGAAGTACCGGCCCCACGCTCTTGAAGGCATAATTTCAAATAGAAAATCAGAAATCAAGCAGCTGGTAGGGTGTATTAATATGGTGCTGGAAAAGTTGATGCTGCATCTTAATTAGTCTTAATTAAACAAATCAAAGTATGTGAATGTGCCCAGCTTAATGCTTGGCACCTAACAGTGTAAATGTTGCCTGCTTCCTCCCTCCTTCCCTCCCTTTCTCCCTCCCTTCCTTCCTTCCTTCCTTCCTTCCTTCCTTCCTTCCTTCCTTCCTTCCTTCCTTCCTTCCTTCTCCTCCCTTTCTCACTTTTCCTGCTTCCCTAGTTATCATATTCTCTAAGGAGCACTGATTATCTGGGAAAGACCTCTTCATCATCTGAGCCATATTTGAGAGGTGGCTGTGCAGTTCCAATTATATATCTTCATGGTTGCCCAGCTTTGCCATAGGTTCCCAGATGCTGAGAGCTGCTCACACAGAAAACCGGGGAGAAGACCTCCCAATACAGACATCTCCAAATTAGAGTGAATGTTAGAGGGGCAGCATGTGAGCAGGAAGATTTTATTTCTAACCCAGGATTTGTTCAGGAAAGTTATTTAGGAGGTGAATGGGGGAGTGTGCCATCAATACCACCTCCTCAGGTACTGTCCATCACATTTATATTTGTATTTATGGCTTTATTAATTGATGAAGTATGAAGTATATATTATGTCAGAACATCAAAGAGCTATAGAAAGGGAGTTACAGAAAAGGAAGACTTCATAGCAATAACAAATGATGATAATTTTAAAGTTGGTCAGAGAAAGAGCAGTCAAGTGACAAAGTGTTTGACAAGATTTTATTTGAACAAAAGGAGGGAGTGAGCACAGAAAGGACCACATCACTTTACATTATAGGGGCATCTATCTTCACAAATGTCAGGTCCTGTTGAGGTTTAAAATGTTTTCTTCTTCAACTTATTAATTTACTTTTTAAATTTTTATTGAATTTATTGGGGTGACATTGGTTAATAAAATTATATAGGTTTCAAGTGTACAATTCTATGCTACATCATCTGTATATTGTATTGTATTCACCACCCAAAGTCAAGTCACCATTTATCCCCCTTTTACCCTCTTCTACCTCCCCCCACCTCCTTTCTCTACTGTTGTCTGTCTATGAGGTGTTTTTTTTAAATGCTTAATCCCTTCATCTTTTTCACCCAGTCCCCCAAATCCCCTCCCCTCTGACAGCTGTCAGTCTATTCTCTGTATCTGAGTCTGTTTCTATTTTGTTTGTGAGTTTATTTTGTTCACTTCACATATAAGTGAAATTATATGGTATTTGTCTTTCTCCCACTAGCTTGTTTCACTTAGCAGAATACTCTCCAAGTTCATCCATGCTGTCATAAAAGGTAAAATTTCCTTCTTTGTTAAGACTAAGTAGTATTTCAGTACATAAATGTATAACAGCTTCCTATCCACTAATTTATTTATGGGCATTGGGCTGATTTCAAATCTTAGCAGTATACTTAATTACTATACGTATTGCTGTAATGAACATAGGGTTGTGTGTATTCTGTAGAATCGGTATTTCAGGTTAAGGCAGTTACATTTTTAATTTTTTGAAGTTACTCCATACTGCTTTCCATAGTGGCTGCACCAATTCGTATTCCCCCCAACAGTGTGCAAGGGTTCCCTTTTCTTCACATCCTCATCAATATTGTTTGTTGATTTATTGGTGATAGCCATTCTGACAGGTGTGAGGTGATATCTCACTGTAGTTTTAATTTGTATTTCTCTGATGATTAATGACATAAAGAATCTTTTCATATGTCTGTTGGCCATCTCCATGTCCTCTTTGGAGAAATGTCTATTCAGGTCTTGCCCATTTTTTAATTGGATTGTGTGTGTTTTTGGTCTTGAGTTGCATAAGTTCTTTATAAACTTTGGATATTAACCCCTTATCAGATGTATCATTGGCAAATATGTTCTCCCGTTCAGTAGGTTGTCTTTTCATTTTGTTGATGTTTTCCTTTGCTGTGCAAAATCTTTTTTAGTTTGATGTAGTCCCATTTGTTTATTTTTCTTTTGTTTCTAATTCTTAGTCCATGAGAGTCATGATCAGCTCAGCCCCCTCATTCCTACATTTTCATAGTCCCTGCTATGGTGCTGTGCCTAGCAAGCTCTATCTAAACTCAGTGGAATTTTGGTAGCTGGAGGGGTGGTAGGTCCAGAGCTCAGGGACTCATCTTTTTTTAGCCATCTTGCTTATTCCATTCAGTCTTGTGTTTAGTTTCCCAAAATCAGCTTTCTGCATGAGGCAAGCTGCTTCATGATTTAGCAGCTTGCTCTTTCTTGCTCTTTTGTTATTGTTGTTGTTCTCCTACACTGGAGTCACTGGTCTGGCCTACGAATCCAGGTCACTCATGCCTGAGGCGATGAATGGCCCCTTAATTTCTCATAAGGCTTGAAATCTTACCCTTGAAAGATAGTTCTTATATCTAGTCCTCTATTATCTGCTGTTTCTGAGGCCTCTCATGAGCCCACATTTACTTGCCATTTTCTCCTCCTTCCCCCACAGATCCTCTTGCCCCTCCCTCCCCTGTTGTGATTCTCTAACCACTTTCTTAAGAATGTTGGCCATGGACTCAACATATCTTGGCTTTATGTGGCTCTGGAGATAACAGTCACAGACCAGGTTTTCTAGAGCAAACTCTAAACAGAAGACTGTGTGCAGGAAGTTTACTAGAGAAGCCCTTGGGGAGCATGAAGGAAGCAGGATCAGACAGAGCTGAACTGTGCTCCATTCTCAGCAAAGGCCTCAGCCAATTTCACAGAAGCTTTAATGGTGGGAGTTGCCTTTGGAGTTGGACTGAAAGGAGGCAGTGGGGCCAGGCTTTTATATATTTGCAGCCGCCAGTCACTGGGCTGGGGCTGGCCCAGGGAGGCTGCATGCTCTTGAGGGGAGTTTTTCTTCAGAGGAGAGACTCCCCTGGTTGCTGTCAGCTGCCAACACTCAGAGCAGCTGGGGAATGAGTCCTAAAGGGAGGTCTAGCAGTAGACACAACACTCACCATATAGTGTAACATGAAGGTCTGAGATAAGATGAGGGAAGCCCGCAGGTGCATTTTAAGCATGTTTCTTAGGTTACCTCATTCAGTACTCACAATGATCCCGTCAAGTAGGTATCATTATTACTATCATTTTAATTTAATTTTATTGCGGTGAGAACACAACCTAAGATCTACCCCCTTCACAAACTTTTAAGTGTACAGTGCATTATTGTTGATTATAGGTTCAGTATTGCACAGCAGATCTCTAGAGCTTATTCATCCTGCCCAACAGGAACTCTGTCCCCATTTCCCACTCCCCTACGCCCTTGGTAACCACCCTCCCACTCTTTAATTCTGTGAATTTGAGTATCTAGATAACTCATATAAGTGGAATCAGGCAGTATACTTCTTTCTGTGACTGGTTTATTTCAGTTAGCATGATATCCTCAAGGTCCATCCATGCTGTACCATCATTATCTCTATTTGACTAATAAGAACAGTTAGGGAGGTTACACCATATGAGGGAATTCTGTAGCTCTGGACCCATGAGGAGGTTTGGAGACTCAAGTGTTTTTGTAGGCTCCATAAAACTCTTGGGGCCCAGCCAACATGGCTCAGTGGTTGAGTGTTGACTTATGAACCAGGAGGTTCTGGCTCGATTCCCAGTCAGGGCACGTGCATGGGTTGCGGGCTCAGTTCCCAGTAATGGGGCGCGCAGGAGGCAGCCCATCAGTGATTCTCTCTCACCATTGATGTTTCTTTCTCTCTCCTCTCCCTTTCTTTCTGAAATCAATAAAAATACATTTTAAAAAACCTCTTTGGGACCCTGCAAAATAATGTGTGTATGGTTTATGTACCTTTGCCCACCAAGATCACAGGACCTCAAAAATCTGGTCTAGCCTGGAAATACAAAATTTCATGGCCCATTTTGTTGTTGTTGTTTTTCTATTGCAAGAGTTTAGTCTACAATGTATGCTAGACCACACTTTTAATAAAACTGCTCAGATCTGAGTACAGATTGAAAGCATGGGGTCTCAGTGTTTGTCACCCTTTCTTGCTTTTATCCAGAGAGAACAGAAGTATGGATCATCATTAGTTGATGTCACATATTCTCTGGCGGTGGCCAAGTTGGAAGGATCTAGGAGTCTCTAATGTTTTGACACTCACCTGATGAAAGTCAGGATTTCCTCTTGTGTAGTTGGGATGTGAATCTTTTAGGAACACCAGCTTGTGTTTGGTGAGGCCTACAGCTGTCTGCCTCCTTCTCACCTTTATTCTTCTTCCTTATCTATGTCTCTCTCCCTTTCCTTTTTTTTTTTTTTGTTTCTTTTTAAACAACAGAGACCTCAAATTGCTCTAGTTATAAGCTGCCTGGAATTGATAGAGACATTTAAACAGTAGCAGGGTCTGCAAAGAATTTGCCTCCTGACACTCAGCTATGAATAGGGCCTAGGAGCTAACCATGTAAAACGTCCTCTATCTGCAAAAGAGGGTAGGGAGGGTATTATCTCCCTCTTTAGGTTTTGCCTGATCAGCTTCAATTAAGTCGGAACTGGACAAGTTTATTTCAGTTGTCTGTGTAACGTTCGCTAGTACAGCAGAAAGTAGAAGCAGGAGGCAGGCTCCAGTCACAGAGTTCAGACATCTATGAAGGCCCAACTTCACAGAGCCTAGCACAAGATAGGGCCCTGTGCTTGGTTGATACCTTGTAGTTCTTAATGATATTTGAACAAAGGGCCCCCTATTTGCAGTTTGAATTATGCCCTGAGAATTATGTAGCTGGGGACCCTGAGTCATTCATTCACCCTGGATTGAGAGCTTTTTGCCTGTAGTTTCAAATCCATGGGACATCACTCTCTTCTTGAAAATAAGAAAACATTGTTTTTGTTGTTGTTCTTAATCCTCACTTGAGAATATTTTTCCCATTGGTTTTTAGAGAGAGTAGAAGGGAGGGGGAGAGACACAGAGAGAGAAATGTCAATGTGTCTCAATTGGTTATCTCCTGCATGTGCCCTAACCCGGGCCAGGGATGGAGCCTGCACCTAAGGTACGTGCCCTTGACCGGAATTGAACCCAGGACCCTTCAGTTTTATTCTTTTTAAAGATTTCTTTGAAAAAAATCCCACTAGATAATAATGAATGACCCTTTTAATGTGATGTTAAACTTGGCTTGCTATTTTGTTGAGGATTTTTGCATCTATATTGACCTGTAGATTTTTTTTTTTTTTTTTTTTTTGTAGTATCCTTATCTGGCTTTGGTATCAGGATAATTCTGGCCAAATAATGTTTGGGTGTGTTCCCTCATCCTCTTTAGTTTTTTGGAAGAGTTTGAGAAGCATTGGGATTAATTCTTCTTCAAATGTTTGAAAGAATTTATTGGTGAACCCCTATGGCCCTGGTCTTGTCTTTGTTGGGAGGTTTTTGAGTATGATTCAATCTCCTTGCTATTTGTCTCTGCAGATTTTCTATTTCTTCATGATTCAGTCTTGATAGGTTGTACGTTATCAGGAATTTATTTTCTAGATTGTCCAATTTGTTGGAATACAATTGTTCATAGTCTTTTATGAATCTTTGTATTTCTCTGGTATCAGTTTTTTTTCATCTTATATTTCCAGTTTTATTTATTTGGGTCCTCTTTTTTTCCCTTGGTGATTTATTGGGAGCTGCTATTCCCCCCACTGTGTGGCTGATATCAGTTGCCCCTGCCCTTCTTCCTTGTTCCTAGCCATTTCTGTTCATCTCAGGTTTGCTGGTCTCTGAGTGGGGTGAAACCAAAGTGGGTCCTTCCTGCTGTGCCACAAAAGGCTGGGGAAGCTGCCTGTTTACCCTTCCCCCCTTTCCCAATGAGAGGAACTCTTTCTAGCAGGGGAGCTCCCTCTTGGCCCTGAGGAGTGCCAGCCTGCACGATGGGATGATACAGGCAAAATGAAGCTGTTCTTCCTTCCTTCTTTGTTCCTCTGTGTTGCCGAGGCTTCTTAAATGGACCCCTCGGCTCTCAGAGCTGGTTTTGTTCATGGATAGCTGTCAAATGGTTGATCTTTGTGGAAGGGTGGAAGCGGGTCTCCCACTTTTCCATCTTGGTGACATCAACCCACAAAATAGGATGCTCGTTTCCAATGGTTCTGTGGAGATAGCAAGGAAAACAATGCTGAGAGTTGACAGGACTCTATGTGACAGAACTCCCAATTAACAATCTGAAAAAAAAATTGTGGGTCAAGGTAAGAGACCTAATATTTGCTGAGCCTCTGCTATGTGTGTACCTGACATTTTATAACTATTATGTCATTTAATCATTACTATAATTTTCCAAGTCAGGTATTTTACAGGTAAGGGGTAGTGAGGCAAATAAATTTACTTAAGATTACACAATCAATAATTGACAGAGCCTGGAATTGATTTTATATCACTTTGGCTCTTGATGTGGGCCAATCCATTATCTTCTGAAAATAGCTGAATATATAATAATTCTATGCAGAATTGGGCTTAACAAAGGAAGTAACTGGATGGAAAAGTCCCACTGAGAACTGGGAAAGGGCATGATTTCGAATCTCAGCTTTGAGGGAGAGCTGAAGAGGTCAGACCTTGGAGTAAAAACTGGATGTGACAATATGTTAGTACTAAGATACTGCAGCCACATATTCAAAGTGAAGTACAAGATGCAGGCACACCTTTCAAAGATTTAGCCCAAAAGCTGATTATAAAACTCTTGGAACCCTTACCCATATTAGAATTTATAAAACAAGTCAGAAAAATTGAAAATGAAGATAAACTTTGTAAGGAGAGATTCTGGAGACAGCTGTTGGTATGCTGTGAATCCCATCAATTACTCCAAGCAAGATGGAGAAGGCTCCTACCTTGTAACTCAAACTTTATTATCAGCTTCAATGGTCAGGGTTTAATAGGTGTCCTCTTTGGTTTAATAGGTGTCCCTGTTTCTAAAAACTGCTTGAGAAATACAAAGGGCAAGACCTGATTAGCCACCTGTTTTGTGTTGGAGTAAAAGAATGTCTCTGTAGCATAAGGAATATCCTATAATTCCACAGTTTGGGGTAATGAATGAATGAGTGTTTTCCATGGTCCAGATGCAGAAGAGAAAGTTGGAATTCGATTCATGTTAGGGTTGCACAATGGGCTAACCATTCTTCATCCAACAGAACTGACATTACCACCAGATTCTTAGGGACTGACAAAGGAGTTAGTGACCACCTGAGATGAATTTTTTGTCAAGATCAAGAAAAATATTCTATATAATAAAAGCCTAATATGCTAAGTGTCTGGTCATCTGATTGTCCATTCAACCAATCAAAGAATAATATGCTAATGCTATGCTAAGGCCCCACAGCATCTTGCTATGATGTGCACTGACCACCACGGGGCAGATGCTCCGACTGGTAGGTTAGCTTGCTGCTGGGGTCCGGCCAATTGGGACTGAGCGAGATGGGCTGGACATGCCCTGGAGCCCTCCTGTGGTCCCTCCCCGGCTGGCCAACCTCCCGTGTCCCTCCCCAGTTCCAATCGTGCACCAGTGAGGTCCCTCGGCCTGGCCTACACCCTATCATAATCCAGGACCTCTCAGGGGATGTTGGAGAGCCAGTTTTGGCCCAATCCCACAGGCCGGGCTAAGGGACCCCACTGGTGCACGGTCTCTAGTATATAATAAATTTTAATGGTGAATGGCATGGTTTTGAAAAACCCTTACCAAGTATCTTCCAAGAGAGAGTCAAGCCAATACACACCAAGCCCAGAGAGAACACATAAACCCACAAGAGTGCCCACTGAATAAGAACATTTCTAACTTACCTTCTGACCTTGTCACCGCTCTTCCCTCCTTAGCACCAAATTGGAAAAAGCAACTGAAAAATTATGATCCTGATGAAACACAGCTTATTTAATGTGCTTTTCAAATGGAGGAAGGCAACAATAAGGATTCCTCCATGCTTCTTACTGATTCATGTGACAGACAGCTACAAGATACACAAGAGAGTCAGGGTAAGGGAGTGAGTGGAGTGAGAACAGAGGCTGAAGACAGAGCCTTTAGGAACCTTTTAGGAACACCAGCAGTCAAACAGAGAAAGAGGACACTAACGAGATGCCGTGGAAACCAAAATTAAAGAGGTTGTCAATAAAGTAGTGTATCATCAGCTGTCAGGAAATGGGGCAAACTCTATGTAGCTTCTCAAATACCTTATTCCACGTAAGTGATGTTCTGTCTGCCTCCTCTATTCTTCCCCATTTCATCTGTTGTCAACTTCTGGTTCTCCTTCAAGTCAGCTCAAGGGCCACTCTTTTGGGGAAGTTCTCCCTGAGTCCCACAGGCAGTTCTTGGAGCACACTTCTTTTATTTTTTTAAAAATATATTTTATTGATTTCTTACAGAGAGGAAGGGAGAGGGATAGAGAGTCAGAAACATCGATGAGAGAAACATCCATCAGCTGCCTCCTGCACGCCCCTCACTAGGGATGTGCCCGCAACCAAGGTACATGCCCTTGACCGGAATCAAACCTGGGACCTTTCAGTCTGCAGGACGACGCTCTATCCACTGAGCCGAACCAGTTAGGGCTTGGAGCACACTTCTTTATGGTTCCATTTGTTTGGATTCTGCTCACCACATTGTATTTTGATTATCAATCTACAAGCCCATCTCCTTGCCAGACTGACTTTTGATTTTACATTCCCAGCATCACTACATTACAACCTTGGCTGGATCCCTAGTACCTAGTATGGCAATTTTATGAAAGACACTCAAAACTTATTTGTTGAAAGAGTAAAAAGCTATTAAAAAAATGATGGCATCTGAATTGCTAAGATGAAAAAAGGCAAATAATGTTTCAGGGCATATCTTCCTTAGGGATTATGTCACAAACTAGCATAGGCAAGTCCTTGCATTTTCTAGGGAATTCGTTTCCTCATTAGTAAAATCAAGATCCTGGTTAATGGTGATATTTTTTGTTCTATGACAGGTTTTATTTCAGCTCTTTATTTCTGGACTAAAATATATTGATTGAAAAAGAGTCGCTTTCAGCTTTAGATTTTCCTCCAGTACTTAAATGGGTGTTGTCTGTGCCTAGAATATTTTGGGTCTCGGCCTCCTGTGTGCCTTTGTTACTTTTGTTTTCGAAGAGAATTTCTGAGTATAGTGTGGTTGAGGCTCGCAGACCCAGCAATGTCTAAATACATGTCAGCAGGTGTGGATGAGAAAGTGCATCACTTCCTGGGTAATTGGTACAAGGAAGGAGACACTGCACACAGAATCTGACAGAGGATTACCCTGTCTCCTCTGCTGTCAAGCAGTAATGGGCTCCTTTGTTACCCATGGCACTGTTTTCACCACATGATAGGGGTCACACTTGCCCCGGTTCTCTGATGATATAGCTAAAAACAGACATGTGAGGATGGGACCTAGAGATTGGTCCCATTTCTAGGTACCTGCCCATGTGCCTAGTGACTCATAAAACTCTAGGTACATAAAGGAGAGTAGACGGCAGGCCTGAAAGCCATGCTTCTCGCTTTATATTCCTTTTTTGTATGATTTTCATGATAATTCATGATTAGGGAAACCCTGAGGATATTTTCCTATAGGATGTTGGTGTAATAGGGAGGGATGTTCATGTAACCAAATGGACTATATGCTCCAGTTCCTAGCATATTATCTGACACTTTGCAAATAGGATCAGGACCTATGATAATAGGTATTAATGCATAAATGCTGACTGATTAAAAAAGACTATTTTTATATGTGGATGAGAAAATAAATATCTCGTATACTATATATTCACTTTCACATCGTAATGAGTTAAAAATGTTTAGCATGCCAAGCACAAAATTAGAAATATATTTAAAATATATACATAGGATGTTCATTACAGAATTATTTATAATAAGCAGTTTGAAATAAATTTTAAAAACATCCTTTCATTATGAGGTTGGCTAAATAACTTCTGGCATGATAAGCCAAAGTAATATTATGAAGCCACTTTTTAGAAAATGAAAATAAAACTACCAAGCAAAGTTATTGCATGTTCATGGTGGTTCTAACCATATAACTATATTAATATGAAGAAAAGCCCATAAAAGCAACTGTGGATGCAGGTCTTTGAGTAAATTTTTTTTATATCTTATTTCCAAACTTTCAGGGATTAAATATTTTACATATTTTTAAAAATTGATTTAAAAATTTCGAAAGACCTCGAACATTGACATTTCACAAAGGTCATCCATGTGGCTACACTTTTCTTGTAAAGGGGATCCAGGAAAATGAGAGGATCTGAGCAAAGACAGTGTTTTGACATACTGAAAGGTAAAAAGTAGCAATTAATGATTTATGTGGTTCTTTACCTGGGAACTCCAGGGAGGTGAGGATTTGGGTGACTGTCTTTGCACTCAGACAGGTGTAGGCTTGAATCCTAGCTCTAGTCTCCGAAATCTTGTTATTAGAAGCTGTGAGTCCCTCTGCCTCTGGTCTTTCCGTCTCAGTGTACGGAGGACATGGATTGCTCTCTAAGAGCCCATCAGTGCCCAGTTCACTACTCTGCTCTTCTCTTTTCATTCCTCTGTCCTCTTCAGATTTGCCTATTCCCCTGAAATGTGTGAGCAGAAAACCAGGAAAAATGAGTCTAGTCATTTTAAGTTTGTTTATTAACCCTGCTGTGGTTCAATGATGGGATGAGGTCCTGAGGCCATGATGCATGGGTCTCCACGTTGTCCCTTCCAGCTGTCCCCAAGATGCTTAAGGCTGTGAAGTCCACTCTCTGTGTGTCGCTTCTTCAACTTTTTCCGGCTTTGGCATAGTCATGAAATTTTGGTTCTTTATTGAAATTATTTAAGAAGTTTAAATCATAGCTTCTTAGCACTTTAAGATGATCTGTGAACTAATGTTCTATTTCACATGAGAAAACACAGGCCAAAGATGTGATGTGATTTGCCTTAGATCAGTTAGGTGATGTCAGCTGGAACCGGAGCTCTGGTCTCCTAATACCTAAACTGCTGCATTTGTCACCACTGTGACCTATTCTGAAGCTCAGGGGGTACTTGCCGAAGATCTGTTCTTTGTGATGATACAGAGGAAGCTCTGCTTGCATTTCAGAAGGGGCATATTTGTGCCCGCTTGTTTCTCCCCTAGAACTGACACACTGCTCATTTAATTTGTTCAGTCTAATACTCCATTAGACTTATCCTATGGTGGGGCTGGCCCATTTATCCCTGCTTAAAATTTAATCAGACATTTCACTGCTCATCAACACTTTAACAGGAGCATTTAGAGACTCCACACATCTCTGCTTAATTGCTGCTGGCTGACAGATGTCACTTTAACTTTCCTCTCTTCCCTGTTCCCTCTGGTTGCACAGGCCTGAAGGAGAAGCTTATCTTTTAAATAAACCTTAAAGCAGATCTAAACCCCAGATTCATGGAGAAACACCAACCTCATCTTTCTGCCTGTTCGGAATCTAGTCATTTGGGAAAGTTAAAGGTTGTAACTGGTACCACCTCATCAGAACTTGAAGCCCACTTTTAATTTGTTGTTGTTGTACGAAGTGCCTTCACGGGAAATAGGAGGGATGCAGAATAAATGATGAGGCTCCCCCATCTGCCATGCTTGTCTTGTCTTCCTTAGGATACTCTCTGCTCATGCTTGCTCCTCACTCAACTGTGAAATTGGAATCACAAGAAGAATGTTGCATTTTAGTTGCCAAGACGCCTCTCATGATGGAGCACAAGGAAGGGGGACTGCTTTTGGAGCTGGAGAAAGAAGTGTGGCAGGTGACAAGCACTCTTGGCATGTAACAATAGTTCCAATCAAGTCCTGGATCTCTCCAACCGCACACTTCCTTTCCCCACGTGCATATAAGTGCTGTTGTCAAGGACACTGTAAATATTATTGCAGGAAGCTTCTGAATATGAAAAATTCATTTAAGCTGAGACGCCACCTTTCTTTGAAATAATTGTAGACCAGGGCCATATTTGATGCTTTGAGAGTATGGAAGAATTTCAGATGACTAATTGCTATTCTTGGATTGAGTTAAGATGAGATTTACACAGGCCAACTCTAATCTACTGTATCAGTTATCTAGTGCCACAGTAATGCTGTATAATAAATAATCATAAAATTTCAGGGGCATAGAGCAAATGAATATGTTTGCAAGCTTCAGCTGCTCTAACCTGGCTCAGTAATTTCATGTGGGCTTGCTCACGAACCCGTAGCCGGATGCAGCTTAACTGGGTGGTTTGGCTGTTTGGGGCTTGGCTTTCACCTATGTCTGGAAGTCACTGGATGATGGGGCTGATCTGTGATGGACTTGGCATAGATGATTGGGTGAATCTGGCTCTGCTCCATGTGTCTTCTATTTCTAGAAGGCTAGCTCAGGCATGTTTTTACTGGAATATAAAAGAGAATAAGAGAGCAAATAGAAATGCATATCCACTTTCCCCAACATCTTCTTGAATCAAAACTATTTAAACCCCAGACTAAGTAACATAGGTAGATACAGAGTCTGAGTGGTAGAGTGCCGTAAGCCTGTATTGGAAAGCTTGTAGATAGAGGGAAGGGAAAGAATTGAGTAAGAATACAATAAACCTACTCTGCATAAAGGTGAAAGACCAAATGCTTCCTATCTAATATTAGGAACAAGAAAATACTTTCATTCTCATCACTTTTACTTAATATTGGTCCGGAAAATTGTGCCAGTGAGATAAGGTAAAGGAAAAAAAAAAGGCAAACATATTAGAAAGAAAGAAGTAATTTTGTCTTTGCTCAAGACAATAGGCTCAAATTTAGAGAAAACTCCAAGAAATATACTAAAAATATTAGATTTGATAAGTGCATTTAGCAAGATCAGGGTACCCGATTAATAAACAAAAATGTATTTGTAGTGCTACCAACTAAAAATTTGAATGTGAAATTAAACAAAAAAATACTTAGGAATAAGTTTAAATGTGTAAGGTCTTATAACTCCAAAGGATAAGATATTGCTGAGATAAGTTAAAGAAAACCTAAAAAGAAAAAGAAGAAGAAGAAGACCTAAATAGACAGAGAATAATAGGATGTCCTTCAATTGGAAAAACCTTTGTATGCATGCGTATAAGCATAACCAATGGACATAAGACACTGGGGGATAGGGGAGGCTGGGGGACTGTCTAGGGCGGGGGGATAAAATGGACACATATGTAATACCCTTTGTAACACTTTAAGCAATAAAAAAATAAATAAATAAATAAATAAATAAAAAAGAAAAAAAAAAAGAAAAACCTCAACATTATTAAGATAGCAATTTCTCCCAAATTTGCCTACAAATTTAATGCAATCCAAATCAAAATTTCAATATTTAAAAAAATAATTTGATGAACTGATCCTAAAATTTATATGGGATTGCCATGGCATCAGAGGATCCAAAGTCCTTTATATGCCTTCCTACAGGTTTTAGCATACCAGGAAATATTGCTGTTATGATTGATATTTTTAAATGTATGAAAGGCAGCCTAATGAGGTTAAGGCACAGCCCCATGGTTATATGGGTACACAAGCTGCCTCTTCCCAAAGACATCTGTGTTTATCAGGGCACTCTTCTTCCTCAGGGCTTGTGTTTGGGCCACATATGCCTTACTAAAGGAACAGTCAATCAAAATGAACTACAATCGTCTGGTGTTCTAGTGCTAAAGAAAATCATCTGGTGCCTGTAGGTGGGCCTCTCAGATAACCAGAAAGGCCAGGGATTATACTGGCCAGAACAGTAGGAAAATGATATGTGTCTTTTCTTGCTTGCCGGGAGCCGGTCCATCCTTGCTGTTTCTAGGGACCTGGCATATGTGGCATACTGTTCTTAATATGTTTGCTCACCTTCTTGGCACTATGTGTTTTAACCAAGGTCTCTGAGAAAGGTTGTTTCCCCAGGCAGGGATTTTCCCCTGAAGTTAGGGAGGGAATAAAATCCCTTAACTAAGTGCCAGGCGGGTAATTAATCACTTTAACTACGAATAATCATGCTTAAGCTACATAATCTTTACTCCCTGGAATGGAGATAAGAAACGCCCTAACCTTTGTAATAGAGATTGATAGGATTGGAATCAACTGGTATAAATACAGTTGAAACAAGACAACAGCAGACAGAACTTAGGAGACAGGGAGAGAGACAGAACCTAGGCACAGAACCTACACAGAACGTTCTCTAGAGACAGAAGAACTTCGCTGGAGAGAACATGGCAAAAGATCCTGGACTGAACCTGACTACAGAAATTGGCAAGAGAACCTGACTAGAACCTGGTGACTGAACCTGGCTGGAGAACCTGGACAGAACCTGGCTGGAGAACCTAGCGAGGGAACTTGGCTACAGAACCTGGCTGGAGAACCTGGAGAACCTAGCAAGAGACCATGGACACAGAACCTGACTGGAGATCCTAAGCAGAACCTCTCTGGAGATCGAGACCAGAACTTGGCTGGAGATCCTGGCTAGGCTTCTGATCAACTGAACGCTGTCTCTGTGTCATTCCTTCTTCGCTGACTCCGTCCACACCTTTGGGGACCCCTGGACCCGCTGGGGCTGGACCCCGGCACTTGCTTTGCTTTACCTCACCATTTTTTGCCTTCACTTTTCTTTTTGAGTCAAGTGTAAACATATTTATCTGTTGATATTATCATCTCTGCCTTTGATTTTTTTTTTTTTTCTGGCACAATACTACTTGATACTTAAGTCTGTTTACTGGGAGTTTGGCAGTGCTGCTCACATTATAATCTCGTATTTTGAGATTTTGGGTAGTGACTACATCTTAATACTTATACTGTGGGTGGAAAGGAGAAATTTGTTAATTTTTGCCAAAGGTCTGGTTATTTTATCCAGTAATTGGAGAATAATCCATTACTGATGGCTCATTTGAATTTAAATGGCTATTTGTAAAGTCACATACTTTTAGCATTAAAACTTTATATATATATATACTAGAGACCTGGTGCACAAAATTCAGGCACAGGAGGGGGGTCCCCTCAGCCCAGCCTTCACCCTCTCCAATCTGAGACCCCTCAGGGTATGTCTGACTGCCGGCAGTCAGACATCCCTCTCACAATCCTGGACCACTGGCTCCTAACTGCTCACCTGCCTGCCGGCCTGATTGCCCCTAACTGGCCCCCCTGCCAGCTTGATCACCCCTAACCGCTTCTGCCTGCCAACCTAGCTGCCCCCAACTGTCCCCCCTGCCAACCTGATCACCGCTAACTGCCCCCCCCACCAGCATGGTTGCCCCTTACTGTCCCCCCCCCCTGCTGGCCTGGTCACCCCAACAGCCCCCCTCTGCCGTAACTGCCCCCCTGCCAGCCTGGTCGTCCCTTACTGTCCCACTTGCCAGCCTCATCACCCCCAACTGCCCCCCTCTGCCAGTCTGGTTGCCCCTAACTGCCCCTTCTGCCAGCCTGGTTACCCCAACTGCCCCCTGCTGACCTGGTCACCCCCAACTGCCTGTCCCCGCCAGCCTGGTCACCCCCAACTGCCCCCTCCACCGGCCTGGTCGCCTTTCACTGCCCCACTCTGCCAGCCTGGTTAGTCCCAACTGCCGCGCCCCCCCCCCCCCCCCCCCCGCTGACCTGGTCACCCCTCGCAGCCTGCTGCTCAGTCATTTGGTCATCCCTCAGTAACACCCCTGTTGGCCTGGTCACCCCACACAGCCTGCTGCTCAGTTGTTTGGTCATCCCTCACTAAACCCCCTGCCGGCCTGGTTGTCTCACGCAGCCTGCTGCTCAGTCGTTTGGTTGTCTCTCACTACCCCCCACCCCCTGCCGGTCTTGTCACCCCACTCAGCCTATTCGGTTGTTTGTTCGGTTGTTTTGGATGCGATGGCCCCTGGCTCTTTATATATATAGACTAGAGGCCCAATGCATGAAATTCATGCAGTTGGTAGCGGGGGGGGTGAGGGGGGATCCTCAGCCCAGCCTGTGCTTTCTCGCAGTGTGGGAGCCCTCAGGGGATGTCCGACTGCCACAGAGGTTGGAGAGGCTCCCGCCACCGCCGCTGCACTCACCAGCCATGAACCTGGTTTCTGGCTGAGTGGTGCTCCTGCTGTTGGAGCACACTGACCACCAGGGGGCAGCTCCTGCATTGAGCATCTGCCCCCTGGTGTTCAGTGCATGTCATAGTGACCGGCTGTTCCACCATTGGATCAATTTGCATATTAACCTTTTATTGTATAGGATATATATTTTTTATTTATTGTCTAAAGTTTTACATATGTCTCCTTTTTAACCTGATAGACTCCCCCCAGCCATTCCCACCCCAGGCAATCCCCCACTGCCCCAGTGTCTCTGTACATTGGTTATGCTAATATGCATGCATAAGTCCTTTGGTTGCTCTCTAACCTGCCCCCCCTCCCCTGCCAGTTGTCTCTGGATCTATTCTTGTTCATCAAATTATGTTGATCATTATATCCCACATATGAGTGAGATCATGTGATATTTATCTTTTTCCAACTGGCTTATTTCACTTAGCATAATGCTCTCCAGTTCCATACATGCTGTTGCAAATGGAAAAAGTTCCTTCTTTTTTTATAGTGGCATAGTATTCTATTGTGTAGATGTACCATAGTTTTTTAATCCACTCATCTGCTGATGGGCACTTAGGTTGTTTCCAAATCTTAGCTATTGTAAATTGTGCTGCTATGAACATAGGGTTGCATATATCCTTTCTGATTGGTGTTTCTGGTTTCTTGGGATATAGTCCTAGAAGTGGGATTACTGGGTCAAATGGGAGTTCCATTTTTAACTTTTTGAGGAAACTCCATACTGTCTTTCTCAGTGGCTGCACCAGTCTGCATTCCCACCAGCAGTGCATGAGGGCTCCTTTTTCTCCACATCCTCACCAGCACTTGTCATTTGTTGATTTGTTGATGATAGCCATTCTGACAGGTGTGAGATGGTATCTCATTGTTGTTTTGATTTGCATCTCTCAGATGATTAATGACTTTGAGCATGTTTTCATATGTCTCTCGGCCTTCTTAATGTCCTCTTTTGAAAAGTGTCTATTTAGGTCCGTTGCACATTTTTTGATTGGGTCATTTATCTTCCTTTTGTTAAGTTGTATGAGTTCTCTGTAAATGTTGGAGATTAAACCCTTATCAGAGATATCGTTGGCAAATATGTTCTCCCATGCAGTGGGCTTTCTTATTGTTTTGCTGATGGTTTCTTTTGCTGTGCAGAAGCTTTTTGTTTTGATGTAGTCCCATTTGTTTATTTTCTCCTTAGTCTCCATTGTCCTAGGAGCTGTTTCGGTAAAGATATTGCTATGATATATGTCTGCTATTTTGCTACCTATGGATTTTTTATGGTTTCCTTTCTTACATTTAAGTCCTTTAGCCATTTTGAGTTTGTTTTTGTGTATGGTGTAAGTTGGTGATCTAGTTTCATTTTTTTGCATGTATCTGACCAAATTTCCCAGCACCATTTATTGAAGAGACTGTCTTGACTCCATTGTATGCTCTTGCCTCCTTTGTCAAATATTAATTGAGCATAATGGCTTGGGTTGATTTTCTGGGTTCTCTGTTCTGTTCCATTGATTTATATGTCTGTTCTTGTGCCAGTGTTCAGGCAGTTTTGAGAACCGTGGCTTGGTAATATAGCTTGATATCTGGTATTGTGATCTCTCCAACTTTGTTCTTCTTTCTCAGGATTGCTGTGGCTATTTGGGGCCTTTTTAAATTCCAGATGAACTTTTGGAGAGTTTTTTCTAGATCTTTGAAGTATGCCATTGGTATTTTAATGGGGATTGCATTGAATCTGTAGATTGCTTTGGGTAGTATGGACATTTTAATGATGGTGATTCTATTATCCATGAACATGGTATGTTCTTCCATTTGTTTATGAGTTCCTCTATCTCTTTTTTCAGTGTCCTATAGTTTCTCGAGTACAGTTTTGTTTTTTTTTTACTTCTTTAGATAAGTTTATTCCTAGGTATCTTAATTTTTTTGGTACAATGGTAAATGGGATTGTTTTATTCAGCGTTAAAACTTTATGTTCTCAAACAGATGTTGCTCAATATTTTGCTTTGGGGAATGCTCACTAAAGCCACATGTGCAGGCAATGCCTAAAATATGTCACTTAGTAGTGGATATGGTGTTGAAAAGACAGACTCATACCTAGAAGTTTGAATTGGTTGGTAAAAGCAGACTCAAATAATGTAGAATCTAAAATAAAAGAATCTTAGAAATCATTTAGTCTAAACTCCCATTATATGCATTAGAAAAGTGAGGCCCAGAGAAGTCAAATGACTTGTTCAAGATAACAAATTATGCTCGTGATATATGTGGGACTAAAACTGATATTTTCTGACTTATATTTTATACTTCACTTCAAGACTAATAAGAATTTAAATATGCTCAGCAGAAGGGACTTTCACTAAATGAGGTTAGTGCTAAGGCCCTATATTTTTATGCTATTGTTGATTTTAGTCAATAACTGTGGTGGTCAAAGGAACTCATGTTTGTAGGCTCAACATTATTTTAGTCGATAAAAGGCAGAAAGTAATTGGGTGGGGATTTTAATAGCTCTTGGTAGCAAAACAGAGTGACATCCTCATAGAATTGGATTCTGTTTTCAATATTTTGTAACAAGTTCACTTTATTCCAAATTAAGGGTGGTTCATGGAGTTCTAGGATGAATTTCTTTTATAAAGGTTCTTACTCTTTAAGAAATATAGGCATGGCCATAAAAATAATTTTGTCTTTTATCTCATTGCCTCCTTTTTCAACTGGTAATAAATTGTTTGGTGAGGCTAGATAAGTACATAATAGGCAGAGGGAAATCCTCCATCAATGAAGAAATTTATCTCCGAATAGTCTGAGAAACATTCCTCTATACAATAAATATTAGAGGTGGGAGTATGGTCCAACAAGGAATGAACAGACCATAAAGAGGCATTTATCAGGATGATGGTAAATATCATACTTCAAAAAAAGGAGAATTCTGTAAACCACAGTCAGTACCTAATTATTTTATGTGCTACTTTTTACAGGATCTGCCTTAAACAAAGCTCCTTAAACAAATTTATCCTAGACTTCCTAGAGATTTTGCCCACAATACTTTTCCATGTCTTATGTTGAAACCTTATTGATTTATTAAATTAACAGCATTTTATTTGTAATTTGATTTATTTTATTAATTAATTTTATTTCTTATACCAATACCTGTTCATGTGATTACCCACATGGACAGAGAATTTCCCATTTTTTTTTTCCTCAGGAAATGCCGAATGCTTAAATGGGACTCAATAATTAACTACTGATTGCTTTTTGGAACTGGCCATTCTCCTTCACGAGAGCTATTGACTTATTTTTTCAAATGATGATTTTAAGATGTTACTATTTTCTTGGGAAGTCTTCATTATAGATTTATATGATTCTCTCTCCTCCTGGAGCTATCATTTTACTGTAAGTTCAAGGGCCAAAGCTGGGCCTAAGTAATGGAAGATGCAGTCCAATTCACTAAGAACTATATTCTGATTCATCATCCATGAGATGAATACTTTTAAGTATTTTCTTTAACCAGAAATTGAAATTGTGTAACATCAGTGGATTTCAGACAGCTCATTATCTTAACTTTATATGAATATAAATACTTTGAGAGATTTGAATTGCAACACACAAGTTATGCACTCATTCCCCACCCCCCAACACACATGCACTTATCCCAAAAATAGCCTTTTAACTTGCCCAATTTAATGCCTCATGTTGACTCAGCTGATTGCCCTGGAGGTCGAATATTTGGACTGGCTTTAGTCAACAAACATTGATTGGGAATCTTCTGTTGACCTTAAACAAACAGACAGATATTTCTCCAGCAAAATGGTTTTATTAGGAACAAGTTAAAATAGCAATTTGGGATATAGTCTAATGGCTAACCACATGTAAGTCCTAAGAAACAAAGGAGAGAAAACTCTTATAAGAGGAGAAGGGGAAGATGAGAGGGCTATTACAAACAAGAAGTTCTTCTTATTGAGCTCTGAGATCAACGGAGGATGTGAGAGCTCCCCTTTCTAGCCTCCCAAGTTGTGTTTGTTTGTTTTTTATTAGAGAGAGGAGAGAGAGAGAGAGAGAGAGAGAGAGAGAGAGAGAGAGAGAGAGAGACATTGATTTGTTGTTCCACTTATTTATGCATTCATTGGTTCATTCTTATATGTAACCTGGCCAAGGGTGAAACCCACAACCTTGGTGTACTGGGATGATACTCTAATGAATTGAACTACCTGGCCATGGCTCTCCTGACTTAATTTAAAATGAATTTTCTGTTTATTAATTTTTACACTTCTAGTTTTAACTTAACAAGTTAATATACATGAGGCAGGACCAGTATATAACCTGTAGCTAAAATTTATTGCGTGTTTACTATGTACCTGATACTCTGATTTAGCACTTTCCCTGTAGTATTTCATTTACTAGTCACAAAAGTCTTGAGGGCAGTACTTCTAGGACCCACATTTTATTGCTAGGAGAATTGAAATTCAAATAGCTCAGGTAATTTGCCTGAGGTCACTCACCTTATAGCAAAACTTGGACTTGAACTTACACTGTGTGATTCTAGAGTCCCTGTTTGGAACCTAATGCTGTGTAGCATCAAACTGAAGGCTCTGCTGTGCCTCATTCCCCTCTGAGTGTTTACCCAACTTTAGTGTCAGGAAATCTGGATTTTCTCTCTTTATTTCCAGTAATTGATGACCTACTTGACATTTTGTTTGTGCTCAATAAATGTTTCCTGAATGAATGCATGCATAGGAAGGGATGCTACTCGTCAGGGTTTTTTCACTGACCTTGGATGGCTTCTCATGTCATTTGTTAAAACACAGATGATAATGCAGAGGCACTAAGAAGGACAAAGAGGACCAAATAAACAAGTTAAAATGTTTTATTCCTAACACTATTAACACAACATTGGAGTGAACATGACAGACTATTCTTCCTCCTGCAAAGAGTACAGTTATTCATAAAGTGAAGGACAAAGCCATTTTGTAGTGTTTTTATGAAAGAGAAACAAGTATCAGAGGGCATAATGAAATTTTTGATAATAGAGTTTTGCCTTTCTTCACCTAGCCTATCTTGCAACATAAATTCTTAATGAAGGAAATGATCAACAAGCCACAAACAGATCTTTTATGTGAGATAAAACAATTAGGAATACAAAAGGAAGGAAAGAAAAGAGCTCCAACAAACTGGAACAATCACAAGCATTATAAGAAAATCAATAAAATCAAATCTATTCTTAAGACAACAAGTCTATTCAAGCATTGTTACAGACTCTCTGATCATTACAAAAAAATCTCAGCTTGGAAGATTACAGAGGAATTAAACAAAACCAGAAATACTAGGGCCAAGCAAATTATGCATGACACAGCTTTAATGCTTTTCAAGGATGTCACTTCATAAAATATGTCCTTATGAAAAAGGAGATCTGTAGGTCCTCAAATTAACTGAATCAGTAGACTAGACAAAGAGCTGGGATTCAATTCCTTTCAACGAAGTTACTGGTTAGTCATTTCAGTCTTATTCATCAGTCAATAATATTGAGTTACAATTCAAAGCACAAGGCTTTGCTAGATAATGCAGGAAGAAACTGCTTTTTAAGTACTCTTTCCTCCCCATTGGTTTCAAAAACTCTTACTTATCCCTTAAGAATCAGATGATAAGCCCTGGCTGGGTAGCTTAGTTGGTTAGAGTGTTGTCCAGATACGGCCAAGGTTGTGGGTTCATTCCCCAGTTGGGGCACATATAAGAAGCAACCAATGAATGCATAAGTAAGTAGTACAGCAAGTTGATCTTTCTTTCTTTCTCTCTTTCTCTCTCTCTTCCTCTCTCTCTCTTTCTCTCTGTCTCTTTCCCTCTCTTTCACTAAAATAAATACATAAAAAGATTTTTTAAAGAATCATATGAGCTTTCTCCTCTGGAACACCGTCTCTGACTTCTTTAGGCAGGGTGTATCACTTTCTGTTCTGGGCTGCAATTTATTTGGTCTTACACTCTCCCCTGCCTGTCTCTTATAGTTCTAAATCATTGCATTGTTATGGGTTCCTAATAGTGGTCCCCTTAGATCAGCGGTTCTCATCCTGTGGGTTGTGACCCCTTTGGGGGTCGAATGACCCTTTCACAGGGCTCGCCTAAGACCATCAGAAAACACATATATAATTACATATTGTTTTTGTGATTAATCACCATGCTTTAATTATGTTCAATTTGTAACAATGAAATTGGGGGTCACCACAATATGAGGAACTGTATTAAAGGGTCACGGCATTAGGAAGGTTGAGAACCACTGCCTTAGATGGTCATAATAGTTTTTGGGGGATGACTAAAGAAATGAATCTAGACAACAGAATACTTGTCTTAATCTGTGCCTGTTAACCAACCTCTGATGATTTACATTGTTCATTTCAGCAGGTATTTACTAAGAACCCATCATATTCTCATATTCCAGGCACCTTGTTATATATATATATATATATATATATATATATATATATATATATATATATATGATGGTTATGACCGAATGACCGGAATGACCAGTCGATCAGTCGCTATGATTCACACTGACCACCAGGGGGCAGATGCTAAACGCAGGAGCTGCCCCCTGGTAGTCAGTGCGCTCCCACAGCCAACCTCCCATGGCTCCTCCCCCCCAACCCCCCTCCCCGCCCCTCCCACCCCTCCCCGCCCCCCCCCCCAGCCAGCTGGCCAACCCCCCACAGTCCCTCGCCCCTGCTGGTCACCCCCGCCCCATAGGCCCTGATTGGGGGGGCAGCTGGCCAATCTCCCAGGGTCCCTTCCTCCAGCTGGCTGGCGCACCCCCCCCCCCTTGCCCATAGGCCTCAATCACCGGCCAGGCGGAGAGACCCCACCCATGCACAAATTTGTGCGCCGGGCCTCTAGTACAGAAATAAGATGATACCTCAACTCAAGAAGATATAGTTGCCAAAGCCGATTTGGCTCAGTGGATAGAGCGTCGGCCTGTGGACTGAGGGGTCCTGGGTTCGATTCCGGTCAGGGGCATGTGCCTGGGTTGCGGGCACGTCCCCAGGGGGAGATGTGCAGGAGGCAGCTGATCGATGTTTCTCTCTCGTCGATGTTTCTAACTCTCTATCTCTCTCCCTTCCTCTCTGTAAAAAATCAATAAAATATATTAAAAAAAAAGAAGATATAGTTAAGAAAATTGGTAAACTTATTAAGACTACTTTCCCTTATGGTAAATAAGATGTTACATGTTTTTGTCTTTCTACCATAAAATAATATATTACTTGTTATCTTTAAAAGTGTGAAAGACAAAAAAAAGTTGAAGAATTGTTTCAAATTGAATGAGATGAAAATGCAAGGATAACAAAATGATTCTACAACTGCAACCTTCAGTTCTACAGGAATTTTTGGGATAACTGGCTTGAATGGAGTCAGAGGATTAGATGGTAGTAATATATCAATGGTAATATCCTGATTTTGATGACTTCACTGTGGTTATATAAGAAGGGTGAACTTATAAGCATACACAACACACACACACACACACACACACACACACACGGTACATTCCCATAGACTCTCACAGAGATTTTCTAAGTTCAGTAACTTCAGTGACTTGGTGTTGCCAGTAAAGGGGAGAGTTCTTTGTTTTTTGCTTAGAGAACTCTATTCTTTTCAACATCAACAAAATCATTATGTGTGCTGGAACAGACCATCCTGCCCCTTTAAAAACCAGAGTATTTCTCTGAACATCACAGTTTTTTCAGATCAGAGCAAGGCACAAAGTTTGACTTTGTTCCATAGAAAGGCAGGAACCATTGTTTCCAGGAAAAATCATTGCATCTCATCTGCACAGTGATGGGGAGAGTGATGGGGAGAAAGATGGGCTTTGTGTGTGTGTGTGTGTGTGTGTGTGTGTGTGTGTGTGTATATATATATATATATATATATATATATATATATATATGAAACTATGAGGAAAATTGAATATTATTTATAGTAGCACCATGCAAAGATAACTGCTTTAATGCTTCAGTGTAGTCCTATCTTTTATTGTTCATGTGTATGAATTTATTCCTACAACTATATGAGCAGAAACAGGCACATTATATTTTTCCAAGTCAAATTAAATGAATCTTTGCATCCTTTTTGCTCTCCTCCCTTCCTAGAGTTCCACAGGAATTCTGGGGATTCACAGGGTACCCCCAAAATCAAGGGCCACGGGTCTTTACTCCATCACAATTCAAACTGAGATGTTCATTGACCAGGCTCTTTCAATCCATCTTCTCTCTCCACTGTATCAGGCAGCTTTATCTAAGGCCTCGAAAGGTACAACTCTCAACACCATGGCTCCAACATTTATAAGCCAACTGGTCAAAGACATTGTCTCCTTGGCATCCTCCACTCATAAATCTTCCCCAAGTCCCCAATTCCCTTCAAACACCTTAAGACATTTCCTTTTAGCTGCTTCTTCCATTCACGTATCTCAGGGCGATATCCTCCAGCCTGCATGTAGACTTTAGCTTTGCTTTCCTCTGTAAGCCTCGGCTTTTAACAACAAATCAGCTTAATGCCCTTGTGGAGATCTCTGGATTTCAAGATACAAACACATTTATCTCCTCCCTAGGTATTCATGTTATATATCTATTGCTTTCTGAATCATCTACAGTAGGAAAAAAGCATCATGATTAATGAATTATCCTGCCACACATTTCATGCTTTTTTATATTATAATATTTAGCCCTTTGAAAGAATATTGAATAAATATTTGTTGAGCATCTACTATACGAGACACACAATGAAGAAGACATTTCCTGCAGTTCAAAAGCTCATAATTTGGTGACAAGCATAGATCCCCGAATGGCTATTTATTCTATAACTGTGAGTGATAGTCTAAGTGACTACTTCTGAGAAAAGGTCTCTTTTTTTCCTGTGATGTTTCTGTTTCTTTCTCTCTCTTTTGTCTCCTCTCTCCTTCTCCCTTTTCAAACCTAAGCACAGGTGCAAGTTACTAGCATCTGTGTTTCTGCATAGGGAAGCAATTCAGCCATTCTCTAGGCTTAGTAATCATGCCAAGAACCATGGGTGTGTCTGATACATTCCTTTTCAGTTGATTTCAACTCTTTGCTCCTCTCTCTTACAGCAGGAGTGGGAGTCATTGATGCCCACAGACACCTGCTGGGTGCAGACATTAGCTTCAGATGCTGCTATACTGTGTAGTTCACCCAGGCAGAAATACCCCTCGTTAAGTCAAAATTCTGCCAGCAGAGATGCTTACCTGGCACCTCTGTAGTCTTTTCCTACTGTGTGGTACCTGAATATAGACTGTGATTCTTCCACTGGGTCCACCCACTCCTAACACTGTACCATCCTGGGAGCAATTGTTTAACAGTGTCTTTATGAAAACAACAAAATAATTAGTTTAAGGTGCCAACATTCTATCAACATAGGAATGTAAATATAATACAAATAGATGACATTTATTGAACTTATACAGGGACTGTGCTAAGGTGTTTTATGTTAAATTCATCCATTTAATTTTCATCACTCCATAAAGTAGAAGTTATTATCTTTCATTTTATGCATAAGAAAGTGCAAGCTTTGGGTATGCCCAAGGTCAACAGAATGAAAAATGAACAGAGTTAACTATTCTTGTCTCAGCACCCATGCTCTTAAGCATGAGCTTTTACTGCCTCAGAGTATGTGCAAAACCTGTAGATGATATTCAGTACACTTATGATTTTAAACTATTAGTTGCTTTTCACTTCCAAGGGGGAAAAAAGCCCATATTCCTGTCTTTACGTGGTCTGCATCAAAATTACTGGTATATATATTTGGATACTTTTTATAGTTTCCAGAACATTTTAGTTATTGCACACACATTTGCTTCCTTATCATGTAATCTTTATCACCTAATTTATCATGGAGTGTATTAGTGTCCTATTGCTGCTGTAACAAATTACTACAAACTTAGTGATTTAAAACAACACATGTCTACTAGTATTCTCTTGCAGCTCTAGATGTCAGAAGTCTGAAATGGATCTCACTGGGCTAGCACCAGGGTGTTTGCCGGGCTGGTTTCCTTCTGGAAGCTTCAGAGAATTCATGTTCTTGCCTTCTTCAGGGGCAAGCATGTCAAACCCACAGCCAGTTGCCCACTGGCCACAAGTTTGACATGCTTGGGTAGAGGCTTATATTCTTTGGCTCATGGCCTCTTCCATCAGCAATGATTGGTCAAGTCTTTCTCCTGCTGCATCACTCTGACACTAACTCTTCTGCTTCCCTCTTCCACTTTAAAGGACTCCTATAATTCCACTGGGCTCACCTCAATAATTCAGGATAATATATTCATTTTAAAGTGAAATGAGTAGCAACCTTAATTCCATATGCAACCTTCAATCTCCCTTGCCTTGTACTGTAACATTTTCATAGGTTCTGGGGATTAGGACATAGATAACTTGGCGGGGGGTGGGGGCTCATTATTTTGTCTACTACATGGAGAGAGTTTTACCTTCTGTTAACTGGAGCTTCTACCTGCCTATCTCTGCACCCTGATTCAAAGCGCTCTCCCTCTTCTCATTTGCTGCTGTCCTCTGCTAATCTGTTAGGTTGTATATGTCATTTATTATGGAGAAACTTTTTTGAATTGGGAGCTAAAATTAAAGTCCATGTTGAGGAAAACTAAGAACACATAACTTTTCCTTTGTGCATTCTCTTTCCTAATGCATTTTCCCCTTTGCTGGAGCAACTAAGGGTCGTTTTTGCTTTACTGTTACCCATCCAGGGTGGCATGAGTTAAGTTATTCAGGGTTTTGGGAGTGTTGAAGTAGATAGAAGTGAGGATCTGGGGCTTTGGGATCATCTAGGTCAGTGGTCGGCAAACTCATTAGTCAACAGAGCCAAATATCAACAGCACAATGATTGAAATTTCTTTTGAAAGCCAAATTTTTTAAACTTAAACTATATAAGTAGGTATATTGTTATTAACTTAATTAGGGTACTCCTAAGGCTTAGGAAGAGCCACACTCAAGGGGCCAAAGAGCCGCATGTGGCTCAGGAGCCACAGTTTGCTGACCAAGGATCTAGGTAGTTAAAACTCCAATTTTCAATGAACAGAGGGCCATTCTTGCAAAAGCATTATTTGTAATCATTGACATTCTGAGTTTATGAAGCTTTAGGTAATCTAATCTACTCATTTTACTGATAAGAAACCCAAATTCCAGAAAGATAAATGACTTTTCCAGGGTTCTACTGCCAATAAGTCACAGGGTTGGAACTGGAATTCAAAACATGATTTTCCTAGTTCATCACATTTCCTTCCATTATGTAGGGTCCCCATTACACAAGTTCCATTCCGTTCAGTGACTTGCCAAGGGCCATAAGGCTCTACACTGCGGAAGACTGTTTCCTGTCCTCTCGTTCACAAAGATGAGTCCTTGGATGTGGTGTTCTTGGAGACGTGTTCCAACTCTGGGTGAGGTGTTTCATGTGTCCTGGGGGAAAAATGAGCTCTGTGTAACTCTAAAGGCAAGGGGCAAGGTTGGTGACAGGGCTCTGGCAAAGTAACATTTCCATCTGCCAGGCAAGGCACTTCACTGAACATGTAATTGACCCTCACAATAAGCCCTTTGCCTCCTGTGGGTAAATGTTATCTAGGTTTGTCAATATCATATTATCTATTCCACCCTCTCCACCCCCACCCCCACCCCCACCCCAGGCAGAGGGAAGACTGTATGGTGGAAGAGGTTGTAAGGTCACAGCTGGTTCACATGAGTTGAAGTGCCACACAACTTCCAGGCTGAGGCTGTGTGCAATCCTTCAGGCTCCCTCTCCTCTTCTCTCCTGTGGCAGTGATGAGGCCCTGGCTTCCTGGCTGCTGGAATGAGGAATGATTGTGAATTGGAGAGCCCCTTGCTGACTGACTGGTGTGGAACATACAGCTTGAGTAGCAAATACACTTTTAGGAGGTGCAGTCCCTGTGCCTGTGGGATTATTGCGGGACCTAGCCCATGCCAATGTACTAGTAAGTGGGAATTATTATCTCCAGTTTTAGCTGATGAAGTTTAGGGGTCAACTAGATGAGGTAAGTGATTGCTGGTAACTGGCAGACCAGGGATGCAGCACATCCATGACCACCTGACTTCAGAGCCTGGGCTGCAAATCCACGCCACCATACTTCTTCCGGGTAGAAGCCAGGGAGAGAGGGAAGGTTTCTGCCCAAGGGATAAGCTGCTTTGAAAGAAGGGTCTGCACATTTATAAGCCAAGTCTGCTGTCTTTGGGGTCCTTTTCACTGGTCTTCAGAATGTCCTGTTTTCCTTTATGCCAGCGGTTCTCAACCTGTGGGTCGCGACCCCTTTGGCAGTCGAACAACCCTTTCACAGGGGTCGCCTAAGACCATCCTGCATATCAGATATTTATATTATGATTCATAACAGTAGCAACATTACAGTTATGAAGTAGCAACGAAAATAATTTTATGGTTGGGTCACAACATGAGGAACTGTATTTAAAGGGCCACAAGGTTGAGAACCACTGCTTTACGCCTTTGTTCCCTTCTTTATTCTGAGCCTGTGCCCTCAAAACACTTCAAACCCTTCAAAAAATTATGCACAGTTCTGGTTTTCCCGCCACACTTCAGGGCATTTTGCACATGCCCTTGAATGATTTTCAACTTGAAATAAATCCTTCGTCTCCCTCTCAGTAGTCCCTGAGAAGTGTGTCTGCTTCCATCCCTTTCATGGAAGAAAATGCTTTGTTCTAAACAAACAGCACACAGAAAGAGAGAGATGTGAGGAGGCAGGGAACACAGACAGCTGCTTGGCTGTGCCAGGGAGCCAGGTAGACCTGGAGAAAAAAGGCAGGAGCAACAGGGTACCTGGCGACTTGATCACTTCAGACTTGCTTTCCCCAAGGGCATCCACATGCTCTGTGTTGCCACACTTCAGACTGGGGAAGCTGTGGGGAGGAAGTCACTCTGCCTGTATTCCAGAGAATGACTGCAGTTGAGAAAAGTTAATTATTGGAAAACAGGTTTGGCCCCGTCCCTGCACAGCTGGGCCTTTCTAGTGTAAAACCAGATGCAGCTGTTTTGCATAAGCCTCATGGCTGTGGGCATTAAGACAGCAAGAAGCTGCTTCAGTCAATGATTTTTTTTCCACCTCCATTCTCTCCTGAAAGGAAGAGTCTTGGCAAGGTTATGGATGCTCAAAAGGCTATGATACCACATTGGGAGCCAACCTTTTGTATGGCCCAGGAAGGCAGAATTAAGTCCTATGGGGAGAATTTTAGGGGTAGGTTTGTAGGAAAAAATATGAATCTGTTCCTAATAGATCTATAATAAAGGGAAGGTGCAGGGGCTGACCAGCAGACCCTGAGCGACAGATGAATGATTACTCTTACACACATTTCTGTGAAAGAGAGGGTTAAGGGACTGCCTTACTAGAGAAACCACACAGCCCCTTAGGCCTTTATTGTAACAGCAGCTTGAACTGTTAGATACTATCAGTAGGGTAAGCATCCTTGAGAAGACACATGTGTCTGCAGTATCCTTTAAGCAAGGACATCTAAGACTAAGCATAAAGATTTCAGTAAACACCTGGGGGCTCTCATGTACACAGATTTGTTTGGAAAGATCAAGGCAGGGGCAGTTGCCTTCAGCCAACTCCCTCTAGAAGTTCTGACCTTTAGGAGTTTCCTCCTTACAGACTTTTCATCCAAGTCCTGTGCTTCCCCACAGGAAGGTATTACAATGGTATTTAGATTCTAATTGGAATGAGTTTAAATAAAAGTGAGGAAATGTCATAAGAGGAACTCAAGCAACTGACAAGCAGAATTTTTTTAAAAGTTGCCCTATGGTTGGCCTTCAGAATCAACTCTAGAGCTTGTTAAAAATGCATATTTTGGGGCTTACACCCAGATTCAGCATTTGAGGATGCTTTCAGTTGTGGCTAAAATCTAAGTTAACCTCAGAAAATCTTTTCTACTCTGAGAACCACTCTTAGATTGTTATGCTAGGATGACTTTCTGAGATCCTTTCCAATCTGAAAATTTGTGACCTAGGTTCCAGAACTTCTTTTGCTGTTGACAAGGTAGGCAACTTTCAATAAATCATTTAATCCCTTAATTTCTTCATCTATCCGGATGATCTCAGGTGCATTTGGGGACTTAAAAATTAATAGGTACTCCTGGCTCCTGCCCTTGAAAATTCTGATTCAGTAAGTCTAGGGTAATTTGTTTGGTCAGCCAGGATTGAGAACCAATGAACTAAATTATCTCAGGGATTTTCTGGCATCAAAATTTCATAAGTCTACATTATTAAAATTATCAAAAATGTGTTATTCCCCATCTTATTCCTATCTTCCCCAGCCAGGATGATTTAAGAACTGCCTTTCTTTTCTGGCCCCACAAAGTTTTGATCATTTGTCTATTTATTTTTCTAAATCACAGAGAGGTCTACATTATTCAGGAATATGCTCCTTTCCCCCCACCTCTTAGCAAATGTAGAATCAAACTGCTGGAGCACCAAGAGAGGTCCAGGCATTATTTCCACTCTTTGTACCCACTGTGGACTATACCAAGGGATTTATATGGAGTTAGTAGGTCTTCTGATCCTCCTCCTTTTCTCTTCCAGAGCAGAAGTGATAGGTCACAATGCATTTTAACCACACTACTCTCTACCTTACAATACCATGGGACAAAAATGTACCCAGTCTTTTACAGAAACACACATGTTAAGCAAGCATGACTTCTTCACAAAGGGAAAGTTGAAGGGAGGAGACTGTTGGATCACACATTTTTTTTCTAAGTATTATAGGTATGTCACTTATATTTTAGAAAGGGTTCAAAGAATATAGTGTATGTTATATAAAAAATAACTGTAGTTATTTAACACATCTATTCTTCAGAGAAGGAAAATCATTACTTGGTTCTTCTAAATGTCTCAGACAATAAAGGGAAGTTTCATAAGGATTTCCAGTAACACAGAGTGTGAGGGTTTATGACAGGGTAGTCTTGCCAACATTCAAATGAATTACTAAATATAAACCCCTATGTTAGTGGCTTTGCCCTAACCCATGTCCTGAGCTTATAATTGAAACTGAGATTTCTTTATTATCCTGAAAATAATTTCGAAGAGATTCCCAGACCTGATGTGAGGATACTAAATGGCTTCTGACTTCAGCAGCTCTAGAGTACAATGTTTCTTTGTTATTATTCAAAAATAATCTTTCTTGTTTAAGAATGTTCCAGTTCTAGGACAAGCAAGCGCTTATTAACAATTAACTTTATCTCTGCAACCACAATGAGCCCTTTGAAATTAGAGCAATGCTTTGCTTCTCTCTGTCCCTCAAGCCAAAGAAATTCACAGTGATCCTTTTACTCTTAGAAAGCACAGGAGAGAGAGAAAGAGAGGGAAGGAAAGAGAGAGGAGACAAGAGAGAGAACATGAATGAATTTCTGACAGCCACTGCTTGAGATCTGAGTTGGTGAATGGAGGTCTGGGAGGCAACTAAGGCATCATCAGCATTTTAATAGCAATCCTATGCACAGTTCATTTGGGGGGAAGTAGTCTTCATTCTCTCTTGGCAATGAACATGGCTTGTGATTATAATAGGGAAAACTTTTACCTCCGGAATTATCTCCAGACATGTGTCTGCGCACTGACTGTCTTGCTTTGAAAAAACAACAGAAATAATGGTACTAGTATAGTCTATACATTTTTTAAAAAGATGTTACAAAGAAAGAAAAATCACTTAACTTTTAGATAAAAATGTGAACCTAGAGGAGGGAATGGAGAAGGTTGCTTGAGTTTTGAACAGATTCAAAGAACAAACTTCTAATATAGGTATCACTTTGGAGACTTAAGAAGTATGAGAGGGTTATTTTTAACCCTTTGTGGTCCAATTTTATTTTTGGAATTCAAACAGTCTGGTCCAAATTAATTGATGGGATTGAATGTTGAACGGTTTGCGGTGTCGACCTCAGCGTTGACGTTGGATCTGCTCCTAGTACCTGATCTGTCGAGTCAGCCTCCACGTTGGACCGAAAAGGGTTAATAAGGACAAGGAAGGGAAAAACAGAATCAAGCATATAGATGATAAGTTAGATTTAATAAACTGCTATTTATATAATTACTTTACGTAAGTAATAATTATATGGTATTTGTCCTTTCATTTGATGTTTTATCCCTCCATTTATTTAGTATTCATTGAGAATCTACTACATATGAAGTTCTGTGCAAAGCATTGTCAGGAATTTTAAGCATAACACATGGTACTTTATTATTTTTTATTTTTTATTTTTAAAATATATTTTATTGATGTTTTACAGAGAAGAAGGGAGAGAGATAGAGAGTTAGAAACATCGATGAGAGAGAAACATCGATCAGCTGCCTCCTGCAAGCCCCCAACTGGGGATGTGCCCACAACCAAGATACATACCCTTGACCGGAATCGAACCCAGGACCCTTGAGTCCGCAGGCTGACGCTCTATCCACTGAGCCAAACCGGTTCTGGCAACACATGGTACTTTATTTAGTTGCTTAAAATGTAGTAGGAACCCAGCTGGTATAGCTCAGTGGTTGATCATTGACTTATGAACCAGGAGGTCATGATTCAATTCCTGGTCAAGAGAATGCCCCGGTTGTGGGCAAGATCCTCAGTTGGAGGTACACAATAGGTAGCAGATCAATGATTCTCTCTCAACATTGATGTTTCTCTCTCTCTCTCTCTCCCCCTCTCCCTTCCTCTCTGAAATCAATAAAAATATATATTAAACATGCCTGGATGTTTAAATAAATACTCTTAAAAATGTAGTAAGAGATTCCAGGCAACTTCACATAAAAGGCTGAATGACACAAGACATGAACAGTATCACTAGGCAGCATATGATTAAATGCCAAGTAAGTAGGACAGATGTGTGTCAGGAAATACCTGTCTCTTGTCCATCTGATGCCTCCAACCTACCAGGTGGAACCTGTTCTTCTGTTTGCCATTTGGTACTAGGTCCAACCATAAAAACAAACAAACAAACAAACAAACAAACAAACAAAAACATCTTCAGAGAACATCTGATTAGTAGAAGCCAGCTTCAAAATCAAGGTTCCTTTTTCTGGCTCCTCAAACCCATTTATATGCCCACTTTGTTTAAACGTCTGATGCTTGTTCATCAATCCATATTGGCAGCATCTTGGTGTTTTGTCCCATGGACTTACCTTGAATATTTGTCAGGGATAGTTTTGTTGCTACACACAGAACCTGATCTGACTTAGGTATGGATGAAACCAAAGTATATATTATATCATTTATTCTCACCCATTTCTCAGCTCTTCTTTCTCTTCATTAGCCTGAAACATTAGCTGGCTCCTGTCACATGGTAGTAAAGAAGGCTCATTGCAACATCAAGCTTACCTGGCTTCAGTGCCATTATTTCTAAAGGAGAGCGCTTGTTTTTCTCACATTTCCAGCAAATAGGGTGGGGAGGAACCCAAACTCAACCAACCGTTATGATCTAGGTGACTGGTTTTGTTTTCACTCCTGAAACTGGTGGGTGATCGAAACTAAAAGACCTGTTGGGAAGGTAAATATCATTACATGATCCTTATACCTTGCCCTTCAGGTTATGACAAATGAAGTATAATTTCATAATATACTGAGCTTTTATTACTGTATGCCTCCAGTCTACTTAAAAGTAAAAATGTATTTTAATAAATAGATATCTGGTTATATACAACACTCCTCAAATAAAACTCAATGGTGCTCTAAAGTATAGTGAGAAAGATATAAGAATGATAGCTCATTTTCTCAAATTAGCAGAATAGCATTTTATTTGAATAGCCTAAATTCCTGTCTTATTAGGGAGAATGTCTGCCTTCCTTATTTCTTTACATTAGTACAACCACGTTAACTCTCTTGTATAATATAAAAACTGGCATGTGTTGTATTTTTATTATTTACAGCTGACAATGATTACTTAATGCATGGCAAGTAACATGTTATCAAGAAAATCCTGAAGTAATTAGTTTCAAAGGTATATGTGCACATGAATGGAGAAGGAAGTAATTATAAGTAAATTTGCAGGTTGTCATTCAATAAATTTGCTTTAGGGTAAACACATTTATTTTTAAAATTTCATTGGAAAGATATCAAAGCAATGTTTTCTCTTGTAATTGACTTACCAACAAGTGTCCCTGGGGATATTCAGAGGATCTGCTCACAATACAGTGACTTCAGGATATTGTATTATTTGAAATAGCTCAAAACTCAACATTGAGATGGTCAATTTAGAAAAAGAGAAGAAAACTTAAGGAGTTTGAAAGAGAATCAAAATGATCTGGTAGGTCAAGAATTACTGAAGCCCTAGCTGGTTTGGCTCAGTGGCTAGAGCGTCAACCCAATGACTGAAGGGTCCCTGGTACAATTCTGATCAAGGGCCCATACCTCAATTGAACCTCAATCCCTGGCCCTGATCAGAACACATGTAAGAGGCAACCAATCGATGTGTCAATGTTTCTCTGTGTGTCTCTCCCCCTTCCTTCCACCCTTCCACTCTTTCTAAAAATCAATGGGAAAATATCCTTAAGTGGGGATTAACAACAACAAAAGAAATACTGAAAATACCCTCCATTTATTTTATTGGCTCCTAATGGGATGTCCTTCAGATATCTTCTGTGACTGATCACCTGAAATATCAGAAAGAACAGCGGTTTTAGATTTAGGCAGACATGGATTCTGATCTTGCTTCTACCACCAACTGGCCAAGTGGCAGTCTATTTTCTTATTCCTATAATGGAATTCAAATAGATACTTCAATATCAATGACAGCATTACTTGCGATAATGTTCTTAAACTGTTTGATGAAATGCCTACAAAACATAAATACTGACAATATTCATTCCTCCCACTTAACTTGGAAACACCAAGATTTGCACCAAAGAGGAGGATCTGAGGCATGGACAGAGACTTAGATTTCTGTACTTTATTTTTTAATTTAAAATTTTTGTACTTTTATTGTTGAGAACATTACAGATGTCCCTTCCCTTTTTCCCCCATCGCCCTTCTCTGCCCAGATCTCACCCCACCCCAGGCCTATCTGTGTCCATGGATAATGCATATATGCATATATGACTTATATTTCCTTAGTCTTCATATAGCTTATTTGAAATGCTTCCTTTTTTAGATGAAGTGCTTAATGGTCATCAGGGAACAATTGAGGAAAGGGGCAGGATTTCAAAATGATTTTGGCTTTACTCTTTCTTGTTTGTTCTTTTTTTCCTATTACAGTTTACATTCAGTATTATTCTGTAGCATTTCAGATGTACCGCATAGTGGTTAGACAATCATGCACTTTACAGAGTGGTCTCTCTGATATTTCAAGTGCCCACTGGATGCCATACCACTATGGAAAATGGTGTGGAGGTTCCACACACACACACACACACACACACACACACACACGCACACAAAATGAAATTTCTTGTTTGCTCATGTAGGTGGTAAACATAGAAACTCCCAATCACCCCTGTTCTGGAAGCAACTGTGCCTATATATAAGACCCTAAAACAAATTTATTTTTTTTATGAAAGCACAAAAAGGAACTCAATGGAGACAGTGACATATTTTTAACCAATCTGCTGAAATCACTGGGTAGCCATGCAGAGAAGCAAAACAAACTATTAAATTCAATCCTTTCCTCATACCATGCATAAACATTATTTGAGATAAATAATATACCTAAAGGAAAACATGAAATAATATGTTTTCTACATAGGGGTAGATAAAGATTTCTTAGAACTCAATAAAGCACTAAATAATAATTTAAAATATAATAACACTGGATCTGTAAATATACAATAACTCCTGATTATCAAAAGACAGCATTAAAAATATGGCAAGCCACTGCCTGGAGAAAATACTTGCAACGCATATTTCTCACAAATGGTTAATCCAGAACATTAAAAAATAATCCCTAAAAGAAAGAACAGCCCAATAACAGTAGGCAAAAAAACAACAACAATAGAAAAATTGAACAGACATCTCACCAAACACAATATGTACAAATGGCCAAAAAGCAAACACATGCAGTAGCATAAGATTCCACTTTTCACCCAGGATCCTGCTCACATTAAGAGCACTGGCAAGGCCACATGTCTGTGAAGATATGAAGACACTGGAATGCTTTTACACCTCTGGTGTGAATATCAGATAGTTTAACCTCTTTGGAAAACAGTTTGGCAACTTTTAAAAAGTTCAACATTAACCTTCCCTATGGCACAACAATCCCATTTCCAAATATTTACTGAAAAGAAATGAAGACATGCAAAAGGTCATGCACAAAATTTTTCATAGCAGTGTTGTTTTATACTAGGTCAAACTTGAAACTCTTCAAATATCCATCAACCAATGGACAAATTATGATATTCATGCCATGTTATACTAATCAGCAATACAAAGAATAAACTTAATATATAAAAACATAGACGATCATCAAAAATATTATGCGGGCCCTAACCGGTTTGGCTCAGTGGATAGAGTTGGCCTGCGTACTGAAGGGTCCTAGGTTCGATTCCAGTCAAGGGCATGTACCTTGGTTGCAGGCACATCCCCAGTAGGGAGTGTGCAGGAGGCAGCTGATCAATGTTTCTCTCTCATCTGTTTCTAACTCTCTATCCCTCTCCCCTCCTCTCTGTAAAAACTCAATAAAATATATTAAAAAATATTATGCAGAACAAAAGATTCTAGAGAGAATACATTTCCATAAGACTGAGGTGTCAGTAAAATTATATGAGGATAGTATTTCATCAGCAGAATAAGAATGCCCAAATCCTACCGATAATAGATGTTAACTGTTGTGGTATCTAGGGGAGCATTGGGTTGTGTTAAAGGAACTCAAGGGGGTTCCCTGGCATGATGGAAATGCCCTGTATTTTATTAGTTATGTTTACGCAGGTATATACACATGTTAAAACTCAACAAAGCAATGCCTTACTTGGTTGCATTGTTATTGTTTGTAAAGTGTACTTTAAAAGGTAGAAAAGGGACTGCAGAGGAATACGTGTAAATATACAATTATCAAGGCAATTCTTTCTTAAAAAATAAGATTCCATTTCTTTAGAATGTTTGGGCTAGTTGTTAAAGTAGTGAAAAATGCATGGAGTTTTTATCAGCTGTGCTTCTGTATGCTTGACAAAGAGAAACAGAAGGTAGCGTTCATATCCAGGACCAAATGGGGTTCTGCTCCTGCTCTAGGTGTCAAAGTGACTTCTACCACCTCCTCCTTCTCTCTGCCCTCCCACCCCCTTTCTCTTCTGCCTTCTCCTGGCCTTCATTCCCTCCACCTTTAATATTCACTTTAACAATTTTGGAAAGCACAAATACACACATGAAATGCATCAGGGAAAAACTCATTTATACCTCACCATTTATACATCCAAATATTTCTATTATTTCCGTTCATTTCTCACCTTCTTGAGTTAACTTTTCTCCTATTTGAGACAATGCGCTGATTGTACAGTTTTGAAGCCTGCTGATCCCTTTTAACTTTTCATAAGCATGTGTCTACCAAAAGCATTTGAAAGATGATTTTATTAGTAGTACATCCCATAATATTGCATGTAGTAATTTAGCTATTCATTTTGTGAATAGGAATACCCAGTGTTATTTTTTTATTTTATAAACAACTCTGTGATGAGCATCTTTATGTATAAACCTGTTCCATTTATTTTGAACTTTTAATCAAAGCTATTCATACATGTATTTTAAACGAGTCAGTACTTGTACAAGACATATTAAAAAACAAACACTGGCCCGGGCCGGTGTTGCCAAGTGGCATTGGCCTGCACACCAAAGGCTCTCAGGTTCGATTCCTGGTCAAGGGCACCTACCTCAGTTTCATGTTCACTCCCTGCCCCTGGTCAGAGTGTGTGGTGGAGGCAACCAGTTGATGTGCCTCTCTCACATTGATGTTCCTCTCTCTTTCTCCCTTCTATGCTCTCTGAAAAGCAATGGGAAAAATATCTTCAGGTGAGAATTAACATCAATAAAACAAACCCACAAACAACAACAACAAACAAACACTATACGATACCCTTCTTCATCATCACCACAAGTTTTCTCTCCCTAGAGCAGTGATGGCGAACCTATGACACGCGTGTCAGAGGTGACACGTGAACTCATTTTTTTGGTTGATTTTTCTTTGTTAAATGGCATTTAAATATATAAAATAAATATCAAAAATATAAGTCTTTGTTTTACTATGGTTGCAAATATCAAAAAATTTCTATATGTGACACCGCACCCAAGTTAGGGTTTTTCAAAATGCTGACTCACCGAGCTCAAAAGGTTCGCCATCACTGCCCTAGAGGCATCTACTTTCTATTATTGTAGATAATCTGTTCGATACTTCTGTATTTCTAATTCATGTGCTTATGTTAGCACTTGTAATTTTTAATTTTTTTTTTACCATGGTCTGTTGAATTTACACTATGAAAATGAGATTGGATTATCTTTTACACCACTCCTCACCATGCACCACACATCTGTACATCATCTCAATAGAGTTGTGAAGGTCCATAATCCATTAAGTTTCACTTTGTCTTGCTATGAAAAGGTTATTATGGCTAAGAATAGGACTTGAACATTCTTGTTCCTCTGATGAAATACTGTCCTCACATAATTTTACTGACACCTCAGTCTCATGGCTTTTGATGTGTATGGTGTACATGTTTAAAGCTATTACATATTGACGGATAAATCAGCTTTTTATGGTATTGTATGACCTCAGCCTTTCTAAGTGGTTTTCTGGAAAAAATACATGGTAGACTTGTCTAAGTTTCAGTGTTGATAATATGTATCAGTCAGGCTTCAATCAAAGAAGCAGAGTCTTGAGCAGAAATACATACACACACATATGTGTTGATCTCCTGGGGCTCCAGCTCACCGACTGCAGATGTGGAGACTTCTTGGTCTCCATAATCATGAGCCTATTCATTAGAATAAATGCATTGATTAAAAAGAATAATTCTATGTTTATTGTAAAGAGTACAATCATGTATTTTTTCTCTTAGAGCACACTCTTCTTTATGGGACACTTTGGCTCTGTCATTTGTTCTCTAAGACCACATGCTGGCGTGGCAGCCACACACGCGCTCAGTGCACAGAGAATCATTTTCTGTTTTTCAGAATGATGTGTAGGTGACTTCACTGTTCAGAACGTCTACTTCTAAGCTTTACACTCACAAACCCAAATGATTTATGAAAGCCCATAAGAGTAAGGCTTGCTGCCTCTGAAATGGCAAGATTAATAAAATACTTTTGGAAATACTCTTGAAACTCAAACAGATAATAACATGCCATTGTACGTTGTCAATGATCACATTTTTTTTAGAGATACTCATTGTAAACTAACCTTTGTTGAGAACTCATTATATGTCAGCTACTATGCAAGGCAGTTTTATAAATAACATCATTCAGTTTTTAAAACACATGAGAGATTGGTGATATTAATCCCATTTTAAAATGGCTAAATTGAGGCCTACTATGGCTACTAGCCATTCCTGATGCTTTTATCTGACAAGTATTAAAAGTCTACCAGATTATGATTCATAGGATGTAAGTACATGTTTTGTCCATGTTCATGAACTGATAAATCTTTTAATGAAAGGAGAATTTAATTTACTATGTAATTTTTAAAAATTTCATTTTAAAATCATTCATTTAGCTCATTCCAACAGGCAAGGGCTTTTAAAATATTACATGTAGCCTGACTGACATGGCTCAGTGGTTAAGTGTTGATCTATGAACTAGGAGGTCGCCATTCAATTCCTGGTCAGGGCACACACCTGGATTGCGGGCTTGATCCTCAGTGTGGGGCATACAGGAGGCAACCGATCAATGAGTCTCTCTCATCATTGATGTTTCTACCTCTCTCTCTTCCTCTCCCTTCCTCTCTGAAATCAATAAAATTTTTAAAAATACTAACGTATTTTAAAAAATAACATAGTTATTTTTTGTTTATGAACCAAAAGAGAATGTACATTTGCATCAATAATTTCAGTGAATCCAAATTTTCCTCCTGTCTTGGGTAGTAATAGGAGCTAAAATAGAGGCTGCTATTGAAAGTTTCAAAACATTTAATTTTTCTATACTTAGACCCAGATGCATGATTTTAAATGAACAATTTCAGTCATTTTAGTTCTTGTCATTTATGAATAGGGGCATTGTCATTATAACCCAAAGGATTTCAAACATTGTTCACTTGGGTGCTTCATTAATGTCTCTTCTTCTTCATGGGGACCATCATCAGGACCACGAGAGGAGACTTGATCTATGGATGTGGCCTGTTACAACTGGGGGGAAGCACTTTAGGGTAGAGGCTAAGACCTTGGATCCTGGAGTCAGGCAGATATCAGCTAATAACCAAACTCTGGTAGGTAGTTATTAGTGGTATAAACTCTATTGCTTAATCTTGCTAAATTTTGTGTTTATCTGTAAAGAGGCTTAATAATAGTAGCTACCAGATAGATTTGTTTTAGGAATTAAATGAATAATGCATGACATATTCTTAGTACAATGACTAATGAATAGTAAACACTTAATGTTAGCTGGCATCATCGTCATCATTATTATTGACACAAAATAGCAAGAGAGCTGTCTTGAAGGAAATGGGAGGCCCCTGTAGCTCTGATGGGACTGCAGATTATGGAACAGCCCTGCAGAGGGTCCAAGAGAATAGACCCTTTCATGTTGAGCACCCAGGGTGAGAAACAAGGAATGTGAGTCTGTCTCAGACCTTCGTCTTCTTAACTGTAGAGGGAGAGGTAATGGATGGGGTGGTTTTGAAGATGACAGTGTACTATATTTGTTTGATCCTCAGTCACTAAGGACTATAAATACTTCATGTTATTAAATATGAAGTGGATATGTGTGGAAGGAATTCATTCATTTATTCAAAATACATTTGGTGCCTATTCCAGATCTGACATACATTGTTTTAAGGGTTAGACAACAGACTTGATTTTAAAAGGTAAAAATTCCTGACTTTATGGAATTTGCATACATGGGAGGAGAAATTCAATATATCAAAAAGGATAAAATATATGGCCTGTCAGACAGTGATAGATGTTAGAAATAAAAATGAAAAACAAAGCATAGGAGAGTGATAGGTAATTCTGAGAGGGTGTTGAAATTTAAAATAGAATAGTCAGGGAAGGTCTCACAGAGAAGGTGACATTTTAATTAAAAAAAAAAACTGAGGGAAATGAGAGAGGTAGGAAGAAACTTTCTGGGAGAGGAAAGAGCAAGAATGAGGCCCAACTATTGTGTTCAAAGAAGAGGAAGAAGGAAACTTTGTGCTCTAGTGGAATGAGCCAGTGATTCACAGGGGATGAGATTGAGAGATGAGTTGGATGGAGGGCATATTATTAAAGTTTCCTAAGCCATTGTAAGGGCTTTGGTTTTTACTCTGAGTGAGATATTACCAGGTTTGGAATAGAAGAGTACCATAATTTGACTTGCCTTTAAAAGGTATCATTTTAGTTGTACTGAGAATAGAATATAGGAGAACAAAGCCCAAAATAAATAGATGTGTTAGGCCAATTCAGGTAAGCATGTTAGTTGCTTAGATCTTGTGGTGGATGTGGTGAAAAGGTTTCTGGATAGACTTTAAAGGGCAATCCATCAAGATTTGTTGCTGGGTTGGATCTGGAGTGAGGGAAAGTGATGAAACTAGGGTGACAACAAGGTATTTTCTGTGAGCTACTGAGTGATGACAGATTGCCATTTACTGTACAGAGATATGAGGAGGAACATATTAAGAGTGGGAGATCACATGTGTGTAGATATAGATAGAAATGTATATATATTACATTTTAGATACCATGCTAATGAACATGTTGAGAAGGCAGTAGGCTAATTGACTCTTCAGGAAATAGTAGATCAGAACTGGTAAATACATGTGTGAATGTATTGTTTTTAAATACAGTTTTTATTGATTTCAGAGAGAAGGGAAAGAGAAAGATAGAAACATCAATGATGAGACATTGATCAGCTGCCTCCTGCACGCCCCCTACTGGGGATTGAGCCTGCAAATCCAGGCATGTGCCCTGACCAGAAATCAATCTGTTCATGGGTTGATGCTCAACCACTGAGCCACACCGGCTGAGCCATGTGTAAATGTTTTTAAATGACAGTTAAAACAACAAGATTAGATGAGGTCACCCAGGGAGCAAATGCAGATAGAAAACATAATAAGTTCAACGGATGAGGCCTAACATATTCCCAAATTTAGAGGGCAGGTTGATAAGAAAGAATCAGTAAAGAATCCCGAGAGCCAAAGAGGTAGGAGGAAAATCAAGGGAGTTTCAGATCCTCAGTAGCAAGTGAAAAATGTGACTTAAGGACCAGAAATTGTCCACTGGATTTAAAATCATGAAGGCCATTGGTGATCTGACACCAAGTGAATAGAAAACTGATAAAACTTGGAAATTAAGCCGAGCTTGCCCCTGTTCAGTAATAGAGCTCCAGGTGGACACATTGAACTAAGTGGGTGGACACAGAGAGAAATAGGACTTGGCATCCGAAGCATAACCCAGCCATATTGGGCAAAATAATGAGAAATTTACCCAGGGGAGCTAACTGATGAATGGGAGCTAAGAGAACCTCAGTGCTCATATTGCATTCCATATCACATCCTGGGGAGGCAACGACAGCTAAAAATAAGCTCGATTCTCACTTGGCAGATACTGAGGGGTTTTGAAAATATTAACTATTCATATTCTTTTATTTAAAGGTATGGCCTATATGTGTAATTCCATGTAGGATGCTTCTGAATCTCATTTAAAGTCTTTAGATATTATCTCCTTTATGTCTTCCCAAAGCAGTTCCTTTAAGGTCTCATAGCATCCAACCGCTATCTTGGTAATTATGTTTATTAAATGAATTAGTGAGTGGAGAAAACTGTCGTCATTTATTTTTTTCTCTGCAGCAATCTCAACCTTCAGTGTATTCTGCATATTCAACTTCATTCGTCCTTAGAACTTGGGATTTTTTTTTTTTTTGACAAAGCTGATTTGATCTTATAATGCTTCCTGTGATACTATCTGAATTGCCGGGAGGTGCCTGTAGAAAAGAAGGGTCAGCTCTCTAACTTTCTGGATTTTACCTGAGTCATAACTTCTTCCACTTCCTATTATGGTAAATGTCTGTGCTTAGTAATTACCTAAGGCCATTAAATGCCTGCTCTTAGCCTACCCCAGGGTCCCTGGCAATTTGCAGCTATGATGTATGGCTTTCATTATTAGTGAAGCTAGACATAGAATTTTACCTTAGGTGTTCCTTGGAATTGGGTTATCTGTGGGGTGTTGCTGGGATCATACATCAAGGCAGAAGGGGGCGATCATATTATTACAAAGGGGTGGGGATTCTCAGGTGTTAGTGGAGCTACAAAAGACTTCTGTTTATAACATTCAGTCTGATCAGTTTTCTGAACAGCTGTGGCCTTTTCTCTTCCTCAATCAATACAATTATATCTCAATAATTTCTTTTTATTTAAAACTACACATTTTGTACCTACAGTGAACAGTATGATCTTGCTATCTACAAATGCATCACTATTCACTTTTTCCTAACGGTGCCTCTACTGCTCATTCACTCTTCAGAAGCAACGTATCAATCAAGTGAGATTAACATCACAATATGTGTCACAAACCCAGTCTTACAAGTTTGAAGATGAAAGTGTGAGATTTTTCTCTGTCACTTTGGGCAACGTGACTCTGACTTAGACATTTTTTTCTTTCAGGGACTCCGCTTAGTCATGAAATGGACACAACATTTGTCTCCCATGATGTGAACTAACAGTGCTTTGCACTCAGTAGACATTTTAAGTAAATGATAGGATTGCCCCCTAAAATATTTCACTTATTCTTAATCCTACCTCAAGCACCAGACTCAACTATAAATCATAATCAATATTAACTACAAAATAAAATCCTCTTTCAAAGGATTTGTTTTTACAAGCAATCCTGTTAACAAATATGTGCCATGACCACCTGACCTGCATAACACTCTCATTTATGTAACGACTTAGTGGACAAGGTAGTTGACTGTAGTCTTTTCAAACATGGGGTTGAAGTTTTCCCCTTTGACCCCACTTTGCCGCATAGAATACTCATTGGTCTTACAGTTGTCCTTAGAGCACTGCAGGCAAACATCCCCAAAGGCATCTGGATAGTGGCAGGTTGTCTCCTGTAAAGCTCTCGCCCATGGTGAGGGCTTGGTGTGGACAGAGGGAAGTGCCTGTGATGTCTGGATACAAGTGCAGTCCCATTGGGTTGGTGGTCAATGACACCAAATACGGTGCTCACAATAAACCCAGGGCATCTGGATAGTGGTAGGATGCGACCTTCCACAGGGGTCGCCTAAGACCATCAAAAAACACATATATAATTACAGATTGTTTTGTGATTAATCACTATGCTTTAATTATGTTCAATTTGTAACAATGAAAATACATCCTGCATATCAGATAATTACATTACGATTCATAACAGTAGAAAAATTACAGTTATGAAGTGGCAACAAAAAGAACTTTATGGTTGTGGGTCACCACAACATGAGGAACTGTATTAAAGGGTCGCAGCATTAGGAAGGTTGAGAACCACTGGTCTAAGCTCAAATCATTACTGAGCTCAAGCTACCAACCACAGAATAAATGGTTTCTCTTTACTTCAGGGTCAGTTTTGAATTAAACACACTGACTGTCTGACTACCTTCCTATTTTTTTGAGAGGAGGGAGTATTTTTATCCTGTCCCAGAGAAGATGGCCTTCTTCAAAAGAATGTACCTCGCAATTTCCTGTAATGTATCATAGACAAGCATAACCTTGGAGTTTTCATGTCCGAATATAGGTGGTACTTTCTTATCCTGCTGCATTTACTGTGATTTACTGGTCACAAAGGAAAAAAACACACCAAACTTCTGCAGAATAAAATAGCTTTTGTGTTTTATTGCTGCCTCCTCAGTCTTCTACAGCAAAGTGTCTGATTCAGCATAGTCTTTAGCCTCCATTTTGTCTAAAGAATAAGACAATTCAGGATATTGTTTCCATATTAGGGGAATAATTTCTGGAAGGAATATATTTGCCTACAGGGAAAGAGCACTTGTGTCCTCAGATGTCTGAAACAAAAGTGGTAAAATAATGTCGGAGAGAAAATGGTGCATTGTCTTGTCCTGGAGGTTTCTAAGTCAAAGACTCATGCCTGACTTCTTTTCTTTTCCAACTTTATTCAAAGAGAATTCACATACTGTACAGTTTAAGGGTTTTTAGTGTATTCACAGACTTGTGCAACTATCATTATAATTAATTTTAGAATATTTTCATTACCCAAAAGAAACCTCTTTTAGTATCACTTCTTGTTTCCTCTCTGTCCCAAACCCTAATCTACTTTCTGCCTTTATAGATTTGCCTATTGTGGACATTTTATATAAATGGAACCATGTTATTTGATCTTTTATGACTGTCTTTTTTTTCCCACTTTAAATATAGTTTTAAAGGTTTATCTATGTTGTAGTATGCACTAATGCTTCATTCTTTTTTTATTACTGAATAATATATTATTGGATGGACATACCATGTTTTATTTGCCAATTCATCAGTTTATGAACATTGGGTTGATATATACCTAGAATTTGAATTGATGATAACTGTGTATATTTTTTTGAGGAACTGCAAGACTGTTTTCCAACGTTTCTGCACCATTTTATAATACCCGAACCAGTGAATAAGCATTCAAATTTCTCCACAGCCTCATCAACGCTTGTTACTATTTGTCTTTTGGGCTATAGCCATCTGAGTAGGTATGTCATTGTGGTTTTTATTTTACATTAGCCTGATAGCTAATGACACTGAGCATCTTTTCATGTGTTATTGGCAATTGATGTATTTTCTTTGGAGAAATGCCCATTCAGATACTTCACCCATTTTTAAATTAGGTTATTTTTTCTTTTATTGTTGAGTTGTAAGAGTGCCTTATGCATCCTAGATTGAAAACAATTCCCCGAGGTCTTAGTGAATTGGCAGCAGCTCCTTGGCTGGCAAAGGTGGCCTCTGTCTATACAACAGGTGATCTCTCTGAAGTCAGGTGCCAACTGGGCTTGTAGAAATCTAGTGACATTTTAATAGTTCTTTGGAAGAAGTTTAAAGTTTACCATCTTTCTAACATTTTAACCACAATGATTCAACCAGCATATATTGACCCAGATACTATTCTTACACATATAAAATGCCAATAATAATAATAAGCACTTATGACTAAGAGCCAAGCACTAGATTTTACACTATTCTTGCATTACTGTTTATATCATAACTCTCAGGAATATATTTTGTTATTATTTCTATTTTACATATTAGGGAAATTAAAGGTTTGAAAATTAGGTATTTTATTCAATGTCATGCCTTACGAAGTGGCCCAAACCTGAGGCTCTCTGCCTTCCTGGGGCTGGGTGGGGGGACCTCTCTTTTTGAATACCTCTAACCTGTCTCCTGAAATAGCTTTGCTAAGCTAGTATACCATCTATCTTTTCATGCTATACCATCAGTGCCTGACACAGGGAACACAGATTGACAAAATAAATGGGTGAAAACAATGATTGAACTGTGCTAACTTTTTTTACATAATTTTTTTTCTTTCTTTAATCGTCCTTTAACATGAAGAAACTTTATTATTGTAATTATTTTTAAAATATATTTCTATTAATTTCAGAGAGGACAGGAGAGAGAGAGAGAGAAATATCAATGATGAGAGAGAATCATTGATCAGTTGTCTCCTGCATGCCCTCTACTGGGGATGGAGCCCACAACCTGGGCCTATGGGAATGGTAACTTCCTGGAGCCACTCTGGCCAGGCATAGCATTGTAATTATTTAACATGAAACAGTAGCTCCGAATAGTTCAGTAAAGAGCTACCATTTAAAACCTCCGCCCCATTTTATGATAATGGGGTATTTATTTTTATGTCAGAAAGTCAATACTTCTGAAAGTTCCAGGAAGGTGGGTGATATTGATCTTACACCCCTGGATGCCCAGAGCCAGGCCTCCCTCTCACCCTATCAGGGGAACAACACATCCGATGCTAGGAGAGTGTTCTGGAAACTTCTGTTGTGAAACTTGGCAATTTGTACCTAGATGAATTTCAATGTCCCTGCTTACTTTTTTAACTACCAAAACATGTCCTCTTGTTTTTGAAAATTAAAAAAAAAAGGAAGAAGAAAATAACTGGTAAGGTTTTTCCTTCTCCAAGCCAGCATTTTTCTGAAGCAGTGAGAGGCGGACAAAACCAGCAGGCCCCCAACCACCGCCTCCTTAATTGACTGTGTTGTGTGCTGGGCTCTCACTGGCTTTTTCACTAAGGCAGAAGAACAAGCCCCAGATGGTTCCTCTAAAACTAACATTTGTGCTCCAGGCCTTGGCCAGTCCACCTGGCCTTTCATGCCTATTAATAGACTTTTCACCTGAGCCCTGGAAGTCAAGAATAGAAATGTGCTTGTTTCATTGGTTCCTGTGTTGCCAAGAGATAAATCATTGAAGACCATTGGAAAGATTTAAAATGAGCAGCATCATTCCCCAAAGATAGCAATTCCTGGCTTCTTAGGATTGTGCGAACTCCCTTGCCTTGCATTGCTAAGCAGGACTCTGAAAGAGACTCATTAGACCACATTTTAAATTCCTTCATTCTCATTTTTTGTTCAAGCTTCTTTTATTTTCCTCTACTACTTCCTCCTTTTCCAACCTTATTTTTACCATGGAACTGTTAAATCTTTTGAATTACATGCTCTTCAGTTGTTACAGAAAATAACTATCATGTTATAATATTCATGATAATAGTTTCCATTTATTAAGTACCATTAATCCTGTAAATACACATGTAAAGCATCTCCATTTCATAGGTCATAATATTGTGTCTAAGAGAGAGTGACTGACTTCCCACTTAATCACAGGTGTATATTTGACAGATCCAGAATATGAACCCTGTCCCATTATCAAACCCACGCTTTTAAAATATATCAAATTCTGTTATTAAAATTCATAGTTGTTGCTCTAGCCATGGACATGACTCTTAGTATTTTATTAATTTTTGAACCTGACTTGGCTTGCAGCAAGGAGACTCACAGATGTAATGCAAAGAGCAGGGTAGGGGGCATTGCAGATCTGCGCATTTTAGCTCTCCCAGACCCCCATTAAAATGCCAGTGGAATAAAAACCATAAGAAAGAAAGAAAAAACTTGTATCAACATAGGAGTCACAGAAGGATTACATTCAAAACAAGAACAAACAAATAAAAGCCAGCCAACCAAACACAGAACACATGTTCCAGCCAAGTAAAATGTTTTGGAAATTTGCCATTTTTTTTTTTCATGCTCTAAAACATAGAAGAATTATCTATTTATTGATGATATGGGGTTTTTTTTTCTTATAGTTAAGTAAAGGTTTTTGTACTATTAACTCAGCTATCTCTAAACTTTTTGATCACACATTTGTAGTAATGAATTTGGGAGCATTTATGCCCATATATGAATACACAGTATATAAATTTTAGATTGAGTCCTCACGTCCACTGATCTGCTAGTGATAGGAGCATTCCCATTGAGCATATATTAAATACTAGTAGAGCACACCATCTTCCCTATTATTATACATACCAATAAATACTTTAAGATGTTCTTTTCACACCCTATTGATTACCTTGGGCACCCATATATTGTTTGTGTCCTAATACTACCCTTCAGCTTACGTAATCTGATTTTTTTCTTCTGTTTATTATCATATCTCTACCTGACCCTCTTATAGTTGGAGCAAAACCCATGCCAGACCAAGGCAGTTGAATAGTTATCCTCAGAGCGTCCTGGTGCATCCAGAGGGTGTGATGTAGGGAAGTAGGGAAGTGGTTTATGTAGAATGACAGTAAGCTCTTCCGAACACCTTGAGCTCCCCCAGGGCCTTCCAAGAACCATTTTTAAAAGCCTGTCCTTTCTCCCTGAGTTTCTTAAGGCTAAACAGAAACCACTGATTTGAAAACTAATCATCTGGTCTCCTACTTTGTCTCAGAGATTTGTTATAAACAATGCAATGAATAAACACACTAAAGAAAAGCATGATTTTTTTGTCGGTTCATATAGCAGACCATAAAAAATATATACATACTTGGCTTGCAGTAAAATCTATCAAAGTTTCTCAATAGCCCCATATTTTTTACATTCCTTCGCTGCCACCAGCAGCTGCCTCTACATATGTTCCTTGATTTTATGAGTGCATTACAACAGCATCAAAGCTGTTGTAACATTGCAGGCACGTTTTTATGGGGAGCGATTTCAGCACCATGCCATCCGGCTGGCCCACCCCAGCCTTCTGTTGCTGGAATGGAATGGCAAAGGCATTTAATAAAGGGGATAAGGAATAAGATAGAGAGTGGGTGGCCCATGATGTATATTGCCTTTCTTTGTCTTGGGGGAAGGGGCTCCAAAGTTGCCTCCTTTAGCAACTCATTGGGGCGCTGGCTTCTCTGGAGGTGGCCAGGAAGGCAAGCATTGGAATATTCTCATTTCTGTGAGAAAAGAGCCCACAAAGAAGGAATTTATAACCTCCATAATGACAGCATAAATGTATGTGGCTAAATGAGGGTGCTTGCGTTCCAGTTGGGTGGTCAGAATAATCCTATATTAATAAAAGCCTAATATGCAAATCAACCAAAAGGCGGAACGACCAGTGGAACTAAATGGTCACTATGACGCGCACTGACCACCAAGGGGCAGATGCTCAATGCGGGAGCTGCCCCCAGCACACAGGCCCCAGGCCAGCCAAGGCAGGTTCCAGTGGGCCCCTCCACCCCTGATTGCCCCGCTGGTCGCCCCACAGAGGGAAGCGACCAGTGGCGGCGGTGGGGGGTTGGGGGCGGGTCCAGTGAGTGGGCCGAGCCAGACCTGCCAAGGTGGGTGCCAGTGAGGGCCCCCTGATTGCCGGCCAGGCCTAGGGATCCTACCTGTGCACGAATTTCATGCACCAGGCCTCTAGTTACATCATAATTAGCATGGCATGTAATGATTACATAATTATGTCACTGATATTGAACATTTAGGCTGTATCTATAAGAGGGATGTACCTCTAAGAATACTGCTTCTGGGGACACCATTTTTCTTTTTTCCTTAGATCAAGATAGCAAATGAGCAGATGGTGTGTGGGTGGTCTTATATTCATGTCCTTAGTGGCTCTGGACCCCATCTCTTCACCCACACTCATGTCTGTTTCCTCCACAAGACACAGACTTGAATGTGTTCGACCTGTGCCTCCTGATAAAGAAGTTCCAGGCCTGGACACTAGAGAGGAAAGATGCAGGGATGTGTGTGGGAAGGGGAGCTGGAGACTTGTCTCTTGGCTTGAAAGACAATAGCTCTCATTACCACCTTTAAGACGCTGAACAAGGACTCCTTGTAAAAGAATTGAGGGAGACTCTTATGTTCTTGGGAAAGTTGTACTTCAATGAAAAAGTTTCTGGGCCTGTGTTTCAGTCTATACTGGTTCCAATGTAGTGAAAGCCAATGCCCTCAAAGGGATCTTATGTTTCCATTAAGTCTTAACCACTTTGAGCATTAAGTAGACACTCGCTGATTGATGTTAATTTCAAAGTGGTTCACTTCCAGGCACATCTTCTTATTCAACCTCTCATGATCTGGGCTCTATGCTAGGAGCTTCCTGGAAATTTGCTAACTTCTTGATACTAATCCATCTTGAATACCATACCTTTGACAGAAAAGAAACCCAGCATGCCTTGGTGCAAAAGCGACCTCAGAAATTACCCAGTGCTCCCTCACTCCATCTTCCATCCCATGCTGAGGCAAAGAGAGGGGGAGAAGTGGTTTGTTCAGGGAACAAAGCAGAGTGGGGAGCAGGTCAGAAGTGAATTCTTTTGATGCTTTTTCCACTGTCTGTTTTCAGAGTTGCTTTTAACTTCAGGCTTGGAAGTCATAGTGTCCTTATCCTGCAGGTTGTCACTTCTGATTTGCCTTTCATGCACTCAGACAGTCCTTTTGCAAAGGATGTGCGTTTTGGACATATTTTCCCAGGGGCAATGATGGACTGGCACCGAGATCACTGAATCTTTTCAGTGCATCTGTTGAGCAGAACCCTGCCTCTCGAAAGGTGTGCCCCTAGGTAGAGAGTCCATTTGCTTTTTCTCTCTTCTTTGCACCTTCAGAATACTTGACATTCTTCTCAAGAGGTCCAAACACTTACTATCTGGCTTCATTCCTGTAAATTTCTCTCTGACATTTTAAACTAAAAAATCACTGATGTCCTAGTAGCCTGCTTTAGCTAAGTTATGACTCCCTTGGTCTCCTTTTGAATATTAGTATGTAAAAAAAAAAATCAGGATGTATATTGTACTGACATTATTTAGTTATTTTTTGTAAATTTTTTATTTCATAAGGGAATCTTTGGATTTTTATTTATATTTCATAAATTCTGGTAAGGTATCTTCTTGTCATAACACCCATTTTTCTCAGTACCAACTTGTTATAAAGATCAAGAATTTAGCAGATCACACTGATTTGCATTTTCTAATGAGATGCCATGGAAGTGAAATGAAAAAGAAACATTTTTTTAGCCTGTAAAAATAAAGATAACTCAAGAAGCAGGCTCTGTGCTAGGCACTTTACCAACAATATTTCTAATCTTCATAATAAAATTTCAAATTCAATGTTATTATGCATTTGACAGATGAGGAAAATGAGGCCCAGGATACTTGAGTTACTTGTACAATTTTTCATTGATAAGCAGTACCCCAGCCAGGATTCCAACCCTTCCTTCTAACTTCAGAACTCATGTTCTTTGGCCAGGCTGCATGCTAAGCACATTCACAGGATTTCTTTCATTTAATCTTCACATGAACCCTTTAGGACAAGTGTGTTAAATTTATTTGACAGATAAGGAAACTGAGGCTGAGAGAGGTTAAGTAATCTGTCCAAGGTCATTCAGCAAGTAAGTGGAAGAGCCAAGGATCAAATTCAAGTTGGTCTGACTCCAAAGTCCATGTTCTTCTTACATACCCATCTGCCTTTTAAGTGATATGTATTTATAGACTCTGTTTGATCATGCTTCCAACTCTCAATTATTTGTTTAGGAATTAAATAGAACTATTTTTTTTTTATTTCAAAGACAGTTAGCTATTTAGATGCTTTCAAGTTATTTCTCTGATCTCCCTGAGTGGTGGTAAATAAAGAACTGAGAAAGGGTAGGGAGTTGTCTAGCAGAAGAACTGGCAATCAAGAGATGACATGACTGAGGTTTCCAAATGTTTTCAAGGGTTGCCATATGGAGAAAGGATTAACTTTTGTTCTAAATGACTTAAGAGATTAGAATTATGACAAATGATGACTGTAAGTTACGGGGGACATATTTTAGATGAGGATAAAGACAAGCTTTCTAAAAGTCAGAGCTGTCTAAATATGAAATCGGCTGTCTCAGAATGTGGCAAGGTTTAGGAGAAGCAGGGTCACCAATTGGCAAGGTTGCTGGAGTCGGGATCTGATGGCCTTGGAGGTCCTTGAGATTGGATGATTTTCTGACATGGCTTTGCATTCCTGTGTGCTTATCATTGGATGCTTGCCTGCTACTTCTGCAGAATCTGGGATGTGTCCCAGTTAGCAGTTGGCACAAGTAGCTTAGAAATATGGAGAGCCAGGAAGGGTAGGTCTGTGTCTCAGGCTTCCTCAACCCCAGGGGTGTCAGCCCACAACCCAGAGGAATGAAGCACTTCAGTGCCAAGAACCATCAATGGGCCTCCATCAGAGTCCTAGACAGAGGGAGAAAGGGGGTGCCATTAGCTTTCCTTTTCATTTGTGTTTCCCTGTGTCTTCCTGTCATAATAGTGAGAAAAGAGAAAACAATACTCCCAGGGTAGGGTTTTTAAAGGCGCAGAGTAGTTAAAATCTCAAGTTTTGAGTAAGGTTACCATTTTCAGCATTGATAGTTTTATCTGTAGTTTGTATGACAATCACACAATTATTATATATACCTAATAATAATAATAAGATTATAATGATCATTTCTTGGAAGGTTGCTGTATTTTTGATGTCATTATTCCTGGTGCTTTCTGATATCTTGCAGCTGAGCAAAATAAGGTGTATAAAGCTTATCTAACAAGGTCACATAGCTACAAAATGGCAGAAGTAGGGTTCTAATCCAGGACCATTGGATATCACAGCATGTGTTATTATTTTATTTTCATTGCTGATAATTTTCATAACCTATGATGTTTCTTACCCTTTACATAAGGGAGTGATATTAATGTTTCTCTGTAACTAGGTTGCATCTTTTTGGATGAGATGCTAAGAAGAAACCCCAGGTGTGTTTTACAACCATGTGACCTGCCCATCTATAAAAAGGGGAGCTGAACGAACACTGTCCTTGGCCTAGTTGCATTGTTTTCTTCTCACCTGCAACCCCGGTACATGCCTTTGACTCCTGGAATCAAACCCATGGCCCATTGATGCACGGGTGGATGCTATCACCATGAGCTACGCTAGCCAGGGCAATCCATACCGTTTTTGACCTGGAATTATATGCAACCATTTAATCTAACCCCATTTTTCAGTGGTGGAAGCTAAGGTCCAAAAAGAGAAATGATTTGTTCAAGTCCCATAATGAATTAGTAGACAAACTGAGCCTCAAGTTCACATCCCCTGAACTCTGGCTACTATACCTGTTGGCCCACTTCCTGGCTGATGCTAATTAATGCCTAATTAATAACTGCTTCCTTTTTGTAACCTGAAAATCCTTAAGACTGCTATCATCAGTGGCTTAGTTGAGCCTTTTCAGAAGTTATCCCAACAGGGGTGCCTTTTCCACATTGGCTAATTCCTCTCGAGACTCCAGCGTAAGAGGAATCAGGATGATAATTAGGGAGAGAACATCTCTCCTATTGCTCATCTCAGCCGCTTCTGATCCTCTCACACTGCCTGCCAGTTTCATTTGCATAATTCTATTGTGTGTAGAGAAGGCCCAGAGAATGAGGAGAAGGGATTGTCAGAATGTGAAATCCAGTCAGGATAGAGTTCCCTCTTCTGAACTCAGGAGCATAGTAATTAAAGCAGTATTTACAATGCAATAAAGGCAGAGCTGATTACTGGCAAGTGAGATTGAGACAATGCTCTTTCCCAGTGAAATTAGAGTAGGATCAGCCTTCATTATAAATCCTCCAACTGTCTTCCTTGTTAATTATGATCTTCATAGCTCCCTTCTTGGCCATATTTGCCCAATTTATTGCTACACAGTAGCAAAGAGCGAATGGGAACTGAGGTGGGAGTGATTGAGCTCTGGACAACTGTTTGGGCCCCTGGACCATGAACACAGAAATAACAACCTGGAGGAGAAGAAGGCTATTGGTAACCTTAAGACAAAATGAGGGCATTCTTCTGAATAAGCGGTGAGACTTACCTCTGGCTAAGATGCATGGGCTTTCTATGTGATACCTATTTCCAGACCACATATAGGTGTGGCACTCATCTTCACTATTAAAATATTTCCTAGGTTGGAGGCCTTTGGGTGTTATGCTGTGACTGACTGATGCTTTCTAAGGAGAGTCATATTCCTGACCTCAAAATGCTTGAACTACAAATTAACAATATAGATGTCAGCAAACTTTTTCTGTAAATATTTTAGGCTTTGAGAGGCTGCATATGAGCTCTGCCACATACCCTCCTCCTCCCTGCCCTCTACCTCCTCTTCCTTTCCCTGTTTCTTTTTATTTTTTTTAACAACAATTTAAAAATGTAAAAAACATTCTTAGCTCCCAGGTCATGTGAAAGTGGCATGGCTGAATGTGGCCTATAGGCGAGAGTGTGCTGACCACTGCAATACATTATTACTCATATTCTCAGCCAACACATAACCCTAGTGCTACAGAACCACATGATGATCAGTGAGATCTTGGCCATCTAATCCTGTCAAGGATTAAATGTGGGCTTGAAGCAAGATGCAGAATTAGGGAGGATGCAGGAAAGAAAACTCGATGAGCAATATATTTGTATCAGGATTCCTTCTTTTCTAAAGTTGTGTTTAAAAAAATCAAGAAATGTGCTGTTTGCCACTTGGATTAAGAATTTTTGTTTCCTTTTCCCCATTTACTCCTTTTCTCTCATTATTTATTGTGGCTAATTTATTTATTTACTTATCATGGCTAAAATTTTAGAAAATATCTGACTAATAGTAATTTTGACATCCAAGGCAATGCTGGCTTTCAGGAATACCTCTTGTGTGGCAGGAGTCTTATGGCCTGAGGGATGGAGGGGCGAGGAGGTACTTTGACATCAGACATCAACCACAAGCTTGGGACCAAATGCCATTTCTATGGCAGTCTTCCAGCAAAGAGATTGGTATCTTGATATTTTGTGACAGTTCCTTGTACCACCTTTAGATTTTTGGTTCCCTCCCACTAAAGGATAGACCAACTCTTCTGTCCACGTGACAATAGCACACTTCTCTCACCCCACACACATTTCCAGATCCCATCATCAAACACCACTCCCTGGGGGAGGGGGAGGGGAAGGTAGACCGTATCTTACATGACTGAGAACCACTGAATGAACTATCCAGTACGTAGAGGCTGGGAATGCAATATGAAGGGTATCTCACAGCTCATTGAGAATATGGCTTCAGGGAGAAGGTTTGGAAACGGTGGATGCAGTGCTCTGTGCTCATAACTTACTCCCCTTCTTCAATCCCATTCTATCTTACAGTTATAAGAGAATATTCTTGGTACAGTCTTCCTCAGAAGAAGCATAGGGTCAGTGTTCTTATGTCTGTGTGCCCAATCATCCATGCTGTCATAACTAGGTGAGCTGTCATAACTAGGGTTTGAAAAATCACATCGCTGGTGATCTGTGCTTTGTAGCTCAGTCAGTGTGGCCCAGTGGTGTACAGGTGGGAGAACCACCTGAAATCAACAGATGGCTTTCTCAATGTGTGCGAAGTGTGAATGAATTGCATGTTGACTTCAATATTTTTTGGTTTCATTTTTCTAATAGGGGGTCACATCCTCAGAGCTAGATGAGTCGCAGGTGGGTGGCTGTTCCAGGGCATTCCGAATTCCATATGTGCTTTTGTGTCTTTTGTTCCTTGGGAGAGAACAAGTGTGGCAGTGCAATGAGCCTTCTTTTATCCTTAATAACTGCTCAAGAGTAAGTGCTGTGAATAGGAGATGGCACTTATGATTCAACACCAACAATAGCTTCATATATGAACGTGTTGCAGCAGGATGTGTTGAAAGAGCGTGTGTTTTAGAGTTAGATAATTGTATATTTAAATCTCTTATCTGCCACTTGCTAGCAGAGGAGCCCTAAGCAACTTCTCTGAATCTCAGGGGGTTATAATACCTGTCTTCCAGGGCACAGGAAAAGATGATTCCCTATAAGTGAAGTGTCCAGCACAAGGCTTAGGCTATAGTAGTTGCTCAATTTTCCATCGGTCTTGATAACAACAATAAGTCAATGACCCTATGCACAAAACATGGCCTATTCACCATTCACTATTCACTGCTGCTAATCAGTGAAAGCTAAGCTGGGTGTTCTGCATGCACCTGAGAGTGCTGGCCTCTTTCTCTGGCCACCATCCTTTTGCATGTGACTCTAAGCTCAGAGCTGTGTCAGGCGGTGTGGCACACTATGCGGGAGACACCTCGCTCTGCCCTAGGTCTGCTTGTTCCTCATTCTAGGTCACTGGAGGAAGTTTTTCAGTCTTACTATGCCTTTCCTCCCTCTTTTAAAAATAAAGGTACCTACACAGATCCCTCTGGGTAATTTGTGAGGCTAAAATGTGACAACACATCATTGGCTGCAGCATCTAATACATACTAGTTGCTCAGAATAAGTAGATTTTCTGTATCTTCCTGTTCGGTGTTTGTTCTTGGCAAGATTTGCAATAGGCAGCATTTATCTTTGGCTTGATTTCCTTGCTTCTCTGTGCTCTTCCCTTTCACCATATTGAATTTTCTGGTCTCCAAGGCACCCAACGACAGTCTATTCACATTAAGGGGAAAGTAGTTTCTTACTTTGCTGTCTCTTTCCATTTGGCATATAGAGGCTGAACCCTGCCTCCATTACTATGAAAGAGGTGTTACACCGTTTATGATCACTAAAACAGTGGCAGTATATCAGAGTCATGTATGAGACGTACCTTTGACCAGTTGGAGCCAATATTGGGCCCCTGGGTAGGTGATCCCCAAGGGGGGAGGGGCTGGAGTTGATCACATATATGGGGCACCTATAATCCAGGGCCATAGTAAGACAGCAGAGCAACATTCACTGAGCTTAGCATAAGACAGACTCTGAGCAATAAGCCAGAAGAAGGTAAAGAAGTAAAAGTTGATAGCATTTGTGAATTTCATCAGGGTTATTGTTCTGTTTTACAATATTTTATCTAAAACCCTTGGGGGCAGCCGAAACCGGTTTGGCTCAGTGGATAGAGCGTCGGCCTGCGGACTGAAGGGTCCCAGGTTCGATTCCGGTCAAGGGCATGTACCTGGGTTGCGGGCACATCCCCAGTGGGGGATGTGCAGGAGGCGACTGATCGATGGTTCTCTTTCATCGATGTTTCTGACTATCTCTCTCCTTTCCTCTCTGTAAAAAATCAATAAAATATATTTTAAAAAATAAAATAAAATAAAACCCTTGGGGGCAAATGTGTTTTGGAATTCGGAATTTTTCAGGTTTTAGAAAGGTGCTGCAATACAAATAGTGCATATTATACAACACCCCCAGTAAGGTCTGGGGCAGCACCCCATTATCAAACACAATATGTATTACATTCTCAGCAGAGTGGATACATATTCACGCTACTTAGAGTAAATAAAGATTAAAAATAGACAGTGTCAGTTCAGGTCAGGTTTTTCCACGAATGAGGTCAAGTCAGGTTACATTTTGACACTAAATGAGTTAGGAAAGTGCTTTTGGTTTCCATGCATATTTGTGTTTTGGCATTGCTGATAACAAACTGTGAACCTGAATCAGAAAGCAGACAGATAGAAAAATTATGGTTAAATATGAGCCAAGATAACAAAATTCACATTCTCTCCTCTTTGTACCAGAGTTCATGTATCTGTCCAATAAGTATTCATTGAGTGACAGCAACAACATGCCAGGTAGTGGATAGACAGTGGGCAAGATAGAAAAACCCCTGCTTATGTGCCTTGTCTACTGGAGGCTCAAGCTCCTGTACACTCCCTTCCCCTCTTTCCTTTCTTTTTTTAAAATATATTTTATTGATTTTTTACAGACAGGAAGGAAGAGGGATAGAGAGTTAGAAACATCGATGAGAGAGAAACATTGATCAGCTGCCTCCTGCACACCCCCTACTGGGGATGTGCCCGCAATCAAGGTACATGCCCTTGACCGGAATCGAACCAGGGACCCTTGAGTCCGCAGGCTGACGCTCTATCCACTGAGCTAAACTGGTTAGGGCTCCTTTCTTTTTTAGGTGAAGGAACTGTTATCTTTTACCTACTTTCACCTTCACCTTTTTTTCTGTGAGATTCCTTGGCTTTATCCAGGAAGAAAAAGTAGTTCCCTCCTTTGTGAGCCTAGGGTACTCGATACATATCTGTAGTGTAGCATGTGGAGTGTGATTTATTCTTTTTCTATTTGACTCCCCAGTTAAACCTGAGCACTTGAGAAGAGGAAGTTTTAGAGCCCCAGTGCCTAATCCAGAGCCCTGCACATAGTTGGTGCCCATCAAATGTTTAGTGAATAAACACGTGTTCCTCCGGATGATTGAAATACCTTTGAATCTAAATTTGATTGAATTATATAAGAAGAAAGAGAGAATTTAGCCACTCCCCCTTTTCAGGCTCTCTGATTGATTAGCTACTTTTTCTTCTCAATTGTTAAGTTTGAACCAAATAATAAAGCACATCTTTAGCATTACCTAGCCTACCAACAGTGAATCACTAATAGTGATGATAATTTTACCCTTTCCTCCTGTCTTAGCTCTACAACATTATTACCCTTTTGCACTATTGGATATAAAAATCATATTAATAATCAGAACGTGATTAAACTGTCTAAAACTTAAATAATATAGGATCACATTTAAAGGTTAGTGGCACCTGTTAGGTGTAATTCACCAAGAATAAACTTAGCTCCTTCTCTGGAGATACAACAGACTGTATTGTCTTCTAGGAGATTAATTATCATTATGATATCTTGGAAAATGCAATAAAATCAAAGCCATTTGGCTGACTAGGCTTTTTAAGTTACAAATTAAAAAGTTAAGATGATGAAATAATTCACTAAAGATAGGGTAATAGGGCTGCTTACTTAGAAGGAAATGTCTTCTTGCTTTCCACACTTCCCTATTGTTTTCTTTGGTATGGTTAGAAATAAGGGCGGGGGAAGGAATGCAGAGGCTATGCTCTATGGGACGTGGCTTTTCTATTTGTAGTAGAAGAGAAATATCTTCCCCCTCTTGTCTCTTCCAAAAATACTGAGAAGTTGAATGTGGTGTTTCTGATCATTTCTTTTCAACTTTAGAAGGGATAAGTATGTCCATTCAGATATAAAGCAAAGAGAATTTGGCATCTTTTCTGATACTCATCAGCTGTGCTATCTCAGGGAAGAGTCTAAACTTCTCTTTGCCCAGTTTACCTAACATTAATAAAGAAATAACTATTTTTTTTTACCCTCTCTACCTGGAGGGATTGTTATAAAGCACGATTGTTTGCAAAAGCACTTTGTAAAATATCAGTTACTAATTAGACTCATGGAACCCAGATCAGAGTCTGTGTTCACTGGTAGAAGTTGATTCTTTCACATATGAGGTGATTTTCTGGGTGACCTTGAGACCTGAAGACCACCTGGCCCCTATGAGAATTCACATGGGCTTTAAGGGTCTGAGGTATGCGTGTGTCCTCAAGAATATTAATCACTTATGGACTTGAATAAAGACCTAGTTAGCACACTCTCTGGGACTGCTTCCATAAGTATGAATTATAATAGAAGACACTAGGAATTAATGATCTAATCTGGCTCTTTGTGAGCACAGAACAGATTTTCCCATTAGGAGTCAAGGGCAGGATTGGCACGTGTGTCTCAGTAAAAAACTAAGCCAAAGTTCTGAGAATTTGAAACTAGGCTAACAGATTGATTTAATGAAAAAAGAAATAATTAAAGGCTTTTTGTATCAATTGAAGCAAACAGAAATTGATAAAAGAGAAGAAAAATTGAGGATGGGCGAGGATTAAGAGAAATAGTCCTTTCAGAGATTTAATATTATGAATGCATAATCTTGAGTATCTCTCTAAAACCCCAAATTACAGAATTTGATCATTTATTATACAGTATGTTGGAGGGGAGCCTCTTTGTCAGTCAAGAACAGGTGCATTGGACTCTGTCTCTTGTGGTCTGTAGAAGCCCAGTGCTCTTCAAGATGGTGGTGAATCTGGGGGAGAACTGCTGTTTGTCAGATTTTCTCTGTCTCTCCCATGCACGCTATCCTGTGCTATCTCATTTCACCGAAAGAAACTATTTGTGAACCTAGATTTTATGGAAGATGTGGAGTTTCTTCTGCAGATCTTTCAGCTCTACTGGAATGTGTAGTGTCAGTTTGGCCAAAACTGGGAATTCCAACTCTAGCTATGATTGAAATGAAGCAATAAAATAAAATTAAAATACTCCACCTTTTGGGGGATCTGTATCCCTCTAATTTCTGCTTAGGTAAAGCAGACACAGTAATAAAATGCCCACTTATAATAATCACAAAGCAAAAACCTACAGTAAACACACAAAAGATAAAGAGAAAGGAGTACAAGAATACTGTTAAAGAAAGTTACTAAACCACAAAGCATGAGTGCAAGAAAAAAAAAAATTAGGAATAGAGGGAAACTATAAAAACAGCCAGGAAACAATGAACAAAATGGCAATAAGTCCATACATTCCTATCAATAATTACTTTACATGTAAATGCACTAAATTCTCTAATCAAAACTCAAAGAGTAGCTGAATGAATAAAGAAACATGACCCATTTATATGCTGCCTCCAAAAAAACTCATTTTAGATGGAAGGACACACAGCCTGAAAGTGAAAGTATGGAAAAGACATTCCATGCAAATGGAAACCCAAAGAAAGCTGAGGTAGCTATACTTATACCAGACAAAATAGACTTTAAAATAAAGACTGTAATAAGAGACAAAGAAGAAAATTACACAGTGATAAAGGGGTCAATTCAACAAGAAGAAATTTGTAAATATTTATGCACCCAACCTGGCAGCATATCAATATGTAAAACAAATATTAATATACCTAAAGGGAGAAATAGACAGCATACAATAATAGTAGGGGACTTCAATACCTCATTTCAATGGATAGATCATCCAGACAGAAAATCAATAAGGAAACATCAATTTTAAATGACACTTAGGCCAGATACATTTAATAGATATTTTATAAGATACCATCCAAAAGCAATAAAATAACATTCTTCTTCAGCGCACATGGAGAACATTTTTTTAAGCTAGATCATATGTTAGGTCACAAAACAAGGTTCAATAAATTTAAGAGGATTAAATTATATCAAGTATCTTTTCTGCCCACAGTTATATGAAACTAAAAGTTAATTATCTGAAGAAAACTGGAAAATTCAGAAATATGAGGAGATCAAATAACATGCTACTGAACAGCTAATGGATCAAAGAAGAAATCAAGAGAGGAATAAAAAACATCTTGAGACAAGTGAAAATGGGAATATAACATGCCAAAATTTGTGGGATGCAGCAAGAACAGTTCTAAGAGAGAAATTCTTAGTGATAAATACCTATCTCAGGAAACAAGAAAAGTTTCAAATAAACAATCTGACTCTACACCTCAAGGACATAGAAAATGAAGAACAAAGCCCAAAGTTAGTAGAAGAAAGGAAATAACAAAAGATTAGAGCAAAGGTAAGTGAAATAGGAGACTAAAAAGAAAATAGAAAATATCAATGAAACTAAGAGATTTTCTTCGTAAAGATAACATTGACAAACGTTTAGCTAAACTCACCAAGTAAAAAAGAGAGAACTAAAATAAATAAGACCAGAGATAAAAGAGGAGATGTTACAAGTGATACCACAGGAATAAAAATGAAAAATATGAAATACCTGCAAATAGAAATATCTACAAATAAAGATAGTACGTAAAATTATAAGCCAAAAAATTGGACAACATATAAGAAATTGATGCATTCCTAGAAATATATAACCTACCAAAACTGAATTATAAAGAAACAAAAAATCTGAATAGATAAATTACTAGTAAAGAGATTAAATCAGTAATCACAAACCTCCCGACAAAGTCTACGACCACTTTCACTTGTGAATTATTGCAAACATTCAATGAAGAATTAATACCATTTTTAAAAAAATATATTTTATTGATTTTTTACAGAGAGGAAGGGAGAGGGATAGAGAGTCAGAAACATTGATGAGAGAGAAACATCGATGAGCTGCCTCCTGCACACCCCACACTGGGTATATGCCCACAACCAAGGTACATGCCCTTGACTGAAATCGAACCTGGAACCCCTGAATCCGCAGGCCGACGCTCTATCCACTGAGCCAAACTGGCCAGGGCAATACCATTTTTTTTTTCTCAAACTCTTTCAAAGAAATAGAAATGGAAGCACTTCCAAACTAATTTTAAAAGGCATCATTACCCTGATGCCAAAACCAAACGAGGATCTCACAGGTAAAGAAAATTATAGGTCAATATACCTGTTGTACATAGATGCAAAAATCCTCAGCAAAATACTAGCAAGCCAAAGTCAACAATACATCAAAGGGATCATATACCATGATCAAGTGGGATTGACTCCAGGGATGCAACGATGGTTCAACAACTGTGTATCAGTCAGTGTGACACACCACATTAACAAAATGAAGAATAAAAATCATATGACCATCTCAATAGATGCAGAAAAAGCACTTGAGGAAATTCAACATTCATTTATGATTAAAACTCTCAACAAAGTGAGCGAGTAGAGGGAGTAGACCTTGACATAATAAAGGCCATTTCTCTAACATCAGGAACAAGACAAGGATGTCCACTGCTACCACTTTTATTCAACACTAGGGGCCTGATGCACGAAATTCGTGCAAAAGTAGGCCTTCCTTCCCCTGGCTGCTGGCACTGGCTTCCCTTCCAGCTGCTGGCAGGCACCTGGGACCCAGGCTTCCCTCGCAGCCCTAGCTTCATCTGGAAGGTTGTCCTGGAAGGACATCTTGTCTAATTAGCATATTACACTTTTATTGTTATAGATAGTATTGGAACTTCTAGCCAGAAGGAGAAAACAACCCCATTTAAAATTGCATAAAAAAAGAAATAAAATACCTAAGAATATATTTAAGCATAGAGGTGAAATACCTGTATGTTGAAAATGAGAAGACATTAATGAAAGAAATTGAAGACACAAATAGATGGAAAGATACTCTGTGCTCATGGATAAGTACCCTATGCATTACTTGACTTATACATTATATTTAGGTCCTCTAGTCCTTTTGGACCAGTGCTAGATTTTTGCAGATGCATTGTTTCCTTTCTTGCATTCATCTTTGACTATGGCCTCTTTTTGAATGATTCTTATATATCCAACTAGAGGCCCGGTGCACAAAATTCGTGCATGTGGGGGGTCCCTCAGCCCAACCTGCACCCTCTCCAATCCGGGAGCCCTCAGGGGATGTCCTACTGATGGCTTGGGCCTGCTCCCTGTGGTTCCCTGCTCTCTGCAGGGCCTGCCTGCTCCACACCACGGTGATGGGCAAGCAAGCCCTGCTGGGTGCTGCCTGCGGGCGGCACTTGCCTGCTCACCACGGCGATGGGCAGGCAGGCCCTGCTGGGTGGTGCCTGTGGGTGGCGCGTGCCTGCTCATGGGTCGCTGTGGTGATGCCTGCTGGGCTCATGTTGCCGGGGTGACGCGGCCAGTGTCCTGCCCCGCTGTTATGGGCGCTGCCATCTTTGTCATGGAGTGATTGTTAATTTGCATATTACTCTTTTATTAGATAGGATATCCAACTCCCAACTATACTGTAACAGTCAGAAGAGAAACAAAAGCTAAAAGCACAAAATTGTTTAGCAAAGGAGAGTCAATATGCTTTATTTTATATGCCAGCTGTAGTAAAATGGAAGTGGCCTTTTGTAGTACTGGGTTGAGTATTCCTGTACCCAGTGGACTACCAATGTGTACTTTGTATACATGGACACAGAGAGAAATATGCCATTCATGCAGAAATATGCCATTCTTATCCTAGAAAGCTAATATGAAAAACAGAACCTGGGGAGGCTCATTTGTGAATAGGGGTGATTGTTAACTTCTATGTTCACTTGGTGAGGCTATGGTATCCAGCTGTTGGAACCTTGTCTACTAGTAGATATTGCTGTGAAGATATTTTTGTAAGTGTCATGGACATCGATAATCAGTTGACTTTAAGTAATGGAAATTACCTTTTATAATGTAGGTAGGTCTCATCTAATCAGTTGAAGGCTTCAAGAGCAAAACCTGAGGCTTCTAAGGGAAAAGCAAAATTGTGTCAAAACTTAGCATAGGAATCTTGGCTGAATTTCCAGTCTGTGGGCCTTACCTACTCAAGACTTATCAACTGAGTTTTCAGGCTGCCAGCAGGTTTCAAACTTGCCAGTCCCCACAATTGCATGAGCCAGTTGTTTAATGATAAAATTGGGGGTCGATCCTTAAAGAGTAAATCAGGCTAATGTACGGTAAGTCTAATTCTTGTTATCCCTTTATTAAAAGAAATGATTATAACTGCTATTTTGAACAACACAAGAAGTTCAGCATTTAATATCCCAGAAGTAGCTACATTCAGGGATCAAATTTCTCCTTCATATTCCCTGAAGCTAAGGTGATACCATGTTTTGGGAAAACAGAAGTTACTGAACCAGAGTGGTTTTGCAAGTACTTTTTGCTCTTGCCTGTGCCTCCTGGACCAGTACCATTAGTGATAAAGTTCAGAGGTGTTATTCAGATGAAACATGACAGATGGCAGACTTCCTTTCCCTCCACATAATGAATTTCCAAAGATTTAAATGCCACTTGGTTTTTCCAGCAAAGTTCACCATTTTCTGTTACTCAGTCATATTCTTTCCATGTGACCTGCAACAGCTGTTCTTTCACCAATTACACCATTTCTCCCTGATAAATTAAAAACAGTTCTAATTAAACAGTATAATGAAGCCATCCGTCTGGTTACTGAGGCAGAACTATAATGTAATTAGTTATTGATACCACAGAGCAGGGCTTTGTGAGGATGAGGGCAGGACGGGTGGCTCTAGCTTTCTCACAAGGCACATGGTCATTGTTGGAGATTCAGAAGGGATTCATCTGGTTGTTTTCCCAAGGGACATTTGTTACCGAAATGTGGCCCCTGGGAGCATTCTAATCAAATTGCTTTTAAATATGACACAGCAGTAATCAAGAGGACCCTTGAGGCCTACAAGGACAGAATAAGTTATTTTCCATGAATAGTCAGTAATAAATGATTTCCTGGGAAAGAACAATAGATTTGAGGAATGAATGAAAATTATGGAAGTATAATGAGACCTTTTCTATTTTGGATACAATTCTTATTCCAAGGAAAGTATGATAATGAGACCTACTTGATAAGTTGGACTGTCTCCTATTATTAATTTGGTGCATTTCATCTTTGCTACTTACTGTACATAGGAAGTAACCAGTAATTTCTCACAGAATGAATGCCTTAGTGTTTAGAGTAATTGTATTGGGCGGCCCAGTTTCATCTTCCATAGATGAATCACCAGCAATTAAAACTATACCTGTAAATACTCCTTCATTCTAACAAGTCAAAAATTTGTGCACCAAAAGCATAAATATGAAAAAGAAGTGAAGAAATCTATTAACAAGCTCATCATGTCTCCCAGACTAAATAATATATGCCAAGTGTTTTAAAAATTTGGATTCTCCCCTCCTCCCTTATAATGTCAGTAACAGTATAAACATGTCAACATGAATAATAGTTCTTTAAAATATATAAGCATAGTACTGGATAATTACTTATTTGTTCAGAAACTATAAAAGTGGTTTGCATTGCAAACAACATTTACTTTAACCAGAAAAGGAATTTATAAGAGATTATAGCAGGTGCTCAAATAATGTCTTTTCATTCAATGTCATTTCATTATCTATAATAATAAAAGCGTAATATGCTAATTAGACCAAACAGCCAAACGACCTTCTGGACGTCCTTCTGGATGACCTTCCAGATGAAGCTGTGGCTGCGAGGGAAGCTGGGGTCCTGGGTGCCAGAGGGAAGTTGGTGCCAGCCGGCGAGGAAAGGAAGGCCTATTCTTGCACAAATTTCATGCATTGGGCCTCTAGTATTGATAAGATGCCTGGACCCCAGCACCTGGGAACTTAACTCTGTTTATATTAATTAGGTTGTAGTGAAATTGGTTTCCTTATATGTTGGGCATTTTACTGTAGTTCCAAGAACCTATCAACAACATTAAGTGAGGACTTACTCCTGAGTTCTCTAGGAGGGTGTGAGAACTACATTATGGAGCCATGAATTCAGGGACAATTCTTAGTCCTACTAAAGGGCCTTCCGCAGGAAAATGCCTCTCCATCACTGCCTGGCCTACGGTACTATCTGATATGTGGGTCTAGATGCCAGAAGCTTTGCCACCGCCACGCACAAGGAACCAGGTGCCTCTCTCACCACAATGCCAGAATGTCAATTCCAAAATGCATAGATGTGTGTGTGTTTGTTCCCTCCTTTAAGACCTAAATGTGCTCAGGTACATGTGAGTGGCAGAGTCCAATTCCCATTTCTGTATCTAGTGTTATTGGATAAATGCATGGATTGCCTTTCTCCACTGCTAGTAGAAGAGGGGTCCTTACAATATCTCTAGAAAAATAATTTTTCTAAGACTCACACAGGAGAACCAGTGATTTTTATTTGCATGGGATTACATCCTTGCTTTCTGAAGTCCCTGCTCCCTTAATCCAGTCCTGGAAAATGTGTATCTGGGGATTTAGCAGAGCTAGATACAAAGCCAGAGTCCAGAGTTTCCGTTCCAAGGTTGAGCTAGGTCCGGCTTAGCATTAGGCTAGTTGCAGTCCATCAGTCTATTCGACTCTATTGAGTGTGGGATCTGTGAGCCATGGGAGCAAATGCAGGAGTGTGAGAGCATGCCCCTGACAACAATAGTCCCAATAGACCAAGAGCCAACCAAGAGGCAAGAGGGTGAACTCCTTTGTTTAGGAGCTTAAGTATTTAAAATCTTCCCACACTTGCAATGGCCATGCCTACTCTGGCCAATGACCTGTTCCCAGGTATGACTGACAGACAAGCACCTTCCCTGTGTCACCTAGACTTTCACTACTTGGCATTTCTATAATATTTGGCCTTCCTTTTGCTCTTTTTCAGTTAATTAGTACCTGGGTTAAATGCAACAGTATCACTAGTGGCAGTGATATCTGGTGATGCAAGTTCTCCCGCTCTACCTTGGAATGGTAAGATTCTTAAAAGTAGAAAATGAAGGAGGATGTTCAGGCATATTTTTGAGCCACAAATGGTGCATATTCACTAGACAGAGGCAGATGGACAATTTTTACACAGTATTAGAGGCGTATGAGCTTTAGAAATGTTTAAACTACTTTCTTTCAAAAAAATGGGAGCATTCATTAATCTATAAATTACAGCTTTGTCAAGCTATTTATAGTCCTCCCAGACTAGTGCAAGTTTGGGTTTTTATCGTAATGAATGTAGAACAAAATGACCTAGTCATTAAGAAATTTCTGGTATTGCATGAGGCCAGAGACACCCATAGACATTGCCTGATTTTTTTAGTGACACTTTTTTTGTGAAGGAATTAATCAACTCTAAAGGAAAATAACTGAATAGATTACATTGGTTGGAAAGGATTAATTTATTAAGAAGTTTGGAAAGAACTTTATCTGCATGAGTTTGAAACACATTCAAGGGCAAGGCCAGGATGACCAGTTATTGGTATTGGATAAAATTCCATAGAGGGAAACAGTTCAACTTCTAATAGTGAGGTCTACTGAAGAAAACAAAGCTTTATCCCCAGAGACGTTTCAGAGTGTACTGCAAAGTGTGTAGAAGAATATGTAATAGAAAAGAGGACCTTTGTTCCAAGTTTTTCTATTTGAAAGAGATTCAAAGTTCATTTCTATGGGATTGCTTGGAGGCAAAGATATCTGCAAAATCAGAGTACTTTATTCTAATGTATGCTAATTTTTTCATCTAACCTCAACTTTATGCTAATTTTCTTCTATATAACCTCATAGACATTTTTTCCTGTTTCCTGGGAAAATTTTGAAATATTAAACAATGGGTTTTTTTCTCCCCTTCTGATAATTCCATTCTTCTGAACTTTCTCCTTATTCAAACGGTGAGGGCATCCTGGGCCATTGCCTCAGGAGAAGGATGTGGCATGCCAGAAGGAAGAAAAAAAAAAATAGCCTGACAATCTTTTTCTGGCTTTGGTTTACAGCCTACAGCACTTATGAGAATTGAGAGGGCTCCAAGCCCAGACAAAACGTTTGGAGAAACATAATGAGACAGAGGAAAAGTGTTCTAACCCCCAACTCCCCACTCCCACCCCCGCTGACTCTGCACATTCCACGGTCCCATCCCTTTTGATTACCATGACCTTCTTTTCTAGAATAGATTCACCTAAGCTGAACTTCAGGAAGCAGCAGTATCCAACCCCAGGGGTCTCTCCAAAGCCTGAGAGATTATCCCACAGTGACTAAGAAGCTGATGGGCTCCTCCAACATCAAGCATTTCACAAAAGCAGCAAAGACTTTGTACCTGTAGGGTTCATGTGAATGGGGATTAGGCATATCTCTGTAGCTACCTGTGTGAACCTATGACCAAAGACAAAACAGGATGATGGATCTACCAATTGATGCCTCCAAGGAGAGATCACCTCAGGGAAGGGAAGCCCCACCCTGACTCCTCTGCCTGTATAAACCCATTCTGGAACTTGGAAGCTTCATCAAATTGGGTGAGATTTCAGGACATTATTCCAATCTTGAAAGATAAATTACGCTTTGGTAGAAAAAATATAGAGTTCCCTCTGTATGCCTAAACTGAATTTTGCTGTATTTTAAATGCAGTTATTTCATTAAACACCAATGTATTTATTTGCCATTTAGAGAATTAGGATTCTATTTAGGTAATAATAAATATTTTTCTTTATTCTTTATACTTTACTGGGGGGGGATATGTGATTTTAAAATATTTATTTATATGAATGGAAGCCAACTCAAAGGAAAATGTTGTTCTTGTTTTTTCTTTTTACAAGGTTATTATAATAGGAAGACTCCTAAAAGCTTCACATAGAGTTTTGTGGGGTTTTTTTTTCCAGCATAATTGACAGGGAATTTTTCCTTATGACTAACATTTTAGTATCTGTTGTTTGCCTATCATCATTAGTGGCCTCTTATTTTATACTTTATTTTAACAATTCTATTATATGTGAATCTAATTTATTTTTTAATGTAAAAGAAGGTAAAATAATAAATAATACTTCTACATTTTTTAGTATAGAGGTATAGATTTTGAAGATCTCAATATTCTAAACTATTTGTGTATTTTAGGGCTAGGTTTGAATAAAACCAATAAATAAGGAACAACTTGCTACTCATATCTCACTGATTTGGACTGTTTTTAATCTAGGCTTTCTTGTATTTAGGATAACCTACCGGGCTTGATAGGAATACTTCATCAATCAACATGGTGTTATTTCATCGTAGCTCAGAAACGTTCCAGGCTCTTGTTCTTTGGAAATTTATAGAGGTTTTATATAATCTCTCCTTCCACCCCGTCCCTTCTCTCACTTTTTCTTCTCTACATTTCAATTTCCCTACCACAAAAACAAACAAACAAGAGAATATTTAATTTTCTTTTAATAACTTGCTATGAGAAAAGACATTTTAAAAAATTCTCTACTCTTGCCATCTTACCTTTCTCTTCTCTCTTTAAACACAAATAGTGATAAAATGCAGGACATAGGATTCAGCAACAAAAGGGCTATTTTCTATGTGAGGTATTCACTAAGCTTGATGAAGACAGCTGGGGAAATAACATTTTGATATTTTGAACCACAAATCTCTTTTCCACCTTGTGAGGGAACTTTTATAACCTGGTTTAAGACTTTTTTTTTCCTAGTTACTGATAAAATGCATTTCATAATGTCACTGACTGTATTAAATACCAAGACTTGGAAAAAATGGAGCAATTTTTCATCTCTTCATAGAACTACCTTGCCCTAATTTTCCATCTATTCTTAATTTTATCAATAGCTTTTAAGGAGATTGATTCAGTTAATGAATGAGCTTATGTAGGAATGAATGATTGAATTTCTATGGAGAACCAATTCCTCACTGAAGTTTGAGCTACAACTGTTCATCAACTTTTGCAACTTTCTCGTCTTCTTTAATAAGCAAAAATGCCTTCTGTTTCTATTCACATTAATCCTTCTTTCAAAAAGCACACTGAAGCATTTTTCTAATATTTATGGAAGGCCCATATCTACAAGCTACTGTGTTCTGTCAAGTCTGAGATACAGGATAAACAAGGTCCCCCCCTCAAGGAGTCCACATTCTCGTAGAAAAGATAAGACATACACGTATAATGATAATAAAAGTAGCAGATGATAAATTCCACAAGAGAGGTGCAGATAAATTGCTACAGGCGTGAGAAGCTAGGAAGATTACAGAACATAACAAGTTTTAAAGTAGATATAAAGTGTTCCCTTCAAAATGTAAATACTGTAAAACAGTGTGTATCTTTGTTCAGCATGCCTCTTGAATATTACTGACTGCATTATTATTCTCTGCTCTAGTTGCAAAGATGGTCTTCTGATGCCTTCCTTTGATACAAAGTTTGTGTTTTTATTTGGGAAAGGCTCTGCCATATTGCCCAATGGCAAGGATGGCTGGAGATGTTATTGCACTCTGCCAGGGGTGGTGGGTTCATTTTGCTGACTTGGGGGAGTCTGATGGCTACCAGGACATAGGATTCAGTAACAGAAGAGGTTATTTTCTGTGTAAGGTATTCATTAAGCTTGATGAAGACAAATGGGGAAATAACTTTTTGTTATTTTTCACCACAAATCTTTCTACCTTGTGATGAGGAGGAAACTGGTCTTGCAAGGCATGTCAGGTCATAAAAACTGTGAACAATCCACTGCCCTGCGGGGGGCGGGGGGAGGGCAGGCCATTATCGCTGGCCCCAGGACAGATCATAGGATTTGGCTTGGGGACCCCCAACACCTGGGGGCCTTCCTGTAAGCCCACGAAAGGGGGCGGAACCATATCTGCAAGACAAAGACCCCAGAAGGTTATAAAAAGTGAAGCCCTCTGCGTGCTCCTTCACTGTGATTTGGAAATTATTCCCGGAGTCCACTAGTGTTAATGAACGGGGTCCCTCCCTTTCTCTAGGAAGCGTGCTTGGTATTTCTTTGGTCTTCTGCACCCATGAGGGAACTTGAATAATCTAGTTTAAGATTTTTTTTTCTGGTTGATGTTAATAAAAATTCTATAGTTTTATTTGCTTGTTGAGCTTGCAGAATTAGAACATTAGTTTATACTGAAAATGCATTTCTTTTCAAGCAAAAGGGAGAGAGAGGCATCATTGAGACTAAAACTCAAGTTTGGCTTTTATGATTTGTGCATGTAATGGTTAAGATAATTTCTATTGCATATAAGCAAAACTTTGCTCAAATCAGATAAATTAAGAACTGGAATTTATTGACTTATGTAATTGAAAAAGCCAGAGTTCAAACTTAATCAGACATTAATCTAGGGGCTCAAAAATTACCATTAATTCTTGGGATTTTTGTTGTCTGTCATCAAGACTGGTTCTTGTGATAGTCAGGCTCCACATTATGGCCTCGGGTCTAACAGAAAAGTGGGAACATTTATACTAGCCTTGAAAGGCATTCTGATTGGTCCACTGATCCTAAATCACTTACAGTGGCAAGGGAATTCCTTTTGGGTAATGTGCTCCCTGTCTGGATATAAGACTGATGCCCCACTTGAAGTTCACAAACTAAAAATGAGGAAAGGTTAGTGGGTGGTCAGAAAAGTCAGCATCTACTGCCGTGTTCACTAGGCCTTGCTACTTTCTATTCTGGATCAGATGCTTGCAATAGCAAGGAGGTCTGAAGACCTATTTACACACAGAAACAGAGTTATTAAGAATCACAAAAATATGCCACCCTAAAAATAGAGCATGTGGATATGTTTGTGTGTGCACGTACAGTAGGGCCTTGACTTACGAGTGTCCCAACTTACAAGTTTTTCGAGATATGAGCTGTCTTGGCCGATTTTTTGCTTTGAGTTGCGAGCTAAAATTTGGGTTATGAGCCAGCTTCAGATACCCCACCGCTAGTTGGTGCAGCGAACGTCACAGTGAATGCCACAACATCAGCCCAGCTTTCAATTCATTGTAATGGTGAAAATTGATTTGACATATGAGTAGTTTGAGTTATGAGCTCGGTCACGGAACGAATTAAACTCGTAAGTCAAGGCCCAACTGTATATGTGTACAAAGGGGGAAGAGAAACATATGCATATACAGGGTGTCCCAAGTCATGTACACACACTTGAACAGCTGAGATAGCTCAATTGATGTTTCTTTCTTTACAGCCAGACTAAGCTTTGAACAAAGGAAACTCATCGTAAAATGCTAGTGGAAGTTTAAAAACACAATTGAAGTACAAACAGTGCCTTTATAATTATACAGGGTGTCCCCGAAAAATTATGTACATACTTTAACAGCTGATAACTCACTTCGTTTTCACTTCTTTTCAGGTTTCACTCCTTAACCAATGGACACAGACACTAGGAGGGTGAGGGCACATGCTGGGGAATGGGGGTCTCCGGGAAGAGGTCAATGGTGAAAAAAGGAGACATATGTAATACTATATGTAATACTTTAAACAATAAAGAATTTTAAAAAGCAAAACAAAAAAAGAAAATGAACTCTAGGTTAATAAATACTGACTTTATAATCATTCAAACTATGTATACATTTTTGGGGGACACCCTATATATTTGATAGGAAAATTCTGAAAGAATATGTATATATATCCCCTAAAATGATTTAAATAATAGTTAATAATTCTAAATAGTAACCAAATACTATTTTAATAATATTAAATACTAAATAGTAAATTAAGTTGATCTTAATTTTCTAAATTTTCTATAATCATCTATTATAATTAAAATGATAACTACGTATTTTGAAATTATGTAATTGAAATAAGACAAAAACAGTGCTAAACTATTAAGTAACTCAGTGGTTGGCAAACTGCGGCTCGCGAGCCAAATGCAGCTCTTTGGCCCCTTGAGTGTGGCCACGAAGTTTCAATCACACTGTACGCGTGTGCCCACACGTGGTATTTTGTGGAAGAGCCACACTCAAGGGGCCGCAGTTTGTCGACCACTGAAGTAAGTCATCATAATTTTTCCTTAATTGCTTTTCATATGTAAAACCAATCTAAATCTGATCATCTAGATCACACCTAGGCGGTGCTGACTTCATCCCTCTGAAGCCTCTACTGGCCATCCTATTAGAAGGGAGGAAAATATCTCTCCCTTTTTCTTCTATGAATTCTTTCAAGTAACCAGGCATATATTTTGGGTTTACTATGTACCTATGTGCTGTACCTTTAATGCACAGCAATAAAAACAAAGGTGATAAAAACAAGAATAATAACACGACAGCTGCCATTTATGGAGCAGTCACAGTGCTCCAGGTACAGAACTGCTTTGTGGGCATTATCTAATTTGACTCATTCAATAACAGTAGCATTCATTTAGTTACTTAATCTCAGAGATATTTATTGAGCATAGACTATCTTCTAAAAAGTGACCTGAAAAGTAGATATTTTATTACAAAGCTGAATTTTTCAAAAAGAGAAGTCACTAAGAAATGGAGAGTGGTCCATTTTGAGATTGAGACAGGTTCCTTGGAAGTATAGCTGGGTATCAGGTGCTAAGGATGGTGGAAACCTACACCCAACTCCAGGTAGCTCCTCCCCGGTGGGTAGCAGGAATTATAATGAAGAAGGGGGCGTGCATACTTGGGACTGAAAACTTAGTACCATTCTGGACCTTGTCCATATGGGAAATAAAGAGGAATTGACATTTGCCTTTAAGATCGAGGCCATACTGCCCCGGCTGGATGGTTCAGCTGGTTGGAGCATCATCCTGTAAAAGGTTGCAGGTTCAATTCCCGGTCAGGACAGTACAGGAGGCAACTGATTGATGTTTCCCCTCTCACATCCATCTCTCTCTCTCTCTCTCTCTCTCTCTCTCTCTCTCTCTCTCTCTCTCTCTCTTTCTCTTTACCTCAAATAAAAAACAAACAAACATATACTTGGGTGAGGGTTAAAAAAAAAAAAAGAAGGAGCAAACCAAGCTTTCCTTTAGCTAAAGCCTTGATCTCACTTCTGTGCCTCTTTCTGTCACTAATTTAGAGAGAGATGGTGGAGAAAATCATCTTTTCTCTTGTACCTTTGGCTTCTCTTCCTCTACCTTGTAGATTATGGTACTTGCTTAATATTTAAGAGTGAGAATACTTGTGTTTGAGGGACCCGAGTTTTAAACACAAATCTGCCACTCATTATCCAAGTCATCTTGGTGAAACAACTTAACCATCTCCCCTCAGTTTCCTTATTTGTAAAATTGGCTTAATGTTAATAGTGCTCGGGAAATGACTATAGTGGAATGCTGTGCAGAAGTGATATAATTCAATAGAAATTTCACAGAATGAAGTCAGATTGCTGGGTTCAAACCCTGGGCCTACCTCTTTTTTTTTTTTTTAAATATATATTTTATTGATTTTCTACAGAGAGGGAGGGAGAGAGACAGAGAGTCAGAAACATTGATGAGAGAGAAACATCGATCAGCCGCCTCCTGCACATCTCCCACTGGGGATGCGCCCACAACCCAGGCACGTGCCCTTGACCGGAATCGAACCTGGGACCCTTCAGTCCGCAGGCCGACGCTCCATCCACTGAGCCAAACCGGTTTCGGCCCTGGGCCTACCTCTTACTAGCTGTATGTCCTTGGGCCTCTCTTACAGTTTTATTGCCTTGGTTTTCTTATCAGTAAAATGAGGATATTATGAACAATTTGTATCTCATAGTATTAGTGTGAGGACTCATGAGTTAATTTATGTAAAGTATTAGAACAGGCAGGACTCATGATAAGCACTGTATCTACATTTATTCTTAATATATTTGTCCTTTCTTATACGCTAGTTGAGAGGACTGAGTGACTGTTGATTTAAAAGCACTTAGCATAATAATGCTTCTGCACACTAAGTGTTCGTTAACTTATATTAAGGTTAAGGAACCATAATATTGAACAGATTGACACAGACATTGCAGGCAACAAGCCCCCTCCAGAATTTACCCTCATTTCTGTTCTCAAATTAGGGACTTGATAGTTCTCTTCAAGCAGAATTGTTTTGATGATGAGCTATCTGCATGAACAGTTCCTTTTGTAACTTCTTTAAGCTTGGAAGTTTATTTCAGGGTGTCGCTGATCATCCTATGAAGTGTTTGTTTCAGCCACTTGCTGTTCTTTCTCAGTCTTCATGGATGGTTCTTTCTCACAACCTTTCTTTGTTGTTGTTGTTTTTTGTTAATGCTCACCCGAGGATATTTTCCATTGATTTTTAGAGAGTGGAAAGGAGAGGGAGAGACAGAGAGAAACATTCATGTGAAGGAGACACATATCCATTGGTTGCCTCCCAGATGAAGCAGTAAACCGTACATGCCCTTGATCAGAATCAAACCAGGGACCCTTCAGTCCATGTGCTAAGCCAAACCAGCTAGGGCTTGCTACCTTTCTTTATTTGCTCTATATTTTGGGCTCTAACTCTAAACGTGGGGGAGTCCTGCTGTCCTATCTTGGGTCCCTTTATTTTGTCTTTCAGTTGAGTCTCCATAGATGCATTAGTGAGACCTGTGTCTTAAATACCATTTAATAATAACCAAGCAAATTCTCCTAAACTTTATCTCTGATTTTTGACACTTCCCTGGAACTTCTGCATGTATGATATCTTCACATGAATGTCTGATAGGCGTCTCAGATTGAACGTAGTCTGAACAGAACTCAGCTCTAAACCCCTCTGTCCACTCTATCCTCAGGCTTTTATCTAAATGTGCATTCAGTTGTTCTAGACCAGAAATTAAAAGAGAGAGGGCAGATAATCTTTTATATTTCTCTCTCTTCTGCATCACATTCAACCTTTCAGCAAGTTCTGTCACACATGCCATTCATCCATTCACTAAAGTAATTCATTTCTTTCCATCCCCACTGATAGCATTTTTATCCAAACCACCATTATTTTTCTACTGAAATACTCCCAACTAGCTAGTTTTCTTGCTTTTACTCTTAGGTCTTTCTATAATTCACCCCGCCACCTTCATGTAAACCTCCACTTTATAGTCTGCTTCCCAGAGAAGGGACCTAGGAAGTCTCCTTCACAAAGACCTCCCTCCCCCATTCCTGGTGGACTGGGCTTTCCTTTCTAAATCCTCTACTCTGCCTGGCTGGTGTGGCTCAGTTGTTGAACATCAACTTATGGACCAGGAGTTCACAGTTCAATTCCTGGTCAGAGAACATGCCCGGGTTGAGGGCTTGGTCCCCCATGCGGGGCGTGCAGGAGGCAGCCGATCAATGATTCTCTCTTATCATTGATGTTTCTGTCTCTTTCTCCCTCTCCCTTTCTTCCTGAAATCAATAAAAATATATTTTAAAATGATAAATAAATAAATAAATAAATAAATAAATAAATAAATACATTCTCTACCCTTTCAGACACCTTTCGTATGATGTTGGTACATTTCTGCCTTGAAATTTCTATTCATGTTTTATCCTCCTTATTAGCCCAGCAGCTTTCCAGGGATAGGATCTATGTCAGAACGCTTTCTGTATATTCTTCAGTTCTCAGCCTTTTGCCTTGCATATATAACAAATATTTGCTGAAATAAATTAAGTCCAGGTGGCAATAGGAACTGTCATCCCAGGGTTATTTCAATAACTGAATTTTAAAGCGTGATTATGAAGCACCTGGAGAAAAAAGGCAACCTATTTTAAGGATGATAGTATGTATGCACAGATTAAAACTAGGGTTTCAAATTTCATTGCCTCCCGGGTGAACAGCAAAAGTAAACAGGGAAAGTGTAGCAAATGTAAGAACGTGGGTTATTGGTGAGCTGTGCATCCTGTGCCGATTAAGAAGAGAGACCCACTACTACTCAGCTGTGGCCAATTACCGCCAAGAGGGATGTGGGCTCAGTGTTGTCAGACTCCTCAGTTTTTTTTCAAGAGAACGTGGAAACCCAGACCGTGTGCGAATTTTTCCAATCTTTCAAACACATGCAGGCCAAGCAGACAGCATCGAAGAATTGGACTCGGTCCAGGGGAGGCAAGCCTAAAACTCCTGGGAAGGGACTCAGGTTCTATACACCTTTGGTTTTCTGAATTGTATGTATCTGTCCAAAAGAATAGCATTTCATGAGAAAATGATGAACTGCGGTTACTGAGGGTCATTTTTCACCACTGTGATATACCCATATTTCTCACCGAGAGGACCAGAGGTGGGTGGTTATGTGCTGAGCACAGGATTTGAACCGTCATTTCCAGGATGTTTGCAGAACCTGGGAAGAAAGGTGCAGCACAGCTATAAGATAATTGTTTGTTGTTGTGTTTTTAATGCATCTTTTTTCTATTTGTAAGATAAGCTTGTGGAATGGGCTAACTGTCGTGCTGTTTATTGAAAAAGGCAGCCAGGTCCTTTGGTGCCAGCATGACTGCATGTGTATTTCAAAGATACGTAAATAGAGAATCCAGACCCAAATTCAGATACTTTCTTCTGCTGTACAGAGAGCTATATCTCCTTTTTTCTTCCGGCAGATCACTCCTGACATCTGTGCAGTTAACGATGGATTAGATAAGGGCGTACGCACTAAATTTCTTTTGTTGCTTCTAACTCATAAAAATGAGAGTATTAGTGTGGGGAAGAAAAGAGGCGTGGCTGTGGACACACAGCTATTTAAGGGTGATATTGTAAATGAAGCCGGCATATGTGTGTGTGTGTGTGTGTGTGTGTGTGTGTGTGTGTGTGTGTGTGAGAGAGAGAGAGAGAGAGAGAGAGAGAGAGAGAGAGAGAGAATCATTCAAGCTCAAAATATGGGTTGTCCCAAGGGTACAGCACTCTTTAGTGCAAATGATGAACAATTCAATGACCCATCGTGCAAAATGCTAGGAAAGCCTAGTATCTTGCTGGTGGCGAATTCAGCTCTAAGAGTTCTGTTTTGTTTGTTAAAGAGAGAATTATTAAGTTAGAATCTGATTTACTTAACTGGGGACATTAGAGTGGGGCTAAGAAAAGACACGAAATAAATATCACAATTTATGATACTCTGTTAAAATTGTCTGTGGAAAGTACACTGAAAAGTCCCAATTTAAGGCATGCTCTTATTTTGTATAAAGGAAGAAAAATCCCACAGCATATGAGCTGTTACTATTTCTATGGAATTGGATTCTGGATTGTGAACATCAGTGTTAGGGAGATGTTAGAGATCAGAGGTAAAGAACAATATGCCTGTTTAAAATCAATTGTAATCATGTGTGAAATTCAATAAGCACAGTGAATTTAACCTATTAGTATCCAAAGGTGTCCTGAAACTTTACATCTTGCTTTTACAACACGGGGATTTCGTCTCAGTCCATATTCTTTAAAAATCGTTCTTTATCAATAGTTGAAAGGTACTAATTTAATGAGCAGATTTTTAACTTGTATGATAAAGCTATTGACTGTAACTGGTGACCATGCTAAATGTCCTCACTTGTTTCATACACAATTTCATTGATTTTGAAGGAGAGATAGATAAATATCTACAAAATGAATCTATAAATGTTATTTTGAAGTTGTCTTTTGAACAGCACTAGGCATTCTATCACAGTAGGGTTTTGATGAGTCCTGTGCTTTCTCCATTTTGGAAAGCAGGGACTAGGCACAGAGGAAGAATGAAGGCAAGTATTTCAGAATTGATGGTGACCAGGACCCCTCAGGTCTGGGTGGCCCTCCGTGTACGCTGGCCACCGTCCCTTTTTCCTACATGGTGTTTTCAAGCAGCATTGCTGACTGAATAGTCTTCTCATGGAAGAAAAGCCCGCCTTGCCCATGAGTACTTTTCCGTGAACAGGAGCTGAAGATTGGCTGAAATGTCAGATGATCTCTGACCAAGGTCCTTATCTCGTCCACAGCGTTTTACAGCCGTTACAAAGGGGAAGTTGAGGCATTTGGTTTCCGTTCTCCATGCCCCTGTGTTATTGCAGATGAGCCCATCGTCTTAAAGATGTGGCTCTGTCTGAAGACACTGACCATAAGGTACACTGGCTAGAGACTAACGAAAGCCTTTCAACTCCTGAGGGTTTGTCCACTTATGTCCAGGCTTTCTGTGTTAGAAGTCAACGGAAACACACTGGTAGCAATTACCTCCTTGGATCATGTTAGAGGTCCCTGAATTCAAGGATCTTTGTAATATTTACTTTAGTCCCATCCTCATGGCTTCCCTACCCAATCTGGGCACTTGTTCAGACCTTCCCGCGAGGAACTACAGCTCTTAGTCCTCAAGTACTTGTCTGACTCAGTCACCCTCATCTCTCCTGGTCACAATGCTGAAACATCTTTCCCCAGGATCAGTGTCTCTCGCATAATACCTGATCAAATTTTTCTCACCAAAGTACTTTTACATAAAGAGGAGAAATAGGAGGGGGGAAGAAAAGCAGAGGGAATTGGATGAGCTACATAAAAGGGGACGCTAACGGTATCTGAAGATATTTTCCAAACCCTGATTTTTGGATTATTGTTGCAATTTATTTTATAAATTCCCACCACAAATTAACATTCTGTTCTGCAATACATAATGCCAAACTGTATAGTAGAGTATGTAATTTTCATATTTGACACTATTTAATAATATATTAATATAGAATACATTAACATCTTAAATTATATGATTCTTAATTAGATATAAAATATTTCCCCTAGCCCTGATGCTCAGTGGATAGAGCGTCGGCCTGCGGACTCAAGGGTTCCAGGTTTGATTCCGGTCAAGGGCACGTACCTTGGTTGCGGGCACGTCCCCAGTGGGGAGTGTGCAGGAGGCAGCTGATCTATGTTTCTCTCTCATCAATGTTTCTAACTCTCTATCCCTCTCCCTTCCTCTCTAAAAAATCAATAAAAAATATATATTCCCCCTAAATATTTGAGCAAAAATAATTGTCCAGGATATTTTATTAATTTCATTCAGTGGTTTCTTCTACTTTTTCTGCAGATTCTTCCCCATCTTCAAATCCTCCACTGCCCAGAGGTATAAGGAATGTGTAATGGGAAACATCGTTTTATCAGGTATGCTGGCTAATTAGCTCAATATTGCCTTAAATGTTTATCCAGAAGCCCGAGGTTGTACATTTTTATGCTGTTTTTACTTTTAATGTAGCACATACATTTCATCCCTTCCCTCTTTAAAAATCGTCTATTAAAAGCAACAAAGTAAGTCACCATCAGGAGTGTTGTCAAATGTAATTACTCCTGAGTTGGCAGGCAGGAAAAAGCATAAAAGAAGGACCTTGGTCAGGGTGTTTAGAAGTGAGCTCCTTTATATTTTTATAAATTGTATGGAGGTTAGAATCTCATGCAAAATAAGAAAATAAATCTAAAAAATAATAGGCTATAGTTAAATCAATATTGATTATTTAGAGTGAAAATGCTTTATGGGAAGCAGTAAAATCTTTTAGGATCCTGGGGGGAAAATATGGGTATGAAAGAGGAATAAATTACTCCAGTTTAATCACTTGGTAAGTAACTAAAACACAGTTCTGGATTTATAGTGTCAGAGAGCAACCTCCCATTAAATATCAAACCTGCTGGTGATTCAGTTGTGATGGATTTTAGAAAAATCGTGCAGAAGCCGTTGCTGTCTTTACAGCTTACCTTTGGTATTTCTCTTCGTTATTCTTCCCTGGGTGTGAGTCCATTTTAAAATGTCCTGAGTTTGTAAAACCATACATTTTCATTTAAAGGGAGCCTTTCAGATTCTGACATTCATTTAAAAACCTCACTTACCTGTGCTACTCACAGCTTATCATTTTCATTGAAATCGCTTATGACTCTAATTTACTTCTTTCATTACGGCCAGGTTCAACTTTTGGCTTCAACCCTAGAGCTGTATTTGACTCCAAAATGCTTTCAGGTGATGGATATAGTTATAATTTTGTGCGAGGTGACAAAAATAATGGATCTTCAGATATTTAACATTGTCTGGTTATCACGAGCATTATGATGATAAAGCACTGATATGAAGAAGTAGAGACACTGGGCTGGGAATAGAGCATCTCGTCAAAACCATGCATTTGGTAAAGGTACACATCCCCTCCATCAGCAAGCAAGGTGGCACATTTGCATAATCCATCTCATCAAAATGCTTGAACAAGGTCTCCATCTCCTGAGTAATTCTGAAAGTTGAAAATTTTTTCTTAACCTTCTTATCAAAATTTGTCACATTTGTCCCACTTTTTATTAATTGACTAGAAAATAGTGACATAGAGTAAGCCTCTCTGAATAATCCTATATAATAAAAGGGTAATATGCAAATAGACCGAACAACAGAACAACCGAGCAACCAATCAAAGCTCAATATGCTAATGATATGCTGAGTCTGCTCAACAGCTCACTATGATGTGCACTGACCACCGGGCGCAGACAGTCAACCAGTCGACCAGTTGCTATGATGTGCACTGACCACCAAGGGGCAGATGCTCCAGCCAGTAGGTTAGTTTGCTGCTGGGGTCCATCCAATCAGGACTGAGCCGGATGGGCCAGACATGCCCTGTAGCCCTCCTGGGTCCCTCCCTGGCCCAATCGTGCACTGGTGGGGTCCTTCAACATGGCCTGCACCCTCTCGCAATCCAGAACCCCTCAGGAGATGTTGGAGAGCCAGTTTCAGCCCAATTCTGCAGGCCACTCCCCTTGGGAGAGTGCCAGACTCAGGGCTCATAGCTGGTGAGTGCTGCTGTGGCAGAGCGAGCCTCTCCCGATCAGGACTGTTTTGGAGTGAACCCGCAGCAGGCACAGTGTGGCTGGGATGAGCAGGAAGGGCAGGTAGGAGCTGCAGGGTGGGGAGATAGTTTAGCCAAGTTAGAAGAGGCAACTAAATGTGGTTTGACCTAACATAATACTTAAACACAGCTTCCCAAGTTCTTCCCATATCTATAGGACTTATTTTAGGACTTCAGAAAATCTCTCTGAAATTACCTTGAACTCATCACTGGGAAGACTTTTGATGCCTCCTTAGATTTTCTCTCAAGCCTCATGAATAATGTTAGAATGTTACTATTATTTTTCATGAAATGCCCTCTCTTGTTTGAAGGCTTGCTTTTAGTTATTCTTGTCTTCCAGCACAAGTTTCATTAATTGGGCTCTCACTGGTTTTTATTTCACTCACAATAAGGTAATAAAATAGTCTTTGCTAAATGCCTTCCAGATAGTCCAGTGCATTTTTACTATAGAATTGCTTTGCCCCTTAGCCTAGAAGTACAACAATAAACAAAGCAATAGTTGCAATTATTTTCTAATCTTTAACCAACCAGATCTCATACTCTTCACACAGAAGGACTCAGGATTTTCTTTTTTCTTTTTTAGTAAACAATAGGCTGACTTGGCCGTACTCATAAAAAGAAATTACAAACCAAATCCTTGACCCAAGTTCCAAGAGTCAGTCTTCCCACAGCAGGGGCAGGGACCTGCTACTTCTTAAAGGAGGATGAGTGGTAGGGTGCTGTACATTGCTCTTTGCACTGTCCTCAGAAACGTTGAAGGCCTAGTTGTGCTTTTTCTGCATTAAACAAGCAGAGGGACCGGTTTAGTTAAGCAGAACTTGGCAAAAATGTCAGTATGGCCAATGAAAAACAGCAGTTTTAAACTTCGAAATCTTCAAACGGGTGTTATAAAAATGTCAACCCTGTAAGCAATTGACTGCCTGGATAGAGCTTTACCCTAAACACTTGAGTCAGGACGATTCCAGCATCCCTGATGTTATGAAATTTGCAGAGAGTAAATCTGCATTATTTATACAGCGTCACACCTGTATTAATTTTTTTCCTTTGCCATGCTCCAGGATAAATCAAGTCCCTTTGTACTCTGACTCTATAGAAGCCTCATTGGCTTTCAATCATCGATTCCCCCTTCAGCAGCTGGGGGGGAAAGAAAGTAGAGTTTGTGTCTAGAAAAACAAAGATAAGTCCCTTTTTCCTTTGCTTCCTTTCCTATGGAGTTTAGGGCACTTAAAAACCACCAGGTCCTGACGGAACCAGTGTGGACCTAGCTGATGATCCTGAGCTGTTACGCTGAGGTGAAAGGGGAGGGGTATTGGACCCTCCGCATTTGCAGATCAAAATAGCTGCTTGGGAACCAGGGACTCCTCAAAGGGGCAGTAGACAGATATAATGCTTGACCATCCTTGGTCTCAAGATGATGTGGGCACTATTTGCCAACCTTCTGTCTCCATGATAGTCTGTAACAAATTTTACTTTTCCAAAGATGTGGCCGATTTTTCCCCAGAAAGGAACAGAGACAGCAGACTACAGGGAAATGATTTTTCTTTAAGGGGTGAACCAAGAACCATGGATCAATGGGTTCCAATAATAGTAATAATGTTGAGGAATATGTGCTCTCAAATATATTGATTTTTTTTTTTAAATCTAGTATGTGCCAGCCCCCTATGAGAAGGCGCTACCGCTCATGAAAGTTAAGAAATTTGTCCGAAGTTATGAGCTATTATTAGGTGATGCATTGAAGATTTAAACTCTGGTCTGACTCTGGCCCTGTTCTCTACACTATTTTATGAAGCAAAGTGAAAGTGACTTCTCCAAACTACCCCACCAGCTTGAAAGCTCTCTTTACTCCTCTGTGAGAATTAGTTGAGTCTCCTCAGTGACCTCATTCTGTCTTGTGTATTCTGCCATCTGTGCTGCCTCCTGCCTTGTTGACATGGCCACATCCCAATGGCTCTCCAAGGGTCAGTTAAGCACCAGCTCTTAGACACCTCTTTGCCCACAGGTTAGGTCAGGCTCCCACTGTGGGCACCGCCAGTATCCCAGGCTTTTCTCTAGTGTAAGACCGATTTCTTACTGCTGTTCTCCATGAGACTCTGAGCCTCTCAAAGGCACAGGAACTCAGGCTTTGTGTTAAATTTCCAGGACTTGGTGGAGTTCCTTGCACCTAGTAGATACTCAGGAATGTTTGTTAAATGACATGAATTACCATAATCATGACCAAATCCTTCATCTGATATGGGTTTTCTTTTCTACCTTAGGAATTTTGTATATTCATATATAATATATATAATACTTTATGTATTATATACCTACATCTACATATAGGTATATCTCCTCAGTGTTTTATTCTATTTGTTTTGGTCTTTTAAGGACTTTTGCGAAGTGCTTAAAAGGGAGTTACAGGAACATAAACATTAGTTTTTTAATGATGCTGAACCACAGAGCAAAGAATATTCCAAAGAATTCACTTTTCCATTGCAATTTCGAGGAAAGGCTTTTGCGCTCTCACCTTGGCTGTTACAAGTCCTTCTTACCCCTGACCTTTCCCCTTTCTTGAGGCTGCCATTGGTAATCCAGTGTGCAGATACAACCCTGATAAATTTGTGTGTCCAATCAGTTGTTGTTGCACTGTATAAACCTGATTATCATTTATTAATCAGTCCATCACTCCAATCTAAGGTGCTGATGCTGCCACTCTTGCTGCCACTCTTGGCAAGCCAGCAAGGTCCTGGCCAGGGTGCTTGGGAACCTTGGAACATTTGTTAATGAAGGTCTTTTTCAGAAACTCAGTGGATTAGCTGCACCAGGAGACATCAGATAGCAGTAGCTATTAAATCTCCCCCCACCCCCACCCCTTAACAAAATGCCTTGTTTCACATTTTTATTCATCGACCTGATTGGGAATTGTTCTTGGAGTATACGATGCTCTTCACAACATTTCATGGTAACTATGAGAAAAAATATCTAGTTTTATAAATATACAAATAGATGAATATATATGAAATAAGTTAACTTGAAACCTTCCTAGATTTAATGATATTTATGAACTGCATGTAAGATTTTTTTCCCTAGTGATTGACAAGACACTTTCATGCATTCTGGTGTGGTTTTTTGTTTGTTTGTTTTTGTGCCATTCAAGGAGCGTTTAGGTTTTAAATGTGCAATCACAATACTAAAAAGCAAGAAGTGAGGAAAGGGACAACAGTGAACAGAAATAGAGGCTCATTCATTTCTGAGCTGGAAGGTAGTCAGGGAAAGTACAACATTCACACCTGGGTGTGCAAATTGACATCTGTTACATCCCATTCAGAATTCTGGCACTCCCTATTGCAGGGCTGGTGTGAATGTGTAAGATAACAGCTCTACTATATAGATGGGCTATTGGTGTTATCCTGACAGCTGTTTGATGGAGCACCTAGTGTCTGGAGCAGGTAAAACTTGGGTTCAATGAGGCACTTTTAACAGGACTTTACTATTTTGAGTCAACAAATAAAATACAACTTTATGTCACCCAAGCATTATTTCTGCTGCTGACAGAATAACTCGTGTCTTGGGAAACATGGTGCTAGAAACAACTGCTGGCCTTGGGTTTAGAAACCAATGATTGAATTGAGCTTGTAATACAGGCGACTATAATGTATAGGTAACTAGATAAAGGTATAAGTAGTGATATTCACCTGGGACATGGATTGCTAAAGGTTGGGGCAGTTTGATCTTCTGTTAGTAGACAGAACTGCCAAGGTGCTTGTCTGGCTTTATTAAACAGTAGTTGTCAAACCCTGAAAGATGTCTTACCTCCCTTTTGTCAAAATGATGCTGGATTCTTTCATGATGAATGCACTACCTGGCTCTCCAGAGTTGACTGTTGTTTAATTGTGTATTAGCTAAACATTATCTTGACAACATAAATAATGTATAGGGAGTTGGGCTGGGGTATTTGTAATGTCTGGAAAGGTAATGTAAATCAGTGCTTCCTAGAGGTGACTGGTCCAGAGCTGGAGAACAAAGCACCAGTTTTATTACTTGACTAGAGGCCTGGTGCACAGATTCATGCACTGGTGTGGTCCCTTGGCCTGGTCTGCACCTTCTTGCAATCTGGGACTGAGGCAGGGGGTCCCACAGGGGTGAGGCCGACGGAGTCCTAACGAAGCATGCCCAACTCCGGAGATCAGGTTCAAGACACAGATCTGAGTTTATTGTGTAAGTGCAGCAACATATATAACTTTTTGGACCAATCAGAAGTTTACAACATCCTTAGGGCAACCAATGGTAGGAAAGATCAGGGTACTATGTAGAGGCTCTAGGGGGCTTGCTCAGGTGGGCGCTGCCACTTCCCAGTGTGCCGAGGAAGCTTGTATAGGCGGAGTGCGCTCACGCCATTGCATCCGCCACTGCACTGAGATAAATCTCCTGAGCTCTTCCCACATGGGACCCCTCGGGGGATGTCGGACTGTTGGTTTCAGCTCGATCCCTGCAGGCCAGGCCAAGGGACCCCACCGGTGCATGAATCCGTGCACTGGGCCTCTAGTATGCATATAAGAACCTTGGTTAATCTCTTCCCCCCCACCCGCCTCCCCCCTTCCCTCTGAGATTCAACAGTCTGTTCCATGTTTCCATGCCTGTGTGTTGAGCCTCTGCCCCCTGGTGGTCAGTGCATATCATAGCTATTGGTTGAATGGTTGCTTAGGCTTTTATATATATAGATGAATTCCAGAATAGGAATTGCCTTCCTTCTCCCTGCTTTCTTGGCAGACTCTTCTCTCTCTCTCTCTCTCTCTCTCTCTCTCTCTCTCTCTCTCTCTCCCCCCCTCTCTCTTCTTCCTCTTTCATTGTAAAAACATGTGCTTATGAAGAAACTTATAAAATATGTGAAGTCACATGAAGACATTAAAATCACCTGTAAACTTACTATCCAAATATGAACATTTTATACTTATAACTTAATGTTCATTTACTAAGTCATCTAGTACACAGGGCAGTCTTCCAGGTGCGGAACACATTAGTGGCCAAAACAGACAACAATCCCCATCCTTTTAGAAATTTCCTTTTATGGGGAGAAGGGGGCCCTAATATATGGTGACAGGAGAAGATTTGACTTTGGGTGGTGGGCACATGGTGCAAAATACAGATCTTGTAACATAGAAACCCATACCTGAAACCTACATGTTCACATTGAGCAATGTCTTCCCAATAAATTTAATAAATAAAATGAAGAAATTCCACATTTTAGTGGGATGAATCAATATACAAATAAATAAGAAAACCAAACCCAGTTATTGAATAGTCTCCACTTGGATATTCCCACACTGTTCTGTGGGAGAATGAACTTTAAGGACCACGTCAACCCGGCGCCTTTGTCTCTAGATTCTGGTTGGCTTCAGAAAGTGGGAGCCGCTGGCAGGAGATCAGAAAGTGGGAGGCAAGAGAGGGCAGCTTCTCTATTGCTGCTGGGCCATGGGCTGCAGTGACTTTCTCCCTTCGCACAGGCCAGGGCTCCTGTCCAGCAGCCTCTTCTGCAGTTCTGCCCACATTCTCTCCAGGTTCTGGTGACTGCTCTCTCCTCCTGCCCTGCACTCCCAGGGGTGGCATCGGCTCCTCACTGTTGCTCCTTCTTCCCACAGATGCTTTGCGGGGTCCTGCTGATTTTCTTTAAATCTGCTTACACCTGGGAAAATCCTCCCTGCATTGGACTCTTTTTAATTACTAGACTTTGAGGGCCATCTGCTTATTTTCAGGACTTTGATAGATACATTTCGTATACTACAGAGTCATAAATGTTAAAGAGGAACAATAAACAAGGGTAGGGATTAAAGCATTTGAAAAGAGCTTGGGCTTTTAAATGGAGTGTGCAGGAAAGACTTCCATGAGAAAGTAGGTTTTGTGTGAAATCTGAAAGATGAGAGTGAGTACATTCTACATACAGAGAGACAGAGAGAGAGATAAAGAGACAGAGAGACATAAAGAGACAGAGAGAGAGGGAGAGAGAGAGAGAGAGAAAGAGACAGAGAGACATAAAGAGACAGAGAGAGAGGGAGAGAGAGAGAGAGAGAAAGAGATGAGAGAGAAAGAGAGAGAGATTCTAGGCATATACACATGAATCTATTGCAAGAATAGAATCACATTGTTACAAATTGCATCTGTAACTCAACTCTGCAGGAGCAGTTCCTGGCGCCTTCAGATGCTTTTATTTTTCTATTGTAATGACTGTACGGAAATTCATTTTAAGGTTATAGCACACTTTACTTAATTGATCCCCTGTGTTGAGACAATTAGGTTGATTTTACAACTCCATTATTATGAACGAGCCTGTTGACAGCCCATACTTGCTGAAAGAATTTTAACTGATTTCCAGAGCCTGTTGGGTCATTGCTCAGGAATGACTGTTTTGCTCTTTTAAAAAATGGCAGAACGGCCTCAGTTCTGGAGGTTGTTAGTGTCAGTCTTTGGGACAGATTCATCACTGGTGCGCAGAGCAATTTTGCAAATGTGTGTGGGATGTCTAATTACCATATTGAACAACAAGGAGCAACATCTGGAATAAGGTGAAAAATAACAAAGGAGTGATTGTTCATTTTCCCCTTAAACTGGAAGCTTACGTATTGAAATGTAGGTATAGTATTTATAACTGCAGTCCTCAGAAACCCAGAGAGACTTTCCTCACCCACAAGGTCCCTCTTCCTCAAGCTGATCAAGGAACAAAGAACCTGCCCAGCCAGTGTGGCTCAGTGGTTGAGCATCCACCTATGAACCAGGAGGTCACAGTTTAATTCCTGGTCGGGGTACATGCCCAGGTTGTGGGCTCGATCCCCAGAGTGGGGCGTGCAGGAGGCGGCAGATCAATGATTCTCTCTCATCATTGACGTTTCTATCTCTCCCTCTCCCTTCCTCTCTGAAATCAAGAAAAACATTAAAAAAAAAATAAGCAAAGAACCCTTAGAAGTAGTAAACAGGTTGTTTTGTTGGCTTCTCTCTTTGGATGAGTTCAAGGTACCAAAGATTGTGTCTTCCCCTGTGCATGCTCATTTGATTGATTTTGAAGACATAAGGGTTTCACTGCTGGGGATTTGGAGTCTTTGGTGAAAGATGAGAATGGGGCCTTGACTTGCTTCACCACACTAGCCTTGGTGTGCTATCCTCCTGTTCTCAGCCCATCTCAGGGACATCCTCATCCTCAGAATCAGGTTCTCACAGGAGCACAGCTTTGTCAAGACCCTGAATGTCCTGTCTCTTGTTTTGGGACATATTTTATTCTGCACTGATCTCAAGCAAAAAAAATATTTAGAAGAACTATTAAAGGTGACCATCTGAACCAGAAAATTTGGGGGCAGATTAATTTTTTTCAAGCAGTGTCTAATGTTAATTTATGCGTGGGTTGTGGGTTTATTTGTTCAGTAGCATTAGTGCAGGAAGGTGATCGAGATTTCCTTTTGTGTCTCTGGGAAGCAGTACATCTCATTGTGTACCCAGTGTAGAGTTAATTCAGGCCTTAATTGTATTATGCAAAGGGTGGAGATTTTAAAATAAAAGGGTTTCAATGATTCTGGGAACATGCATTTATTACTGTGATGAAAGAGCCATTTCTCCCAGTCCCCATTTGCTGCCTTGTTTCAGTGCTTCTCATCTCCAATGAATCACACAGGCTGGGACCTGGTCCCTTGACTGAAATGGATGCTGTAGGTTGCCTAATTCAGTTTCCAGCTTAGGGCTTTCCTTTTTGACCATCATCTGGAATGTATGTCTTCCTGGAAGGGCATCCTTTTACTGCCCTTGGCCTGACTTCTACCTTGGACTCAAGAAGAATACATGGGTTTTTCCCAATATTCCTGGAAATGAGTCACATAAAAAAATTATGCCATTCCCATCCTAATAGAAGATAATAATAATAATAATAACAATAATTAATAATGCCATTGCAGCAGACACTGCCTGATCCACTCAGATCTTCTAGGATCTTCTATTTATTCACACAGTCATCCTTCCAATTCCCCCACTCCCCACAACCCCCCTTGTCCTGTTACTCTGCCCTTAGGGTATTCCACGTGCTTTGCCTGCAGTTGGTCCTATGATTTTGCATCCCATCCTTCATCCACTCTCACCATGACTTTTATTCAGTGACTGAATGGTGCAGGAGGATGAAAGCTTATCACCCTTTTTTGCAAAGGAACGTGGAGAAATGCAAACTTTGAGATCCAGTTTATACTGTGGTCTTCTCTTGAAGGACTAGGCTGAAGCTGGGACTTTCCCTGAAAACACACCTTCTCTTGGCTCCTTCTCCTCCCTGCCCTGCCTCTCCATTTCCTTCCAATGCTCTCTTATCTTTGTTTTGTGTCGGCTTCTGAAGAACCCCACCTAAGGCAACCGCAACCTTTTAATTGAGCATTTAGTGCAGTTCAGTCCCATTAAATTATTTGATTCTCATAAGAACCCTTTGCAGTAAATCATGAACCATGGGCAACAGAAGAACACATTTGCCAATTTTTCCAAATAGCTAATAAATGTTGCAGCTGAGATTTGAACACAGACTCAAGCAGCTCTAAGACCCATTCTCTGAATGTGTAACATATTTCTCTCAACAGAAAAAGTCTGTTACTAAGAGTCAATAGTTTTGTCATAAAACAGTAGCCAAGTTACTGGTTGACCGGCAGAACACCTGGAGTCACATCACCCTAGTGCTTTGGTGTGTGCATTTAGGCAAGTGGCTTCATTTTTCTAAACATTAGTTTCTTTCTTTATAAAGAAGTGGGTGTGGCTATGTGCCAATATAGCTTTCTTTTCAAAAACAGATGGTAGGATGGATTTGGTCAATGGCTTGAACAGTGTCACCCTATGCCCTACAGTGATTATGAGGTACAACCAGTGTATGAAATGACCTTTGTCTACCTTCAGAGCCTATATACTTTGCATTAATCTCTACTCTCTCCCTAATAGGTTTTGAGCTTAGAAAAAAACCCCAATAATACCCTGTTAGATGGTGGTTTTCAGTTTCCAAGCTTTAAGGAGAAGTCAAAGCTTATCACCTTGCACAACAGCTTACTCAGGGGCAGATTCTTGAATTAGAGGCTTTGTGTCTGGAAAAACAGCAAAGCGCTGTGCCTTAGACAGGCCTTGCATGCTTGGCCCTGTGATTGAGGACAAGCATGACATCGGTATGCCAGATGTCCTCCGATTGCTCCTTGATACTCACAAGCCTGGACCATGAACCATGTCAATACTTTGGATTTACGCTGAGGGTTCCAGAAGAGCTTCTCTCTAAATCACTCTCTATTTACCTCCAAGCAGGCAAGAAGCCTGGCACTACCCAAAGGTGAAGAAATCACTTAAAGCAGGACCCAGAGCGAGGAAAGAAGAATCTGGATGTGGCCAATGCCCGTCAGTAAAGCCACACTCCATTAGCATTGAAAGATAGCCCAATTATCCTCCATTTCAGCGTGCAGAAAAATGATGCCGCAACGTGACCTCATACCATAAATCCCACACCCGTAAACACTCCCTATGCAATCAGTTGCTGCTCCAAATTGGTCTCATCTAAGAGAAACCGATAGTCAGTTCTATCTGTCACCTAGGGAGATAGAAGCACTTACAGAATGAGACCATTCTCTGCTGCCTCAGCCATTTGTGGAGAGGAAGATTGGGTTCTAGTTTAGTGAATGTGCTGGCTCTCAACCTGTAATAAGGCACAACTAGTGATGGAAAGACACCCAGCTTTTAGCCCATGAGCATGATTTTGCCAGCTCAAAAGGGTGAGTAAAAGTCCTGGAGTTCAAAATCAGGACACCTGCTTTCTGTTTTTGTGTAGGACTTGGGCAATGGTACAGGGAGGAGTTCTGGACCCAGAGTCAGATGACTTGCTTCAAAGTTCTAGTTCTTACAGTGATCGGCAGGGTGGTCCTGTCCAAAGTCCCTTCCTGTGGCAGAGAAGGCTTTGTGTGTTCCCAAAGCCATTCTCTGCTCTTCCTGAGTACACCATTGGCCTATATGTCCCAGCTCCTGGCAATTGGTCAGGCCATGTGGCTGAGTTCTGGTTAAGGGAACGTGGGTGGGAGGAAAGAAGGTCACTTGTAGGCCTGGATTCAAAAGAACCTCCCCTCATTCCTTCTGCCTTATTTAGAAGCATATGGGATCTTTCCAAGGACCTGGAAGACCTAAAGTAGCAGTTCTCAACCTGTGGGTCGCGACCCCTTTGGCGGTCGAACAACCCTTTCACAGGGGTCGCCTAAGACCATCCTGCATATCAGGTATTTACATTACGATTCATAACAGTAGCAACATTACAGTTATGAAGTAGCAACGAAAATATTTTTATGGTTGGGTCACAACATGAGGAACTGTATTGAAAAGGGCCAGAAGGTTGAGAACCACTGACCCAAAGGCTAATGAAGGAGCCAGGTTTCCTGAGTGTAGCAAAGCCTGTTTCGATCTCCCTATTCCTTCCACCACCCTCAGTTTGCCAACCGGACCTTATATAAGTGGTTTAAAGCATTGAGATTGAAGGAGTGATCTACGTAGTTAGACTATATAGTTAGTGTTAACATCTTAATAACAACAATGGTGATAGCAACAGCCTTACATTAAGACAGCATTGGACCCTCATGAACTATCTCTTATGGTCTGCAAACGGTAACATTATAAGTTCCATTAGTGTTCCCATTTCAGAGTCGGAGCTGAGACAGAGTGGGGCACCTTTTCTAATGTCACACAGTGAATGTGGCGGAACTGTGACTGGCTTGGAACCCCAGTTTCCCCTGCGTAGTAAAGATGGTAATGATCCGCCCCATCTACCCAAAATGTTACCGTACGTGTCACAAGAGTTAGGATGTAGAGAGACTGGAGGACTAAAAGCATCATATAAATGATAGATGTTGTTATTATTGATCTTTCTGAGCCTTGGTTTTTATAGCTATAACATTTGTTCCAGTTAATCACCATTTTTAACACAGTAGCATGAAACATTTATGTGTTCCACAGAGGCAAGTGATGGTGACAATCTAACATTCCTTGCTATGTGAGTGGTATTTAGTGGCAATACGTGGAAGAGAGAGTGGGGAGCGTGAAAGATGCAGCAACAAGAAGGCACTTAAGGATTTTTCTCTTATCTCATTCTCTTCTCCTCTCCTCCCTCCAAAAAAACTCTCCTCTGGTCTGTAATTAGGCATGCTAGCACTAATTGCTAGGTGGCATCCTAAGTGACCCCGTCATTTCTCAAGTGGCTGATATAATGCTCAGGGTAGGCCAGGTCTCAGGACCTAAGAAAATGGGAAAAATCAGCTTTTATGGGTTTTTCTTTGAAGGAAAGATATAAAAGTATTCTAGAACATGTTAATTGATACTGTTGTTCGATTCTAATATGATTCTCAGTGCACGCTATATCTTAAGACATAAAGACATTGAAAAAAATCAGGTTTGATGACTTTACCTTTGGAAAAAGAAAACATAAGTTATTATACCATATATCAGTTGGTTCTGAAGTTTAACTCAAACTCAACAGGGAAACATTTATGACAGATTTTTGGGTTAAATTTTCAGCTTGTCTGCCATCTAGTTTTAACTTGAACATCACAAGCTATGGAGTTCTGATGTGTTTCTGACTTGCAAAAATAGTGTTTTATTTGGCCGGGTGGCCGACGTGGAAGTTTCTGGCTGACTAGGCTTCCAAGGAAACCGCCTCCGAGCCACCGGAGGCCAAGTCAAGGGGAGGTGGAGGCACCGGGGATCCAGAAGAGTTGCTGCCGAGGCCGGGCCTGTCTCTGATGATTGACAAGGGCGGACAGGCGCTTCATCATGGGTGGCTTTTTCTCAAGTATATTTTCGAGTCTATTCGGAACCCTGGAAATGAGGATTTTAATTTTGGGATTAGATGGAGCAGGAAAAACTACAATTTTGTACAGATTACAGGTTAGAGAGGTTGCTACTACTATTCTTACCATTGGATTTAATCTTGAGACGGAAACATACAAGAACCTTCAATTTCAAGTCTGAGATTTAGGAGGACAGACCAGTATCAGGCCACACTGGAGATGTTATTATTCGAACACAGATGCCATCGTTTATGTAGTAGACAGTTGTGACCGAGACCGAATTGGCATTTCCAAATCAGAGTTAGTTGCCATGTTGGAGGAAGAAGAGCTGAGAAAAGCCATTTTGGTGGTATTTTCAAATAAGCAGGACATGAAACAGGCTATGACTCTCTCAGAGATGGCAAATTCACTTGGGTTACCTGCCTTAAAGGACCGAAAATGGCAAATATTCAAATCTTCAGCAACCAAAGGCACTGGCCTTGATGAGGCAGTGGAATGGTTAGGTGAAGCATTAAAGAGCAGACAGTAATCCAATCACTTTTGCTCTTCTGAAATGAAGACCACATCCCATGTCCCTTTGGAAATAGTTAAGAGTGCTTCACACTACTAAATGTTAGAGCTGTGTGTGATTGTTGGCATATACTGAACTGACTACACATTTGTAATAAATATAAAAAATAAGTATTTGGTTGGAAGGATAACTCATCATGATTGAACCAACTGACTGGTCTGTATGATGTAAAACATTCCTTCCTTGCTTTCTTGTATTATTAAGGTATATATTCTATTTGTGTGGAATTCTTATTCAAATACAGTCCTATTAAAGAATGCACTCTTATTGAGGGGGAAAAAACACCCTATTTTTGAATGAGTGCTTGCAGATTATTTGTATAAACACTAATAAATACCTTAGCTCAGATTATTTCCCCTCTAAAATGAATTAAATTTTTCCAAAAATTAGACTCAGTAAGGTAGTCTAGGAACATAGTGTGAGTAATATAGTTTTCATTTGCTCAGTAACCACTTTATTTAAACTGTTTCATTTAAAAGCTTTTGGTTATAGGCATGAAGTTAAAATAATTATTTTGATAGTTAACTTCACTGATGTATCTCTAATTGTTATTTTATAGTACTTTATAGTTGAAAAAATTCTATGTATGTTGATACCTAGTCATTTTTTACAAGAACCCTATGATGTAGATAGGACAGGTTGTAATGTAATGTTTTCATTTTATGGATATGTTGAATCTTGGGTTGATAGCTTGGCTTGCCCAACTGCTAGTAAGCTGGGAGCTGGGCTCAGAGTGAGACTTCAGGGTCAGAAGCTTGTCCCATGAACTACACCATATGTAAGTTCAAATGATATAACTCCCTACATAAAATTATGCTAACTGAAGTAGACTGTACATTCAAAATAATGCCTGTAAATTTATCTGTCCATACTAGTAGAGGTAGTAAAAACAGTCCTAAATGATTATATTTGATGAATTCACAACATATTTTTAAAATATCACATTGAAGGAAATGAAGATATATTTTAAGAAGCATTGTAAAAAAAAGTTTTATTTACCTCAGAGAGTGACATCCCATAGAGTGTGACATTGGCATCAGGGAATTTCTTTCTTTCTTTTTAAGTATATTTTATTGATTTTTTTTTCAGAGAGGAAGGGAGAGGGGTAGAGAGTTAGAAACATCAATGAGAGAGAAACATTGATCAGCTGCCCCCTGCACACCCCCCACTAGGGATGTGCCCGCAACCGAGGTACATGCCCTAGACCAGAATCGAACTTGGGAAGCTTCAGTCCGCAGGCTGATGCTCTATCCACTGAGCCAAACCAGCCAGGGCAAGGGGATTTCTTACACATACACAATGTGGTTCTGCTTGGCATTAAGAAAGATCTAGAAACTTTGAGGTTGTGTTCCTGCATGACAATTGCTTAGAATTACAGAATGTTGCACCCTAGATAGGCCCTGTACTCCCCACCTTGCCACAGTCTCTCTCACTCTGTATTGCCTCTCAGCATGGTAGCCAAGTGTCAGTTCCCATTTAACCGCTTCCATCTTGACTATTTGCCTCCTTTACACCAATATTCTGCTCCCTGTACTGAATCCACTACCTCTGTTTCTTAATGTAGCTTTTGTTGGAAAGCAATATTTGCTACTATGAATAAAATTAGACCTTTCTCCTTCCTGTTGTTCTGAAGCATAGAGAGTGAACCACTCATTCTGCCATTAAGTCAACCTTTCCAATGTCTGTTCAGATACTACTTGTTTAGCATTAAAATCCTCCCTTACCACTCCTTCTCTTTTTGAATATCCTTTTATTTAAACTCATCTTTAAACTCTTCCAGGAAGTCTTCCATAGTCTCAACCACCTCAACAGACTGGGCTGTTTTTTCTTTAACTCTTTGCATATAGCACTCTCTGTTCATTTCTGTCAAAGAAGTTATCATTGCAATTATTGATTTACTTGTTTATTCCACTGAAATATAAACTTGGAAAAATTATCACCCCTCTGTATATGTCATACTCTATCCAGTTGTCATGCCTTTGCATATGCTGTTTCCTCTTCCTAGAATACCCTTTCTTATTACAGCACTCTTCTTGGCACAACTAAATGCTATGCATCTCTTAGAGCTTCTCAAGCATTGCTTTTTTAGTGAAACTGTCTATGGAACCTTCATACAGGTTTAATTCCCCTAACCTACACTCCCATAATGCAATTCTAGACATAGTACCTATCACAGTATACTCTACCTCTCACACAAGAATGTCAGGAGGCTCTTGATGTAAAGAGAAAGTCTTTATTCACCATAACTTTAGCATTAAGTAGTATGCCTGGTATATAATTGAATACACACACACACACACACACACACACACACACACACACACACATACTAGAGGCCTGGTGCACAGATTCATGCACCGGTGGGGTGCCTCAGCCTGGCCTGTGGGGATCAGGCTGAAACTGGCTCTCCGACATCCCCTGAGGGGTCCTGGATTGCGAAAGGGCAGTTCTCGGGTGATGCACCCCACAATTGGGCTTCCTCCTGTCTGGTTTCAGGTGCGTCACCTGAGAACAGCAGCTGCCAAGTCACCGCAGCTCGGCAGCTCCTGCATTGAGCATCTGCCCCCTGGTGCTCAGTGCATGTCATAGCTACCAGTCGGACAGTCAAACAGTCAGATGGTTGCTTAGGGTTTTACACACACACACACACACACACACACACACACACACACACACACATTCACACATGAAAGGAAAAAAGAAGGAAGGAAGAAATTCCTTTGTGACAGAGTAGACTGATATCCAAGTTCTAGTGTTACTCTGTACTCTCTTCCTTTCCATTCTAAGTCCAGCTGGGCTACTGCTCATTGCTCATGGAATACCATTGATATGACCTGCCTGCTTTCCTACCTCGATTGTCTAGTAATTTCTTATGAAACTATTATGTAGTATTTTATTTGGTCAGGCAACTTCTCAGTGGCTTTTCTTATTGCTTGAGTCTCCCTATCTTGCATTTGGAAAGGTCCTAGGTACAAGTCTATAGTTCTGTTGTGTAATTTAGTGTTATGTATTCCTTCTTGTTCTCCATCATATCACCCATCTTTTATCAGAATGTTATCTGTAATCATTAAGGCTCTTTTGAAAGCCAGTAACAAAAAAATCCATTTTGGATAAGCTTAAACCAAAAAATAAAAATTAAAAAAAATTAGATGTCCACCCAGATGTCATATAGGACAACTATGTCATAGAAAGGACAGGTTTTCAACTGAACCTAAGGGACAATCACACTAAAAAGCTTTGAAGTCATCATGACGTGCTCTTTACCTTAATATCTTCATCTAACAGCTCAAACGAATCAACTTAATGCCCTATGTCCCAAGCCTAACATTCCCAGGAGAGAGCCCTGAGCAGTTTGATGATGGTTTCTTTTCCTTAGAACCATCAACTCCAGCTGAGAGGAAGTCACACTTTTTACAAAGCACTGCTTCTGCGGTTGACATGTGGGAAATGGAGGAAGCGCCAGGAAAGCAGTGTGGCCAGTCTATTCCTTGGCTAGACATTTGGGAATTGGAATCTATTTAATTGACAGTTGCTTATTAATATCTACCATATCTAGATACTAAAAAATGCAGTAATTAATAAACTAAATTAGATCACTCCTATGGTGAAATCAACATTTTTTCCATTCATCAAAAATAATTAGTGGACACCTACTATGTACAAAGACTGTGCTGGGAACTATGATGAGGTGAAAGCAAAAGATAGGGTGTTTGAACAAGTAAGTGTTACATAGAATTGGCCAGTCTAGTCATTTTTTTTTCAGACATTCACTGAGTATATTGCACATGCCATTGTGTTAGGCTGGATTCTGAAGGTATAGAGATGAATGAGAAACTGTTGTGGTTATTAAGATGTTCACAGACTGGAACGGGAGCCTGACATCTAAACAGTTCATTTCAACCCAGGATAATTCAATATTTTCTGACAAAACTCTAGAAAAGTGGAGAAACCTACATGAAGCAAACTGTTTTAGAAGAATCCAGGAAAGAGAGAGCGTATAGTTGGCAAAAAAAAGTCTAAATATAAAGAAGAAATCTAGTCCCAATGGATGTAGCTGGAACAAAGATGAAAGCAGAGGGTACAGGATAGATTTAGAACATGGGGAGAGCCAGTCAGGAATTTTAATATAGATGTAGAAGATAAACACATAAATGTAGGTAGGACTAGATAATGGCATGTTAATAAGTTAAGATAATTTTGTTTAACAACAAGAAGTAACTGAATGTTTCTGAGCAGGCAATACCTTTTTAAGTGGTTACCTTACAGGTGGGCTACTTCTTGGTGTTCCTGCTAGTGGAGTGGGTTGGTATTATTTGGGGGATGGAAAGAGGCAAGGATCTGCTTAAAAACTCCTGTAATGGAGATTATCTTCCCCTTTAATTTCTGTTATATTTTCATAGCTCTTGAGGGACTGAACTTATATTGCAGCTCTCCATGTTATCATGTTTCCAATGAAATTACAAGGTCTTTGAAAATAGGAGTGTTGTTCTTTTTTGCATTCCCTAAAGCCTAACACAAAGTCCTGTTTAAAATGGGTTCTAAATGAATATTGAACAGATGCAAAATTTGATAGAGGAATGAATGAGTGAAAGAATGAATGGTTCCAAGAGAGGAATTTAGATTTCCCATCGATGAGTGTCCTTGCATTTGTTCACATCTTGAGCATCCTAGGGAGACCATGCATCACCGTACAAACCTTGGCTGTTACTTTCTAAATGTTTGAACTGTACACGTTACTCTATTTCCTGAGCCTCTACTTATTTTATATTCCTGCCGAAATGGGGCTAGTAATTCTCACTATCTCACAGTGGTAGTGAGAAGAGGAAAAGGAACACCGTGTATAAAGCACTTAGCTTGTTTGTTACTAGGACAAAGAGAGAACCATTAAGTGGTAAGGTTAGTATGTTTTCAATAGCCTACTAGTGATAGACAGGGCTGAAAATGGACTCTTGCCTTTTCCCGCCCTTTTATTTAGTCAGTCATGCAGTTCATGTTTGGTTAGAAATATTTGTAAATGCCCATTATTGGGCACGGAAGGCACAGAGTAAAAAAGATCCACTACATCACGCTGTAAGAACTCCCTATATAATGCAGAAAACTGGGAAGTGACCATGCATTTACATCACAATGGGATTTGTGCTATGAAAGGGAAATGCATTTGGAAGATGCACTGTTTGAGCACACCTGCAGGAGGCGAGCAGGTAGGGCGAGTTCAAGGAACTGTGAGTAATTCATTTGGCTAGAGCTTCAAGGGCAAGGAAGTCCTCATGAGGCTGCAGAAGTGAGCTAAGTCAAGTCATGATAGACTTGTCAGTCTGTCCCGACTTTGAGAAGGGATTCCTAAACTCCCTACTGTTCATCCACTCCAACCCCAAATATCTCTGCTTAAGGCTAGCTCTTTAGTTTCCTTTCTGACTCTGCCAAGTCGCCCATGTCTTAGGAAGTCCTGGGATTCTCAGAAAGCGAAGGCGGCACAGCAGGCTGCCCTTTGCTGGAATCCAGGCTGCCTCTCTAGGCTTATCTGCAGGATAAGGAGCAAGGATCCAGCCAGGGTTGACTTGAGTCAGCTTGCCAAATTCATTCTGCACACGTGTTCCCTGAGAGCTGACTAAGAAGGCCTTCGCTGGTGGTGTTAAAAATCAATATTTTTCAATCTGTTTGGATACGGGAGGTCTGGGGCTGGCTGTGCAAGGAGAATCTGAATGGAACAAAAGAATCAGAGGCACTGACAGGTTTCACAGAGCACTGAGAGTCTTTGAAAATTAAAGTTCTGTTTTTGTTTTTCTCCCCAGAGTTTTGTTTTAGTTCCCTGAACGATACCATCATTGTCTGTCATTAAGGACAGGAAAGACAGGGCTGCATTGCTCTGTTTCATGGTCCATCTTACCTTTCCACGATGTCACAGTGTAACCGGTTTGGCACAGGGCTCTTCCATTCATGCTTTCGTGCTTTGGAGTGCTAGCTGGGAAAACATTTTTTTTCCCCCTCTAGAGCAGTGGTTCTCAACCTGTGGGTCGCGACCCCTTTGGGGGTTGAACAACCCTTTCACAGAAGTCGCCTAAGACCATCGGAAAACATATATAATTACATATTGTTTTTGTGATGAATCACTATGCTTTACTTATGTTCAATTTGTAACAATGAAATTGGGGGTCACCACAACATGAGGGACTGTATTAAAGGGTCACGGCATTAGGAAGGTTGAGAACCACTGCTCTAGAGTTTGTAAAGTATGCCAAACATGACTGGGCCAGAGGGAGGGGGGGAAGGAAAAGAAATTGCTTCATCAGCCTCACTCTCTGAACCTGCTGGGAAGAGATGAAAAACAAAGTCCAGATTAGGAGACATCCAGTCTGATGCTTTCCCTGAGAAGTGGGCATCGTCCTCTGGTGGGTCACACTGATTCTGCTCTGGCCACAGTAGTTGCCTTTGACATAAATGCCAACTGACATTTATTTCCGGAATGAGTCTTGCTATTTGTCTGGCCACCCAGTTTCAGGATTTTAAAATATGCCTGAAATAAGGTTGGGTACACCAATGTTCGGCTTTCTCCTTCTGGATTACCTAGAGCCATGAGGACAACCTCTGCTGGGAGCCCATGATCTGGCTGAGACATGCCAAAAAGTAAAATGTGTCTTCCCAGGTGGTAACTAGTCAATCTGACAAGAACCATGGATATATTTGTTTGGAACTTGACCTCTGCCAGGAGCTTTACCTAGACAAGGTTACTTAATTCTCACTACCATCCAATAAAGCATGTGCTATTATTCCTCTTTTATGGGATGATAAACATGGTTCAGAGAGGCCAGTGATCTGAAAATAATCACAAGCCAGTGCACGGGGAGATGGATTTAAATCTAGATTTATTGGTTCCTCTTTTTCCGGAACACGGCAGCACCTTTCCTCCCTCTTTCATCCTCAAAGTACATTCTCTCTCTCTCTCTCTCTCTCTCTCTCTCTCTTTCTCTCTCCCCCCCGCCCCCCCACCTCTAAGGGCCCTTTTTTGTTTTTTGTTTTTTTGCCTCTGTAACTTGTTTTCTGGGGCCATTTCTTCTACAGCTCACTTCCTCTACTTCTGTGACTTTCTAAATAAACGTTTCCTTATAGTTTGAGTCTTGACTCTGAATACTTTCTTAGCCAGAACCCAAGTACTGAGGTTGCTGAACTGAGATCTAACATCTGGTTTTGGGCAAAAAGATAGATAATTTGGTTTGTATTCTCACCAGTGCCTTTCTGGGACTGATGGCCTTCTCCATGTATCTGTAGGAGGGAAAATTCAGAATCTGCAAGAGAAATGTCAACACACTGGTGGGCTGCTGAGGGGAATGCTACCATGGATATAAACCAAGGCTCGTCTCTATTTACATTTTTCTAGTTCTCACAAACATTTCTGGAATGAGTCCAGTTTTAATAATTAAGCCAGTGATTTCTCTTCAGTGCTCAAATACACTGGATGAAGATTTTGAATCTGTTAGCAACTTGAGAGTGTTGAAATTTAGATTTTGATTACCAGAATGGGCTTTGGGGCACAAACAGATTTAGGCTCCATCTCTATATCAGCATTTTCTTGCTGTGTTTTCCTGGGCAAGTTTCTGCATATCTCCCTCCCGTCTCCAATGCCTCAGAATGCTGATAAGATTACTTTTCACACAGTTATTTTGATGATTTAATGTGATAATTGATGTAGTTGCTTGTAATAGTAACTACTATTATTAGCTTGAAATCAGAACATTTGAGCTCTGATTCTGGTTCCTTTATTTGCTTAGTTACTAATTTTTATAGTCCTAATCTAATGCAAAACCAATGTAAAAAAATACCTGAAAAGACAGGACAAAACAATAAATAAAAACAATGTCATAAAATAAGGGAGTTTGAGTTAGTTCCTAAATATCTTCCCTACCAAAGTATTCCTTCTTTTAGTCTTCATCTACTACTTGAACTACATTTATTAATGTTTAATTTGTTTTTCTATTTTAAATTATCTGAGCATGCAGCACAAACAATAGGTATTATGCCCACAATAGGAAGACTAAACAGAAACAAAGCAGTAGTAAATCTTATTTTATTTTATTTTTTTAAATATATTTTTGTTGATTTCAGAGAGGAAGAGAGGAGAGAGAGATAGAAACATCAATGATGAGAGAGAATCATTGATTGGCTGCCTCCTGCACGCCCCCCACTGGGGATCAAGCCCACAACCGGGGCATGTGCCCTTGACTGGAATTAAATCCAGGACCTTCCAGTCCGCAGTCCAATGCTTTATCCACTGAGCCAAACCAGCTAGGGCAGTAGTAAATCTTATTAATGACTCCATGTTCTCATTAACACGTTAGGCTTTGCCTTGTATAAACATTCAATTTCCAATGGCTTTTAAAAATATATATCTACAATACCTTAAGAATCCCCATGGATTCATTCTTGGATCCCAGGAGATTTGAGAGCTTCAGGTTTGGCATTAATGGCCTTGTCTAAAGTCCCTGCAGCCATATTAGGTCTTCAAAACCCTGGTCTGTCCTTAAATATTAAGGTTGTTTTCCCCTGTTTTTTTTTTTTTTTTTTTTTTTTAACTTTCTTTCTTTCTAATTTCTGCTTAACTGATTCACCATCGTGTACCATGATTTTCCCCTCCTTCTTAATGACATTCACTTTTAGGGCAAGGATGTCACTCTGGAGCCTTGTTCCTCAAGGTGGGGTCTGGGGACCAGCAGCATCAGCACCTCCTGGCAGCTGGTGACACGCTGCCTGTTAGACCCCACTCCAGACTAAACCTGAATCTGTAACTTAACAAGATCCCCACGCGGTCTGCATAGGCATTCAGTTTGAGCAGCTCTCCATTAGAACCTACTTCAGAACTGAGCATGGAACAGGTCCCTGGTAAACTCAAATTCCTGACCTGTTGCCTTGCACAAGCCATTGAACTTCTGTGGGCCCCAGTAAAATAAGGATAAAAGTGCTCGCTTGTCTTACCTGGAAGTTTTGTTGTTCGTTTCTAGGAAACAATCAATCATAAAGTATTTCATAAACTTGTTAACTGATCTATATATTGTTTCATAATTATTGCATAACACTAAGAATTGGGATGAAAAGCAGACCTTAAACATTCTTTTTACAATGCAGAAAGCACTTAAAAATCACGTCACCATTCCCCTGCCTTTCCCTTGGGGATTGTAAATCCCTCCTTCTCAGTTGTATCCAGATTGAATTAGAGTGATCGGTTTACCCACCTGCCTCCTCTTGTGATCCATTAATTCCTTGACAACAGTGATGTGGACACCATATTTGACTCACTTCTGCTTTCTCGCCTTCCTTCTTTGCTCCTTCACCTCCTCCCAGTGCCTAGAACAGAGCCCGCCCTCCATACGTGCTCATCGACGGAGCAAACATATGTAATGCTACTCAACAGCATCCCTCTGAAAAGCAAAAGGCAGCCAGTGCAGTGGGTACCTGCAGCACCTGTTTAATAGGGTTGTTAAGAGAACCAAATGAGACTGGGCATGCGGTGGCCCTATGTGAGCTGTAAAACACTGGATAAAAATGAGAGCGTATTATTAGGCATATGGAGTCTGGCAGGGTCTTACAGATGGCAGTCACCTGTTGTTAGGAAAACTGTCTTTAGCCAGAGCCCAAACAGTAGTGACTTCAGAGGCTCTTGAGGTGGTGAATTATTAGCGGTTGCCTCTGCTCCATCCTGCGCCAGACTGTTCATTTGCCACCTGGGCTGGGTCTCCGGTTGCGCTGGGGGAGCTCGGCCACCTTGTTATGCTGGTGTGCACACCCTGCTTTCAGGAGCTGTGGGTGGCCCTCTGGGCATGCTGCGTTTGGTTGGCAAGGACACTGGCCTGTGCCATGTGCTTGCCGCGTTTACATGTTGTGTTGCTTCATTAGGGAGACTGGCTCAGACTGTTTTGCTAAAAAGCAATAAGGGCCGCACTGGGACAACATACTTGAATAGACATTTATTTTCTTACAGGGCAAATCAATGAGTAATTTTCTGGTTTGAATGTTATATTTAACACGGTCGGGGGAAATGCTCTCAGGCATGTTCTGTTCCAAGGTGGCCTTATAAAAGAGATGGTAAAAGTATATATTATTTAAGATTTCTAGAATGTACTTTTTTTTTCTTAAACATGTCCAGGGTGCAGTTGCTCCCCACACCCTGACCCTGATGGGCAGCCCTCTCAGAAGTGGGCCATGTGCTCATGCAGGTCAGCTTTCTTTGAATGCTGTGAAAGAAGAAGGCAGACAGGCTTTCCCCTAAATCAAATCCCAAAGCCAGGCTCTGTCCTCTACAGCAGTGGTTCTCAACCTTCCTAATGCCGCGACCCTTTAATACAGTTCCTCATGTTGTTGTGACCCAACCATAAAATTATTTTCATTGCTACTTCATAACTGTAATGTTGCTACTGTTATGAATCATAATGTAAATATCTGATATGCAGGATGTATTTGGGCGACCCCTGTGAAAGGGTCGTTCGACACCCAAAGGGGTCGCGACCCAGAAGTTGAGAACCACTGCTCTACAGTGTATCAAAGGCAAGGATGGAAAGACACTCCACCTGCCCCTAATTGTCCCGCTGCTCAAAGCAAAGGAGGGACGGGGATGAGGGGGTCTGTGTGTGACCAATGCCTTGTGTTGTCAGAAACAGTGGAATAGCCCAGTTGGCTTGATTCCCTTCCAGCAACCCAGTCACTTCAATTTGTGAGCTAAGCGGTCTTAAGCTTCAATGTCTTATTTACTTATTATTGACACTATTACAGATGTTCCCTCCCACCCTCTTTCCCACCTCCACCCACTCCCCTCCACCATGTCTTTTTTAATTTTCAACTTTTGTTCCAACATCCCAAAACTGGAATCTTTCACTCAACTTCATCAAAGTACAGAGGAGGAAAAAAAGAAGGCTCAGAGAGGTTGGGTGACCCATTTAAAGTCACACAGTGTTATCAAAGCTGGGGTGACATCCTCTCCTGGTGAATGAGCCCCATTGTCCTCGTAGAGAAATAGCAGAATTCATGGAGGCTGGGAGGGCACTGTTATTTTCATTGACAGAACCAAAGTCTGAGGCCAACTTGTAGCTGTGGAACGTCAGGAGAGCCTATATATTTTTGAAGACCTTTAATATGAGTTACTCTCATCTATAAAATGAAGACACCAGTCATTATCTATTACAGGTTTTTGTGTGCATTTAAGATCATGTTTGTGAAGTCTTGGTAAACTGCAGGAATGTTGTGGAGATATAGAGACTTACAAACAGATCCTTCCCATTCTGACATGTTCAAATTGTGAGATGTACACGTTCATTACATATTAGGAAGCATCCAGATGTTACATTCACCATGAAAACTTGGAGAATATGGCCATCTCACGTTAAGACTGAGCTTTTCTTACACTGAGCTTAGCAACATCGTGTTTAACACCGACTTTAGAAACTCTTTAAGACTGTTTTCACAGAAAGGTCCAACAGCCGCCCCCTCTGACTGGGTGAACTGTGAATATCTGAACAGGGAGTGGTGGTTTTTCCCTAGAGACAAAGGGGTCATTCATCAGATTTCATGGGAATCTGTTCTTTGTAGCATATTCACACTGGCACTAGCTTCACCTCGTGCAAGATGACATGCTACAGGTCCAAGCACCTGAGCTACGAAAACCAGTGTTGTTCTGCCTCCCTGGGCAGTGCACTGACTTGCTCAGGCTACTGGATTTATATAAGTGATCTGATTTCCGGGCACTTCCTGGAGCTTAGCGACTCTCTCTGTGCAGTTCTCACAGTCAGCTCTAGGTGGCGATGTTGCACCGAGAACCTCCTCCGCAGGGGCAGTGGCAGGCGGAGGAGCAGCTGCTGAGGCTCAACTCTGTGAATCCTGTTTTAAGTACCTCTGGTTGGTCATAACCCAGCAGTTCTGCTCCTGGGCCCCCTGCCTACCCATCATTCGCCACCTCTACAAGCCGGGAAGGAGGCTGTCTCCCTCCCTCCTCCCTCCTCCCTCCTGCCTCCTCCCTCCTCCCTCCTCCCTCCTCCCTCCTCCCTCCTCCCTCCTCCCTCCTCCCTCCTCCCCTTTTCTTTACAGTAGTCTGTGATTAATGGCAGCACCAGTGAACAAGTGAGAGGGAGAAGGTATTTGTGTAATGGAACAGCAGCCAGATTAAATGCAAGCGGGTGCCGGACCTCTTTAGCAAGAGAGCATCCTTGCACATTTGTTTTCCCTTTTCTTCCCTAGCAGCCCCCTCCTCAGAGCGCAGGCAGGCTCAGCGACTTCATTAATCAAGGTGCTTTGCAGGGGCTGATGAATTTTAACAGCAAATTGTCTCTTACAATCCTTTGCTGTCATGTATCCCTGCGCACTGGTTATTTCATCCTCGCCAATTAGTCAAGGCAGCCGCAAAAGCCACCCTGGAGTTTATTAGCAGGAAACAGGTTTTCTTGCTCCCCCGGGGGACGAGCTTTCTCTGTTATTTCAAATGTGAAGAGTCCCTTTGCTTTAGTGTTTTGGTTTTGGGACACACCTAAGTCCCTTCTTATCGTCCTCTCTTTCTAAGATCATTTATCAGACTTTTCTCAAATCTTATTGCCTTTCCTTACTGTAAGGACTGGAGTACCTTGAATGGAAGGTGGATGGAAACAAACCTGGGTTAAGACACCCCTTTACCTACAGCGGTTCCGAAACTTGTCTGCATATGGAAATTATTTAGAGAGGATTTTATTTTTTATTTTTATCGTTGACAATATTACAGATGTCCCCCATCCCCCTCCTTTTGCCCCTCTCTACCCAGCACCCCAGCTTCTCCCCCAGGCCTTCACTGCCCTATTATCTGTGTCCATGGGCTATGCATATATGCATATATGTTCTTTGATTATTCTCGTCCCATCCCTCCCACTCTCCTCCCTGCCCCTCTGAGATCTGTTAGTCTGTTCCCAGTATTCTGCCTCTGGACCTATTTTGTTCCTCAGTTTATTTTAAAAAGCACCCCTGCTCTCAAGCCATATCAAAGGCAAGTTATGACAATTTCTGGAGCTGTAGTGTGGGCATGGATATTTAAAATTTCCCTCATGTCATTTTGTAGCCTGGATTGACATCTGCTTCAAAAGTTCCTTGATCACCTGGAGTTCATTTATAAAATGAGAGACTTCTGTCACTGATTTTTGTGGTAATAGCATAATCCTCTTTAAGTTCCAAAAGAAGGATTTTGAGGAGCTGCACTGGCTGAAGCAAGAACATGTCTGTGGGGCTTCTGAGCTGCTGTAGTGATGCTGTGGGCTCTTTCCCCAACAGCTTTGGTGGCCAGATATTTGCATAATTCACTTCCTTTGGTCTTCTTTGCATTCATTCTATCATTTCAACAAACATCTATGGAACATTTTCCTCTGAGCCAGATTAAATCTCTGCCATCATGAATCTTAGCATTCAACAAATACATAAATTATATTCTATTATGCTGGAAGCCAGTCCATCCTTGCTGCTTGACACGGTTGCTGCAGGGAAGAAACATCTGCACAGCATATGTTTCAAGGGACCTGGCGTATATGGCATACTGTTCTTAATATGTTTGTTCCCCTTCTTGGCACTATGTGTTTTAACCAAGGTCACCTCTCTGAGAAAGGTTGTTTCCCCAGGTAGGGATTTTTCCCTAAAGTTAGGGAGGGAATAAAACCCCTTAACTAAGTGCCAGGCAGGTAGTTATCACTTTAACTACAAACAATCACTCTTAAGCTACATAATCTTTACTCCCTGGAATGGAGATAAGAAACGCCCTAACCTTTGGAATAGAAATTGATAGGATTAAAAATCAACTGATATAAATACAGATGTAACAAGACAATAAAACACAGAACCTGGCTGGAGAACCTAGACAGAACTTGGCTGGAGATCCTAACCAGAACTTGGCTGGACATACTGGCTAGAGATCCTGGCTAGGCTGCTGACCAACTGAACGCTGCCTCCCTGTCATTCCTTCTTCACCAACTCCGTCCACACCTTTGGGGACCCCTGGACCTGCTGGGGTTGGACCCCAACACTATTACGATAAGCACTGTCAAGAAAAATTCAGGGTGCCCTAAGAGCATTTCATGGAGAGACCGAATCTAGCCTGCTAGTCACAGATGGCTCCCCCAGGAAGTGACATATACAAGGAGACCTGAGAGTTGATAGGAATTAGCCTGGAGGTGTAACCAGACAGGTCCAGGCTGCCTGTCACTACTTGAGCCAATTCAGCAGAGATGGGGTTGAATCATATATGAACATTTATTCCAATAATGCTGGCAGTATGGGGGAGCAGCATGTCATCCACAACATCTGCTCTGCTGCCCCACCATAAACCAGCTGCTTATATTAAGTAGAAGGATGAAGATTACATGGGGAAGTAGGCAAAAGGGATAAGAATGGGTATGCAAAGTAGGCAGTTTACAGGTATTGCAGACTGGTTGCAAAGGCCTACAGCAGCGGTTCTCAACCTGTGGGTCGCGACCCTTTGGGGGTCAAACGACCCTTTCAGAGGGGTCGCCTAAGACCATCGGAAACCACATGTATAATTACATATTGATTTTGTGATTAATCACTATGCTTTAATTATGTTCAATTTGTAACAATGAAAATACATCCTGCATATCAGATATTTACATGACGATTCATAACAGTAGCAAAATTACAGTTATAAATCACCACAACATGAGGAACTGTATTAAAGGGTCACGGCATTAGGAAGGTTGAGAACCACTGGCCTACAGGTATGCAAAGGGCTGGGGTTTTCAAAGGGCTGGCACTTCCGGTTTCTGCAACAAAGTTGTTAATCTTTCCATGATAACCGGCAGCTCCCCTGATGTGGAGGATGGGCGCATTTCCAGGTGAGCTCCCAGGTCCCAGCCAGGTTAGCATGTACTTTCTTTAATCTGAACAAAGCAATCAGTTAACAGAGCATGATTAATATTTCTTATAATTATAGCTGGTCCCCAATATTCCATTTCTTCCCCTAACAGTGGGAGGTGGGATGGGGAGAGGGAATGGGTTAAGGAGGAAGGAATAATCTGTGCAAAAGGCCAGCACAAAGGGGATTCATTATAGGTATTGAAAGTGGGGTCTGAGGCTAAAAGGGAGAGAGACCAGATTATTTTTGGGACTTCATTTGAAAGCTAACAGGAGCTATCACATAATTTTAAGAAGAGTTAAATGCTTAAACTAGTGCTTTTAAAACTGTTACTTTATGAAAATTACCAAAATGGCAAAGAAATAACCCCAAAAACATAAAAGCAACAGTGGTAAGAATGGATAAAATCAACTTTTTCAGAATTTAACCAAAGGCTTACAAAATTGTGAGACTGTTTAAGAAAAATGATTGGCGCAAAGTTAGAACAATGAGTTTGCAGTCCTTGAATGTGCCCTATTCCAGTCTCCCACTCCCCAGCTCACCAATGGTTGTGAAAACTAGCAGCCTTGAGAGCCTGGTAGCTAAGGAATCCAGATGCCTGGCAGCCACTGCAGGGGCACACAGGGTTTGGAGCCTCTCAAAAAGCCCTCCTCTCCAAGGCATTGTCACTATTTGACCTACCTGGCAGCTTCCTGCAAAAACTCCATCTGACCCAGAGATTGCTCTGTGGGCATTGGATGATAATCATTGGCAACTGTTTAATATCACCAATGTCTAAGGTAGTGCTGCCAGTTGAGGCAAACAAGAGACAGGACAAATAAAGGAGAATCTTGGGATTGAGATATCTACAAGGGTCTTCAGAAAGCTCTGATGTATTCCTGGGGATTTATAAGGCCCTGCCCATGTACAGGGCTGTTTACGTATTCAAAAAAGACCTAAGAAGGCCCTAATTTTTCACCTCTGGCTGACTTTGAGGGTCTGTTCAAGCAGGAATTAAAGGCTGAGGCACGTGTAGACTTTTAGAGTGCTGAAGATGTGCCCTAGAACACACACAGAGCCCTATAGCAGAGGTAGGGGACTTTTATTTCAAGGAATTTAAGAAAATCTTTGTCTAATCATTAGCTGACCATTGAGATAACCAAGCAGATACTTTAGTCAGTGGTTAGACATAATAAGGAATATGGAATTTGCAGAATTAGATCAAGGAATTTATTAAACAAATGGCGGCAGCAGCAACAACAACATAATGCAACAGCCTAAAACCCTGCAGGGGGTGGGGTTCCCACAGTTGCCACAGTATACAAGTTATAATGTCCACTTTTAAGCCAAACATTTAGAAGACATGCAAGGAAACAGGAAAGTGTGGCCTATACATAGGAAAAGAAGCAGTCAGTAGAAACTGTCCCTGAGGAAGTCCAGAAGTCAGACTTACTCAAAGGCTTTACATAACCATTATGAATATATGTACAAAGAACCAAAGGAAGCCATGTTTAAAGAATTAAGGAACATGTAAGAACAATGTATCTCCAAGTAGAGACTGTCAATGAAATGAGGGAAAATATTTAAACGAATGAAATAGATATTCTGGAGGTGACAGTATAATAATTGAAGTGAAAAAACAACAACAGCACCACTAAATGATTTCAATAGCAGATTTTGCTATCAGAGAAATTAGGGTATCCTCTTTCCCAGTGGGTGCTGGTGGTGGGGTCCTTATGATATCTCAAGAAAAAGAAATTTCTCAGATGTGCCCAGGAGGATTGAGTGATTTTTATTTGCATAGATTTATATCCCTGTGTTTCCAAAATCCCATTTCAGTCATAGAAGTGTGGCAGGGGCTTTCAGTAAGGCTAAAAGCAAAGCCAGTGTCCGGAGTTTCTGTTCCATGTTGCAGCTGGGTACAGTCCAGCATGCGGCTAGGTACATTCCATTAGTCCGTTGAGTGGAGGGGTCTTCGTGGGCCACGTGGGTGAATGCCAGGAAGCAGGAGCGAGAGAGCCCTGAAAGCCAGGAGTCAAGCTCAGCATGCCAAGAGAGAGAACTCCTTTGTTCAAGGAATTAAGTATCCCAAATTTCTGCATGCTTGCAGTGGCTACTCCCCACTCAGGCCAATAACCCGTTCCCTGGTGTGACTGACAGCAAGCATCTTTCCTATGTCCCCCCAACTTTATTGGACACGCATCTATTCTCCTCCCTCTCCTGTACCTTCCCCAGTGATCTGCGGGGAACAGACCCATGGCTCCCTGGGAAAGTTGCCCAAATGACATGCCTATAATATTTGGCCTTCGCCCTTTCCTCCTTTTCTATTAAATAACTAAGTCAATTACAACAGTATCAATTTGACCCGGTAGAAGAAAGATTCAGTCAACTGAGATGATATATTCTGAAGATCAAATAGAAAAAAACAATGAAAAAAAATCCCAGAACCTTGAAGACTGTGGAACACACCATCAAGCATACAAACATGTGCATAACAGTAATCCAAGAAGGGGAGAAGACATAGGGGTGGGCAGAAAGGAGATTTGAATAATTCACAGAAATGTCCTAAATTTGATGGGAAAAATCAATTTATGCATTCAAAAAGTTCATGATCTCCAAGTAGGCTGTACTCAAAGAGCTCCACACCTAGACATCATATTCAAATTGCTAAAAGCCAAAGACAAGACAAGCACCTGAAGCAATAAGAGCAAAACTCATCGCATGCAAAGGTTCTTGAATAAGACGAAAGTTGGCTTCTCATCAGAAACCATGAAGACCAAAGCAAAAACCATGTGGATTTTTGGTTGGAATTTTTATCTTTCAGCACCTTTAATACATCATCCTACTGCTTTGGCCAACTGGATGGGACCTTGCATTTTCCCATAAAAGCAGGTGCTGTTTAGATGAATTAAGATAGCCTCTTCCTGAAACCTATAATTACAATGTTTGTATTTGCAGAGAAAGACCAAAAGTTGAGAGAAGTATGAATTTAGAAGCATGTTTATAATCAATCATACTGCATAGAAGGGTTGCTACACACACACACACACACACACACACACACACACACACACAAATGGAGCAATTATAGGCTAATGGCATCAATTTGAAAGAGTTTTGAGAGGTTACTATTAAACCAGTATCATGTAAAGTTGGATTTTAGAAAGAGGAGTGGACACAGAATTATTTACTCCGGTGATTCCCATGCTAGGGTGTCTGTGCCCTTCAGAATCCCAGAAATGCAGAGAGGATTTATTGTGACCTATTTTCGTTCGTTCTTTCTTTCACATAATTTTATTCTACTCAATTTCTCTTTCACAATACAAAATAACAGCAACCTCAACAACAAACCTGTATTTACTAAGACTACTGATATAGCACAAAACTGTAAATAAATGAAATGCATATGCCGTTTTCATTGCCTCCCATGATCATAAAAGAATATGTAAATATTCAGAGATACATGGGAGTTAGTTCTTTTCACAAAACAATGTCATATTTTACATATTAGCAAATATTTGGGGTAAAGTCATTCCAGGCAAGGAGAATAACAAGTGTAAAGTCCTTATGTTAGGAAAAAAAGAACTTGTGTTTTAGAAATAGAATAAAGGTTATTCATGCTGAGTATTGTGTGAGAAGGGGAGAGAAAAGCAAGAGGCAAGGACTGGAGGGGTAGGCAAGGGCTAGATCACAGAATCTGGTAGGTCATGTCAAGGAAGATGAATTTTATTCTAAGCTCAGTGGAAAGCCAATGAAGCGGTAAGCATGATCTGATTTGCTTCTTTTTTTAAATATATTTTTTTTTATTGATTTCAGAGAGGAAGGGAAGAGGGAGAGAGAGAGTTAGAAACATCAATGATGAGAGAGAATCACTGATCGGCTGCCTCCTGCATGCTTCCCTCTGGGGATCGAGCCCGCAACCTGGCATATGCCCTTGACTGGAATCAAACCTGATACCCTTCAGTCCACAGGCTGACACTCAATCCACTGAGCCAAACCAATTAGGGCTCTGATTTGCTTCTTAACAAATAACTTGGCTGCCAAGAGGAATGAATTGCAGTGAGCAGGAGTGGCAGCAGGGAACAATCAGTGTGCTATGGAAAATAACTCAGCTAAGAGATGATGGAGACGTGGGCCACAGTGGTAGCACTGGGGAAGATCTTGAAGTGGCTGGATTTGGGTATACTTAGGAAGTAGAATAAAGAGGGTTTACTGTTGATTTTTATTTTTTTCGGTGTGGCAAGCACCCACTCTTTTGGCATATAGAACATTATGAAGTTCATGAGCACTCTATGATTTACCCTTGATGTTGCCCTGTAAATGTCACACTCCTCTGCTGAGAAGCTTATCTTGCCTGGCCCTATCATGTTGGGCTCATGCAGAATTCTGTGAATACTTTTATCATAGCTCTTATCAGAACATATTGTAAATTGTTGTTTCTTTCCTTAAGCAGGAAGTTAACCCAGTCATAAACACAGAGCTTGACAGTGTCAGCATTTAATAAATCTCTGTCGAATGAATACGTGAGAGCGTGCCTTATGAGACACTACAATGAAGGGGTATAAATAATGTCTCTGAGCCTAGCAACAGTCCTAGCATTTGAAGGATACTGCCAAGGGTCAGGGGCCCATCCAGAGGATTTTTTTTTCCATTCCTTCAGGAACTTTCAAGAAGAATGATCAGAACATCTTAGGTGGTAATGGTCTGGAAAATGGAAAGGGGCTCACAAACTGGAAAATGAAAATAGTAATCTCAGATGTTACAAAATTAGCTTAAAAGGCGAGCTAACTGGAGGGAGGAAAGCAAGTCATCCTAAGAGACAATATTAAATTCACCTGAGTATAGGTCAAGTCCCATTATCTAATACATTAATCTTGCAGGCTTTTTTTTTTTTTTTCATTTCCAAAAATTACTTTTTAAGCCCTGATTGATGTCCTATTATTTCAAGATGTGGTTCATACTCTTAGAGCCCCACAGGAAAAATGGTCCAGTAGTGGGAAATTTTCATAAAAATGGGATTTCTGATTCAGATCTTCTCTTTACCTTGCTCTATTTTGTAAGTGAATCTCTGGGACTTAATCTTCTCATACATTAAAGAAAAATAACAATATAATAGTGTACTCTGCACTCTCCCCAGCTCTAATATCCATAAGTTCTAAAGCATTTATTGTTTTAGGGTTTGTCTTATTGGTTTGGTGATAATGTGATAAGGAACAGAGAGTCTTATTCTACTTAAAAGTATATAAAATATTGGTATGGGTAAATTGCAAACTCAGGTTTTTTCATAAAGCTATTTGGGGCATACATTTGACATGAAATCCCATTTATTTATCTTTGCTTGTTTATAGAGCAGCAATATCTAAGCCTAATTTAAGATACATAAAAGTCATGGCTATTACATAAGAATCCATAATATTTTATATTTAGAGAATGTATCATTCCTCTCAGGAAAAATCTGTAGGTAAGTATGATTATGAAATGCGATGGTGTTCCCCAGTCCAATGTTTTCTATATCCTACTGTTTCACTGCTGATGGCTTATCCTATTCTTATGAATAGCCCATGAACTGTTTTTCTTAATTATGTAGGTGTCGGTATGTCCCATTTTTTCCCTTTTGCTAAGTATCAAGATACCATTTAGAAATTAATTGCATCTTCTCCTCCAGACATGTAGCTTCTAAATTCTATACAGTTTAGCCTTGATATATCCAAGCCTAACTACTTTTTATCCGCACTAGCACTTTTGTTTGAAGGTTTATGATTCCAAAATGTCTGAACCAATATTCTTTTCCTGTTGAGAATGTGCCTTTAAAGAAAATAGCTTAGAAACAGCTTTTGTGTGTTAGTAACCCTTCCTTTTTGGGGATGGCAAGGGACTCCTTTACCTTTTTGTTTTGATTCCTTCTTTAGCCCTACCAGGCATGTGGTCTCTTTTTGTTGTTTTCCTAGACCTTTTGCCTTCCCTTTAGTTCTGAATGGATTCAGGTTATGGAGTCATTTTCCTTGTGTACTTGCTTAACTCTTGTCATATCTCAGAATATTCTAGAACAACAACAACAAAAGCATTGCATAAAGGGAAAAATAATTCTCTATTTTCATGTCTGGGTTAGATTATTACATTTATTTATATCTGAAGAGATAATTTCTGTGGTATGACAGCAGTAGAGTATCTTATTTTAGTGAAAAACACAACACACACAACATCATAGAGACTTCCTATGGAATTTAAGTGTCTTCCAATAGCTTGAAAGTTAAGTGTCTTCCAACAGCTTGGATTAAAAAGTCTAGTTTATGATTGGTACAAAGGACTTGTATAGGAAGCAGTGCTGCTGAGGCCTTGTCAAGTCACTTAACTTCTATTTCTCTTTGAAAAGGAAATAATAATACATGTCATATTGATGTTGTAAAATTAAAATAAGAAAACAGGATGAATGTTCTGTATAGGCCTAACAGAATATGACCTAATGCTCACTCTATTGGTATGAAAATGAAGATCTAAGAGTTGAGAGGAGTAATAGTTTGCCTTATACAGTTTAAGGAGACTCATTGAACATGGCAAACCTAAAAATAAGGAGCTTACCTAAAATATGGAAAGAAGTAGTTGCTTTTTGACCTGGTACATAAGAAATATGTGTAGAGGAGTAAAAGTATCCTATACAATAAAAGGGTAATATGCAAATAGACTGAACGGCAAAACAACTGAACAACCAATCAAAGCATAATATGCTAATGATATGCTAAGGTGCTCAACCACTTGCTATGATGTGCACTGACCACCAGGGGGCAAATGCTCCGACCAGTAGGTTAGCTTGCTGCTGGGGTCCGGCCCATCAGGACTGAGCGAGATGGGCCAGACACACCCTGAAGCCTTCCCTCGGTCCCTCCCTGACCCAATCGTGTATTGGTGGGGTCCCTCAGCCTGGCCTGCTCCCCCTCTCAATCTAGGATCCCTTGGGGGGATGTTGGAGAGCCTGTTTCAGCTCGATCCCACTCCCCTTGGGTGGGTGCCAGATGCAGAGCACATGGTTGGCAAGTGCTGCTGCAGCAGTGTGAGCCTCTCTGGATTGGGACTGATTGGGTGCGAACTCAAGGCAGGCACAGTGGGACCGGGATGAGTGGGAACGGCAGGTAGGAGCTGCAGGCGGCGTTGGACTGCGGGTTTCGGCCCAATCCTGCAGGCCACCCAGAGGGACCCCACCTGTGCACGAATTCATGCACCAGGCCTCTAGTAATGATATATTTCCCCAAACAACAGATACAACTAAAAGAAAAGGTAGCTTTTGGATTTTGATGGCACCAATTAATTCCATATGGTTAGCTTGTTTAATTTTAATATTTCTTCTTCTGCCTCAATAAAGGAACTACATATCCTCTTTCCAATGCCTTAGCCTATCCCTCCAAGCCTGTGTTTCTACTGGGAATTCCTCACTGGATGTATTTTTGCATACTGATTATTGCGAAGTTCTGTTCTCTTTCATCAGTAAATCTGTTTACCAGTGAAATACTACATTTGTGCCAAATTAGAATGAAACAACAGCAAAAGGATTCCCACCTGGTTTTCTTCCCTGGAATTCGGAATGACACTAATGAGATATTTTTTAATATCTGACCAAAAAAATCTGCTCTGAGTCTCTCTAGGCACAGTGTAGCTACCCTTCCTGAGAAGAATGACATTCAGTTTTGTGGGGATGGTGGAGTCTGAAATGATAATTGTTGAAAAGTTTGGGGATATTAAAAGCTTCCAAGAAGATTCCACTTTGCAATCCCCAAATGTAAGCTAGATGGGAGATGTTGAATGAAATCTTTCAAGGTGGCAGAGTTGTGCCATAGACCATGGTGACATTAGCCATGTACACCTGTTTAGGAAAAGTCACTTTCATCTTCCCCATCAGATACGCACAAAAGTAAATTTATATTCCAGTGGTAGTCAGTAATGGCATTCATGAATACAACCTACTCCTGTGGATGTTACCTGCAGGGGCATGAGAGTACACACATACACACAAATTATGTATGGGAATGTATGCTTTTGTGCGTGCATGTGAGAAGATTCATAGCTTCTATTAGATTCTCAAAGAGCTGCCACCCATATAAAGTCAAGAGTGATTACTCTTCCTTTTTCTTCTCCCACTTAATACTGTATCTGAATATTCAAGTAAAGGGTAGTTGACATAATGAATGAGATAAACTTGAATAAATTCTAAATCTTTTATTGCTATGATGCTTGAAGTATTTCTAATAAAAGACCTCAAAATTGATTGTTAGCTACCACGTGTAACCACCAAATTTGAGAATTGCTGATCTAGTAAGCTACCCAGATCCAGAGAAGCACAGACTTTCAGAGTTGTTTCTCAGAGTTCATTTAGAAGCAATGATTTCCAAATGCGTTTTCTGAAAAAAAATTTACAATGCAACCTGTTTGCCGAATAAAGTATTATGGAGAAATCCTAATACATAACATGCATATACACACAAAATAAATTGCTTTGATCAAAGTTGTCTGTGACCTTGATTGTTGCTATCAGCCTCCTCAGCGCTTTCCTCATGGCACAGGTAGAGATACCCAAAGTTGTATTTCCTTTACAATCCGTTATTTTTGTATTTCCTATTGTGATTATTTTAATGTTCTGTTAGTGACTTTTCAAAGGATGAACTATGTCATGTAGTTTTTTTATGAAAGAGTAAGAAAATAAAGTCTTGGTTGACTCCATATTAAGTTTGCTCAGATTGATCTGAATGCTTTCCGTATTGATTCAGATTTTGGATGGCATCATAGCTCTACCATTTATTAGCTGTGCAATCTTAGGCAATTTTCAGAACTGCTTAATGCTTCTGTTTCCTTATCTGGGAATGAATGGATAAAAATCAAAGTAATTACATGGATAATGATAATTCCAATAATAATAACAATGTAAACAAACCTGCAGCATTGCTTTGAGATTTAAATGAAAGAGTGCTCAGTTAGGTCATTTCCTGAATGACCTAAATTCATTCCTGATAACCTTGCCTCTGACTGAAAAGACATTAAATATAAATATAGTTCTTTAATTTTAATAGAAAATTATAATAGTTTTGATCCCAATCTAAGGCAGACAGTTTTCAAAGATTGAAAAACCTATATGAATTGCATAGTGAAAGAAGTTTACATAAGAAACAAGTATTTGAAATTAAAATAATGTGATTTATATGTAATATTTAGTGTAACATAGGATTACTTACTTGAAAGAATAAGGAAAAGGTGAATAAATGGATGGTTGTAAACAAAGATGCAAATAGTTGTGTTTTTGAAGTGCATTATCTTTATTTAGTTATAGTTCAGGTTTATTGAGGTAAAATTAACATATAATATTGTAAGATAATAAAGTGTCCATTGTGATGATTTCATATATACATATACCTTGTGAAAGGATTCCCCTATGTAGTTAATTAATGCATCCATCACCTCACATAACATTTTTTTTTGAAAGGGGGGGGTAAAAACATTTAAGGTCTACTACTTTAGCAAATTTCAATTATACAACTCAGAATTAACTATAGTCACCATGTCTTACATTATATCCTCAAACCTTATTTATCTTAGATGAAAGTTTGTGTACTCTTTTACCAACCTCTTCCTCTATTCCCCAAACCCCTGGCAACCACTTTTCTACTCTCTGTTTCTATGAGTTTGACTATTATTAAACATTTATATTCCACATGTAAGTGATTCATGCAATATTTTCATTTCTCTGTCTGGCTTATTTCACTTGGTATAATGCCCTTCATTTCCATCTACAGTGTCAGAAATGGCAAGATTTCTTTCTTTTTTTATGGCAGAGTAATATTCCATTGTACATATTTGCCACATCTTCTTTATCCATTCATTCATTGATAGACACTTGTTGTTTCCATATTTTGGCTATTGTGAATAATGCTGCAGTGAACATGTGGGTATAAATATCTCTTTGTATACAAAGGACATAGAAACAGGATATCAAAGAGATATTTATACCCCCATGTTCACTGCATCATTTTTCACAATAGCCAAAATATGGAAACAACAAGTGTCTATCAATGGATGGATGGATAAAGAAGATGTGGCAAAATATATATATATATATATATATATATATATATATATATATATATATACAAATATATATATACAGGTATAGGTATAGGTACAGGTATATACACACAGAGTGGGACAAAAGTAGGTTTATAGTTATGAATATATGAAACACAGAGTTTATTCTTGTATTATTATTTATAAATTATTGTATTATTTTTCATACGAGCAACTGCAAACCAACTTTTACCCCACCCTGGATATCCAAGTTCATTATTTTAAAACTATTTTCTTCAAAAACTTTCAGCTGCTTTTGGCTTATGATTATCTTGTTCTTAAACTACATTTAATAAATGTATAGCAAAGGAAAGAACTCTTCCATCCATAAACAAAAGCTACAACAATGGTACTTTGAAACATTTTGGAACAAGCACATGCAAAGCAAACTGAAGAATCTTGGACAGTGCTGCCTCATCATCACACTTGCTTGTCATCTACTACTATATGCAAAGCAAAGCCATTTAAGTTCATTCTAAAATGTAACCCATTCAGATTTATTTTGTTCTTTCTTTTTTATTAAACTATGTTTTTATTGATTTCAGAGAAGAAGGGAGAGAGAGGTAGAAACATCAATGATGAGAGAGAATCATTGATCGGCTGCCTCCTGCACGCCCCACACTGGGGATGGAGCCCACAACCTGGACATGTGCCCTGAGAATAGGACCATGACATCCTGATTCATAGGTCGATGCTCAACTACTGAGCCATGCCAACTGGGCCAGATTTATTCTTTTGGATATTCTCTTACCGGAAAATTTGGTGTCATGTAAATATGTCTTTTCCTGAAGTCATAATGTTTAAATATTACCTTCTGTATTGTATTTATTTAATGTGTTTGGGAAGAAAAAATTATCATAATGTAAATAAGCAGTTAGTGTCCAAAAGCACTAACACTTTTCAAGATGGTGCTTGTTGTTTAGCTGAGAAGTCATGTGTGATTAATCTGTACTTTGCATAGTTCTAGGAAGCAGAGTAGGAAATGAACAAATCTAATTCTCTTTTTTTCAGCTCTCATTCCCTTCCTCTTTTCTTTGTCTGTTCCTTCCATCTCTAAATACTACATTAAAAGCTTCAATTTCATAGCATAACTGAAAAAGTGCCTACAATTTCTATGAATTGCAAAACAACAACTCAAAAACCATGCAAAATGGTTTCTCTCCTTATCTCTGCAAAAGCTCAAACTGACTTCAAGTCCACATCCAGGCTGATTCTTTTACTTAAGAATATTGAAGTATTTTATTGGTATGTCATGTTTTTTTCCAATATCCCTGTACATTAGAGAGCTGACTATGTACTCTTTTTTAGATGAAGAAAATTATCAAGGCAAAATGAGCTATCGAGGTTTACAAAAGCTGGGTTCCAACAATGTCACTACTCACCGGTATTAGCTGGTTTCCTCATTTATGCTATTCTTAGAGTGAGCACATTGAAGAGAGACAACAAAGATTCAAATGTCTTTCCCATGGGTATGCCCAGCCTCAGAAGATAAGTTAAAATTACTAGAAGCATCTGTTTGATATTTCCCCACTAGAAATTTACAATTTATTGCTCATTCTGCAGTCCAGTCACAGTGTATTCACAGACTCATGTAAGCAAGTATCCACACCTAGGGACCCTTCACTTTTTACTGACTGTACATTTGAGGGTACAACTATCTCTAGTACTGGCTCATTTCTGCTATTGAATCAGAGGCAGTGGATGGAGGAGTCCTAAAGAGCCGGGGAATTATAATTGGAAACACATTGTAGTGGCAATGAACATGTATTGTAGACTTCAACTTCAGGAAGCATAGTTGACTCCTAACGACGGCTGCTGTGCCCTCCGAAATCCATTTGTGTTTGAACATGGTTCCTGTGGGCTGCTTCCAGCCAATGACCGAGCACTGCAGGGTCCTGAAGCAGGCTTCCTGGGACACATGGCTCCTCTGATGGTAAAGTTTCCTTGGACTGTAGACTAGACTAGAATGCTTCCACCCATTCTTTCTTTTCTCTCTTCTTCACTTTGAGGCAGATTTCTTCCCAGTCTTGTGTCAAAGAAGAAATAAATCCAGAGGTAGGCCAGAGAGAGGCTTATTCAGAAAGACTATTATAATGAGGGGAAGGGACCATTGAAAGAAAGAGATCTCTCTAACTATGAGAGTTTCAAACTCAGGCAGAAAATGGCTTTTATTTTATAGGGAGGATTAAATAAGGTTAGAAAGAACCAGTTGTGGGCAAGTGGGATAAGTGAGTGGTGTGATTAGACAATTAATCAGGCAATATTTTCCCCTGAGGTCTGTTGATTCTTGGAGGGGCTTTCTAAAAATGGTTATTCTATGTTCCAGTTCTCAAAGGCAGGGGCCAGCGTTCAAGGACCTGGAGGAAAGAGTGAGGCGTGACTTAAGTTTGGTTAAGTTGAGTTCATGGACATACTATTCAGTTGGACAGTGGTGACAAAGAGTTCTGCCAATAATTTATGAGACATAAAATGGGAATTTCTAGTCTGTGCCTGGCATTCTCATAAACAGACAAGTGTTTATCTGCCAGTCTTACCTAAGTCAAGGGGGAAAGGTGGTTCTTTGCAGTAAGCCATTTTTTTAGGACACAAAATGGGGTGGGAGGAAGTTCTTAGCCATCACTGTTTTTTTACCAGCATGGACCTTGGGTAAAGCCCAACATTGCCATTTGGCTTCTTCCCTATTTTGTCTCACAGGCTTTTCCCTCAAAATAAAAATTTTTGCACACTTCATTCTTTCTTGCTGTCTACTTCTTGGAGAACTTGAACTATCCACGTTTTGTATATGCCTTTCCTTGCCTTTTCCATTAGTATAATGCTCTTTATGCCAGAGGTTCTCATATTTTATTATGCATATAAGTGATATATAGAGCTTGCTACTATGCAGACTCCTAAGGACTAGTACAAAAATATTTCATAGATCTGGGGGACAGAGGGGGGGGGAAGGTGGGATGCCAGGAATTAAGCATTCAGGTGAGCTAATTATGAGAGGTCTTTAAACTACACATTGACTAAAATTGCTTAAGTCAGTCTATGCAATGTAGGAAAGATTTATGCTCTTATATGAATATATATGTTAAAGCTTTACGGTAATTTTTTATGTCTCATAGGAATGTCTGTTTGATACATTTCCTTGACTGTGGCTATTTGGGCCTTGCTGCTACTAGTAATATAGTATAATATTTTGGAGCTCAGGCTCTGGACTTTGCATTCCTGAATTTTCTTTTTAACCCATGCTTTCTAGCTTTGTAACTGTGGCTTAGCTTAACAAATGGCTTAGCTTCTCTGAAAAACACCTACCTCAAGGAATTTTTATGAGCATGTTACTGAATTAAAGGGGGTTGGTTCATTTGCTTGCACACATCAAAGCCCATAAAACCTGAACAGGAGTTTGGAGCAAAAAAAGTAAAGGTTTATTTAAGGAAATGGCAAAAGTAAACCCAGAGTCACAGGTGAGCTATTGGTCTGAGACCTGGTTCCCCGGGTGGCTTCTAGAAAATGGGTTACATAGGAGGAAAATCATGAATTATGGTGTCTCCGGGAGTTAGGGTCATGGTCAGGGTCCTGGTTTGTACTGATTGGTCAGCGCTAGGGTAGAGGGTCATTAGTCATTGCATCTGGTCAGCCAGGCAATGACTTCATCTAGTTTTGCTGCTTTTCTGGATCTAGAGCTGAAACATAACTGAAGCCTAGATGTTATCTCTAATTTTATGGAAACTTGTCTCTGTGGTCAATTGACCCCAGGCTTTGTTCCTAAGATTATTTGAAGCTGATCAGAATCTCATTGTCCTGAAAGCTCAATAATTAAGGGAGTGATGGTGTGAGGGAGAGGGAGATGGGTGAGTCAGGGTGCCGGAGGAAGCCAGTTTGAATCAAAAAGAAGAAAAGGAGAAAAGGTCATATTAAAGAAATTAAGTTTATACAGGGTCACAGTTGTAGACATTTTATCTTAGACATCGGAGAGCTGAGAACTTAAGAATAATTTATGTTTCCCCCTTTTAAAAGAAATTTATAATGTTTCAGCAATATGCCTCAGCTTGCATCTGAAGGGACAGAAAACGTTTCTTCTACCCTTCTAGGTACTTTGGCTGGTGTCATAGTCAAATTGACATAAGACAGATTAACAGGAAAAAGACCCCCACAAATTTAAGTTTGTACATATGGTGGCCCCATAAAAACATGAGACCCAAAAGATAGCTAGGCTATTGAGGCTTATATAACATCCTGAGCTTAAGAAAGGCTTAGGGGCCTGGGGATACAAGGGGGAGGAAGGTAGAGGAGATGCTTGGTAAACAAGGGTTACCCTGTTATGCAGATAAGTTCCTTAGATTAAAATTTATCTCTAGTAATAGCTGTCTTGCTGGTACAGGACCCCTTTCTATGTAAATTTAGGCAATTGAGAGGGAGTCAAAGAGCTTTTCCTGAATCTAGTAGGTCTTGATTGCCTTTCGCTCAAAATGATCTTTGTGTCAAAGGCATTATTTTAGGGTGACACATTCCGTTCCCCTTCACATTAACAGATAAGACTGAAAAAAATAGCACAATAATTTTTTTTTCTTTGCTCTAAGAATGTTATTGAAAATATAGGATGATTCAACATATACATCTGAGACTCCAAGGGATGGAAAACTCAGGAGAGCTAAAAAGAAGAAACAAGTAAGTGGAGCATTACTTTTTCTCGAGGGATGTATTTGTTTGTAACTTATGGATTTTGTAATTAGCCATGTTTAATTCTTTCTTTCTATGAGACTTAAAACCAAATTTATAACCCTTTTCTTCTTACAAATGCATTTTATTTCCTTTGTTTTTCAGCACTTTCTTCATCAGGAGGCTCTCACTTTTAACAGGTGTCCTTACGAGTTTCCCATATGAAAATTCCTTTAGCTGCAGCTCTGTTTGTAGCTGTGACTATAATATAACGTTATACAGTGGTTTTGAGTTTGCTGTGTTCTAATTCGGGGGTGGGAGGCGGGTGGGGAGAGGGTATTTATCAGTGAAAAGTTTCTTAAACCTATGTTAATCAAAATGTTGTTATTGGTGGAAGTGGGGTTCTTGGGGTGCCACTGGAATAAGAATTTCCAGAGGCCTCTACAGGAGGATGAGATATTGTAGACAGCTTTATTTCCTTGGAAGTACACCCCTGAGTTTCCAAGGTCCCATTTCCCTTTGTTCTGTCAAGGAGGAAGTCCCATTTATGCCTTCAGCAGGGTTAAGATCAAAGCCAGTGTCCAGAGTTTTTGCTGCTTACTAGGGCATAGTCCAGTCCAGCACCAGGCTAACTTAGTTTGTGTTTCCTGCTGCAGATCATTTGTCCATTGCATCTGGGGTCCACACGGCCATGGGCCATGCGGCTATCTGGAGGGAACGTGGGCAGGGGCAAAACCAAAGGAACCAGAGAGCCAAGAGTGATATTTCTTTTTTTTAAAAAATATATTTTATTGATTTTTTATAGAGAGGAAGGGAGAGGGATAGAGAGTTAGAAACATTGATGAGAGAGAAACATCGATTCAGCTGCGTCCTGCACACTCCCTCCTGGGTATGTGCCTGCAACCAAGGTACATGCCCTTGACTGGAATCGAACCTGGGACCCCTCAGTCCAAAGGCTGAGGCTCTATCCACTGAGCCAAACCGGTCAGGGCGAGTGATATTTCTTTAGGGGATTATGTATTCCAACATTTTCATGGGTTTGCAGTGGCCCTGCCCCACCAGCCAATGATCTTTGTTCCCAGATTTGGCTGACAAGGAAGAACCTTCCCTATGTCACCATGACTCACTGCACATGTGCCCATCTTCCCCTGTGTCCAGTCCTTTCCCCAGTGAGCTGCAGAAAATGGGCTGCTGATTCCCTAGGGAGTATGAAATTGCAGCTTCCTAATGAAGCTACCCAAATGACAAGCCTATAATGTCTGGTTTCCCTTTGTTCCTTTTCTATTATTAATAACTACTAATTACAATGGTATCAGTCTGAATTGTACAGATAATTCTTTGTACCTCTGAGAATATTTGGTACCATAAATGAAGAATCACTCATTCTATACTCTAAATATTTGTAGGAAGATTAGTTTAGTTCATGATGGTGTGGAATTTAATAGTTGTATGCAAAATTTAATGAGTGTATTGAGTAAAAGTATTCCACCATGTGGGTTAGGTAAATTCTTTAGATGCTAATTCAAGAAATCCAAGTATTCAGATTAAGATATAAGTTGCAGCAGCAAGATGAAACAAGGCACACAGTTACCATAAGATTGGGAAGGCATTAGACTAAGGGCAAAAAACATCAAATCTAGAAGAGGCAGCTATTCAAAACAAGAAACTAAACAACAACAACCGGAAACAAATAAGGAAAGCAATAATCATAATTTGTGAGTAAATATAGTTATGCTGTTTAGAACTTAGCATCAATCATGGAAGGAAGTAAATAGTGACTATTTTGTGGTTCTCAATCCTTTTGCTCTTTCCAGGATGTGGCTGGCCAAGGACACTTAAGGAATAAGTACAATGCTAATATCAAACAAAATTAAATACAAATAACTAAACAAGCATGCATATACATATATATGTAAACATATTAATCTGGATCTTCTTTACAGCTATGGAAAAATTAACCAATTTGATTTATTTCTCATTGAATCTCCAATCAAAATTCATCTTTGATAGAAATGTAAATATTAAATATTTTTATTTTAATTAAACATTAAATATGTAAATATTAAATATATGAATATTAAATAGTACCCAGACGCCTGTTGACATGCACAAATCTATCCACTTGAAACATAAAGGATAATGATCTTTGAAGAAGCCATTGATTGCCTGGTTACATTCAATTTTGGTTACATTCCACTGAGACCCTCTTCTAACATAGGATTATCAGCATTATCCCAACATCACTGCATTTCCCAAATTAAAGCTCCATGGTAGGAATATTGCTTTAAGCCATTCTCTTTTGAAATGTTGATCTCTCAGAAAAATGCATGCAAATCTTTAGGCCTCTAAAATGCTAGGCAGTTGTTATCTAATAATCTTATGTTAACTACAGTTTTAATTTTGTAAAATGGATAATGGGTAATTTCTACTCCTAGGAAGCCTTCCTTTATTAGAACCATCTTTCTTGAAATATAAGTTCAGGACAGAGGTTACCATACAACCCAGAGTGACTGCATTGGTTTACCTTTGACTGTACTGATACTCTTAAACATTCAGGGAGTGCCCCTGTAACAACTGTACCTCCTCCTATTTAAATTTCATTAGATAAATGGCTAATATTTTACTCTGGGGATGGCTTCCTGATTACGTTTATCTCCTGTGAGATCCATGCTCATTATAGGAGTGGCCGTCAGCACAGTAACTTCTAAAGGTCATTCTATTTTAATCTCATTGAGAGATGAGTTGTGAGAAGATGTAATTATATTTTTTTCACCTGATTTACTAATTTGTAAAGTCTTGAAAGAGGTTTGTCAAATAGAATGGTCACAGCTAAATGCTTCATTAGCATCCTACAGGACAAAGGATGAACTTTTAGGTATGAAAGTCAAATTGAAGGGGGGAAGTGAAAACAGCCCATAGCTCTTCTCTCTTTTTAATCTTGGTATGATTTTTATCTTAGGGACATTATTTCTCCCCTAGCATTAAGATTTGGACAAGATCTGTTCCCCCAGCTCCCCACTGTCCCCTCTCACAGGTTTCAACAATTTGAATTTAAAGGAGATATGCTGATGTTCCTTCATTTGCGTGCATGCCCTGGACTCCACGTGTAAACTTGACTGTGCCTTCCTCTGTGTGCTTCTGGTGCTGAATCTTCAACATTTCCTCTCTTGCCTCTGCCAAAGATTTCTATTTTATGAGACATTCCCTTACTTTGGATTTATATTATAATCTTTTTCAAAAGAGTATCAGGAATTTGGTGGGACATTATATTTGTAGTCTCCATGGTGCCTGAGGAAGGAACCTGAAATCAAAGCCAACTGTATTTAGGAGTTTTCAACCTTTCCATTTTTATCAGTTCATGTTATATAAAAGGGAATAAATGACACTTATAATTATGCTCTCAGATGATACTAAATTGGGAATGTTGCAAACTACAGTAAAGAGAGAGAAATGACACTACAGGGACTAAAGAAGTTTAGCTATGTGGGTGGGTAGAACCAGGAGAACAAAATCACCCCAGATAAAGTCCCAAGTAATTTAAAACTACCCTGTGCTTATGTGCATGTGTATGTATATGAGCTTCCCTGTGTACCTGTTCTATTACACTTTTTAGGTTTAAACACATAGAATTTTGTGGAGGAAAAGCAAACCAGTACTGGCCATAATAAGCTAGGGGATCTACTCCTTCCTCCCTCCAGTGGTTTGGCCTTGGGATTGGCCTGTATTCAATAAGAATTTCTGCTTTCTTATTTATAAAATGAGGGGATTACATATAATTTATGAGTCCTCTAACTTTTAAAAGTACATTAATAAACATTTGAGTCGTGGTTTTTATGGCAAGGAAGGTTTGGAACACATAGTCATTTGAGAATAACTCAAAAATTAATTGAATTTTCTCTGCTGATACTCTTCAAGTGAGTGTCCCTCATGACTTCTCTATATCATCCCATTTTTCATCAGAAATTAGCTTTGTTCAGGCTCAATCCACATGCATGACTTCAACCTAAAGCTCACATGTATTTTGGCTTTAGGATGCCTATGGGATGGAGGGCATTCTTGGACATTATTTGGGAAAAATAATGAGCATCAAAGTCAATATCCACAAATTGGCCGTAGGGTGATCTACCCCAATTGTAGAAAATTTAGCTAAAACCTGGAGATATTCTATCATTCATTATAAATGTAAGAATAGGAAGTACCAAGAGGCTAATTATATGAAAGTGATGAGAGCCAAGTTTTTAGAAGTCAGTAGAGTTTCTAAGATTATTGATAGACTAATTCGCCTGTACCAGGAGGGTGTCACCCACAGTATGCTCAATATTTACATCTCCCTTTGAGTCACAGCCTAATGAGGTTGGGACAGAGTAGACTAGAAATCAGGAGACTTGAGTTTCAGTCCCAAACTTGTAGTTACAAACAGTAACATCATGGGCAGTCATTCCTTCCCATCACACTCCTTCCCCCAACTTTCAGTTTCCACATCTATAAAAAGAAATGTTAGTCTAGAGTAGTAGTGAGCTCTAGTCTCCTGGGACCCATTTGGTTAGGGGAAGAGACCCTTGAGGTTTTGCCATTGGGTAAGTAGAAGAATGACAGTGCCTTTAATAGATAGGAAGCAGTTAAGAGGAGGAATGAGTTTCAGGGTTAATAGTGGTAGAGAAAAGAGTACTACTTGGTTGAGAAAGAGTACTTGAGTTTTCATACTTATTCAGCCATTTATCACTTATTAGCATTGTGATTAATGTATTTGAACCACTATTTCCTCAACATGAAAATTTTACTATTAGTTTTGTTATAGAGATGGGATTGAAATAAGACATTCAGGGGTTACATCCCAGGCAGTTTGAAAATAGGCTAGTAATGTCTAATAGTGCGGAAGTAGCAGAAGAAGGTGCAAAGGGAAAGACCATTAGTCTGGGAGCTGAGAAAGGTCACTGGTGACTTTTAAGTATTCATTTGTGTTGGTTGTTTTATGCCTTAGAATCTTAGTTAACTTGAATTCAAGGTTATGCATGAAGGCATTACCTTTTCTTTAAACTAATAGATTGTGTTTTTTGAGCCAATAGTTTCAATATACCCCTTCAACTCTACTCCCAATATTTCTTATTACTAATATCTTGCATTATACTATTTTACATAGGTAATAAAATTCAGATATCAAGAAAGTGAGCAGTGAGATGTGGGTAGTAAGAGCTATAACAGAGAGTAGACTGTTTTTAAGGTCATTGGTAGTAATTAGGAGAACAAAGAGGAAATGTAGCCAAATATAATAAAAGGCCAAAAAAGATTTTCTGTTATCAGTAGTGGTTTTTTTTTCTTTTGCCCCTTTTTAAAATTCTGGTTATAGGTTAGGGCATTTGTAAATCTGTTTGAAATCTAAAGAGAAATAGCACGGAATGGGCCTGGAGAAAGAAGGAAGAGAAAACAAGAAAATGAGAGGGAAAAATGTTGGAAAGATGAGAGGAGTTGATATTGGATTTATGGGAAAAGAATTTCCCTTGAAACTAAACAGAAATATTTAGAGCACTTTCTCTGAGATTAAAGGGAAAGAGTAGACTTAGGGTAAAAATGAAAAGATGGCCCTAGCCGATTTGGCTCAGTGGATAGAGTGTCGGCCTGTGGACTGAAGGGTCCTGGGTTCGATTTCGGGGGCACATGCCCGGGTTGTGGGCTCGATCTCCAGTGTGGGGTGTGCAGTGCAGTAGGCAGCCAATCAATGATTCTCTCTTATCATTGATGTTTCTATCTCCCTCTCCCTTTCTCTCTGAAATTAATAAATAAATATATTTTTTAAAAAGAAAAGATGTAGAAGAGTTGAAAGTATTTAATATGGTTGGCCTTGTTACTTAGGTATACTGTGCCTGAGGAGGTGAGGGGAGGAGAGGTGGGTGTGGTTAGACAGAAGTGCTTGGCTTATTTGAAGAAGCACTTGCCAGGGATATGCTGGCTGGATTATTGTATTCAAAGGCCGAGGGGTGAGTGGTTCTGATGAACCAGAAAATAGAACTTTCTAACTGGGCTGTGTGTGCAGATGGAGACTCAACTGTCAATAGGTGCATGGGTCTTTTATTTTGTCGTTGCTCATTTTCACCAGAGGATATTTTCCCATTGACTTTTAGAGAGAAGGGAAGCAAGGGGGGAGAGACAGAGAAAGAAACATCCATGTGAGGGAGACACATGGATTGGCTGCCTTCCACATGTGCCCTTGATGGAAATTGAACATGGGACCCTTCAGTCTGCTTGGGCTGACACTCTATCTACTGAGTCAAACCATCTAGGGTGGTACATGGGTCTTTTAGAGAGAAATAATTTGGGTTTTGCCTTTTTCTTACTAAGTGGTCTGTAGGAAAGCCTACTAGAAAGATCTACTAATTTCCTCTAGTGCAGGGGCTGACAACTGCTGATTACTGCTGCCTCCTAGGGTCTGAGGGAACCTGGACATCTGTCAGTCAGGGCTGGCAGGCATCTTCAGGATTTGGGACTTGGCAGGTTTCCAAGCCGATTGCTTTCATTAGGCACCATTTTATATCTTTCACAGACAGAGGATTCTAGAAAGGAAGCCGGCATGAGTAGGTTTCTCTTTTTATGCTTGTTGCCTTTTTCCTACAAGTAGACTCTTGGTGTTAAGTGTTAGTGGGTTGAGCCCATCATCTTAAGAATTACTGCTTCTTTCAATAATCCTGACCTACAAAGGATTTTGGGAATATCATATCTCTTTGTTCCCATTTTCTTTCCATACTTCTGAATATTGCTATAGAATCTTCATCTGTCTGTGACCAATAGAGAGAGGAGTGGAGAAATCCTTCCTTATTGGCTAATTACTCTGTGACAGTTTTCAAAGCAGTATAAAAAAGAAGGCTATGGCCCTAGCTGATTTAGCTCAATGGATAGAGCCTCAACCTGTGGACTGAAGGGTCCTGGGTTCGATTCCGGCCAAGGGCACATGCCTGGGTTGCGGGCTCGATCTCCTGTAGGGGGCGTGCAGGAGGCAGTCAATCAATGATTCTCTCTCATCATTGATGTTTTTATCTCTCCCTCTCCCTTCCTCTCTAAAATCAATAAAATATATTTTAAAAAAAGAAGTCTATGGTAATGGTGGTAATGATCATCATGATGATGACAGATAATTCTTATTGGCTACATATTATGTGTGAGGCACATCCTCATTTAATACCCACAACAGCAACACATTTAAATGCTATGTGGTGCTACTATTCTTTTTTTCCATTTTAAAGATTAGGAAACTAATTTGATTCAAAGAAGTTAGCCACATTTTCCAAGATCACACTTTCTTATTTTGAAGGGATGATGCCCATCTCAAATTGGCCTAAGCAAATAAGGAACTTGGTGGCTCACATTACTGAAATGTCTGTTGTTCTTGTCTGGAGCCCGAGATGGATCCAGAGGTTTAAATAATATAATGTGAAATTACTTTCACTCCATATTTTTGTCTAATGTCATTTGTGTTGGCTTAATTTTAATGCAGAATTTCCCAATATGTTGTCAGCAATGGCCAGTTTGACTCTATGCTTATATTGCACTTTCAGCATGCAGTCATGGGAAAAGACAGCACCTTCAGCTCTGTAGCTTCAGAAAAAGTCCTGGGAAGACTCTTGTCATGTGCCCATCCATGATCCAATCACTGAAACTCAAGTAGTGTATTTTTTTAAAAATATATTTTATTGATTTTTTACAGAGAGGAAGGGAGAGGGATAGAGAGTTAGAAGCATCGATGAGAGAGAAACATCGATTCAGCTGCGTCCTGCACACTCCCCACTGGGGATGTGCCCGCAACCAAGGTACATGCCCTTGACCGGAATCGAACCTGGGACCCTTCAGTCCACAGGCTGACGCTCTATCCACTGAGCCAAACCAGTTAGGGCTCAAGTAGTGTGTTTTGATTCAGCAGATCATAGTTACTTACCCACTCTGTAGGACAAATCCAGGGAGGAATCACCTTCATGTAAACTACATGGAGTATGCTTCCCATGAAATCAAGGACTGTTCACAGAGAAAGGAAGAGAGGGAAGGAAAGCATGGGGCAGTTCAAATTGATACATTTTAAAGTCTTCTACTTCCAGTCAGATGGTGTGAGATGCAGGGTTTGGATACTGATAATCTGTTCCTGGATCCAGCACTATTTGAGTAGGCTTTGTGCTAGGGATTTACAGAATTTATCTCATTTAATACCCACCGTAACTGTTGGGTGCAAATATTATGAGCCCTATGTTATAGGTAAAGAGCCAAAGTGAAGCAAGGTAAAGAAGCTTGCCTGACTCTTTCCAACTGACCAAGTCCGGCACTAAACCTAAGACTATTGGGCTTTGCTTTAAGATTGGTTTTATCCACTAACAGACATCATGACAAGCGTCATCTGAATGTGATCATCATCATTTTGAGTGTTAGCAAGAGACTGGGGGATATGGCCCATATTAATCCATTTTGCTATTTAACAACCAACCACTATAGGTCCGAGGTTTACAACATAAATATTTTCAGCCCTCATGGTCTGTTGGTCAGCTGGGCATCTCTGCTTCGGGTTGAGGATGTAGTTAAGTTGGCTCCATCTGTTGCATCCTTGAGCCCAGGCTAGAATAGTATAAGTTATCCAGGGGAGCTCTTTTCATAGCGGATCACTGAAATGTCGGAAGGCAAGCACACGCATGAAAGCACATTTCAAGTCTCTGCTTGCATCCTGTCTGCTCATATCCCATTGGTTGAAGTGAGATATGTGGTCCAGATCTGCATTAATGGACTGGAGAAGTACATGTGACCTACAGTGGGAGGAAGGGAGTGAATGGTCTCTGAATAATGGAAACTATCATGAGGTACTTTGAAGAAACTACAGTAAGGCTCCTAAATTCAGACTTGTACCATTTATTGTTTTTGTTGTTGCTGTTTTCCAAAATTCAACTTCTTAGAAAAGCATCATCAGTCAGTAAAACACAGGGGTCACAAGTCAAATTTAGGAGGTTTTGTTAGTGCAATGGACACCCTATAATGGTAAACCCATGAAATCGTATTACTCCTACCACCGTTTGAAACCTGGTTGAAATGTCTTTATATAATACTGTCTGGCATGGATGTTATCATCACAATACTCTGTGTATCTGGGGGAACAATTTATGAAGCCTCGGTGAAACATCTTAATCAAACACTGAAAGAGACATGCAACTCTGGAGTGAAATATGGCTGTGACCACTGACAGCTTGGGGAGCTACATGCAGCGGTTTGACGAGGTGTGAAATAATAGCTATCAAAGTCTTTTTATTGTAGCCTCAGTTCAAGGCTTTGGAGCTTCATAGATACATTATGTCCTACTGGTTTTATTCATGACTATTAGTTAAAATTCGTTCCATTCAAAAGTTATCGCTACTCATGAAGAGCTGCAACCTGATTTTCCTACCAGCAACACTTTCCCATGCTCTCCTGAGCTCACGGAAAGCCAGTGGGGGTGATTCTGACATTATTTTTGCAATACTGTTCACATAATTGAAACTGCAGATGCAATTATTAAGACATAAAGCTTTGGAATGTCAGGTGGAATGGAAATTGAAGAGTTAGTTTTATTATTATGGATGAAAGATGTTGAAAACATTTATTTGTCTGTTCAATAACAGTAAACATTGCGGTGTACCTCGTATGGTTATAGGGACTGTGGAGGGGAAAAATAGAAGAACCTCAAGGCCTGATTTCTCAAGACAGTGGAGAGATTATGCATAAAAGGGAAGAGACTTGTGCTTGGAATAAAAAATCCTGGATTTTACTATTAATTAGCTTTTGGACTTTGAAGGAATAATACAACCTTTCTAGGTTGTTATTTCTTTACTTTGAAAATAAGACAGTTTACCTCGATTGACTTCAGTGACAACTGTGACTCAAACATTGCAGAATGTTGAGGAGTTTCCTACCTAAAGACACAAAACAGGTGAACAGTTCATGTATTCAGTAATTATACGGTGACTGTCTACTACCTTGTGGTAAGTTTTGCTCTCAGGGGTGGGAATGGAATCAGGAGGAGAAGAAGCCCTTGGCTATGGGCAGCTTCCATCTGGTGGGAGAGAGTCAATAACAAGTAAACAATTATATAATTTAATTTCAAATATTAATACATGCTGTGAAAAAAAATTAAAACAGGCTAAAGGGAGAGTGACTGGGAAGGAGAATTTATTTGAAGTAATTAGGCTAATTCTATTTGAGGAGAAAACACTGGGGACTTGAATTAGTTATGGGTTTAGCCAGGCCAGTGTAACTCAGTGGTTGAGTGTCATTCCATGCACCAGGAGGTCACAGGATCAATTCTGGCCAGGACAGGGTTGCTGGCTCAATCCCCAGTAGGGGGTGTACAGGAGGCCACCAATGTTTCTCTCATCAATGTTTCCATCTCTCCATTCCTCTCACTTCCTCTCGCTCTAAAATCAATGAAAACATATATTTATAAAAAAAATTATGGGTTTAGTTTTGCAATTATTTTGGGAAAAATCATCTCTAGCAAATGTGATGAGCCTGAGGTTGGAACGTGTTTGGTAAGTTTATGGAACAGCAAAAATAATAGCTTTAGTAAACAGAAAAATCTCAATAGAATAAAATAAAATAATATATACTGCATTCTGTGACATGACGTAAAGGTACGTTGAATTAATCAGAAGAGGAGGTGAGCTGAATAATTCCTATGATTGGGTCTTGCTTTCTTTCTTTTGTCTCATTGGTCATCACGTTCTGGATGTTTTACCTTAACTTGTATTTACCCCTCATTTTCATTCCCATATCCAGTCTTGAACTTAGGTGGACAATTGCAAAGACTGTTTTGAGCCTTTCTCTTACAACAAGTAAAGCTGATCACATAATTCCACTTTAAATACATATGTATATTTTAGATGTTCTCCTGTGAGCTCGAGGAAAAAGTAAATTCAATCTACTTAGCATAGAGGACTTTTGTGACTTGTCCCTGACTTCTTTAGCCTCTTCTAGTTTCAAACTTTCCTCCTCCCCTTAATTCTACAACCACATCAAAATACTTGCTAGTTACAGAATGCCATGTTCTCCCATATCTTCATCTATGTCTCCTACCTTCTGTCTAACTTCCTTCCTGTGTTTTAGGAACCAGTTAGGGTACATCTCTGCCCATAATTTTCTCTTAACCTCACAGTCTGTTTCTATAGCACTTAGCATGCTGTGCTGGAATTGTCTCCTTCATGACCTCTTTGCCCCACCAGGCTGTGAGTTCCCTGAGGGTCTGGGCAGTGTTATTAGTCTCTGCATTTCTGACATCCAGTTTAATGCCTGGCAGCAGGTTCAATAGATGCTTCTAAAAATAATGAATGTGGTTCATAATTTATGGATTATTTAATTTTAGTCTCTTTAAACCAGTTAATTACTTTGCCCCACTTGTTTTCCTTTCCTTCCTTCTGCCTTCCATATCTAACTTCATGTTTATACATCAATCCAAGGGATCATTGCAAAAACTGTCTGGCCAGCTAGCAGATGGAAGAAGTAGAATTGAATCCAAGATGGATAGACACAAAAGCAATTCTCTTTATACTCCACCATGTCCCCTCATTAAAGAATGATCTAAGCAAAGGTTGTATATCTCAAGGTAAAAAGAGAGAATGACAAAGAGTGGCCTGTGCTAAGGACATATTGAAAAAGAATTATTTTTAATTTAAAGGGTACTGATGGATATCCCATGGTGGTCATTATGATTTCATTAAAAGTTCTTTTAGTCATTCCCACCCCATTTTCTTTTAAGAACAATGGACTTTTTGTTTTAGCATTTTCATATGTAGTCCAGTCTTATGAAATGTGGCAGGATTATTTTTCCCACTGAGGTAAACAGCCTTAGATGAAGTTAGATTAAGAAAAACCTCATCATTTACTGGTAATCTTTTTAGATTTGTTTCCCCTCTCCTTTGAACATTGAGCATTTTATCCTTTTCCAAGTGAGAAAGGAGCAACTGAGACAGACTCTAGGTCTTTTCTACTGCTTTTCAAACTAGTGGGGCAAGTGGCATTATCTCCATTTTTTTCCAGCTGACAAAAGTAAGATTTGTAAAAGTTAAGTGATTTGTCTGGCCAGCTAGCAGATGGAAGAAGTAGAATTGAATCCAAGATGGATAGATAAAAAAGCAATTCTCTTTTACTCCACCATGTCCCCTCATTAAAGAATGATCTAAGCAAAGGTTGTATATGTTCTGATACACAGTACCACACAAAAATGAATACATGCATTTATACACAAAAATGAACTACAATTCCTAAGTGGCGGAAATAGCTTATTGGGGAAGTCTGGAAAACAGATCTCTGGTATTAGAGTATAGACAAAGGCTCTGAGAACTCCTCAGACAATCTTAATTCCTTAAGTTCATCTCCAAGTAGGAACTCATATTTATAACAGAAAGCAGACTGAGAAGCATGTGGTAAACTGGAAGAATGAAATTAATGACTTATTTTGAAATAACCTTTTGATTTATTATTTATAACTAGAGGCCCGGTGCATGAGATTCGTGCACTGGGCAGAGGCGGGGGGTGGGGGTCCCTCAGCCCGGCCTCCACCCTCTCACAATCCGACTGATGGCTAAGGCCCACTTGGGGGATGTCTGATTGACGGCTAAGGCCCACTCCCTGTGGGGAGAGGGCTTAAGCCATTAGTTGGACATCATTAGGACTGCTGTGGAGGCAGGAGAGGCTCCTGGCACTACCTCTGCACTCGCCAGCCATGAGCTGGCTTTTGGCTGAGCGGCGCTCCCCCTGTGGGAGTGCACTGACCACCAAGGGGCAGCTCCGGCATTGAGCGTCTGCCCCCTGGTGGTCAGTGCACATCATAGTGACCAGTTGTTCCGCTGTTCGGTTGATTTGCATATTAGCCTTTTATTATATAGGATAAGAAAACACATGGCTATTTTTACTTCTGACTGATGCTCAGTGGCATCATCTTTATCAAAATTTCATTTTTGAATATGAGGTTGCTAATGAATATTCTAATATTTAATATTGATGGGTAACATTGAGTGTTCCAGGTAGTGCATTTATCTTTATTTATATTTATTATCAGCACTAGAGGCCCAATGCACAACATTCATGCAAGAGTAGGTCTTCCTTCCTCTGGCTGCTGGTACCAGCTTCCCTCTGCCACCCAGGACCCGGGCTTCCCTCTGGCTGCCAGCAGCCACCCGGGACCCAGGCTTCCCTCGCAGCCCTGGCTTTTTCCAGAAGGTTGTCTGGATGGTTGTTCTGATGTTTGGTCTAATTAGCATATTAGCTCTTATCTACAGGATATTTCTTAATATAGGTTGCCATTTACTAACAAAATAACTGAGAGTTACGTTGACCAGTTCAATAACTAGTTCAAGGGTGTACCTGCTGGAAAATGGCAAAAAAAGATTTAAATCCAGTTATATGATGATGAAGGCTGTGCTTTCATGTGTCCATGTTTTGTTTGAGTTCTTGAAAATGCCTTTGGCCTGGAGTCAGGAAACTAGCTTTAGTCCCGGGTACTGACAAGCTGTGTGAGTTCAGGCATGTCATTTTCCATCTCTGAACCTGTTTTCTCATTTTTAAGGGGAATGGATGAAGAGAACAGGATTTCTGTTGCAACCGAGAAATTAAGTGATTGAAATGCCAGAAATGGAAGTTCATTAACTCACAGCAGGACACAGTAATTTCCCAAGATCATCCTGGCATAAATATCAGTACTTGCTGCACCACAATACTTTTTCAATTAAATTTTAATTTTGCTTAATATTTAGACTCTGCCCCTTATTATTATTTCCTGTAGAATTCCATCAGTGTGCTGAAACTCCAAATTCCATAGAGTGCAGACATATATTGATTTTTTAAAATGTCAAAACCTCTAGATACAGTTCCAGTTTCTTGATCATTATTTTTGTTCAACTCTGCGTAGGTATATTCATATTGTACTGCATTTATTATCTGTGTAATTATTCTATGTTTCCAACTTGAACCAAAACTAATGACAAACTAAAAAAGAGTTTCTGAGGATGTGGCTACAGATAATACTGTTTTTTATGTTTTTGGGGTTTTTTTAGTAACAGAGTTCACCTGAGATGAACTGAAATATCCTCACAATCCTCCTTCTCCTTCTCTTTATCTTCCTCCACATCAGCTTAATAGCAATGTGAAAGGGATTGTTTGCATAAACCATTAATTTTACAAGTCTTTCTTGAGCCCCTCTAGAGATAGTATTTCATTAATTCTTCATCATAACATTGATAGGTAAATATGATTTTTCCCATTTTACAGATTAAAAAACTGACTTTGAGAAAGATAAATGAATTTACCTAAGAATACATGAAAAAGCCAACTGAGATCCTTTTGATTTACAAATTTATCTAGGAACTAAAACCTCTTGACATCAGCATAATAATCTTGCTCTCTTAGGAATATCTTTCTTCACAGGCATCCTCCCAGTTGTATGTCTATAACATATTTTGTACATTTTTTATTGAAATAATTATCTTCTACTGTAATGTTCACTAACACATTACTTCTACAGCTCAGTAAAATTTTATAAAGTCAACCATACATGTAACTAACATTCACATCAATATGTAGAAACTGGCTCAAGACCCTGGGTATACAAAGACATTCTAATAAGGTAGAATATTCCAAAGACAGATCTCCCAGGAGCCAGATCTTTCTTCGGGATGTGCAGAGTTTGAACTCACCCAAGCCCGCTGAATTAACTGTTTACTACATAATGAGCACACAAGCTTGCTCAGGTAACCCTTTACTTCATAGTAGTTCTCCTAACAATGAATTTCTTTAGTTTTTGTTTACCTAAATAAGTCCTATTTTATCCTTATATTTGAAAGATATTGTCTCTGGGTATAGAATTCTGAGCCAACAGTGTTTTCCTTTCTACACTTTAAACATATCATTCCTTTGTCTTGTATAGTTTCTAATGAGAAGTCTATTGTAATTATTATTACTTTACTTCTATAGTTAATGTGTGTGTTTTTTCTGGGTGCCTTTAACATTTAAAAATATCTTGTAGTGTGACAATGATGGATCTAGGTGTGTGTGTGTGTGTGTGTGTGCGTGCGCGTGCGTGCGCGTGCGTGTGCACGATATTTAAAATGCTTGGAATTTTCTGAAATTGTTGAAGCTTTATTCCCATATTCAACCTCCCCACTGCCTTAATTGCTTGTAAGATTTTTCTCTTTGTTTTTTAGTAATTTTACTCTGATATGTCTAGATTTCTTTGTTGTGTATATCTACTGTTTTTGGTTCACAATGTATCTTGAGTCTGTTGTTTTATCACCATTTTATAGCAATTTCATCATGCTGTGGGTTTATATTTTTAGATTTTGTTCATATTAGGATTTACTGAGTTTCTTGAAATGGTATCTTTATAAATTTTATTAAAAATTGAAAATTTAATACATTAGTATAAAATATTATTTGCCCTTTCCTGTCCTTTCTCTCCTTTAGTTCTTGGGCTCTCATATTTCAGACCACTTTGCATTGTCCCAGGAGTCACTGAGATTGTTATATTTTTTCAGCATTTTATCTCTTGTCCTTCATTTCAAATATACTGTATGTTGCCTTGTGTTCAAGGTTACTGCTCTTTTTTCTGCAGAGCCTAATCTGTCATTAAGCCCATCTGATGAAGTTTCAATCTTATATACCGCATCGTTTAGCTTTGCATGTTCCTTTTGGTTCTTTCTCAGAGTTTGTATTTTTGCTGTCTGTTCGGTTTCATGTTTTTACTTTTTACTGCCTTGGACATATTTATAATAGCTGCTTTGTAGTCCTGGTCTGCTACTTCCATCATTTCTATCATTTTGGAGCTTGTTTCTAATGACTGATTTCTCTTTATTTATTGGTCACATTTTCCGGATTCTTTTCATATTATTTCTTATTGACTACTTGACATTGTGCATATATTGCACAGCTACTTGACATTGACAGTTGGGATGTTGTTGGCTCCCCTTATACATTATGGCAGTTTGTTTTGACAAGCAGCTTAATTTAATTGCAGTTCAGCTTCATACTTACAAAATGCTCTTTTTTGAGCTCTCGGAATTTATATAAAGTAGGTCTATCATGTTCTTTAAGAACATTCATGATGTGGTTTATGACTGTGTCTTTTTCTTCAAATCCCATATACATATTATTTTGCTCCATCTGTTGCATTTGTCTTTTTGCTGTTCTTAAAACATGCAAGTTTGCTTCAGATTTGGGTCTTTATTTTTGCTTCCACTCTGCCTGGAATGTCCTTGTTTAACGTGTAATACTGAATCCTCACTTCAAGATTTGTTGGTTGTCACCTCTTTAAAGAGTACTTTCCTGACTGCCATTTTAAAAACAGGTAGCTTTTCATTTCCCCACCTGGTTACAGTTTTCTTACCCCATTTAGGCATTTCTCATAGTTAATGTTACTCTCTGATATAATAAATTCATTTACCTGAAGCACTGTGACTATAATACACACTTCTAAATTTTGTCTTTTGCATAAACATCCCAAGTGACTAACAGAATGCCTGGCACATTCAAAATATATCTTTTAATGAGTTATTAAATGATTCCTAGCTCCATAGGCATCAGCTATTTATGATAATACCTGCCCTGGAAATCTCATGTTTATTTTTCCTGAGTTAAATGATGTGTTATCTATGTTGTACACATTTGTCATTTTAAAAAATGCTCTTACTATATTTGGTAAAATCTTTGCTTTGCATGTCTCAGGGGTGTATAAGCATCTACCTACTGTTCTTGAAAGCAAAATAATCAGCTATTCATTTCCCCAGGTCCCATAGATGGGGAAATCACTGTTCTGGTTTGATTGGGGCTAAAGGGTTTCTGTTGTGGGACGTTTAATGCATGTTTACAATATTTGGCCAATTCTGTGCTATTACCTTAGACTTCGATGATGTGGTGAGTGACCTAATGAGGTCAGAGGAGAATTTATTCCATCCACAGCAGGGACCGAGGGTCCATGTGCTGTGGTGGCAGCCGCAGTGGGGTGGGGTTCAACTAGCGGTGTTCAGACCAATTTTGTGCTATAGCACATTCATCTATATTATTTATGCTGTCTAGCACCCTAATATTCCTCCCTAAACCTTCACTTTTGGTTTTGTAAAAAGAAGTTTTGGTTGTCTGTATGAGAGAACCCTGGCTGATACACTCTTGAAATAATTTAGATGATAAATTATTAAGAGTATAAAAGCATCATTATCATTTTTTATTAGTGCAGAACAGAGCTCACCTGAATACCTAGTTAACTAGTGGGAAACATCTGCAAATACAAAAGTTTTTGATGAAATGGATATTGTATGTGTTTTAAAGAGTCTGATTATAGCAAATCTCAGGCTGCGTAGAAAAATCACTTTATTTTCTAATTGTTATACCTTTTGTGTTCTATACAAATATATTTTCATGGTATGATAAGTAGAGGCACTGTTTAGTTCCCTTAAAACATATAGTAGTACCTGATAATACATGAGCCAGTTGAAGAGAAAATCAGATATTTTTCAAATAGCAAGGGAATATAATAGGGAAGCTGTATCTACAGGGGGAAAACAGCTCATCATAGAATTTCCTGTAAACTGGGAGGTTTTCATGTTATGCAATTTTATTTTTTCTGCTTTGTCACAAAAAAGAGCTTGAAGGACATTTTAGAGGGATTTAAAGGGATGTATTTCTCAGTTATCTTTTTTTTCTAAAGGAAAAGCTTTTTATTGATTCCAGAGAGAAAGGGAGAGAGAGAGATAGAAACATCAATGATGAAAGAGAGTCATTGATTAGCTGCCTTCTGCACGCACCACACTGGGTATCGAGGCCAAAACCTGGGCATATGCCCTGATAGGGAATCAAACCGTGACTTCCTGGTTCATAGGTCAATGCTCAACCACTGAGCCACGCTGGCTGGGCTATCAATTAGCTTTTGATATACAATGGGTAATCTCATGAGCTCAGTGATTTATATCATAACGTATTTATCACACATGTATATGTGTCCAGCCTGGATTGAATATATGGCTCTGCTGATCTTGGCTGGTCTCTGCTGGAATGACTAGGGAGATTCCGTTCTGTTCCATGTGCCTATCATCTTCCCACATGCCAGCCCTGGGATATTCTCACAGGGATGGCAGAATGTAGGAAAGCAAACAGAGGCAGGCATGCCTTCTTGAAGCCCCACTCTAGAACTGGCACAGGGTCAATCCCACCTCATTCTCTAGGCTTAAGCAATTCACATAGTCAATATCCAAATCTGTATAGATTAGAAACTATCATGATTCTACTTACAGATGAGGGATTGGAAATTCAGAGGGTTAACCAGCTGTTCAAGATCACATAGCTCTTGGGTGGGGGAGATGGTGTCCAAATGCAGACAGAGAAACTCTGCCAGAGCCAGTATTCTAAGAACAATGCTAACTACCCTCTTTGTGTCCACGAAAGAAAACCCACGCAACTTCACATGGTTGAAGCTCATTATATGAGTCCCTTAAGATCAGAATTAACCAATCAACCTTTCTGAGGAAAGAGAAGTATATTGAGCAATGAAAATGACGCTTGAAAAAGTATAGGCACAAATTGACACCAAAGGCATGGCAACAACAACAAAAAGTAGACAAATTGGACTTTATGAAAATTAAAAACTTATACATCAGAGGACATTATAAATAGTGAAAAGGTGATTCACAGAATAGAAGAAATATTTATAAATATGATAAGAGATTGATATACAGAATATATAGAAAACTTCCCAAACTCACTAATCTGATTTAGAAATATGTGCAAATAATTTGTGAAAGACTTGAATAGACATTTCTCCAAAGATATACAAATAGCTAATAAGCAAATGAAAAGATACTCAGCATAATTAGTCATCAAGCAAATTAAAATAAAAACCACATTGATGTACCACCTCACAAAGTTGATATGGTCACGCACAAAATATTTCTTTTTTCAAATTCAGAAAGCAAACAAACCTAAAAAATAACAAGTGTTGACAAGGATGTGGATAAAATAAATGGAATCCCTGTGCATTGCTGGTGGGAATATAAAAACAGTGTGGAAAGCAGTATCATGTGCCACAATCTTTACATGAATTACCTTGTTTAGTACAAAAAAATCTTGTGAGGTTGGTGCAATTATTACTTGAGACAATATGAAGTGTAGATGCAAAATGATCAAGCCACTTAACCAAATTCATATAGCCTTCAGAAGTGAGGATCTACACCCTGGCAGCTGGGCTCCTCTTATTCCTGCACAGTTCTATGGTTCAGTCCATGAGGAGGGGTGGAGAAGATACCATTATTGTCATTCAGACTGTTCAAAGGGAGACATCCAAGCAGAGGTCCAGGTGCTACTTACAGTCAGGCAGACCTCGGGCTCTCATTGTGAATCTATTACTATCTAATTTTGTTGCATTTGCCATTTCATTTCTCTGGCCTCAACTGTATAATCTCTAAAATGGGCACAATAATCCCTACCTAGCAGTATATCTGGCAGTGTTTAATAAGACCTCGAATAAGATCATATAAGTGAAAATGGTTTGTGCAAAATAAAGAAAAATGCATGTTTTGTTTTTGTTATTATTGCTTTGGTTGGATTCTGTAACGTAGCCAGATACACAGACTATATAGGTTTCTATGCTGCCACAGCCCAATATAGCATCTAGGTTTTGTTGGTTTGTTTTCAGTTCTCATCTGCCCATGGGACTCACTAAATATATGGCTGACAATCTAGCTTGGTTTCTCTGGCATTTCAGCATCCACCTAGAGTTTATACTATTCTCTACCCTTTGTAGAATCTCTGCCTCCTGGTTCATGTAACTCTCACTATCTTTTTATCATCTGGAGGCAAAAGATGGGCACCTAGAAGGTCCTAGAGATGAGAAAATTAAGGATACTTTTTACTCCTGGCAGTTTGAGTCAGTCATATGGGAAGGAGGGCTTGGTTAGAGGTCAAAGGGTAGTCTTGAAGAAATGCCAGGTGGGAAGCACAGGAAGGCAGGGAGCCAAGAAGCTGGAGGATGGGCAGCAGGATGGAAAGCAGTCCTAACAAGACCCTGGGTTCTAGGCATTGAAGGGTGAAAGCCACAGTGATGGTGGCTTCAGTCTCCTTTGCAGTGCATGCTGTGTGGTGTGAGGAGGGAAGTGATGTTTAGTGTGGCTTAAAATGAACTTCGCTGGGCTTGACTAGCTCCAGCTTAAAAAGGGACGATTTGAATTGTAAGAGAAAACAGGCCTCAAGGTAAAGCAATGAAATGTGAGGGTTTCCCTTCAGCAATAGGAAGCACCTGTCACGAGATGCCTGTCTGTCCATCAGTCCTGAAATCCCACCAGTGGGAGGCCCTACCTGTGGGTGACAGCTCTCAAAATGCAGGGGCTCTCGGAGGTTCCAAGGAAACACCGAGTGCACCCAGACGTTTAAGCAGAAAATTGAAATACCTTTGGGTCCAGTTAGAACCCTTCCTGCTTTTCAGCTGCCTGACTTTTGCAGAAACAAACTCAGGATCTTAGAGTTTGCCCATCTGCTCAGCTATATTCAGGCTAAAGACCTTTTGAATCTGATTCCTAAAGAGCTTAACTCATTCTCCCAAATAAGCTAGAATGTGAGAGCTGAGAGCATCCTGGGAAGCAGATGCCTTCTTCACTTTTATTATATTCATTAGAAGCTTCTATAAGTCACTGGGGCATCCAAATTAGCTTTTAATGATGAACTCCAATAACAAAACTGAAAAGAGTGGGTGGAAGGGGAATGGAATGAAACCCTGGGATATCTTTCTGACATCTTCACAGAGTCAATTATTTACTGACTAGAGGCCCGGTGCACGGATTCATGCACGTTGAAAGGAAATTAATTAGAAGGTGTTCGGTGGGGTGGGACTGGGCGAGAAGGGCCAGGCACGCCCTGGAGCCAATCTCCCATGGCCCCTCCCCGGCCTCTCCCCGGCTGGCAGCACCTGGGGTGGTGCCAGGGCTGGAAGGGCATCTGTGGAGTGAGCTGGGTCCCTCTGACAGGTGCGGTCCCTCGGCCTGGCCTGTGAGGATCAGGCCAAAACCGGCAGTCCGACATTCCCCAAGGGGTTCCAGAGTGTGAGAGGGCACTCTGCAAAGTTGCTGTTGCTTGGCAGCTCCTGTGTTGAGAGTCTGCCCCTTGGTGGTCATTGTGTGTCATAGCTACTGGCTGGCCAGCCGGCTGGTTGGCCAGTCGCTTAGGCTTTTATTATTTACTGATGCTTGAAGCAGGATATGACCCTGGGTGCCGGAAGCCAATGTCAGCATGTCATAATTGCAAGAGTTTCATTGAAAGGTTGATAGAGCTTGGGGACTCAACAAGGGCTGAGTCACATATGTTGTCGCCTGTTGGGAATGGCTAAAGGCATTTCCCCAAACCTGCAAAGGATGATTGCTTGCTGCCAGACAGCTCAGGGCATCTTAATCTACATGTTATTGCCTCCTACTGGCCAAACACCTGAACAGCTGTAGGCAAATTCCCCCATTCTGACAATGCTTGTGTATACGGAAACCTTACCCTTTAAGTGTGTATCTCCACCTCGCCTTAGGACAGATTGTGTTACTAAAAAGCAAGGGGTCCTGAGACGAAGAGATCTTAGTTTCTTTAGCTAGGCTCTTCTGACCCCCAAATGCCTTTCAAAATGATGCTTTGCCTCTGGACTCTTAATTAAGTTACACACAGCCCTTCTCCATATTGCTGAACCCTTCTAGATGCTGGAACAAGAACCCCGGCACCTGGGAAAGTACTTAACTTTCTTTGACTCTGTTCTTTTGGTTATAAAATGGGAATTATAACACAATAGCACTTTTGAAACTATTGTGTTAAGTGTATCTAAAGTATTTAGCACATTTTCTGGCACTTAGTACATATCACTGATGATTGTTGTCCCTGACTTCTGGTTTCTTTTTTTTTTTTCTTTCAGTTTATACAAATTAATCAACTTGATTCCTCCTCTATTCTCCCTACCCCACCTCCCCTATCATCATAACATATCAAATCATGTCCAATGGAAACTTGTCCATCATGAGATGCATTTCAGTCCTGGGGGACAAATCAGTGTCTTTTAGGATCTGATATAAATCTTACCTTATTCTCAATTTGATTAAGACTCAAATTTGGGGGCTATTACCTCTGAAATATGGATCAGGGCTTTCAGCAGTGGAAGGAATAGGAATTTATATAAACCAAGCCAGGTAACACACTCCTCATCACCAAATTGTATGACGACACACCTCCTTCTTCTCTCTACACATGCTCTTCTCTGGGGAATTAAGGCCACAACATTTTGATTTAAAACTATTTTTCAGTAATAAACCCTTGCTGCTGAGGATGGTGCCAAGAATACATGAGGTTATATAGTTAATGCAAAAATATATAATTTTCTTCTTTTCAATAACAAGTATATTTTCTGGTTGTCCTTTTAGTTCTGCCTGTTATGACATGAGATAAAACTCTCAGATGGGAGTCATTTTTACATTTTTCAAGATGGCTCGAAAAGGGCCTGAGAGACCACAGCCATTGGGGGGGTGTCTGCCTCTCTGTCCTTCTCTTTGGTGAGTCGCGGTGGGACTCTGAGGGAGAGAACTGACCTTTGAAGTCACAGAGAACTAGGTTCCAGTCTTACCTCTCAGAGGTCACATGGCTTTGAGCAAATTATGTAACCTTTGGTTTAGTGCTCTCACCTGTAAATGCTAAACCATAGCCCTATGCTGAGAGCTGAGCTGAGGAGAACCTGGCGCAGGTTAATCCAATGATTGTCACTATCATGAGCCCCAATATTTATTTTTTAAAACTCTACAGGTGGTTCTGCTGAGAACCTGGGTATTAGCTGTGAATAACATTAATCCCCTTTACTTCCATTTAGGCTGAAAAAGATCTAATATTCTATTTCACACTAACGGATCATTTCTTTAAATTGAATCATATAATTTCAGAATTTGAGTACGCCTTAAAGGTCATTGTTCAAAATCCTCCTTGATTTAGGATTTGTTTTTACAATTTTCCTGACTAGTGGTCTTTCAGTGATTAAACATCTACTGTTCTGTGAGAATTACTTGTATTGTTTCCCATTTTGTAATTTGGTCAGAGCTCCCTTTTCAGCTACTCAGAAAAAGTTGAATTTAATTTCTACACACACACACACACACACACACAGTGGGACCTTGACTTACGAGTTTAATTCGTTCGGAGACTGAGCTCGTTAAGGCGCTCGTTAACTCAAATTACTCTATCAACTCAATGCAAAAAATCGACTGAGAGACAGCTCGTATCTCAAAAACTCATTAGTCGGGACACTTGTAAGTCAAGGCCCCACTGTATATGAAGATGGCTATAGTAATTTCTTGTTCATAGTAATCAAAAAGCGATTTGCAAGTTGGCTGATCATCAGACCTCTAAGGAACTTTAAAGGTATACAGCTTTCTGTGGCTGTTGCATCAGAATCACCCCAGTAGATCCCTGGAGTCGATTAATTTGAAACAAGTTCTTCAGGCGATTCTGTGAGTAGAGGAATCTTCCCTTACCAGGGATTTCACCTAGGGGCAATAGTGCACCCCTAGGTGACAATATCTGGAGATCTTTTTTGGAAACAGTATTCCATCTACTATGACATAGCTTTGAGTTTCCTCACTATCATCCTCTAACCCACTATGTACATATCCAAAATGCAATAGATCGAAAAGGCTAAACACAGTCAGTTTCTGTTTTTAAAGAGCAGGTGAGGAAGTGACACATTCCATTTCAGGATGATTCATTCATAGAATTTCAGTTGTTTTATGTATGTATGTATGTATGTATGTATTTACTGCAAAAAGCTATATTGTTTCATTTGGTCCAATGCATGGGAGAGGGCTCCAGGATGTTTAAGAGAATGGCTAGTAGGTTCGGGGAGCGGCTCAGGAAAAAGCCAGACACCAGGGGATGCAGAGGGCCCCTCAAAGGCCTCTGGGCTCCACAGGCTCCTAGTCATGCTCAAAGGTGAGCCTTTTGTCAAGATACTCGCCCAGCCCAGCCTGGGGGCCGGCAGCCTGCAGAGGTTAGTCAGGTGTTGCTCATCTTCTTGATGAGTTTCGCCTCCTCACCCAGGAAGTGGTTCTCCCGGAAGTCACTGAATTGAGGGTCTGCATGGGTAGAACCCAGGGCCTGCAATTCCAAAAGGGCCTGGTTCAGGTTCCTCGCCAAGGCCAGGGCGGCTTCCGTGGCATTCTGAGTTTTGCCCACTCACCTTGGGGAGGCCTCAGCACGTCCTGGAAGAGAATGCGGCCACCATGCTGGTTTAAGAGATGTTCAGCGCCTCCGTGCTTCTTCTCCACCAACATGAGGAAGAAGTGGCCCACACCCTCGAGAGCCACATCATCCTGGTCAAAATAGAAGCCCCGAGAGAGGTAGGTGTCGGGGGCCCGCAAGTGCAGGCTGGCCAGGCGGTTGACCGCAGCCTCCACCTGGGTGGAATAATTCTGACGAGTTTGGGAGCTCGTGGTTGTTTGGCAATACGGAGTTAAGGTTGAAAAAAACCGGTGTGTTGGCTGGTCTCAGAGGTGGTTCTGAAGGTGGTGACTGGATAAGATGCAGGAGAGTGGATGGAGGCTGGAGGAAGGGGCATCCCTGGGTCTCTTCTGTCCAAATACTGTTGAAGCAAGAGATGGATACAGGGCCACCGAGGGCACTTCCCAGGTGTTCCTAAGTTCAGCAAAAATTTTCATGACCCTAGAACAGTGGTCGGCAAACTCATTAGTCAACAGAGCCAAATATCAACAGTACAAGGATTGAAATTTCTTTTGAGAGCCAAATTTTTTAAACTTAAACTATATAGGTAGGTACATTGTTATTTACTTAATTAGGGTACTCCTAAGGTTTAGGAAGAGCCACACTCAAGGGGCCAAAGAGCCGCATGAGGCTCGCGAGCTGCAGTTTGCCAACCACGGCCCTAGAAGAACTCAGTAAATAATATTGGCACAAACCTTTTTAAAAAAATCCTCACCAAGGATATTTTTTCCATTGATCTTTAGAGTGAGTGGGAGAGCAGAGGAGGAGAGGAAGAAAGAGAGAAGTGTACATCGACTGATTGTCTCCCGCACCCCAACTGGGGCCTGGGATGTAACCAGCAACCAAGGTACAGGCCCTTGACCTGGAATCGAAGCTATGACCCTTCCATCCACAGGCTGATGCTCCAACCACTGAGCGAAAATGGCCAGGGTGGCACAAAACTTTTAAAAAAAATACATATTAGCTCTCCCAAGAGAAACCTGCAAAATGACTTTTCATACTGGGCACAAGGATTTCCTTTCTAAGTACTTTGATGTGAAGAGGCCTTTGGGGATTTGGAGATCTCTTTTCTCCTTCTGTAAACACTGACTCTCAAGATTATTGTCTCTCTATGGACTTACAAAAAATTAATTAACACTTGAGCAATAGTTTCATTGTTTATATTTATATAAATATATACCCTCCCACTGAAACATTAAAACATTGTGAGATTTGGTGGAGCAGTTCCAGGTATCATTTACGTAAGAGAAAGGAAAACTATAGGAGTGGGAGACTCAATATACAGACAGATAATGGCCAGACCTTATATAAAAATGGAACTCTGACCCATGGTCTGCAGCAACTAGCTCAGGAAATGGACCCATTAATTATCGACAGTAACCAGCCTGGGAAGCCAGCTCCTATAAATCAGACTTCTTGGAAGTGAGACTGCTACCTCTAGCAACAAGCCCAGGCAACTAAATAAAAACCCCTGTGACAATTGGCCTAAAATGGCCAGGACTTGATTGATAACACAACTTCCTAACTTTGTCCCTGCTTCCAATTTAGGGGCAACTAGAAATAACCAAATATGTTTTCCTAACTAGTCATGTAGGATGCCCCGCCAGCTAGTTTGTCTGCTGCCAGCCTTCAACAAGGGCACTCCTGAATCCCATGCTTTTTTCACTAAAAAGTTTTTCCATCCCCTCCCTGGCTTTGAATCTCTGCCAACCCAAATGGTGGCACCTGACTCCCTTGAAAGAGCAAGCTCTGAATCATCAACTTTTGCTCATTTTCATCTGATTGGTCTTCATTTATTTCCATAGGAATTTAATATTTTAAATAGTATTCTTCCCCCAAAGAACCCATTATTTTATTTAATCCTCATGATGACGTCAGAGGAAGGTTATATTAAACCCAGTTAGGTGATGAAGAAATGGAGGCTTAGAGTTTTTAGGAAAATTATCCAAAGTCTTACAGTTAGAAAATGGTTATGCTGGGATTAGAATCTAGAATATATGACTTCCTCCCTTCCTCCAATAGTCTCACACTTGATTCCCAGGCTTCTAACTTCTGTGTTTGAATTATGATTGTGGCTCAATTCTTACCTCTCCAATTTAAAGCATGGCCTTGCTTTCTCTCTAATAATTTTGGATTCTTTGCCCCAACCCAGTTCTCACCATGCCAAAGGTATGTTATAGCTGGCTTCCTGCAACCCCAGATAACACAGCATGTCCCCAAGGACTGGGGGCAGGTGTCTTTACAGGTTTGCCTTCACCCGATGAGAGAGATGAGATCGCTTAGATATAAACAACCATGGTTCAGAGTATCATGGACCATACACACACACACGTGTGTGTGTATCCCTTGGTTACTTGAGGCCATCTGGGAAGAGGTGGCTCATTCAGTGAAAGTATTATCCTGTTGCCTGAAGTTATAGGATAAACTCTGCAGAGCACATATTTCATAATTTCACTTCCATCACTCTCCACCCACAACAGTTTTGCTCAGCAATTTTTCCTGCCACAGTTAAGTTCCTAAATGAAATGTGCGGTTGGGATGCTTGATCTGGGCCAGACAAGAAATGAAGAGAATTGAGTTTCAGAAAGAAAGGATGAGAGGTGGTGGCAGTCAGCAGAAAGACTGAATCAAAGTGGAAGTCAGCATTGAGATGTGAGATGTGTCCTGGAATGTCAAAGGGACAGGCATGGGGTTCAACAGGATGGAAGAGACTAACAAAGTGACTCCAAGCTGTGACTGTTGAGAGGGAATTTCCTGTTCATGCTCTATAATGATATGGAAATAGATCTGCTTTAGTGAGGCTCATGCTGGGGAAGAGGAAAGAAATGGGGAACTTTCTGAAAGATCACAAGTCCTTCAGCTTATAGTCAGCCCCAAGGGGCTCCTCAAACTCATTACAATGCAGCCATCTTGCCCTTTAACATATGTTTCAGCACTGATGGCGAAACTTGACCTTTTGTATAAGTGTATGGGAAGTTGCCAGGACCATGCCGCTGTTGACTAAAGGAATGACAGAGATGAGATAGATGAAAACAATAGATGGGCCTTTAATCATTTTGCATTTTACAAGCTCACACAATAAAAAGTGTGCTCAATCTTCAGAGAAATCACACCCAGGAAAGAGGGATTGCATTAAGGAGTAAATATCACTGGTTTTATTGGACTTCGATTCTTGTCACACTGTGGTTCTAGAACCAGCCACAAAGGCAAGACTTTGCAAAGTCCCAGCCTATTGGGTCTGCAAAAGAAACTCAGAGGTTTGTGAAGGATTTCAGCTGCTGGGTTGCTGTCTGGAGGAGTTTTCTTTTCTTTCATATCAGATCAGCAGTTGGGGCGGGGAAGGCAGCCTTTATGACGTTTAAAAGATAAGTTCAAAGACACAAAACCTGCCCTGCTGTTGCAGGTTTGCCTTCTCTGTTTTGATCCCAGATCTGTGTCTCTTAGCATTTAATGAATAGATATATCCCGGGTTTCTGCCACATCAAAAGGTTATAAAGTTGCAATCTCAACCAGATGAGTATTTTGAGACCACTGAGTGTTTTGAATAAGACACATGATTATTTTAAAACACAAGATAAAGGAAAAACCAGCTGAGCAATAACAAAGTTTCACGTGCTGTTCAGAAATAGTAATAACTGTGATTTTATTGAGCACTCCCTGAAGGCCAGGAACTAGGCCAAGCACCTTTTATACGTTTATTTGGATTGCTGTCTCTGTGAGTTTCTCTCCTACATCATCATTTAGGAGCACATGTCTACTGCTTTGAAATTTCAGGTCAGGAACAGGGATTAGTGAGCTGGCTGGTATAGCCTAGAAAATAAGCTGCATAAGCAGAAGTAGAGGGAAAAGAATACAGTTTGAAACCTGGAGCCTTGAGTTCTAAACAGTTCTAACTCTACCACAAATCACATTTTCCTTGCTCACCTGGTTCACTTTAGCGAGGTAAGGAGACGATCATATGAATGAGCGTATGGAAAATGCTTTGAAAGCTTGAAAGACTAAAGAAATATAAGGGTAGATATTTAAATTGTTAGATATTAATTTTATCGGCATGCCAACTTATTATTTTCTCAGTGTATTATTTCTGAGTTCTCTATCTCTACCTATGACTGTGGACTAGTTATTTTCTTCTTGAATTTCTACAAGTGTTTACTTGATACAGGCATACATCCCTCAGAGATAGTGCATGTTCTGTTCCAGACCAGCACAATGAAGTGAGTTGTAATCTTATTGCTGGTGGAAAATCTCGCCTTCAATTTGTAAAAAAACAGTAGCTGTGACATGCAATAAAGTAGGCTCCATACGACAAGATATGCCTGTATAGTTTGAAGTTATATTATTAATGTCTAATGATTCCTGATTATATCATTGGCTTTTTATTTTAATGGTTATGAGTAGCCCCACTCATTGTCCCAATTTCTACATATACTTGAGTTTCTGGTTTTGTTTAAAAAAAGAAAAGAAAACTGGGCTATTTTAAGCAGCAATAACAACAGAAACAACACAAATAGAAAGTAGCTGACAATCAAAGGAGAAGCTCTGAAGGACCATGTTTGGAGAAGCTTAGGATAAAGGGGCCTGAGAAGATTTGTGTGAGAAGTAGCAGGGTGCCAACATCAGGAGGTATGAAATCAAATTATTTTCATCCTGTGTCACCCTTCTGGTGATTTAAATTCTAGGGGGGAAAGCATTTTATTGGCCTAGACTGAGTAAAATTTTCACTTCGTAGCCAATTGCAAAGCGATCTTTGTTGACAGTCCCAGAATGCTGCATCCAAAGTGAGAAAGGTGAATTTTTTTTTTTTTAATTTCTTTTATGTTGTTATTGATTTCAGAGAGGAGGGGAGAGGGAGAGAGAGATAGAAACATCAATGATGAGAGAGAATCATCAATTGGCTGCCTCTTGCATGCCACATACAAGGGGACGAGCCCACAACCCAGGCATGTACCCTGACTGGGAATCGAATTGTGACCCCCCCTGGTTCATAGGTCAACACTCAACCATTGAGCCACAGTGGCCAGGTGAGAAAGGTAAACTCTTAAAGAAAAATCAATTTACTGTTAACAGAAGCAGAAATGGACACAGAAGAGGCTAAAAGCAACACAACTCTGCAAGTGCTAAACATAATTTAGCTGCCAAAAATATATAATTTTATCATCCACATTATATAAAAGCCCAAACATGATTATGTATTAGTCAGCGTGGAGTGCTATAACAGACTGGATGTTTTAAAAGTATAGAAACTTATTTTCTCACAGTTGTGGAGTCCAAGATTAAGGTGGTGTCTGATTTGGTCCTTGATAAGGTCTCCTTCCTGGCTTACAGAGGGCTGCCTTGTCCTCACATAGACTTTCCTCTGAGCAGGGCCCTCTTATAAGGCCACTGGTCCTATGGGATTAGGACCCCAACCTTATTTCCGCTAACTTTATCTCCTAAAGACCCTATTTCCAAATACGTCCCATTAAGGGTCAGGGCTTTATCATATGTTTTTTTGGGGAGGGTTCACAATTCAGTCCACAGCACACACATTTTAGCTTTCGGAGGGTAAAACTGCAGGCAACAGTAATAAGCAGGGATGTTATTAATATTTTCCATCAATATCTTTACACTTAAAAATCATTCATGTTATTGTTGGCTTGCATATAAACTCTACGTACTGCAGTAGATTATAGCCCTTTACAAGAGAGTATCACTCCCCTTTCCTTGAATCTGGCTGACCTTAGTAATTTGTTTAAACAATAGATTTGGGAGAAGGGACATCCTGGAACTTCTGAAATGCAGCTTCTGTCAGTCTTTGGAACACCTGCTCCTGCAGTTGCTGTGAAAGAAGTTCGTATACATGAAACCCAGCATGCTCTGAGAAGCCCAAATCACACAAATGGTCTCTGAAGGATGAGTCACATTGTAGAGCACGACAAGCTGAGTCAAACTAAGTTGCCACACATGTGCATGATAAGGCCCTTTTGAAAGGGGAGCCTACATTCCCGGCTACTTTCACCCTGCCAAGCCCTCCCCCAAATTTTTACACACAGAATCATGAGGGAAAACAATGTTTTAGCCCTGGCTGGTGTGGCTCAGTTAGTTGGAGCATTATCCCATCCACCAAGAGATGGTGGGTTTGATTCCCAGTCAGGGCACATTCCTAAATTGCAGGTTTAATCCCAGTTGGGATACATACAGGAGGCAACAAGTCAATGTCTCTGTCTCTCCCTCTCTCCCTTTCTCCTTTCCTTCCTCTAAAAATCATAACATTTATAAAAAAAGATTTAAAAACACAGAACAATTCTATATTCTCTTGGTTAAAGGCTGTTTCCTCCATTCTCTAAAGATAAATTTCTTCAAAAAGGTGGAACACAAATGATGCCTCTTAGATGTCATGGATGAAAGCTGTATCTAGCATTCAGATGGAAAAGACTCTTCTTTGGAACTGTAACTATGCAGGAGTTTACATATGTCATGATAACACAGTTAAAAGTTTCATTTTATTAAAAAGCAAGTAGGAATTACGGCTTTTCTCCAAATAGAATAACAACGAACAAATGCATTTGCCTCAAACTACAGAAAATATGGGGGATGTAACTGTTCACTTTATTATGCCTTTCACATGGAATATTTTGCAGAAGACAAACAGCAATTGTAAGATTGGAAAGAGAGATTAGCATTTTACTTGAAATAAATGGCAATTAACAATGATGACAATGTGATTTATACTAATTGAGATTAAGTCAGACAGCATGGCGACATTAGTAATCATTTGGAGTGCTGTATTACTCATTATACTGTGCTTTGTAAACATCTCTCTTGAAATTAAAAAATAATTAGTAGTATTTTAGTCATTTAATTCAGTCTAATTAGGATTTTAGAAAATCTACAGACCTGCTGTTGAAAGCCTTTCCCATTTTGAATTTGAGAAAACACATTCCTTTAAAAAACATTTTCTAGTGCAAACTCTTTCTTTCTTGATCTCTAGTCTCCATAAAAAAGAAAAGAGGTAAATGGCATAATTAGAAGCAATAGTTAGGAATTTACTCAAATTGAGCTAAATTGAAAAATTCAATCTATCATAATTTGTGGAAGATGCATTTTAATCCATTTTTCCCCTTGGTGTGAGAAGAAAGCATATTTTGTCAATTGCCTAAAGGAAGAATATACTAATTTTTTTTTTTTTTGTCTAGTCCAGCAGCACTGAAGAGTGTATGTCAAAAGAAAAGGAAAGATAAAAGCTTTAGCCAGAGTGGTTGGATGGGATTTGGAATATAGAAAATTAAGTATATCACCAGGACTTCATGACTGGTGGTAATATTTGCTCTTTGTACTTGATGAAAGGAGGGAGCGAAAGCTCACCCTTCTGGACCTTGTAAGTTGAAGGCAAGGCCAAGGAAGATGGCCTTTCTCGCTCTTAAATGCTGGGGCAGAACTGCACACTTTCAGCCTGGGTTTTCCTTTGTACTTTGATGTTAGGGCTGATGTTGGAGATGTTTGTCAGAAATGATGGTGGATGTATTCATTTGTTATTGCTGCTCTAACACATTACTACCAAAGTGGTGGCATAAAGCAACACAGATTTGTTATCTTGCATGTCTGAAAGTCAGAAGTCCAGAATGGGGCTCACTGGGCTAAAATCAAAATATGAACAGGGCTGTGTTCCTTCCAGAGACGGAGAATCTGTGTTCTTGTCTCTTCTGGTTTGTATAATCCACTTGCAGTCTGAGCTCATAGCCTCATTCTCTCCTCAAAGCCAGAAATTGTATCACTCTGACCTCTACTTTCATGGTTATATCTCTTCCTCTGACTCTAACCCTCCTCTTTTTCCTCTTTCACTGAAGGCCTCTTGTAATAATACTGAGCCCATCTGAATAACCCAGGACCATTACTTGCATTTCAAGTTAATGAGGAAACTTAATTCCATCCGTAACCTTAATTTCCTTTTCTATCACAACATATTCCTAGGTTTTAGGGATTAGGATGTGGACATTGTTGGGAATTGTTATTGTCTAGCACAGTAAGATAAGAGAACTGTTGGGTAGGACTAAGGCCAGGGAAAGCAGGTATTCCTAGTTCAAATCTATGCCTGTCAATCTCAAAGTTTTCCAAGGCTTCTGTATACATCCTTTTTAAAAAGTGGCAAATGGGCCCTGACCGGTTTGGCTCGGCAGGTAGAGCGTCGGCCTGAGGACTGAAGGGTCCCGGGTTTGATTCCGGTCAAGGGCATGTACCTTGGTTGTGGGCACATCCCCAGTGGGGAGTGTGCAGGAAGCAGCTGAATCAATGTTTCTCTCTCATCTATGTTTCTAACTCTCTATTCCTCTCCTTCTCCCTTCCTCTCTGTAAAAAATCAATAGAATATATTAAAAAAATTAAAAGTGGCAAATGGAAAACAAAGAACCATTGTGATAGATATGGCTCCCACCAAACAGTGCTGCAGTAAAGCGGGCAGAGTTATAGGGAAACAATCCCCTTTCCTTAGGTATTGCAGGGAAGGAAAACGCAAATTATTTCTGCCCTCCTAAATTCTTCCACCTAGACTAAGAATCAAACTAACATGAGGCAGAATCTGGGCAGTCTCATAACCCACTGCAGCCAGCAGTATGTCTCTGAAACCATGTGATGTGACTTTCAAGAATTGGTCATAAAAGGTAATGAAGCTACCACTTTGATCTGAGCCAATCCATGAGAAGTCCCTCTGTTTTGAGGCTGCCCTACTCTGAAGGAATAACTGGCCACACAGAGGACAAATGTGGGTGTTCCAGCCAACAGCCTGCATCGACCCCAGACAAGTGAGTGAAGATGCCACCAAATTCCATTCTCCAAGAGTCGCTCCTGGCCTTTGAGTGTTCCCAGTTGAAGTTGTAAACTGTGGAGCACAGACAAGACTTCACTGCTATGCCTGCCCAATCCCTGACCCAGAAGATCAGTGAACATAATAAAAGGACTGTATTATGCCACTGTGTTTTGGGGTGATTAATGCAGAAGTAGTCACTGGCATCTCAGTTCTCTTATACCTAAAGTAAGGATAATTTGGCTCACTTCCTTGAAAGCATTAAAGCTTAAATGAGTATGTTAAATTACTTTATACTATAAAAGCTTAAAAAAAAAAAGAAAACGTAAGGATTACTGAGTGTTCATAATGAACATGTTAGAAAATGCTTTGAAGAGTTTTACATGTATTAACTCTTAATCCTCACTACGAACCCACAAATCAGATGAACAAACTGAGACGCAAAGAAAATAAGTAACTTGCCTGAGGTCTGATACCTAATAAGTAGGTGTGATGTGATTTGAACTTGGCTATGTTACTCCAGGGTCTGCACCCTCAATATATAGCATATATAATTTCTGAAGTAGAAAGAGGAGGGTGGGAATGATTTTTAAAAGCGATAAGTTGAGTTCTAGTTCTACTCATGCCCTTAGGATGTGACCAGGAGTCACTATACTGTCTCAGCATCCACATTCCTTGACTTGGGAATGTGATTGCCCGAACCTCACTGAATGTTGGTAAGGATCACATGGGACAATGCATGTGGCAGCTCTCTGAAGTCTGTGTAACTATAAGGGGTTACCATCCTCATTCCTGGTGGAGAACCTGGTATGTGATGTACTTGGAAACCAAACTGGGACTCCTGAAACGAAGCTCTGAATCTGAAGCCATGCTATCCTTTCCTGCTCTTCTGATGAATATTCTGTGTATTGTTGAAAATCCAGGATCTCACCATTTCATTTACTTTTTTTTTTTTTGCATCAAAGATGGCTTTAACAATATGCCCTCCTAGAGGACCGGAGAGAGGTGGGCCTTTTTTGACTCTCTCCTGCACGTGGGGGGGGGGGGGTGTCTCTGTTTCTCAGCTCTGACTTTATGCTTTTTACCCAAACGAAGACATCCAGTCAGCACTTAGATTTTGAGAAAGGGGCCAAGCAGTGCAGAGCTGGCCCCAGCAGAAGTCCCGATTCTTTTCACCAGATCTCAAAGCTTGCCTGACACACTCGATTCTTGCACTTCTCTGCCCCTTATTCTCCAGGGCCACCTCTTTTACAGGGGTTCCTCCTTCAGCTTTAAATATCATCAATAGGCAGCTTCTTTGGTTTAATCCTAAGTACTTTCCTCTTTGCACAGTTTAGGATTGCCACTCAGTCTTAACCGCTCAGTGAAGTTCCAGGTTTCTTACCTATTCTTGGAACCTACCTGCCAGCCAGCCGGTGTGGCTGGCGCTACTCATCGTTACTGATCAGGATCCTCATGTGGGGGCAATAGTCGGCAGTCTGGGTAACTAGTCCTTCTTGTAAGAGAGCGAATTGGATGGTGATGCAATCTTCACCACTCTCTTTATTGTTTTAGTTTTAATAAGACTATGCTTGTTAGTTGTAATTAGATGTCAATTTTATTAACTTCACTGTTTTAACAAGATAGCAAAAATGAATATATTCCATTAATGCTAACTTTTGTGTGTGCTATTTAGATCTCCCAGATAAATTAAGGCTTGTATATTGACTTTAGTTAGTGAGTAGTAGAAATGAGAGAACAGAGTCCGAAAATTAGAGGGACTCACAGTTACAGAGGAGTGGAGGAGTGTAAAGGCAATTTAACTAAGTTAAATTGAATTTTAAAGACCATAAAGAGACCAGCTGGGGCCTTGGGGAGGGGAGGGATATAGTCATTGCAACAGTGAGGAACATGAACAGTCTAGATGCAGCAGGGAAGGGCTTGGAGGTGCTGTGGCAGAGGAGTGCTGTAATTTGAATGTGAGCACAAAGCATGCCAATGAAGAGTCTTGTAGCAGTTGAGGAGAGATTGGAAAGATTTCCAAGGAAATCTTGGGTTGTGCCTGTATGTCTGTGTGCGCGTCAGAAAGTTCTCTTTAAGTCCCCCTGAACTGTCATGGACCCTGAGTTACTGGGTTTCAGAAACGAGCGAATACAGCAGGGTTCTTCAGTCTTGGCGCTGGTGACATTTTAGGCCAGATGGTTCTTTGTTGGGGGGCAGGCATCCAGCGCTCTGTGGATGGTTAGTCGCAGCCCTGGCCTCTACCCACCAGATGCCAGCATTAAGTACTCCCCCTCTGTGACAACCAAGAACGTCTCCAGACATCACCTAGTGTCCTCCGAGGTAAAGAAATTAACTTTACCAATCCTACTCTGGTATTTTGGTGGGCTTACTTTGTGTCAGGCAAAGTATCTTTCTCAATTCATCTATATTTGTGTAGATACAGCTTTAGAATTGATTACTGGACTTCAAGATGCTGTGTGAAAGGACATGCCCATGTGAATTTGATATTGGAAAATTACCTTGAAAAAAATTATACCATTTTGTGCTCCCACCAACTTTATATGAATGCTTTCTTCTCACTAATACTTTTTAGAATGGTACCTCATTGTTGTTTTAACTTACATAGAACTTGTTTATTGAAACATTGAGGACCTTGTATTTGTGTTATATTTTATCTTCTGCAAATTTGTTCTACTTCTCTTTGGTCCATTTTCTTCTTAGGATTTCAAAATTTTTCTTGCTATAGGCATATTTTACTGCTAACAATGCTAATCTGGTTTTCATTGATATTAGAATTTTTTTCTCTTTTTAAAAAATTTTACCCTCTCATTTTGATGGCCCCTGATTTTGTTATTTTCTGTAATAATGTTAAAAAATTTTTTCCTATGTAGTCCCACTAATGTCACACTACAATGAACTATACCCACCTTGAGATGATAAAATAATTATCCAATATTTTATTCTAGGGCTTTTAAGACTTATAAAAAAATCTAATCTCAATGGACTTATTTTGGTATAGGTTACAAGGTTAATATCTATTTTTTTCCTCAAATATTGTCAAGCCCAAACATAATCTATACTAAGCTAATTTATTATTTTTTATTTCATTATGTTTTACTTGAAAATTTTTAAAATTACTAATAGATTGTTTTTAAAACTGATAGAGATAATACTAATTCATTATGCTTATTTATTTTTTAACATTTTGAGTGTATTTCTGAAACACCTTTGTAATATAGGTATGAGAAGGTAAGTTTAAAAAGGCAGATAGAATTAGGTGCCTAAAGTTAAAAGTTTACTTTTTTTTAAATGACCTTTGATTGTACAGGATAAGATACATTTGACTGCAAACATTTGACTTACTCTCACTTGATACTTATGGGGTGATTTGCGTTCTATGATATGGGGGTTATTCCTGTATAATGATTCATAGGAGTAGTACTCTTCACTGCAAGTTACATGGCAAAGGAACCAGTAAATCTGCACTTCAACATTTTGTGTGAACTTACAATTGTTACTGTTACTGTTGACTTACAGTGGCTGAATATCAATGAGCATCCCCAAAGAGTCAAGTAACAAAGTGTCATGTGACAATGGGTCAAATTCCAGAGTCTTGCCATTAGGCAGGAATAAAGATGGGAAGTATGGCCAAGATTTGACTACTATGATGGCTTAGGTTGGATTTAAAAAAAATATATTTTATTGGTTTTAGAGACAGAGGAAAGAGAGAGAAATATTGATTTGTTGTTCCTCTGATGTATGCATTCATTGGTTGATATTTGTATGGGCCCTGACCAGGGATTGAACCCACAACCTTGGCGTATTGGGACAATACTCTAATCAACTGAGTTACCCTGCCAGTTGGGATGCTTTGCATTAGATAAGGCAGAATTAGTGGCCACAGTTAAGAGTTCGAGGGAACTAAGTGAACAGTCTGGATGGGAAAGCTTGGGTTCAAGGCTAGTGTCTTAACATTGACTTCTGAAATGATGCTGTGCTGGGGTAGTCCTTCGCTTTGAATGACTAAGGCCATGTTTGGAGATTTGCAGGCTTTTAAAAAGTTGTATTTTTTTTTTTTTAAAATTTGGACTGTCTTCAAGGAACAACTTGTTTTACAGAGGGCAGACTTTCAAAGTCTGATGCCAAGAATATGCACCAGGAAGCCACAAGGGAATTCCATATTGAGCCAGGCCTCATCCTTGTTCAGTTTGGGAAATGACCTGCTGGTTTTCCTCATCGATCTGTGATTTTTCACATAATTTTGAGTGTCTAAACCAGTTTCTGCCTCCCATTATGTTGAATAGACTGACCTCTAAGTATTTGATATCTCAAAGCACCCTGTGAATCAATTTCAGTGTTTTTTATGCCCCTGATGACCCTAATGAGTTTGGATGGCTGGGGGCTCTGAAGAATCAATGGCTGTATATGATGTGATTGCTTCATCTCAGCGGTTGTTGAATGATTCCTGCTTGTGCTTCAAGTTTTGCAAACCATTTCAGGATCCCTCTGGGCTGAGAAGGGCTAGAGTAATATAAGATAGCACGGGCCATGGTAATAACCTTTTATTTATCAAACACCTTGCTTCCAGGGGGCTTAGAGAACCTTCTGGGTGTTAGCTCATGAATCTTCCTGACATTCATCTGGGGCCAGGAGCAAATACTCTGCTATTGTGGGTTGGAAGGGGAGAAAACAGTGAGAAGAGGTAGTACACAAAGCAACCTTCAGTGAGAGATGAGGATAACTCTTAATCAAATAGTGAAATGGTATTTTTTTGATAGGCAATGTGAAAACTCTCTTTCCAGCAATATAATTTCTGTTGATGATGATGATGATGATAATGGTAGAAAATGATACTGTATGTCAAACACTTCTTTAAGCACGTTGTATTAACAAATTGAATCCTCCCAACATTCTAATGAGAGTAATACCATTATTATGCCCATTTTACAGATGAGGAAAGTGATGTTAAGTAACTTGCTCAGAACTAAGACGTTCGAACCAATAGTCATACAGAGGTAGTTTAGCTCTAAATCTCAAACTCTTTGCTGTACATTCTGCTGTGGAAATTATGCTATGTTAGCATCTGAGGTAAATATAGCTAGTGATACATTCCTGTGTGTTATGTACACTCTACCTGGAAGTCTCCTTTCAAATTATAGGTGGTCTCAAGATTATGGGATTTTTAGTAAACACACTGGCATTACTTAGTGAAACATCTTTCTTTTTTATTAATAACTATAACAATGTAGTTATGATGTAGCTATGGTTTTGCAGTTTTTCAAGGTAGGCATATATAAGAGGAGGGGACTGAACACATCACAGGCTTGATATGTTCACAGCACAGTGCTGGACACTGCATGAAGATGTTCTCATTTAATATTCCCAATTTTGGAGGTAGGTAGTAGTATCCTGATTTCGCTAAGGAAGAAATGGAGTAAGTAGCAAAAGTCAAATCATGGCCTGGGACTCGCTGGCTCTGAAACCTCTGCCCTTACCAACTGTACCCGTCTCACAAGGGAAAGGAGGAGATAGAAGAAAACCCAGGTTGGAACCGGGGGTGAAGTCAGCCCTGAGTGCAGGAGAAGGGGAGAGTAGGGGAGCTGATGAAAGAGCAGCTAGTGAGGTGGAAGGCACAGCATCATAAGCCTTGGAGGGCGAGGAAAGAGTGTCAGCATGGGAGTAGCCAGTGATGGTAACCGATAAGTCAGGAAGGCAAAGGGCTACGGAGTGTCTTTTTGGCAGGTAATTGGTCACGACGACCAAGTGGTGGAATGGTGGAGAAGAGTCATGTTGCAATGGGTATTATCTAAACTTGGAATAGAAAGAAATAGGTTAAGCAATTCAAGATAAAACCTAAAAATGGATTGATGCTGGGTTATACACGCACTTTGATTTTTGCAGTGCTCCTTTGAGACACAGTTACCGCCACATTTCTGATGAGGAAACAGTGGGTCAAAAATAATTAGGTGAGATAATGTAGTTATTATGTATCAAAGCTAGGATCCAGATCCAGGTCTCCAAAGCCCATGGCCTTTTTCGACTTCTCCCTCTGAAATTGCAGACTGCTCATAACTTGCCTGTTCCATTCTCTTTGTTGCTCACTGATATTTACTATCCCTCCTTGTAAGAGGATTGCACTCCCCTGCCCCAGTGATATTAGGCCTGCCCATGTTTTGTCAAGTTAATGTGAGTTAGAGTAACACGTGTTACTTTTGAGCAGCACCTTTATGAGCCTAGTCTTAGATCATGTGTTCTTTCTCCCTCTACCAAAAGATCAGCAATATTACAGATGAAATCTGCTTGGCCAACTTAGAGTCCAAAGTGAAGATAATGAGAAGCAGTGCAATCAGCCTGTGATGGACCTGTGAGTGAGAAGTAAACTGCTGATGCAAGCCACTTACATGTTGAGGTTATTTGTTACTGCAGCATAACTTTATCTATTCTGACTGATATACTGTTTGTGATTCAGAAGAGGGGAGAAGTGGAAGCTAGAGGAGAAGGCAATCACAACGTCAAGGATGTACACCTGTCACCTCATCTCTATCAAATCAACTAGACAGAATATCATGGGATCAAAACTGACATATCAAAAAAAAATAATCGCCAGCTTGATAAAACACCCAACTGCAGAAGAATATAGCTGAGAATACCCCCAAGATCATTTCAGTCTTTAGAAAAAAAATTATTACTCTGATGAGTAGGACCGATACTCTCATTCATATTAAATATGCAGTTGGAAATGATTTATTCTGAAAAGAAATAGTCCCTAAGTAATCTCAGAAACTCAACAGCAAATGCATATTTAATGTGACCATTTTTAAAACAGAACAGTTGGCAGAGGAGGCAACTGCAGAGGTTGGGGATAAGGAGGAAGCATTTTATCCTGCTCATAAAACAAAGAAAGCAAAAAAGCAAAGTGAAAAAGAACCTCACCTGCACAGGTGTGTGTGTGTGTGTGTGTGTGTGTGTGTGTGTGTGTGTGTGTGTGTGTTTAAGAGAGAGAGAGAGAGAGAGAGAGAGAGAGAGAGAGAGAGAGAGAGAAGGTACGTGCTATGTTAAATTTAGCCTCTATCTTTCCCAGTATTGTTCATTGTTATTGTTTTTAAATGACTACTGTTAACTAGAAAGGTCACTAATGACTTACATGAAATTCAATTCTCAAGAGACATTAACAAGCCAAGATTTTATCTGAATAGAGACCAAGGCACCTCTTTAGAGGACTATGCCAATTCCAATAATTTATCTATTTGCTGTCTTTTTGGGATTATTGGTGAAGAGTTCATTGTGAACCTCATAACTTCGCTGTATTGAGCACTCCTCATGTGCTAGCTCCCTTCGTGAAGTACTTTCATATGCTTTTTCTCAGTTGACCCCCTATGATGTCCTTAGCAGTCAGGTCACAGAGTTCTGCATAATTATGCCCTTGACTATCTCTCCAAACTTATTTTCTTAAATTTCTTTATTGATCAAGGTACCACATATGTGTCCTTATCCCCCATTCCCGCCCCCCCCTCCCCCCCATACCCCGGCTCATGCCCTCATCCCCCTGTTGTCTGTGTCCATTGGTTAGGCTTATATGCACGCATGCAAGTCCTTTGGTTGATCTCTCCCCTTTACCCCCACCTTCCTCTACCTTCCTTCTGAGGTTTGATGGTCAGATCGATGCTTGCCACATTCATACACACAACATTGCAGTCTTCTTTCATTTCACTCAAATATTTTTCTGCATTCAAGGCATTTGTCCATATTGTTTCTTCTGCTTAGAATTCTTTCTCCCCCAAAATTCTCAACTTTTAGGTCTGAGTTTCAAGTTTAATTCACTAGAGATGTCTTTACTCAGCACACGGTCTGATGTAAGTAACCCCTGGCTAGACTCCATCTCAGCCCCTTTTGTACATGTCTCATAGTAGAATTGTATTTGTCTATTTACTTGTATCCTATCTGTCTCCCCAATGAGAAAATAAGTTCAGTAAGGATCAGAGTTGTTTCTAATATTTAACCACTGAATCCCCATCTCCAAACACAGTAGTGGGAATATTGAGATATTCAATTATTATTTGTTGTGTAAATAGATTGATTATTGTTATCCCTTCTTTATGGATGAAGAACTGTAGGGTCAGATGAAAAGTGAATTGTCCAAGGAGCTTAGCTAATATTGGCAGAGAAAGAACCCATACTTTAGTTTGTCCAACTCCAAAGCCCATGCCTTTGAGGCTGTATAATACATTTATTCATTCACCACTTACCAAATATTTGTTCATTGCCAGACATTATAATGTTCATAGCAGCACAATTTACAATAGCTAAGATTTGGAAACAGCCTAAGTGCCCAACAGCAGATGAGTGGATTAAAAAACTGTGGTACATCTACACAATGGAGTACTACACTACTGTAAAAAAGAAAGAATTCTTGCCATTTGCAACAGCATGGATGGACATGGAGAGCATTATTCATGCTAAGCAAAATAAGCCAGTCAGAGAAAGATAAATATCACATGATCTCACTCATTTGTGCAATATAATGAACAATATAAACTGATGAACAAAAATAGATCCAGAGACAGAGAAGCATTGAACAGGTGGTCAAACCTCAGAGGGAAGGCAGGGGAGGGTGGGGGTTGGAGGTAAGAGATCAACCAAAGGACTTATTGTATGTTTATAAGCATAACCAATGGACACAGACACTAGCAGGGTGCAGGCATGTGCTGGAGGGTGGGAGTGGCTGGGGATAGGTCAATGGGGGTGGGGGTGGGGGGGGGGGAGACGTATGTAATACTTTAAACCATAAAGAATTTTAAGAATTTTAAGAAAAGAATATAATGGTCAGCAAATATAAATAAACAAACAGAAATAAAGTTCCTACCTCCCGGAGTGTATATTCTATTGCTCAGACAGACATTGATCAATGAATCTAGGAAATAAATGTAAAAAAAAACCAAACAACTGTGATAAATACTATAAAGGGGAAGAATAATGTAGTGCAGTTGAAAAATTTGACTTGGTTGGAGGGAAGGGGCATGAAATCGTCCCCTGAGAAATGACAAGTAAGCGAAGATTTGAAGAAGTAGATATTTAAGATATGAAGGGAAAGAACATTTGTGGTAGAAGGAATAGAGTTTGCTAAAAACCTGTGATGAGAAGCAGCCTAGATCCAAAGAAGTAAAAGATAGCAATGTTGTTGAGACTAATGAAGTAGGGTGAAGCTAGAGAGTTAAGTAGGGGCCAGCTGTGCTCACCCCTTAATTATTAAGAATTAAGTTCATCTACTGAAAGGTTTTAAGAAGAGATTTTAATAATCAGATTTTCTAAAAGAAAAAAAAAACACATTCTAGTAGCTATGTGAGAAAAGGGATTGTGAGGAGGTAAGGGTGTCTGCAGGTGGAGCAGCAGGGTGCTAGCATAATAGATGTTGGTGGTTTGCATAAGGAATGGGTCTCTCTTTTTCTATCAAGGCTGGCAAGTTGTTTGCTGCTGCCTTTTGTTCTTTATTAGTATTAATAATTGGTGTGCTATTTCTGCTATCATCATCTTGACTCTCAATAAACAGAACCTTCTGGTAGCAGCAACCTCTTGTAGAATGTGACCCCTATGCTTGCAAATGGAAATAGTCCTAATCTTTTTAGGCTTAACATCTAAAGTGTTAATTCTCAAAGTATGGTCAAGAATTCCTGGAGTACCCATGAGTTGTTTTTTTTTTTTTTGTTTTTTTTTTTGCCAGAGGTGGAGGGGGGTAGGGGGTGGAAAGAACCACAAGATCACAAATATTTTCATAATAATATTGAGGCATTATTTGCCTTTTTACTCTCATCTCACAAGTATACAGAAAAGTTTTCCAGGGACAACATGATCTGTGTTGTTACAACAGATTGAACATATTTACAGATAAGAGAATATAATTGCCTTCTATTTTCTAGACACTGAAGGGATATATGCAACAAACAATAAAAGCTCCATTTTTCTTACTAATTATTTTTGTTTGGCTAATAGTTATTTTTAGTATCTGTATTACTTATAATTATATAGTACTGTCTATATTAATATAGTATCATTAGTTTATTCTTATCCTAAGTACATTTATAAATATTTTTATATTTCCCAGCTTTACATTTTAATATAATATAATATAATATAATATAATATAATATAATATATATATATTAGTATATATATATATTAGTGTATATATATATATACACTAGAGGCCTGGTGCACAAAAATTGTGCACTTGGGAGGGTCCCTCAGCCCGGCCTGTGCTCTTTCCCAGTCTGGGACCCCTCGGGGGATGACCTCCTGCTGGCTTAGGCCCGCTTCCGGGGGTTTGGGGCTAAGCTGGCAGTCAGACATCCCTCTGGCAGCCCGAAAGTCTTCAGGGGATGTCCACTTGCCAGCGGGGAGCAGGCCTAGCTGCAGTCGGACATCCTTAGTGCTGATGAGGAGGCGGGAGAGGCTCCCACCACCACCACTGTACTGGCAGCCATCAGCCTGGCTTGTGGCTGAGCAGAGCTCCCTCTGTGGGAGCACACTGACCACCAGGGGGCAGCTCCTGCATTGAGAGTCTGCCCCCTGGTGGTCAGTGTGTGTCATAGTGATCAGTCATTCCCAGTCACTCTGCTGTTAAGGTTAATTTGCATATTACCCTTTTATTATATAGGATAGAGGCCTGGTGCATGGGTGGGGGCCGGCTGGTTTGCCCCGAAGGGTGTACCGGATCAGGGTGGGCGTCCCGCTGGGGTGCCTGGCCAGCCTGGGTGAAGGGCTGAGGGCCATTTTCAGATTGGCCACACCCCCTTCAGGGTGGGGGTCCCCGCTGGGGTGCCTGGCCAGCCTGGGTGAGGGGCTGATGGCTGCTTGCAGGCTGGCCAAGCCCCCCAGCAGGGACCCTTACCCCATGAGGGTGTGGCCATCCTGGGTGAGGGGCTGATGGCTGTTTGCAGGCTGTCCACAGCCCCCAGCCACCCAAGCTCCCAGTGGAGGCTGGCTGGAAGCAGGTATCTGGGATTTATTTAGCTTCTATCATTGAAACTTTGTTGCCTTTTGCAGAGGCCGCAGCCAGCCAGGAAGCTTGGCTTCCTCTATCGCTGGGGCAACCAAGCCTCCTACTTGCTCCAGCTTTGTGGCTGCCGGCTGCCATCTTGGTTGGTTTAATTTGCATATAGTCACTCTGATTGGCTGGTGGGCGTGGCTTGGGCGTAGCAAAGCTATGGTCAATTAGCATCTTTGTCTTTCATTAGTGTAGATATATATATACACACACACACATATTTCACACAAATAAAAAGTTTTTTGGATATTCAATAATTTTAAAAAATATAAATGTGTCCTGAAGCCAAAGATTTGAGGACCCTGGACATAAAAAATGGCTACACTGACATAAGAGACTGTATATAATATCTAACTTGACAGAAAAACCTCACAATTTTAAAAGAGTGGTTAATATTTAATGGTCTGTCACTAAGAGCTGGTAAGAGTGTTTGATTAATCCAGGGCATGTCTTTAGCCAAAGTGGATTCTTGCAGAAGCAATGAATATGTTTATTTGCACCTTGTGCTATTACCCAGAAGGTGAGTTGGAGATACAGAATGCATTTTTGGTGCATGAAATTGTACCGTGGCAGTGCCTAAATTCATAACGTCTACATAAAATGTTCCCAAGACATATTTCTTGAGTGAATAATAAAACTTCATGAATACTATAAAAGATATGGTTTGGAAAGCTATGATATTGGGTTAGTCTGAGACAGGATATGAAGCATGATGATTGGAGGCTTTATAAATTGTCAGAATGGTAGCAAATCCTCCTAGTTCTACATAATGTCTGCACATAAGAATTAATTTAGACAATGCTCAGTCTTTAAAAACAAAATGAACATAATTTATAACCAAGGTTTATCTTGACTTTATTTTCCTCATAGTTTTTTGTTTTAGAAAAATAAAATAATATTCATACTTATGCACAAATTTACACAAACTTACTCTCTTCAAGGATATTTATTTTTCTTCCCCAGACTTCTTGGGATACTGTGAGATTGGGTTTTTACAAGCAGTTTAGGAGTTAAGCAGGATTTTGTAGATGGAGTTTGTGTACTCTTTACATCAGCGTAAAATAAAGAAAAAGAAAAATTCATGGGAGAGATATAGGAAGAACTGATATTTAAGGACCAAAGTCCTTAGAAGTTAAGAAAAAGTGCTAGCATGTCCTTGAAAAGAATCACTTGTCTTTAATTCATCACGTGTCGTTGTAGCTCCTCCATAAATGTCTGACGATTTCATGTGTGATCCCCGTGCCTCTCCTCACATACCTCCCTTTTACCATTCTGGTCCATCATTCACTTCCATCCCCATTCTACTCAGATTTCAAGGTCTGGTTCATAGATCTGATCTATGCTGGGAAGGATTTTTTACGTTTCATTCTCCAATTTCTGGCAGGTGGAACTGATCATCGGTCCCCCTCAGATTTCTGCTGTTCCTTATAGAACACTTGTTAATACTGGGATTCTTTCATCCTATTACTCACATGGTACGTTACAACATATGGTCTTCAGAAAGTCTCAACATGGTGATTTTAATGCCACCCTTTCTTCTTCTTATCAAGAAATTGAGACAGCATAGCAACTTGGCCTGGGAATGGGGGAGACGATGTACCAGGAAGCCACATTAAGACCAAGTGATCAGAGGAACTCCGGATAAGCCGACCTCAAAAGTGTCACTACCCCTCCACTCCTGTCTCAAAAATTCTGAGGTAGCTGATTTCCTCTCCCTTCTAACTGCCTCTTTCAACTACTGCCCTGCAGGCCCAGTTGACCAGGGTTTGACATTTGTAGGGTGGCGGTAAAAAGCAGGCCCGCCATCTGGCCTCCACAGTTCAGGTGCAACATGGTTACCAGGCAACACAGCTGGGAAAGAAGTCGCTGACCCTGGAATGGAAAAGTCCAGCAAGCTCACCTTTTTCAAAACCCACTTTTTTCAAAAAGCCCACCTTTTTGTGCAAGCCAACTTTGTCCCCAGCTCATAAAAGCAGCCAAGCAGAGCCAGCTCTGAGCCAGTGCAAAAGACCTTCCTCCCCTCTGTGCTGCCTGCGTCCCTTGTGCTTGAGCACAAGCCTAAAAAAATCTGTCTGAAAATTTCTCTAGCGTCTCCTCTCGATTTGTATTTTGGGGAACCCACGAGCGCCAATGCTGTTAACAAAATTACATGAGAATATAAATTGAGAAAAGTGATGTAATTTTTAGATGTAGACTTGTATGTCCAGTACCCAAGCAGTAGCAAGAACTGAATAGGTGGTGAGTTGTGGTTTATTAAATAAATGAACACATGAATACCTTCAGATGTTCACTTGAACCCTGGCTGTGTTACGTAGTTGCTTTGTTGCCTGAGTAAGTAAAGTGCACCTTGCTGTATATCAGTTTCCATACCCATAAAATGGATACAAATATCCTTCTTTCTGTCGACCTCTTAGGACTGTTTTCAACTTTATATACATGAAGATTCTTTTTGTATACCAAAGTTCAATATGATTGTAAGACATTTTTTAAAATTCCCCTTCTCCTTATTTTCGTATAAACAGTGAATACCCAGGTTGCTTACTTCCCTTTTAAGAAGTAATTATTGCTTGGACACTTACACTTTAAGAACTCTGTTGAAAGAACTGATTTTCTGAGCCACCTGCAGGTATATGGGAATAGCTGTGTTTTCTGCAAAGGTTTATGATAAGGGGGCTTTGTCTGTAATGTGTGTATCTCTCCTTTCCCCTAAGTAGCACATGTTACAGATTCAGTGTTCTCTGTTGCTGAGTCAGTGACCAAGAGAGACTTTTGGTGACTTGATTTCCATAAGTTGCCTCAGGGTAGGTTTTAGGACACAGATTGCGAAGGGACGTGAGGGGTTTCTTGCTTCTTTCCTTAAATGTAACAGTGATTAAAACAGCAGGAATAGACAGACGCTGGACACCACCCCTGTAGACAATGATTACTTAAACCTGATAATAACTTGAAATGTACATGGTGCCATCCAGTAAGAGAAACATCAAGGGCAAATGGGGAAAAATTGCATCTAGTATTTTATGGGAGCAGGCTTCCCTCTAATTCCTCCCTTTGCTCTCATTTCCATGGAATTGCCAGGCTTTGTAGGATGAACAAGTTCGGAACCAACTTTCATTGTTACATATAAACACATAGGCAAGGCAATTTGAGCTCACTTGTTCCTTCTTGCTTAAATTAATAATTTCTTATTCTATGTGGCAGTATTGCCAGATATTGTGTGTGTGTGTGTGTGTTCTGTAGCTTTTGCATTTTGTGGTTGATCCTACTCTTTTTTATGAGACATTTCTTGAAAATATAGGCTCTCATACTTTTCCTGTGCAACCTTTTCAGAGACTGGGATGGGAGTGCTTTCCCTAGAGACAGATATTGAGTATGTAACTTCAAGGAATGATACAGTCAGTTCTTGATTGAGCATGTTAATGTATGCAGGGTGGATGAGGTGGCTACTAATATCCTGAAGCCGTGATGCATCTGTTAGAAATCGTTTGTTGTAAGAGAAGGAAACACAGTTGAAACTGACATTAGCTTTGAAAGGAGATTGATTGGTTCGCATATCTAGAAAGTCCATTGAAACATAAGCTTCAGCCAGGATTCTTCCCCCAGGGACTTAAGTGTTATTATCAGGATGCTGCTCTCTTTCCCTCCATCTCTCCTAAAAGTGTTCTTACGAATAATACGCAATGTGGCTCCAGATGCCTCTGACTCATCCTATCAGGTGAGTGGAAAAAGGCGAGCTTTCTCAGTCAATACTGCCGAGAACTCCTACACAGGACTTGCTTGCATAGGCTATTTGTGGTCGGCAAACCACGGCTCGTGAGCCACATGCAGCTCTTTGGCCCCTTGAGTGTGGCTCTTCCACAAAATACCACATGTGGGCGCGCACGTACAGTGAGATTGAAACTTCGTGGCCCATGTGCAGAAGTCGGTATTTTGTGGAAGAGCCACACTCAAGGGGCCAAAGAGCTGCAAGTGGCTCGCGAGCCGCGGTTTGCCGAGCTGCAGTTTGCTGACCACTGGTCATACATCTGCTCCGAGCCAATTAGGGGCATGACATATTGTGATTGGCCAAGCCTGAGTTTTGTGCTTACTCCTGTGATGTTTTCTCTACTCCAAGATTAGAGGACAAATTCCCTGCTGGAAATAGAGGTAACAGGAAGGAGGGGAAATGCTAAATTGATAACAATAACAGGTGTTGTTAACATATGATCAAAGCAAAATATGTTGCAAACACATGTGGTAATTATAACCAATATTTAAAAACACATTTACAGGTCTTTAGTCAGACATCTTCCAAAATAATACTTTAAGAAAACAAAATATCAGGTAAATGTATTACAGAGAGTTTAGCAAAAGAGAGTATCTGCCGAAACCGGTTTGGCTCAGTGGATAGAGCGTCGGCCTGCGGACTGAGGGGTCCCGGGCTAGGTTCCAGTCAAGGGCATGTGTCTGGGTTGTGGGCACATCCCCAGTGGGAGATGTGCAGGAGGCAGCTGATCAATGTTTCTCTCTCATCGGTGTTTCTAACTGTCTCTCTCCCTTCCTCTCTGTAAAAAATCAATAAAATATATTTAAGAAAAAAAAAGAGTATCTTTACACTGAGTGAGGTGAGGTTTCACATCCACATTTTAGAATGGGATCCGAATGAGGCAGAAATTTAGTCCCTGCTGTACTCACATTCTCCCTCTCAGTTCCCTTTCCCAATGCCTCCACACCTGAAGCCACTACTCCCTGGTATTATTATCTATAGCTACATAATTTTCCCCACTGTTGTCCCTCTGAAAGACCATCAGCCAGGATGGATTGGCTGAGTTAATGTTCCTGCACTCCACATTTTTGTCATTTTCCAGCAAGCTAGCTTAGGTAGAGGTGTAAGAGAGACAGTAGACTGTGCCATGCAACTTGAGGCCTACTCTTAGGACTGCCTCATCTTCACTTTGTCATGTCTTACTGGCTAAAGCAAGCTGAAAGCCCAACCCAGATACAAGAGACAAGGAAACACAATCTATATATATAAAAGCCTAACTGACCATTACGACTGAACCACAAGAACAACAGGAATGACTGGAACAACTGGTTGAATGTTGCTCTCATGTGCACTGACCACCAGGGAGCAGACGCTCAACACAGGAGTTGCCCCCTGGTGGTCAGTGCGCTCCCACAGCCAACCTCCTGTGGTCCCTCCCTCCCCCTGCGGGCTGGCCTCCCAATAGGCCTCTATCACCAGTCAGGCCGAGGGACCCCACCTGTGCATAAATTCATGCCCTGGAGCTCTAGTCAAACTATATAGTGGGAGAAAATTCAAGGTCTTGTTGAAAGGGTGAGGCTACGTAGAATGGTAGAGAATGACCACAAGTTTACCAAAATAGATGCCTTTATCATGCAGTTTGTTCAGGATGGCTTCTGCCAATGAGCCAGTTTTTATTATTTATTAAAAGTGAATTATTGAAGGGACTTTGGGTCTAAGGTTCCACATGTAAGGAGCTTGGGAGTCACCACTTTGCCTTAATAAGAGCTAAAAAGATGAACAGACTTACAAATTAATATCTCATTTTAGATCCATAAGAGGGGGAAGGGCCAGGGCAGTGCACTGCTCCCAAGATTGGGAAGACAGGGAATCGCAGTTGACCAGAGCATAGACCCACAAGCAGAAATCACCATGGGATCCTGTGCCAGGGTAGGAGAACCAGAATGATGATTGATGAATTGCTGGAAGCTCTGTGTGGACAACTTTGAGAGTTAAAAACTCCAGGGGGACACAGTTGTAAGAGAGCCCCCACAATACTGTGTGATACTCCAGGAGCTCAACCACAGTCCCACATTAAAGAGCTGAGAAATATTCCTTTATGCTTTTGACAGGTGAAGGGGGGACAGAACCATTTAACAAGGCATGCTTTTAGGGAAACTAAGTCAATTGGCGCTTAACCATTAGCATGTCACTGACCTGGGGAAGTGAAATACCCAGCTTTAGCCCGCTCTCAACATCTTTTCCCATATAAGGGGGAGAAAAAACAAAACTGGGAAACACGTGTGTTTATGGTCCAGGGGTTAGGTCCACTGAAGACGGAGACCTGCCTGGCTGGTGTGGCTCAGTGGTTGAGATTTGACCTAAGAACTAGGAGGTCATTGTTCGATTTCTGGTCAGATCATATGCCTATGTTCAGGGCTCAGTCTCCAGGGTGGCGTGTGCAGGAGGCAGCTGATCAATGATTCTCTCATTTATGTTTCTATATCTCCCTCCCTCTCCCTTCCTCTCTGAGATAAATAAAAATATATTTAAAAAAAGAAAAAAAAGAAAGACAGAGTCCTGATAGTAAGATATAAACACTTTCCCTCTCCCCATAGCTTATTATCACATTACTGAAGATATGTTTATAGCAGTTTCTTTTATGAGAAAAGTTGACGTGCATACAAAAAAGCAAAACAAACTAACAAAGACAATTTGAAGAGACACAGCAAGCATTAGACCCAGACATGGCAGCGATACTGGAATTATCAGAAAAGGAATTTAAAACAACTGTGATTACTATGCTAAGGTCTCCAATAGATAAAGTAGACAACACTGAAGAATAGATAGATAATTAAAGCAAAGAGATGGAAATCCTAAGGAGAAAATGAAAATAAATGCTAGAAATTAAAAAAATAAAGTAACAGATATAAAGAATGCCTTAGATCTCTTATTAGTAAGCTGGACATGGCTGAGTAAAGAAACTGAACTACAGGTTGTAGTAATAGAATTCTCAACAACAGAAAAGCAAAGAGAAAAAGACTGAGAGAAGCAAGGACAGAATATCTAATGGACAGCTCCAAAAGGTGTAACATAGGTATAATGGGAACATCAGAAGGAAGAGAGAAAGAAACAGAAGAAATATTTGAAACAATAATGACTGAGAATTTATCCCAGTAAGTGTCAGACACCAAACCACAGATTCAGGAAACTCAGAGAATGACAAGCAGGATAAATGAAAAACAAAACAAAACAAATCAACTATGCCTAGGTATATAATTTTCAAACTATAGAAAATCAAAGATTTAAAAAAAAAATCCAAAAAAAGCCAGAGTGGGGATTGGGTAGACACCTCACCTATAGAGGAACAAAACCAATAATTACATTTAACATCTCAGAAACAATGGAAGCAAAAGGACTGTGAAGTGAAATAATTAAATGATAGGAGGAAATGCTACCAAATTAGAATTCTGTATCCTGCAAAATTATCTTTCAAAAGTGGGGGAGAAATAAAAACTTTCTCAGACAAACAAAAATTTAGTGAATTTGTTGCCAGTGGGCTTGCCTTGCAAGAAATGTTAAAAAGTTCTTTAGAGAGAAATAAAATATTATACGTCGGAATCTCGGTCCACATAAAGAAAACATTAACCAAAGATTGAGTGAAGGTTAAAAAAAATACCTTCTATTGTTTTATTTTTATTTATTTATTTATTTATTTATTTATTTATTTATTACTAGAGGCCTGTTGCACGAAAAGATTCGTGCAATAGGCCTTCCCTTTCCCTGGCTGCCGGCACCCGGGACCCAGGCCTTCACTCTGGTCGGAGCCACCTTCAAGCCTTCGCTGCTCCAGCCAGAGCCACCTTCAGTCTTCGCTCCGCTGCTTTGTGCCTATGTATGCAAATTAACCGCCATCTTTGTTGGCGGTTAATTTGCATTTCTCGCTGATTAGCCAATGGGAGGTGTAGCGAAGGTATGGTCAATTACTATGTTTGTCTATTATTAGATAGGATTTTAAATATTTTAAAATTGATTTCAGAGAGAGGAAGGGAGTGGGAGAGAATGATAGAAACATCAGTGATGAGAGAGAAACATCGATCGGCTGCCTCCTGCATGTCCCCTATTAGGGACCTAGCCCACAATACAGGCATGTGCCCTGACCAGGAATTGAACTATGACCTTTGGGTTCATGGGTTGATGCTCAACCACTGATCCACATGGGCTGGCTATTATTTTATTTTTAACCTCTCTAACAGGAAAAAAGCTTTAAAAAAGTATTCTATTATCTATACTAGGTTATATATCATATATTTATTTATATATGCTTATATAAATCAAGTGAATAACAGCAACAATATAAAAGAGGAAGAAAGAAGGACTATTTTATTATAAGGTTTTCACACTACCCATGAACTGGTATAGTGTTATTTGATTGTGAACTTGTATTCATTGTGAATGTATATTGCAAACTTTAAGCCATCCACTTTAAAAAGTTTAAAAAATTAAGTATAACTCATATGCCAAGAAAAGAGAAAAAATGGATCATGTCAATTAAAATTACAAAAGGCAAAAAAGTAGTGGAAAACAAAATTAGAAACAAACAAGTGTAGCAAGAAGAAAATAGTGATGAATATGGTAGATATTAATCCAAGCATATAAATAATCTCTTTAAAAGCCAATGATCTAAATGCATTCTTTAAGAGATTGTCAGAGTGGATTAAAAGACATCACCCAACTATATGCTGTGTAAAAATAACCCATTTCAAATATAAAGACAGATGTAGATTAAAAGTAAATGGGTATAGACAAACATGCCATACTAACACTAATCAGAAGAAAGCATGGAGGAATCTTACATGCACATTACCAATCTGCGAAGGCTACGTACTGGTGATTCCAATAACATGAGGTTCTGGAAAAGGCAAAACTGTGGAGACAGTAAAAAGATCAGAGTTGGGAGTGTGGGGAAATAAATAGACAGAGCACAGGGGATTTTTAAGGCAGTGGCAAAACTCTGTATGATACTTTAACGATGGATATATGTCTTTATATACACTTTACAAACACATAGAATATACTGTACTCAGATAGAAACCTAAGGCAAATTATGAACTTTGGATGATTGTGATGTTTCAGTATAGGTTTATGCTTAGTAAAAAATGTATAATTCTGGTGAGTGATGTTGATAATGGGGGAAGCTATCTATGTATGGGGGCAGGGAGTATATGGAGAATCTCTGTGTCGTCCTCTCGAGTTTGTTGTAAATCTAAAACTGCTCTGAAAAAACGTCTTTTTTTAAAGTACATTATTGCATCTGTGGTTTTACTACAGTGACAGTAAAAATAAGGGTTGGAAAAAACTAGATCAGGGGTCCTCAAACTACGGCCCGCAGGCCACATGCGGCCCGCCGAAAACATTTATCTGGCCCGCTGGGTGTTTTTGCCACCGCTGCCTGTCCTGCTTAGCAGCCGACTCGTCCCGGGCCCGCAGTGCGCATGTGTGGAATTTCTGAGGGACAGTGAACTGGCCCCCTGTTTAAAAAGTTTGAGGACCTCTGAACTAGATATTCAAGATTGAACTCTTTTAATTTTTCCATAATATAATGCCTTAAGGGAAGGAATCAATTATTCAAAATTATTCAGTTATAAGCCATTGATTTTCAATGGCTTATTTTATTGAATCACTTCAAGTATTTATAAAATTGTTATTGTTGTTAAAGTTTAATCCTTTCTTCAATTTGATTTCTTTATGAAAACCTACTGGTAATCTATCCCAAGTCAATATTTCTACCCAATGTTCTTTCACTGCACTGCCATGGGGAAACAATAACTAATTCAATGCAGCTACTTACCATTCCAGTGCCCATCCTTTTCTGGCTGACCAAACATTGCTGGGAAAAACACCAAAATCATGTGGATAGGTACCCCATGGCCTCCAACCTCTGCACCATCAGTGTTGGGAGGTGATCCTTCTAGGCTTACTTAATCACCCATTCAGCCGTGTTTCCCGAGTGCCTACTCTCTGACAAGCTCTCGGCTAGAATGCTATTAGAAATACAGAAGTTCACAACAATATTATAGTCTTTCATTTCATAGAGATTGTCATCTAGGGTATTAGAGGAGAAAGATGGAAAACAAACAATGGCACAGATATATGTAATGTAACAAAGGTGACACATATTGTGTAGGAATGGTGGAAGATGACATAATAACTTGTAAATAGAGGATTTATCGTATGCATGAAAATCAGGGAAGATTGTTTCCATTTTCCATATTGGTTCTCTCAAACTTCTTCCTACAATTCTCATGATCTCCCTGAGATTTTACACTTTACAGAGAAAATATAAAACACAAGAAGGAAACTATTAACTATCTACTATAAAACTCAGAAACTTGTGTTGGGTATATTCTCTTGTCTTCCTTTAATACTGAAAAAAAAAAAGTCCTTTTTAGTTCTAAAAATAATCTTGTCCAATTTTCCCACCTATCTCACAATTTTTCTTAGGATCTTTATTGTCTTCCACTTTTAAAAATTAAGTTTAATTAACACACGATAAATTGAACATTTAAAGAGTACAGTCTAATGTTTGACCTGTGAGGTCTTCCCCACAAGTCAAAACTATGTATCACCATCCTTGAACTCCTTTGTAAACTCTCATTTCCTTCTCTCCTGGGATTACACCTCCTCTACATTGATGTCCCCATGTACCTTTTATCCAGTTTTTGACAATGATAATATTGTGCAATCTATGGCACAGTATCACAACCAAGACCTTGACATTGATACAGTCAAGATGCAGAATACATTCATTCACCACAAAGATCCCTAACATTGTCCTTTTATAGCTGCACCCACATTTTCGCATCCCCACTTACTCCTCAACTCCTGGCAAACACTAGCTGTTTGCATTTCTAGAAGGTTCACATTCCAAGAATTTTATATAAATGGAATTATATAGTATGCATCTTTGGGATTGGCTTTTTTCACTTAACATAATTCTCTGGAGATTCACCCAGGTTGTTGCAGGTGTCAATCAATTCTTCATTTTATTGCTGAATGGTATTTCATAGTTTGGATGTATTGCAGTTTGTTTATCCATCCACCCATTCTTCAATGGTCACACCCATTGGGCTATTACAAACAGATCTGTTACGAACACTCATGTACAGGACTCCTTGTGAACATAATTTTCATCTCTGTGGGATAAATGCCCAGGAGTGAAATTACTGGTTGTACTGTATTGGTTTTTCAGTTTATAAAGAATCAAGATATCTTAATATTTTTAAAACAGAAGAGAAGGGAAGAGGTTTTTGAGAGTTAGAGGATGTTGACCATAATAATGCTGGTGAAAAAATACTTCCTCAAATTTTTGTGCTATTTGCAATATATGGTTTATAAATGAGACACAATTTAAGTTTAATATTTATTAATAACATTTAGCATCATTTTCTTATGTCTAGCCAATCAATGAAATAATACATTAAGTCTTGATTTGTAACATTTGCCATCCCCAAGGTGTAAATACTCCTGTTGTCACCTATGTCAGTAGCAGACCATTATCTAGTATTTCCATTATATAGATACAGTAAATGTAACCTCAAGAGCATAGGCAATAGTAAAATACAATAAGATAATTAGGGAGTGATTGAATATTTGCTGCCTTTATTTAGCTGGAAGTTTATATAATGTAAGCTTTAATACTGGCTAAAATAATCAGGCCATGATTTAAAAATATTATAATGTTTGTTTTTTATTACAATATGTATTCATTGTCGAAAAATTTGGAAATACAAAAAGGAATATAAAAATAACCAATAATTTTAATACCTCTATAACAATAATTTCTAAAGTACATTGGAATTTTATTCTATGCATAGTTTTAGCTCCAGAGAACTAAACAATAACTTGATCTTTGATCATTTCTTCCTTAGCCTAAAAGTCTATTCCCCATGTATTTCCTTCCAATAGAACATCAGTTCTCAACCTGTGGGTCACGACCCATTTGGTGGTCGAATGCCCCTTTCACAGGGATCGCCTAAGACCATACTGCATATCAAATATTTACATTACGATTCATAACAGTAGCAACATTACAGTTATGAAGTAGCAACAAAAATAATTTTATGGTTGGGTCACAACATGAGGAACTGTATTTAAAGGGCCAGAAGGTTGAGAACCACTGCAATAGAACATAGATTAAATTTGCAGCAGCAACTTGCCTGTCTCTAGATGTTGGAGTATTTTGTGTAAATGAGTTATGATGATTCTGTCTCCACCTTCCCAGTCTCCGTCTGTGACGAGCTGGCCGAATGACCCATATCAGGCTAATGAATCAAATGGGGAGGGAGGGAGATGCTATTTTTAGGAAGGCTTTTACTTTCCTGCTAAAAGTGGATAGATGTACAAAATAAATTCAGTTTCTCCATTTTCCTTCCTTAACTATTCTAGGTTTCTGGAATTGGCCCAGACACCTAGAATAGGTGGGGTGACTAATAGAAAGGCAAAGGCAAAGGGAGTTTCAGAAATGCCAACCTTGGACAGCTCTGAGCTATGGAATTAAAGCCAGAAGCATCCCACCTCCAGAATTCTTAGGAGACAAGAAACAAAGCTGATGTTGAAACCACTATTAATAAGATATTCCTACCTCCCTTTCCTTTATAGTCTGAATTCCAGTCACACTGAGCTCTGCCCTTTTATGCCTCCCTGCTTTTGCCTTCATGGGTTCTTTGACGAGGCTGTCCTTTTTCTCCTTGATTATCTGGCTTTCAGAATAAGGAAAAGTATAATTTTTCTGTGTAACTATTTTAACTCTTCATTCAGTGCTCTGTCCCTGTAGGATTGAAAGTGCTCTCTCTTTGATCCTCAATGTACCTTGCATATTTCTCTATTACAGTTCCTATTGAACCCACGTGTTTGTGTGTCTGCATCTCTCTGAACTTCCTTTAGTGCAGTGTTTGTCAAATTATTATTATTATTATTATTATTATTATTATTATCCTCCTAAGAAGACTTTTTGGACATTTTTTCTCCTAATTGCCCCTCGTCCCCATGATATTTTAATATACTCTATATCTGTTTATTTAATGTATGTATATCTATGCTTTATACATAAAAAAAGAGTAAGATTTTTCACCCCAACAAGAACCAATTTTTGTCCCACTGGGGTCAATGTTACTGCTCTTGAGAATATATCTTACAGCACAGTACTAGATCTTATTAGGTATTTTGTAGACATTTGTTGAATTAACTCAACTTGACTTTTAGGAACTTAAATGCTCTCTCTACATGGGACAAAACTGATGAAAACATAAGAAACTTGTCTAATTCATTTTTGTAGCCTGTTCCTGAGTTCCACTCCTCCCTCTCATCTGTTGGAGATGCTCTTTCCATTGGGATTTTCTGTGTTGAGAATTATGGGTAGCCAGACACCAAGTGCCTAAAGCAAAAATTATATTAATGTGATAAGAAAGATTGGGAACAGTTTCACTGCAGACATAGCTTGATCCAGCACCCTATTCTCTCATTCTTTCAGGTTTTATCTATTCTTTAACTTTATTTGCCTTACTAGAGGCCTGGTGCACAAATATGGGAGGTTGGCCGACTGCTGGAGGTTGGCTGTGGGAGTGCACTGACCACCAGCAGGCAGCGCCTGCATTGAGAGTCTGCCCCCTGGTGGCCAGTGTGTGTCATAGTGACTGGTCGACTCATTTGGTCGACTATTCATAACGGTCCCTTAGGCTTTTATATATATAGATTCTCAGACTTGTCTGTCATGTAAAATGGCTATAAAATAGCTTCTATTGGGCCCACTAGGCTATATCATTCTATATTTCTCTTCAAGAGGCAAGAATAGGGGGCACCATTCTACCAGGGAAAATTATATTGCAATTCATTTTATTTCTTGGAGCATGTGCTGATCCCTGGACAAATCCCCATATCCTGGGACTACAAGACAGCCCTGGGTATCTTCATCACTATATTCTATATAGAATTAGGGTTGCAAAGAACTGTTGAGTGGTAAGAACAGACTATTAAGTAAAAAAAAGAAAAAGAAAAAAAAATTTCAGAGGCACTGGGATGAAACAATATCCAAAGGGGATCATTTAAATTGGGCTGGGTTATGGGCTGAATTTTATCCCCCACAAATTCAGATGTTAGAGTCCTAACCCCACTACCTCAGAATATGACTGTACTTGAAGGTAGAACCTTTAAAGAGATCACTAAGGTAAAACGAAGTCATATGGATGGACCCTAATCCTGTATGACTGGTGTCCTTATGAGAAGAGGAGATGAGACCACAAACATAGGCAGAGAAAAAACCATGTGAGGACACAGGGAGAACAGATCATCAACAAACCAAGGGGAAAAGACTCAGAAGAAACCAAGCCTGCTAACACCTTGGCCTCAGACGTCTAGCCTCTAGAACTGTGAGGAAATAAAATTCCGTCTCGAATAAAGTTCCTCAGTCTGGAACTTTGTTATCGCTCTGGCAGCCCCAGCACACTCATACAGCTGAGCACCTTCAGAGAGGCGGATGGCATGCTCACTGGCGGCAGAACTAATTTTGCTTTGTAGTATCTGTGAAATGAAGAGACATTAACAGTGGTTCAGAGAAGCTCTTGGCTAAGGGAGATTCTTGTACTGGCACATGTTCTCCATTTTTGCTCTGAGGTACTCTCACTGCAAAGATCAATTGACATTTAAGGCCTTTTCTGAAGTGAATTGTTATGATGAATGTTGACACCTCAATCCATTTAAATTAGGTCCCTTAAACGATGCCAGAATAGAGGTTATTTTTGGTCAGCTTTTTCTTTTAGGATCCCCCAAGGGTTGTACCTCATGCTCTGAAGGGTAGGTACAACTGTCAAGGTTAAGGGCAAAGCCAATAGTCCAATGGCTGAGGAGGGATGACAGGATTCTGCCTTCCTTAAAACTCTGAGTGGAGGCAGAATGTAGAGCCTCTTCAGCATGCTGGAAATGGTCTTTTATGCAGGCTTTCTTGTGTGTCTTTAACTGAAATGTATTTGTATTTTTTGAATGTGGCAGTGTGACTGGTGGTCAAAGGCTCTGCCTTTGGCATAAAATAGACCTTGGTTTATGACCTCATTTGACACTAGTCAGTAATGTCGCTGGTTAAGAAAGTAGCTTGAACTCTATATTCTTCTTTATTTGTTTCTAAAATTGAGATCCTAACAGGACTCACTTCAGGAGCTTTTCTTAGAATTAAATGTATCCAGCATAATACTGGGTATAGATGAAGAGTGCTAGGGTGCTGTGTCCTGGATTAGTATGAATAGTAATTAATAAAAGTAGCACAGAATATCATCGACCGTTTTAACCATAGTGGTGAAATAAAATGACATTTTTAAATGTAGCAAGCACCATTTAAGAAGGAGCATAGAGAAGGATGCTCATCAAGCCTGTGTTTACAGCCTGGAGAACCCCAAGCTCTCCTAAGTGTAACACAGTCAGCTATTGTTATTTCAAGGACAGATCAATGATGCCAAAAAGACCCATGATTGGCATATCTTTGGTTGGTTTGCATTTGTTTGCTCTCTATATTATGAACTGTTCATGTTTTTCCTGAATACCAGTTTCTTAATTAATTTCTCTGAAATTCTGGGAGGATTTTCTGTGGTTTCTCTGATCTATCCTACCATCCCTTTTAACCCCTTCTGTTCTGGAGTCTTGTGGTGTAGGTTTTAGCTTTCTTCCCACCAATTTTCAGGGCTGGAGCAACATGCTGCTGCAATTTCCAGCTTTTTTTTTTTTTTTGGTTTTTCAAAGCTCACAGGGAAATCCAATTTAATTTCATTGTCTTTTGGTCTTGAATAATAAATAAAAGCAAGATAAGAAATTGACTCTAGTAACTGTAGTCTAAATAGGCAAAACTTTGGGGGATATATAGAAGATCATTTACTTGGATGAAATTTGTCTAATGTTTCTCAGTGTCATGAATATTTTATGTCAGCAATTTCAAAATAAGGCTTTTTACATATTAATTTTGCACAGCAATTTTAAATAACTGTGGCATGATAAGGATATGTAAAGAGATGTATTTCTATTTCTTAAATGTTCTATATCTCTATGTGTTCATATATATATATATATATATATATATATATATCGTATGCCCTGACTTGGAAAAATGAGCATGATGTGTTTTTCATGAGTCTTTGAGAATTCAATGTGAAAATGTAAGGTGAGAGGTTATCAAGTTTTGATCCAATACATGTCATTGCTGATAGTTTCTTACATACAAAAATGAATATCTGGCCCTGACCGGTTTGGCTCAGCGGATAGAGCGTCGGCCTGCGGACTCAAGGGTCCCAGGTTCGATTCCGGTCGAGGGCATGTACCTGGGTTGCGGGCACATCCCCAGTGGGGAGTGTACAGGAGGCAGCTGATCGATGTTTCTCTCCCATCGATGTTTCTAACTCTCTATCCCTCTCCCTTCCTCTCTGTAAAAAATCAATAAAATATATTTAAAAAAAAAAAAAGAGTATCTGGGGGGAACCTGAAGTAGGAAGTAGAACAAATTCCCTCCCAGTTAGCTTCCCTCTATAGATGAGTTTGTGACCAATCTTTTGCTTTTCTAGTCCTCAGTCTTCTCATCTATATAACGCAAGCCTGGGGGACTAAATGGCATTCTCGGTCATATGAAGGCTATTTCTCCTCTATTGTTCCAGGATTCCGTCTTCAGATTGCAGTGAACGTGTTGATGTGCAATGACAGGCCATGTGGCTGGTAGGTAGTGGGAGGATGAAGGCATGAAGGCATTAGAATTAGATGCATAAGTTAGTATGGCCACGCAGAAAGTACATCAGTGTTTGAGTTCAGAGTATCTAAGTTGTTTTTCTGGTATGCAGTTTAGGAGGGAATCACTTGATTTCTCCAGCTTTTCTTATTTATGATTAGACAATTTCTAGCGACACAATTCCACGCTATCCCAACCTCAGTAGTCAAGGCATCTCTCAGTAGTTGAAGTAACCAGATCATGTGATGAAGACAGAGACCAGACTGGCTCAAGGTGCACTTGGAGACATTTCTTGTCTAACCCTTGGTCCCCTTTGCTATACCCCATAGTTTTATTGCCTTGGGGGATACAGCATGGCGGTTCAGAGTGAGGGCTCTGGAGCCAATCTGCCTGCATTTGAGGTTTAGCTCCATAACTTATGAGCATATGATGGGACTGGACATTATAGATAAGCAATCTTTGCCTCATCTCCCTCACCTTTAAAGTGACCGTGGTTATAGTATCACCTCCCAGGATTGTCAGGAGAAGTAAATGCGTTAAAATATGAAGAGCTTGGAATGGTGCCTGAACATTGTAAGTGCTTAATAAATAAATGTCAACTATTACTGTCCATTTCCATATCCATTCTATGTCCATTTCTAACTTGAGAGCCTACTTGTTAACCCAATATGGTTCAATATTTCCTTTTTAAATCTGAGAATGAACACCGTGCAATGTTGCCTTTCTCCCTCTCTCTATCTCCTTCCTTTTTTTCTTCCCATAAATTATCTCTCTCCTCTTTCTTTTTTGCCTTGAGCCTGCTGTGTCTTTTTCTCTCATGGTGAAGAGGTGATGGGGACTTCTTAAGTGTCTTTGTTAGGAAGAAACTCCCCCTGTGTAGGATCTGAAAACAGTAGCCAGCTAGTTTGGTCAGTACTGTGATGTTGCCTTGGACTCAGAACATTTCTGCTCAGTGTGTAGATTACAGAATACTTTCATGTTCCTGTTACCTAAAGAGAGACTAAAATATTTGGAAAAGACACATGCACCATTGTCTTTAGTATTAAACCAGGACACAGTTGTTTTACACCCTTCAGGGTCTCTCCTCCTTTAATCTCTCCCAAGATTTCTGATCCAGGTGAGGAACGAGAAGGGATAAGCACAATGAGATAGAGATTGAAAGGGAGACATGGCTAAAGGGTTATCCAGTCTTAGAAATGGATAGCTTCTAAGACCGCCTGGTGGAAAACAAAAAATAATATTAACTACACTGACCAAATAGCTAATTTCATGTTAATGTGGCAATTCCATTATGCTCCTAGCAATCACTAGTTTTTCCTGAGGAAGGTAAAGGGGTTTGGTCTTGGTTCTCCCATCATCCCTTCCTTGATGGTACAATACTTTACTCCATCATCTTTTGTAGTATGGCATGTAGGACAGATATCCTATCTAATAATAGCCAAACATGGTAATTGACCATACCTTCGCTACGCCTCTCATTGGCTAATCAGCAAGATTTGCTAATTAGCCACCAACAAAGATGGTGGCTAATTTGTATACTGCAGGCAGGCGCCACCAGCATGAGCCGTCATCCAGGCCCCCGTGTGCGATGCCAGAAGCCACTTGCCTGCTGCCCAGGACCCAATCTGGTCTCGGGCCACAGGCAAGTCCGGCCCCGCAAGCCCCAGGAGCCACCAGATACGGCAGTAACTCTATCAGTAAGCACTCTGAAAGTCAGTGGCATAAATGCACTAATTAAAAGACAGATTATGAGGGTGAATCAAAAACAAAACCCACTTTAAATATAAAGACACATATAGATTAAAAGTAAATGAATTAAGCTGCAGCTTGTTTTGCTCAGTGGATAGAGCATTAGCCCTTGGACTGAAGGGTCCCAGGTTAGATTCCAGTCAAGGGCATGTACCTCAGTTGCTGCCTTGATCCCCAGTCCCTATCAGAGCATGTGCAGGAGGCAACCAATCAATGTGTCTCTCCCTTTCCCTTCACTCTCTCTAAAATTCAATGGAAAAATATCCTTGGGTGAAGATTAACAAAAACAAAGTAAATGGATTAAGTAACATTAAAGAGATTATAAGAAAAATATATTCCAAATTTTGTTAGTTGTATAATGGTTATGTTTAAATTATTAACACCTAAGAAATAGGGTGAAGGGTACATATAATATGCTATAGTATTTTATAGTTTTTTTACATGTATGAGATTATTTCAAATTCAAATATTAAAAAATTAAAAATTAATAAAATATTAATTAAAGCATATCTGCATTACATGAAAAATCTCCTAATTGCTTCTAGCATAATTTACTAAATTGTACTAAAATTTACAAGGGTTCAATTAAAAAATATCTTAATTCTAAATGATATAATAGAAAATATATAATAGTGCAGTTATAAGCACTTATCTGAAAATAAAAATTTAAAGAAGTGAATTTAAAGAAGGGATTAGCCAAAGAAAATATATGCACAACCCATGGACACAGACAACAGTATGATGATGGCCAGAGAGAAGTGGGGGGCAAGAGCTGGGTAGAGGGGGCAAAAGGGGGGAAATAGGGACATCCTATATAATAATAATAAAAGGCTAATATGCAAATTGACTGAACGGCGCAGAATGGCCGGTTGCTATGATGCACACTGGCCACCAGGGTGCAGACGCTCAATGCAGGAGCTGCCCCCTGGTGGTCAGTGCACTTCAATATGGGGAGTGCCACTCAGCCAGAAGCTGGCTCATGGCTGGCCAGCGCAGAGGTGGTGGCAGGAGCCTCTCCCACCTCGGTGGCAGTACTAAGAATGTCCAACTAACGGTTTAGGCCCAATCCCTTGGGGGCCTAAGCCTTTAGTCAGACATCCCCCGAGGGCTCCCTGGCTGCCAGAAGGATGTCTGACTGCAAGCTTAGGCCTGATCCCCGGGGAGTGGGCCTAAGTCAACAGATGGACATCCCCCAAGGGGTCCTGGACTGTGAATGGGTGCAGGCTGGGCTGAGGGACACCACCCCCCCTCCCGCCCCAGTGTACAAATTTTTGTGCATCGGGCCTCTAGTTATGTAATATTATCTACTTTTATCTTACAGAAGCTCAAATGTATGTCCTATACACTTTATATGCTTACATATCCCTAGTATACTAACATATTTCCAAAGATGCAAAATGCAGGTTTATTGACTAATCTACTTGATTAAAATTATGTAAAAGGCTCATATATTTTTAAACTAGATTAAGTACTGATCACTTTCCATTTTTATTTCCTTTTTGTCACACATTCAGAAATCTATGTTTTAAGTGGAAAAAAAATTTTTTTTTTGCATTTGCACAACAGATATAATAGCCCCCCTGCTTCTGTTTTCTACATAGACATTTTCAAAGCATTCTAATAATAAATCCTGTGACAGGCTTTGACCATAATGGCTTTTCAAAGCTTCCACACAATGAAACTCAGTTAAGACCAGGCCATCAATAAGACCTCAGTGCTGAAGCAGGGAAAGGTGCTGCATATCTAAACCCATTAAATGAATCATTTATTTTGCTACTCATCTGTCATGTTTTGAAGGTCACATAACAATGCTTATTTCTTACGGCCCAGCGGCAAGCTGTAGAATCACAGGCTGAACTAAGTCCTTGAGTCAAAAACTTGAGAGGGGTAATTGTATTTCCAGGACTAATCCCTGCGGTTATGTTCACTGGGTAAAATCGAATCTCATGCCCTGGGAGGGCACAGCATGCCTGCAAGGGCAGGAAAGGGATTTCTCCACATTGCTTTTAGCCTCTGCATAGTTGTGTCGTATTGAAATATATTTAGAGTGTGGTCAGCTTTTTTGTCTCCCCAGATGCAGGGCTAGGGGGTTTTTACAAGTTGAGGTGGCATAATGGTATGGAGGGGATGTATCTGAGAAGCAGATGCTCCTGCGTTTGAATTTCCATGTGGCCACTGACATACTGTTCATCATTAGGCAAGTTGCTTGACCTCTCTGATCCTCCTTTTCTTTATGTATAAACTGAGGCTAATGCTGCCTGTCTTGCAGGATTGCTGTGAAGATTTGCTGATTTATTGCATGTAAAGTGATTTCTGGGGTGCCTGACACACAGTAGATACTCAGTATTTGTTAACAGTCACCACCCCCCTATTCTTTCTCACTATTGGAGTCACTTAACATGAGAATCCTTCCCAGAGCCATGCAGGAGAGCCTGCAGTGATTGCTCTGAACATCCTATATGTTCTATTTATTTGTTCACGGTTTTGTTAAACTTCATTTATTAACTTATAACTTACGTACAGTAAAGTGCACAAGTCTTATGCGTATAGCTCAATGGAATAACATATACCCATGCAACTTCCACCTGGATCAAGGTGTAGACTATTTCCACACTCAGGAGATTCCCTTGTACCATTTTCTAGTTGATTACACCAAGGATCTGCTGCATAATTTGCAGCTCACAGTCCAAAGTGAAAACATGGGGCCCCTTGTTCTAAAAGTATTAAGAATTTCAAGGCGGCGAGAATAGCATTAAGCTCAGCACAGGGCCTTTGTGAGTGTGAAGCCTTATGAGACAAGCCTTATGAGAATGTAATCCTGCCCTGATTACATTCCCACCACCTGGGCTGACTACTATTCCACCTTCTGTTGCGGTGCATTATGGTCAGGAACTTGTAGCAATAGAATTACACGGTACGTACTGATCTGTGACTAGCTTTTGTTTTTTAAATTTCTCAACATAATGTTTGTGGGGGCTCATCCATGATGTTGAATGTTTTAGTGGTTTTTATTTTTCATGCTGTGTATATTTCATTATAGAAATATATGCCCCAATTTATCTATTATCCTGTTGATGGATATTTTGGTTGTTTCCAGTTTGGGGCTGTTATAAATAAAACTGCTTACTGTATGTCTTTCAGTGGACATACATACTCATTTCTCTTAGCATATACTTAAGAATGAAATTGATGAGTAATGGGTAAGACACTCCATAGGAACTTGGTGTGAAATAACTACACCTGATGGAAGTGCACATTAAAATAACAATGAGATCCCACTGATCACTCACCAGAATGGCGACAATTAAAATCTGAAAAGTCCATGTTTTGGGGAGGATTGGAATTCACATACATTCTGGAGGGAGTATAAATTGGTTCAATTGCTTTGAAAAGCTTTTGCCTAAGCTAAACATATACATGACTTATGACCCAGCAGTTCCATTCCTGAATGTATTTATTTTCTACCTTCTGGAGGTACTTTGAGGAAAAAATATCTAAGATAAATTTCAACCCGATCCCGGCTTATTTGTGTGCTTGAAAGCCATTTGCTGTGGAAGTCAGTCATACCTAAGTCATGTCCATGATCACCGGGCGTTCTGTATACCTCCTTAAAAGCTCCTCTGCATGACTTCTGGTCCTGACTTGTAGGCAAGAGATGGACCAGGCAAAGGAGGCCTGGTGGGATAGCAAAAGGTTGTCATTAAGAACCATCTTTTATTGCCCATTTTCTTATAGCTTGTTAGTGGAGGAAACTTGGAATAAGACACATAGGCACTCGGTGATTTGCCCAGTGAATGTCCAAGTGGACCTCAGAGACTGCCCTGTGAGACAGGAGTGTATGCTGACCCATGGAATGTATTGAGACAGGTCCCCATCACAAAGCTGACATTTCAATGCAACAGAGTCACCCACTTCCTTCGCTCCTTGGTTTGTAAACACTAGCCCACAGAATGTGTCCTGAAGAAATTTTAGAAAAATCACATTCCCTGGTACTGTGCCTTGGAGGTTCTGATCCAGCACATCTGGGTTAGGATCTAGAATCCACATTTTCCGGAAGCTTTTCTGGACTGAGAAACAAACCCTGGCCAAGACAGAGCATGTAACAACAACCACCTCTGCCTCTTCAGCTGGAGCGCAGATACTCAGCTGAGCTTTCACCAACTCCCTCCCCAGATGGCTCTATGATTTTCCTAATATCTATGAAAGTCAAAAAGTAAAGTCCTAAGAGTAGACCGATACCACCACTCACCTAACAAGTGTATAACCCATCTCTCTTGGTAGGACTTGCTCTTTGGATGGGCCTTTCTTGAATAACAAATGCCTCAACTCTTTTTAAAAAATATTTTTATTGATTTCAGAGAGGAAGGGAGAGGGAGAGAGAGATAGAAACATCAATGTTGAGAGAGAATCATTGATTGACTGCCTCCTGCACACCCCACACTGAGAATCGTGCCCACAACCCAGGCATTTGCCCTAACTGGGAATCAAACCGTGACCTTCTGGTTCATAGGTCAGTGCTCAACCACTGAGCCACGCCGGCTGGACTTCCTCAACTCTTAAGATGATCACCTTGTCCTTGACCCTCTCAGGTGTCTTTGACAAAGCCAGCCATTCTAGCTGAGCCAGATAACAGGTATGACCATCTAGTGAGCATTTGCTATTGAACATTTGCTATGGCCTTGTTTCTTTGCACATATGTTATCTCATTTAATCCTTATAACAATTCCCATGAGTTTGATGTTATGATTAGGCTTATGTTATAAGTGAGAAAACAAAGACTTAGAATAGTGAGATAATTTTCCTAATTAATATTATAAATAGTGGGAGAACCATTGTACTACAAAACTCTCTCAACCTGGGGATGGGTGTGTTTGGGGTTACTAAGGAGAAACCAGGATTTGACCACACATATTTTTGGTTTTCTAGATGATGTTCAGTGTCCAGTGCCAGCTTCCTTTGCCTCTTTGCCCTAACACATTGTCTAGGTAGCAACATGTATTACATTAGAACGAGGCTTTTTATTTTCCGTATTTTACATGTTTTACTTGGAGTGGAAAAGGATCTTCACTCTCTGTTGTAGAGCTGGTCTGTTTTCTACCAAGCAAATAGAAGGACAAGGATCAGGGGTTGTCTCATAATGAAGCCCTGTTGCAGGCTGTTCATAAATTGGATTGCTCTTCTTAGCTATCTTTTCCTGATGCCCACAGGAGTTTGACCTAAACGAATAGATAATTACTCAAGATGTTACAAACATCCTGATCCATTTGGCGATCCCTTTATTAAGTGAAACGGGGCCCTTTTTTTCTTATTCAGATACTGCCTGTTAATAGAATAATCTCGAAGCTATTAGCATTTAAAGAGGAATTTAGACAAAGATGTCCTGAATTGTCCCTTCTCCTGGCTCTTGGTGCTCATGGGATCCTTGCTTTAGCTAATTAGGCCGAAATGAATATTAAGTGCATTGATCTCTATCAAGCACATCCGGGAAGGAGAGTTTTTGTGAAAATCATTTCAGTTGCAGACTTTGTTTGCCTCTACAAAGTATCTGATCCCAAACAATAGGCACTGGGGACATTCCAAAATTCAAACAAAACAAAGCAAAACCCCACAAAAGATAAAGAGAAGGGTTCTTACAGTTTCTGAAATGCCCTTGCTTAATCTTCATCCACCCGTGGCTTAGCTTTATTTCCATGGGAACCAAGAGGAAAAAAGTATAGCATCACTTCTCCAGACCCCCAGAAAGCTTGTAAGAGTTGTGCCTCATGGCATTGCATAGGGAGTAAGCACTCTGCTCTGGAAACAGAAAGAGCTGGGTTCAGATCCTGACTCAGACCTACATAATCCATGGGACCTTGGGCAAACAATCTCCTTAAGCCTAAATTTATACACCTTTAATAGGAATTAAATTCTCTCACACATTCCTTATGCCTTAGGGATATGAAATGGACATAGTAAAATCATTGAACAAATATTGGTGATTATTAATGATAAAGATTGGGATAAGTGTCTTCAGATATGACATCAAAAACAGCAAGATTCTAAGTCTTCCCAGTTAAGTTTCAAAATTACTAGAGGTGAGAGGAGAGCAGTTTGTTCTTTCTGAGGGACAGTGTGAAGTGTAGTAGGAATAAAACTTAAAGTGTGATGATGATAAAGACTTGACTATGGACACATGTTCTGTCTCTGATTTAGGGCACCTTGCTTCAGCTCTTTGAAGTCCATTATCTTTACCTGTAAAATGGAGAGAGTTGCACTTTCCTCCAAGTGCTATACTGTCTGACTTCATGAGGAAATATTCATCAAACACCTGTTACCAGACTGTAAGGGTCTGTCTGCACACATAAAAGCCGAATTAGACACGAAAGGGAGTTTGCAGCAAAGAAAGTGAAAGGTTACTAGTGGAGGAAGTGGCCATGCCTGGAGGCAGGTGAGCTAATGCTCAAAGGCCCGGCTCCCAGATGTCTTCCAGTGGATGGTTTATACAGGGAAAAGTCATTCATCATGGGAACTAAGGGAGTCAGGGTTGTGGTCTCTACTGATTGGTTGATGCTAGGGTAGGGGGTGATTCACCAGCGCAGCTGGTCTTGCTGTCAGCCATGGTGTCACTTGGTCTGGGTTTCTTGCACCCGTAGAAATGGGGCCTTTTCACGGAGTCCCAAGGAAAGCATTCCAGGGACCCATGTATGGGAACTTGTGGCCTGGTAAGGTTTATTGACATTGAAGTAAACACAAAGGGCTGTCCTGGGTTCGGCTCTATCTCGCTGTGGGAAAAGTTCAGCCTTGGCTTCATCAGCCCCAGAAATAGGGCCAGTGTCCAGGCTGTGTGCCCTTTGTTCAGTCTGTGTTTCTGTCTCCATCCAATTAGCTTAGCTTCTGTTCCCAGGTGCACTCCTGCTGGCCCTGTGGCTAAGCTCGCTAAGGCCCACGTGGTCTGACAGGGGCTCCAGAGAGACTTCCCCAGTGAGCACTCTTACAGAGAGAGAGAGAGAGAGAGAGAGAGAGAGAGAGAGAGAGAGAGAGAGAGAGAGAAAACTTTGTTAATGTTGGATTAAATATCTTCAGGCTGGGAAGGAGTAGGCACTTTTCAAAGTAAACAATCAACCTCCCAATCTTTCACTGGCTTCATTGGCTGTGTTGGGTCCTCCTCCTACCAGTGGTCGGCAAACTCATTAGTCAACAGAGCCAAATATCAACAGTACAACGATTGAAATTTCTTTTGAGAGCCAAATTTTTTAAACTTAAACTGCATAGGTAGGTACATTGTTATTAACTTAATTAGGGTACTCCTAAGGCTTAGGAAGAGCCACACTCAAGGGGCCAAAGAACCGCATGTGGCTCACGAGCCGCAGTTTGCCGACCACGGCCCTAGCCAATCCATTCCCTAGATCTTCTGGGGTTCTCTCTCCCGTATGAAATCCAATCCTTTTCCCAGGCTAGACTGACAGGCCTTTATGGTCCTCCTCTTGGCTTCTACTGGGCATGTGCCCAGCAGAGGAATTTTCCTTCCTCTTTCCCCTGACAGGGCCAGCAGTTCTCCAGGGGGACTGGAAAGCTGGTCCTTTCTCCCTACACAGGGAAGGGAGGGGTGTTAACCCCCTTTGCAGGGAAATGCTGTGATCCCCTGGGGAGTGTGTGAATCTGTAGCTTCCTGGTAGATTAGTCTTTTTAATATTTAATTCCCTGTGCTCCCTTCCTCTCTTAATAGTTAGCTACCTACCCTAACAGTTTCATTGCTTCTCTGAGACTGGAACTGAAACACTATTGAGACCTAGCTGTTATCTCTAATTTGACTAAAACTCTGTCTCTGTGGTCAGCAGACATGAGGCTTTGTTCCTAAGATTATTTGATGCTGATCACACCTTCATTATCTTGAGGGTTTAATGATTAAGGGAGTGGGCATACAAGGGAGAGGAAAGTAGGTGAGTCAGTGTGCTAGATGAGGCCAGTTTGAATTAAAAGGCAAGAAAGGAGGAAAGGTCAGATTAAAGAAATGGAGTTTCTGCAGGCTAGCACAGTAATCGTGCTCAGTACTATGGTACGTTATGACTCCGTTTTCCTTTTCCTTTTCTGGGGCCAGGTATTACTGTTTCTCCTCTCTGTAGGGTTGGTGAGCGGAGATGGATAGTGGGATGGTGAGGGGCAGCCAGTGGACCTGGGTGTGGAAGAGGGCTGCAGGGAGGCAATCAGTGGGGGACAAAAGTAAGGTGACTTTGTACTTTATAACTGGTTTCTTTTACTCCTGCAAACCACCATGAAATGCAATTGAAATAACTTCCCCATACTTGAGAAATAGCCAACTGTTTTTCAAGGAAAAACACCCATCTCTCTCTCTCTCTCTCTCTCTCTCTCTCTCTCTCTCTCTCTCTCTCTCTCTCTCTCTCAAACATGCTCACTCTTTGGAGTCATTTTCCTATTTCTTGCCACTTCACTTTGAATCACAGAGCAAGACTGACTTCTGTTCTGCCCTCTAGCCAGTTCCTGCGCTTTCCTTTCCAATGGAAGAGTTGGTGGGACAGTAATGGAGAGAGAGCACAACATATGTGCTTCTCCTGAGGTTGGAAAAGCACCTTTGCTCAGCAATAGTGACAAGTCTGGGGGCTGCACCTCGACCTGGCTAGGATTCCTGCGCTTCCTCAGCCTCCCCTCACCCTCCGACCACAGCTGAGAGCAGCACAGAATTCAGAGCCCGCCTGCTGGAGCCGCAGGGCCGGCTGCAGCTCCTCTTTAATTTCCCTCATCATTTGAGTCACACGAGTCTCAGACACAATAAGGCACCTGCACAAGCAGTGCCCTTGTCACCATGACAACCCACACAAGATGGGGATGAGGCAGGTGGCACAGAAGGAGGTCCATGTTCCTGATCTCCTGTTGGTGGCGCTGCTGACATAGAATCCTTCCACAGTTGCTGGGACACTGTCACCCCCACTTCTGGGCTGAGGTGGAGGGTGGGGTGGAAAGCTGAATTCAGAAGCAACTCAGGTGTTGGAAGGAGAAGTTTCCAGGCTACTGGGAAGCAGAGGACCATTCCTCCAACACCCCCCTCTCCCCCCCCCCCCCCACACACACAATTGTTGGTGCTGTCTGAGCTGCTGTCTTTTAACAGATGAGGCATTTTCCTCACAAGCAGGAAAAAGAAAAAGAGGAAAGAAAGAAATTCAATCAATTCTTTATAGAGGCTTTCTGATGCTTGTCTTAGGGGCCGCCACCTCCCACCACTGCCATCAAATGAACTGGTCTCAGCAGTGAAGCAGAAGGACAAATTGAAACTCTTTAGAATAACAGGGACAAGTTTGAATCCCAGCTCAGCACCTTGCTAGCTATGTGTGCTCTGTCAACTCCTGACCTCTGAGACTCACATCAGGCACCAACTGCTGATCCACAAATCTGTCCAGGATTCCTTATGAGGGTTAAAGGATGGTGATATATGTAATATGCCCAGCACATCTGTGGCCCAGATAGACAAGTAATTGTGGGCTTTTCGTATGATACCATTCATATGAATGTACTGATAAGTTCAGATTAACATTTTGAACTTCTTTTATTACGTATGAGCTGTAGAAGATAAATGGCGCCTTCTCCCCCATTACCTAAGCCTGGCGGGTTTGACTGAACTTTCCTTTGCAGGAGGAAGTTGAGACCCTGTGTCACAGCAAAGGGCCTCTGTAAAGCGGTTTTCCCCAATAGGAAGGAATTCTGAAAGCGGAGGAGTCCAAACAGGACAAGATACTACTCTTTCTTTACTTCCAGCTCCTGCAACACTGGATGAAACACAGTTCAGTAACTGTGGTTGAATGAACCCCAGGGATGTGTTAGAATCACACCAGCAAGGTAGCTCCTTTGAGATGGTAATATCAGGCTAAGCTTTCTAGATGATAAAGCTCCTGACACTATTTCATTCCTGCACCCAGATGATCCTTTTAACATGCAATGCAGATTGCATTGCTCTTCGGCTCCAAACCCTTCATTGGTTCCCCACTTTCTTGGAATGAAAACCAAAATCCTAACAGTGACTTCATGGCTCTTCTGACCCTTCTGACCTTGTGTCTTGCTAGTCTCCTCCCCACTCACGCTGCTTCGGACATGCTAGCTGTGCTGCTGTGCTCAGATCGGTCATGCTTTCGTCTTAAGGCCATTGCACTGGTGGTCCACTCTGTTCCAGTATTCTTCTGCCCAAATACCTCCATGTCTAACATGCTATATTATTTATGTGTTTTTCTGTTTGTTTATTTTCTGTCTCTTTCTTTGGGAATGGTTGCTTCTCAAAGGCAGGGGTTATTTTTACCTGTTTTGTTTCAAAATTTTTTTGATTTACTAAAATAGTACTTGGCATAGGGTAAACACTAAGAAAATATAGGCTGAATGAATGACAGGTGGGTAGGATAGCCACTCTTTTATGCATATTCTGAAATGAAAGGAGCAATCAGTTCATACAGGACTGTGTTTATTTTTTAAAAATATATTTTATTGAATTTTTACAGAGAGGAAGGGAGAGAGGGATAGAGAGTTAGAAACATCGATGAGAAACATCGATCAGCTGCCTCCTGCACACCCCCCACTGGGGATGTGCCCACAACCAAGGTACATGCCCTTTACCAGAATTGAACCCTGGACCCTTCAGTCCGCAGGCTGAGGCTCTATCCACTGAGCCAAACCGGTTAGGGCAGGACTGTGTTTATTTAAAAAAAAATAATTATTCACTCATAGATAACTCAAAGATTGGGTATTTTGACCTATTCTCCCTAAAGAATACATGAAATTCTGTTCATGAAAAAAAAAAAAAGTTTTTCTATTTACCAGCCATCATACTTGACTAGAGGAAATTCCGTTTGTGAGTTCCCTTTTAATTCTCGAAGTTGTTGCAAACTCTCACTGAGATTCAGGGAAAGATTTACCTAGAAAAGCCATCTCATAAAGACATTTCCCCAGGAGATGCTCACTGGAGACCAAAATCTCCAAGATCTCGGTAAATTGTTATGCGTGCAACATGCTTCTTAACTGCCTGGGTCACCTTGCCTCCAAGGTCCATGAGGAAGGGCAGGTGACAAACCTTGCTGACTTTTCTTTTGTCACCCCAAGTCTCATGTTAGACTGTCCCCCACCCACCCCGGATCCAGACAGGCTGAGCCACAACGAAGAAAGGTTCCAAAGAAGCCACGGAGGCTCTTCTCACGTGGAGCCTTTTTGAGGTGTGAACACCTTGGGTCCTTGGGATACTTTTGTTGCTAAAGGAACTGAATTCCTTTCAAGTGAGGGCCTATTGAAAACAGGCACAATGCCGAGGAGCCATTGTCATGTTCACCTCGAGCCAAATGTGCACAGCTTTCGAGCTAAAATTGGATATTTGAAAATCTAAAAGCTGTCTCTATGGACTTTTGTATTAGAAGCTCTCTGTAATGCGTGGATCAGTGGGATACTTTGGAACCTGCATCCATTGTGCCCACATGAAATAGGCCAGACCCCACTGGGAATCAAAAAAAAAAGAGTAAACTGCTCATTCATTTGGTGAACTGGGTGGAAGCGGGGAGGGGGGAGATTAACTCTTTGGGGAGAGGACGCACAGATGCAGACACAGATATATGAGATACAAGGTGGGGAAGAGGAGAGGAGTTGTTTATAATTAATTTGTCAGCTTTGGGATATTTTATTTGTATAAAAATCAATATACTTGATGTAATTTTCAGTATTCCTCTTCAAATGTAGATATGGACTTAAGTTTAATTTTATAAAAGCATTTCTCTTGCAAAAACCTGGTATCCAAAATTCAAAGTACCTGAAAAAAAAAAAAGTGAATAAGTGCATTCAAAAAATATTTTGTCTTATATGGCATAGTTTTATCAGATATATTCTTAACAGTCTTTTGTTTGTTTTTACTGTATTAAGACATTCTGGCATTAAGAAGACTTACAGGATAGTGTTTTTGTGACCTAAAATTGGTTACTGTAAAGATATGAAACAACAAAACTATTGTTTCTTGAACACTTACTATAAGCCCCAAACTCTGCTAAGTGATAATTCACTAGAACTTCCCTGAACCTCCCTGGCTATGAGAAATAATTATCTTCATTTTACATAAGAGAAAACTGATCAGAGAGTATAAATTATTTTTTCAAGGTCTCACATCTACCGAGGGAAGAAGCAGCTACAAATTAACTTATAATTAATAGAAGACAGAAAAAATGTCTTTGTTTCTACATGCACACCCTCTACAACAGGGGTGGGGAACCTTTTTTTTTTTTTTTTTTTTTTTTGCCAAGGGCCATTTGGATATTTATAACATCATTCGTGGGCCATACAAAATTATCAACTTAAAAATCAGCCTGCTATATTTGGTCAAACATTTAATTAACTCACCCCTAATGCCTTGGCCGGGACAGACCAAATACTTTCTCAGGCCTTATATGGCCTGAGGGCCGGGTGTCCCCAATCCCTGCTCTACAATGAGAAAATAATTTATTTCAGGCCAATGAATCTGGCTCAGTCTATTTTATTCCCACTTGAAATTGGAAAATTACATATTAATATTGAAAACTAAAAAGCACTCCTAAGGCCAACAATTTAAAATAATTAAAGGAAGTTATGTTTATGCAAAAATTTAAGGAAACATATTTTGCATGGTTGTAATCTGTATGAACAGAGAATTTTATACCTTGGTCTTGCAATTTTATGTCTTATGTATATTTTACATGATGTTGCCAACTTTTAAAAATGTTTTTAAAACTTGATAACATTTCAATGAGTAGGCATTTCATAATATTGGGTATTTTAATTATTTCTTATTTTTAAGTATTATAGCTTACATTACAATCAACATCTTAATTAAAAAAACAACAACACTTAAATGACTAGTTTCTCCAGAATAATTTTTGAGACTGGGATTACTGAGATATCTTTATTTCTATTGATATGCATTGATATATTGCTTCTCAAAATGATAGACCCACATTGCAAGTGCACCCCAAATTGTTTGAGCTAGTAAATTGTAATGCATCTTCAATATCATTGGCAGTTGTGATTTATTTTGAAAGTTCGTCTGTGCAGTAGCAATGAATTGTAACTTCACTGTTTTAATTTGCATTAATTTGATTATTTGCAGGAATATATTCATTTAAAATGTTCATGTTCTCTTTTTATCATGCAAATCATTGGCATCACTCAAGAACATTATTTTATCATGTCTAGTGGTCACAAATGTATCTAAATTTTCCAATTATACAAATATCTATAGATGTATAAATATGTATGCCTATTTCACTTTCACATTAGATAGAAATCATTGCAGGATACATAAACTATCAAATGGTTCTTTTCTCCGAGAGAGCATCAAAAAGTCTATCATCTTTATCAGGTATTACTGAGAACTTAAATTATTTACTTTAATGAGATAATCCATGTTACCTTCCCTAGATTCATAAGTTTCTAATAATTCAATGAAATAGTCACACAGTGTAATTAAGGAGTTGTCATTAGAATCCTGTCTTTTGCAGGCTGGTGACCCCTCTGCAAATGAAGGGTATAGGCGAGGAATGAAGCAAGACCTTGAGCACCAGCAGAGCCTGCGCCTGTGTAGCCCTTTGGCCGCTGAGAGGGGGATGTGAAGAGTAAGTCCCAATGCTCAATATCAATAAGTTCTGGATGTCATTCACAGCAGTTGCCATATAGAGACCCACTATTTAGTTGTGGGCATTTTTTGGTCTCATAAATTTCCATGAAACTGTGGCCAGAGATTTAAACTATTAAACTTATCCTTGAGTAAAAACAATAGAATCTGTCAGCTTGTTTGAACAGTTTCAGCCATAGAAACAAGTTTGGATGAGTCCAGTGGGGGTAGAGGATTTGTACCAAGACAGATAAAACTCGTTCATTCTCTCACATTGTTTGGGCAGCACAACTGTGTATTGGGCAGTGTTTCAGGGGCCCTTTGATCTGCAAATGGACAATAAAGGGCCATGGTGTTTGGTGGAAAGTAATGAGAGCATGTGGCTCTCATTCTTCCTTTTCCTTTCATGGTTCAAACCCTCTTAAATGGTGATCAGGAATAGATCACCTACACAGCACTGAGCACCCCAAAAGGTTAGATGGTCTAAGAATTAACATCATTCATGGCAAAAGCAAATAAGTTCAGTTATCTTAGCATTCATTCACTAATAAGGGAAGGGGCATGCCACGTACTCCAACAGGAGATTTAAACTCTAGGGTTTAAGTCCTCAATTCTCTCCACTTATTTAATGGTGTCCCTAGGCTAGACAGGTAACATATCTGAGTTTCTTATTTATGAATAAGAAACCTGAACATATGTCCAGGTTTCCGTCCTGCTGTCACATTTTGCGATGCTTTAGTAACATATGCATCAAGCTCCTACTTCTGGCGCAATGCCCTTCAGGCTTATGAAGAAAGTAGGAAAGAAATGTACTAGTAAGGTATATTCTCTGCTAGGCCAGGATTTTCAGTCTTGTGACCACCCACAGACATAATAGGCAAGTAAAAATGTTTGCACCCAAAGGAGAGGTGCCTGCAATAGTAATGCTCTGAGGGCAGTCTTGACTATGGATGAGCTCATCTGGTATTTGGAGGTTAGAGAGTTAGAGAGAATATGGTAGACTTGAAACTGCGCAATGCTGTGTTCCACATTTCACTACAGCACCTGCTTTCCGGTGCAGCTTGGCTTAAGTGATTAGATGTCTAGGATTTAGTTTGCTTACCCATCAAATGGGAAAGTAGCCCAGACGGTGTGGCTCAGTGGTTGAGCATCAACCTATGAACCAGGAAGTCATGGTTTGATTCCCAGTCAGGGCACATGCCCAGGTTGTGGGCTTGATCCCCAGTGTGGGGCATGCGGGAGGCAGCCAATCTATGATTCTCTCTCATCATTGATGTTTCTATCTCTCTCTCCCTTTCTCTTCTGATCTGAAATCAAGAAAAATATTTTAAAGATGGGAAAGTAATAATTCCTTTGAATGTTTTATTGTAAGGCTTAGAGATGGAGTGTGTAGGGCATCGCTACTTCCCTGATATGTTGTAGTCACTGCAAAACAAAATGTTAGAAGAAGATGTAGGAAGAGGAGATGTATGGGCAGCATAAACGAGGGCTTCCTGGTGGATATTAGAAAGAGTTTTTTGCACTTTCAGTTGAGTAAAGGAATTTCTAAAATGTGGCAGGCGTGTATATCATTTACATCATGGAGCTTAATGTTCTAGTGGGCCAAAAAAAGGGGGGTGTGTGAAAATATGTCATTGCTGTGAGGAATGCCTTTATGCCCAGTATACATTTGAGAACTTAACAGCAAGATGACCTGATTTAATCTGATGTGTTAGAAGATAATTCTTTAAGGAAGGGACCTCTGTGCTGAAATCTGAGAGATGCTAAATAGGAACTGATTAATTGATGGGAAAGGCACATATAAAGCTCTGAGCTGGGGAGAAGGATGGCACATCTGAGCAGCTGAAGGTTAATAGAACTGAAGCAAGGAATGAAGCAAGAATGATCCCTGAGGGTCCAGTGGGTGGAAAATTAGTAAGAGGAAACATTAGGGGTGAGGGGGGATCCTCGCTGCAGACCGTTCAGAGTAATTAGCTATCAGCTGGGGGATGCTGAAGGATGAGGGCTTTGATCAGATATTGGGGTTTGGTTGGGATGGGGGGATTCTTACTAAACTGACTTAGCAAGACTCCTGATACAATGGACCTCAAGATCTAGGCTTAGAGGGCTTAGTGAAGCCCAACTAGAGTCTGGAAAAGGAGAGAGTCTTCTCCAGATGTAATTACAGTTTAATATATCTGACTAGGTAAATAATTAATTAAATTCTTTCTAAAGGTATATATTACTTTTGCATGTCGTCATAACATTTTCTAAAAAGGGTTTTTTTTTCTATTATTCACATACTATGCTAAGTTGAAAATGATCAACATCTATAGAGAAGTTTGCTTAAAGTGTTGGTATTTTTTTTAAGCATGCTAAACATTTAAGGATAATGATGCCACCACCTTTACAGGACTCAGTCTTGAAATAGGTGTTTGTCAAATGTGTTCTTTCCTTTGATAGGTGTTGGGTTATGTGCCATTCTTTCATCAAATACATACAATAAACCAGTGTTATGCATTGTGAAGCCATGGCTAGAATGGTGAACAAAAGAAATGTCTTTTATACTCTAATGGAGCTCTTCCTTTTCTTCTTCAAGTCACTACCAAAAGCCTTCAGTCCTGATTAGAAAGCCCTGGATGTATTGGAACAAACTCTAATATATATATTGCCCTTCATACTTTTATTCTTGCATTTATATGTGATCTTAATGATAATTCTGGGGTTCAAATCCTGGCTCTGCTCTTTATTAGCTTTTTTTTTTTTTTGCTAAGTGCTTTACATGTGTCAGTTTAAACCAGCCGTGGGCAAACTACGGCCCGCAGGCCGGATCTGGCCCGTTTGAAATGAATGAAACTTAAAAAAAAAAAAAGACCGTACCCTTTTATGTAATGATGTTTACTTTGAATTTATATTAGTTCACAGAAACACTCCATCCATGCTTTTGTTCCGGCCCTCCGGTCCAGTTTAAGAACCCATTGTGACCCTGGAGTCAAAAAATTTGCCCACCCCTGGTTTAAACTCAAAAAGACTTCTATGTGAGAAGCATTGTTACTTTCATCTGCAGAGAAGAAAAGTGAAGCTCAGAGAGGTGAAGAGGTTTTGCCCAGGTCACACACTTAGCTTACTTAAGGTTAGCGGCTTTCTCTTCTATACGAATTAAAAATATTACCTATTTTCCTGACTCTGAAATTCCACAGTCCTCTTGAGATGGCCTAATAGCTCGGCCTCAAGACACTTTGTCTTATTAAAAACCAACAAATTTCCCCCATTGAAAGAGTTGCCTGGCCAGGGAAAACATTTTTTTTCTTGTTTCTTAATGGAAAATCAAGCCTGCTGATTAATACAGAGTAATAGTTCCGAAAGCTCCCTCTTGACAGAGCATTGGCTTTCTCATTTTCTAATGAATTGCTCCCCAAAGAAACTCATTATATTTCGAGACACAAAGCTCCCTGGAGACTTCTGCGTCTCCACCATTTACTTACTAAAATGTTCATCATTTAGAAACCCTTAAGCCTTGCCAAATTCACTGTGTCCTTTGAATCCTTAGCTTATCAATAACTGTTTGTTCTTCATTATGATCAAAACAAGCTTGGCCCTTAGATAAAGTTTTGTCTTCACATTTCCTAATGTTTGTTTGAAGATTTATAATTCATTCTTGTGTGTAGCATTATAGTTTTTTCAGTGTCAGGTTGCTTTTTTTTTTTTCTGGGAGAAAAGGAGACATGTCACCAGCTGAAATGATTTGCTTCATCTTTTCGGTTATTTTGTATGAATGTGGTCAGGTTGGTTGTTGGGTTTTTTTTTTCTTCTATTTCTATTTGTTTTGTAAACATTGTTTCTAGTGAAAGAATTCTCTCTATTCTGTGTACTTGTCTGTGCAGTTTCTTTGATGGATGGGGTTGGTGGTGGTGGAAAGGAGGGATTAATGTGCCTTATTTCTATTTTATTTGTATGATTGTTAATTTCCCTCCACTTGGTCCTTATTTCTCTTATTGTCTCATTGCTAAGGAGAACCTCCACCCCCTATTCCTAAGGGCAACACTGTCATGTGATCACCATTACCCTCCATGTTACTTTTTGGTGGTCAATGCTATGAACCACCAAGTTCTGACCTGCATTCACTATAAAGGCAAAAACAATTAGCAGAAAGTCAAAGAAAGAAGTTATTTTCTGAGGGAAAGCAACATCTTTGAAGCATTCATCCCTCTATATGGGGGTATGTGGTGAAATAAAGGGGAGAGGTGTTAGATTTGACCTGTGCCCCCAGATCTGGAGGAGATTCATACCTTGTCCCAAAGTTTCTGAGCCACTAAATCAGTAGACTTTCCTGGTACTGCCAGCGAGTGGCAGTTAGCACAGTGGGAGATAAGCCTGGGGCTGCCTACTTTCCCACGACTTGGTAAGGACACAGGAGTCTTCCCTGAGTAGAAAGGACACTGAGAAAGACAGAGACCTTGCACCTTGCAAAACCCCTAAATGAGCAACCATGCCAGAGCAAAGGCAATTAGGTAGAAAATGGAGCAGAACCCCTGTGGCATGGAGAGAAACAAGATTCCTTTCTTTGCAGGGTGACCAGTGTTGGGGCTCTACTCAAAGAGAAGCTTCCATGAACCCCTTAGTAACTCAAGTATGCGTCCCTCAAGATTCCAGCAATTTTTTTTTTTTTTTTTACCAGTGGCTTAGAGGAGTTAGGGGCCAGATAATGCTATATGAGGAACTGGTGTGTGTGTGTGTGTGTGTGTTGGTGAGCCGGGGGGGGGGGGGGAGATAGAGGAGCAGATATAACAAGCTTGTCAAGTAGTCTGGGTGGTCAACTACCAGACATTGTCTTCCACAGGGAATGGAAAGTGTTCAAGACCATGCCTTCCATTTGCCAAATCCATAACACACACACACACACACACACACACACACACACACACACACACACCCCTTTCTGCTGGCAAGTCTTCCTAGATGCCCTGGTAGTGGAGAATTGGAGTGTAAAGATAAGGATACCTAGAGAAAACCAAATAACTACCCCAAATGAGACCCCTTTAAGTGAAGAAGACAAGAGTTTGAGATCGCTGTTTATCAGATGAGACTGATATCTGACCAATTGCTTTCTTTCCCACTTTTTTCCTATGTAGTTCACAGAGAGTGGAAACAAAAAAGATTACCTGTTATTAATAAATAAATAACTGAAACCTCTCCTGTACACTGCATCCCATAATTGACTCTCCCGCTCCTTGTCACTAAGCCTAAAATTCTGTGACCAAAGATTCATTTCCTTTAGAATGTAAAAAAGACTAACACTTCTCCTGTCTACCATCTCAAGTTTGTTGGGAGAATGAACACAATGGATGTGATTGCCACTGGAAGTTGTAAAAAAATTGCATCACTATCAATTAATAATGGTGATGATAATAGAAATAAATTATAACTTGTAACTATCAATTAAACCCTGACATCTGAGTTAAAAGATGTCTTATATAAGACCCTTGCCTTTGTGTTTTACCTACTCTGTTTCTAACCCCTTTGACTAGCATAAACTCAAAGAGCCAGAGGAAGGGAAGAAAAAAATCAAGTTGATTAAGAGTGAATTATAGGTAGAAGAATATGTCAAAGAATATATGGTGGATGACAAATGAATAATTCTACAGCTGTTTAGGAAACAAAGCAATAAACGGATCTCTTTCCATTTCAATCTAGCAAGAAACAACTCCTACATTACTTATCTTAGAGCTCTGGTTCCTGCTAAAGCCACTCTGCCCACCTGTATTGGGCATCTGTGAGGGGCCCTCCAACTCCTCCTTGGTATTCCATGTTTGTTTTTTGAGTGCTTAATATGTGCTAGGCACTATGTAGAACTTTACATGTGTTATATTATTTTAATACCTACAATGAGAAGGTACAATTCTTTTTCCAACTTTAGGGAGGAGAAATTGGGGCACAGGGGGATTAAGTAACTGGCTTGTCACACAGCTATAAGTGGTAGTGCTGAGATTCAAACTCAAGAAGTTTAGCTCCAGGCAATGCTCTTATTACTACCTTAAACTGGAAATGGTTGTGGTTCATACTCCTGGTTCCAGGCAGAGGGGTTTGTAAACCATCCTAATTAGGTAATAATCTTATGGCTTCTAAAATGAGATTTGTTTCTGTTCTTGCTTACCTGTTTACACACACACACTCACACTACTACCTCCTTTTAATTTGGTGGAAAATGACTTGTTTTTTTTATATTTAATCCTTCTGTGCTCCATGAGTTTTCTTTTACCTATGGATTTATTTTATCTTTAAAAATGGCACAGCCTAAAGATTCTGATAGCTGTCCATTTAAGAGCACTGAGGAATGGTTCCAGCCAAGGCCAGCTTTTATTATTAACTCTGTGTGTTCTTGGTCTCATGTAAGTTTCCAATTTTCAATTATCTTTTCCTTAAGGAAGGTAATTCTGTCCACCTCACAGGTGGTTATGAAGATTATATAAGTTATGGTGTATAAACTCTGAAGACCTTTATAAATGAATGGGGCTACTAATAACTAATTTGTTTTCTATTTTCTGTATTCTTCCTCATCTTTCTTTGAAAAATGTGATTTCCCTTGATTTTCTATCCCCAGCAAATACTCTAGAGTTTAAGTGGATAACCTAAGTTTCTCACATAGTAACTTCATCAGAGAAGTAAGAAATATGTATTTGAAAGTGGAGAAAAAGGAGGCCAAAGTGTCACAAGGGGGAATTGGAACCAGAAGTAGTTCTAACACATAGTCTAAATTCATTTTCTTTAGATTATAGTGTTCACTTTTCCATGCCTGTGGCTTTCTTTCCATTTCATTATATAGCATTGTCACCTCTAGTCAGAGCTCAAGAAGGACAAAATGTAAATAAAAATTAATTCAAATCTCAATTCAGTGCAGTTTTTTTCATTAATTTTCAGGTTCCTAGTTATATTGTTTATATATAAGTTATAAATTGGTAAGAATTTAAATTTCTTTAGGATTTCATTATTTCACAAGGCTCATAGTTCAGTATGATTCCTCTCAATAATTTGTTTTAAGATATATCCAGGAGATGGAATCATTCTTATTTTACAGATAATGATCCAGAGGCTCAAGGAAGCTGGATGGGCAAAACCACTCGTGAAGGGTTCACAGCTGGTGAAAGAGACAGAGTGAAAAGGGGAAATATTCCCAGAGATAAATGAGAATGCTACTCCCTTTTCACCTAGAGTGTTTCTGTTTAAGTAAGAGTTTCTAAATTTTCACCAGAGCCTTTATGATGTGAAACCCAACTGTGTGTTGCACTGAAGTACCTAGCACTCCAGAAGCCAATCATTTCTAACCCCAACTTGGATTTTAAAGCCCAATTTGAGATGGTATTCTATTTGTAAGTGGTAGGTGTGGGCCCCCAGGCATTGGCTGGAGATACCCTGGGGAGAAGAGAATTCTGTAGAGAGCAATCAAATTTTCAGGATGCCATGGATTATCATCACACTCACATACATTTGAGCACTTGCATACATTATTTGGTAATTAGCATATCTAATTGCTTTCTGACATTAGGAATTAGCTTCCCTGTGTGTTTTGCTTCTCTGTTTCATGCCATTGCTAAATAAGTCACTGGAGTCCACTGATCCCTGCAGAGATATGTGATGGTTTAACTCCCAAAGGTCTTATCATATAAAAGAGATGATTTCATGAGTTTAGAATCATCTTTGACCCGTGAAATCCTGGAAGCGAGCACATACTCCATTTGGGTATTTTTTGTAGAGCTTATAAATCATGGTAATAATCGGAAAATAATTAGAGTTTACAGTTAATGAATATGCATGCATGTTGGTCTTACATAATCCTAAACATCATCATCATTTTATATGGCAACAAGTCACCATCAGTTACTGTTTGGCTTGTACATACAAACCGTTCTCTAGCACAAAATGCTGGGCTAGAGTCAGTCACAAAGAACATCACGGGGGTAATGTAATTCTGAGAGAAAGAATAGGTAGAGATGGAGATATTGAAGTGTCTCCAAGGAAAGTTGCCTCATTGGCCTTCAAGAAATCTAATAGGCAAGTACTACCATAGAAGCAGAAGTTCTACAAAGTAGATGACTCTCCAAGTTTGATGACTAATTTATATGTCAACTTGATCGGGCCATGGGATGCCCAGATACCTGGTTAAACATTATTTCTGGGTGTGTATGGGAAGGTATTTTCAGAAGAAATTAGTATTTCAATTGGTAGGCTGAGTAAAGCAGTTTTCCCTCCCTAATGTGGTAGGTGTCAGTCATCCAATCCATAGGGGTTCTGAATAGGACAGAAGGGCAGAAAAGGTAGACTTTGCTTTCTTCCTGACTATTTGAGCTGGAACATCCATCTCCTCCTGTCCCCAGGGCTCCTGGATCCCAGGTCTTTAGATTCAGAACGGAATCTACAATGTTGGCTCTCAGGCCTTTGACTGGCACCATTGGCTTTCTTGGATGTCCAGCTGGCAGACTGTGGGACTTCTCAGCCTCCATAATCATGTGAGTCAATACCTTATAATAAATATTTTTCAAGATATAACTACATATGGAGAGATAGATATATGGATATATAGCTATACGTACATAGAATATGAATGTAAGTTGGCTCTGTTTCTCTGGAAAGCCTGACTAATCAGGTTTTAGATACTTGAATTTCTCAGTTGAAATGAGTTGCATTGGTTCGGGAGACTCACATGCTGAAAACTCTAACAAAAGATTAAAGTATGTATATCAAAATGAAGGTGACCAGCTACATTTTTTGATAAAATAAGACATGGTCTCAGCTCTTTCTTAGAAAATAATTATCAAAGGCTAGCTTGATAAATATCAGTGGTAATAAAAGGTAGCTATAAAACTGGAAAATTGTTTTCTGTGATAAACTTTCCCCCACATCCAGGATATTGGTTAAGTAATTTAAAACCCTTCCTTTTGATCAGATTTGGGTTATTATTTGTAAAATATGTCTAAGAAATTTCTTCTAAACATAATACTGTATTTGTTCAACTCTTTTCGTTTGATTAGCACCAAATTTTGATTTGGTCTGGGAATTTTTCTTTCCATTTAAGGTGATTGCATATTACTGTTATAATGCATCTTGGGTTGATTTTATAGTTTCCCTCTGAGAAGTTATGCTCTTTTCTCTTAAAAAATATTTTAGAAGCATCTCATTGTCTCACTGCAATGCCCATAAATCATTAAGAACATTTGGAAAAGTTGAGAATTTTCCTATTGTCATGTAAGCCTAATATTAAGCCTAATGGCATGGAAGGAGGACTTACATGTGGGTGAAGAATTTGAGAATGGCTAGGTTTTGAACCATTACAAATATTGTCAAGAGTTAGGAGATCAATCGGATGGATGCTGGGGAAAGGTGGATTGGAGGTAGGTAGTTGCAGGTTCTAGAATAAATACTAAGATCAAATTCAATCTGGAAAGTAAAACCATTGTAAGGCCCTGTCTAGGGAGGATTGAGGTGCTCTCAGGGTGATCATGGAACATCACTGATTGAAGGCTGCTCTGACTTTAGCCCTCTTTTGGGTCCTGTAGAACACAGAACAGAGTGTCAAGGGGAGCTTACTATCTTGCAATCTAGAGGGGAAGACAGACGTTGAACAATTATTCAAAAATCCATTCAATAATCCATTAAGTGGCAAAGTGCTATAAAAGAGAAGTTTAGAATTCCTTGGGAGGATATCACAGTGGGATTAAATGGAGTGTGCATGTGGGTTGGATTCTACAGCAGCTTCCTCGAATAATAGAATAATAGACTCATTTGCTTTTAATTATGAATCTGCAGTTACCAGCAGGGGATTAGCATACCTAAAAAGCGAAATAAGATACTGGTTGCTTAACGTAGGCTCAGAGGGTCTAAGAACCTACTTTTTATAAGTATTTTTTAAAAATATTTGCAACATAAGCTGGTGTCCTTGGGCAAATGTTTCTGAGAGTCAGTGAGTGTTCTGAGGTATCTGGGTGATAACTAGACTCGCTGGGATTCCAAGCTATATCTAACTTGAGTACTTTTACTCAATGACCCTGTGCATATCCAAATGCCTATTTTGAGATGTATCTGCTTTCATAAGCAGAGATGTGTGTCCTAGACAGGAATGCAGAAGATTGAACATTAACAAACTGTACCTGGGTAAAATTGAAAGGGGGGGGGCGATACACAGTAGGTGATGCCTGTGTTCTTGGTCTTCATTTATTCATTTTACAAATTGTCATCTGTACCAAATTGTGCAGGCAAGGTTTCAGTGGGATTCTAGAGAGGGTAAGGTTAACAAATCATTTTCTCTTTGGTCTCCTGGGGTTTGAATGTCACCAGAGCCCTAAGACGCAATGGAGGATTTTAAGGTACATTCAGGTATGTGATTCTTCCTATTATCATTCTGATTATTATTATCATGATTCACATCCTATTAGCATTTCACCTTGAACTAATGTGACATTTCAGTGCTATGGAAATCAATGAGGCAAAAATTTCTCATGCTCCCACAAACAATTACTGTTGATTTAAGTACAAAGACTAAATACCCCATGGATAATATTGATAAAGAGATTAAAATGCAGCGCATACATACCATCCATTATTGAGAATCTTTTAAGTGTTTTCCAAAATTAGTGCTTTCTGCTGGGAAGAAAGCTTCCCTTATTGAATGACCATAACCTGAACTGAAACTTGCTTTCAGCATAATTAGCCATGTCCTCACTTCTGATAATGACACCAAACTTTGGGTTTAATTAGACTTTAATTGCTGTTTTAAATTGTCTTCTGCCTCAGACTTTGCTTTGTTTGCCATCTCATTCTGTTGCTGTTGGTTTTTTCTTCCCATTTTTCTATTTTTGTTCCTGAATTGAGACCATGATAACTAACAAGTTAGTCACAGAGCTTAGCAAACAGGGTGGTTCTCGCAAGAATACCCGGTGCTTTCCAAGAAGTGTCTCTAACAATGATTTTGTCTGACAAAGACTGGCTGTTTGACAAGCATATTTTAGTTTCTCCTGGGAAACAACTAGCTCGTGTTTCCTTACCATTGGGTATGGCCATATGATCAAGTCCTGGTCAATGGAATATGTACAGAAGTGATCTTTGTTCCTAAAACTGTTCACAGGATGCTCTATTCTCTTTCTTCCCCCATCTCCTTGACCAATGTTGATGCCCAGGTGACCTTGGTGGTCATGTAGTTCTAGCTTCTGCTATGCTGGATCTCTTTCTCCCACCTCTACCTTGGATTTTCATTATGTGAGTGAGAAACAATCTCCTGATGTGTTAAGCTGCAGAGATGTACTATCCATTTGTTCTATCCGCTAGTGTTACCTTATCTAAAACATTGGACAATGTCTTCCATGGGCCATTGGCTAATGTTTTACAATAGACAAGGGTTTCCAGAGAAATAGACCTGTAGGATTTCTATCTCTGTATTTCTATTTCTATCTCTATCATCACTGTCTCTCTCTCTATTCTATCTTTACCTCTATCTCTATCTCTATCTCTATCTCTATCTCTATCTCTATCTCTGTCTCTCTATTCTATCTTTATCTCTATCTCCATCTCCATCTCCATCTCCATCTCCACCTCCATCTCCATCTCAATCTCTCTCCATCTCTCTCTATCTATATCTCTCTTTCTCTCTTTCTAATCTTTATCTATATCTCTATCTCTCTTTGTCTCTCTCCATCTCTATGATGTTAAATCATGGATACAAATAACCAACACTGATAGACTAGAAAGTCACAGTCTGAGGCCAGACAGCCCAGACTTCATGTGCCTGCCTCCTCCCTTACCGGCTTTGCAACCTTGACCAAATCACTAAACATTTTGAGCTTCAGTTTTCTTACCTGTCACCTAAGGAGACTGGATCCCCAGAGCATCTTTAGCTTTAACATTTGTCAATTCTATGTGTCTCCTCTCTGGACAGGTGTGTAGCAAAGTATCTAAAAGTCATTTAGAGCTTAACCACCCTTTAAAAATATGTGTCAGGAATAGTCACAGCATCTACGAATATTTCCCGAGTGCACTTTTGTTCCTGGAACTTTATATGCAATATCTAATCATCACAATACCTCAATAAGGTAAAGAAGAGTTAAGCTAAGATGCAAGAGGTTCCATTAATTGTTGAGGTGGCACAGCTCAAAGTGGCAGTGCAGGATTGGCGCTCAGGCTTCACCATGTCAGGGCTCCTAACCACTGTGCTGTGCCCTGTCTGGTAGCTCTACCTGCCTTTACTCTGATTCCTACCAGCCAATGTGAAGTCTCTAGTTTGCAAAATCAGCAAATGGGGCATCACATGGGTGGAAGCCAGAGCACAGACTGGCTTCTGTTCTCCCCTTTCCCTAAAACGTATTTGCAATTGGTTACATGATGTAGAGAGAAAGAAAAAAGTTGAAATGAAACACAGTAAACTAGAAAAAAGGACAGATTGATTCTGAAAGCCCATCAAATTCCCTGGGTCAGTGTCTCCTATGAAAAAGCTAACGGCATCTTTTTTGATGACAAACAGCCCTCTTCTGCTCACCCAGGGTTGCCTCTCCTCTGTCCATTCCTCATTTGTTGTCAGTTGCCCTGGCTGCTAGGAATCCGATAGCTCTGCTGCTACTGTGATGCTATGATGCCTCATCATTTCCTTCTATCAAATGCTTCCACAAATTGACTCTGCAGGCTGGTTCCTTATTGCTAAGATCTCTACTACAGGCAAACTCTTTTCTGAGAGACTCTGTGTGAATTCCAGCTGGGAAGGGTTGCTCACAAACCCAATGCATCTAGATGTCATAAGTTTGTATGGTAATTCTTCCTTGTTTCTTCTCCAAATCATCATAGTCTAAACTTGTACCGCAGTTGATGATGAGGCTTTAAGATATCTTTACAAAGCTCTCTTCTTCAGGTGTATCTGAGAACTCTGGAGGGTGTCTGCATATTGCAAACATCCGTCCTGATTGTCATTCTTCACTTCAGCCACCCCAGGCCTTAGGCATTGCTGTGTCTACAGGCTGGAAGTAGGTGCCTCTTGTCTTGCATGTGTGTTAATTTTCTGTCATTGTCAATTTCTGTCAATTACCCCAAACTTCAGGGCTGAAAACTGCACACATTTATTATCTTACTAGTGTCCTGGTGCACAGATTCGTGCACATTAAAAGGAAATGAATTAGAAGAAATATTTTAATATTGCTATTTGCATCTTGCTAATGAAAAGAAAATAGGATTCTACCGAGTCTCCTATCTACCTACTCCAGGACTTCTGTGAGGATCAAATAGGATGAGGCATGGGAAAATGTTTCACAAACATTTGGTTAAACTGTAAAATGTTTACACTTGGCTATAAAGCAAGTCAGGTTCCTGGGCTGAAGAAACTCCAAGGAGGCTAGTTGCTAGGGAGAGGAAGCCAGGCATTGCTATGTGACAACATTACCTGGCACCCACAGCCACCGTTTCTGGGCTGGGCTGTGGACCGCATTTTGTGCCATGGAGTCTTGGCAGCGTTGGCTGCAATTTGGTGGGTGTCGCTCCAGGGTTGTGGCAGGGCCTGTGTCCCACTTGGGGGAAGCCAAGTGTTGTTTTGTTGGCGCCAGGTCTGTGATGCCATTTATTTTTAAATGGCCAGGGCACATCATGGCAGCTCCTGTGTTGAGCGTCTGCCCCTGGTGGTCAGTGTGCATCATAGCTACTGGTTGGATGGATGGACACTTAGCTTTTTTTTATATATATAGATCCGTCTATGGGTCAGAAGTCAAATATAAATGTCACAGAACTCAGCGCAGAGTGTCAGCAGGGCTGCGTTCCTTTCTGCAGGCTTTAGGGGGGAATCCATTTCCTGCTCCTTAGGTTGTTGGCAGAATTCAGTTTCCTGTGGCTGTACAGCCAAGGTCCCTGTTTTCTTCCTAGAGTCGGCTGAGAGTTGTTCCCAAGCATCTAGAACAAGCATGTCAAACTTGTGGCCTGCAGGCCACATGTGGTCCACACAAATATTTTTGCAGCCCACCCAATATAATGATAAGAATTGTTTTAATAAAACATTTGTAACTTAATTTTTACAATATCCTGTTATACATGCCTGAAAACTGGAGAGTTTCCAGACAAAAATTTTTTGAATAAGAAGAAGTAGAGTTTAATTTTTTTTTTAATATATTTTATTGATTTTTTACAGAGAGGAATGGAGAGAGATAGAGAGTTAGAAACATCGATGAGAGAGAAACATCGATCACTGCCTCCTGCACATCTCCCACTGGGGATATGCCCGCAACCCAGGTACATGCCCTTGACCGGAATCGAACCTGGGACCTTTCAGTCCATAGGCCGATGCTCTATCCACTGAGCCAAACCGGTTTTGGCAAGAGTTTAATTTCTGAGAGCGGCTATTCCAGATCAATTTCATGTTTAATGGAATGAGCTGATTGAGTACAAGTGGAGACTGAATACCCCTATCCCAGAAGTTATTATGGACAGATTGGAGGAGAGACCTTGGTAAATTAGATATCCAGCTACAAGCAAACTTGAAATGAATTCCGATCCCACACTCATGTTTGGTCAGGCACTGATGCAATGAAAACAAAAATTTCTTTTCATAAGAGGTGACTTCCAAGTGAGGAAAAAAAAATTCATAAAAATAAAATGGACATGATGTGACAATAATTGACATATACACGGAAATGTATATGTCATGTCTTGCATGACTCAGCTTAAAGTTGATAAATAGAGCATGGCTTTAGAGAGCAGTTGGTGTTTGTGTTGGGACTTTAAGTACAAGAAAGAGTTGGCCAGGTACACCTAAACGTCAAGACAGATGGAATGGAAAGATGAAGAGCTTGACAGTCCGACACACATTTGGTTAAAGGAAGGAGGTATGTGAGACCAGTGTGTCCATTTAGTGAGGGCAAGGGTTATCTGGGTTACCTTTCTTGGATCTACACCTCATATCTGTTCCATACAACTATACTGAGTCAGTGAATTTGGTGGGGGGTAGCCAGAGAACAGAATTAGCAGACACCATTGTGAGCTAGGAGATTGGGAAGCACAGTGAGCTTGGGTGGTAGAGACCATTAATAATATCATCCAACTAGCACTCCATTTGGAAGGGAACCCAGTTACTTCCTGTTTTGCTTGCTCTTACACATGCAAAATAATGATTAGGTGTCATTCTAAAAAGTTTGTAACTACAAATAAGATGTCTAGGGGAGTAACAGGCTCTTTGGACAAGCTTGCCACTATATAAAAGCCTCATTAGAAGAATGGACACAGGGAGCATGGGGTCCCTGCTGATGACTTCCAAGATGTATGCAGCAGGTATTTTATTATTTGAGTTCAGATACCAGGTTCCTGGAATGGGAGAGCTGATCTCCAACACCTCTCCCCTAAATATTTTGCAATAATAATGGCCTAAAATCTGTCTGCATGGCACAGAGGTCATTCCTGGCTCATTAGCAATTTAATTAGTCCCAGAGTGGCACAGGTGGGTGGAAGATGCTTGTCAGGAAGAGGAAACCATCTTATTTCACACATATTTTTAATGGTATTTGCACTCCTGGTGCCCTTAGGAGGCTGTTTCTTATGGTTGGAGATTATTTTCCTTGATAATCTGATCCTATTTTGAGTTTTATGAAAGATGAAAGGGTAGTTCCTGCAAAGTTGCAGAGAGAGGCAAAGGAGGAGGTACAATTCTGACACTATTTACTTCCTCTTTGATTGTTGATTTTATTTTATGAAATGACAGAGCTGATCAGAGTAAGGTGAAGCCAAGAAGAGAATTTAGTCATGCAAGCACACAGAGAATTTCTGAACTTCTGTGGGGAGTAGAGCATAGTAAAAAGAGCTCTGAGGTTGAAATTCTGGTCCTAGCCTCCTAGCTGAGAGGTGACACTGTGATTCAATTATTTAAACTCTCAGTGATTCTATTTTCTTACCTATCAAAATATTAAAATTATGCCAGAACATATACTTCAGAGGGCAAGTAAGGTACTATAACAACCACACAATATTTTTATCTATTGCACACTGAAGTATACAGAACCCTTTTGTGTTAGTAAGGCATTCTCCTTCACAAATGCAAATATTCTGCAACCCCCTGGAAAAATCAAACAAATATACATGTGGCTTTGTTTCTTTGAAAAAATTCAGGTACCCTGGATGGCCGCCCTGCTGAACTCTGTCTTTGAAAGCTGTGCTTTGTGGGAAAAGGCCATGAGTTGTCCACAAAGAGCCTTAATCTTGTGTGGCATTCTATTGCATTTGTTGTCCTGGGAAGCAAAGGGCTTAGCCATGGGTAGCCCTTAGCGATCCCCTCCAGAGCAAAGGCTGTTTGCTTCATGAAATTCCCCTGCTTGAATCACCAGAGGGGCAACTGAAAGCTGGCTTGGATTACAAGATTTGTGAAATACAAATTTCACCAGTGGACTCTGTTTCTTCCTTCCTTTACAGTGGTAGGTTAAGAGCTCAGGGAGAGAAAATAGAAAGAGAAGAGAGGGCCTGAATCCACGGGGATATTGTACACAGCTCAATGTCTGCAGGGGAAGAGAAGCCATATGGGAGGAGGGAGATGTGTTACAGGAGGGCCAGCCAGTGCGGTGGGGACTACACCACAGCGATGCCCAGAGAGAAGACAGTGGTTTTGTTGTCCACTCTTTCTTCGTGATTCTAATACAATTCAGGTAAAGGAATAGAGGTAGAACTCTCATGATAGAGATTCAAAGGAGAAAGATTTTTTTTTCTTGTAGAGGTTGATGTCAGATATAATGGGGAAATCTTTTAAATGTTGCTTTTATTCTGATGAGCTGTCTAAACTTAGTATACAATCTGCAGACAACCCAATAAAATAAGGTGTAGAACTTACCGTTCCAGGCGTACACACAATACTTTTTTTTCTCCCCATATCTTGTCCCGTCCCAGCGCTAAATATTTGGCTCCACCAGTCGTGGGCAAACTACGGCCCGCGGGCCCGATCCGGCCCGTTTGAAATGAATAAAACTCAAATAAAAAAGACCGTACCCTTTTATGTAATGATGTTTACTTTGAATTTATATTAGTTCACACAAGCACTCCATCCATGCTTTTGTTCCGGCCCTCCGGTCCAGTTTAAGAACCCATTGTGGCCCTCGAGTCAAAAAGTTTGCCCACCCCTGATATAGACATATACATGGAAATTTATATATATATAATTTGTGTGTATGTGGGTGTGTGTGGGTGTGTATGTGGTGCTGGCATGTGGTTTACTGGTGTTTGGAGGCTTTTGTCATCATAGTGACATGAAGTTATCTCGTCCTCCCACCTTTGGATTCCTGTACAGCCTCAGAGTAGATTCCCCACGTTCACTTTGGCTCTGTAGGTGCCCATCTCTGATCGAAGCTAATTCAATTGCCTGGCACAGTGCTGACTCCATTTCAGGAGGAATAAGACACATTCACCTTCTGAAACTATGATGACTTGTTTCTCTATGGATGTTTTCTATTTTTGAAATCTTATTTGGAAAAACAGTTTGGAGCACATAAGCATCGCTTTCATGAGAAAAAAAAGGTATAGCTCTGATATACTTGCTTTGGATAGTGCTATAATATGATTCCAACAAATTGACCTTCTGGTTATTTTGCTTAAGGCTATGTCATAGACCTCAGCCTTAAGAAGATGCTAGTTGATTCTTCAGTGAATAGATTACAGAAAAAAATGACAACAAACAATATATATGCAAAACCAGGACAGTTCCATGGATCAACTGGGCCCACTGTGATGCAGACCTGGGCCAGGATTTGATTTGTCACCTGGAATCTATACACCTTCACTCTAACAAGGACTCACCCTAGCATGTCAGATCCCCTGATTATCAGAGCAACCACTGTGTCTGGCAACCCTAAAATGTTAAAAATATTTCTTTTACCCCAGTGTACATTTCCATTGAAGAATGGCCATAGGACACTTTGGTGAAGGTTTTGGAGAATATTTAATATGTATACTCATTTCTGTAAGATCCTCCCTTTAGAACACCCAGCTTCTCCTTTAGTAGAAGGGCTCAAAGCTTCAAAATGGCACAAATCTGGATACTAGCACAGAGACCATGATTTTCCTTTTCTGTGACTGAATGCATAAGCTCTTGACATAAATGAATCAAGAGGTTCTTTGTTGGCTGTCCATCTATTTCATCTCTAGGAATATCATAACTTATTAGCTGTTGCAACCATTCCCTGAGGGTCAAGGCACTCTTGTTTCCTCTCCAGCTTTATGGCCCATTACAGTAATCCATCCACCTTTCCTCAAGGTTAGGTGCTGGCATCTTGCCTCTGCTCTACCAGAGTCCTACCATTCCCATCTATTCTTCCAGAGTTCATCTCTGAATAAGGTAACTATGTACCTGGAATACACTGTTTTTCTCTTTACCTCACCGTCATGAAATTTATTAATATATTTTAGTCAAAAATCCTTACTGAGTACCCTCTATGTCCCTGTACTGTGATGGGTGTTGGAAGTATGTACCAGAGTTATGCACACGCTTGACACTTGTGGAGTTTTTAGGAAATAGGTGAGATAGGCTCCAATGGTATAATAACACACATACATTTAAATCATATCCATCAATATAAAATCATGTATCTTATGAAGGAAATTAACATTGGCAATGTTCATATGAAGAGGGTGTTTGACCTTGTCTGATATGTTAGGGAAGGATCTCCTGGGAAAATAGCATTTTATTTAAGAACTAGTAGCCCTGCACATGAATCCATGCACCAGTAGGTCGCTGCCGCCCTCCTATAGTTCCCCCTGCCCCCCTCCTCCCTCTCCCCTCCCCGCCTCTCATAGCTTGCTGCCCTGCCCCCTCCTGTAGCTCTTCAAAGCTCGCTTTTACCTTGCTGGCCGACCCTCCTGCTGATCTGTGATCTGGATACTAGCACAGATGTGCTTGGTCATTGCACCTCAGGGTGTAATGGATAATTAGCATATTCCTCTCTTATTATATAGGATTGAAATTTTAAGAAAAATCGGTGCAGAATGGTTATGAGGGACAGTGTTCAAAAATAGAGCAGCAGGTGTAAAGTCCTGGGATGAGAGAGTGCTTGTTTGTTTGAAGATGAAAAAGAAGGTCAGTGTAGCTGGAGCTTTGAAAGTGGAGGGGTCATGGTGTGGGATGAGATGAAGAGGTATTTAGGGTCTAGAGCTGAGCTATATTAATTATTTAATTGTACCCCAAGAGCAAAGAACAAAAATAATTCAAGCCATTGAAGAATTTTACTCAGACATATGATGTATCACCAGATTTGCAGAGAAGAGAGTTGATTAAGAGGGTTAAATGGGAATTGAAAAAACATGAAAGAGGAAGGGGAGTCTTGCTATTCCAGAAAGATGTGAGGTTATTTGAGCCAGGCTGGTGGTGGAAAGGGAAACAGAAGTGAGTGAATTCATATATTTATTTATTTATTTATTTATTTATTTATTTATTTATTTATTTTTAATATTTTTTTATTGATTAAGATATTACATATGTGTACCCTCAACAACCCCTCCCCCCCCCCCCCCGCTCATCCCCTCACCCCCCCGTTGTCCGTGTCCATTGGTTAGGCCTATATGCTTGCATATAAGTCCTTTGGTTGATCTTACCCCCCTTACTCCCACCCTCCCCTACCTTCCCTCCAAGCCCCGACAGTCCAATCAAAGCCTCTCCGTCTCTGGATCAGTCCTTGTTCATCAGTTTATGTTGTTCATTATATTCCACAAATAAGTGAGATCTTGTGGTATTTATCCGCTCTCCAGTTCCATCCATGCTGTGGCAAATGGTAAGAGTTCCTTTTTCTTCTTCCTCTTCTTAAAGAATACCTTTCAGCATTTCATATAATGCTGGTTTGGTGGTGATGAACTCCTTTAGCTTTTTCTTATCCGTGAAGCTCTTTATCTGACCTTCCATTCTGAATGATAGCTTTGCTGGATAAAGTAATCTTGGTTGCAGGTTCTTGCTATTCATCTCTTTGAATATTTCTTGCCACTCTCTTCTGGCCTGCATGGTTTCTGTTGAGAAATCAGCTGACAGTCGGATGGGTACTCCCTTATTTAGATGTGGCATTCAGGATGTGTTAATGGAGGTAGAAAAGCAAGGGCGTTGTCAAAGATGTTTCCCATGCCCTGCCTGCTTTGGCTCAGTAGATGGAGCATCAGCCTTTGGACTGAAGGATTGCAGGTTCAATTCCTGGTCAAGGGCACATATATCCATTGAAGGCTTGATCTCTGGCCTGGCCCCTGGTAAGGTCACATGTGGGAGGCAACCAATTGATGTGTTTCTCTCACATCATTGTGCGTGCATTCTCTCTCTCTCTCTCTCTCTCTCTCTCTCTCTCTCTCTCTCTCTCTCTCTATCTCTCCCTCACTCCCTTTCTCCTCTTCCCTCCCTCCCTCCCTCCTACTCTCTCTAAAAATATCAATGGAAAAATATTCTCAGGTGAGGATTCACAACAAAAAATATGTTTCCAGGCAATTGACATGCAGAAAAGGTTTAACAGTACTGTCATTCATTGAGAAAGGGAGAAATGGAAAACAATTTCAGAGGCTAGAATAGCCAGTGATTCCAGTTTGGGATCTGTTCAGTTCACACTCTTTGTAGTTTGTCAATGGGGGTAACTGGAAATATTTCTCTTGAAGTTCAGAGGAGAATTGTCATCAACATGAAGACAGAGATTGAAGTTATGGATATAAATATGGATGTTTTAATTTATTTACTGTATTTTCAGTTAAGATAGACTTAAAAGGAATTAAATGCTATTGAGGAAAGTGCAGTATTAAGGGCTAGACTACCAATATAGGGAGAAGAATAGATTAATTCCTTTGAGGTCTGCTGAGAATGGAGACTGAAGCACAAGTGAAGCATATACTGGAGAAAGAAGTATACCTCTTCTACTCTAATATGAGAGGTAAAGGGGCTCAGGGAAAGAACAAAGTAGGCTAGTGAGCCTTGTAGTGAGATGATAAAGGATCTCTGTTTTATGTTACATTTCTTTTCTGTATTAGACAATGAACGTTAAGTCCAAGAGATGGAGAGTCAGAGTTTTGGGGGAGCACAAAAGTTTCATTGTGGAAAGTGGACAAGATTTGTTGACCATAAAAGTGTCTGATTTCAAGATAGTGTTGGGGCCTTTTTAACTTGAAGATCATGAAGAAATTGTAGCATCAATTTGCTTTTTTTTCTGTGGTTTTCCTCAAGTAGAATTCAGTTGCTCAAATGAATGCAGACGGTAGGGAAATATTTGGCTTGATTCAAGGTTGGTATTTTTCAAAATGGACTTAATGAAAAATGGAAAGGAAAAGTAGTGATTGGCAAGAGTGTTTTTGAATTAGTGTACAAAAGAAACTAAACTGGATAATGAGAGGCTTTATGAAAGGGGAAGGTTATTGGATTCAAAACAAAACAAAACAAAAAAAATATGGAGATTTATTAGTCTAGGACTAGGTAGTATAAAGCGGTCAATTGAGTAAGCAATCTGGATTAATAGAAGACTGTGAACATAAAGGCTGCATTAAAAGAGTTAAAATGGATTGCAAATGATGAATTAGGAGGTAGTTTTTGTAATAAGAAAGATAAAGATGGTGTGATTTGGACTACAGTGTTGGGTGGGGTTTGGGAGATAGGGAGAAGTGGGATTATTATTTTGGAAATGGAGCTGTTTCAGGTGGTAATATGTTCTAGTATGAGGCTCTGAGGGTGGGTGTCTGGGATACCATGTTGGAGGAGATTATTATGGTTTAAAGGAACTCAAGAAAGTTGAGGCCAGTGTTCATGTGAATGACAATAAAAGTAAGAGAGCTTTTCAAAATGTGAAGAAAACGAGAGAAAAGAGCAGGACTACTGAGGATGACAGTTTTAGGAGAAAGGAAAATATTACAATCAAATGGCTATGGCTCTCAAGGAGCCGACTTTTTAAAAGAAAGTGGGGAAGAGTTTCAGAGACTGACTACCTATCCCATTCATTCTTCTTGATCACCTAGGAAGACAGCAGTTCTCTTCCATCCTGGCAGTTTGATTGGACCCTATGACTGAGTTCTGGCAGTTTGATTGGGCCCTATGACTGAGTTCTGGCCATTGGTATACAAAAAGAAGTGATGATGTCGGTATTTCAGTAAGATGAATAAAATAGCCAGAATATCTTCCCTTTGATTTCTTCCCTCCATTTGCCTCAGGTTAATGTTGTCAGAATTAACTTGACACTGCAAGATGTAAGGACCAAAAAAATGGAAACACACTAATTTTTGAGTCACTTCTCAGATGAGAAATATTCTAACTGTATTTATTAGATAAGGCAGTGATGTGATTAAGAATAAAAAGCCTCCCAAAGGGAAGTGGTCAAGGCCTGTGGAGACCGGTGGGCAAGATGTGTCTTTCAGAGAGTCAGAACATTAACCCTGGGAGGAAGACTTGCACTGTGTCTGGAAGATTGAGACAGGTGTTAATTTTTATGTACTTTTCCCACGGTAAGAGAAGACTAAATTTTCCAACCTTCTTTGCAATTGGTAAGAGTGATCATGTGATTAGTTATGGTTAAGTAAATGTGGGCAGAAGTGATGTAGGCTGTTTCCATGCCTGGATTCTCAAACTTATTGAAAACTCCTTGGCCCATTTATTATCTCTCTCCCCAGTTTTTTGTGGGTTTTTTTTGGATAAAAAAAAAAGGATTCTGAGATAACTGAGGCATGTGATAGAAGAAGAGAGGATCTGTGAGTCACCACTTAGTTGAAAGCTGCCAGGAAATCTTAACTTTCATAGCTTGAACATTGCATGAGTGAGAACTAAGCTTCTATGAAGTCACTGGGGGTGTTGAATAATGATTCAACAGTTGGTAGCTTTGATCTTGAGCAGAAGTGAATTAATATCAAAAAATAAAAAATTCCACAAATATATGGCACTGCCTTAATAGTAGGAAAGTAATCAGGAAGCACATATATGATATTGGCAACTTGGACAAAGGCAACTCATATTATGGTAAAACATTTGGAAAATTGTCACTTTTGATAACACTTAAGAGGCAGATGATTTGCCTAACTGATCTGGCAAGTCTAGTGTAAGATATTTGGGAAAAAATCATATGATTAATGTGAGTTGTCTGTTAGTACACTTGACAAAGTGTTATAAGGAAGGGATGGCATAATGAAAAATTGACTGTTTTTCTAGCAGAAATGAAAGGGAATAAGTGGAATCCAAAAATGTTGGGCCTTGTAGGGTCAGAAAAGCCTCTTTCTAGACTTCAAATAGTAATAAATGGAATTTAAAATTTTTTTGAGTGTCAAAATTCAGTTTTGTTTTTCATTTTACCAAAATGGCTCAGGGTGAAGATGAAAAAGAGTAGATGGTCTGTATTCATATTTAATTCAAGAGACCATCAGGTAATAATTATAAACAGAAAAAGTCACAGCTCAAGAATTATACTTACAAAGAACTTTGGATGTAGTTATTGGGCCATGAATTTACTAGGAAAGGACAAAGTCTGAGCCTAATAAGTTTTGAAAAAAAAAGTATTACCAGGGAAACCTGAGGACCAGACTAAAAATCTTTAATACTGTTGTAGGTATTAAGACAACTTCCAGTTCCTTCATTTTCCATAATCAAGAGGCTGCCTTCAAGGCTGCATTGCCTCAAGGATGTCACACTTATCCTTATTTATGACTAGAGGCCCAGTGCATGAATTTGTGCATGGGTGGGGTCTGTCCAGCTTGGCCCCAATCAACAGATTGGGGCTGGGCCTGTTGGGAGAAGGAGACAGCAGGAGGCCAGCTGGGAGGAGGGGCTGCAGGTTATCAGCCAGCAGGCCCTGCCCCTGATTGGGGTGGGGCCGGCTGTGGGGAGGAGCTGTGCGCCAGCTGGCCCTGTCCCAGAATGGGGCCAGGGGAGGGGTCGTGGGAGATTGGCCGCCGAGCTCCACCCCTGATTGGTGTGGGGAGGCTGATCAGGGACAGAGCTGGCTTGGGGGAGGGGCCGCCAACTGATGGGGTGGTGGGACCAGCTGTGGAGAAGGTCTGTGGTCAGTGGGCTGGCTGGCATGCCCCTGAATAGGGTGGGGGCAGCCGATTGGGGGCAGTGGACTGGGGAAGGTGCCATGGGTGGTTGGCAGGATGGCCCTGCCCCTGATCAGAGTGGGGGGGGGCAATTGGGGGTGGAGCTGGTTGGGGGGAGGGGCTGGGGGCCAATCGGGGTGGTGGGGGCCCATCTGGGGTGGGGGGAGGGGCTGCAGGATGTTGGCCAGCTGGCACCGCCTCCTATTGAGGCGGGGGGAGTGATCAAAGGTGGGGCCAGCCAGGGGGAAGGGCTATAGGGGGAGAGGGGGGTTGGCCGCTGGCCCTACCCCCATATCAGGGTGGGAGAGGCCGATCAAGGGCAGGGCAGCTGGGGGAAGGGGCATCGGGAGGTTGACTGGCTGGCCCCACCCACTGATTAAGGGTTCGCTGGCGTCATAGTGATTGGTCGTTACGTTTGCTGGCTTTTTATATATATTGATGTGTTCATGTAGGCTAATGGGAAGGAAAGCAATTCCCAAGAAAAGGACATGTGGTCATGGAGAGCTATGACCAAAATCAATCCTTTCAAGGACTAGAACCAGTTCATGGAATCTCCACTACCTCTCAGACAAGGATAATTCAGTGTCTACTTTCCTGAATTTCAAAAATGTTATGAATGCTATATGTCTCCCATTCTCTCTCTACCCTGGTTTTTGTTGTTGTTGTTTGTTTCAAGATGTGGATGTTTTTTTTCATTCTCAGCATTGTATATTGAAGTGAAGCATATGTTTTATCTATATGAAAAAAGCCACACATAGAGGACTGCAAATCACCTGGAGAACCTGATTTTGAGCTAGAAGTAGCGACCAGGAAGTGATATGGCTTGCACTTCTTAAGAGAAATAAAGAGTATTCTATGTGTTGAAGAAAGGATAAAATGATTATTTGTTGAGCAGAACATTCAGTTGTGGCAGATACTCACCAATCTTATTTCTTCTTCCTGGGATTTCTAGAAGTCTATATTTTGAAGCCTCTATTTCAGTTAGGTTAGTGCCACATGACTGAGTTATGGCTGATGGGATGTAAGCAGAAGTAACATGTCACTTTCTAGCTGAGGTGAGTAAGTATATGGTGTGTATTGTCTCAATATTTTTTTCTCTCCTTGCTGGCTGAGTGATGCCAAGATGACTGTAATGTCAAAAGATGTGGGACAACCCCAAAAACAGCTGCTTTGAGGAAAGTCACTTGACTTCATCAGACTGTATTTGAATGAGAACTACATTTTTGTGTCACACCCTGAAATTTCAGAATTTCTTTGTTACTGTGGCTAATTCTAGCTTATCCTAACTGATACAGGAGCTTAATGAAAAGGAAAAAAAAGTCTTTCCTTAAACTTACAAAATATAAACTTTTTTTAAAAATATATTTTATTGATTTTTTACAGAGAGGGAGAGAGATAGAGAACTAGAAACATCGATGAGAGAGAAACATTGATCAGCTGCCTCCTACACATCCCCCACTGGGGATGTGCCCGCAACCCAGGTACATGCCCTTGACCAGAATCGAACCTGGGACCCTTGAGTCCACAGGCCGACGCTCTATCCACTGAGCCAAACCGTTTTCAGCATAAAATATAAACTTTGAGAGAAGACATTATCATCATTAGAAACAATATTTTAAGGAGGTAGCAGTATTTCATTAAAATAAGGACGTAAAGGAAATGCTAAGGATGGAGATTAAAGATAAAAGTGAGTTTGCTTATTATAGAGTAGTATTTTGGGATAGAAGAGTGAAAAGTGTAGACAAGTAAACATAGGGTATAATTAGTTAGAATCAAGGAAATATAGAGCATCTTAATGATAGCCACTCTAAAGACCAGAGGGCCAGGGTGATGGGACGGACTTACACAACAGGGAGGAAGGGCCCGATCAGCTCAGTTTTAATTTAATTTATTTATTTATTAATATATATCTTTTATTTTTTAAAAAAATATATTTTATTGATTTTTTACAGAGAGGAAGGAAGAAGGATAGAGTTAGAAACATCGATGAGTGAGAAACATCGATCAACTGCCTCCTGCACACCCCCTACTGGGGATGTGCCCACAGTGTACATCCCTTGACTGGAATCGAACCCAGGACCCTTTGGTCCGCAGGCCAACGCTTTATCCACTGAGCCAAACTGGTCAGGGCTATTTTATTTTTTAATCTTCAAATATCATCAAGGATATTTTCCCATTGAATTTTAGAGAGAGTGAAAGAGAGAGGGAAAGAGAGAAAAACATCTATGTGAAAGAAACACATCGATTGATTGCCCCCTGCTTGTGCCCTGACCAGGGCCTGGGTTGAAGGAGCCTGCAACCAAGGTACATGCCCTTGACCAGAATCAAACCTGGGATCCTTCCTTCCACAGGCCAATGCTCTATCCACTGAGCCAAACTGGCTAGAGTCCCAGTTTTTATTGTTGGTCTAATTAAACAGCCTGTAACTCTCATTGCTAGAGGAATTGTTCCTCCATCTGCAGTGTATGGCTGCCAGCTCTTTCTCTGGGTAGCCCAGGTGGTGGCAATCCCTATAGCAGTCATGCTTGGACAGCATGATGACAGCAACAGTGATTTTAATCCCTGTACTTTGTTCCCTCAGTTCTTTGATTGCCCCTAACCCTTCTTTGGAGGCTATTCATAGGTCAATGTGTCATTGAGATGGTCACTGGTTTCCTGAAGTATCTTCAGGCCAATTATCAACTTCTTTGCAATTCCATTGAGAATTCCTAGTTGTGACAACTCTTTCCTAAAGGTACAGTTTTTTATACTCTGAAGCTGGAGAATAGTTTTCAAGGGGGCATGATTCCTTTCAGGCTTGTTTTGCTCCGAAGGCCTTACACTTTATTTCCCTCTAGCTTTATATATCTATTTGTCTAGAAAGTTTGAGAATGCTATTGTTTATCACATTGCATAGTGTTCTCTCTCTCTCTCTCTCTCTCTCTCTCTCTCTTTAAAATTAATTTTAGAGAGAGGAGAGGAGAAACAAAGAGAAACGTGGATTGGTTGCCTCCCACATGCACCCGGACTGGGGATCGAACCCTGCAAGCTGGGTAAGTGCCCTGATAGGGAATCATACCTGCCACCTTTTGGTATAGGGGACCACACTCCAACAACTGAGCCACGCTGAGCAGGGCCCACGCTGAGGGCCTCCTGTAGAAAGGCTCTATGATCTTGGAATCAGTAAAAAGTGCTTTTCCTGCGAAACTGGATTGTTTCATTTATCCATAGATCCATAGATAATGTAAATATCATTATCTTCACCTGTGGTGTTGGTGGCTAGAGAACTTTCATGTGAATCTGTGGCTTATCTCTTCCTGAAAAATATTTTGAGTACTAACCCCACCTTGAGTTCATCCTTTTTTTTTCCCCCACTTTTTTTTTTCTATTGTCTGGGTTTTTTTAAAAAAAGTTTTAATTAATTTTTAAAAATACTATATGGATACTTCAAGGTGAATTTGAAGCCTCTGATAAAGAGACAGTAAGAACTAGAGTAAGAAGGAAGGAATAATTACTGCCGGCATTCTGTCCATATTCCCTCAGACCCTACTGTTTCCGTGGGGCCTGGCTGACACCGGCTCTGTGCTGAGGCCACTTTCTGGAACTGCAGAAGGCTGTAATGCCTATGTGCAGGGAAGGTTAGAAGCGCCAGGAAATTAGCTCCCCTGGGAACCGATCTTTATCAGTGACTGTCAGGTTAGTAGACGAATACCCCACTTTCCTCACCCCTTGGTTGGGATGATTATGAGTTGGTTTGCATCCCTGTTTACCCACTGCATTGAGCTTAGGTCACTGTGTTATGGAGCTGTGTTTTCTTCCATGTGTCATTCTCATTCTATTACTGTTCCCCTCACTTCTCAAAGATGTCCTTGTGTGCAAATTTGGATCAGGTCTACTTCTAGGGAGACCTGACTAACAGAGAGAGAAAGAAAAAAGGGGGGAAATGGGAGAGGGGAGAGGAGGAGGGAGAGAAGAATGGAGAGAGAGAAAAAGATAGAAAGAGACAGAGATAGGGACAGAGAGAGGGAAGGAAGGAAGGAAGGAAGGAAGGAAGGAAGGAAGGAAGGAAGGAAGGAAGGCAGAGGGAGAAAGACATACTGGTACATGGATAGTATATGAATACTAAGTTCATTTTTGCTACTTAAAGGATTCTTGCTCTTCTTAGATGAGGTGTTTTTATAACTGACAGTATGCAGGTTTCTCTATTGGTGAATGAATAAACTAAAACAACGTAAATCACTTCTTTGGAGGTTTAAGAGAGTGAATAGATACATATAAAACTTTCTCTAGCTTTTTAATTAATATACAACTTTAACACCTTATCTGAGTTGAATGCTGGTTTTATTGTCTTTTTTTCATACTCTTTGTTAGAACCTTAATAAGAACTGACTTCATACCCACTCCATCTCTTGTGCTCTCTGATGAAGGGACAGGCCAGGTTCTGCCACTCACTGAAAATCTCATCCATCCTTAGTACGGGTAACCCTGTGACGTTCACCTTCAAATGATCAGGAAAAATAATATATAATCCAGTTTTTTTTCACACACTTATTCTGAACAAAACATTGGTGCCCAAGAAGGCAAGAATGCATAGTACATAGGCAACTTAAAATCAATTAAGAAATAAAAAAGTACACTGCATATATTTATTCATTTACTCATTTTGCAAATAACAGAGCATTGAAATTAATGTTGTGAAGAATGCCAAAGTATGTCAGACACTATTTAACCAACAGAAATGCATCATAAATGTTCACCTCAGGACTGACCCTGTTGCTAGTGGAAATGGGGTTCTTGTGGTATCACAAGGAATAACATTTCTAGGGACCCACAAGAGAGGATGAGGTCTGGCGGTAATGTTTCTTTATGGTGCAAAATTAAAGGAGCTCCCCAATGTTCCATCTCTGTCCATTCCTCCATGGAATATCCGGGCCAGAAATAGAGTCAATGTGCAGAGATCCTGTGCCATATTAAAGCTTAGTCCCAATCCAGCATCCAGCTAGTTTAGCTCGTGTTCCTGTCTTCAATACATTGTTTTGCTGCTATTCCCAGGCTTCCACCTGGAGCCCACATCTGGATTCCACATGGATGTTCACTTCATAGGTATGCTAGCCTTGTGAATATTTACTTACCCAGCTGTACGCTTGTGATTTATGCTCTTATATATATCAGACATATTTCCACTGGGAGTTCACATTTGCTAGGAGAGCTGTGGTATATAAACATATACCTTTAATTTTATGTTAAAATTATTAAGAGCCATGAATGTGATGACATAAGCTAAAGGTCATAGAATTAAAAATGAGATCGAAATGCTCTTCCACCTGGGAAGAATCAGAAACGCTTAATGGAAGCAATGAATACATTTTGAGAATAGCCTGAACGGATGAGTAGGGGCTGCCATGTGTGTGAGGAGTGGAAGGGCCTCAGTGGAGGAACAGTAAGAAGAAATGTGCTGGCATGTTCTATAAACACTTTCCCTGTGTGGTCTGGACAATGGAAGTTTTGGAAGATAAGCCAGGGGAGAAGTTGGTGCTTGTTGATGGAAGGATTTCAACAATTGACTGAGAAACTGGAGTACATTTTGTTGAGGTTGAGCATAGTTGCTGTGATCAGAACTGTACCTAGAAAGAATGTGAAGACACTGAGAACTATTCAAGGTTGGTGTGAGGGAATCCTAGATCTTGGAGGCCTGAAACAACATATGGAATGAATACAACTGATTAGACTTGGCAGCTGGTTTAGGTGACAACAGGGACCCCAGTGAAACCTATAACTTTATGGTTGAATGACTGGGGTTTCGAAAGAAATCATGCGATTTCATTTGGGGCAGATTGAGATTGAACAGTCAGCATGTTATTTAGAGGCTGATCAAGTACTTTGTAAGAACACAACTGGAGCTCATGAGAAAGGCTGGGATTTGAATTTGAGAATCATCTATGTAACTGTGATTGAGGTAGGTGATCAAGGGCCAAAGTGAAGAAGAAGAAAATAAGTACTATGCTGCATCTTTGTAACTTCACAATGCCATAAACAATTAAAGGCAATTAGTGGAAATAGTTGTAATGGAACATACAACAATTGCAACAATGACTGTGTAAGTTTCTGTGTAAGTTTCTTGAGCATAGGGAATGTGTCTTGTTAACCATCATATCTCCAGTCTCTGCACAGCTCCTGGTACACAGTAGGCATTTGGTAAATGTGTTCTTTGAGTTGATAAATTACATTGGCATAGCGCTTTACCATTTTATGTTCCATGATTAGTATCCTAACATCTCACATCCTAACTTTGTCACTTATACCATAAAAATACTATGCAACATTGAAAATTTTATAGTTATAAAGAATGCATTTTCCCTATACATTAAAAAGGAGTCATATTTTCATCACACACTTTCCTGCAGTTGATGAGCCACCTTCTCCCATTTATCCCAGCTCTAGTATGTCAGATGCATTTCACAATGGTCATCAAAGGGGGGACTCAGAGAGGAAGAGAAGCAGAGCTGGGCTCACTTCAAAGAATGTGTCTTCTGTCACACTGCAGACCAAGATGTGTTAAAAAATTATTGCTGTAATGTAGTTTGCAATTCCATAGTTGTACTAGAGAGGTTCCCACATGGTGCAACAGAAAAATAACTGTAATTATATGAACTTCACTGGCATATTGAGGGGTTAATGAGGTAAATCTCATGCAGGAAGTGCAAACTCTTGAGCACCCAAGAAGGGTGACACAAATTCACCTCGGTAACAGCATCTTTCCCTCCTCATCACCAGAAACAGGTTCTATGAGGACATGGATTCCTGTCTTTTCCTTGTTATTGCTGTAGAATTAGCATCACCTAGAGCAGTGGTTGGCAAACTGCAGCTCGTGAGCCACATGCGACTCTTTGGCCCCTTGAGTGTGGCTCTTCCACAAAATACCACATGTGGGCACGCACGTACAGTGGAATTGAAACTTCATGTCCCATGTGCAGAAGGCGGTATTTTGTGGAAGAGCCAGACTCAAGGGGCCAAAGAGCCGCATGTGGCTTGCGAGCCACAGTTTGCCGACCACTGACCTAGAGGCACAGCTATCAAAAAGAAGGTGCTCCACAGATGTTTGATAAATCAGTACACCATTGCATTGTCTGCATTTGACTTTTAAATACTTCCTTCTACCTGGTGAGAGGCTAATTGAAGTCATGGAAGTGGTTTGGTTTGTTATGTTAAAATAGATTCTTGGCATATCTCAACACTCTGGGTTAAATGAGGAAGAAATATTGACAAAATAGGCAGAGATGGTATCAAAGCAATGGAGGAGAACTCAGATGATGTAACATCATGGCATCGGAGGGAAGCCAACATTTCAAAGAGAGCCCCTCAGTAATGTTGATGTGGGAGATAATGATGAATTTTGAGAGAGCACTAGAATGATCTTAAGATGTTAGGAAGTAATAGTGATTGAAAATTATTCATGGTTGTCTGTATGTGGGTTAGATCCCATATGTTTAGTTCTAGTATTTCTTGGCACACAATAAATGGTGTTGCTGTTCTTTAAATATTATTGTAATTACTATTTTAAAATGTCTTTCTTCTAGTTTAAGTATAAAAGTGAGAAAATATATAGTATACATTGTTCAAATATTCTTTGTGATATTTCATAGCTTTAAGCATAAAGCTGAATGCACAATATACTTTTAATAAATAGTATTGGACTCATCACATTAATGATTCTATGTTCTGATTCCCCTCGACTTGACATTTGTGATAATCCTACCTCTGTCATAAAATAATGGATAAATTATACTTAAAATATATAGAAATAACAAGTTTATACCTATAGTAACAAAAATATGTTGTAATAGTTTAGGAATAGTATAGAATAAAATAAAATTTATTTGTGAATCCTTACATGATTTGTGAAGCACCTTAACTTTTCACAGCAGCCCCATGAGGAAGCAGGGTATGATGTTATTATTTTCAGAAAAGGTCATAAAGCTTATGATTAAGCTTGAGTTCAGATAACTTCCATTGCCATTTATTATTTGTATAACTTTAGTCAATTAACTTCCTCCAGCTTAAGTTTCTTCACCTGTAAAATTGTTGCAGAAGACCCAAGAAAAACCAAGTGATGCTTTAAAGAAATGGAGGGACACTGTTTAATTACGCCAGTGGACTCAGGGAATAGCTTTCCAAATCTGAGTACTGAAACATGCAGGGGCCTTCTTTTTATATCTCCCTGCAGTCTTTGTCCCGCAAATATGCTTCTGGTCCTTTTCAAGGGCCTTGCAAGAAGGCCCCCAGGTGTTGGGGGTCTCCAGGCCATATCTGATGGTTTGGCCTGACGCCAGCGTTAATAACCCTCCCTCCAGGGGCAGTGAACTGTTCACAGTTTTATGGCCCCTGTAACAGGTTCTACATGATCAGTTTCTGGGAAGGAGGTAATGACTTAATTATAGGTTATCAAGAATGTACACTGAGCTTGCTGGCATGGATTCCAATTGCTAGCCCCCAAAATATATGGGTTACTTTAGAATTAGCCCTTTTTAGCCTTCTGAAAATAATTACAGCCTCACAGACTTATTAAGATAATTCAATGAGATAATCAAGTCCTCAAAAATATTACCTTTCCATATTTATTTCTATTGCCATGCCGTCCAAAGGTGATATAGGCATAAACCAAGCAGGAATTGGTTTAAATAAAATATGGAAAGAAAAAGAATAGGTACTTGGCAGATATAATAGCTGCAAGTAAACTCCATCCTTTGGAGGCCTAAAAGTTTTTTCTTGTGCCTTCAATCATACGGATATTTGAGAGTGTTAACATTTGGTACATTCTTTATTTATTCCATATAGCATTTGGTTTTTAGGTCCCTAAACTTATTAAAAATATTTAAATAACTATTCTGTTAAAAATCTAATACAAAGTTTAAATCTCTCTGATGGTAGATTCCCATTCTCTTAATAATAGCATGCATTAATTACTCAGAAGTTTCTTTTTATGACACAATATCTCAGAAATTGAGAGCAGATAATGAGGATGTATTCACGGTCTTAATGTAATAATTTCCAGTGAAGATAGTCACATTTTTAATTATTTAATGATGTCACTTCAATATTATCTGTCCTCTATGAATATTTCATGTTAATCAAAAATTTTCTCCAAAAATAAAAAGAACCTGTACATTTGTTAAAGAAGACACTATCGTAATAGCATTTAAATGGTATTTCACTGGATTAGGCATGGGGAATTGTTTTTCATCCAGTAGTTCCAAGCAATCATCTAAAATTTCTGTAAGAGTACACAGACTGAGGACATGTTAACAAAGGGGAGCTTGGAAATAGAGCTTGAATAATGAAATGGAACTGAAAATAAGCTCTGTCTTAAGATGAGATGTTTTTCAAAAACCTGTGGGAGCATCACTAGAAGTCAAAGCTGAGCCATCTCCATTGATATGATCTGTTTGAACAACATGTGTTATGGACTGAATTGTGTTCACCTAAAATACATATGCTGAAGCCCTCACCCAAAATGGTATGGTATTTGTTGATTGGGCCTTTAGAGAGGCAATGCAATTTAAATGAAGTCCTTGTCCAATACGACTAGCATCCTTATGAGAAAAGGAAGAGACACCGGGGATATGAACACACAGAGAAGTGTCCATGTGAGGACACAGCAATCACATGGCCATCTGCAAATCAGGGAGGGAAGTTTCAGAAGAAACCAACCATGTTAGCACCCTAATCTTGGACCTCTAGCCTCTAAAGTTGTGAGAAAATAAATTTCTGCTGTTTAAGCCACCCAGTCAGTGGTATTTTGTTATGACCCAAGAAAACTAATATATGTTTTCATGAGGAGGCACCACGACCTGTGGAATATCAAGAGCAGAGGTGTAAAGTTAGACAATTATGGGAAGTATCTATATATACTGTATAAAAGCCAAAGCTACTGAATGTCTGAACAACCAGTTGACCAGTTGCTATGATGCACACTGACCACCAGGGAATAGATGCTCAACACACAGGATTGGGCTCCCTACTCTCTGGATCAGGCCTGTGGGGATTGGGCTGAAACTGGCTCTCTGACATCCCCTGAGGGGTCCCAGATTATGAGAGGACGCAGGTCAGGCTGAGGGACCTCACTGGTGCATGAATCCATGCACCAGGCCTCTAGTAGTTAAATAATATGGGTTACCTTATATGGAATATTTAGTATGTGCTGAGTGATTGAGACAAATGCCTTTTATTTCCAAATAAAACATATAATGTTGATTCTGCTAGTCTCAATAAGCAGGTGAGAAAACTAAGGATTGGTAGAATTAAGTAACTTTTTTTAATCAAAGAGATGAAAAGTAATTATTAGAAGATTGTAACCAAGATTATTGTTTATTTTATTTTATTTTATTTTATTTTTTAATAAATGTTCTCCTGTCACCATATATTAGGACCCCCCTTCTCCCATCCCTCCCCTCTGGCAACCACCACACTGCAGTTTGTGTTCAAGAGTTTCAGTTTTATATCCAACATAGAACTGAAATAATATGGTTTTTAGCTTTTTCTGACTGACTTATTTCACTTAGCATAATGTTCTCAAGGTCCATCCATCTTGTTGCAAATGGCTTTATTTCATCCTTTCTAGGGCTGAGTAGCATTCCATTGTGTATATGTACCACATCTTCTTTACCCAGTCCTCTATTACAGGACACTTTGGTTGTTTCCATGTCTTGGCCACCATGACTAATGCTGCAATGAACATAGGGGTGCATATCAGATTATCTTTTAAATTAAAATGATGACCTTGCCTTTATGCCATAATGTCTCTGCATCTTTCTGTGACCTGTGATTCTCTAACTTTCTCTCTTTCTCCTCTTTTTCTCTCATTCTCTCTTGCATCTCCTACTCTGCTATAGTTATTGGTCATACATTGTCTTTACTTAGGAAATATAGTGTCTTACACTAAATATCTCCTTCCACTTTAAAGAGTATAAGAGACCAAGAGGTAGAGAGTAGTCAGGAAGAACATTTTTTGTGCCTCTTTTGATTATTTACTGAAGACAAGTTGGCATTAGCTCAACCTATAACCTATTTTGCCTGCTTCTAACCATTTTGCTTTCAGTTATTATTTTACCTTGGCAACAAAGTCAGAAACTTTAACTGTATTAGTCTCATTGTTAACTTAATCAAAATCCAGCTTCTAATTACATCAGAAAATAACCAACTGCTTCTCCTCTGGCTGAGAAACTAAGACAAAAGTTGGAAAACTTTGAGAGATGACCGTTGGGGAGCTTTTGAAGGTTATCAGAGTAATTCAGGGATCAGGATTCCCTGTTTTATGAATGGAAAATGAAACAATAGTGGGTATGCTGGCGTTCTCTTTTTCTACTCTATTCTCTTTTCCATTAACCATTATCTTCTTTCTTCTGCCCTACTCCCCCCTCTCCTTCTCTTCCTTTCCTACAAGGGTATTCTTTCTTTGGAAAACTGTTTAGTTATTTCTAAAGAGGCTTTCAAGAATGCATGACATTGATTAATTACAGGTGTGCAACCTTAGGAATTTTTCCAAAATTGTATGTTGTTTTTGTACTAGAGAAATTTTGATGTGAATGGGTCACGATTCTTCCACTGATTGATATAGTGTTTAAATGTATCACCTCTTTTACTATTTGTCACAACCCAGAAGAATGATTGCATGGATGACTCCCATTTATCAGATGTGGAAATTGTGTTCTGAAGAGGTTAAATTACTTCTCAGAGACCACACAGCTTATAAAGGAGAAACTTAATACTCTAAATCTATAGATTGTACTTGTCACCAATTCTCTATACTACAAATTGAGTGTGTATCTTTTTTTAAAATATATATTTTATTGATTTTTTACAGAGAGGAAGGGAGAGGGATAGAGAGTTAGGAACATCGATGAGAGAGAAACATCGATCAGCTGCCTCTTGCACACCCCCTACTGGGAATGTGCCTGCAACCAAGGTACATGCCCTTGACTGGAATCGAACCTGGACCCTTCAGTCCGCAGGCTGACGCTCTATCCACTGAGCCAAACTGGTTAGGACTTGAGTGTGTATCTTAATGTAATTTATAATGTCTATTTTAGAAAATATGTAATAAACAATATATATTTTACATGTTAAACTATTCAAAATGGAATGTATCTGTTTGCTTCAGAAGTCTGGTAATCCTAACTTCTTAGATATGGGTGAAATCTGGATATGTGAGAAGCAATAGGGATGCTAGATTATCACATCTAAAAAAAGAGAAAATGGTAAATTTACTTCTCTTATTAGTGTTTGACCCATTTTTATAGTCAGGTGTGTATGTGCATGTGTATGTCTTCTTCTGATGGTCGAGGTGGGGAGAGATTATAGTTAATGGTTCAGAGCATAGGCTTTGGAGTAAAAATGTTTGAGTTAAGCCAGTAGTAACCTTTTCCCTTGCACAGGCTACTAACTCAAGAACATTTAGGTCTCAATTTCTAAACTTGAAAATGAGGGGGATAATAATACTTGCCATATTGAGTTCTTGTGACATTAAAGATACATGTAAAATAGTTAATACTTGTCACATTGTAATTACTCATTAATAGCTGGCTATTTTTCTTCCCATATCTCTTTAGAGCTGTATTATTTATTTTGTGAGAAGGATGGATAACAAGATAAGTTTTCATGACAATAAAGGATTGTCATACATAAGGTATATGTATGTTTCAGATGCACTGAAAGTAATAATTTTAGAAGCATCTTCTAATGGTCAGCAATTGGTTGTCAGAAGTTAGCAGTTCTTTGCAAAAATCATTTCAAACTGTAGATGTCAAAAGTTAGAAAATAATCAGAGTTCTGATAGTTTGTTCTTGAGTTAGAAATAAACCTACAAAGCAGCATATTATAGCACTTCAAGGTGGTGTCCAGTAAAGGAAGGTGATATTCCAATTGAGGATCCATAATATACAGTCTAGCCAAGTCTTTCTCCCAGAGGTCTCCTGAGCTGCTACCCCTGTACACACACACACACACACACACACACACACACACACACACACACACACACACTCAGAGAAAAATGCAAAGAAAAAACTGTGTATAAACTCACCTTTCCCAATCTTCCATTGTGGAAATAAAGACCACCCACCAGAAAACAAACACAGTCTTTATTCAGAATTTGCTATAGCTACGGAGAGAGTCATTATCACCTGTGTTTAGTAGAGATTCAAAGGCAGGTAGAGGAATGAGAAAGCTTAATAGTGAAATATGGGGAAGGTTTCTGGTATGCCGTGACTAAGGCTGTAGCCGGGGAATCCTATGAGATTAGTTAAAGGTGTATATTTTGCTTTTTCTGGTTGGTCCTAAGTTGGAGGTGGGAAAAACAATTAGGAAAACTGTCAGTTAGTAATCAAGTTTGAGCCATTTTGGGCTGATTGTTACAGGGATTATTGTCTGGCTTCCTGGATTTTTACTAGAGATGGTCCGACCTTACAAGTCTGACTTGTAGATAGTTGTCTATCTCCCTGGGAGGGTTGCTGCCGATTGTGCACCAGAGTTCTATTTTTATATGTGATCTGGCTATTGTCCACTTGCATATTCAGCCTCTCACCATTTTTAGTATAGTGTGTTGTGTTCCAGATCTCCCCATCCCACTACCAAGACATATATTTTATTGTAGAGTGAACTAATTTAATTTTTACTATTAGAAAAATGTATATTAACTACTAAATATCCAATTTCCCAACAACTAATGTTAATGGTTCCAGTTATTGCATATAAAGAATGCCTATTACGTGGCAGGTTCTGGTGGTTCCTTTAAGTTAATGATGACATGCATAGCAGTGAACCTAGAATTAGACATGATATGGGTCTAGATGTCCTGTTTGCTTAACCATGTCCCAGGAATGATGTCAAGTACTTATGACTGAAGTAATCATATATTATTTCATGGTCTTTGACCCATAAAATTATAGAGAGGCATTACACAAATGGAGAAAAATTTGTTTAAAATGTATAATGCTCAAAGTTAAACAAGTGTTTAAAAAATGTAATTAATTCTGTATTTCAAACTGAAGTAATTAACTGTCTGTAAAGATTGTAATTATTTGAATTTGAAATTAATATTGCAGATATTAAATTACTGCTTATTGCAAATGAATTTTAGTGGCTAAATCAAATGCAATTGAATTCAGTTGTATATCCTCAATGCACTATATTGTTTTTATTACTGAAAATTAATTTAAATTTGTATTGCATAATTTGCCTGTGTATACAAAGTTAAATTTATAATTGCTATTAACTACCAACTCAAGAAACTCATGAATGCAAAATTTAAAATGATTTGTATTTACACAGTCCCCAAGTAAAACTCTCACATATGTTAATTATGTACAATTTTTTCTAGTATTTATTATCTTTATATGAGGAAGTCATTCGTATTTATTTTGAGTGATTGATGACATTAATTTCCTGAGAATTGATTATTCTAGCTTAAAAGTATTTAGACTGAGAAGTTAGTCTTGAAATTACTTCTTATTTTGTAAGTTCTGTAATGTGAGTTTTTTCTCCCGTAAGATATTATGTTGAAACTAAATTGTGAGCATATATGTGTGTGTGAAAACTTAAACAAATGGTTATATATATGTAGTTTATATTTTATGTTGATATAATCTTTTATCACATACATAAGGTACAGCATAGTTTAGGGATATATTAATAGAAGCTATTTCTTAATTTTGGATCCAAGTTATTCTGGATAGAATAGACTGATAGAATTAATTAAATTTTTTAAACACTTGTTTAACTTTGAGCATTATACATTTTAAACGAATTTTTCTCCATTTGTGTAATGCCTCTCTATAATTTTATGGGTCAAAGACCATGAAATAATATATGATTACTTCAGTCATAAGTACTTGACATCCAAGACTGACTATAAATTGTGCTGGATTTTCTATTCTTAACAAACTTAAGGGATATTTTTTGTCATGACACTCTTGAAAGATTATATATATATATATATATATATATATATATATATATATATATATATTCTGTTGAGAAGACTCTAAATCTGTAGAATAAAAATTGTTGGACAGACAGTGCGGGGAAGGCCTGAGGATGGGGCAGGAACAGAGTGGAGAGGATTAATGGAGAAAAAGCAGGGCATAGCTAATACTTTAAACAATAAAGATAAATTTTAAAAAATTCACTTAGTTATAAATATATTATTGGCCCCCTAAACAAATATTAATATAGAACCACCGTGTATTTTTCCTGCTATTTCCAAAACCTTTTCATTAGGGCAATGAATGAACCTCTCCTAGCCTGGAATAGCATATGACTATGAGTTTGTCCAAGTCCTGATTTATCATTCTTTTCTGAACTCTGTCTTGGTTGGCAGTTATCCTTTCATTTCTCTTTGCACACCTTCCCAGTCCCAAATGGAACAGCCACTAATTTCAATGTTAAGATGTTAATTTCACATTATTCTTTGTCTCCCCCTATAATCTTTCAAAGTTGAGACATTCTGGTACAGAACTCATTAACTACATTTTTGTGAGTTTACTGCTTTTATCCTCACTTGTTATTACATTGACTCATGGTATTAAAATTCCCTCCAGTTAACATATGCTTTCCATAGCTTTTGCTACTGCTTAGGGATTCCTTGTCTCTTGGAGCTGCTGCAATAAACAGCCATCACATTGCAGCTACTCATTTTCTAAAAATGAACAATTTCTGATCTAAGTGCTAGTGAAAAGTTTTTATAACTTAGTCTTATTAGGTATGGGTTTCTCTTTCTCTCTCTCTCTCTCTCTCTCTCTCTCTCTCTCTCTCTCTCTCTCTCTCTGTGTGTGTGTGTGTGTGTGTGTGTGTGTGTGAGAGAGAGAGAGAGAGAGAGAGAGATCGAGAGATCAACCCCATGGTTGACATCTGGAGTTTACCTGTCCTCCAGTTACCTATTGAGCATTGTGGTGTAACTATTTCATATATTATATATGCATATTCACAAACTCATACATGTTACATGGCATTTTCTATGGAAATAGAACAACCAATGGAATGGTCTGATTTTATTAAGGATTAGCTTACAAGAAAGTCAAGAGGGACTAATATTTGTTGATCATTTATGGTTCACCAGATGCTACATTAACTTCCCCATTTCTACATTTTCTTAGGATAACCCTATAAAGGTACTGTCATCAAGGATATAAAAATTGATCAAGATCACCCAGCTATTACATGATAAAGCCTAAATTAATATCCTAGACTGTCCCAAAGCTTATGATTTTTCAAAGTATTAAATTATGTATAAGGGCAATATTGTCCAGTCTTCTTAGGCCATGAATACCTTGAAAGGAAGGGATATGGAAGTTTAGGAAGACAGATCCCAGAGGTATCAAGTCGTAGGCTCAGGAGGGATTTTTAGAGATCATTCCTTTCATTTTACACAGGACCACAGTAAATCACCTGAAATGGCCGAGATTGAATCCTATTTATAAATATCTCTTTGAAAGGGGATTTGATAGCATCCACTTTTCAACATATTCCATTGTTGGAAAATCCCCACTTTATCAATTTGCAATTAATATGTCAATAGGATTTTTCAGTTAAATCTCCATAATATGCAGCACTTCTAAGATACAGTCTTCTTTCAGAGACAATTTAATGTAGTTGGATGAGAAGACAAATAAATGAAGTTGAGAACTGGTGAGTCAGTGCACAGGCTAAGTTCCAACTGAACTATAAAGGATTGCAGAGGATGAAGAGGTGCCTCCATAAAGAGATGGAATAGATGAATTCCAAAAGATTTCAGAAATAAGGATTTAAAATAAAATTCAAACAGGGAGATGAATCCCTTTCTCTAAATTCAAAGGTAATTCCTTGGATATAAGACATAGCCAGCCATACCACTACCTTAGTTGCCTGGGTGGTAATCATTGGCTACTGGAATATATTTTCTTGAGTGTGGACTCTGGTACCTTGCCTGGGTTCAACTCCTGGCATATAAGTCCTCTGTACTTCTGTTGCCTTGTGTGTAAAATGGGGGCTTTATAATACCTTTCTCATATGGCTGTTGTGAAGATTGAGTGATTACTAGTACATTCAAGTTGTTTACAAGAGGAGGAGGAGGAGGAAGAAGAGGAGGAGGAAGGCAGTAAAGGGGGAGGGGAAGGAGAAAATGATGGTGGCTGTCCAAGTACCCATTAGAATGATTACAGCTGGGCACTGCCACCTCCCTCGTGTGCAGAAGGATTTATAAAATACTTGAAGACTCCAGCTCCCTAACACCTCTTACTTGGAAGGAAGCAGAGAGAAACTCACTATTCCAACCCCTAACAGTGTGAGAACTGCACTGCACTCTCTTGGCTAACCTCATTGTGTGCCAAATTACTCGCTACCCATGGAGCTCTGCTGCCTTATTTCTTCTGTGCAACAACCTGGAAGCTAGTTCTGAATCTGAGCCCCTTCTCTGGTCCATGCCAGCTTTGTTTCTAGGGACTTAGATCCTGATTGTAGCCACCCTCACACTAATTGTAGTCAACAGGAAATTTTTATTCTTAGTCAATGCCAAGAATTGCTGCTTAAAACCCCAGTGTGGCATTCTACAGAGCTTCCAGATTCCACTTACATTTCACTCTTTTGAACAGTTCCCCAGATTGAATGTGGTTTTATGCCATGTTCTGCAGATAGTAGTATTTGACTTGGATTTTATTATATTCTTGCACCAGATGGATGGGGACAACCCCTGGTCCAGTTGATCTTTCTGTGCCCTTACCAATAATCACTACTTAGCCACTTGATCACAAGATCAGCAGTGTCTGGCTTATAATAGAAATGACACTTATTCTTTACCCTGATAAGATTTTCCTATATTCTAATATATAATGCATGATATATAACATTTAACATATAGTATATGGTATATATAATACCTAATAATATATAATATGTATAATTTGTACAATTATAGTGCACACTTCTATATAATTAACATAACTGAACACTTGAACTGTTAGCTTGTGCCTAAGATGACAATTAAAATGAGGTCACTATCCTCACATTTTTTATGTGCCTTATGGGTTTCTTTTCTTTGCATTGTTGCAATACCCTTTGGAATATTTGCATATATCTAAGAAATGAATAATAGCTTGCGAAGTTAAAATAGTACCCTGCCTTATGATTGTCTATTAATAGGACTAGTGACCCAGTGCATGGATTCATGCACATTGAAAGGAAATTCATTAGAAGGTGGCTGGCGGGGCAGGACTGGGTGAGATGGGCCAGGCATGCCCTGGAGCCAACCTCCCGTGGTCCCTCCCTGGTCCACCGCACCTGCAGTGGCACTGCAGCTCAAAGGGCATCTGTGGAGTGAGCAGGGCCCCTCTGGCAGGTGGGATCCCTCAGCCTGGCCTGCGGGGATCTGGCCGAAACCAGCTCTCTGTCATCTCCCTGAGAGATCCCGAAGTGCGAGAGGGCACTCTGCAAAGCTGCTGTCCTACAGGGTGTGGAACACAAATGCAAGTGTGCAGTAAACCAGATTTGGGGCCAACAATGCCCCAGCAACAACATAACCAACCCACGGATGAAGGTGGAATCACGTGACCCCGCGAGGAATCAGGCTCCCTCTTCTCTGGTTCTGGGGTGCATGCATCACCTGAAAACCGCCACTGCCAAGTCACTACAGCTCCGCAGCTCCTGCGTTGAGCGTCTGCCCCCTGGTGGTCAGTGCGTGTCATACCTACTGGCCAATTGGACAGTTGGATGGTTGCTTAGCCTGTTATATATATAGATGCTTACTTCTCTTCCTCAACAAAGCTGCTGATACCCTTTGCCTTGGGGTTAGTAGTGTAGAAGCAGATCATGAGATAAGGATTGTGTACAGTTAAGATATTAAAGATGTGCACCCAGGAAAAGTCTTTAAGATAGTGGGGAACTCTGGACAGGAAGGAAGAAGATCTCAAGTCCTGGCCTCAGATGCCTACTAAAGGGAAACCTGAAATATAAATTATACTTAAGAATCTGTCCCAGCTGAGCTTTTATAGATTTATCCCATCAGCCATAGGCTGTGTTCACCCCAAGGGGACATAATCTCCCAGCCACTTCTGGCAAATGGCTCCAGTAGTGCAAGGGCAGAGCATCACAGGGGAAAGCCAGAAAGCTCAACACACAGAGAAGCCAGGAGAGGGAGGCAACTAGACAGCATCAGGGAATGGAGGGCCTCTTGAAGGCTTACATGTATTTCTCTGCTTTCTCTACCTAGAACCCAGGAGCAGCCCACCATATCTGAGAGGGCGCTAATGTAACAGTAAATGAACGTTTTCAGATAGCAAGGAGTCTGGTCTCTGGGTCCTTTCATTACTTGGATGTAGTGCCGTCTGTTGGCTTCAGAGACTGCCACTGATAATACAATTAGGAAAAATTAGACACCATTCATCGTCTCAGTAGTTGGCAAAAAGGTACTTTGGCTCAACAGTCTTCTTGCAAAAATAACTTTTAAATTAGTTCCAGATTGTCATTCACCTTTTTTTCTGTGATCTTTACAGGCCTCATTCTTGGTAATAAATGAACAATCTTGGTTTCCTTGCCTAGGTGAACACTGACTGTTCTCAGGGTGATTGAATTAAAGAGGCAAAATGTGCATAGGAAAATGGTTCTCTCTTCTCTCCATCTGTGGTTCTCATTATCTCTTCATTGAGTAAATACTGCTCTCTGTTAGTGCCAGGACCAGTGCTTAGAGCAGAAGATACAATGACAAATAAGACTAGGTCTTATTGAAGGAGACAGACATTTTAATTGATAATTACAACAGAGTTTCCTCATTCGTGACGGGGGATGTAGTAGTTATCTATTTCTGCCTAACAAGTTACACTAAAACTCTTTCCCAGTTTCTATGGGTTAGGAATTCAGACAGCACAGCAGGGATGCTTGTCTTTGCTCCTCAGCTGGAAGACTCAAAGCCGGAGGCTGATATCATTTGAAGGCCCATTTGTACACATGCCTGGCAGTGTACAGTGGATGCTGGCTGCTTGCTGTAGGCTTAGCTTGAGTCGTTGGCCGGAATATTCACATGTGACCTTTGCATGTGGCCCGAGCTTCCTTCTAAACATGGTGGCTGGGTTCCAAAAGCAAGCACCCCAAGTGAAATAGAACCACTCACAGTGCTACCGTGAGGATTAAGTTAATTAATTAATGTCTAATGCTAAGGTCATCATCTGCTTATTGAGAGTTTAATATTATTATTAATAATCTTATTAATAGTAAATATGCATATAAAGTATGTTGGCAATATTTTACATAGACTGCAGGGTAATTTAATCCAATGCATGGGGGAGGGGGAGGGCATTTATCACCTTTTTGGTTACTATTCAACAAATAGTTTATTTGGAAGCTATACTTCTATTCTTTGTTAGGAACTCATGGAGTTCAGTGAGAGATTCTGGCTGACATTGTAAGAGCTGAGCTTTATTTTTTCTACACTTACTTTTATTGTTCAAAGTATTACATATGTCCCTCTCTGCCTCCCCCCCCCCCTTAACCCCTCCAGGCTTACCAGATTAGCACTATAATTTTTTAGTTATACTGAAAGAAAAGTTGCCAGGAAGTATGATCAAGGGTACTATGATAATCATAGGAATAAAATTAATTTGGGAATTCTTGGAATTGTGTCTCCAAGTCTCAAGGTGGTGATTGGGTCATAGTCACATACAAATGCCTTCACTTGCCAGCAGTCTTGCTTCATTTGTGATGATCATTTCATTCACCTTTAAAATAAAATTTATTCCATATGTGCACAGAGATAGGGAAGTAAAATGAGGAAGAATACTGTTTGATACATAATATAGGGTTCTTTTCATCTAATAAGTCTCAGGTGCATATTAAGAATGAACTTGAATGACTGATCCATACAATGAACTTTTGTAGTGACTACTTATATCTCCATTATTAATTGTTAAGGAAGACAGTGTACCATTTAGTGATGCTGGTTGAGTAAGTACTTTTCTTGTTCTTCTGAAAAAATTCTGAAGCCATTAGGATTGTCTTCTTGATCTTTAGCCAATGTATTATGCTAGCCTTCATTTTAGTGATGGTCTTTTTTCAGCCTACAGAGTAGTTCAAACTCCTTTAAAGTGTCATGCACCTCATCCTCCACTATTGTCATCACCCCTACTGATACTCAAACTACATCTGACTTCTAACAGAGCATAGAAGACACATAATCTAACACTGATGTATTTTACATATGTTGTTCCTTTTTACTGAAATCTTTTCCTCCTTATTTTCCATTTTTCAAAATGCATTCACTCTTTTATTTTGAAAATCTCTTCTTCTTCTTGGTTCTCTGCAAAAATACTCCCTCCATCCTTCATGCTCTCATTCCTTGAAGGCACATTATTTTTGTGGGGCGTGTGCAATTCATTATTGCTTGTTATAAGAAATGTCTTTCCATCTCCTCAGGTGGTGACTTTCCCTAGAGCAGGAACTATTTTGTACTCATGATTAGGTCTTCAGTGTCTATGACCTGGCTTGTAGATGTTAGATATAATGCCTAGTGAATGTATTATAAACAACTGTATCCATCTACTGACATCTACTTCTTTTTCCATAATCCAGTCATACTTCTAAACTGTGCTATGCATTATTTTTTCTGATTTACCTGCTACTGCGTAACAGAGCACCCCTAAACTCCGTGGCTTAAAGCAACAACAGTCATTTCCTTATTCCTCATGATTCTGGTATTTGTCTGTGTTCAGCCAGGTGGTTCTTAGTCAGTTTCAGGCAGTTTGAAAACTTCTGCACCCACATGCTTGGCAATCGATGTTGGCTGTTGGCTGACACATCAGTTAGGACTGTGGTTGGAACACCTACACAAAATTGTTTATACACATAATGTAGGAAGTTAGTAAAAACTAGATAAAATGTACCTACTCATTTTTAAATCGTGCTTTCATTTGCCTGTAAGGGTTTGATCATGTTACCCCCTCTATATCTAATACACATTCCCATTTTTCTAAATGCAAATTCATCCATTCTTTAATTTCAGCTTTCCTGGCCAAACCCTTGCTGTCTCTAATTGTTCATGACTCTTTTAATTTATCCCCTCCATTCTACTCAAACTCTTATTTATGAGAAAAAGCATTAGACAAAATCCTGAATATTTTCATCATAAAAACACTCAACAAACTAGGGAAATTCCCTAGCCTGAGGAAAGACATTTATGAAAAGCCCCCAGCTAACATCATACGCAGTTTTAGAAGAATGAAAGCTTTTCCTCTGAGATCAAGAATAACCAAAGAATACCTACTGTGCCACTTCTATTTTACATTGCTTAATTTCTCTGAACTGGAAATACAGAGAAATTAAGCAATGAATAGATAAATAAATAAATTCAAATTGGAAAGGAAGAATTAAAACTGTGTTCTCAGATGACATGATCCTATATATAGAAAATCTATAATGAGATATCATTTCAGATGCACTAGGATGACTATAATGAAAAAAAAATAGCAAGTGTTGATGAGAATAGGGAGAAATTAAATTCTCATACATTGCTAATGAGAATGTAAAGTGATGCATCCATTATGGAACATAGTTTTGCAGTGTCTCAAAAATTTAAGCATAGCATTATCAGATGATCCAGCAATTCTTCTCATACATATATACCTTCTCAAACAAATATTTGTTCATGGATGTTCAAAGCAGTGCTCTTCACAGTAGGCACAAGGTGGAAATAACTCAAATGTCCATCAATGGATGAATGGCTAAACAAAATGTTTAATATACATAAATGTAATATTATTCACAGAGGATTTTTAGGATACCCTAAAAATGAAATAAAAACTTATGTAAGGAAAGAGATAAAAAGTGGGACTGAAAAGATCACATATTAGTGTTCTCAATTTATATGAAATATTCAGAACAGGTAAATTCATAGAGGCAAAAAATAGATTAGTGGTGCCAAGGGTGGTAGTACAGGAGAAAGGAGTGACTGCTTAATGGGTACGTGGTCTCCTTGAGGGGTGAAAGAAATGTCTTGAAACTAAATGTCTAAAAATCTGTGCTCTGCCTATTCACTCACTCTTGGGCTTAATGAATGATTATCATTACATGTTCAACGTTACAATTGTCAACAATCTGCCAGAGAGTATAATATGATCTATGAAACCAATCTATGTTGAAAAAATATTGAGGAGAAACTAGTAAATTAATTAGTTCTGTATCATCAATATCCCAAGGGGGGTGGAAGACAGTCCACTGTAGTGAAAGACTGGCTTTTGGACTCAAAAGGACTTGAGTTCAGATGCTGATTCCAATGCTCCACCTACAGACAAGTCACTTCACCTTTCTGAAACTTTGGTCCCACATTGATTAAATGGAGGCAGTAGACCTACCTAAAGAGGCTGTGAGGAGTGTATGAAACTAATTATACCATAAACTCCAAGAGATTGAACGAATCATGTTTATCATGGACCCCTTATTTTCCCCCTTCCCCCAACACTAAGGCAGGCACATGAGGTTGGAACCTATTTTTTATTAACATGATCATTATATTTAGGGACAAAATATTGCACTCAGCTGTCAAAACAGCCCCGATTTCATTCAGTAATTGAATGCTTTCCTCTTTTCTGGTTTTAATACACCATGGGATTTTTTTTTTTTTCAGATTCTGTATCTACTCTGTTTACTATTCACTCATTCATCCATGGAGCTATACACACAGACAAGTAAATGTTAAACCATGGACCCTGTAACACTAATGGGAATTGTGTCACTCGTTTTTCTCTGCTCAATGTGTGCACTGGTCACTAAAGAATCAAAAGGGAATTGGAATGGAAATCAAGACAAAGTCAATGCCTCGCTTCTTCTTTCTCACCTTCCCCACTCCCTATGAACTACCCCTCAATTAAAAATATATACATATAAATAAATTAATCTTTCATGCTGATACCAAGCTTTAGTAAGTGGATCAGGACAATAAAGGGAAAAAATAAAACAACAACAACACTGCTTTTCTTGCCTTTCCCCTACCTTGGATATGGACATGTTAGAATTATAATAACTTTGGGGAAATCCTAGAGTGTGAAGAGGGGACTGGTAGTTTATATCTGTGTGTATTTCCATGACTGGATCTATGTTTATATCTATGTCATCCATACCTGTATTTCAAGTTAGAGAGTAAAAGAGTCTTTAATAACAATACCTCACATACATATTCAATACTAAGTAATATTAAGGATACTTATAAGCCTGTAAAAATCTATGTAACTCAGTAATTTTATGTGTGTGCAAGTGGGATAGTAATATTAAAAAGTACTTTTTTCCTAGATTCTTTAAGCTTTACTTAAGTTAGAGTTTTATGTGTATTTACTTTTTACCTATCCTTCAACCATTGACACACAATTAATGCTCTCAAGCTGAAATGTTTTAAATAGCGAGGAAAGGCAAAGGAATTGCTATGCTTTGTTTTTAATGGATCTCAAGAAAATTGTTCAACCTGGACCAATGAAGCCCAGAGGGTAGGAGAATTGGCATCAGTTTTAGAATAAGTTCTAAAATAGAAAGGCAGAAAAGTTCCTTTATCCTCTTCCTTTGGGCCTGGTACAGTAAATCAATCAAACAATCTCAATCTCTCTCTCTCTCTCTCTCTCTCTCTCTCTCTCTCTCTCTCTCTCTCTCTCTCCCCTACTGGAAAATGGGGATAACACCTCATAGGTTTGCTGGTCACATTAAATTATCTATTGCAGATATTTTACTATTTTCCTGGAACATAGTAGCAAGTATGCAACAACAACAACAAAAGGCATGTCTAACTAAATTCTTTAGGCTTAATTAAACCACATCAGTTACTAACACACTCCTCCACTTAGGCTTATTGAGAAACCTAAAACCAGTGTGCTGGAGACCATTTTCCCTGAAACATAAAAGTGTCCTTCATCTCCAAAAGGCCAGGCAATTCCTTGTTCCCAAGTACAGTGGGGCCTTGACTTACGAGTTTAATTCCTTCCGAGACCGAGCTCCTTAAGGAGCTCGTTAACTCAAATTACTCTATCAACTCAATGCAAAAAATCGGCTAAGAGACAGCTGGTATCTGAAAAAACTCGTTAGTCAAGGGCCCACTGTACCTGCCCGGTTGCCCATCTCTGCAATAGAGAGACTCTGGGGGGTCAGAGCCGTCCTCCTCTCCTCTGTTTTAGCCCTGATTCCGGGAGTGTGTGCTGACTTGACCTGGAGTGCTCTGCCCAACTCGCAGGCGTGCACGGAGGCATTCTAAATTTTAGGAAAACACAGCAGTGTTCCGCTTTTGTCAGTCATTGTATGAATTACTAGCTCGAAGTAGTTCACATTTTCCACAGTCACTTTATGTTCCGTCCAGTGGGAAGCTGGCTTTGCACCCCTTGCTGTGATGAAAAGCAAGCCCCACGCGAAAGGCAACGTGAACAGGAAGGGGGGTGGCCGCGTCTGATGTGCTTGGCTTTGAAAAGCTGAGCAGTGCCCAACAGGTGTGCCTATCCTACATATCCTATCAAGCATCACTTATGGCAGTTTAAGAAGGAAGAAAGTTAATTTTTCTTCAATTATATGCATTCCTTTTTCAAAGAACTACCAAGTTGTCAGGACCTAAATACTCCTTAAGTTGTCCAGCTCTAACTAACTAATACAGGAAACTGTTAGGTACTTCAAATATGATTTATTCCCCGCCTGCACCAGCATGATCTGGGGGAACAAAATAAACACTCCTGGCACAGGATTTCTGGAATCTACATTTCTAACCACTTCTCTGGTTAATTCTTACATACACTGAAGTTTCAAAACCACCTACCCAAATTCATATGTTTGTTTGCTTTTTTGTCCAACATCTCAGATTATACTTTATTTTTCCTGCCAAGTCTCTTTCGCATGAAAGACCTGTTTGTATCTTCAGGCCTCTACAATCTACAGCTAAAGAGAAGCCATCCAGCCCTCTTTCACCTTTTTAAAGCAATGGGTGCCACCGGAAAATAACCAGGACGCTTGGGGCTGGAATCCTCCTTTCTCCCGGTTAACATTGTGTATGGGAATAGCCAGATAGTATAGATTTGTCACCTGGTGATGTTAATTACCAGCCAAGCATTCAGATTGTTCCTTTCTTTCTTTTTTTTCCTCTCACCTCTCAGCTTGATCCCTGGAGTTTCAGCATGGAGCCTGGAAGTGTTTAATGGAAAGTTAATCAGCCAAATCCTCCCAGTTCAGAAGTTCCTCCCTGGCCCAGGCCCATGCTTGGAACACCAGGGTATCCATGTAATGAAGGGGAAGCAATTATTTACGGAATGTTTCCCAGAGGGCTTGGAAGAGGTAATGACCCTCAACGGGGGCCTCCTGGAGGCCCTGGGAGTCACTTACATGCCACAGAGAGAATGGTCTGACTCATTATATTTTAAAGATTTGTTTATTTTTGGCAAAGGAAGAAGCAAATAAGCAGGAGGTGCTGGCTTCAGAGATGCCAACTGGGAGGTTTCTTTTTGTCTGTTTGTATTTCTTGTTGTATTTTTTTAAGCAGCAGCATTCTATGTCAGTGGAGGAAGTTATGTGTGCTGGAGACACAGGTCACCTAGATTGGATCTGCATGTAACTTCTCTGCTTGCAGCCTACATGTGCTTAACCAAGTCTCTGGTTAAGCATTCCGAAACTGATTTTCAAAGAGAATTTGCATCTGATACTTTAAGGTGTTTTGAACAGCATCTGGTGTTTGGGGGAGGATTCAGAGGTGGTGGGAATGCCATACAAAGAGGACGCAAGTTGCTATGGATATTGGTGGTCTCTGTTAGAGGCCACAGCTTCAGAGGTCTGGGACATCAAGCTTGGGAGATGGTACCATGTGGTGGGAAGGGTAGAGCTGTGGAGCCCATCTGCTCTTAAGTTCCTGCGTTTTTGGAGAAATCGCTTCCCTCTGTTAACCTTAGAATCTCCTATCTATAAATTAGACATACTGATGCCTACCACATGAGATGTTGATTCTCTCCTGAATATCTCAAAGCACAGTCAGACCTCCATTCACACTGTCACTTACCCTCTTTGGTACAGGCCAGCTTCATTCTTTACTGAGTGATGCATTCTTCTTGGTCTTCTACCACTCCTTCTAGGTATGCTCCACCCTGGTCCATTATCTAGATCAGTGGTTTTCAACCTTCCTAATGTCGTGGCCCTTTAATACAGTTCCTCATGTTGTGGTGACCCCAAATTTCATTGTTACAAATTGAACATAAAGCATAGTGATTAATCACAAAAAGAATATGTAATTATATATGTGTTTTCCGATGGTCTTAAGCGACCCCTGTGAAAGGGTCATTTGACCCCCAAAGGGGTCACGACCCACAGGTTGAGAACTGCTGGTCTACATGATAAGGGAATATAAACCCATGAGAATTGAAAAAAATAAAATATTTACACCTCCAAAGGCTTTTAAGCATGTAATGTTTCCTCCAGTCCAGCCCCATAAAGCTAATCCCCAACTTGGTTTCTCACAACTCCTCATCTTCCAGCTACACCAGAATTCTGTGGCTTCCTCACATGTGCCAAGCACACATTTAAAACCAGCCTTCTTATTAGACATTTCCTCATCCTGGAAATTTGTGCACTCGGGGAGGGGGTTGGGGGTTCTTCAGCCTGGATTGTGAGAGGGCACAGACCAGGCCGAGGGACCCCACTGGTGCAAGATCGGAGCTGGGGAGGGATACAGGAGGTTGGCCAGCTGGGGAGGGACCACAGGAGTGCTCCAGGGCATGTCCAGCTCGTCTTGCTCAGTCCCGATTGGCCAGACCCCAGCAACAAGTTAACCTACCAGTTGGAGCATCTGGCCCCTGGTGGTGAGTGAATGTCATAGCAACTGGTCAACCAGTTGACTGCCCCCTGGTGGTCAGTGCACGTCATAGTTAGCGGTTGAGTGGACTTAGCATATCATTAGCATATTATGCTTTGATTGGTTGAATGAATGACCGGACAACCAGACACTTAGCATATTAGGCTTTCATTATATAGGATATATATATATATGTCTATGTATGTATAATTTTTAGATATAGCCTATACTTTTAAACTCACCATGCAGTCCTGTAACTGCCTTTCTTACATTCTGTACCGAGCTCCACAATGTTGGAGCTCTGTTCTGTGTTTAATAGAAGCTAGATAGTATCATGATTATTATCTGTAAAGATAGGGTAATTCTCCATAGATTTTTACATGAACTTACTAAGGCATTAAAACATATCTGGAACAAACACTCAACAAACATATTTCCCTATATACTTGAAATATGGGTCACCAGGTTATGTTTGCATCATTCATTCATTTATTCATTCATTCACAGTAAGTATACAGTGTCATTATGTACTGGATTCTCTTTTAGGCACTAAAAACACAGAAATAATAAAACAGCTCTCTTTTAAGGATGGTTCTCATAATAATGGAAAATGCACCAGGGTACAACCCTTCATGGCTGGTTTTGGCAAGCTCTGCAAAGTGCCTTTTGGCCTTCCTAGGGGACCATGACCCCTTGTCTGGACCCAGATATTGTTCCCCATTTGCTTTACATTGTGCTTCCGGGTGGGTAACGCTCACTGATTTTCTTCCCTTGAACCACCACACAGGGAATGGAACTATAATCCACCAGAATTTATAGAGTAACTTCTGGGTACAGTTACTGTGGCAGGGGCTGGAGGTAATTGGTGAATAAGACAGTAAGTTTTTTTTCTTTATAAAACTTTCGTTTCAGTGCAGGAGATTAACATTTAAAAACATAGCTAATATATATATATATATGTATATATATGTATGCATATATATGTATATATGTATATATGTGTATATACATATGTCTATGTATGTATAATTTTTAGATATAGCCAGAGCTGTAATAAGTACAGTTGCAGATAACAGCAAAGTGCTAAGAAAAACAAACAAAACACACGTGTGCCAAATTTCACCTGTTCTGTGGATAAAGAAAGAATAATGTGCTTATTTGAGGAGTCTCATTTATTTATTTTTTTTCCCTTTTTATTGAATTGATTTGAGTGGTACTGGTTAACTGAATTAGGTAGGTTTCAGCTGTACAGTTCTACAACACATCATCTGTACACTTTTTGTGTGTTCACCACCCCAAGTCAACTGGAGTCCATCATCATTTTTCCCCTCTATACCCTCCTCCACCTCCCCTCTTCCCCCAGAAATCACCATACTGTTGAGAAATCTCATTTAAAAAGTGAAACCTAAATGTTGGAAAGCAATACTCCAGCAGATGAGGACTTGGAGACTGAGAGAGCCTTCCAGGCAGCCTTACAAGCAAAGGCCTAGAGCAGTGATGGCGAACCTATGACATGTGTGTCAGAGGTGACACGCGAACTCATTTTTTTGGTTGATTTTTCTTTGTTAAATGGCATTTAAATATATAAAATAAATATCAAAAATATAAGTTTTTGTTTTACTATGGTTGCAAATATCAAAACATTTCTATGTGTGACACGGCACCAGAGTTAAGTTAGGGTTTTTCAAAATGCTGACACGCTGAGCTCAAAAGGTTCGCCATCACTGGCCTAGAGACTAGAACTAGATAATGCCAGGAGGGTTTGAGAAATTAAAATAAGGTCAAGGTGTCAGAAGGGCAGAGACAAAGAAATTGGCCCAAAATGAGGTCATTGAGAAAAGCAGGAATCAGCCCATACTGGATTGGGTCATGTTAATCTTTTTGACACTGTGCTAAGTGCTATATAGATACTGCCCAATTTACTTGTCATAACACCTGTGCACTTTAATATTGTGGGGTTATTTTTGACAGTTGAAGAAACCAAAATCCAGGCAGCTAATGTGACTTGTTCAAAGTCTTTTAGCTAGACAGCAAGGGACTGCCTGGGATTCAAATCAAAATCGATCTGAGAGCAAAATATTTCAATGTGTATTACTTTTATTTTCTAAGTATGCTACACTGCCTCGATGCACATAAGATACTGATGGCTTTTACTTGTTCCCATTTTTAACTCCCAGGAACCAAGGAAGGAAATTCTTCCCCCATTCACCTACCTCACAGGACATCCGATTTCCTTTTCTTTACTTTATGACGCTTATCAGAAGGGGTTGCTCTGGAAACACAGAGGGAGGCATGCGATCTTTGTGATCCAGGGCCAGGATGGACACCCTGCAAGGTCAGCAGCCCCTCTATCTGCAAAGACTTTGTCACCACCTTGGCCCGTGAATTCATGTTACGTTTCCCTGAAGTTAGATGACTGTGTTTTAACACCACATGTAGGACATTTCCTCCGCATTCCATTTATATGTTCAAATACACTATTCTTTTTTCAGAATCCAAGACTCCAGCAAGAGAAAATCACCTCATTAAAGAAAAATTATGCCTTGTCCCCACCACTCTGTGACACAACCATCTCCTCAGGCGCAGTTCCTTTTTCCTTTTCTTCTGTAAGTGAGGGTCCAACATTTACACACATTAAAAACGCGGTGCCGAGAATAATCATTTCTGTAGGTTCAGCAAGGCTACTCCTCACTGCATTTGTATTTGAAATTGCAGTTGAACTGAGTGAACTTCCGTCTGACACAGCAGTTGCAGATCGGAATTATGTTTAAATACCGAAGTGTTATTTAATGCAGCCAGGAAGGAATGGTGTGAATGATAGCCCATTAGAGATCAGTCTCCAAGTTCAAGGCTATTGTCTTAGCCATGCCAGAAAAATTACACAGGCCCTACTTGTTTTTACAACCCGCCCCCCCCTCCCCAGGCAACTCAGGAGCATCAATAAACATGATGGGAATGAAGTCTTGCCATGTGTATCTAACAACATCGAAGAGAGTGGCTAGCTCAGTGCTGACCCAGCACTCAGCTATGTTAAAGATCTAACACATCACCTCGCTTTTTCCCATTGGGTATCTCATTCTGGGCAGGAGCAGACTGTCTGTGCCTGGTCACCATTCTCCAGATATGTCTTATTCTACAACTGAGCTTCTGCCATCACTCTAAGAGCAAAGCAAAGCTTTGTACCGAGCTCAGCCTACAGAGATGTGGGCTGATTTCCATGGTCTCTGAGCAAATGGGTGCACTGAATAGGCACTTCTATGCTCAAATCCACATTCCCATCTCCACTTCCTCACTGATGATTTTTAGCCATGTATGATGGCCAGTCAGTTGTATGTGACCCTAGCATTCATAGTTGATTGGTCCATAAGTAGGTAATTGTCCCAGAGGAAGTCAGTTTGCAAATCCATGGGGTGAACTGCAATAAAAACTCTGCCGACCAGGTCCAATGGAGATACATGTGCCTCTTGCCCTGTTTCTCTTTCTGGAGGAATTATAAAGATAATTGAGAAGATATGCAGTGAATGGCTTACTTAGAATAATGACAGAACACAAATGGGGATTAGTAGACTCTTTTGGTGGAGACTTGGCAGAGTCAATGAGGTTAGATGATATATCTATATGTATAAATGGCTAATATGCCAAGTGTCCATCCAACCAGTAGGTATGACCCACACTGACCACCAGGGCACAGACACTCAACGCAGGAGCTGCCCAGCTGCAGTGACTTGGCAGCAGCGGTTTTTGGGTGACACACCCTGAAACCAGAGAGGAGGGAACCCGATTCCGGGAGCCTGATTCCTTGCGGGGCCGCGCAATTCCACCTTCGGCTGTGGGTTATGTTGTTGCTAGGGCACTATTGGCCCCGAATCTGGTTTATTGCACACTTGCGTTTGCGTTCCACATCCTGTATGACAGCAATTTTGCAGAGTGCCCTCTCTCACTCCAGTACCCCTGGGCAGATGTGGGAGAGCCGGTTTTGGCCCTATCCCTGCAGGCCAGGCTGAAGGACCCCACCTGCCGGAGGGATCCTGCTCACTCCACAGAGGCCCTTCGAGCCACGGCACCGCCCTAGATGCAGCTGGCAGGGGAGGGACCACAGGAGGTTGGCCCTAAGGAGTGTCCAGCCCCTCTCACCCAGTCGCATCCCACCAGCCACCTTTTAATTAATTCCTTTTCAGTGTGCATGAATCTGTGCACCGGGTCACTAGTATTGAATATAGACCAACCTTTTGGTTGCTAAACTAGGTTTTCATCTCTGTAAAGTGTGACTACATGGCTTTTTCACTTTTTAAAAATACTTCTGATTATGCATCTTTTCTTGTGATCTGTAAGCTTATAGCTATATGGTTTTCCTCAGTTTTTATGAGGCCTAGAAAAACAGCTAAGGTTCTACCTTAATTATTTCTGCTGGATGCCAACAGTAATGTTGATGTAAAGTATCTGTTACTATTCAAAAAGTATCCATTGCTTGAGGAACTTAAGTACCTCTCAGGTTTTTGCAATCTAAACCATCTAATTAACCCCAGAAAAAAAAAATGTGACAAATATAGCTGAGCACACTCTCCTCCAGAGGGTCTTTAGTATGATGTACTGTCACCTAGGACCCATTTTTTTCCCCTTGAACATCACTCCAGTTTTGGGGAGAGGGATGGAGGGGAGTAATCTGTCTCTATCATGAGTTGGTAAATAACCCTATTGACAAATGGGATTTCTCTACTTTCATGTATTTCTGATGAATTGGCACACTGAACAAAACCCGGTTCCCAGAAGAACAAATGCACATGTATTAGGGTGCTCCAGAGAAACAGATCTGATAGGATGTAGATACATGTAAGGATATTTATAATAGGAATTAAGCCAAGCAGTTATGGAGGCTGAGAAGGTCCACAATCTCTCATCTGCCAGTTGGAAAACCAGGACTTTTGAAACTCTTTGTTTCAACCTTCAAAGGGGCAGCACACAAGCTTTATTACTTTGATCCATGAAGCCCTCCTGACACCTCCATGTGCCTCCTGCCCTATTTCTCAACCTGGATATAACCTGGTACTCTAGATTGTGGGATATGCATCTTAGATCCACAGTCTCTTAGTATTAGAAGAAGCCTTAGAAGTTAGTGCAATTCCCTCTTTTTATAAGAAGGATAAGTAGCTTGAAGAACAAGTTAGTTAACAGCAAACAAAACAAAACAAAAAAAACAGGGGCTTCATTCCTTTCCTCTTACGCTTGCCTCTTTAAGATCTTTCTTTTCTCCACATAATAACTTATGAATACTTGTCCATAAATGCTGTTGAAGATGACGGTGCCTTTTGTCGACTTGGTTACCAGATTTCTGAACTCAGGGTCTTTTTACCTGACCACTCCATCTCCCCAATCTATTATGTTAGATGTCTACATCTGCCTCCTTATATACTCCTCTCCTCAGTAACTTTTGAAATCTCTAAGGTTAGACTCTTAATTAAGGAATGATTTTCCTCATTGTATCTAGAGACTGAGTCCAAAGGGCCATATATTTTGTGGTGAGGGAGAAAAAGGACACCGTCTAGTCATTATGACCAGCATAATAAATTGTGACAGTCACTGACATGACCAGTGTCACAATCATATCTTTCATTCTGCTCATGGTGAAGAGAATGAAAATGTATGGATCTATGCTGAGAAATACCTCTCAATTTACAAAATGAATGGTGCTCCCTTGCCCTTTTAAAAGCGTGACCTATTATGATATATCAGCCTGAATTTCAGCTTCCTGAGCTGGAAACCCTTGAGAAAATTCAGTGGAGGTTCCATGAGCCTGGAGAGGAATAAATAGGTTGGTTATTAACTATCAGAAAGTCTACCTGAGCAGAGCTGAGGTAAATCATATCGATGCTTCTTGAGGCAAAAGACTGGGTTCAAAATAAAAGATAAAAGAAAATGCTAACGGTCCATGCCCCTTTGAACTTTTCACTTGGCCTATATGCCTCATTTTCTTTCTCTGAAAAAAAAAATGGACCTAATCATAATTATCTTGGGAGCTGCTATGAGGGTTAAATGAGGTGAATAAAAAGATTGCAGCAGGAAGTATCACACATAATGAATGATTAAGAAAAGTTACTCCCCCTCCCTTCCCTACTGTGTTTCCTTTGCAGCCCCTCTCTCCCTTTCCTTAGTTTATTCAAATTGTCTGGAAAACAGGAATGCATCTGCCTGGGGAGGACCCAGCAGGGCTGCTGGGGTGCAGAGAGAACCAGAATCAAGAAACCACCCCAGGCATAGCAGAGGGAGGCAAGGTCATGATGCAGGCTTTGGCTTCTGTTCAAGGTTGCAAATACATCTATTCCCCAGGGGACCCTGGAGCCAGGAAGTTAAGTGATGTTCCATAAGGTGAGATCCTCCCTGTCCCACCCTAATTTACTGGCAGCTTCTTAATACCTAGAATATGCATTCTCAGCAGCAGGCAAAGCTTTTCCTTCATTTCAATAACAGAAATAAATGGACATCCAAAACTCCTGTGAGCGTGAGGAAGACCACCGAGGAAGGAAAGAAACACAACAACCAGAAGGAATGTCCAGTGAAACAGTTTACAGAGTAAACAATGAAAAACTTTACATTTAATTAAGTTATTGGTTCTTAGAGAAATTTCAGGCCATATAAAACAAGGAGAAACTTCTATGAATAAGAGATAGAATACTGTAAGTTAAAAATAAGATTGTCAAATCTAAGTAAGTTCTGTTCTGCAAAATATACACAGAACTCTTAAAACTCAACAATTAGAAAACAACTTGATTTAAAAAATGGGCCTCACAAAAGAGGATGAATAGATAAAAAGCATATGAAAAAATGCTCCCCCTCTTACATCATCAGGAACATGCGATTGAAAACAATGAGATACCGCTGCACACCTATTAGAATGGCCAAAATTTGGGACACTGACAACACCAAATGCTGGTGAGGATGTGGAGCCGCAGAAACTCTCATTCATTCTTGGTAGAGTGCAGATTGGCACAGCCACTTTGGAAGACGGTCTTGGCAGTTTCTTCATATGCTTCAGCCCCACCACTCCTTGGTATTTATTTACCCGGAGGAGTTGAAAATGTCCACACACAAACCTGCACATGAATGTTTATAGCAGCTTCACTGATAATTGCCCAAACTTGGAAGTAACCAAAGTGTCCTTCAGAAGGTGAATGGATAAACAAACTATGGTAAATCCAGACAATGAAATATGGCTCAGCACTGAAAACTAAATGAGCTATCAAGCCATGAATAGACATGGAGGATGCAAACATGCTTACTACTGAGTAAAAGAAGTCAATCTGAAAAGGCTGCCAACTATATGACGTTCCAGAAAAGGTCAAACTATAGACACAGCCAATAATAACAGTCTCTTATGGTTTATTTTTATTACTTACCAGGTCATTTCTTACACCACTGGAGCAGAGGTTCTCAACTGAGTGAGACGGTGCCTCCCAGGTGACCTCTGTCAATATCCGGAAAAATGGTTTCTTTTTGTAACTGGGGCAAAGAGTTTCTACTGGAACCTAGTGGATAGAGACCAGAGATGCTGCTAAATATCTCACAATGTGCGTGACCAAGCCCCTCAACAAAGAAGCATCTGTCTCAAATGTCAATAGCGCCACAGTTGAGAAATCCTGTTCTGGAGTTCATACATTGGCAACCTTTGCTCTCCAGGTCCTTGTGGGGCATAGAAGCCTCTAGCCCTGCACCCAGGCTTGGGCCACAAAGAGGCTGTTTGTGTAGAAGAGTTCTTGACAGAAACTTTAATTGGTATAGAAAACTTTAATTGGGACCAATAAAATAAGGCCCATCAAGCAATTGGAGCATGCTTCAAATGAATGCGACTTCAAGTCTCCATTTGGGTTGACTGAATGCGTTTGCAAAAGCCATATCCAGAGTAACCGGTTCTTTTTAGTACCTAGTGTACTTGTTGAAATAGCATGGCATTGATATGACTGAGGGCTGTGGCCTCTGACGAGGCCCTCCTCCTTTCTTCCCAGTCTTTCCGGCTTGAAGATGTCAATTTTACTTAGGCAATGCAGTGCGGAAAACCTTCATTCTGCTCTAGGGTTTTAATTCCACCATAGTCATCTGTGCTTATTTTATGACTAGGCTGTGTTGTAAACTCTTTAAGAATATTAACGAATTGGCTATTACAAAATCCTAGAGATCCTACCACATTCTCTACTTTAACTATGAGAAAATTGAGACAGAGAGGTTAGTGACTTATCTAGGTTCAGAAAGCTAGTAGACTATCAAGGCAGTCTTACTCGAGATTTCATACTCCTCATCACTCTGCTCTCTTGGCCTTCCCTACAAAAAAATGTAATTAAATTAAATCTAATTAAACTTAATGTGGGTGTTTTGGAGGAATAGTTGTTATGATTTACTCATCTATGTATTTTTTTCATATTCTAACATTCACTTGCAGAAAGAAAAGGTAGCAGGTATTTAGTATTTCAGGAAAATAAGCAAAATCATCAGGGATAAAAAGCTTAGAAATTTTTAAAATTTATCTATTCACTGAATTTTTCAATGTGAAGTATGATAGATACCGTCTTTCTCTTTTAGCCACAAAATAACTTAGAGCCAAGACTGTAAGGATTACGAATGAAAGTAATACCTACTGGTTTTTAAAATTAATCTTTATTGTTCAAAGTATTACAGATATCCCCCTTTTTTCCCCATTGACCCACATTCACCCCGTGCTACTGTTTTACTGTGTGTCAGCTGCTCTGCCAGCCACATTATATACATTTATTTAAGTTATATCCAATTCTAAATATATGAAATAGAGATCATTATTTCCTCACCTTTGGAGATGAGGAGTCTAGGACTGTAAGTGTTAAACTGACTGAACTAAGATGGTCCAGTTCATACATGGTGGAGCAGGATTTAGTATAAAGGCTCCCTCTCTGCTACAAAGTCCCTTATGCTTTTCATGACAGCAGCCTTCATCAAAACTTTGCCTTCGAATATGGCTTGTGGCAGCTAAAATTAACTTTGCTAAGGTAAAAAAAAAAATACATATTTTTCCCCTGGAATCTTTAATTAACCAGAAGAGATACTTAGAATGAAGGCATTTCTAATGAAGGTACTCCCCAACCCAACAACAATGTAAAGGGACTTCAGCAGGCGGTGCCTTTTGTTCCAGGAAGGCCATGATCTGAAGGCATCCTCCCCTGGAGTAATTGCAAGGCCTTTGTTTATTTCTGTATCCATTCCTGGGATTCAGTGGAGCCTGAATAAAATCTTAATTTCATATAATTGCTGTCAGTGTTTATTAAGGATCCTGGCGGGAGAAAACCAAATTCATTGTCGAGTATCAACACATCTGTTTAAAAATGGCAAGCGAGGGCTAGCATCTAACTCTAAAGGTTTGGTGTCAGTTTTACAAGCCTTTACAAGCCTTGTTTTGATTTCAGATGTCCAAATTTCTATTAATGATTGTTAGATAAAAAATTAAAAATAGCCCTGTCAGGTTTGGCTCAGTGGATGGAGCCTCAGCCTGAGGACTCAAGGGTCCCAGGTTCGATTCCAGTCAAGGGCATGTACCTTTGTTGTGGGCACATCCCCAGTAGGGAGTGTGCAGGGGGCAGCTGATCGATGTTTCTCTCTCATCGATGTTCCTAACTCTTTATCCCTCTCCCTTCCTCTCTGTAAAAAATCAATAAAATATATTTTAAAAAATTAAAAATAGATAAGCATCCATAGATTTGAATGCTAAAGTTCTGGGACTTTGGGTCTTGCTATAAAATTAGGTGAGATCTAAAAAGCAAACAAACTATCAAAACTTGTACAATTTAGCTAGTTTATTTCTGGACCCCAGCTGGTGAAGGGTCAAGGAAATCCTAGAGGAGATGCCATAGATGAAGATTGATCCCAAAGGGAGGCTCTGAGAGTTGGAGATTGATAGGGCTAGAAAGCCAAGTTTAAAGGAAATAAAGAAATAAAAGGAATGTCAAGGAAGAACAATGGTCTCGAAATATGAGGAACAGAGGTAGGATACACCAACCCTCTTTCTTTGGACATTGGTGTAGGTGAAGGCATAGCTGCGCAGCTGTAAATAACTGAGGCAGGAGCTTTTTCAAGAGGTTTAGCTTAAGAATAAGATGGTCAAACTCCACTTCCAATAAAGCACAACCAGAGAGAGAGAGAGAGAGAGAGAGAGAGAGAGAGAGAGAGAGAGAGAGAGAGAGAGAGAGAGAGAAGGAGAGGAGAGGAGAGGAGAGGAGAGGAGAGGAGAGGAGAGGAGAGGAGAGGAGAGGAGAGGAGAGGAGAGGAGAGGAGACTCTAAGCTGCTCACAATATTTGCTCACAGTAGACACATATAAGATGTTGCTCTCTCATTGTTTGTGATGTACCCCATACTCTTGCAAGAAGCTTAGCTTTGGACTTTGTCTTAAATCTGATACCTTACATTCGTAAATGTAATTTTGCATTAAAGGAGATTTTTCATTTAATTAAATACTGCATTCTAGAGCTTAACTACTAATTAAAATCCAACATTTGGTTAATGTGGATGGGTTAATTATTATAGGGAAATTGTATATATCTTTTGCCCTTTGTGACTTACTTGCTGCTTAATTTTGTACTCCTAATATTGTAATTAGTATATGTTGCTGTATTTGACTTTCTGCTTTATTTTTGAAAGAAAGGAGCACTCCGTTGCTGATATGTCACCTGTTTTTTTTTTTCTGTTTTTTTTTTCTGAAACTGGCTGCCTTGCAGCATTGGTGCCAGTCAAGGTTAAATTTATTTGAAGGGCTTACATTTATCAAGTGTCTTTTTGCCCCATGGGCTAAATCATGTAGGTATAAAAAATAAAAAATACAAAATTATTGTATCCTCAAGGAGCTTGCTGTCTGCTGGGAGAAACATAAGTAAAACCGGCCTTCAGAAAATCATGCAATGTGTTACAATAAAAGCGCGAGTCATATATCTGAGGAGCAGAAGAGTGATGGATTTAGAAATTCTCTGAAAAGTTATATCATAACCAAGTTTCCTCAGTTTGCATCCTGCCCCTTCCTGTGAACTGATGGGCCTACTGCTTTAGATTTAGAACACAATCTTTACTCCGTTGCTTATAGCTTTGCTTTGACATACCAGTCAGTTGTATTATGAAAGTACAATTACTTAACAAGTTGTGTGCCTGCCATTTTAACTAGTAAGAGAATGAAATTCCCAGGCATGTGGAGTATATATAATCTAACATACTTGAACTCAGCTGCCTTGTGTCTGATGTGGGGTTCACATATTAAGTCTATGTTTAGATGAAGATCAGATAGTTGTAGCATGAGATGCTGCACAGGACACCTCCATGTTCTGTGATCATTTCATCCAGCAAGGAGGTTCCTCCACAAAGGAGAGTGGTTGATTGTATACGACATAAAAATACAGGAGTGAGTAAATATAACTTTGTCAAAGATTTTTTGGGGGAGGGTGAACTTCTGAAACATTAGTTGGAGGAGGGTAATGTTCACAATGTATTTTTTCCTTGGCAATTTAGCATACTTGTACAGGTATAAACTATGCCAACTAGAATAATACCTGATCTCTCAACTAGTCAAATAATTTTCTCTCTGGAAGTCAGCCAGGTACATGGAAAAAAGCTCTTTGTCTAAATGTCAACCTTATAGCAGCTTCTATCCAGAGCATGTAAATGGCCTCTGAACATTTTTATGTCATACAATGTATAACATGCGAATAATGTAAAAACAGTTGAATTTTCTACACACACACACACACACACACACACACACTAAAATAAAATGAACATGATCCTTGGAGCAAAATTTAAGCCTTCAAACTGTTTTCCACATACAGAAAAAAAAAACAAAAACCAACTTTGAAAAATGCAGGAACATGTTTTTGCATGTGCCGTGTCAAGAATGTATTTGAGGGGAGAAATACGTTCCTATATTACTGTGCCACATATTGGTTACAATGTTTGTGGTTGTGAATAGAAAATATTATTTGAAATGCTATTTATAATAAAATAATGGAGCCGAAACCAGTTTGGCTCAGTGGATGGAGCGCCGGCCTGCGGACTGAAAGGTCCCGGGTTCGATTCCGGTCAAGGGCATGTACCTGGGTTGTGGGCACTTCCACAGTGGAGGATGTGCAGGAGGCAGCTGATCGATGTTTCTCTCTCATCGATGTTTCTAACTCTCTATCTCTCTCTCTTCCTCTCTGTAAAAAATCAATAAAATATATTTAAAAAAAAATAATGGAAAAAATCCTTAAGGCATAAAGAGAGAATATAGGTGAGTTAAGCTAACCAATCACTCAATAGAATATTACATAGCAATTTAAGCTCATATTTTATAAGACAAATATACTATCACATGTTAATTTATTCTCATCATGGTAAGTATAAAAGGAACGATGTAATAGTATCTATGTTATATATTTTCAACTACATAAATTAAGAAAAAGATAAAAGGGAAATCAATATTGTACAATATAGCATGGAAGAAAGTACACTAAACTATTAACTCATTTATAGTTAATTCTCCATTTTATTCATTCATTCATTCATGCGTATATTCATATTTGTAAAGGGACTTTAGGCTATGACCAAGAATATAATAAAGGGAATAAGACAAACCTTGCAATTATGGAGCACACTCTTAGCTGATTCTGACTGTGGATTATAGGTGCGGTTTTAATACTCTTTCCTCTGAGTTTACTACCAGTATCCTTTCTATAAGACATGTAAATTTATTGTATAATGGAAATCACTAAGGTAAAAACAAAAACAGAAACGCTAGCACTCCATCATGGGTCTTCCTAAACCTGGTTTTAAGCATGGCTAAATGATATTCTGTAGTTACAGCCGAGTCACATCAGCATTGGAAGGGGTAATCAATTTTGTTGTCAATTGAAATCCCTCAGGAAATCCCCTGGCAGCATCTGATAACCTAACCCAGAATTGGTCCAAGGTGATGGTAAATCTATAGCTTAGCTCTATGGAAAACACATTAGAAACTTAAAAAATCCAAAGTGATATTAGCTATTTAGCCACTCAGACCACTCTGACTGACTGGTATGTATTTTGTCTCAATGATAGCAAACCTCCAAAAAAAAATGAGAGAGAGAGAGAGAGAGAGAGAGAGAGAGAGAGAGAAAAGTATCACAATACAGTTTCACAACATTGCTCTGTTGATCCCACATATTTTTCTACCATTTGATGAATAATATTCACCAGTTCTTTTATCATATTATAATCCTCTGTCTTGGTCCTATTTTATCTCCATTCAGGTCATTTATAAAGAAGGTCCAGGCACCTGCTAACTACTTTGATAACTGCTCATCCACCTTTCCCCAAAACACCTCCAGGGAACACCTAATCCCTCCTAGAGAATACTCACTGCCTTTTCCCTATTTGCCAGAGAGGTTTGAAAATTGTCTGTCTCCATTTCACAGGTCAAAGGGACAGATATTATAGAGCATCACTAGGCTCCGTAAATACCTCCCTGCCACCGCCCCCCTTCTTTCTTTATACCCAGGAATCTCCCATTTTCTTCCTCTTGTCCCATGTTTCCTAAATTTAAACCCCAGTTTTCTAGACATTATTATTCTCAAGTTACAGTCTTATGTCTCAAATCATAGCACCCATAACCTCAAAAACTATGGGAAAGGGGTGGGGTCCTATATTCATCTTCTAGGAGTTCTCTACGCATTCCTTCTCATTTTTTCTGTAACCTCTTGCCTGCTTGAATTTCCATCTTGGTAAGCTCTTCTGAAGTTTACCTTACAGGGTTGAAGCCAGCTGCCAACTGCTCAGTTTAAATCAAATAAATAAAAACAAAGCTTTGGCTTTCTGTTCCTTTCCACTAGGAATTGCCTTTTGCTCCACATTCTGCAATATGACTGGGGGGTAGGATTCTTCTTCCCACTGAGTGAGCTTTGAGTGGAGTCAAATCATGACAATGCCCTGTGAATGGGGCTCTCCCAGGAGGCTTTGAGTTGCATCAAATAGTAACCATGCTGCATCAAAGAGATGTAAATCCAATCTCCCCCCTCCTCCTGTTTGCAAAACCCCTGGTTTTCAAGACCCTTTTGGAGCTGGGGAGGAAGATGGCATTAGGCCAAGTTCAATGTTCAGAATGTCTACCTTCTTGCTGTTTTTCTCGTATAAATGCTCCTCGGATTTTAGGACTCTTTTATTTAATTTCTAGAATTCCAAAATAGTTTATTTGGATAATTTTGTCAGTGTTTTTGTTACATCTATGGAGGGACAGGTAGATCTACACAGTTTCTCCCTGAGAACCTGAGCCTCCAGCACATTTACAAGTTACTAACCAGCTTCATGGATTTTAGACTTTTTTTTATTAATACTGGTCATTGTAAGGTCTCTTAAAACCTTTTATAGACATTTGATTTCGAGTAGCTACAGGTGAATAGTTTAAATTATTATTTTGCCATTGTTCGCTATGAACTACCAACACTCTGTTAACCTAAGAAACATTCAAATCTGTAAAGAATTTTGTGAGTTTGAGACAAAATGCTGACAATTGCCCGGAAGCAGAATCTCAACGCTTTGAGACAATACTCCAGAGAATGGTGGTTTTTCATGCATTTTTATAAATTACCATCAAAGGAGAAGACATAAGTGGGTTACTTGAAATCTATTGGTGATAGATTAGGGAGGTGGGAGAAAGCAAAGCGGGGAAACATCTGGGATTGGATAAAAAGTACAATGATAGAACATGCTTCTTTTACATTTGTGGGCATAGCATAGTTAACAGTCAAGAATTACCAGGATCATAATAATGAGGGAATTTATGGTCTGGTCCTGGTGCCCTGGGGGGTCCTGAAACAGGGAAGTTACAAGGTACCCTAACATTCTACAGGCCTGTTATCTTAAATGCAAAAGGACAACAGGCTCAGTGAAGACTGAAGTTGATCTTTGTCAGGGAAGATACTGGCCTAGGACATGAGTTCCTGCTATAAGTTGCTTTTTAAGTAAAAAGTTTAATTTCAGACCATCCTTTGTAGTTGCTTTAGGTCTCTGAGTTGCAGGCCTTCCCTGACTTAGTCAGGTTAGCATGTGGCCCCTTTTTGTCCACAACTCTATTTCCTGTTAGTGCCCGTGTTGTTAGCGCCCTTCAATCTAACCCATTATAGAACCAATTATGAACCAATCTCTAAAATTCTGTCCTTTTGGCTCCACTTGTAGGATCAATATGAGTATCCATCAGAGAAGCAGAGTCAGTATAAGGGTTGTGGGATTAAACTTTTTTTTTCTTTAGTTTGTTGTCTGTCTCACCAACAGAAATAGAAGTTCCTCAAAGCAAATAACTTTATTTTATTTATTGCCGTATCCTTAGTATTTTAAAACTTAATGAGGTCATTGGAAATATGTTATGTGGATTTCATAAAATCTAAATTTATCATGGCAAGAAAAATAAAACCTTTGTTTTAATACAATTTTCAAAATATTAGATATATGCAAAAGAATGACAGTTGACCATGTAGTTGATTTCATACAAGTTTCTTAATACATATTTGTGAAATAATGAATTAAATATGAATGAATGTTTCACTGTTTTGTGAACAAATAAGAAGTGAGGTTCTGAATGCATACTTGGTACAAAGTAGTTAAGTATGCTCTTGCAACAGAACGGCAGCAGCATACATTGGAGGGTGGGTGATGATCTGGAAATATTAGAAACAAAGCAAGGATGTCCAGGGAAAGTGTGGGGCAGGCAGTCAGGAACTGATGATGATGGAAGGGCAGTGCTGTTACCTCAATCCAGAAGGGACGTGACAGGGGGCAAAAACTCAAACCCAACTCCACCCATCCCCCTTTATCAGATTTTGTAGAATCTATATCATTGGAAGACGGGTCTTGACATTATGCCTACGAAGGCTATCAAACCAGGTAACGTTGGGTCATTGGCTTCCATTCAAATATGATCGATTTCCTGGAGGTTAGTTAGGGTTGATGTCCTATTGAGCTTTGTTATAAGCTGAGAATTTAGCATACAGTTGCTTTCTAATAGGTATTCTAATAGACATTTACTAAATAATGACTGCCCATTTATGGTGCTCTCCTCATTTCTCCCAAAGTCAAAGAAGATGTATCCACCTGCCACACAGTGCCTCTCCACAGAACCTTGTGTTCTCGCTCCAACTATCATGAGACTTCCTGTGCCTCAGCCACACATGGCGATGCTGGGGGTGAAAGCTGCTTCCCTCGGGTGTGTGTCAGTTCCACTTGGCGCACCACTCCGGAGCTAAGCCATCCTGCTTGGGCTGTAATTAAATAACCTTCAAGGATGAAGTACCGCAGGGGGCAAGGTCGCAGGGATAGCTACAATCATTTCCTGCAGCTATTGATTTTACACTAATGATCTTAAATGATGCATGGCTCCGGATCCAGCCATCTTCCTCAGAGTGGCAGGTGGGGACTCAGGCTTTGGTTCCCACAAGGGACCAGACCAATTTGAACAGATTTAAACTTGTTGATGCTGTTTCTTAAGTGTGAAGGATGGAAGTCTGGAATCTGGAGGTTATACAAATGTAAGAGGGAGTATAATATTAAGATGAGAGGCTTTGTAGTCAGAAAGAACAGAGTTCAAATGGTTATTTTCCCGTACTTGCTTGTGGACCTTCAACAAGTAGTGCAAGCCCTCTGAACTCTGATTTCTCATCTGTAAGACAGGGATAAGGTTGTATATTTGATGTATTTCCTAAGCATAGGAGATGGCAATTTTAAATCCTTAAGCATTTTGGTGCAATCATTGGCCCTTCCTTTTCTGCTTTTACTTAAGGCATTAGATACATATTTCCCTCTTAGGGATGTTTATCTTTTAATTCTTGAGGCACCGAAAGCCTTTAAATACGAAATAAATATATCTTTAATGATGCAATGAGAGATAACATATTAAGGCTCTTGAGGGAAAGTGCGTCACCCCCAAATATGCCTTTTTGGGGTATTATTTTAAGCTGGTTATTTTGAAGAAATGCAAGACTAAGAAGAACCTTTTACCTCCCTCCTGGCCAGCCCAACGAAATTCAGAGAGCAAAACCTGCTTAAAAGAAGGGAACTATCACCTTTGCATGCTATAAACTAAGCCTGGCAGACAAGGAGGCCCTAGCAAAGCCTGTTTGGTTAGCCTCCCTCTGTGCCCATCCTTTCTTGTTGCCCAGAAAGAATTTGTTTACCGTATTTGCTCCTTCTCATCCACCAGTGAATTGCCTGCCTTTCTTTTGAATTCCCAGACTCTGCCTCCCTCTCCTTAGCTCCCAGGTCCCCTATTCTTATGGAACACCTTGTGTACGTACATTATAAATCTGGTTAATTTCTCCTGTTAACCTGCCTCATGTGGATTGGATTATTAGAGCAGCCAGGAGAATTTAGAAGGGAAGAAGAAAAATTAGTTTTCCTCCGCAACACTCTCATCCCAGCTGTGGTAGAAAGGAAAGTACACGACTTGGACTTCAAAGGGCTGGGTTTGAAACCTGGTTCTACCCTGCGGTGTGACCTTAAGCAGGCTGGGGTCTTCCTGAGCCTCCTGTACAATTTAAAAAATCCAGACAGATAGATCTCATCCTGGTTGTTCTAATGATAAAGGGGATTGAAAATGTGAAGGCATTTGACTGACCGATAAGGGCTATAAAATACCATTAGACATTATCCCGCAGATAAGCCTCCTTGATCAGAAGACCCGAAGGACCAGCAATGGAGGCATTTTAACAGCTTTGCAGCATGTTGATTTAAAAATTGCTGTTGACATTTCAGGAACTGCTGTGCACATGAAGGAAGGCTTTTGTTTTTCTCCTTTTCTCTGACTTCTGAAGTCAATAGAGACTAACAATCAAGGGGTGGAAAAAAAAATCAGACCTCAAGATTAGAAGTTTACAATAAGAAACACAGTTATGAAAATAGCCATGCGGGTGCGTGCTCTCTCTCTTCCTACCCCCCTTTTCAGGGCTATGTGAAGATAGCTGTATTCCTTCACTTCACGACAGAGCATTTCATTTTGAAGAAAAGCACCTGTATAAAAGTGCTAGAGCAGGTCCCCGAATAACATCGTTTCCCTCTGTGTCTTTTGATGTAACGTTTAGGAGGAAAAAAAAATCAATTCCTGGCCGGGGCCACTGTCTGTAGGCGTTTGCAGTTCTCCCCATGTCTGCGTGGGTTTCTCCAGGTTTCTCCGGTTTCCTCCCATAGTCCATGTGTGCAAATAGCTGAGGCAGCATGTCTAAACTGTCCCAGTCTGAGTGAGCGTGGGGGTGTGCGATGTGAACTGCCATGGAAGGTTGTGGTGTCCAGGGTGGGTTTTTGTCTTATGTCCTGAGCCCTCGGACAGCTCTGACCATCTGCGACTCTGAGCTAGAATAAGTGGGTTGGAAAATAATGTTCTTACTTATTTTTATTAATCTTTCTTAAATGTATGTATAGCTCACATTTATTTCAATGTTTAAATATTTGAGGGTCTTTATGTAGAAGTTTGGTGATGTTTTTGTAACTAGAAATATGCCATTGAAACTTAACTCTTCTTTATTTCAATTAGCCTATGATAACATTGATTTCAATGTATGTTGTTTTACTTAAAGTCTAAGTTTTCAAGAACATAGTGATGACATTTAGGATCTACTATATTTTCTCATACCAGTTCCTCTTGATATTTTTTCTTCTAATTTTTCAAGACTATTTTACCAATCATTTGGGATTAAATACTTATGACTTTGAAATTCATTAATTCATTTATTATCCCCCCTTTAAAAATGCATTAAGTATGTACTATATATACCTCATATGAGTTACTTACAGTTGAAAGGGGAGTCACGAAGGAAGGCTGATTCATATAATAATAGTAAGCACAAGTAAGGAACTAAACCCACACCCAAGATGTCTGAGAAGGCATCCAGAAAGAAGTGCTATCTGAGTTGAGAACACAGGAGTAAGTAGATCAGGGTAGCAGTTCTGGGAGTAGAGAGTATGCTTTTAAGGCAGGTTTGAGAATGTGCAAATAATTTCACAAAGATGGGTCAGAGTTGGGATAGGGAATGGCGAGTAGTACATACATTTATTGGATAGTGAACATGACTAATCATGAGTTACCTTGTGGTGGACACTGATGTCCACCCAGACCTCTTTCCAAGGATTTCTCTTTGTATCTATTGGAGAGAAATAGCTTTCATTGCCAGGGAAGTGACACCTTGCCATTTAGGGATTGTGCCACCTGAAGAGATGTGTTTTTCTGATAGGCATGCAAGTTACCTGTGTGTAGTAAAAAAGATAGCTCTAAAGTTTATGAATGTACTAGAGGCCCTGCACCCTCTCACAATCTGGGATCCCTCAGGGGACATAGTAGGGCGTGAAGTGCAGGAGGCTGGGGAGAAGCCCAAGGTGGGAGAGGCTTGCGTCTCCGCAGCTGTGCCCAGGTGACTGGCACCCATAGGTCAGCTGAGCGGTGCTCCCACTATGGGAGTGCACTGACTACCAGGGGGCAGCTCCTGCATTCAGCGTCTGCCCCCTGGTGGTCAATGTGCATCATAGCAATTGGTCAATTAGTCATTTGGTTGACTAGTCATTCAGTCCTTCTGTTGTTCTGTCATTCAGTAGTTCTGTCAGTCGGTTACTTAGGCTTTTATATCTATAGATTGCCCTTTAGTAATCTTATTCCAACATTCTTTCAGTGTGTAAATTTACTCAATTTCTCTATTTCTCCTTTGAACTAGCTTTACCATTCTGCTTTTTCCCTCATTAATGAGTTAAATAAAATTTTAACATGTGCTCACTATATGTTTGTAAGAGAACTGTTTCCTTTTAAATTATACTTTGTTGGGCCTTAATGTGAGATGTGCAAAATAGAAGTCCCTCACTTAATTCTAGAGATAGGAAAGAAACTGAGGCTTAAGAAGTTGAATCAACTGGTGCAAGGTTTTTTTGTACATAGTAGTGGTAGGCTTTCAATATAAGTATCTTCAACTTCAGAACTTGAGCTGTGTGTATGAGAACCTTCCATAAGGCTGGGAATGTGCCAGATGGCAGGAAGCTAGTTCCCAGGAGATGGGTATGAGAATGTTGAAAATACATGTTGTTGAGTGTGTGGTTTTTCTAATTTTTGGTCCTGATAAATCATTTAAGAAATATTTCAGGGCCACAGTCTCTTCATTGTCTATACATTTAAAGTCTTAGGCCACTATGTTGGTGCTAAAACTTACCAAGTTTTCTACACCCATTCTAACAAGTAGTCCTGATATGTATGAATGTTATTAGGAAAGAAAAGAAGGAAAGGGAGAGAATGAGAAAAAAAATCTTTCTATAATAGTATTGTATATCTATTGCTCTGTTTTCCCCGTGGGACAGTTTCATGAATACACACTAAACAAGGTAGTGAGGCTTGTGAGTGATGGTCTGAATGGATAGGCCCTAAACCAATTAAGCATATTTTGAAACACAAAAACATGCCTTTATGAAATTTAGCTCTGTCACTTGTGAAGAAAAACAAATCTTTGTGATTTATTTTTGTTATATCTTTGCTCTGATTGACAAGATTTGCTTACTAAACTTATTCCCTGGGGGTGAAGGTTAGAGTAGGAAAGAGGTCTCAGATGTTCATGTACTTAATATTGGATTAATGCTATGTGCCTTTAGAATTGTAGAGATAGTTTTTTTGGTTCAAGTAGCTCAACATCCAATATCATTTTGCCTCATTTCACATGCATTTAATTAGTATCCACTATGTAAAAGGTGCCACAGGGAGCATCGGCTCCGTGCCTTGTGCCTTAGGAGGGATTTTGAACATGGTGTTCCATTTAGTCTATAGAGCAATTTTGTGAGGAAATGGGGGTAATTCCCTTTGAGCAATGATAGAACTGAGGCTCAGAGTCTTGAAGTACCATATGCATAATTATAAGAATAGGAAGAGGTTACACTGATATACATATGTGTACCTGCTACCAAGCTCAGGAAAGTTTGCATCTTTGCTGAGAACTCAGAATTGGGAGGGAAGCCCATGGGGAGGTGAAGAAAGGAGAAGACATCAGTTTAACAAGTTGTGCCAGCTAAAAGGACCTAAAGATTCAACATGGTAAAAGGGAGAGTCCTCACACCCTGATCTGTCCCAGCCCTAACTGGATTTCTTTCTGTGTGTTAATAAGCACCCATGCAATTTTCATTTACTAGTATTTCCTCCCTAATCATGTATGATTCAAATGCTCAGTATGTGTCAGGCAATGTGGAATAAATACAAATTTTGTAGAATAAATTCTATGAAGTAATACACATGTAATTTGGTAGAACACAGTGAAAACTGTATAATCCATATAGGTGGAAAATAAAAGTTTTGAAAAAAATATGCCAGGGAAAGTCATAGCCAAAACAAATGTCATGATAATATTAATAACAGATAGAATAAAATGTAAGGGAAATTTATTATGCACAAGGGATGATATTTTGTACTGATAAAAAGAATGAATCATACACCTTCAAAATAATTATCCATATGTATATACTTAATAATGTAGGATCAAATTAATATAAAGAAACAAAAAATGGGCATAGGATAAATCAACAAATATGATGAAGGATTAAATACACACTTTTTGAGAATCTGGTTAGGCAGAAAACAATGTTATTAAACATTTATATGATTTAAAACATATAATTAGTAATTTATTAGAAGACATGTAAAACCTCACAACAACAACAAAAAATGCTGACATATGTGAATTAAATCAATATAGTATTGTAACTGAATAATCAATGGGTCGGTGCTGCCTGTCTCTGAGGAGGCTAAAAAGCTAATTCCAATGTAACCCTGATATTTGGAGGGGCTAGCAATTGGAATCCATGCCAGCCAGCCCAGTGTACATTCTGGATAACCTATAATTAAGTCACTACCTCCTTCCCAGAAACTGGTCTTGCCGAACCTGTTACAGAGGCCATAAAACTGTGAACGGTGCACTGCCCCAGAGGGAGGGTGATTAACACTGGTGCCAGCCCAGACCATCAGATATGGCCTAGAGACCCCCAACACCTGGGGGCCTTCTTGCAAAGCCCAGGAAAAGGACCAGAAGCATAATCCATATTTGTGGGACAAAGACCCCAGGAAGATATAAAAGAGAAGTCCCCTGCATGTTACTTTATTCAGATTTGGAAAGTTATTCCCCGAGTCCACTGGCGTAAATAAACAGTGTCACCTCTTTTCTCTAAAGCATTGCTTGGTTTTTCTGTGGTCTTCTGCAACATCTGTACTTGAGCCAATCAAACTTCGACAGGGTTGAATTGTGCATGAGCGTTTATTCCAATAATGCCAGCAGTATGGGAGAGCAGCAGGTCATCCACAAAACTCTGCCCTATGCCTCCCCAGAAGGCAGCTGCTTACATTGGGTAGGAGGACAAAGATTACATGGGGAAGTAGGCAAAAAGGGTATGCCAAATGGGCAGTTAACAGGTCTTCAAAGGGCTAGTGATATGCAAAGGGCTGGGGTCTTTGAAGGGCTGGCAATCCTGGTTTCTGCAACAGGCTTGTTAATCTTTTCCAGATAATCTGCATTTCCAGGTGAGCTCCCTGGTCCCAAGTATAACTCCCAGTTTATCTTAGAAAGAATGTGCTTTCTTTAATCAGAATAAAGCAATCATGGTTAACAGAGCATGATGAATATTTCTTATAATTACAACTGGTCCCCAATATTCTATTTCTGCTCCTACCAGTATTGATAGAGTAATAAGATGACCCATAAACAGGGTATCTATAAAATTATCATCTAATCCAGGACACCTTTACAAGGGAAAGAAACACTATTAAAAATTATACTGGGCAACAGTTGATATTGGGACTGTGTCAGGTATAGCAGAAAGTGTAGCACCTTGCGTGTGTGGAGATATTTGTCTTTTTCTTCACATGCCGAACTTGCTCTGCGTCTAGTGTTCTCTGTGCTGCGTCTCTCACCAAAGCTGAAGAAGTTATTTAAACAACAACAACAAAAAGCCTGAGCCTGACCCTGCCATTGTTCACTTCATTCCACTCTCATGCAACTGATTCTCTGTATTGCTTAAGGTTTGAGGTAAGTCTGGCCAGGTTTCTTTAGTTTCTCCTGACTTCCATTCCTTCACCTGGGTTGTTCTAATACACTGAGGCCTGTGCATCTACACAGAGGGAAGTAGACCCCTGAGGCCTTGGGTCTAGCTAAGCTTACCCAAATGTTCTACACTACACAACATAGCTAATGATAGTGTTTCTTTTGCCTTGTCCCCTATCTGGGGGACGTTGTAGGAACAGGGAGTATTTATCCTATATATGACATATAAAAAGTGCAAACAGCCCTAGCCAATTTAACTCAGTGGTTAGAGCGTTGGCCCGCAGACTGAAGGGTCGAGGGTTTGGTTCTGGTCAAGAGCATGTACTCGGTTGCAGGTGCAATCCCAGGCCCCATTGGAGCGGCCATGAGTGGGAAGCTACCAATCCATGTGTCTCTTTCACATAAATATTTCTCTCTCTTTCTCTCCCCACTCTCCCTTCTACTCTCTCAATATCAATGGAAAAATATCCTCCAGTGAGGATTAACTAAAAAAATAAAAATAAAATGTGCAAACATCTCTTGTTCCCTTGACCACAAATACCATCTTAATACCATTGAACATGTTCATTTCAAACAATCAAGATATGTGCTAAGATTTTTCACTAACTATTGGGACATTTTACTTAAGCCAAAGTATTATGCCATGCCTCTCTTTTCTTTTGTGTTTGTATTTTATTATATAGCCTATATTCTATATTTTATAAATAAGTAAATATGTATGCTTGTGTATATACATACATGTACGCATGTATGCATCATCTGACTTAGTATCTATTTATTGCAGTGTTTTTGTTTGTACTCCTAGCACTATTTAGCGGATTCATTATCTATCCACCTAATCATTTATTTATTATATAAACAAAATTTATCTTTTTTTTTCTTCCATTTGGCAGTGATATCTATAACATCCTTCTTACCTTTTTTTTTTTAACCAAAATGCAAATCCTACAGAGTTTCATATTTAGGAAGATATTACTTAGGAAAATGGTATGACAAAAATAAGGATGTTGAGGCAGTTACTACTTAAGGTAACTCAATTTTTGAGGTCTCCGAATCTGACCCATGATGCCTGGCTCCCTTTCAAAGATGGCAACAGGGATTTTGCTGTTGTTGTTTTCTTGTTTGTTTTAGATAGGGAGCGTGCATCTAACATCATCCTGTTCTGCTCTGATCGATAACACAATAAAAGCACCCTCCTGAGCACTTCCAGGCTGGTACTTCTTCCCAACAGATTCCCATCAGCTATTCATTCTTCCAGCCTTCATACTGAGTGCTTTACCTATACCAGGCAGGGTTGGGGGCACTGTGGTAGGAATGAAAGAGATGCCACTTGTGCCCTCTGTGAGCTAGTAGTCTAGTGGGGAGGTGGTGGTGGGGAGGTAGATTAATAGAAAATGTGGACTGTTGAAGAAATACCTAAACCAGGATGGGTTGGAGATGGGGGAGTCAGAAAAAGCTTTCTTGAGAATGTGCTGCCATTTTTTTCTTTTTTTGAAGGAAAGGACCTTGTAACTTTGTGGACAAGAATACACGACATTCTATGAGCATGGTATTTGACAGCCTTTCTTCATCAAAGTATTAGAAAACCATCTCAGATAAGATGTGTTTTTCCCCTCAAAATCTCTTTAGACTAAAATTACACTTCAAATTCAAGGTTGGATTATAGGTCCCTGCATCATGCAAAGCGTACCCCAAAGACATAGCTTAGCTCCCAATCTTCCTAAACTATTAATTGCCCCATCCAGCACCAGAACCCTCTAGCAGGGATGGGAGATTAAATTATTCCATAATTATTAATCCACTTTCCTGTGGTGGGGGCAGGTGCAAGAGGACTTTGATTTCTACTCAAAAATCTCTTCAGCTCTTAGGTCACTTAAGGGGCAATATGAAAACGGACTTCCTACTCAGGCCCTGGGCCTGGCCTCGCCCCAGACTCTTGTAGGATAAGATGAAGATCCATATGTCCCTGACAGAACTAAAACTTATTGGTACAGCTCTAGAAAACAAAAGTAGTTGGAAAAAATATTTGTTTCAAGCACTGAAGGGACTCAAAATACCCACTAGTTTTTTGCAAAGTTATTGTGATAAAACATTAACCACTATTTTTGTACCCTAATTTGTAATGTGCAGAGAACTTTCACTTGCGTGATTACATGCTAGTAGTAGCAAACCTGGGAGCCAGCATTTGCTACCCCATTTCCAAATGTGGAGACTAGAGTTTATAGAAAATGGCCACTTAGCTCAATGCCACATAGCAGCTTTGTGATTCACACCTTGAATCTTGAACCTGGGTCCCTCTAAGTCTGTATCCTCCACAGTCACTTATTCCTTTGGAGTAATCCACAAAAAATCTCAACAATACTGAGGATTTTATTAGACAATTTTTATTTAGCCTTGAAAGATACTCAAATACATTTCAGAAAATGTATGATTCTCTTTTTCTCAAGATTTCCATTGTGAAAACATGGCCACTGAGCTCATCTCCAGTATTTCCGAATAGCCCTCTGCAAAGCGTAATCTGATTCCCTTGATTATTTTAGCATATCTTGTCCCAGCACCAAAGCTCCCCGCAGTTTGTGTATGTGCACATAGACAGCGATGCTATTGTCTGTGCAGCAATAGGACTCTCAATGCGAGAGGAAATTAAAAAGCAACAGGTGATGAAAACAGAATGATTGCATCTTCCCTGGGCATAAACACCGACAACACTTGATAATCTTGCAAGACATTTAGTTCTGTCCAATAAATATTTGTGTCTGTTCAATGGAAGCATCTTTCATTACTTCTGAAGCAATCGTGACCAGATTGTGCATGTAAGTAAATTTAATGCTTGTTAAGAAAATGAATTCAGAAGCTCTGGAAGTGTTAAACAAAACTCTCCTGATTGACTTTGTTTAGGCTTCTCTTAAAGCTGTAGGACACTATTTTGCAGCTGTCCTTCCCTTTGAGATCTGTCAATCTGTTCCATGCTTCCATGTCTCTGGACCTATTTAGTTGGTCAGTTTATTTTATTCATTGAACTCGCAATTTGAACTACATAAACCACTTCAACCTACTACTTCTCAACAACCTAGGCTCATGATGTTTGTGAAGCATTACAGACACCCCCAGTCAGAGGTAAGCATGTTCGTGCCTTCATCCTTAAAGAATTCTGAGTTAAAGCTACCATCTTAGCACTTACACATTCTATGCAACTGGGTGCTTACATAACCATCTCACAGTCAGATTGCAGATTCGTGAAGTAAGCCTGGGCAAACAGGTGGCTATGGTTAGCTTTATAGAGAAGCAGGAGGGTTTTCACAGAGATGTCCTTGCCCTAAACTCATGGTTGGCAAACCACGGCTCACGAGACACATGCGGCTCTTTGGCCCTTCAGTGTGGCTCTTCCACAAAATACCGACTTCTGTGCATGGGCCATGAAGTTTCAATCACACTGTACGTGCGCGCCCACACGTGGTATTTTGTGGAAGAGCCACACTCAAGGGGCCAAAGAGCTGCATGTGGCTCGTGAGCCACAGTTTGCCAACCACAGCTAGACCATTAGCCTGGAGTAAATGGACCATTCCTGACTTTGACAGCAGGAAAGTTTCAGGCTGCTTATTCAGTACTCGCCTTTTTGAATAGGCTCAGGCTATGGGCTCAACTGGTCATAAGGGACCTAAAGACATGAGAAGAACAAAGAGATGTTCATTTGTTGCACATACATTTTATGTCCCCTCCATGTAGGCCCTGGGGATGCAACTATAAAGGAGATAGGTCTTTGACTTGATAGAGTTTCTATCATAGTGAGAAGATAGATAAAAAACCAAGAAGTACATTAGGAAAGCAATCAAATGTTGTGGTAAGTTTGAAGTAGTTCTTTGAAAAGAAATTGGCTGGTGACCCTTTAATTTTCTCTTCCTTTGCTTTAGTGATCACTAAGTCCCTATTCTAGATAGAGCAAATACACAATAATGGTATCTCCATCAGCTCAGGTTTTGTGTAGAACTGAACTGTGAGAAATGAATACATTCGTAATGTGATAAGCCAGTAAAACTTGGGGATGTTTGTTACTGCAGCATTACTTTATTTATATTGACTAATACACTTGTGTAATAGTTATTGTTGATCTTCATAAGAACGATTTTAATAATTTCTTCCTTTAGAAGCCCTTTATGGTTAATAATTCCCTGGTGACTAGCATAAAAATAAGGCAATAATTTACTTCAAAGGCAATAAAAACATGTCTTGCTCTGTTAAGCCTAGAAGCATAAGAGAGACAATATAATTTTAAGATCTCATAAAGACTTCAGGTGTTTGGAACAGATTATTATAGACTAGAGGCCCAGTGCATGAATTCGTGTACTGGTTGGGGTCCAGCCGGCCCGCCCCAATGGGGGCCATCAGTGGTGAGCTGGCTGGGGTGAGGGGCCATGGGCAGGGACAGCCGGGGCGAGGGGCCACAGGCATTCTGGTCATTCTGCCATTCAGTCAATTTGCATATTACCCTTTTATTATATAGGATAAAATTAAGTTTGGATTGTCTCTTGTCTTGTTCAAAAAGCATGGGGCTTCAGATTTAGAAGAATTTATATTTTATTTGGTGCTTAATTATTAAGGCAGGGATTTAGTTGGCCTTTCTTAATGATCTCAAAAGAAAATCAACAATCTAGTAGAGAGCAGAATTGAAGTTACTTTTGTCTTTAACAGGCACTTAATTATATCCTGGTTGGGTGCAATGTGATGACTGTCTTCTGCTCTGCATTGACATACTTGCTTCTAACCTTGCTCTTGATGGCTGTTTTTAGATAAGTCATGTACATTAAAAGACAGAATTTCCTTGTGTTTAAAAGCCTAGATATTAGAGTGAGACTGTCTAATTCAAGTTCTATCTCTTGCTTATTAGCTGTGTGACCTTTAAATTTTTGCTTTTCAGTTTCCTTATTGGTAAATGGGGATAGTAATAATAAATATGCTCTAAACATGTGAAAATTAAATGAGTTAAAACATCTAACCAGTGCCTCCATTGCTTGGAGCATCATCCCATACATCAAAAGGTTGCCGGTATGATTCCCAGTCAGGGCACATACCCAAGCTATGGTTCAGTCTCCGGTCAGGGCACTTATGGGAGGCAACCAATTGGTGTTTCTCTTTCACATCATTTTTTTTCTCACTCCCCCTACCTTTCTCTCTAGGTATTAATAGAAGCATATTCTCAGGTAAGGATTTAAAAACAAATAAACATCTAAAGCACTTAGAAAAAAATCAAGTATATGCATAGTAATATTTTAGTAACTATTAGCTCTCTACATTATTTATGTCTCGCTGGGACTCAGTTTTATTATCTATAAAATAAAATAATTGGACTAAATGATCCATTAAAGTCCTGTGACTTGATCTTTTCTTCCTCCAAGAATGAAAGTTCCATGAGTTCAAGGCCTATGATTATATTTTGTCCCATTATATTCCAATAACCCAATGAATCCCTCTATAGAAGACACTCCATAAATTTTTAAATACATGTATCAATGACTATAATAGCAGCTACAAGTTTTGAATATTTAAATATGCCACACACTGTTCTAGGGTCTACTATCTTAAATTCTCATAATGAACCAATTAAATAAGTTCTATTATTACCTCTTAATACTGGTGAAGAAATTACATAAAAAAGATGTTAGATAACACTTTGAAGGTCATATAATTTAATGGTGCAGGGCAATAGAATAGCACTTGGATTTAGACCTGTTTGACATCTAAATTCTTAAATAAAACTCTTTCTCCTTGCCCAGCCAGTGCTGCTCAGTGCTTGAGCATCAATCTATGAATTATGAGGTCATGGTTCAATTCCAGGTCAGGGCACATGTCCAGATTGTGGGCACAATCGATCCCAGTGTGGAGCATGCAGGAGGCAACTGATCAATGATTCTCTCTCATCGCTGATGTTTCTCTCTCTCCCTCTCCCTTCCTCTCTGAAATCAATAAAATATATTTAAAAAACTCTTTATCCTTAAGTATTTTTTAGTATATTTTATTGTTTTCAGAGAGGAAGGGAGAGGGAGAGAGAGAGTAGAAACATCAATGACAAGAGAGAATCATATATCAGCTGCCTCCTCATGTCCCCTACTGGAGATCAAGCCTGCAACCCAGGCATATGCCCTTGACTGGAATCGAGCCTGCAATCCATCAGTCCACATTACAACACTCTATCCACTGAGCCATGCCAGTTAGGGCTATCCTTAAGTAATTTTAATATGACATTAATAATTAATTGTGGAGTTGATAAAAGTCAACTCTCGAAATAGCACTTTCATTATCAACAGCTCTACAAAATAGCAATCATCTTTGTATCTGTCTGTGCCACCCATTAAGAAATTAAAATTTTTTTGAGAGCTAGGACTGTGTTTATCTTGTCTTACCACAATGCCTGACACATAACAGGTATTGAGTATATGTTGGTGGATGCAGAAATAAACAGTAATTAGAAACCTGGTAGTTGCTGAAGAAGGCTTTAATGAGCAATATTTCAAACACTGAATACCAAATTACCAATGTCATGATTAGATTTGACTCTATGCCAGTTGTCTTATATATTTTGCTTCCTCACTTGTTGTAAAAATATGAAAAGTGGGAACTATTATTTTTACAAATGAGGATGTTGGTATTAAGAGAACCACTCACCTAAGAGCTCAACCATGATACTAAGATTTTGAATCCTAATTCCTAGTATATCTACCACATCAAGTTAGTATTCAAATATATATATTTTAATATTCAGTGTAGTTTTGTGTTTTCCTCATTATTACATTCTCTTGAAGATTGTACATTTCTCAGGGAAGGGAGGGTACAAAGAGCTGTAGTCCTGAGTATAGGTAATGATCAGCACGCATCTTCATATTACTTTCAGTTCTGCCATTCTGTTGTCAAAAAAGTTTTAGATTAATCATTTTTGAAAAATGTAACCTTTAATTGGTAATGAGCACTCAGTTCAGTGCCTCAATGTACCAACATCTTGGAGCCATTAGCTTTTGTAAGAGGCAAAGTGTTCCAGATCTTTCATAGACTAATTGGTTTGAGACTGTGTAAGGTGTGTGAAGGTTTTGGAGTGCTTCGCAGAAGCCATTCAAGGTTACCTATCAGGGGGGTGAAGTGACACCCATGAACCATGTATCTGTGGTGCCTTTTACATTTTTGCCCCAGCAGTTTAGCTCAGCATGTTGACCACTGACAGTGAAGAGTTCAATATATCGCCACTATAGACAGGCTGTTCTAAATTGAATGGATTGATGCTTTGACTAAAGGCAGAAGATGCAAGACAGTCAGGTTTTGTAAAAATGTTTGGTCCTGTTGACATTCTGTAAACTGTTGGACCATTTGGTAATAGACCGGCATTTAGGATTAGAGAATAATAATTACGTCTGGTCAGTTGGTAATGGAATCTCTCAACCATCTTCCAGGGAACTCGTTGCGATATATTAAAGCAGCACAGTTGGAAGCTTCCACTTCAGGCTTCACAAAATCACTCTTGGAGTGTGAGCAATTTGCCTTAACATCAAACAGAAATGGCACATTAACGTGGAACCATTTTCCTGGTACTAAATGCACTTTGCTGGAAAAAAAATGGCAAACTGGTTTTGAGAAAAGATTCACAGACCTATGGATGAGTGATGAGACCAGTCTTTCCTTTTTTTTTTTTCCTTTTCAAACAGAAAATTGAGTAATTAAGGAAGACTATAAATACCGAATTGCATTTTGTAATAGGTTTACTATACTGTTCTTTTTCTTACTGTCCATTGAAAGGAAGTAACATTCTATTCCTTGAGATGTGAAGTTTCTAAACAAATCATAAAGCCAGGACTGGATTTATGTATAAAGTTGACAAATGCCAACACCAAGTCCCATTGACTAGAAATCAATGTTACATATATTTCTGCAGGGATTTTTAGTTTCTTAAATCTTGCCATCCTCCTTGTAAAAGCAGAAAATATTTTCCAAAAGTTGGATACCAGTTCTTTAACATGGTTTGAGAATATCTCTGACAAAAGCATAAAGGGCCCCTCTTCTCTCCCTTTCTGGTTATTTAGGAGTAGAGAGACGTTACTCAGATTCTAGAAGTGTGCTTTTTTTTATATCAACTTCCTTGCAAAAAGAATTTCAAGCAGAATGGAAAAACATGAAATAAATCAGAATGAAATAAGAAAAAAAATCGGTGCGGAAATAGTAAAGGGGGTTGTAAGAAAGATTGGGGGTTTTAGTTTTGTGTTATAAGCGTTTGAAAGATCCTTAGAAATAGAACTCAGCTGAAATTTTGTTGTGAGGTGTCTGCAACCAAAGCAAAGTTAGGTGATCTTCAATGTGTGTATAAGATAAAAACAAACAGAGCTCAGCGGAAGGAAAGAAGGCTAAACTTACAAAGTCACCATTTTCCAACAGCCAATGTAATACTTTAGTTAGACAAGCATTATCAAAGAATCTAAACCTATTAGCTAACATACTGTTAGGGACAGGATATTCATGTGGTCTCAAAGTATCTCCCCATAGTCACCAAATATTTCCAAAGAATAAATGTTCCTTTGTATGGGATGATTCACTAGGCGCTGTAACCAGGTGGTCAGTCTGCATTATGAATACTGGGAAGACCTTAACCTATATGTCTCCTTGCATGATGAAAAAAGAAATTAAAAAACAAACAAACAAACCTCGGTGTAGTGCTCTTATCTTAACTGTTTAACTTGACTCTAGTGATGAAGAAACAAACAAAATGAAAATGTGGAAAGATCTGATTTCCTTGTTGTAAGTAACTTCGTGTCAAAGAGAACACGTTCTTTTTTTTTTCACCCACCCACAATAAATGCTTGTGAATGCATCATCTTAGACCAAGTTTCACGTGTATCTATTACTTTAACCTTAGTTTTATTCTCAGACGCCTTTCCTTCTGTAGGCTGGCTGTATATGTCACTCTCTGTCTATTCAGTTGATGAAGCACACAAACTTCCGTAAGGTGACAAATTGATTGCTTCATTTTTTTCTTTAATAATTACTTTAACTGGTTGTCCCAGTGGGACTTTTTGAATTGACATGGGAATCCCCGGTGCCCCGGTAGCATTACTTAAGGAAGAGACTGTAGATCTGTCCCAGAGGTTCATGGTAGTGTGTTCTTGGGTTATAACCCAATGGCATGTAAGCTATAGAAAATGATGTCTTGTGAGAATGGGTGATGTCAAATCTGAATATTCCTTGAGCTAACTGGTGTTGCTTGGAGGTTATTTTAGTGACCTGACCTTATTTTCCCCAAATGGGCAATTACTTGCAGTCTGACATTTTGTAACTTTTTTGTGCTTCCATTACCATAAAAAAGGCAGCTAAATAGTCTTGTTGAGTTAATGGATCAAGGGGGAGGGAGATGGGGAATAAGAAAATGAATATGGCTAGGGGCATGCTCCACAGCGTCACTGTCACTGCCTGTTGAAAAGTTTTCACGACTTTAATAAGATTTTTTTTTTCATTTGTTAGGGATCATTTAAGAGAGACACCAAATAAAATACATACCCATTAGATTTCCCCTGGGGAGACAATTTTGGAAGTTGTAATTTTCCACTCTAAGTATGAACAGCTTTACCATGAAAAGAAGACTTCCCGTGGCTAATGACAATAATGTGGTTTAATTTTTAAGGCATCCAGCCTGCAGGTCTCCTGAATGGGAACCAGATGCGCTGTGCATCTTTACTTTCTCTCCAGCAGTCAGGCAATTATGGAGCGCGAGGGCATCCGGCGGGGCTGCCGGAGGACCCCGTCTATCCTGAGCCACAATGTCTAGCACAGGGAAGGTCATGGCAGTGATGTTTACTGAACACTTTAGGATGCACAAAGCATCTCTGCAGGCTGTTTTACTCAACCTTCCCATCAACGCCATGCATTTAATGCGATTGTTACCTTCATTCTACAGTTGAGCAAACTGGAATGTAGAGAGTTTAGGAGAATTGTTCGATGTTGCATTAAATACATCAGAGGGTCCCATCGAGCGACCATGCTCTTAAGAGAAGGAAATGACCAAACTGTATTAAAGTTTACTGAGTTTCTACAGTTTGATTTTCATGCATTATCCTAAGCCTTTATGACAGCCCTCCTGGTGAGTATGATCAGCGCGGCGATGTGGGAACTGAGACTCAGACAAGTAAAGTAACTTCCCCACAGTCATTCTTTGCTAATGTTTGCACATTCACTTCCCTTTCAAAACAGTGTCTTTTAAAGATCATCATGCTGCCTCTATCCTTTGCTCACTGATTTTTTTTTTCTCTTTTGGTCTGGCTTTTTCTTATGTCTCTAATTTATGTGAACCATCATGAAATTGTACAACACATTTAGGCTTAAATTTCTATCAGAAGTAATATTAGGGTATTAGAAAATATAATCAAAGTATGTGGAATTTATATCATGCTTGGGAGAAAAATAATCCAGGTTCCAATGATAATTACAACAGATTGAGCTGATCTTAAACTTTTAAATCAGAGTATTACACAAATGGCGAGGACCATGTCTTATATTCGTCTCTGTCTAAAATTTTGCTGTAAGCCACTGTGGCAGAGATTAATTTTGCCTCGAATATACAATCTATCTTTCTTCCTCTTAGTAACAGAACTCCTCAACCAGCACACATGGCATTGTTCACATGATCACCCAGCCAGATACTAAATTTCCAAGCTCCTCTTGCAAATGGCATGACCATGTGAGTTAGTTAATTACGTAGGATAAAATGAGAAATAAAGAACTTAATTCCACTATCATGTCCTTAAAAAAAAACAACACACCAAACTGCTTCTTCTTCATTTCTTCCCATCCCCCTTTTTCTGTGTCTAAGAGAGAAAGTTGTGCTATTAAAGTTAGATTCAATCATGCAGACATGAGAAAATCCCTTTACTAAAGAATAGAGTGACAAGATGGAGATGGAGGGCACAGAATCCTGGATAATCATGTGGAGCAGAATTGCTCACCTTCTGTGGACTCCCCTTCTATCTATGAACTGAGAGAGAAATAGACATTTGTTTTGCTTAAGTTTCTTTATTTTGAGGTCTCTTTGTTACATGAGCTGAGCATATATCTTATTATATCAGTGTTTACTGAAATTAAAAAAAAATTAACATCTATAGTTTGTGTCAAGAAAGTTTTAAGAATTATAAATTACTAGAGGCCTTGTGCATAGATTCATACACCAGTGGGGTCCCTTGGTCTGGCCTGTGGGGATTGGGCTGAAACTGGTAGTCCAACATGCCCTGAGGAGTCCTGGATTGTGAGAGGGCACAGGCCAGACTAAGGGACCCCCCACCAGTGCATGAATCTGTGCACTGGGCCTCTAGTATGCATATAAGATCTTTAGTTAATCTCTTCCCACCTTCCCCACTCCCCACTTCCCTCTGAGATTCATCAGTCTGTTCCATGTTTCTATTCCTGTGAGTTGAGTGTCTGCCCCCTGGTGATCAGTGTGCATCATAGCTACTGGTTGAATGGTTGAATGGTTGGACACTTAGCATATTAGCCATATATATATATATATATATATATATATATATAGATATAGATATAGATATAGATATAGATATAGATATAGATAGATAGATAGATATAGATATAGATATAGATATAGATATAGATATAGATATAGATAGATTGATTTTGAGCAGCAACCCCTATATTTCTTAGTAGATCCCAGGTGATATAGTTCATAGTGTTACGGGATGAATTTTGTGCTCCCCCCATTCATATGTTGAAGTCTCACATTAGAATATAACTATATTTAGAAATAGAATCATTAAAAATGTAATTAAGGTTAAATGGAGTTATTAGGATGGACCTTAATTCAATATGACTGTTGGTGTAATAAGAAGAGAAGATTAGGCCCAGAGTGTGTCTCAGTGGTTGAACATCAACCCATGAACCAAGAGGTCACCAGTTGAATTCCCAGTCAGGGTACATGCCTGGGTTTCAGGTTCAATCCCCAAATGGGGGGCATGCAGGATATATCCTATCTATGTTTCTCTCTCATTGATGTTTCTATCTCTCTTCCTTCTTCTCTCCCTAAAAGTAATATATATATATATATATATATATATATATATATATATATATATATATATATATTTAAGAGGAGATTAGGACACAGACACACACAGAGGGAATACCATGTGAGGACACAGGGAGAAGATAGTCATCCAAAAGCAAGGAGAGAGACTTCAGAAGAAACCAGCCCTGTAGACACTTTGATCTTAAGACTTCTATCCTTAGTAGAATTGTGAGAAAATAAATTTCTGTTGGTTAAGCCACCTAGTCTATGGTATGTTGTTATGGAAGTCATACCAAACTAATACGCTTGGGATGAGAAGTTTGGAGTCTCCTAAGAACTTCAATATCTGAGCAATAAAACATTCTCATAAGAATTACATCAGTTAAATCAACATATGAAGGATGAGAGATGAGCAATCAATCAAATATCTATTGATTTCAAAGAGAAAGTGAGAGGGAGAGAGAGATAGAAACATCAATGATGAGAGAGAATCATTGATCGGCTGCTTCCTGCATGGCCTCTACTGGGGATTGAGCCCACAACCTGGGCATATGCCCTGACTGGGGATTGAACCTTGACGTCCTGGTTCACAGGTTGATGCTTAACCACTGAGCAACATGGGCTTAGCTGCATACCACTTCTTGGCACCAATATCCATCTTAGTCTGCTTAAACTAAGACCTAGTCTGCTCAGTAACAAATACCACAGACTGGATGGATTAAATAACATTTGAATATCAAATTTATGAACCTACACCCCAAGATTATGGTCCAGCAGATTCAGTGTCTTGTGAGGGCCCGCCTCCTGATTTATTGACAGCAACCTTCTTGATGTATCCTCACATGGAGGAGGATTTCTTTTCTGTCTTTTTCTTCAAATAGGACACTAATCCCATCATGGGGGCTTTACTTTCATGACCATGTTGGAACCTACTCATGTCTCAAGGACCCTACCTCTAATAACATAACATTGGAGGTTAAGGCTTAAATGCATAAATTTGGGGGAGGGGGGCCCAAACAGTCTGTAGTACCACTCTTTCCCTCATCTTTCAAATCTCAGATCACTATTACTACATCTAGATAATTTTCTGCATTCATGGGCAAAACTTAATTGCTGGCTTATCCAGGGTTTCTTAGTATATGATTATACCTTTAAAATAGCATCAATTATATAGATGTTACAAATTTCTGCTCTGGAGTCTGTCTCTCCCAGAGAATATAGAATATTAGTGACAATGTCTTATTTACACTTGTAAACTCTGTGCCTATTCTAGGCTCTTACATCTAGTAAGTTTTCAGCATATGCTGATTGAGTAGATAAATGCGAGGACTGTTTGTATTTGGTATGTAGGTTATATAATAAATATGTTCAAAGATATATTCACAGCAATAGATAGGATTTAAAAAGGATTCAGATATGACCCTAAGTGAAGATGCCCTCATGCAATTATGAGGGTAATCAGGAAAATAAAAGATTTCCCTGCTCACTTCTGATTGCCTTTTGCAAAAGTAAATGTTTGTATCAAGACACTTTCTGAAACTAGGGCTTTATTCCTGCTTCTTTTAGAATAAAATCCCAGCTGCGCCCTTACCTGTAATGTTTCTCAGATGACCTTCTAGCCTTTTCTAGCTTCAAAGGCTGTGATCATGCAGCCAAATATTGTCTACAATGATCCAAGCTTCTCTGGCATCTCATTAAGCAAAGCTTGGTGCAACACTTGAAGGAATAACTCATCAAAGTCAACAAATTGTGCTGAAGGGCAGATTGACTGCCTCTAATGTTAAGAAACCAGTCTTTTCGGAATCTGCCAAAGTCACATATGAGACTGAATTGTCTGACTCTGCAGCACAAATTCTTATAATAACACAGAATCCAACTCATTAACCATTATAATTCAGCAAATATTTAATTTTTAAATTATGTGTGCCAGCCATTGTACTAGGCACTGCAGGTTTGATGATAAATGAGACATACTTCTTGCTTTCATGGTACCCATGACACATGAGGGTGAAACCAATAGTTAAACAGATATATTATTTTGGCAAAACTATGAGCTTTGTGTTTGATTTGTTTACTCTGTAAGAGCTTGGGATAGTTCTGGGACAGTACATTTCTACACATGTTGTCAAGCAAATTAATATATATATATATATATATATATATATAATGGTATATATAAAAACCAGAATATATTCAAGGCACCAAATTCTGATAAACTCTGTTGTGAAATAGAGAGAAAGCCTGGGGAAAACGTCCCAGAGGCAGGAAGAGTCAGGATTTTGAACAGCGAATAGATGTCATGTGGGCTGGTGTGCAATGGGGAACAGGGTGAGGGGTTGGGATAAGTGAATTTTCAGGCACAGGGAATAATGAGTGCAAATGCCTGGGGCTGTGAAACAGGATAGTAGGTGCTGAAAAGAAAAGTGACTTACAGAAAATGAAGAAAAAAGATGTGGAAGCAATTTACATTAAAAGAGGGAAAGGGCACCATAGACAGAGTGAAGGAGAATGACTTTGGTTGCAAAGAACTAGTGAAAATGGCAGTTCCTTCAGCTTAAAAGGATCAGCTCTACCTAAGACAAATTATGACCTTATGTCAGTGGTTCTCAACCTTCCTAATGCCGCCACTCTTTAATACAGTTCCTCATGTTGTGGTGACCCCCAACCATAAAATTATTTTCGTTGCTACTTCATAACAGTAATTTTGCTACTGTTATAAATCATAATGTAAATATATGATATGCAGGATGGTCTTAGGCGACCCCTATGAAAGGGTTGTTCAGCTGCCAAAGGGGTCGCGACCCACAGGTTGAGAATCGCTGCCTTATGTGAAGGACTTCCAGAACTGTGGCCACCACTCTTTGAATTGGGAATTCAGAGACCAGGCATATCCAAATGGCCAAGGGATCCTGTTTTTCCAATCTCAAGAACTGGCACATTTGCATTCAGAGGAGGGAAGTGGACCCAGGATCACTGCTTAGAAGTTTCCTTTGCTCTTGGCCTTTGCAGAATTTCTTTCTCTGCTGAGTAAATTTAGACTTAACAGGTTTGTAGCTCAGGGAACCTGTGTGAGTTATATTATTCCGCTGGTAGAAGTACTCCTTTCCTTGAGCCTCTAGTGAAGCCAAAGACAGGTAATAGATTCGTCTTCTTTACTCTGCTGGAGACTTTAAGTAAAAGCCACAAATAAGAAGTGACATGGTCTGATGGAAAGAGTAAGGCTACTGAACATAAGAAAACCCGAAGTCAAGATGCTATTGTCGAGCTTTTATCGAAATGAATCTTTCATTTCTCTGTGTCTTAGTTTCCTCCTATGTATAATAGACCTAATAAAAGTTATCCTTAATATATAAACTAAAAGTGAATCTTAATATATAATCACAGTAATAATAATGACCATTTATTGAGTGATTGCTAAGTTTCTTTTGTAGTCATTCTTTCATTGAGTCATTTTAATTATCCTAAGAGATTGGAATTTCTTATTTTTCTAATATGAAAGTATTGAAACTAAGTTTCAAAGAGAGAAACTCAATAGTGTGGCTCAGTGGTTAAGAGTTGACTTACGAACCAGGAGGTCACGGTTCCATTCTCAGTCCGGGCACAAGATCTGCAGGAGGCAGCAGATCAATGATTCTCTCTCATCATTGATGTTTCTACCTCTCTCTCCCTTTCCCTTAAAATAATAATAAAAAAACCCCTTAAGTTGATTATTGAAGCTTCAGTGTAGGGAGATGAGGACATCCTAGTAGGAGATGAGATCATTGAGGGTAGAGGGAAACAGATTCTCTGAGTCATGGTGAGTTCTTTGGACTTTATTTGGAGAGTAAGTCCATTTTAATAATAATTAAATACAAAAACACAAATTAAAAATGGATAGTACTTTTCTAATATTATATAAGAACTAGAGGCCTGGTGCATGACATTCATGCACTGAGAGGTGTGGGGGTCCCTCTGTCCGACCTGCACCCTCTCCAATCTGAAGCCCTCAGGGGAGCCCTCTCAAATATGGGAGTTTATGTCTGTCTTTGAAATCATATGAGCGAATTGTGAGACCCCAACTCAGTTTGGTTTGTTGCTCACAGAATAATAGAGGCATTTTTTTTTTCTTTGCTTCATTGGTGGAGATTTCCTGGAAGTTTTAGGATATCTTCCCTTTAATTTTTCCTAGACACTCTGATTTTACTTATGTCTCTCACCTTTGCTTTCCCTCCATCCCCCACTGCAACAGTAACTTGCTCCAGGCTCATTTTGCTCTAGTGTCTAGGACAGTGGTTCTCAACCTTGGCTGCACATTAGAATGATCTGGGAATCTTTAAAATCCTGATTTCTGGGCCATATCCTCCAGAAATTCTGTTTCTTTGTTATGGGTTGGGGCCACAACATTAGTAACAAAGAAACAGAATTTCCAGAGGATGAGGCCCAGAAATCAGGATTTTAAAAAGATTCCCAGGTGATTCTAATGTGCAGCCAAGGTTGAGAACCACTGGTCTAGGAGATCCATCTGCCACCAGAATTACGACTCCCAGAATTCCTGGTGCTCCCCATGCTTTGGGCTTCTGCTTCCAGTCCTGGGGCTGCCACAAAAACTAGTATTCCCAGATTTCCTGGTGCTCCCCATGATCTTGGTTTGCCCTTCCTGCTCTGTCTCCATCCCATGGCCTCCCACTCTGCCAAGTCCTCCAAGCTGCCAGCTCTCTCTCTCAGCTCTCCATCTGGTGGATTGGGGGGCCAAGTTCCCCAAGTTGCTCCATTCTCTGCTGGTTCTCCTGCTCTGTTCTCCACCCAGGCACCTGTGTATGCAAATTAACCTGCCAGCTTTGTTGGGTTAATTTGCATACTCATTCCTGATTGGCTGGTGAGCATAGCAGAGGGACATTCAATTTACATGTTTCTCTTTTATTATGTATTATGGGGTTATAAAATGTTTCATAAATGGAAGCAGTAATCCTCTGTAATCTCTGTACAGAGGCCAGAGAGAGAGAATGAAAAACAAAGCCAGGTCTGGGGTCTGGGTAAAGAGGAGCAAGGTAAACTACAAGACAGGAAAGAGGTCTTTTGTTCCAGGCTTAGCTTTCATGGTCCCAACTAAGTGAATTCATTTTGTGTGAGCATTCATAATTTGTGGCCAGTATTTACTGTTCCTTCTTTCGCAAATAGTGCACAGAAATTTCTCTAGATAGCTAGCAGCTCTCTCTCACTCTCAGTCCAAGGACTTTGGCTGGTATAGACTCCACCCCATGTTCCTGGGGGTGTGGGGAGGATGGGATTTGTGATTTTTGCCTGACAAGTTATGACATTTCATTCCTCTGGTCACAAAGATTGGTTGAGGTTGGGCATTTGCCCCAACTGGGGTTAATGAGTGCTACTTCAGGTTTCTGTTCACATTTCTGAGAAAGAAAGAAAATAAAAAGACTCCAAAATGAAAGTTACTAGTAATCATCTTGCTACCACATGGAGACTAAAGTGAGCCAAGATGGAGGAGCATGAAATAGGGAAAGAGTAGGCTTAAAAAACATGGTTTGAACTCTAAGATCAAGCTCCCCTTAGCTCTATAAGCCTGGTCTCAGGAGGAAGCAGAATTCACTCCAGATGGTTCATAGGGAAATATCTTCATAGAACAACTATTTTGTACAGAGGACTGACAAAATGTAAGGTGATAAGGAAGGATGAGGCACTGAAATGCCAGGAAAAATGAAAAATTGTTTCCATTTCTGGAGGTGAATGAACAAGGGAAGAAATAGTGCTATTTCAGCCAAAAGCTGGAATACCAGAGAGTGCCTTGTGGGGAATTTGTAGTAGAGAGATGGAAACTCAATGCTAAAGGATAGAGTGAGTAGAACAAAAAATGCTCTGATATTTTCCTCACCCAGCCCTCCTGTCTCTGGGTAGTAACTCCCTTGTCATCACCGAATTGGAAGCAAGCTAGCAAGAAAATCAGTGAGGCACCTAACAGAAACCAGCCTCCAGTGTCAGGGAGAAGGCTGAAGAAAGGTGGATGATACATGGAAAACTGGATGAAAAGAATAATTTGCACAAAGTCCAATTGAATATCATGGAACATTTAATATCTGTGAGCTAAAACATTGTATATCCCCCTTTCTGTTTTGAGGCAATTAAATATTGGTTCTCTATCACTTGGAATTAAAATGATTCTAGCTAATAAGTTCTTTGGATCTTGAAAAATCACAGTAGCCTCTCCCACACAGAAATTTTTAATGCGCTGTATCTTGCTCTGAAGAGGGTCAGAGTGATCTTGAAACATCGAGTTATGCAATTAGTACGTGAAATGTATGTACACATTGTTCCATTTCTTTCTGTGGAGCCCAGCTGGGACAGAGCATGAGCCAGTGATTCTTATATCCATTAGAGCAAGGTATTAATAGAATGAGTGGAGTAGTTGGAATATTTTCATGTCTAGTTCAATGTGGATGGGTAAATAGTCACATGATGGCAATTTCTTTTCACACAGAGCTCAGTGGGAACACTCCTTCAAATTAAATGAGTCCAGTGGGGCATTTAAAGTTGGAAAAAGAGGGATAGGAATGTTTCTGCAAGACAAAGATGAGTGATTGCATATGCCTTACGTCTCTAGACCCCCGAAAATGTCTCCTCTGATTATTTAAAATGGAATTCTATTCTATAATGTAGAGGTAATGGAAAGATAGCAAATTAACCATAAGCTGTATCATGTGGAAGGGAGGTCACAAGGTTTATCCTCTTCATTGTACAGATGAAGAAAATGTGAACCAGAGAAGTGAAGTGACTTGCTGAATGTCACCCGTTAGTGGCAAAGCTGGAACAAGAGCTTGAACTTCCTAAATCGTAGTCTCAGGCATTTTATTCTTCCAGGTAATATTATATAGCTTAAGATGCAAAAAATAAGAGATGGGTTGGAATTCTAGCTCCATAGTTTTGTTGCTGAATCTATAAGCAGGGTGTTTACCTTCTCCAAAGTGAAATATGTCTAGCATAGTGTGGGCTACCTCCTGGTTTCCAATCATCATCGCTTCTCTGGAGATCAAGCCATGATTCCATTGACAAATATGCACTTTCTTTTTCACAAACTGTGTATAAACTTGGCTAACCTTGTCAGGCCTTGTTATAACGACAGGATGGTGTTCATCAGGGCACATTGGTACATCAAAATATCAGAACTCAGAAGTCCCTCTACTCTTTAGATTATCACAATAATTAGTATAGCACCTCTCTCTGCTGTCTGAAAAGCTCAGCATATGAAGAGTTAACAAGCATGACAGTGGCCACATTTGCTTATCACTGAACTGTTGTGGTTAAGATAACTAGACTCAGAGTTTTATGGAAATACTTAAAATGTCTTTGTTCAAAGTTAATAATCAGACATTGATTTTTCTCTTTGATAATTAGCTACAGCCTAGGGAACCCAATCAAAAAGCTGGCAGTATCTAGGGCTTTCACTTAAAATACATATATTTTTATTGATTTCAGAGAGAAGGGAAGAAGGAGAGAGAGAGAGAGAAATATCAATGATGAGAGAGAATCATTGATTGGCTGCCTCATGCATGCACCCCAATGGAGATTGAGCCCACAACCTGGGCCTGTGCCCTGACCTGGAATCAAATCATGACCTCCTGATTCATACTTCGATGCTCAACCACTGAGCCACGCTGGTTGGGCTAGGACCTCCACTTTTAAAAAGAACTTGCAAAATGTTGGTTTGGCCTTTTCCCTGCCTCTGTTTTACCCCCAAAGAAACCATCTGGGCTTGACTGCATTTGCCATTTATAGTGGTTTAGTCTCCTGATGTGACAGCAACATTGGGCCAGTAGTTCAGGTCTGATTTACTCTGGAATGAGGCTGTAAGGGGCAGTTTTCTCTACTAATCTCTTTCTTACTCCACTTGAGCAGCAGCAACTGTGGTTTATAAATGCTGCCATTCTCTACCTCCTTGGAAGACTTGCTGATCAGTGTGAAATGTCAATGTCACTGTTATTTCTTTGAACTTGAGTTATTTCAGACTTGTACCTCAAGCCTTAAATGAAGTTCCCAAACCATAAATAAATGTAGTAATTGGCCCAAACCACAGTGACACTGGCAAGTCTTTGATATATTGCAAAACAGTCATATGCTCCTCTGAGAATCAAAGCATTTCAGAGTTGGATGAGGCCTTAGAGGTCATTTGCTTCTACTTTCTATTCTACCCTCTAGTTGTATTGTGACTAAGGTACCAAGGGTCATGCAGGCCTTTGATATTTAAAGAAAATTGGTTTGAACTGCCTTACCCCTTGTTCTGTGAAAGTAAGGCACTCTTCAAAAGAGTTTTGCAAATTTTCCACAATATTCACTCATCGCCTTTCTTTTCTATGAGCGGCCCACCTTAATGTCATGTTGTTTTTTTTTTCTCTTTTCTCTCAGTCATGCACTGCTACATGGTATTCTGTTCTTTTTCTTTGATTTTCTCCAAATATTACTTGGCAAGGACATTTGTGAACATATGAAACTTTACTGAGGACCCATGCAACTTGTGCAATGATACCGCAAAAAATTTAAAATTGAAAGTAAGGGTTGCCCCCAATTTAAAATTCCCTGCAACAGAGATGCCATCATAATAGTTTTAAACTTCTTTTTTTAAGTTTATTTATTTATTTTATTTACAGTTGAAATTTAATATGAATTCGTATTTGTTTCAGGTACTCAGTATAGCTGTCAGATAATCATATACTTTATAAAGTGTTTCCCATGATACTTTCAGTATCCACCCGGCATTATACATAGTTATTACAATATTATTGACTATTTTCCCTATGCTGTATTTTACATCCCCATGATTATTTTGGAACTAACAATTTGTACCCCTCAATTTCTTCATCTTTTTCACCATTGATAAGAGTTTCCAGAGATACAGTCATCCTCATCCTATACAGAGCGGGGGACACCCTTACAAATGGAGATCGCCTTATATGTACATTTTCTCTTAAAAGGGGTAACTTCTACTGGGGTTTCAGAGCCTCTCCTGTCTATGTTATTTCTTAAAAATAACCAGCTCAAGGTAATCCTTATGCCAAAGGGACATATTTTGGAATTCAAATTCTGCTCTCCTTCACCTACAAAACTGTGAACACTAGGCAGTACACCAGCAAAACTCTGTATGCTTTTCCTTCGGTTCTAATCAGATGGGAATGCTAATCTTTAGGCATTTAAAGATAGTACGCAAAGACATACATATTATTTTATTGTTAAAAATCACAAAATGTTACTATGTTGGAACTCAATGTTTTGTTTTGTTTTTAATATATTTTATTGATTTTTTACAGAGAGGAAGAGAGAGGGATAGAGAGTTAGAAACACCGATGAGAGAGAAACATCGATCAGCTGCCTCCTGCACACCTTCCACTGGGGATATGCCCGCAACCAAGGTACATGCCCTTGACTGGAATCAAACCTGGGACCTTTCAGTCCCCAGGCCAGCACTCTATCCACTGAGCCAAACCAGTTAGGGCTGGCTTTATTTTTTTTATAGTTGAAAATAATTTTATTTTTAATACTAGCGGACATATTTTCTGCAACAGGCCATACATATGCACATATAACAATATGTATATTCTATGTATGTATATACATATTAAAAATATCCTAAATTTCCACATCATTTCATTTTCCAAAGAGTCACCATCAACAAATGAGCACTTACTAATTAAACCTTGCATTTCTCATCGTATTAACTCTGTGAGGAAATCAAGGTTAACTTGACCGAAGTTATATGGCTAGTCAATAGCTGATCTGCTGTTTGAATTCAGATTGTTTAAATTAAATCGTGTCCATTACAATACCCAAGGAACAGATTAGTGTAGATTTATTATTTCCATCCTCCTTCTAGTGAGATTAGGGCATCATGGGAGCATGAGACATCCAGAGAAAGAGGAATACAGAGGATTTTGAGAGAAAAGGAAAGAAAAGTAAGCAATTCTATTTTTTCACTTCACCTAGATTCCACTTATGCAGAAGGCCTGCCTGGCTCTAGAAACTTTTCCAAACATGTTCCAGAATTTTGGAGTTGTAATTGAGATAGAAAATAAAAGTAACACTAATACATATAAAGAGAGATAGATGGTCAACATATCATTTGACAATACTAAAATAATCAAAGTAAAGCAGATTTCTTTGCTCTAAAACATTTCTGCGTCTTTATCATGATAGTGTAGAGGGAAGTTAACTTAATTGACCATAGAATACTTTTGATACTTTCCCATGAAACATGTCACATAGCATTTCACCCAAGAAAACAATGCATTAGCAAATTATTCATCTGCATTAGGGAAATCACCCAACCCTAGTATTTACACAGGAAAGCTACATCTACAAATTTATCCCAAACACAGAATTATGCCATATACCCAGAATCGTTTATTACTTAGTGTCCCAATTATAAAGATGACATGCTCATATTCCCAGGCAAAAAATCCATTCTGTAACCTTACCCTCCATCAAAAGTGGGCACAGGCTTTTACCAAGGGGAACTATGTGCTGGACTGTCTTTTGAAGTCTCAGCCTCTCGGTGATTAATGCTCAACCAGAAATTGTTATTGGACTACTTACAGCCATATTTAGGAAAGTACAATAAAATCTATTGAGGAAAAAAAAAATCAAAGATTTATTTTTGAGTAGTCTTTCAAGGTGGTCTCCTTTATGAGGAAGAGTTCTAAAATCTGGCAACAGAGGTCATGATCCATGAAGACACTTGACATTGTAGTTTAACCCAGGTCAGGCCAAATGGGACAATGGTCAGATTCTTTTTGACCTGGGATGATTACATCGAAAATGCTGCTCAATAAAACATGGGGCCCATGCCTTGACCTCTCTTTTGGTTCATCAGCTGTCGTTTGAAGGTATCACACTGTTTGTATTTCTGTCCGCAATGCAATAATAACAATGTTTCTGGGTTGTTGTTTGTTTATTTGTTTTTGTTTGTTTGCTTCCATCATATAAGTTTCCCCTGATGGAAGGGAGAGACATCTTGTGTCTTAGGTAATTAATTTTTAGTATGCCAGATCTTTTAACAACCTCTCTACCCTGAAGGTTATTTCTGTTTCTGGATCATTCCCAGGAGGCATTAATGTCGAAGCAATGTGTAATTTAAGGGGAATTACACACATTAGCAGAGTGCTATTTGTTCTTCACCCAGTACCCCAGTATTCCCTTTACCAACTCTGTTGTGACATCCATCTCCCCGCTGCCTGGGGGTTTTGACTGATGACTCACACCCTCATTCTTTCCCAGAAAATTGTCCTTTAGAGACTAAAGCTGCCTTACCTAGAGGCTGGGCTTTATGGATCACTCTATTCCCTCACCTCAAGGCAAGACAACCTCTGACACAGTTCAGACTTCAGACATCCCTGAGGGATCATGTGGAACTTAAACTTCATGTGAACCCACATTCCTGCTCAGCCCCTTCAGCATTCCTCTCCTGTTCCTCTCACCCTACCTCGTTTCTCCTTAGAAATTTCTTGTAATAAGTTATATGCCCAGAAATGTTATGGATGAAAAAAGGGCCACATGCTCACCTGACTAACTCAGGGAAGGCCTGCGTGGTGCCCTTGCAATCTCAAAAGACCTAAAGTAACCACAAAGGATGGTCTGAAATTAAAACTTTAACTGAAAGCAGTTATGGTGCATAGTCACATTGTAGGCCAGTATCTTCCCTGACAAAGGTCAATTTTTGCCTTAACTGAGCCTGTCTATTGTCTTTTTGTATCTACAATAACATATCATTGGAATGTCAAAGTAATTTTCCTTTTTCCAGACTCCTCAAAGCACAGGCGCCACTCTGCGGAGACCACGAATCCCCTTTTTGTTATTGAGTTAATTGTTGACTGTTAACTCTCCTGCACCCACAGTAAAAGTGTGTTTATCATTTTACTTTTTATCCAATCCCAGAGGTTTCCCTGCTCTGTTTTCTTCCACCTCCCTAGTCTATCATCAGTGGAGTTCATGTAACCCACTTACATCTCCTCTTTTGATTGTAATGTATAAAACAAGGTTAAAAAAATGCTATTCTCCAGAGCATTACCCCAATACATTGAGATTCTGCTTCCTAGCAATTATCAACAGTTTGGCTCAAATAAACTCACAAAATTCTTTACAGATTTGAATATTTTTTACATTAACATTGTCAACAGCAGGCTCTGATCCTGGAGAACCCACCCCAAGAAGGATGTAAAATAGAAAACAGTGAAGAATAGAGGAAATGAAACCCCAAAGCTTTAAGAATTCAGGAACCAGTGAAAATCCAATGCTCTAGGTTTTTGCATATTGATTCTGAAAAACCAACAGGCAAATGGGAGATTAGTCAGATGCTTGTAAATGCATCAGACTGGAGACTAGACTGAACTATTAACTAGCCTGTGAAGGCAGTTGAGAGTAGGAGTGGATAAAGAGAGTTTTATTTCAAATTAGAATTTCAGAGAATACTAACACTAAAAAATATTTCATAAAAGTCACACCTATATGTAAGACTGTCAAAGAATGTAGAACTCAAGAAAGTCTAGCTCTGGCTGATTTGGCTCAATGGATAGAGCGTCAGCCTGCGGACTGGAAGGTCCTGGGTTCTATTCCAGTCAAGGGCACATGCCTGAGTTGCAGGCTTGAGCCCCAATAGGGGGTGTGCAGGAGGCAGCCAATCAATGATTCTTTCTAATCATTTGATGTTTTAATCTCTCTCTCCCTGTCCCTTCCTTTCTAAAATCATTAAAAATATGTTAAAAAATAAAGAAAGTCTAGAAGAACTCATTTCAGAAGAGAGGAGTCCTTTGCACGAGAGAAAAAAATTCTGGTTCTTTCCTGAGGGTGGAGAGGGAGACCAGATCTAGGTGTGGGAGAGAGAAAAATGCCTTCTCGGGAATTGGGTTGAGGAAAGACAAATAACATGGTCAAGCGATTGGTCAAGGTGGGTAAGGTAAGGAGATTTTGAGTTGCAAGTTTGATAAAAGTCAAAGTAATAATTTTAGCTTGGTAATTGACAATTATATCTAATTTGTCTAAGTAAATAACAGTGAAGGCAAGGCCACAAAGGAGTCTCTGCAGTCTTGAGCATTCTCACAGTGGCCCCTGCTGTTGATTCTGAAGGTGAAAGCACAAACTGCCTCTTGTACCAAACTAATATACTAAAAGAGATTAGCACCTCCTGAGAGTGACCACAGTAACACAGTGGTTGAAGGTTGGGATGACCAAATATATTCAACCTTATTAAAGCTGAAGCTCAGTTGCAGATCAGCTTGACATTTCGTCTTAGTTACCAGACATAGAAAAGAGCTCACCATTTCTAGGGAAAACAGAAGAAAACAGTAGGATACATAAAAGTTCACTGTTTCTCTACATGAAATATCTTATTTACAATAAAAAAATGTAAGATGTGCAAAAAAATATTGGAATTAGCACACAAAAAGTAAATAATTACTTAAAAATGTTTAAAAGCTTAAAGTAAAGATTAAATGAGTAGGTGAATGTATGTGGACTCCCAACAAAGAAAAATAAGGCAAAATTCTATAACTAAAAAATACAATATCTGAAATGAAAGAACCAAAAAAAGCAAAAAATGAAACCAGTGAGCACTTACTAGACTTAATTGAAGAGTGCATGTTGCAGAAGAAAGGATCAATGGACTTGAAACAGGTCAATAAACATTAACTACTAGTAAATAGAAGATCAGAGAGCAAAAATTTTAAAAACCTGGATAGATTATAAATAGCAGCGAAGCATTGTCAAAGCACCTAATATATGTCTAATTGAAGTCCAAAAAGGACTAAAAATGGTTTGTAATGAATTTGCTGACAGGTTCAGATAAATGAATCTCTAAGATTATCTAAGTAGGATCTGTTTTAAGAGGTCACCCATGAAGTGGGCAACCCAAAATAATTAAAACCTTGTTCCCATTTGAAGAAAGACGTTTTGAGCTTGTTTCAGTACATATATTGTGCGGTACAAAAATGCCTTTCCCAATTTCATCTGAGTAGTCTAAAAAATATTTATTCTTATAGATAAGGAAAGAAATTTGAACATTCAGAGTTGGCATAAAGGAGAAATAGAAAATAAGATGAATTCAACTGATTTTTAAAAAGAAAATAAGAACAAATATAGATTCAGCACAGTGTAGCAGCAACTCAGTGATCTATGCATTGGAAGGTCTGGTTTCCAGTTCAGAGTTATTTCTTGACAAGTTGTGTGAGCTTGGGTTAGAGTGATTTTTGTTCCTCTCCTACAAGATGAAAGAAAGTATTTGGGGATGAATCTTGCGGTGGCACATATCTCTAAGAGTCTAAGAAATGAATGGCTTAATTCAAGTTCTATAAGCTATAGCTGAAGGCCAATTCTAGCCCAATGTCTATGTAGATAAAATGGATCAGAACACAGGTATGCTCATTCATAAACATATTGTCTATGGCTGTTTTCAAGCTGCAAAGGCAAAGCGAAGTAGTTTCAATAAAGCCCATATGGCCCGCAAAGCCTAAAATATTTACTATCTGCACCTTGACAGAGAAAGTTTGCCAGCTCATGGCTTATCTGCATGGAAAGTGAGCCTCTGAAAACTATCCCCAGTGTCCTCATTCTGTGCTCAGTTGCATGGCCTTCGGGAGTCTCAGCTCTGCTTCAATAATTTCCCTGCTGCTAAGAAGCACTGACTGCCCTTATCAAGCATTTGAACACCAAATTCTCCCAAGAGAGGGTAGTGACACTGAATTGCAGTTAGGAACAGTCAAAGCGGTTTTCAAGGAGAAAATAATGCTTAACCCAGGAAAATGAATTTCAAAATGGAGAAGATAGATATGGTATCATCTAGAGAAGTTATTTTATATAAAGAGATTCAATTACCATTCGTATTATTGAAAGATAATGTGGTTCTCCTATTTCAGACATATGGTAGACATCATGTTCTATGGCAAAGCCTCTGCAAGACTTGGTTATAATTTGGAGCAGCAATTGGCAATGGATCCACTTCCAAGCTCACTCACAGTTTTAGCAGAATTCAGTCCCTTGCAACTATATGACTGAGGGCTCTGGCTTTTTTTCTGGATGTTAGTCAGAGGCTGCTCTCAGTTTCTAGAGGCCACCTTCAGTCCCTAGAGCCTTGTCACATGGCCCTCTCTGTAGATCTTCTCACAATATGGAAGCTTCCTTCTTCACAGTCATCAAGGGAGAAAGTAAGTCTCTGCTACTGCATTTACCGTCTAATCCTGGCAAGCAGAGAAGGAGCCACTCACTCAGGGCAACCGTGAATCTCACTGTTCACCAAAATCCTCAGATAAGATTAAGCAGTAAAGTCCTTGAATGCAGAACAACTCAAGAGCATCTTTATTTGCCTGAGTCAACTTCTTTTCTTTCGATTCTTAAAATATCATCACTCTGGATAGCATTGTAGTTACCAAGTTTCTTCACTTAACCAAGCTGTCCTTCACAAGTCAGCTGTATTCTGATCATTAGAAACATGTCTAATAATCTTAGCCACAATATTTTTTAAAAAACACAGCTTTGAATGTCCCAAATAAACTTCAACACAATGGGGCAATGAATACCCAGGTTGCGGCTCTATCCCCAGAAGAGGGGGTGCAGGAGGCAGCCAATTGATGAGTTTCTCTCTCTTATCCTTCTCCCTTTCTCTCTCTCTACAAATCAATAAAAACATATTTAAAACAAAAGATAACAAAATCAATGGGGCAATGAAGTCTGTGAAGGACATCTTGACCCCTGAGGTCAGCAGCTGTCCAAGATTGGCAACAATAATGGCCAAAGACAATCATCACATGTTTAACAATTTCCAATTTCTTATTTTGACTTAAAATTAGCTTCCAGTAGATAGACAACTCAGGTTTGAAGTGGATTCAACAATCCTTTCTATTCAAGACCCCCACGTAACCCAAGAGAGTATTTTGGGGGACTTATTCAATTTCAAAAAAATAAAAGCAAGCTCACACAACCTGAAAGGTCTCTTTAGCTTCTAGCCTCTTTCACTGAAAGTTCACATTTTTGCTTTATTCTGTGGAAAAGAAAACAAGTGTTAATATATCACTGTGAAGTGGATGAGGGAAAAAAGGTTGTAATAAAAACAACCCAGTTCTGATTAGCCACGTGTTTCTAAAGTGCCTTGAGATCTAGGTTTGGTAGTTTGGAAGTAGTTTATTAATTTTGCCTGTTCCATTTTGTTAAGATAATAAACATATTCTCCCAGCTGCTGTTTTTAAATAGGAAACATCAGATTTTGTAATTATTTCAGATATTTATTTTGGATAATTTTATTGGTGGAAAATAAATATTAAAGCTTATATTACACATAACCTTTATTGCTAGTTATTTACCACTTAGTTTTCTGCCTGCAGAGATATTTTTAGTATTTTCTCTGTATGAGCTGACAGATTTTATAAGTACTTTCCTCTGCCATTTGAAGTCATTTGCATTCATACATGTAAAATTATCAGTTATTAAAATGTGCCTTAGAACTCATAATAGTAATACTATCTTTTCAGTATTAATAAGATTCAGATTCTTTCTTTTTTTTAAATATATTTTATTGACTTTTTACAGAGAGGAAGGGAGAGAGATAGAGAGCCAGAAACATCGATGAGAGAGAAACACCGATCAGCTGCCTCCTGCACATCTCCCACTGGGGATGTGCCCGCAACCCAGGCACACGGCCCCGACCGGAATCGAACCTGGGGGACCCTCCAGTCCGCAGGCCGACGCTCTATCCACCGAGCCAAACCGGCTTTGGCAAGATTCAGATTCTTTAAGGCTAATAATCAGCCTAGGCATGGCACACTTTTTAAAAATAAATCCATTTTATTTGTTTCTACTGTCCGAGAAGAAAAAAAGTAAATTTTTAGGAGAAAAATGTTTCCTTGATTATTTCCATTAAATATACCAGAAGTAGTATTCTTTCAAAGTTTGTAAAAATGTTGTACATATGCTATTGGAATTGACAATAATATCTATTAATAGAGGATTGTTCAAGTCAGCTATGGTATGGCCATATAATAAAATATTACATTGAACCATCTGAAGTCACCATCAGCAATTTCATGTGTTCACCTAATATGATCCAGTAGTTTAAAAGAAAAAGGACCCCTATATTTATAAAAAAGACACCCCAAAATATATTTAATTCAATTAAAAAAGCAAATTATAGGAGAATGTATAAGATATGATGCTGCTTATATTTTCATTTATAAATAATATGCTGTGTGTATATGGAAAATACTGGAATGATGTACAAACTCTTGAAAGTGAGACTAGAGAATGAGAAAAATGTGGATTCTGTTCTTTTCTATTTAGACACTCTTCTAATTTTTGATTCCTCAGTGTAAGCACAAATTAATGGCATAACATATTTTTAAAATTATAAAACAATCAGCCTCCTCAGTGCTAGTCAAAGTGTGGTCCATAGATTACACCAGCATGCAAAATTTACCAGTTTGTAACAACAGAGGTAGAGAAATTGAGAAAAGCATTTAGAAATTTCAATAGCAATTTAGTGAGTAATTCTATTTCTATTGAATCTAATAATAAAAATCTGGGGCTTGTATTTTGTATGTCCTTTTTTAGTTTATTTAGTAATTGATTTTATTGCACTTTACAAAAGAACCTATCAATGTCTGATTGGAAATTTAAAAAACAAGAAAACAAAATGGTCTGTTTCTACAAATAACTTGAGAAATATGGGTTTATCTTTATTTTTCCCAATCTAGAACAGATTCTGGCACAAAAAGCCATTGACTAAATGCAAAATGAATAGATACATGAATTCAGTTGATCCATTGGAGTGGCTGCAAGGTAATAGAATGGACAATTTGGTACTGCATTTGATGAATGTTGGGGAAGGGGAGGGGTCATAGAAAATGCCCAGAGGTTTGCATTGAGCTCTCAGGAGTTTGCTGATGACATTTCTTAAAAGGAAACACCTTTAGAGGGAGCATGTTTTACAGATGATGAATTTGTTTTTGACCAGTCTGATGTTTAGGTTATTTATGAGATATCTAAGTGGGGATGTCCAGGAAGTAGATGTGTGGGTTAGAAGCTCAGGGAGCAAAGTCTGGACTGGAGGTGTAGATTTCAGAGTTGGAGTCATTAGGATGAATAGATACCTGGGATGTAGAATAGGGAAAGAAGAGGCTAAGGACAAACCCTTAGGTGCCTATCAGTGTCTGGCACATGGTTGATGATCAGTTACTCTTTGTCAAGTAAAGGGGCAGATAGGTATGAATACAAGTCTGTTTCCTTAATAAACCCCATTTGCTCTGAAACTGAACAGCATTCTAACAGGTACTGCTTGGGGCTGGGACTGGGGTGAAGGCGAAAAATCAGAAAGGTACAGAAAGACAGAAGGGGTCCAGCTGTTTTGAATGCTGCTAAAAGATCAGATAAGATGGCAAGAGAAAAATGTCTACTGGATTTATCAAATTAAGGTAATTGATGACTTTAGCAAATATTCTTTTTGGGGAGTGATAGGGCTAGGAGCTGTATAGGGTTTGCTGAAAAGTAAATGGATAGTACAAAAATGTACACAATATGTCCATCTTTTATTAAAAAGCTTAGCTATGAAGATAAACTAAGAAATCTTAGAATTATTAATGAGTTACTATTGGTGTAGGCAATAGAGACTGATTTTTGCTCAAAATAAAATATTTTATTATAATCTAACTTGCACTATTTGCTTAGTGTTTCATGAATAATACAAAAAATGCTAGTGAGAAATATATGATTTATTAAATGATCATTATGTGCTAGGTATCATATCTCAGTACATAGTTATTACATATTATTTTGTGTTGTCTTAATAACAAACTCATGAAATAAGTTTTATTTTCACTTTACAGATGATAACATTTGCATTAAGAAGATTAAATGACTTGTGCAGGGTTAATAAATATTAAATAGTGCAACCCAAATGTAAACCCAGGATGGCCTCATTTCAGAGCAAAACCCATGTTCTTAATTGATGTTATCTACCTTGATTTCCTAAATGTTAAGAATAAGATCCACACATTATTACAAAAATGTATTCACCTTCAGTAGTTCACATATATTGCATTGATTAGCTCTTCAAAGGCAGGAAACAAACTTGAAAGTCATGGGTTCTAGGTCTAACATATTCCAGAAGTCATCAGTTCTGGGTCCCTGGTCTAACATTTTCAAAAACAGGCTGCATTTCCTGGGATAAGTCAATTTTCCACACTAGACCTGAGTTACACCATTATAAGTTTAGGGCTTTAGGCTAAATAGCCCTTGATATCTTTTTCACCTCTGGTGCTCTATCATTGTTCTTTATAACCTTTTATTTCCATCTCAACATCAATATATTAAAAGAATCTGACAAGTCCCACCAGAAGGAAGCCTGTTTACCTCAGTACAAATTGCCCACCATAAAATGTTTGTAATTTTCTCCATTGATTCTTCGGATTGGTTTTGCCTAACAATCTTTAATAATCATGTTAAAGTGATAGATCCAAATCAAGAAGGTATTGAAGACACTGGATTGTACATATTTTCAATGGGCTACTTCTGGTTCAATGCCATCCCACCTTTGATTTGTAATTATAGTGTCATGAGGAGTGACCTGTGACCAGTTGTCTATGGATAAAAAAATAATCAAGTTGTTTAGACAGATCTGCATAATAAATTGGAATCCAATGGAAGTTGACTGCTAATATATTCCAAGCCCTATATGGCACTAAAAAAATTAGTAGGGAAGGAAAATCCTCCCAGTGAGATAATTATTTGGATGGGATAGTCAATGACTTAGAAGGAGCTAAAGTTCATAGCAAAGATACCAGTGGAAGACATATGAATGGACCTCTTGAAATGGGCCCAGTATTTAATAATCCTATTTGTTTCTCAAATTAATTTTTACTAAGTGCCCTTCCTCTGAAGAAGGTGATTAGGAAGAGGTAGACCAGGTAACAGTGAACTTCCCCATCTCTCCAGAATTTTCACTCAGTAAGCTTATGCATTAAGTAGTCATGAAAACTGTGTATGGGTTTAATAATAAGGACTAACCTTTACAAGATTTCTTTCTTTCTTGCTGCTGTTTAATGTGCAAACAATGGCCACCAAACTTTGGCCCCCAAATAACATGACTTAATAGGAGAAGGAGACCACACATCAACAAGTTGATTGTGGTGAACCACCATTTATCAGACAGGAAATAGTGATTTATTTTAATTTGAGAAACATCTGAGTTGGTATTTTCTTCTTCTAGCCCATCATTCTTTTCTGCCTGAAATATCACCTGAAACGTTTTGAATATCTTATCACATATTATCTCATATAAAGCGAACTCATTTTTCAGGGAAAGAATGAATCAATGATATCTAAAGGAATCATTGGTCTTTTCATATCCTCACCCAAGGAGACACACTTGCAGAATGGTAGAATGTCAAGGGAAACTGATGTAAGCTCAGACATGGGGGTCATGCCTTAGGATGCTGAGATGCTCTGGTATAGAAGATGTAGCACACAGTCTAGTATGTGTGCATGGATCCTGGAACCAAAGGGCAGAAATAGAATTCATTTCATTCATTAATACCTGTAATTACCTACTAGTGACATATTAGTTTTTAGACCATGGTTCTGTGTCTATAAGTACAGACATCTTAACACTCAAAATAGGAATGCTTCCACCTGAGAACCCAACACCGATCCAGAACACAGGCTTTATTAAGTTGGAAGCATGCCAAGTTTCTCTTCTCAGTGCGTAAATGGGGAATACTAGAAACTCTGAGGCAGGTTGACATATCTATCCTATTAAGGGAAAATGAGGCTGCTGATATGCAAAGGAACATGGAGTAGTCTGGAAAAAAATCTAGCTGACCCTTATTGGTGGTAACTTATATTACTCCTTTGGATATTAAAAGTTAATGTAAGGATGCAGCAAGCATATATAAGAAACACTAACATGGCCTTAGATTCCTCAAGAATGAAACCGTGGTCCTACAGCGAGTTAATAGAATCTAAATGACTGCATTGTCTAAATATTAGCAAATGCATAAGGGTGACCTGCCTGTTTCTACTCTACTGGGTGATGTGACGAAATGGCATGTGTGGCTTTGCACATTAACAGGCCCACACGCACTATTCATCTGTGGAATACACTTGTTCACGGCAAATAGCTCCTTTAAAAAGCACTGGCCATTCTTAGTTCTTGGAAGCACTAATAGAGTCATTTCTCACCTGCCTACATGACATGGTGTGCTCCAGAGAGGGGCTGGGGGGGAGGATTTGACACCAGAGACATTCACTCACCCTTTCTTTTATATGACTTGTCAAAGGCTAAGTTGAAGTGAAAAATAGACCAGCCAGCAATGGGGTGAAAAATGAGCTTGGGGGTTATGAGTTTCAGTCAATGCTGATGATGTCTGAGAGACATTTTCATTATGTGATAGTTGAATGGGAAGAAGTGGGCACCTTTTCCTACTGAAAAAATAAATGGCTTGGGATTGTTTTTGTTTCATTTTTCTATCCTTGGCTATAGATGTTGGGCATAATCTATGAAACCCTTGGGATTATTAGTACTCCAGGGAAATAGATGAGAGAGAACTTCGTTTCTTAGGGAGTTTCTGTCTGGTGATTATCTCCAGAAGAGTCTCAGGTCTCCACTCATAACATTCTGTGAGGGTAAAGCAAGTAACCAGTTATAGATCAATCTGTACTTTCTAGTGGATGCCAAGAAGAAATGAATTACTTCCAAATAGCTCATACAAATATCCTCCCATTACTCCATGTATCAGTCTATCTATCCATTCATCCAGATGTCTATCTAGTCAGCCATTTCTCCAGCCAGCCAGGAGCCACCAAAATGACATTCACTTATTTATTGAGGAATTAAAATTCATTCAGCATTATAAAAACATTTGTTGGAAATATGAGAAACGGAATTGTAAATAAAAAATCTGAACTGTAAAAGAAAATAGATTCATCTACTTCAGTATTATCTTTGTGAATGAAAATTTTAAGTAATAGAAAGTCATATTTTCATTGTTCATATAATTTTGTGGCAGCCTTGACCAAGCCTCAAAGCAAGTTAGCATTAGATCCAGGGTACCTAACCCTTAGAGAAGGTGTCTGCTCTTTCTGAAATTATAATACAACTCGCGGAAGAATCAACATAAGTGAGATAATTCAAAACAATAGTATTATGGCGTATATATAATCAATGTCATGCACTGTATCACTTGTTTTGAACTATCTCATAAAGATAAGTAAATTAAATGAGAAATGATGTTGCACAGTTTTGGAATAGTCCAGAAAGCACCTAAGGAGGTATGGGTATGGAAATAGATAGTTTGAGCCACAGTGGTAAGTCGAATTTAGATTCCTGGGAGACAGAGGGGTGGTTAAGTAGAGGGCCCTGGTTGTATAGGTGGAACTATGGAGGAGAAGGGTTTACATCACATTGCATCAGAAGGTGAGAACTGGCAACAATTATATAGCATCAATTCTGTGATGAAAAATGCCTTCATAACTCTAATTCTTTTTTTAATTATTTTATTTTTTAAAATTTTGTTTTATTGCTTAAAGTATTACAAAGAGTATTATTACATATGTCCCACCCCCACACTCCATAACTATAATTCTTGGTTAACTATTTGGTGGGGGACTTGTTTATGTTTTGCTTTGTTTTGTTTGTATTTCTAGGTTTTTTTGTTTGTTTGTTTTTTATTGTTGTGTTTTTTGTCTAGCTCTTTTCTATTTGTTTGAATCTCCTTTCTTTTGGTCAGAAGCTTTATTTTATTTCCCTGAGTCACAGGAAATTAAGGTGTCCTTGGCACTAATTCTCCACATGGGATCTTCCACGAAGAAAGCGTGGTGGTGACTCAGGGCAGTGCAGGAAGAGGTCCCAGGCTCTGAATGGGAAGCAGACTCAGTCCTTCAGGTCTTAGGGTTCAGTTTCTTCCAGTGCAATGGCTTGTTCTTTCCCACTCAGCTTTCTTCAATACATACTGGCAAATCTTAACAGCCTTTTCCCTCGGATGGTCTGCATTGCAGACCTCTACTAATTCCTAAACTGCAAATTACATGCTTGAGGCTAAACAGAGATCAGATTAAAAACTTCACACTTCACAGAGACCAGCTCAGCAGGAGCAGTCAGTCTCTGAGCCATTTCAGGAGTGGAAACAGGCCGCTGTTGTCTGGAAGCCCATTAAAGCAGGAGCTAGAGGAGCTGTAATGTGATATTAAAGCTAATTTCCTACAGGCTCAGAGGTGCCTTGGACACAATAAATAATAATAATAATATCATACTGTCTTGTCAAAACATGCTTTATGTACACATTAATATGACTTATTATTTAATAAGGAGAGTGTTGGCTATAATCTCATTGACATCAACCAGAGCTATATGAAATGGAATTAATATTACCATAGAATCATTTCCTAAGGGCCTTTAATGCATAAAGAAAGTGTTTGTGCCTGAGTGTAAATTGTCTTGAGATATAATTACTTATAATGCATTTCTGAGCTGTTCTTTTGATACAACTTGTTAGTAAAATCATTTCTCTTAGAAAATATAACATAAGTTAGAATTGGCAATTGGAGAGTGTAAAAATGAACTTTTTTGAAATTTATTGATCAATTAATTAATTAAAAAGAAGGCCCAAATGAATGTAGCTGTTATAATTAACTGTATATGGAGTTGGGAATTCCTGTTTTCAATGCCTCACAGACTGACCTAGCAGTTATTGCAATGATAAGACAAGATGTGATGGTGGCTAGAATGTGATAATGTCAAGAAAGATAAAAGATAAGTGAATGGAGTTGAGCAGTATTTTAGTAGGTAAAATTTATATAATCAAAGGTTGACAATGAAAGACAAGCAAATCACTCAAAATGCTAATATAACTCCAGGAAGTAAAAAGAGGAAAATGAATTTTTTAAATATCCCTGAGTAGCTCCAATTTAAATTTTCAGCAGAGGAGGAGAAAACCATAGAGGCATCGATGAGTATCCAGAAAGGCCAGGATAAATTTTGAAGTGGGTGTTGGCACAAAAATTAATGGCAAGAGATTGTTTCAAGTTGATGAGAACTCTCAACACTAATACACGTTGAGAGGAGGTCAAGAAAGCAAGTTTTAAGACCCCTGAAAAGATTCAGTACTGAGGAGGCTCTTGTTGTCTTTGGTATGAACAGTTTCTTTGGGATCTGGTCCTGAGAGTTACCAGAAACTTTGAGAGCCAAATCCCTTCTGAGCAGGTGTGCAAGGTGTTCACTAATGTTTCATGGTTAGTCATCCTAATAGGAGGTGCTGTTGAAAATACTGGATGCCAGCCTTGATGTTATGGTTTGCCCTAGGAGCATGGGGACTGCATATGAAGCAGGAAATACTGAAGGTTCTTGATAGTGAATAGATATCAGAATAGGCCACATATGAAAAGTTCAGAGGACCTGGGCTGAAGAGAAAACATGGGCTTGGAATTTAATGGAAGTTCAGAAGAGAAGTTTTTCAGAGTCAAAAACATTAATGGGGGTTGGGAGGTCAGACAGCTGTTTAAAACACCATTAGTTTTTCATTGTATTCCATATTCTTTCCTTGGATCATCTTTTCATCCTCTATTTTAGATACTGTTTATGGTTAAGACTCCCAGACTTGTTCTTCTCACCCATATGTTGTCTTTGAGCTTCAAACTGCCTAGAGGATATATCCTCTTAAATGTTCCCACAACCTCCAAAAATTCAACCTGCAAAATTGAAGTCATCTCTCTCTTTTAAACCTACTTCTCATTCCCCCTATCTCCATTGGTATCATTTTAATTTGTCTAGTTGGCCAGACAGGTGACCTAAGGGTATTTTTCTTCCTCTAGGATTAGCATCTTCTAATTATGTTCGAAGTCTTGTTGATTTTGTTTGATAAATACTTTCAACTCCATTCATTTGTTTTTAACTTCCTTTCTAGACCACCATTAACCCTGGTCTGATATTTGCAACACCTGCTCACTTGTCTACCAGACCTGTGACAATTCATCCTGCCTAATGTAGGTGGAATGATTATTTTGGCATGCCTAATTAATTTTGTCATTTTTTTTATTAAAACTCTTCGAAGTCTTTCCAGCTTTCTTAAAATAAGGTCCACCTTTACTAATCCAATTGTCAGAGTTATAATATGGATTTTGCTTATCTCTACAATATTTTCCACACTGTTCTTCTCCTTGCTCGTAACTCTGGCTTCATCAGCCTACTTTCATTTCCTCAGACTTATCATATTCCTTCTTAGTAGGGTCCTTCGGCGAGCATTCTTAGCTGTGTTTAAACTATGCTTCTATCTTTGTTGTTGCTGTTAACTTCTACTATTCTTTCTTTTCTAGCTCAGAAGTTACTTCTTTTTATATGTTTTGTACTTTTTGTTGACACCCAGACATGGAATGCTGGGTAAAAGGAACTGCTACTAATAGCCCTTCAGTAATACGTGGAGAGGTGTGGGGGAGGGGATGCATTCTATAGTCCTCTGACCAGGTCTCCGTCTTTTAGTGAGCCTAGGCCTCTGGACTGTGAACTTCTCAAGCGTTTCCCCGTGTTTTTCTCCCTGCTTAGGTTGGACAGGATGACTAGAGCTGGCTGGAGTTGAGTATTCCCTTTTCCCTGTTAAATTAGGCTTGATAACACTTCAGCAAGTTTGCCTCTGGTTAGTAAGTTTTTCTTAGGACAGGCCTTGTTAAACATCAGAGTGCTGGTTTATGGCAAAAAGGATCCTTTGCCCCTCCCTCCGGCAGCAGCATAAGGGGATTTTTCCTACGTATTTGTATTTACTAGTACTCTGAGAACCTGGATGAGCTCCTGGAAGTAAATCTCAAAATACTGTGAGGGCCTCCCTGTGACTGAGACCCTGGGAATGGCTAACTCTCACACTGTCCACACTGAGCTTCCTCAGATTCGTCAGTCACAGTTCCAGTTTCCCATCTGGGCACTGGTTCCTGTCACCATTTCTGTTTCTGAGTCTCTGCTCCAGTAAGCCATGGCTTCCTGTATGCACCTGTCGGTCTCTCCAATTTTGGGGACATTGGTTTGCCCTGTGTCCTCTTCACTCTTACAGATTCAAGAAGAGTTGTTGGTTTTTCAGTCCATTCACCTTTTTCTTGTTGTTGTTGGGACAGAGTAGCAACTTACAAGCTCCGTATATGCAGAGCAGGAAATCAGAAGTTAGTCATGCAGAAAAATATTCTTTGTTTCCCCATTGTTGATTTAGGTCCCTTATTATGTATGTTCCTTCTGCACTCTAAACTTCCCCTAAGAAGTTCCCCTCATATTGTATGATAAATAGACTTATTTGGTTTTCTTCCATATGCTTAAGAGAACATGAAGAGTCCACATTTATTCATCAATGTAGTCTCAGTATATATCACAATAAGCAGAGACATTCTCAGTGAATCGTATGGAATAACTGAGTAACTGAAAGATAACAAACATTGTCTTGGATTTAGCAAAAATCTAAGAATAGCTTAATCAACATTGGACATTCCACCACAGGCATACCCACCCCTCAATACCATATCTAAGACTGGCATCTCGAAATGAAGATACCATTCTTCCATTCTGAACCTGAGTAGATCCTATGCTGCCATTACCAATCACAAGGAGTTTTTATGTGCATGAAACTTTTTTTTTTTTTTTGCCGTGGAGTACACAAAAATAAATGGGTGAATTAATGTTCTAAAGCCTCTCCTATGTTCATGCCTTTTGTGATACATTAATATCTTTAAATATATATATATTATTATTGATATATATTATTGAAAATATATATATATATTTGTCCAAAATTTTCCCAATGAGGCTGGATGACATTCATGGTATTCATGCTTGGTCTTAGTTGCTTAGAGACCACTGACTAAACAAATAAATACATAAATATAGGTCACGTGAGTCATTAAGGGCATGCATTAATCAAAAAGATTTAATAGTTATTTACTGTGTTCAAAACTGTGCTGCAGTTTCTCTGGTGAATCAAGCATGGCCTGATTAGTGCTGGGAGTTCTGTGGGACCGAACAAGAAGAACAAACCTCTAGTGACAGCGACAAGAAGAAAAGTGCGACTGGAGAGGTGATAGGGAGTCGCATCTCCAAGAATATCTTAGCTGTTTTCCACAGTTCTTCAAAGACTGGTTTCCTCTTCTTTTCCTTCTCACTTTCAAATGATGACTTTAATTTTATTTTACTGAGAAAATCAAAGTATCTAATAAAGAACTTCAGAAGTTCCCACTACTGTTGTGTCTGCCTACTGCTCCAAAACCCTGTGATCCAATGACGTCTCTGGTCTTCTTCCCTACCAGCACCCCTGCCGTGCTCACTCCACTCTCATTCCGTAGGCCTCCTGCAGCATTCCTCCAGCCAGCAAGGCATATATTTCTGCCTCAGGGCTTTTGCACTTGCTGTGTCCTTTGCCTGAAACCCTTTTTCCAGATGTCCGAGGGACTTGCTCTCTCTCATCGTAAGGTCACATCTAAACTGCCACCTTATTTCTAAAGGCTGTCCTAGCCACCCTATATACAACTGCATCCTCTCCCCCCAATGTTGTATTCCCTCAACTCTGTTCTATGTTTGCCCATAGCTCTTAACCTTAATACAGTCTAGTTTCTCTATCCTGTTTGTTTTCTGTCTCCTCACTGACAACTAACCTCCATGAGAACAGAAACACTGACAGCCTTGCTTGCTGATATCTCTCTGGCTAAGAATAAAGCTTTCCATGTATTAGATGCTCAATAAGTATTTTGAATAAAAGAATTGGTTGAAAGAGTGGAAATGAGCATCTGTTATATTAAAAAATTCACTAAAAAAAGTAATAGTAAGAAAATAAATAAATTAATGCTGGATAATTTAATAGAGGAGAGAGTATATCCAAAGGTTATAATGTAACCTTTAAATGTAGCTCAGTACTCTTTGTAGATCTACTGTCTGCAATAGTGCCTGGTAAACAGTAGATAAGTGAAAGATAAATACTACCCATTAAGTCCATTAAGTCTATTCAAGTCTGTTAAATCATACTTGAATATATAATGGTATGGGGCAATATTTTATTACATTTTTTGTTTGAAAGAGACATGTTATAGGACTTTCTGTATAGTATGATACTTACCAAAAAGGAATATATTTAAAATATATATAACAGTGTTTATCTCTAGGTTATGACACAAAGATGAGAAAGCTTATATTTTGTGCCTTTCACATTTTCTATAGAGTTCTTATTTTGAAATCAAAGTAAAAAAAGATAGAATTACATGAAGTTACAAAAATAGGAATGGAAAAAGTAGGAAAAAGGAGGCAACAATTAGTGACCTAGTGTCTAAAATTATCTTTTCCCAGTAGGTAGCTCCATGAACGAATAGTTGGGATTTATTTATGTGTGGTACACAAAGGCCGAGCTGCCATCAGCAGTTTTCAGAATGTCACCTGAACTCCTGTCAAGTAGCGAGATATTCATTCATCTTCATCAGCTCTAAATTTGGAATCCCAATTCAATTTAAAAATATTTATTGAGCTCTTAATATGTGCCAGGCACTCTGCCAGGCATTGGAGCCACAAAGGCAAACAAGACAGGGTCCATGACCTCAGGTCTTTCCATTTAGGCAGAAGAGAGATATGTTAAAAAAACCCAAAGCAAAACAAGCACAAGCAAACAAATCCCACCAAGTTCGTTGTGATTATTATAATGAAATCTGTGCGAGGCCAGGGACCATGTCTGTCTTACCCACTTTGCAACCTTCATGCTAAATATAGTACCCGAAATGCAGAAGACAATCAACGGCTATTTGTTCACTTTTAAGTTAATGAATAAAAAGGAAATTCTAGACCTATTCTCAAGGTATTTGTGAACCAGAATGTCTTCCTCAAGGAAGCATTGGTTTCTCGTCTTTGTCTCAGAGACAACTCCATGAATGTTAGCAATTAGGTCTGCCTTAAATGGGCTGTTCTTCTATTTGAAAAATAAAACCTTACTGAACATTTGCATCATTCAGCAGCAATGTGAGAATTAACTACAGGTGGAAACTTCTTTGAAGACTTGCATATATAGCCAGACATAGCCTTCCTTTCCATCTTGTTTCATTACCCCTTACATTATTGTGCCAGTGGGATGGGCGGGTAAATATACAGATGAAACGACATGTAAAGAGCAAAGAGCATGGATTTTGAGTCCAATGAACCTGAATTTTAATCATAGCTCTTTAACATCTACCTGGGTGACCCAGAGTAAATAGCTTAATCTCTCTGAGCCCTTCTCTATTCATCTTTAGAAATGAAGGTGGTAGGTACAATCTCCTAGGATTATTGTGGAAATTAAATAAATTAATGTCTGAAAATGTTCATGAAAATTAGATATAGTAAATATGGTGTATTAATTTTCTAGAGCTACCATAACAAAGTAGTATAGGCTGAGCGTATTAAATACCAGGAATTTATTTTCTCACAATTATGGAAGCTAGAAGTCCAAGGTCAAGGTGGCGGCAGGGTTGATTTCTACTAAGTCCTCTCTGCTGGGTGTGTAGATGGCAGCTTCTTCTCTCTGTGTCTTCATGTGGTCTTTCCTCACTGTGTTTCTATGTTCTGATCTCCTCTTCTTATAAGGATACCAGTTACATTGGATTAGAGCCAAAACTAATGATCTCACCTTAACTTAATTACCCCTTTATTTTTATTATTTTTAAAATAAATTTTATTTCAGAGAGGAAGGAAGATGGAGAGACAGAAACATCAATGATGAGAGAGAAACATTGATCAACTGTCTCCTGCACACCCACTACTGACGATTGAGCCTGTAACCAGGGCATGTGCCCTGACCAGAAATCGAACCATGACCTCCTGGTTCATAGGTCAATGCTCACCAACTGAGCCATACCAGCCAGACTAATTACCCCTTTAATGACCCTATCTTCAATACACTTTCTGAGATACTGGTAGTTAGGATTTCAACATAGGAGATTTGGGAGGGACACAATTCAGCCCATAACACATGTGTTTCATTTCTTATTTCCTCCTCACTATTTTTTGGTAGAATTTTCACATTCTTATTCATTGAAAGCTACCAGTAAATGAAAGATGGACCCAACCACCATCACAAAAAAAAATAAAGAATATGGGCATGGTTTAGCAGGATGAAGTTTTTTTCCTATATGGGATTAATGTTTATTCTCAGATATAACCTGGGTTTAATGTAGATGCATTCTGACATTTTAGACCTGATAGGAAAAGGAAAGCTTTATCAGCTCCTGAAAAATGTTTTTGTTTATACACAAACTTTTAAGTGGAAAGAAGTTGAAATTCATGGTCTAGTTTCAGCTCATTTGACTACAGTTAAAACCTGATTCCCCCTAACATGCTATAAAAACCAGAAACAGATGTAATAAAACTAAGTATATAAATGTTCCATGTTGCAGGACTTACTGATTTCTCCAGCTGAGCTCAGACAGGTGCAATATTACCAGCGTCATTTTCTGTGCATAGTAAAATTGATATAAAGAACAGCTCAATAGAGGAGATGCAGTCTGCAGTGAAGAGTTTATAACACTTGTCATAATGGATCTGTCAGAAGGAAAAAAATGTTTACAGTTCATTGCGGAATATAAAATGTTTGCTAAATCAGCAGTAAAAGTCGAAACTCAGATAAATCTGCAGCAAGGGTAGTGACACAGCACAGCATTATAACATAAATACACCCAGCAGGAGAGTTGGAGGGGGGAAAAAGCAGCAACAACTTTGTTCTGAGTAGGATTTGATTTATGTCATAAATAAATATAAGGGTATTAGGAAGATTAGTGCATTAGAATGTTAACACAAATCAAGATGTCCTGTGGCAAGCGAGATTGCTTGCACAACAATAAACTCTGCCAATGCCAGGTACGTTGCCGCAGCTTCTTATTAAGCTGATTTCCAGCTGGGGCGTTTCCGTATGTGGGGGAGCAATGGAATGATGGGTAGTGGCGGACGGGTGTCCAGCTGAACCTCAATAGTGTGAACTATTGGCTGACCATTAATTCAGCTCTTTTTAGGTAAGCAAGAGAATTGCTGGGTCTGAATTTTGAAAAAAAGAAAAAGGGCTATATAAAAAAAAAATAGGTTAATGCTACTTTAGGAAGCCATTCTTCTTTGGTGGGAAAAAGTTAGGATATATATTTAAGAGTCCTGTCCCAGCCTAGAGGTAACAGAAGGTTCTGGCAGCCATGTAAGTCCTCTGTGACTGCCTCCCTCTGACAGCTGTGTGGATCAGGAGCAACTAACAAACCCAAGTTGGACAAATAAGCCAGAATTTGGAATTGCTTGCATCTGGGATGGCCTCTGTGTCATTAAATCTGTACCATGCGTGGTTCCCCTAGGACAGTGGTCGGCAAACTCATTAGTCAACAGAGCCAAATATCAACAGTACAACGATTGAAATTTCTTTTGAAAGCCAAATTTTTTAAACAAACTATATAGGTAGGTACATTGTTATTAACTTAATTAGGGTACTCCTAAGACTTACGAAGAGCCACACTCCAGGGGCCAAAGAGCCGCATGTGGCTTGAGCCGCATTTTGCCCACCACTGCCCTAGGACACTGCATATCCTATCCTGCAGCCCACCACCGGGTTGCAACAAGAGTATGTACTTTCCCTGCTTCTGATTACTTCTTCCAGATGATTCTTCCTCCTACTCCTATACAAATTCCCACTACCAGCTTTGTCTTAACCTTGGATTACTCCATAATTCCTTGAAACATTTATCATTTGGTTCACTGTTTCATTCCCCAACATTATCCCCTGTTAGTGATAGGGAATAGCTAGAGTGACTTTAGTGCCCATCTAGATGAGAGTTCCATTATCTTGGACTTTCCTTATTTTCCCCTTAACCCCACCCCTCTGCCAACCATCAATTTGTTCTCTGTATACTAGTATATGACTTTCTGTTTCTTTTGGTTTATTTGTTGTTGTGTTGTTATTTTTTTTTTTTTTAGATCCCACATATAAGTGAAACAATATTGTGGTCACAAATAACAAGACTTTATCCTTTTTTATAGCTGAGTAATATTCCATCAGATATATGTGCCACATCTTATTTATCCATTCATCTATCAATGGACACCTAGTTTGCTTCTGTCTTGGCTATTGTAAATAGTGCTGCAATGATCTTAGGGGTGCATATATCTTTTTGAGTTTTTGTTTTTGTTTACTTTGGGTAAATACCCAGAAGTGGAATTGGTGGGTTCTATTTTTTTTGAGGAATCTTCATACTGCTTTCTATAGTAGCCACATTAATTTACATTCCCATCAATAAGGATTCTTTCCTTTACATTCTCACCAACACCTGTCCTTTTGATAATAGCCATTCTGACAGGTGTGAGGTAGTATCTAATTGTGATTTTAATTTGCATTTCCCTGATGATTAATGGTGTTGAACATTTTTTCATGAGTCTGATAGCCATTTGTAGGTCTTCTTTAGATAAATGTCTAATCAGATCTTCTGTCCATTTTCAAATTGAGTTTTTTTATGTTGAGTTATAAGAGTTCTTTATATATTTTGGATTTTAATCTCTTAGCAGATCTATCATTTACAAATATCTTCTCCCATTCAGAAGGTTGTCTTTTTGTTTTATTAATGGTTTCTTTGCTATAAAAAGCTTTTTCATTTGATGTAGTCCTATTTATGTATTTTTACTTTTGTTGCCTTTGTTCAAGGAGACATCTAAAATAAATATTTCTAAAAACGATCTCAAATGTTTACTTTCTGTTTTCTTCTAGGAGTTTTATGTTTTCAGGTCTTACATTTGCTTAATACATTTTGAATTTATTTTTGTATATGGTGTAAGAAAATGATCTAGTTTCTTTTTGTGTAAGTGTGAGACTGTGTTTTCCCTGTTATACATATTTGCCACCTTTGTCATAGAATAATTGCTTATATAAGTGTTGATTTATTTCTGGGCTCTCTATTCAATTGATTTTTTGGAGTTTCTTTTTATGACAGCACCATACTCTTTTGATTACTAAAGCTTTATAATATAGTTTGAAAGCAGAGGATATAAAACCTCCAACTTTGTTCTGCTCAAAATTTCTTTGGGTATTCAATTTCACTTGTGATTCTTCATAAAGTTTAGGATTGTTTGTTCTTGTTTTGTGAAAGTATGACAAACCCACAGACATCTTGGACTTCTAATTCTTAGCTTTCTTTGATTCAATAATTGTGTCCTCTACTACATTAACCACTTATTGCCAGATTCATATTGCAAGTCTCAGTATGACCTCTAAATGCAGTCCCTCTGTATTTTAAATTTTAGACATCCCACATTTAGACCATCACCTCTCCTCTAAATTGATCCTTGGAGCACCTGGGTAACAAACTTTCCACTTTGCCAGGACTTTCAATCTTTTGATTTTATCTCATTTTAATGGCCTTCATTTCCCCTACCTTCTGTGTCCTCACTTTGATTCTTGGACAGTTTGGATCTTGTGGCCCATCACTGTAATAACTCCTTTGCACATACTTTCAATTATCTTGCTCCAGTCTCACTTTACACACTAACCTGGCAAAATTCTAACTATGATGATCTCTAACTTTTTTCCCCACGGGTTGACTGAACCTCACAGCTGAACATGGCTGGAGAAAAACATACAAGCCTACTGCTTTGTCTAACTGGAAAACCTTGCCCACTCCACTCTGCTGGACTCTGCTGCCCAAGGGTCCTAACCACATTTCTTTGTCCATTCATTCTGCCACATAACTAGTCCACACCTTCTTTTCTTTCCTTAAAGATCCAACACCTCCTGTTCTCTCCTCATTCCCAGATGTTTGTCTTCTATTTCACTGAGAAAATAGAAACTAAAGAAAAAACTTCCCCAAATTTCTACCCACCTACCTGCCTCTTTGCCCATGTACTACTAGTATTCTTCCTTTCCTCCTGAAAAAAAAAGGGAGGAACTGTTTGCACTCCTCTCTGGAATCAATAATTCACTTGGTGCTTTATTCCCATCCTTTCTTACCCATGTAAGAACATCATTGCCATAGTTCTTCTCTTTTTGATGATTAGTTTTTCTTATCTACCAGATCATATCTATCTTAAACAACAACAAAATACTCTCTTTTGGTGACTATCTCTTTTGATCATGCTGCAGTTCTCTGATCCTGCTCTACAGCAAAGTTTATGTAGACCTGCTGTCACCAGTTTTTTCTCTCTCTCTCATTTTCTCTTGACCCATCTTGAATCAATCTTCCCACACCACTCCACAAAACTACTTTTGTAAACATCAGCATTGACCTTCTTGCAGCTAAATCCGCAGTTCTCATTTTGGCCATCTGATTATCAGAATTTGATGCAGTGGATTGCTACATCCTTAGTTTTTAAATCCCTCTTCCATTGGCTTATAGAGCCTCAGAGATGTTTTACTGTCAGTTTGATCTCAGTATCCTCTGCCAGTTCTCCTTTACCTCCCCATCATTCTCATTTTTCTCTGTTAACTTGCAAATCTATGTCTCTATCTCCACCATCTCTCCTGAAATTCAGATTCCTATCAAATTTCCTATTCATTTTCTCCACCTAGATGCATAAAATATATCTCAACTTTAATATCTCCAAAATTTAGTCCCCAATATCTTCTTCTTATGACCTCCAAAGTCATTGCTCCCATAGGAGGGTGACTCCATTCTTCCAGTTAGTGAGGCCAAAACATTTATGGGAAAAAAAAAAGTGCCAATGACTAACTAGTGGCCTCTTCTTAATTCTCAGGGACAAGTGATTCAGACCTTGATAAAACCTTCCACCACTACACTAATTAATGACATTTGCAGTAGAATAACAGATCCGAGTTGAGTGGGATTCTGGCCAACATTATTATGTACAGGACCAAGCACCTGTACCTCATTGCTGAGATTGTTTATCAAGTAGTGACTAACCAATATTTATGGGATACAGCTGCACCAGAAAATGGACAAAGTGTCCAAGCTGAAGGGACAACAGAGCCGATGCTTTCCCTGAGCTGACATGAACATTTCTCACTCTGCTGCTTCTCTTATGAACTTGTGCGTGCCGAATGCAAAGTGATTTGGGGTTTCAGAAATTGTTCATGTGAGCCACAGGTCTCTGTTATGTAAACATGTTGTTATAGGAACCATTTGATCATCAATCTGAAACCAAGGCCAATGCTGCTGATCAATTGTTCTGAGCATTGCTGTTTATAGTCACATATGACTCATTTTCTTTTCTCATCCCACGAATTTAATCAGTCACCAAGTTCTGTGGTTCATATCTTCAAAATATATGTAAAATCTGAAAAAAATCTCACTCATCTGTTCTAATCCTGAACCTAGAATAGGCTATTCTCTCATACATACTGTGGTAATCTTCTAACTGGTGCCTCTGTTCTTTCCCTATCCACCACCTCTTCTCAAAACTGCAGGTAAAATATTGCATTCAAGGTGTGAGTCGGAGCATGCCACTCTTCGGAGAATCCTCCCAATGCTTTTCTCTCTCACCCAAACTAATAGTCTAATAGTTACGGTGACCTGTATGGTCCTACCTGGTCTTACTACTGCTCTCTCCGATCTCATCTCTTTTCCTCTACCCATAGGTCTTTCTATTCCAGTCATGCTGGCATCCTTATTGTTTCTGGTAAATGACCAGCATTCCTGTCTTAAAACCTATGTTTCATCCTTTTTGCATGCAAGTTCTTCCTCAGAATATCTGCATGACTTGTCCACTCGCCTCCTCTAGGTCCTTGCTCCCACATATACTCAATGACGTATTCCTGGATCATTCTGTCTAAAATTGCAGTCCCCGCCTTTTCTCAGTGTTATTTTCCTGTATTTGCCTTCTCAACCTCTGACAAATTAAATAAGGAATTTATTTGTTTATGACCTGGCTTATTTTACTAGAATGTAAGCTTCAATAGAACATGATATTTATGTCTGTTTTATTCTCTTTTGTATATCAAGTACTGAGAATAAGCTCAGGACTTGGTAGGTGCTCAATAAATATTAATTGAATAAAGTAGATCATGGGCTATTAAAAATACTTGATGTAGTGATTACTCTGGTATCCTTCACAGGTCCCTTTTCTGGGCTTGAGCACTCATCCCCCAGCTTCTGTGAGTTTCCTTTAACTACGCACAGATGATTCCTTTTCTGAAGAATTAATCTCTGCCTATCAGTTATACTTGCCCTGGTGAGGCAGCACAGTTAATATCTGGATACACAGCAGTATAAAAGGATGCCTGTTCCCTTGTCTCCAGGAAGGACTACCTTTGTAGTGTAATTGTTCAGACACTGAAATCAGACTGAAGGTAGTCTTCAGATGAAAACATAACCTGGCTTAATATCTTTCTTCTTCACATTTTGGTTTCTTCACTCTCTCTGCACTTTCCTCTTTTAATAAATTGCTTGAACAAGAAGTTCTCATCTCAAGCTCTATCCCAAAATCCATAAAAAGAGGAGGGGAATTTATTAAAAAAACAAATTTATACACTTTCTTTTTTATCTTTTTTTTTTCCCCAAGAAAAATAGAGAAGGCAGTGAAATGGAGAAGGAAACTTCTATAGAACATTTCCATGATCACCTATTGAAAGTGACATGTTGTCACATTTTATGCAAGCTCATGGTCTCTTGGAATCTCTGAAGGATAAAATAAATCTCTCAAATTTCCAACTTAGTTCTTGCCTTTATTATTTGGTGATCAAGGAAAATTTAACTACTACCTTCAGATAAACTATAAGGTCTTGTACATTTCTGTTAGAATCTTTGAGCTACATATATAAAGTTGGAGTTAAAACAAAAATCCTTAATTTTAGGGGCTAAAGTAAAATTTATTTAAGATTATGTAGGTGAAACTACATAAGATAGTTGTTGACATGTGACCTGCAAATCAGCATTGGAGGTGTAAGGGTGGAAGTAAGATTTGAAAGCAAATTCTTACAACTTCTGTTTTAATGTATTTATTTAAACTGATTCCAGTCCTGAATGGTTTTGCTCAGTGGATAGAGCGCTGGCCTGCGGACTCAAGGGTCCCAGGTTCGATTCTGGTCAAGGACATGTACCTTGGTTGTGGGCACATACCCAGTAGGTACTGTGCAGGAGGCAGCTGATCGATGTTTCTCTCTCATCGATGTTTCTAACTCTCTATCCCTCTCCCTTCCTCTCTGTAAAATATCAATAAAATATATATAAAAAATAAAAATAAATAAACTGATTCCAGATTGAGTTCCTTGGGAAATAAACTGGAAGACAGCAGTTAGCTTGCAATATGTTTATTAATGAGTATCCTTGGGATCAACACTCATGGAAGGGAAGAAAGCAGGATGGGGCAGAGGGAAAAGTTATATTGATCTGTTGCTCCAATGGCAGCCTTCACCAACCCAAAGGGAACTCGGGAGCTTGAACGACCCTCTCACAGTTTGTCCCTGTTTGGTCAAATTATATTCCCATATTGATCAGTCACTGACATGACCCACCATGGGAATGGGTGTGATGTTGAACAGCTCTTTGCAGCTGAGGCATACCCTGAAAGTGCTGAATGACTGCAAACTGGCTACCAACAACATTCCTGGGAACTGGGGTAAAAAGTTGCATGGGACTCCTGACAGCACATAACATTGGTCCTCATAAATTCTAATATGTTAGAGGAAAAAATGAAGACCTCTATTCTGCCATTCAATCACTCAATAAATATCTATTGCATTCTTATGTGTATGACACTGTGCTAGGTACCAAAGATAAAATGAGGAATAAGACTTGGTCTTTGACTTTGAAAGAGTTAATATAAACAAGCAGAAGTCTTATATGTAACCGAGTAAACACAAACTGGGGAGTGCTATTTCAGAAATAAGGAAAAAGTGCTGCGGGAGCACAAAGGACAGAACTAACAACTCAGCATGGGAATTTGGGGAGCACTTCACCTTGGTTTCAGCAGCCATTTATATCTAAATAGCTGAGCTATTTCTGCAGGTAACTACAAAGGAGTTGCTTGCATAATATATCACTTTCAATAGGTGCCCACTGAAACATTTAGGCTGTTGCTTAGAGCAAGACTTTGTCTCCAGACAAATGTGTGCCCTGAACTATCCAAAATTATGAAGATTTAGGTGTATATGTCAAGGGATATGAATTCCTTGAGTTGGAGACTTTTTAAATGACTGAATATAAGTATCCTTGGGGCAGGGGGGATGATTTATTTAGTGGAGAAAAAGGAACCAGAACTACTTACTATCTGACTGACTCAATCTGGTGCTCAATACTGAGCAAATGATGGTTGTTATGAAGTAATAAAAATTAATGAATAACTCAATATTCAAATGCATTTTGAGGGCCTACAATGATCAGGAATTACTGAAGTTTATATTTTGTATGCTCATTAAAACATGGCAGACACCAATGATGTGAGTTGTGAGACTCTGATTTGATTACTTTCTGAATAATATATATTTTAATCACTAATGTCTGCGTATATTTCTGAACTTTTGGAGATGCCCTAAAAATAACTTAAAGAACATGCCCAGCTTAAAGTTCAAAGAAACAGAAAAACTAGAGCCTGATTTGGCATTTGGCCATGGAAAGCATGAGGTTTCATAACATGGGAGCTTTTGAATCGTAGGAACCTCTGTGAGTCTTAATTTCTTCATCTCTTAGAAAACGGGGGTAGGGGGAGTGGGGGGGAGGGAGTATTGTTTAAATAAGATAATATGTGTTGTGTTTGGCTCAGAATAAGTACAGTAGTTCCCCCATATCTGGGGGGATTCGTTCCAAGACACCTCCTGCCATGGGTACCTAAAACGGTGGATAGTACCAAAACCTAAATATGATACAGTTTATTTATTTATTTATTTATTTATTTTTATAATTTCATTTTATTTTATTTTATTTTTTAAATATATTTTATTGATTTTTTACAGAGAGGAAGAGAGAGAGATAGAGAGTTAGAAACATCGATGAGAGAGAAACATCGATCAGCTGCCTCCTGCACATCTCCTACTGGGGATGTGCCCGCAACCCTGGTACATGCCCTTGACCGGAATTGAACCTGGGACCTTTCAGTCCTCAGGCTGATGCTCTATCCACTGAGCCAAACCGGTTTCGGCATTATGATACAGTTTAATTTATAAATTAAGCACAGTGAGAAATTAACAATTACTATTAATAAAATAGGACAATTATGACAATATCCTGTATAATAAAAGTGTAATATGCAAATCAACCAAATGGCCAAACAGTGGATCGACCATCCTGACGATTCAGAAAGGTTAAAATCAATACTTACTGTAAATAACAATTGTGTTGGTAATGACCCATCCTGTCATTTACATGAATGCGCGGGAGTGAAAGAGTCATGTGGACATTGAAAACTGAGAGGCTTTGTAAAACATCAGAAAGACAACGGGCATTGTTGCGTGAAGACTTAAATTTTAATTCCAACATTTCTACACACTAGCTGCATGACCTTGCAGCAGTGATTACTTAACTTTCTGAGGCTCATTCACATAAATTGGGGGTAAAATATTTTAAATCCACAGGGTTTTTGTAAGGATTAAATAGTGTAACTAGATCACCAGCATATGACCCCTGTGTAAAGTTCAAAGGAGAAGTTCTTGCCCCAGACTAGCTAGAATCCATCATATTTTACTCAAGAGTCCTTCCTGCCCTTGGCAGCAGCAGAATCAGCAGCAGTAGGCAGGACTGTCAGTAAAGGGGTTTGATTAAATATAAATATGTCTATGGAGTCATATTTAAAGTAAACTTTTTAGGTCACTGCAGTTGGGAATAGAAAATGATTTTGGATTTTGAGTATGAGATTAATTTCTAAATAAATGAGGCTGAAAAACAGAGTACATGGCACCTATGGGCACTCTAGAAGAATAGTTTTAAAAACTTACCAGGTGAAATATGCTGTAATTTCTTTTGTTTATCTTCTCTCATTAAAAAAAAAATCCCAGCTAGGAAGATTATCAGTGAAACATGTATAATAACTTCCACTAGTGGCACCTCTTGAAATAGAAATTAAATTTCTATTAACTTTTTTCATTCATCTAACTCTCTACCCATAGAGGAAAACTAATAATATAAATAGAAGACATGTTAAACTCTTGGAACTTATGCTTGATGTTTTCTAGAAGCATTGGGGCTTTAAAGATAATTTGAGGGAATTTCTCATATTAACCAAAGCAAAGTCTCCCATTCCTCCCAGCACTTTCAACTATAAAACTCTGGAAATACTACAACAAACAAGTGCCTATCGATGAGCTAATCTTCCACCCCAGCTCCCTGCAAGCAGGCAGCACTCAGTTTCTCTAGGCAGCCACGGTAGTGTATGTGGGTCTGAGCCAGAAGTTGGTCTTCTAGCCCCCACCCAGTGGAAGTAGACAGTGGGTGAAGTATCTACAAGATCCAGGGGCTAGCTGAGTCTTCACCCTACCCAGCAACAATGAGACTCCACCAAATGGTGAAAATCTGAGAAAATCAGCTCCTCAGTTTCCTTCATCTTAGTGTTAGTGGGACATGGTGGGAGCTGAATCTCCACCTGGCATCAACTAGAATGACCAAGGCAGTGAGAGGCAGGGCTGCTTAGTGCTCCACTCCTGGTCACACGCAACTCCCCACCTCTGTCAGAAGGATACAGTGGGAAACTGAGCCTCTGCCCCTATTTGGCCTCAATGACGTAAAATGAGGTGGTGCCCAATGATTAAGACTCTTGATATCATATTTTCTATTAACTGCCTTTCCTTCCCTGTTTTATTCCCTACTCCTTGACAGATGTTGCCTTCAACTTCCAAATACTTGTGCTTAAAACTTTGCCTGAGGGTCAACTTCAAGATAAAGACATCATTCAACCAATATTTACTGAGCATTTTCTAAGTTCAGAGTGTTGTTGTAGGAGTTGCTGTATTCCTGAAAAACAGTATAAAGTAAATGGTCTCTACCATCATTTTGGTAGAGGAGACAGATTCATCATGTTAGAAGTAAATTAAAATTGTCTAAGTGTTATGAGAAGATACGCAGTGTCATGGGGACAGTGCATTGCTAGTGAAATATATCAAGCTCTTTGGATTCATTACAATCTCATCTCATAATCCAGGTTGGAATCCAGCTTTATAATTAGTCCTTCTTCTTCACTCCAACTCTTTCTAGAAGGCTTGCCAAATGGTAGGTTAAAACAACATGCATTTATTCATTTTTGAAATAAAACTTTATTAAGAATCTAATAAGGGTCAGGCACTGTATTACACAGTTGACATTAGACCGGTACCGTGAAGTTTTGAATAAAATAGAACATAACATCAGACAAAGAATACAAGTTGACTTAACTAGAAGAGAGATACAGAAGAGAGAAAACTCCTTGGTAGAGGAATAAGAGGCTTAAGAATCACATCCCCTCTTCCTACCCCCCTTTCCCAAATAAGAAGAGAAATATCAGGCTACAAAGATAGATTATTCTCTCAGTTTTCAATAGTACATTTTAAGAACTGGCAGTTTCATAGAAAAAAAGTAGGAAAGCTATAAAAATGTACTTGGCAAGTACATTTCAATTTATTTCAGTTCATTTTTCTTTATCTATTTCATCTAAATAGTTCCTTTAAGTTAATAGGATAGAATTGTGAACATTCAATGGGGTCTGCAGAAGCAGGGACTGTGCCTTTTTCAGTGATGGAATCAAACCTTTATTCCATCATGTCTTTTTGCATATGCCCTGCTCTAACCTTTAAGCCTCAGCATCCTGGTATTTCTGCAAGTGCCAAGTTAATTTAAGAATCATTGTACTGAACAGCAAGGAGTTAAATCTTCCTTGAAGGTTGAATTAGACTAGATTATGATATCAGTTTTATTGAATCACTTAATTCTATTTAAAAGGAGAAAGAAATGTAAGTGTGAGAAATGTCTGAAAGTCAGTGGTATTATTCCAAAAAAGCGTTTCCTTCTTGATTTTGTCATTTATGAAAGGTCATCCCTAGGTTACTCCAGCATCAAAACAAGGTTTTGCTTTGTTTTGTTTTATCTGAAACTCTGTATTTTTAGTTTCTCCATCAGGTATTTCCAAATACAGTGGGGCCTTGACTTACCAGGGTCCCGACTAACGAGTGTTTTGAGATACCAGCTGTCTCTCGGCCAATTTTTTGCATTGAGTTGATAGAGTAATTTGAGTTAACGAGCTCCTTAACGAGCTCGGTCTCGGAACGAATTAAACTCGTAAGTCAAGGCCCCACTGTACTTCAACATTTTTCTGTGTCTGTTTTTAATACATTGACCTCAATTACATTAAAATCATTACAATTTAAGAAATTATTATTTAATACTAGAGGCCCAGTGCACAAAATCATGCATGGGTAGGGTCCCTAGCGGCTGCTGGCCAGGGGTGCCTCCTTTCCCCTGGCTGCCTGCCGCCGCTGCCAGCCCTACTGATCAAACTCCTGGTTGAACTCCCAGTAGAGGGGACTATTTGCATATTAGGCTTTTATTATATTGGATTTGCCTTTAATTACTGCTCAGTTTTGTAAGAGCAACCCTTGCTCATCACCGAGGGTTCAGGTCTCAGAAAAGTGCTCTGCGCAAAGTAAATACTTATTGAATAAAAGTGGAATGCAGAGAAAGCTGTCTTTATACCAATGCATTTTAAATTCCAGCATATTTAGAAATTCTGATTTCTCTTCATTCCCCAAGTCAGACATTTTGATTCATTAAATTGGGATTGGGGTCATATTTTTATTTCTAACAGTGATGGTCAAACTGCTGGTTCGGGCATTGCATCTTGCATAGCATTAGTCCGCATGATGGGTTACTGTATGGCCCAATGATAAGGTTTCAGATCTGCACTTAAGTAGTTGTGGCTTCCACAGCCCATTTGAACTGAGTATAGTGAAGAGGGATTTCTGGTGTCCCCATATAAAGGTGAGACTATGTATGTAATCGCTATTTGTTACTGTTCTATTTGGGTCCAGAATATACTCAGGAAGGAAGGACGGAAAAGATAGAAGATTCTTTAGCCTGTATTGTATTTGACAAACAGACAATTGAGGGAAAGTAGATTTGAATTTTTCTCTCCAAGATTGTAGTTTGCGTTTTGGTATTATGCTACGTTCTTAGAAATTATTAATTTCTTAGCCCTTTGATGGAACTGAAGAAGTCTACATATTCAAGACTGTCATGAATCACAAGTTCACCTCATTGAGAATTTACCATCACCCCGAGTTCTGACTGTACCTCCTCAGTCTTGTTTATACCTCATACTGGAAGTAATTGTCCCTTCTTATTATCTTCTCTAGTTCATTTTGTTTCAAATTTTCAGATTCCTGGCTATCATAAATCATGTTTTCTCTTTATACAGACTTTAAAACATGGGATTTCCCTACATCAATCTTCTCTTCACCTCCTACATTAACCTTCTTCCCTCTTTCTTTTTTGGACATTGATGGATTGTTTCCTGCATACCCCTTCCCCCATCCCAGTTCCATTAAATAAACATCTCCACCTTCTTCTGCTAACCACAATAAGGATATCATCACAAGCTCCCACCCACAGAATTTAGAACAAGTGACCCTGAATTCCTGGCAGTTTTGTATGAATAAACAGATTAAATTTATATTTCTCCATCTAATTAACTTTCTTTGAGAAAGGTTGTAGAAAGTAGTTATAAAGTGAGCAGTACACCATAATTGGTGTCTGTAAAGAGTCTTTGCTAACCAACATCATCACCAATATGAAGCTTTTAAATTTCTTTTTCTGCATTTCAGTTGAGGTAAATAAGTGTTCTCATTAAGCAATAGATAGCCTTTGATGCAGATGAATAAATGGCCTTGTTTTAAAAAGCACTAAAATTCATATAGATGCTCAAAAAATATTTATTGAATTGGTTAGCACAGTGAGTGATATAAAGCCCTTAAAAATGTATATGGCGATACAACTCAATGTTTCTCTTCAAAAGTTTCTGTTTGTCTATGTATGTGGCACAGTGGGTAGCCGGAGAGAGTAGGAGGCTCAGATATCTTCACTTGTTCACCATCTGTACAGAGCAAGAGCAGAGTGGACTTTTTTGACACTTTTGACAATCCAATAAGGAGTCGCTACCAGACATGACAGTTAGGGCAAGTGCTATGTCAAGACTGAAATAATGAGGTGTAATGTGAATGCCCTTAGGAGGGGCCCAGAATACCCCAAACCACAAGTCTGGACAGTTGGACAAGGACTCCATCTGGACACCATATTGGTGGGACCTCTACCCTTGTGGGCTATAAGAACTCCGAACTCCAACCACCCAACACTCGCACTTGGCTGTACCACGGGTCACCCTCGCACCCCTGCCAGACTTCCACTCCCCAGGACGCGTTCCGCCACTGTAGCCACCTGTCTTGAGACCATAGCCCACCGCTCCACCTGCAGGCACCTCTAGTGATTGGGAATTCACTGGACAATTGCTCTGCTGGCTTCTACCATGTAAAGCTCACCCTCTCTGTGTGTAACCTGCCTGTGACTCTATAGATTTTTGGAGAGGTCTCCCCTAATAACCCTGACACTGTGGAAAGACACGAACATGTGTGAGTGACTCTCTTCAGGGACACTGTCTTGCTCAGGACACCCTCACTCTGTGTAGATAAGGGTTTCTGTCCTCCTTTCTTTAATACAGTTGTATGATAGTTTAGGGAATCATACAAAGAAGATTACCCCTGGAGGCAAGGGAACATACAGTATTGAACTCTATGGCCACAATGCCCAGCAGTGTGTATGGATCGTAGTAGGTACATTATGGGTACTCACTGGATGAGAGGGATACTGGAGGGGAAGTAAAGCATAGCCACGGAGGAACTCTCCAAGTCACACCCTCTCCATTCAAATATTCATGAACTGATGAGGTGGGGAACTTGTTCTGCTCCATTACCAAACCTGTCCTTGCTCCCACTCACATATGTAAGTACCAAGTACTTACTGTCAGACTCTGACCCTGGGGAAGCCATTCATTTCCACTTGAATCAGCTGTTTCAAATAACACGTTCATGTTGCATTTACAAGGAAAATTATACCTTTTTTCTCTTGGATTTACGGAGGGATTCTTATTTGGAAAACATTTACTTGTCTCTTTCAGCTGCTATGATAGGTTTCACAGCGAGCTTCTTGCTGTGCAAGAGGAACCCCTGCAAACTCCTAACCCTCTTCAAGGTCTCCTGCGGTGCCAGGCGAAGGGGAACATGAAGGCAGGTGGAAGGGAGCAGTGTTCTGGAAGCAGAACTCAGGAGGGACCACTTCTGAGCACATCTATTGAGAAGCAGCCTGTAAGAGGGGAAACAGGACAGGCATGCAGCATTCAGGGCAGGGTTCCAAAGTTTAAGTTTTAGGGCCTCCTATTCCTCCTCCACGAGATTAAATGGCAATAAAACATGTCACTACAGGGTGAATATAATACAGTTTTTAATACATAAGAGGAGCTGAAAAACTGCTGCTACTCTTTTAATCACCCAGAAAAAAAAATCCTGCCCTTTTTAATAGGAAACAATAAAATGTACCCATCACTAGGGACCTCATCAGGGAGCACTTTAGATTGCTTTTCCAATAGAGGTGACAGCATTGCACCAACTGATACAGCGAGACTCCACACTTCATGTTCTCTTGCTAGATCCAACTTGAAAAAATAATTTACATTTCTAGGGGATAACTCCTTTGTCTATGGTACCTAGAAAGAGTCCTAGCATGTGGTAGATGTTTAATAAGCATGTGTCCAATAATGAAGTGCTTAGGTCTAGGCATATAGACTAAAATGATGATAAGCTCTAGAGCAACATTTATTTAGTAAGAACTGACTAGACGCAGAGTTTTACGTGCTATAGAATATAAAAACGAATGAAGAGACACTGCCTTTGTCCTCCAATATGATTTGGTAGTTAGGGCATATCTGACTTTCTGGGACATGTTCCCAGAAAGCACATGTCCCAGAAAGAGTGAGTCCTCTTGTGACTGGAGAATCGGCCTTGGAGAGATGTGAGGCTTAATGTTAAATATACTGTATGTGGAAATGTGGAATGATATGATATAAGACATGACTTTGAATTCTCAGAAACCATCAAGAATGTTTGGTATAAAGGAAGGTCTGATCAGATGCGAGCAGTTGGGAGGATATTAAAATAGGCTGGTTTGCTAGTTTTCCAACGATAGCCTACAGGATACAAAGAAGTGAGTGACAGAACTCTGAGATCCATATCCTTACTTTGACCAGAGTCAATCTACTTAAAAATGGGTTAAATATTGAAAAATAAGGCATATTTCAAAGAGCATGGAAGATTACAAGCCTCTATTGGTTCACAGTAAATTTGTGTCATTTTCATAAGCTGTAATGAATTACCCAAGGTGTACATTTGTTCCTTCTGTCTTGCTCTTACATAGACAAACATCTACATGCACACACATACATACTCATATATTGATCATAGCCTATGGTTTTGTTTCAGTTAGTATAACTTCAAGCTTTATCACTTGCCAAAATGTGACTTAGCTGGACAAAGCCATCATCTACATTTTCAATAGACCACTGTAAAAAATTTGTAACATAGAGCAATAATGAGGAATTCTTCACTGATCATTTTTAGAGAATGTTTTTATATTTTCAGGTTTTGCTTACTATAGCATGGGATGAAAATTCCAAGGTCATAGAATTTCACACAAGGCTATCTATGAAGTTTTGCTAATGACTGTTGAAATTACTACTTAAATAGCTATTAGGACAGTAATTTAGCAATATTATATTCCAAGTCAAATTTAAAGGGGAAAAAGATATAAGGGATTCAAAAAGTGAGAAATGTTTCAAATTTTCCTTCAAACTTTGAAGATATTAGAAGTTTATTGAATGATCGTGAATAGTATACTAATATGTACCTTTATAGAGAGATTTCAAATTTGCAAAGCAACCTCCTGAGCATTATCTCATTTAATTCTCACAATACAATATGATGGTTCCAACGGATATTGGTTGCTTTCATTTGTAGTTGAGAACATTGAGCCACCAAGGATTAATCAGAGGCATTAGGGCTGAGTTACTTTTCTTGCACTTAGTTAGCTTTTATGTTCCCCTCGGTTACATGTAAAATGGACCTGGAAGGAAAACGGAAGAGATACGTTGCCAGCTTTTTAATGGCCAGGGAAGACCACCTTTGAGAAGAGGCCATGAGATGGTGTTACATGCAATACCCTGAGGCCTGCCATTGAAGGTGAATCTGGATAGTCCCTATTTTGCTTTTGAACTACATTTCTATCTTGGCAAAGACAAAGAGCACAGTGTTTATTTTCAGCCCGCTAAGGCAGCTTTCAGATCCATAATAGCCCAACCTAATTAAAAGCTGTTTACTTCCACCACTGCCTTTACACTAGGTTGCTCTGCAAAACTAAAAGGAACTTGAGCAAGGCAAATCTGAAGATGAACAATCCTGCTTACTTACTGACATCGTTATTGTCTTTAGTGGATTGGCTTGGCATTCATTTCCTGGGGCTTTCGGGAGTGATTGTTTGCTAAGTGAATGGAAGAAAAATTGAAAACATCAGTGTTTACTTGACCTAAGACTTTCAGGGCAAAAGCTAAGACCAAAGAGCAGATTAATGGATATATTGGTCACAAACCGTAGAGACAAATGTTTGGAATGTCTTGGAAGTTTAACACATTTTTTACTCCACTGGGCACATTTAAAAGCTTTGACCTTAGTCTATAACAATCGGGGATAAAAGGAAAGGAAATGAATTCTGAGCTGCACATCTAACAAACTGAACTTGTATCTGCTAATGCCAAAAGTTTAGTGAAGCCAGCACAGTAGAGTATGGTAATCCACGGACTAGAGATAGGGGAGGGGAGTTCTGGGTGTTATCAGTGTGCTCATTCTAAATCATTTAAGCTCTATGGGTTTGATACAAAAAACGAAGGCAAAAGGGATTGTTCTGCTGTCAGACAAACCTAGGATAAGATTCTAAAATCCACGGGGAACCCCTCACCCTGCTGAATGTAGCTAAAGCATCCAAGGCCCAAAATATTGATATTATGCCTCTGACCTAAAGCTTTAACCACATACTTTATTATTAGCCCTTTCTCCTGAGACTCCCCAGACCAAACCAATTCCTAATTGAAAGATAAGCTTAAATCTCATTTATTATAGAGATTCTGGCAACATGTGAAGCCTGGGCTCTCAGGAGGCCAAGAAAAGTGAAAATTCCAAGAGATAAAACCCCTCATTATGTCAGTTCTAGCCTCAGTACATTACCTTGTTCTTAGCCTTAACGCACCATCTGGAGACAAATGAAGGAGTGGAGAAGAGTATGTATAATGAGAATTATTGAAAGTTTACAAAAATACCTAATAATGGGTCAGACATATAAAATATTAAATATATTTTAGTAGTTATAACTATTATTATAACAATTATTATTGTTATTGTTATTACAACAGCAGCAACAGCCCCAGCACATCATCTCAAAGGCTGGTGGGTACTTTTATAAAAGAGTCTCTCAGGGGAATAACTTTGATTGTGGTTTCTATTCTTAAGGGACCCAAGTCAAAGTAAACTTTGAATCTTTAAGGACATACATGGAAGGCACAATGTCATCAATCGGATCATCCATTGCATATGAGCCCATCAAATAAGATCCACACTTCCCCCATGCAAAATATCTATCAAAACATCTGGCTGCCTACCCATCCCTGTTTCTGTAATTGACACCAAGTCTTCCCTGGCGGTGTGAACAAACAGAACAGGTTAAACTGACTGTTCTCAAGCACTCCCCTGGACAAGGAAGATGTGATTCAATTATTCAAACTGGACGAGGTACCTTATGACCACCAGTCATCAGGGAGTCCACATTGAAGGCACCTTAAGCCTGTGCCCTTCACTCGTGTGGGTCACACTTGAAGGGAGAGCAACATGCTTAACAATAATTTCTTTTTAGGGGAACCATGCATGACCATGAGAATGCAATGTTTGTGTGGAAGTCAGACCTTAACTTGTCTTCCTTCTGAAAACATGGTGAGTGCACTTCAGGGGCAGTTACAGAGATCTTCAAGGACTTAAGGAAACAGTCAGGAGGTCAGGTAGCCCTCAGTTGACTGCAGAGATCTCTTTAAAGTAAGTCTACCTTTAGTTACTGGGGGATCTTATGGCCAGATTTAGCCGTATAACCCCACCAAACTTTAGGGGAATTGAAAAGTGTAAGCTTTCATGTGTTAAAGATAGTGCTTTGTAATTTTGGACCATTCATGGTGCCCAATGTTTGCAGGGAAAATAAACAACCATGTTCCCCAAACACCTTTCCCTCAGCTAGAATGGTCACCTGGTTGTCTCTGAAGGGGATAAGCTGTGGGCACTGTGAACATTTACATTTTTCTGTCAAGAAAACTTAACATTCTTCTATGAGATAATCTAATAAGCAATGCCAACTCTTAGCCTTCAGACATATTTCAGTGAATATTTCAGAGACACTTTTAGGTATATTTCAAATATAAGTTATCTCATTTAACCTTCACAAAACCCTACAGGTAAATTTCATTATTATTTCCATTTTCAAAATGAGGGGAGATAGTTAAGGAGAGGTCAAATAGCCAATCCATGGATTCAAAGGGTTGGAGAAACCTAGCAGTTTAGCTCTTGAATCTGGTCTGTTCACTACCTTGATATACTGCCTTCTTGTAGTATTCATATATTAATAAGAAATGCATTTGACAAGAATTATCAAATGTTCAATACATCTTAGTATACTCAAGGTCAGTATCACTGTTAAAAAAAATGAACTAAAGTATGGTCTGGTTTCAAGTGTAGATGGATCAAAGTTTAGAAAAACCTAAAATCTGAGAGTAATTTTGAGAGTGAAGGGAATTGAAGTATTTGTGGTCAGTCTGGGCTATTTTTTTCTCTCCATTGTTCTTCACATTTTGCATCATGAGGATTAATGAGAGATGTTGGGGTCTTGGTTTGCTGACTGATATTTGCCTTATTTCTAAAGTACAAAGGAACCCTATCTGTATTTTAAAACCATTATTTCAGAATATAATTGGGCAGAAATAATTATAGTTAGGATAGTAACCATAAATGGCAAATTATGCTGGTAACAATGTTTCAATTTTATTACTACTAAAAATACAAAGTAATGTATTGGCTTTATGTTAAATAGTAATGATTTTTTGTAGCACAATACATTTTCAAAGCAGTTTTATGTTTATTATCTGACATAATATTTTGAATATCTGGTTAGGTTAAATATATATTGTTATCACCATAACATACAAATGAAAAAGTTGTGGCAGAAGTTAAATGGCTTTATTTATTTAATTTATTATTATTATTTTGTTAATCCTTATCTGAGAATATGTTTTTAATTATTTTTTAGAAAGTTAGGAATGGAGAGAGAGGGAGAGAGAAACATCCATTGATTGCCTCCCATAGGCTCCCTGATCAATGATCACACCCACAACCTAGGTATGTGCCCCCGACTAGGAATAGAACCCTAAACCTTTTGGTATATGGGCTGGTGCTTCAGACAACTAAGCCACCCAACCAGGGCTGGCTTTATTTATTTTTAACACAAATAACTATATGCCCTGTAAGCCAGTTTGGGTTACAAGGAACAAAATAAGATATTTCTAAGATATCAAAGAATGTGCAGTATTCACAAGAATTGTGTCATTTTTCATCACTGCACATATTTACACAATGTGACACTCATAAGTATGTGTTGAAATAAAGAAAAAAAGAAAGAGAAAAAAGAAAGAAAGAAAGGAAGAAAGAAAGAAAGAAAGAAAGGAAGGAAGAAAGAAAGAAAGAAAGAAAGAAAAAAGAAGGTAGAAAAGAAGGACTACGAAGAAAGCTAGAAAGAGGAAAGATTTTAGTATTAAAATTAGCTGAACCCAAATAACGGGAACCCACAGTCTAGGTGCTTCATTACTCCCCTCACAGTCTCCCTAGCTCATAGTGTCATTTCAAAACTTACTAGTAAATAAGGAAGTTCCCAAAGTAGCAGCTCAATGGATATGAATTTCTTGCCCTTTCATTCTCTCAGATCTGTGACTGTTGGATGGACTGGAGATTCATGTACTAGAAAATAGAGATGCATTGCCTTGCCCAACTCTCAAGGGACTTTTATACTAGACAGCTCTTTTAATGATTTTCAATGGATGAATATCTCTTTCCTTGGCAGGAAATCTATTTGGAAAAAAAAATTAAGATCAGTTCCTTGATGTATTTATGGGACCTGATCCAGAAAAACCCATATAGGAATTACTTTGTCAGAGTCAGTCTCTTTCAACAATCTAAGTGACTTTTTCAATGTTTCTGATTAGAGTAGATTATGTATATTGATGTTATTCTCATTATCATTACTATTAATGAGAATTACATAAGCACCTTCAAATATGCACAAGTGAGTGATGGTGTAAAATTCAGAACATTTTCAAAGTGTGAATTTAAATCCTGCATGACAGAAGACTGATATTCATGACTTTTAGCTATTAAATATAAGCAACATGAGATTATGGGGAAATTACCCTGTACATTGTGGTAAGGATGTCAAATGGTGAAGCAGCTGTGAAAACAGTTTGACAGTGCCTTAAAAAGTCAAAAACAGAATTACTGTATGACCCAGCAACTCTACTTCTATGTAAATCACATAAATTTTATGTGATATATATTTTTACTATAATAAAAAACATAGGAAAAAAATGATACTGTGCCTGTTTACTCTCTTCTTGTGCCAAATGAAGTAACTCTCATAAGGTAACACAGTATTTTTTATAAGAAAGAAAAGGACATTTTCTGAAAAATAAGAAGAATTGGAAGGAGTACTAAATTGTGGCAAAGGATATATATGACTAGCCATAGGAATGTGACAAAGGAGAAAGCTCGGTGAGAAATGTTTTATCACCACATTTAAAGATATGCAGGTTTCTCAGGAAATATTTCTGGTCATTGTTGTAGGGCTACTATGTGGCAGAAGTTTCCAGTATTGAGCTAATATGTCTATAGTGGTATTTCCCAGCATGTTAAAGAGACCTCAAAATCATTAATTTGGAAAACTTGTGTTTGATTATACTGACCTCCTTGTTCCAGTACCACTCCTAGTATTTAATACTCATGTACATACCTAATTGACAAAAATAGGTTTACAGATGTGAGTATGCAAACAGAGTTTATTCTTGTATTATATGTTTTTTCATAGGAATGACTATAATCTTATTTTTCCAACCCGGTATTTATAATCAGGAAAGTTAACTGTGGTAGATTGCATTATTACTTAAAAGTATCTTCTTTTTTTTCCCCTGTAGAAGGAGAACATTTTCCTATTCTAATACCTGATTTGGCCATGGGATCATTTGACCAATGTTGTGTGAGCAGAAGTAACAAGTATCCAATCTAGTGAGCCAGTGTATGGTGCTCCATGACTCTTTCCTATTTATGATGTTGTAAATATTCCATATAAAGGCTATTCAGCCAGTTTGGCTCTGGGATTAAAGATGATATAGAGTAGTGCCTCCATTAATTCAATGACAGGCTATGTTATAAGTGAGAAATAAGTCATCATTAATTTTAAGCCACTGAAATTTTGGAGTTGTTTGTTACCTCGGCATAACTCAACTTAGCCAGGATATGCTAATTAATTAGCCCATCTCACTAGATATTTGTGAATTGTCCAGGAATGGGCCCATAGGTCCAACCAGGCTAATTAACATCCTCTCCCTGCATTTTTCTACTTGGAAGAGAGTTTCTTTCAAGGCAGTAAATATTTAATCCTATTCCTTTGGCATCAGTTGCTCTTAGAGAATTCAGCATAGAGAAGTAGATGGAGAGCAATAGGAAAAGGGAGAGACAGAAAGTCAATGTCATTAATGCCATATTTTTAATAGATAATAGTTGTTTCTGAAGTCATTGCTCTTTCCAAATTTGATTCCTAAACCAATAAGTTATCCACCCTTCCACCCACCATGTGTTTTTTTTTTTTAATATTTGCATTATTTTTCCATTACTAAAAAGGAAATTGTGTTAGATGTTGTAGGTTAGAAAATGTAGTTTCCTTATCTACAAGGGCTTGTCAGAGTTCTTTATATGCTAACTAGAGGCCCGAATTCATGCACCAGTGGGGTCCTTTGGCCTGGGCTGTGAGATCAGGCTGAAACCAGCTCTCCAACATCCCCTGAAGGGTCCCGGATTGCAGAAGGGCACAGGCTAGGCCAAGGGACCCCACTGTTGCACAATTAGGGCCAGGGAGGGACGAGGGAAGTTGGCCAGCTGGAGGAGGGATTGCAGGAGGTCTCCAGGGTGTCTGGCCTGTCTCGCTCAGTCCTGATCAGCCAGACCCTAGCAGCAAGCTAACTTACCAGTCAGAGCATCTTCCTGCTGGTGGTCAGTGCATGTCATAGTGACTGGTCTACTGGTCAACTGTCTGCCCTCTGGTAGTCAGCGCACGTCATAGTGAGTGGTTGAGTAGCCTTAGCATATCATTAGCTTTGGTTGAATGGCCGACTGAATTACCAGACACTTAGCATATTAGGCTTTTATTATATAGGATAAGCTCTCTGTTTCTCCAGGAGGGGGATATATCACTCATAGTTATTATTTCCTGGCTTATTTTATTACAGAATTCATCCCCAGAGATTGATGGTTTATAAAGACATGTATTTGGAAATGCTGCTCTAAGTTGTTTGTAGCTCCTGAATGTCTTTTGTCATAGTGGTTGGAACTCGAGTTCCATGTAACCCCAATAAATATTTGACAAGAATTCTTTCTTGAATTTCCGTCTGGTTCTCTGTTCTTTAAATTCATAGCACTCTTTAAATTATTGGACATATTTTTAGAGATGTTTTGATATTCTGGTCTAGCAATTTCATCATCTGTATCATTCCTGGATCTGTTCGTATTCACTAATCTTTCTTCTGAATTGGGTCACATTTTCTGATTTTCAGAATGCTTACTAATTTTTTTATTGGATGCTGGAATCATCATATATTATATTGCTGAGTATCCAGTTTTATACTATTGTGCTAGAGAATGTTGAGCTTTGTTTTATCAGGTAGTTAAGTCAGTTGCCTCTTGGCTCAATCCTTTCCAGGCTTGTTTTAAGTTTTTAAAGACATTCTTTTGACGTCTTCACTTTAGAGATACCTTAGCCATAGCATTAAGGCATGATACTTCTGGGCTTTCTCCTGAATGCTCCTGGTAGTCAATAAGGACTAACCATTTTGACAGGTTGGAAGTCAGATATTTTCAAGCTCTACGCGAGCTCCCAAAATTGTTGGGTTTATTGTTCATTGAGTGTCCTTTATGCACCTCCTGGGGCCTCATAGTCAAAGCTCAGGGAGACTCCTCTACGGGCTGTTTTCTGCACAGCTCCACCTTTTCTGGAAACTCTATCAATCCCAGTTACCTCATTTTCTTTCAACTCTTATCTCTGTCTCCTCAACTCAGTGAGACCACTATTACCTCCCTCATTATATCCCTGTCCAAAAATTGCTCCAGGCAAAAATTTGTGGCAAATTTAAGGATCATCTTGTTTTCTTCCTACTCCCAGGGATCACAATCTTATGCTGTTATCCACTGTCGGAAAACAGCGTTTGTGTGTGTGTGTGTGTGTGTGTGTGTGTGTGTGTGTTTTAATATACAGTATTTTCTTTTTCTTAAAATTTTCTGTAGAAGAGGAATAAGTCTCTCATTACTGGGAATGGAATTCCCATTATTATTGCTTCTCTTATGAGTTACAAGAGTGGGATGCATTTTGTTTTGGTCGGTGTAATAGCCCCACCCAAATCACTTCTGGTATGGTCCCACTACTGCTACTGCTCTTGGAAGATGAAGTACTTTAGCAACTTCATTATCTTTTCTGGGGAAAAAAAATTGTGTTTATTAGTAAATTATCTTTGTCATAAATTAAATCAGAGATATATATGTGCCTTAGATAAACTTTCCTCCATAGGATGCAAATATTATTAGTCACTTTATTGGGTACCTACTATGTGTCACATTGTATATAAATGATCCCTAATTTACCTGATAGAACATATGTAAAGCATGTGTTATTCATTCACTGTAGAGATGGACATTTTATATTTAAAGCATGTAATTAATTTACATAGCTTATATAGCCAATAAGGTAAGGGCGATAATTTGAACTCAAGGAACTCAAGACTTTCTGCCTCTTTATTGAGTGCAGGAAAAAGAGAAGGAGCTAAATTGGGGACTAAAGATTCCAGTCATTTGTCTTCTAGTGATACTCAAAGTTGGCTTTGTAAAGAGCTTCCTGCTTGAGATTGTTAATTCTCCACAAAGAGATAAGAATCTTATTTTGAATGTAAGTAAGCCACTAAGCAGAGTGTTAGAATTCTAATGGTAGTTTTCAGAGCAAAACATTCTCAATGAAGGAAGCAGTGAATTATTACTATTTTTTAAAACAATCTGCTGCAAGCTGCATAACATAGTAATAAACAGTCACGTGCTGGCACTTCGAGTGGCGATGTCTTAACCCTCCGGCTTCATAGCACTGAATGACTCCTATAATTTTTCTGGACTTCAGTTTCCTCAACTGAAAAGAAGAGCTCTGAACAAAAATAACTTGAACATCTTTTCCTGCTCTTATCATTTAATGCTGATAAATTATTTAAGAATAGGCATACGTAAGAATGACAGGATGAAGTAAGCAAATTAAGGAATGTCTTTTATATTTTACATTCAGGCTCAGAGAAGTATCTTAAAAATTGTAAGTTTACTTTATGGGTATTTGAAATATTTGGAGACTGAATCTCCAGATAGCATGGTACTCAAACACACAGGCTGTTTCCGATTGAACCATTCTCTTTGTCATTTACTGTCTGGTCTTGAGCAATTTCTTTGACCTCTGAGTTTTAGTTTAAATTATTTGAGAAGTTGAAGTTTTAGTGCCCACATTACAAAATTTTTGTATTAAATGAGTCCATGAATATAAAGGGGTTAGCTCGGTACCTATTAATACATAACTGATTAACAAATAATATTAATTATTTAAAAATTTACCTGTCTGTATATTCTTCTGGAATCATATAACCCTTTTACTTTACCTATCTTATATTGCTTTTATAGCCTCCACTTATATATTACTTATTGGGTTAGTTATCCCATAGAATTGCACTATTAACTCCTTCAGAGCAGATAACATGGCTTAGAAGAAATATATAAATACCTATGTGCAATAATGATGATTGAATAAACAGATTAATCAATTAATACCCTAAATTTATAACAGTATACTGTTTTTGCTAAGCTATACAGAATGTCACTTTCAAAGGTAACTGCTTCTCACCTAAGCATAGCACAGTGCCTAAGAGCAGTGGTTCTCAACCTGTGGGTCGCGACCCCTTTGGCAGTCGAATGACCCTTTCACAGGGGTCACCTAAGGCCATTCTGCATATCAGATATTTACATTGCGATTCATAACAGTAGCAACATTACAGTTATGAAGGAGCAACAAAAATAATTTTATGGTTGGGTCACAGCATGAGAAAATGTATTTAAAGGGCCAGAAGGTTGAGAACCACTGCCTAAGAGAATTATTTGAATGGTTGAAACAAAAACTATGTTTTCTTTCTTCCTTCCTTTCTATCTTTTATTTTTATTCTAGAGGCCCGGTGCATGATATTTGTGCACTGGGGGTGGGATGGGGGGAAGTCCCTCAACCCAGCCTGCACCCTCTCACAGTCCGGGACCTCTCAGGGAGTGGGCCTAAGCTGGCAGGTGGACATCCCTCGAGGGGTCCTTAGCGCTGCCACAGAGATGGAAGTGGCTCCTGCCACTGTAGCTGTACTCCCCAGCTGTGAGCCTGACTTCTGGCTGAGCAGCGCTCCCCTTGTGGGAGTGCACTGACCACCAGGGGGCAACATCTGCATTGAGCTTCTGCCCCCTGGTGGTCAGTGAACATCATAGTGACTGGTTGCTCTGTTGTTCAGTCAATTTGCATACTAGGGTTTTATTATATAGGATTTGTTGCCTGTATCAGTTTGCCAGGGCTGCCATAACAAATACATTTTTTTGCTGTTACCCATTTTTTAATGCCATATAGATCCCACTAGGTATGTGAAAGTAGTTGCTTTTAGGGAGCACTTATAATATTTTATTGATAGGTGTTGATGAAATACGAGAGTGGTTTTTAACTTTATCACTTTATGGGAGGTGTCCTGACATTGCCAACTTTGAGCACAGCTTGAACTACAAACTATTAGCCCTTTGCTCCAGTTAAATGTTCTTACACATTTATGTTTCAAGATTGTGTCTTCCATTAACTTCTTAAATTGTGGTAAAATGCAACTCTGGAAAAACATGAGGAATTCTTCACTTTTAATTGAGTGAGAAGCTATTTGGAGAATTTTACAAAGCCATAAAGCTCCTCTCCAGGGAATTTCACATTGGTACTTATATGTATACTTTTGCACGAAAGTTCAGGTAATGGCTTGTCTGATATTCTTTCACTGATGTTAAGGTTTAGACAATTGCTTCATAATAAATGAATTTGTCTCTAGTAATTTTTTGGAGTCACTACTTAAGCTTGATTTATGTAACTCCAAAATATAATGTTTCTGTTTTTTATTTTTGTTGTTGTTGTTAAAAAGAATTATACTAACTCATAAAGTGGACAAACTAATCTATGTTTTAAATCTAGTACAAGATATCTTAGTTTAAAATCATTGATGTCAAAACCCCAGACTCAGATCATCAAGTTTAGTGTAATTAAGTATATTTCTTGCAAAAATAATTATGTGAAAACTAAATATTATCAATATGTATCTCAGAATAAAAGTAAATAGTTTCCCATTGACATTCTTATCTTTTGGTAATTTGTAAACCATAGATTGATATGTGTTATGGTATAATGGTAATCAGACTTTCATATAGTACCATATGTTAAATGTCTATTTTATGATGAGAACTGATCCAGTTACTGGGAAAACTAAATAGGTATTTGGCATGATCTATGGGCATGATATCAAGACAAAATAACCACATAAACCAATCAGACAGTAATTACACAAATGAAGTTGTGGGGTAGTTAGAACATTCTTTTTGAAAATGGAAGTCCTATGTAGAATATTTGATATAGATGAAATCTGGATAGGTAGAGATAAAAAGAAAGCATGCTCTAGTCTGCATTATGCTAATATCTCACTGAGACAAATAAGGGTCCAAATTAAACGTGTAAATTCTTCAAAATCACCATGTCTATAGCCCTGTCTTCTACCGTTTTTGTACCCTACATAGTATAGGTATAATACCTTAGATTCTAAGGGTTTTTTTTTTTTCTAACATATGATCTGCTCACCTAAATATTTTTAGTCACAACAAAATGTTGATTAGAAATAATTATTTATTTGAATTATTCTGCTCCAGCTGCCATGACAAGGTACCACAGACTAGTTAGCTTAAAAACCAGAACTTGATTTTCTCACATCTGGAGACTGAAAGTCCAAGATCAAGGTGTCAGCAGGACTGGTTTTAGTAGCATCCTTCCACTTGGGTTGTAGTGCCTCTTTCTTTCTGAGTGTTTACCTCTTTGTACACATGTGGAAAGAGAGGTTTGGTGCGTCCCTTAAAAGGATACTAACCCTATTAAATCAGGATCCCACCCTAAGTTCTCATTTAATATTAATTACTTCCTTGTAAAGGTCTCATCTCAGATATGGTCACACTGGGGGTTAGGGCTTCAGCATATGACTTGGTGGTGGTGGGGATGCAAATATTCAGTCCATCACACTGTTTTTAAGTAAATAAAACCAAAAGAGGTAAGGGAGAGAGAAAGAAATATGCAGAAAATGTACAAAAACATTCAAGATATAAAGAAAAGTGTCACACTTTTGTTTCTCCAAAAGTTAAGAAATGGAATGTGAGTTCAAGGGGGTATAATTTTAAAAAGTAATGCCTGAGAATATTCCTGAATTGAAGAAAAGTAAAACTCCATATTTGAACAGTTTCAAAAACTATCATATATTTAAAATACACCATCAAAGGAGGACACAACTAGCTAAATTACAATGAAAATTAAAACCATTAAAAATGAGGAAAGATTTTTTTAAACCTCAAGGAAAAAGGAGATTACATACCCAGAAACAAGAATTAGATTAACATCAGCATTTATCATTAACTACACAGTTGCAAGAAGATAATGAAGTAAAAATTTCACACTATTAAAGGAAATGAACTAAGAAATTTGAACATAGAGTTATATTGTCACCTAAATTATCATTTAAGTAAAATAATTATCATGAAAGTAAAATAAAAATATTATAAAAGATGCACGACCTAGTGCATGTTGGTGTTATTTTATTGATGGTAGAACCTATGTTTCCTTTAAAAAGGAAATACATAAGTACAATGGGATGAAAGCATGCCAGCAGGCACTATATAATTGCCATGAGCAATAAATTAGATGTGCCTTAACCAATATGGATATATTTTTAATACATGGTATATGTGACATACATTTTATACCAATCAAAATCTGCATATATATATATATCTGCACTAATAAAAGAGAAAGATGCAAATTGGCCATGCCTTTGCAACACCCACCAACCAATCAGTGAGTATGCAAATTAACACAATGAAGATGCTGGGTTAATTTTCATACGCAGGTGCCGAGTGGCTGGGGGCGGGATGCTTGTGTTGTTGCCATGGCAACAACACAAGCGTTCCATACCACCCCAGCTGCTCTGGGCCTCTGGGTAGCGTGGAAAGGCAGAAAGGTGGCTCCGGGCCTGAGCGAAGGTGGTGCCTGCAGCCAGGGGAAGGAAGGCCTATTCTTGCACGAATCTTCGTGCATTGGGCCTCTAGTATATATATAAAATAGTTTATAAAATACAGATATTAAGCACATTATAATAAATGCTTATGGGCTGAAAGGGGATGACATATTTAGAAAAAAGATTAAATTGAACAGAACAAACCAAGGAAGGAAACTTTGCAAGGAGCAAAGATAATAGTTTGCCATTAACTAACCAATTTGATTAATTCAGCTCTCTGAACCTTGGGTCTAAGAATTAAATAAAATAAAAAGCTGAATTTTAATTTTGTTAAAGTTTTCTGAAGTAAATAAAAAATTGAAGATAAGCTAAAAGAACAATGAGCTGAACTATGGAGGTTAAAATCACCTATCTGGGAAAAGTGCACATTAAATACTTAGTCATTTTGCCTTACAGCTACTTCTGAGGATAAATTTTGATAAACAGGGAAAAACTGGGTTTTTTAGAATAGAAAGATAATAAGCAAATGAAAAATCCATCCAACACTATAGTTTATTTGAACACAAAGAATATGTAATTAGGTAGATATATATAATTTTATGTCTTTTTCCTGCAACCCTATGACAGGGTCATAAAAAGCATATAGGTGAGATAATTCAGAGACATATAAGGTTTATAAAATACTGAGAGAGTAAACATTTCTTGGTTCTATTGATAGGAAGCATGGGTGAGGAAAAAAATCCAGTACTGCAATGAATAGATTAAAAGTTGTAGAGTAATAGGAGGGAAAGAAGTGATTTACCAGTAAAAATTTGGTAATAATTCCAATGAAATTTTAAAATATGTTTCTGAAAAGTTATTTAAAAACTATTAAATACTCTAAGGGTGATTTGTGATTATATTAGTTTCGCTAAATGATGCAGCCCTCACAAACAATTCCAAAATCTCATTGGCTTCCAAAAGCCATAGCCTATTTATCATTGTATTACATGTTGGTGGCTACAGGCCAACTGCCGCTTTTTCTACTCTAATAATTGTCTTTATTTCTAAGATTTAGACCTAAGACGCAGCCCCTATATGGGATTTTTTTTGTGGCAGAGAGAAAGGACAAGATGTCTGGCTCTTAGATGTTCAGTGGCTCTTAAAGCTTGTGTCCAGTCCTGCCTGTGTTACATCCAATCGCAGCCCAAAGCCAAAGTCAGTCACGCAGATCAAGTCAAACATCAGCAGTTGGGGAATGTGTATGTTCCTCCCAGTGGAGGCCCAATAATTGGCACAAGGGGGCGGGGGGAGGACGGGGCTCCTACAAGCCCAGCATCATCTCTTACAAAGAAAGGATGGGAAGAAAAAGCAAGACTTTTGATTCAACTTTTATTACAAAGTAGGCTCTCTCCTTAGTGTCTGTGATGATGTGCACCTGTCTGTGACAAGCCATGGCTTCTTCACTCTCCCGGAACCTATTAGAAACGAGGCATGACAGCTGTCTAAGTGGGTAGCAGCACATTGGTAAACTCACAGATTATTGATGAATAAGTAAAGCCAAACAGAGGAAGCAGAGAGATGGGAAGTAATGAAGATCGAATGGTTATTGCGAAAGTACAGAAGCAAAAGGAAGTGACATGCTCTTCCCTGACGGCTGAATCAGCCCCGTTAAGCAGCACATTGAAAGCACAGAATCATGAGACTCTGACCGGCTCTGGCTGTTGATATGACCTGACATTTTTTCTGCTGTATACTTGGCATAGAGATCATTATGTGCCACTAAGACTTTTTACTTTAACTGATTGCTTTGTTGATAATAATACCATTAGTAGCAAGAAAGTAGCACTGGGATAGCATCTCAATATGCATGTACAGGGTCCTCTAGGTCAATTTTGTGTTCAAACCAGTTCTCCTACCCATTTTCTCCCCCTCTCTATGCTCTGCTTTGTGCCCTGAGGAGGGCAGGAGAGAGCCTGATCCACAAATACTGTTTTAGCTGGATCCATGCTCTCTGTCTTACAATTGGGTATGGCCAAGGATGGCAGATGGAGAGGGAGCTCTCACAGTCGTGAAAAGAAATTTGAACTTTATCAAAAGTTTTTCTTCTGTTTGCTCGCTTTTTTTTTTTTTTAATTCTAAGGGCATCACAAGATGTGAGCAGAGCACTTTTCTATACATTAAAGGGGATCCATATAAAAGAGGAGTTATAATCCAACTCCCTCCTTCAGCAAAACAGGGAAAACATATCAGGATAAATAGAAAAGACTTTTTCTATCTCTGCCCTTCAGGGATTATATGCATTGTCTACTGGGAAAGACAAACACCTAAGCAGATATTTTATAAGGGTTCCAAGGATAAAATCGCTAGTCCCACTGTCTTTGGGAAAGATTTTTTCTCCTACATCCTGGCTATGCTGCCCCCATCACTATCATCATTAATGCCACTGATAAATGTACCATAAAGGGATGTTGTGAATTGTTCTAGTTCATTGCAGCGTGAAAATGTGGGTATCGGAAGCCTTAACATATAGGTGATACTTACAGTGGTTATCTATGACCCTTTGGATAAATAAGACATCAGCATGGGCACTAGAACCTTCTCAGCATACTCCCAGCTGCCATCTAGGCATCTTAGATGCTTATGTCATGGTCCCAAGACATGGTTAGGTCTACCCAGATCATTACTTGACTTGGTTTTAAGCTAATATTCTAATGGAATATTAGCTTAAGACCTTGCTGGGAAATTTGCAACAACTTATTTGAAAAGGGGGGAGAAATGTTACTTCTGACACCCTTCTCTGTTTTGCCAACCAAAGCATTGCTATATAACTTAGTCCCTTCAAACTGCTTACTCCTCATAATTAACTCTGCTGTAGTAATAGCTGTTTTATAACTGCTGCAAATCAATGTACTATGTCACTGAAGTATTCACATGCCAGGAGACTGTGACATCTCATCCAGAGATGATGTTTTAAAACATCCTCTTCTCCTTTTCTTTTTGAAAGCTTGTTTCACTGAATGGACATTGCCTTGAGTTGCATCAAGGGAAATGGGAGTTGAATCAGCAGCACTTATGCAATGTATAACTCCTATTACTGTGCTCCCAGGATCACCAGAATTTGCATGGTTTAGCAAACTGGAAGCTTTAATGATAAAACGGAATGGGTTGACAGCACAGAAATGTCTAAGGATATACTAGGCTCATAGTCTCCATTTTTCAGAATTTACCACTTAAGAGGCACACAGTGCTTTTGAGGACAAGACTAATAGTCCGTAATTCCTTGGGTGTTCATTGTGAAATGCTATTATCCATGCTAAGGGAATTTGCTATTAATATAGATGTAATACACAATGCTATGACCATTTCCACTGCAATGCAGCCTTCATAAATGTCTATTACCTTTTCAACAGTTCCTGATCCCATAGTTTGAATTAGCCTCTTTGAACATGAGTGATCATTATTCTGCACAGCACAACACAGCAGTGTATAGCTGTAAATGGAGTGGGAGCTGAGAAACCACTAGTTACATAGACCCTGCCTTCTTCACATGGATGCACGGTACGTGCCCAGACAGCGTGAGTCACACAGTATGTCTCCTATTATCAGAAACTCAATAGCAGAGTAAAACGCATGGCCCTAAAACTGCTCATTATTTACCGTTATTGATTTAATGTGGTGAGTGTGTCTGGTTAGCTATTCCTGGTTGGTATGCCTCGGATGAAAGTAGCATTATTTTGCCCCATTAATTGCTATGATCAGGAGCTAGGAAAATTTCTGTGCTTGAGATACAAGATCAAGTTAATGACAAATTGATGTTAACAACTGTAAGGGATTATAACATAGGGATTTGGAAGAGGAGAATTAGTCTTTGAATAAAAACAGTTCAAAATGCAGATCATTAAAATGTTACCTTTAATTTTTGCAAATGATTTGAAGAAGCAGGAGGCCCATGAAAAACAAACACACACAGTAAATCTGGGCAAATGGCTCTTTAAAAACTTTTACTATTTAAATCACATTCTTCACATTTGTCTGTACAGTTGGTTGTTGTTCTTATACAATGGTCCATGTATTATCTCCCATATTGGACTATAAGCCCAAGGCAAGGAAGTAAGTTTCATTTACCTCTATCCCCCTGTCAGTACCTAGCATGTTATTTTGCACAGAGTGTTTAAAATCTGTTTGTTGAATGAAAGTATACTTTAAGTAGTGATGATTTGTATTGATTGGCTCAATGTCATCCATAGTCTTAAAACAAATAAGTGGACATATGCTGAATTTCTTAAACAGATCCCCTGTTCTATTTATATTAGCTTTCTCCTAACTTCTTTAAGGTATATTTTAACCAATATTAGGATTACTTCTCATATTAGGTGGTCCTAGATATTATTGACCTGATACTTATCATTCAAAAAAGGTTGCATAAAAGTTCTTGTGCCAAGCCTGCAATAATTGATTAAAAAGTAAGTTGATGGTTTGCACATATAAGTCCAATGCAGCAACATTTTCTAATTTTCAATATGCAAAATATATTCACATTTCATATTTTCTTTTGAAAAAAAAAAAATTCTTGGCCTGAAAAGCAGTGCAAATAAATGTCCTAAATTTGCAAAAATTTTCTTGGCACTGATGCTACATTTATTTAATGCCATGACTTACACGTATTTTTAATAGATTCCCAACATAAAAAGAAAAAAGACAGTGAAAGAATTTGGCCTGTTCAAATAAAATGATGAATAAATAAATATAGCCACTAATAATAGAAAGAAATATGACATAAATAATGCTAAGCTGGAAAGTAATTGCAGAAGTTTATGGTTATTGGGCTGGATCTAATATGATATTAAATTTCTAGTGGCATTTGAAGACCTGTCCTAATTAATCAATTGGTAATTGCAGCTAGAATTACTGGCTGTGATGATGATTAATTGCCAATTGTGATGGATCCTTCAATAATTCTGCCATGTTCTTCAATATAGAATCTCTGCTGCATTAAGTGGGACTTGGCAGGCAGAGTGATTAAAAGCAAATAATCAAACCCTTCACTCTCATTATGGATCTTTCCTCAGGGGATAAGATTTGTGATGGTAGAACCATGGCTAGATTCATGATAGGGGAAAGCCAAGAGAGGACAACATTATGCCAGAGATTCTTTTAGTAAAATAGACTCACTTTGGAGATGGAGGGTACATTTTATAATGATTCATTTATTCAAGATTTTCACTCATTACACCCTTTACTAGTTGTGCCTACTTTCATTGTAACAGTATGATCTTTTCAGCCCAATCACTGCCTTTCTCAGTCTGATGGGAAGTGAGACTAAATACCTCTGGACTTTTCTGTCATATAAAAAGCTAGAGGCCTGGTGCACAAATTTGTGCACCACTGGGGTCCCTTGGCCTGGCCTGTGGGATCGGGCCGAAACCTGCTCTCCAACATCTCCTGAGGGGTCCTGGATCATGAGAGGGTGCAGACCAGGCTGAGGGACCCCACTGGTGCACAACTGGGGCTGGGGAGGGACGCGGGAGGTTGGCCAGCCCAGGAGGGACCGTGGGAAGGCACTAGGGTGTATCTGGCCCATCTCTCTCAGTCCTGTTTGGCTGGACCCCAGCAGCAAGCTAACCTACCCCAGTCAAAATGTCTTCCCCCTGGTGGTTAGTGCACGTCAGAGCGTGTGGTTGAGAGGCCTTAACATATCATTAGCATATTACTCTTTGATTGGTTGAATGGCCAACCAGTCGACCAGACATTCAGCATATTAGGCTTTTATTATATAGGATGGTTCATTACCTAGTTCTTTAGGCAAGTGCCATGAACCTCAGGTCACAAGCAGAGGAGATTTTTCTGGGATTACATCAGCAATGAGAAAGTCTTAAAAGTTAATTTCTCTAATATGTTATTAACCTGGTGCCAGGCAGAGGTGCACAGCCATATTAACAAGGATTGGTGGCTCTTCTACAGCCAGAAAGGGTGGCTTGTTACCATGAGATCTCCCCCAAATGACAATTGGAATTTTTCTTAGAAGAACTTCACTCTTCAGGCTGTAACTGAGGCAGTAACTTCATTGGCAAATGAGCTCATTGAGAAATACTGAAAATCCGATTCAATTTTTTTAAAAAAAATTTTTCCGATTCATTTTTAATGAAGGAAATAGAACCAAGTTTACTTCTATGGAAGGGAGAGCTATGCTACTCAGCATTCTGGGAGAGAAGATGTTTTTATGTAATCTGTGCCTGATTAAAGTCCTTATTCAAGAGCGATTGTGGCTGCAGAGAAAACTTGAGACTGCTGTCCTCTTGAGGTAAGAGGAGTCACAGTGAGAGAAGGACCCTCCACTCACTGAGCAGCCTCTTCATCTGGAAGCTTCCCAGATATGCTGACAGTCTTCTCATTGAGTGAAAGGTCTGGACTCTGACCTCTGCTCTACAAGAGAGGTTATCCATGTTCTCAGGGCACTTGGTTAGTGGTTAAAAGGAATGAGTGCTTCAAATAAGAAATAGAAGGACTCTAACATTTAGAAGGGCTCGTGCTGGGCACTTTATATACTAAATCTCAGTCAAGACACACAACACCCTAAGGGGTAGATGTTTGTATTAGGACTTTCTGTGACAGTGACAGAGTCATAATGCCAACCATATTAAATGTGCATGAGAATCGAGGGTCTCTTGGAGCTGAGAATGCCAGGATCATTGCAGGCCTTAAGGAATGAGTTTTAGACACTTTTCTTTGTGTCTCCCTCTACCTGTCCCCTCTTTTTCTTTTCATGTTGTAGCATTATTCCCTGCCCTGTAGGATGGGATAGGCGATGTGACTTTCCAGGCTTAAATCATTTGAGTAACTCAGAGGATGCTGAGTAGCCTGGTCATGTGATCATCCTTGAATCAATCTTTGTGGTTAAAGACTTGGATACTAAGATTGATCAAATCTGTGTCACATGAGCAATTTTGTAACAAGGGGTTAGAAGAGGATTGAGGTGGACTGACCAATGGAGATCATGTTAAAGTAGGGGAGGTGCGGTTTGCCAAAGAAACAGGCTTTCTACTAATAGAAGAGAGAGGAGGGCTACTAAACTATCCAATGTGAAAACATGTTCCTTAGATGTAATCTTCCCCACGTAGAACTGAGTAAATTAAGTATAGCAAAAAGTTTTTATTGTGCTTTTAAAGCCTGAACAACTGATATATACATGATGGATGAGAATCGAGCCCCATTTTATCTGATTATAAAATTTGTGCTCTATCTGCTGTAGGTCTTGTGCCACTACAATATTCACAGACCCTTAAAAGAGATAGCATTTCTTAAATATTAGAATTAATATATTCAATTTAATAGCCAATCAAGCCATATAAATGATTATTTGGAGGAAAATGTAAAATGTCTCTGGAAATTGTTTAGCTAGAAGCATGACTTTCATTGTTTTCAAATGTTTGAAAGGTATATCACAAATCTTTTGGTGGCTTAAATGAGTTTTTTGCATGATCTGAAGATTTTTCTCACCTACACAGCTGAAGATAAAATTATTATCTTAACTATTCAAATGGGGTAAAACAATGCTTTTATTTTTATACAATGTTAATAAGAATTAAAATTGGTCCACCTTTTTGGTATGGAATAATTTGACCAGAGAAATCAAAATTATAAAAGACAAACAACCTCTATACCTTTGAAATGTAAGGGATTTATCCTTCAGAAATAATCAGGCAAGTCCATAAGTTTGGTTTAACAGGATTCTTCAAAGTCTTAGAGATGTTAGAGGATATAGAAAATAATCCAAACATGAATTAATAGATGATTGGCTAAATTAATTATGACATTGATAGTACCTGACATTTGTTGAACCCAAAGAGTGTGCTAAATTGTACATATGATTCAAGGCACTCATTTATGTCATTTCATTCTTATAATCAACAATCTACAAATTTGATGTTATTATTATCTCCATTAACTTCCTCTTCAGTTAAAAAAAATTAGAACAAACAAATTATGATTTGGAGAGAGTAAGGTGAATGTCATGAATACTTAAATTCTAGTTAGCGAAGTCTGAACTCAAAGCCAGGTTTATCTGACTCCAAAATTCATGCTCTTAATCACAGTGCAATATTCTTATTTATCTATTCAATGAAACATATCCCCCAATTTAAAAACAAAACATTATTTAGATCTATATAAATACAAAAAGATATTTACAAATATTATTTGGTTAAAAAAAGCAGGTGACAATTGAGAATGCATATTGGGACCCTCATTTTGTTTTGAATCAATATTTATTTGTGTATATTTATATATACTAACTTGTTAAGCATAACCCTTTTTGTGTAACAAATACAGCCCATTTTTTATATTCCTGACTTGCTTATTTTGTAGTAAGTTAATTATGTACAATAAGTAAAAAAAAAACCCAAAACCGCTTTCTTAATTATAAGAGTAGATTAATGACTTCTCTTTTGGGAAAGAAATCAGCATCTTGCCCATCATTTTTTCATCTCATTCTATCTACCTTGATAATTCACCTGGTCACATACTCTATTCATTGGGATTTAAATCATTTGCTCTTTGCAACCAAACCTTTCAACAGGAAAGATTTGATAGGTAGAAGAGTAGGTATCTGGTTAACAGGATAAACGGAATAGAATTCCAAAGGTGGAAGGCTCCAGCTTACAACTGAATCTTGATGCTTCTACTTAAAAAATATCAGCAAAGACTAAAACTAGTTTTTAGAAATGAACTAATGAAATAGTTTTTAACCTCCAGGAAGAATCGGGATTTATTCCACTCTGGCAAATGATTGCTTTCTGCTTAATCCCCTGCTGAATTCATATCTCACTAATCCTGTGCTTTTCCCTGAATGATTACAAAGCTCTGACTCACTAATGCTCCAATATAAGAAATAAGTTTTATTATTCCCTTGATCAAGAGTACTTTTGAAAAACTGCAAAATATTCCTCTGGATTTTAAAAATGGAGAAAAAACTATAAAACTGAAATTATGAAAAAAGAAAAAATGGCTTTAATGAAATCATTAACTAAATTATCAGAGAATATTGAAAGATTTTCTCTCTTTTGTGACCGTGAAATTATAAAGACAAGATCTGAGTTTTTCTGGCCTCTTATTTTTCTTTTTTCCCCAGTAGCAGGAGGACAAGGAAGATCAAACAAGGGTCAGAATCACATCCAAATTCAACAGTTTCCATTGACAGACAACTAATGGACAGGAAGCACATTTTTTTTTTTCATGATGTAGGAAAGCTTTCAAGGAGAATGTCGAAATGAAGTATGGGTGGCAGATTTTACAGCGACATTCCACAACACCCTGACCTTGTGACTTCAGTTCACTTTTCTCCTTCCTGATATTGCAAGTCCATAGGGATTCTTGCCCCAAATTCTTGAGTAACAAAGTAGCTTTTAAAATGCTCTTTACATTTTTGGCCTAGTTGTTAAACCTATTGCCAGCCTTTGGTGACAAGTGAAGAAAGAGAACAAGGGCATTTGTTGCTCTCAAGGCTCAGATCGTAATTATATTTATAAAGGGCCAGGAAAATCCTGTGTGCTCTCTCTCTGGCACTGGTGCAATTCCCCAGTGCCAACATATATAAGACATTTCTTTTACAAAAAAATGTAATTGCTCCCACCAGAAAACTAAGGAATGAATCCTATTCTGTTTTCAGATTCATGGTGAAATTGGTGGTATGTTGATGAATGAAAAGGAATGCACAAGGGACTGAGTTGACAACAACTGATAAAATGGAGGTAAGACTAGGGGTAAGAATAGGGTCCATAGATTACAGCTCTCAAAACTGGAGGGTTTGCAGGCATGCTCTTTACTTTATGACGATGTTCTTTCCAGCAGTTTTCCTCATCTCTTGACTTTCCTGACCTCACAGTTGCAACGCTGTGAAAATAGTTTCCTTTGCCTTAGGGTATTTGTAATAGGGCTGGAGTCTAAGTGAATCACTAAATATCAAATCTGAAAGGAACTTGGTGATCACCCCCATTTTAACAATGCCAAAACCTATAAATACAACTACTTTCTCCGAATCATTGATGAATTCAGGGCTAAAACCAGGATTTCTTCATCTTCCCACAAGGAAGATCCTCCTTACTAAGCTATTGCTAACAGTCAATGTAACGATGCTTGTTATATACCACTGGAACCCAATAAAGTCTTCGTGTAGAGCAGTGGTTCTCAACCTTCTGGCCCTTTAAATACAGTTCCTCATGTTGTGACCCAACCATAAAATTATTTTCATTGCTACTTCATAACTGTAATGTTGCTACTGTTATGAATCGTAATGTAAATATCTGATATGCAGGATGGTCTTAGGCGACCCCTGTGAAAGGGTCGTTTGATTGCTAATGGGGTCGCGACTCACAGGTTGAGAACCGCTGGTGTAGAGTCAATGTGAAGGAAGAACAATCCACAGAAAATTCTAGATGAAACAATTCTAACCTTTACTTGGTCTCTGGGAAAATGGTGAAAGGTTGATGACTGGGTGGGGTTGTGATAAAGAAGAAGGGGAGAAGATGTTTTTAAGCATTGGTCCTGAACCAGAAAAAATTGTCCATTCAGAGAATGCTTGGCAATGACTATAGACAGTTTTTTTTTTTTTTTGCTATAGTTGAAAGACTGCTCCTGGCTTCTAGTAGGAAGAACATCAGTGCAACAAAGAATTTTCTAGTCCAAAATGTCAATAATGCTGAATTTGAGAAACCCTGTTTTTAAAGAATATTTTTAAATGTTTTCTCTCTTCATTTTTATCTATGTCAACTGTTGGGCTCCCATAGATTTTATCCTCTTCCCTTTTAAATGCCATCACTAATTCTCTTAATGCTCAAAAGGGCCCTATTCTTTTTATATCTCTTTCCTTCAGCTGTCTATGTATTTTGATTTGATTCTTTATCTTCATATTTTGTTCCTGTTATTTTCTTCTGTTTACCTTATAAAACCCCCTAAACCATGATAGAAAAAGCAGAAATCCTCTTAGAAAGACAAAGAAAGAATTATCTTCAGTTGGCAAAAGGAAAGGAAGAAAAAGTTGTAGACATTTACATAACCATTATATTTATCACTTTATTATATCTATAAGTTTGCACATATCACACACATTAAATGACCACAGTAAAATGAATAATCTCTGTATTGTTATTGCCTAACTTCTGAGCAAGGCATTGAAATTGCACACTAATTCCAAAATAGAAGAAAGGAGTTTTCCTTGTGTATTGGTCAGAATGTGAAAAGAGAGGAAGTGATAGGAGGTAGGGATTTGCATGGAGATTTTAGCTGAGGTGTAACGGTGAGACATTCAAGACAATGAACTGTGGGACATTTTATTGGTGCATATGGTGACCCTTCACTGAGCTGGTGCCACTCCCAGCCCCACTAGGATTAGGATCGAAAGTGATCTTTAGAAATAATAATCTTGATCCTATATTCTCACATAATATAAAAATAGATAAAGAAGGGACTTTTATGAATTGATGCAAGCAGACAATTGTGGGGAGAAGGAAAACTTTGTTTCTACACAATAAATGTGTTCTTTGCTGTCATCAGTAGCAATACAAAAACGGCTGAAACAAATAACTTAAAATGTTTATGAGCCATATATGGGCCTACCAATAGGTAAACACTTCACCTGGCCATTTTAATATTTTATGAAAAATATGCTATAGAAAGTGTGGTTTATCCAGCAAAATGATAGTCCAGGGAGAATGATATGAATGAGTCCACTATCTCTAACCCTGCTAACTTTGTTGATATATAAACCATACCAATGTGTACATTTATATTTATACTGATACTAGAGGCCCAGCGTACGATTAAATCGTGCGTGTGTAGGGTCCCCTAGGCCTAGCCTGCCATCAGGGCCATGCCCACTGCCCCCGACACCTCGCATGCTCCATGGACGCTGCCACCCCTTGCCCTCCACCGATGCCAGGTTCTCACCTTCCCTGGGCCTGGCATTCACCCACTTGGAGGATGCCTGTAGGCAGCAGCCCCATTGTGAAGCTGCTCTCGGCGCCCTCCCATTTGGCCATGACCCGCGGGCCACGCCATCAGGTATCGGGATTCTGGGATATCCTTCTGCTCCACAGGCCTCTGCTCTGTCTGGGCTCGGGTAGTAACCACTGCCACCGCCACAGTTGCCTTGCAAGAGGAAAGCTGCCAGGCTGGTGGCACACACGAGTGCATATTCCCTTACACTCCCCCTCAAACCTCTCAAAGGTTAGCCACACCCTGTTGAATCCAGCCAATCTGGGAGCCCTGCTTCCCCACCTCCAGCCAATCCGCTCCCCCACTGCCCTCACTGCCCCCACCCACCACCCCCTGCAACTGCCTTCCCAACCACCCTGAAGGCTCTCAGTTTTTTGAGCTGAACCTTGCAACCCAGTGAAGGCGGGGAGGGCCACCTGACACACCAGGAAACAAGTCCCAGGCTGAGTGTGAACGCAGCTCCGCTCTGTTCCCTCCCATGGAGCCTGTCCTATCCCTCTGTGCCAAGTGCTCAGGTCCCGCCCCTCCCTGATGTCAAGGGCCTATTCTGCCTCCCCACCGCCGCCCACCTTCTGCCTCCAGCCTCCCGCCGCCGCTCCCCATGCCCCGGCCGCCTGCAGCGCCCTAGCTCCGCTCCCGCCTCCCACCTCCGCTTCCTTGGCTCCGTTCCTGGCTCCGCCGCCTCTACTTTGCTCCCTTTTGCAGTGCATGGCTTCCTTCTACGTTGTCTTCAGTCTTCGCTCCCAGCTGGTATATGCAAATTAACCACCATCTTGTTTGGGTTTATTTGCATATAGTCGCTCTGATTGGCTGGTAGGTGTAGCAAAGGTATGGTCAATTAGCATATTTGTCTTTTATTAGTGTAGATAATTCTAGAAGTCAGAGCTTCTGCTTTTTCTTTTATTGTTCTTAATGGAAATTTTGGAACAAAGAGTTGTAGAATACATTATGGATTATTGGAATGTGAGTATCTAAGTACGTAAACATTTTTTAAAGGCCCTTTCTAAACAAAGTAAATATTAATTAGAGTCTCATAGAATGATTAATAAGTGATTATGCACGTATTTAACTGATTATTTTGCAAACATTAAAAATAATACTTTAAGGAACTTGGGAAAAAAGCAGCATATAAAAAACGGGTTCTAATTTTATTAAAAATACACATAACTATCTCTATATATAAAAAGCCAGTGTCTGTGATGACCAGGACGACCAAACAACTGGTCACCATGAGGTGCATTGAGCACCTCTCGGTCCTTCTTCTGTGGCCCATAGGCTCTGATTGCAGCAAGGCTGGGCAGCGGGTGGGTGGGTGAGGTGGCGAACAAGGCAAGCAGTGGCGGGTGGGCTGGGTGGCAAATGCAACAGGGTGGCAAACGTGGGGAGAGGGCAGTGGCGATTTTGCATCCTGGGCCATATATATATATATAAAACAGAACCTTATAAAAATTCTAAAATGATCATGTTTATAATGTTGTATGACCATGAATTTTGGTTGTTGTTGTTAATCTTCATCCAAGAATATTTTTTCCATTGATTTCTTAGAGAGAGTGAAGGGAAGGGAGGGGGAGAGCGAGAGAGACATTATGAAAGAGAACACCCATTAATTGCCTTCCTCTGGAGCCCCAACTGGGGCTGGGATGGAACCTGCAATCCAGGTAGGTGCCCTTGATTGGGAATTGAACCCAAGACCCTTTAAGTGCACAGGCCAATGCTCTACCCATTGAGCGGCACTGGCCAGGGCATATGAATAATTTTTATTTTCTCTTTATTTCCATATTACTAAATTATTTTCTGCAAAAAAGAGCTTACTGTTAAATAAGGCCAAAATGACTGCTGCTTTAAAAGAGACCCTATAGAGAAGTTTGTTTAATGCATTACTAAAACCACTTCCACATCAGTTCCATCCACTCTACCTTTGAAAACAGGGAGGAACATGCATCTGTAGTAAATGAAGGCATCAAACAACAAAATATGACCAAATACATAAATCCCTTTGCTTAGCAAAGCTTTTTTTTTGGCTCTTGCAACAGTTGGAATCAACTGCTGTAGACTTGCACATTGTAATGTCAGTAAAGCCTCAACCGGAGCTTAAGCTTGGGGAGACCTGGACAGTACTAAGCCAGCCAGAGAAAGACAAGTATCACATGATCTCACTCATATGTGGAATCTAAAGAGCAAATAAACTGATGGACAAAATAGATCCAGAGACATAGAACCATGGAACAGACTCTGGAATCTCAGAGGGAAGGCAGGGGTGGGAGTGGGGAGAAGAGATTAACTAAAGAATTTATGTGCATATATGCATAACCCAGGCACACACAATAGTGGGGTGAAGTCCTAGGGGTGGGGGGAGTGGATGCTGGTAGAAGGGGCCATGGGGGCAAAAAAAGGAGACACCTGTAATATTTTCAACAATAAAGATAAATTTAAAAAAAAAAAGAAGTTACTTGGCACTGGGCAGTGGGGCTAAGAAACTAAAGACCAATTTGATCAGAAATGGCTTCATTTCACGAATCATTATGCTATTACCCTGTGTTTGAAGATAAGCAGTTTAGCCAGGGTCATGATTTAGCCAGTCTCTTGAGACCCTGCTGTCTAATTAGCATGGCTCTCAAAAAACTGAGCTCAGCTCCTTCTTCATTGGGCCTATAGGAAAGGAAGGCTTGTTGTTCTCATACTGTCAGCATTATGCTGCTTTTATTAGTCCTCTTGTATCCCAGCTACAAATAGGAATTTGTTTTTGGCTCAGAAAACTAAGTGGGTCGAAATTTGGCCAAGACAATAACATCTTCAAAAGTGTCAAGAACAGCACAACCTTCTCATGCTTAGAATCCACAGACAGAACATCTCCGTGTTTTACGTTTCCAAAGCTTTATTTGTGCTGCTTTTGCAAAGCATCATACACAGCTTGTCAGAGAGGTCTTATCAAAATCCTTTCATTTCAGAAGTCACCTGGTCATCTTTTTTTTTTTTTTTTAATATATTTTATTGAGTTTTTACAGAGAGGAAAGGAGAGAGATAGAGAGTTAGAAACATCGATGAGAGAGAAACATCGACCAGCTGCCTCCTGCACACTCCCCACTGGGGATGTGCCCGCAACCCAGGTACATGCCCTTGACCGGAATCAAACCTGGGACCTTTCAGTCCGCAGGCCGACGCTCTATCGACTGAGCCAAACCGGTTTCGGCCACCTGGTCATCTTGAACCTTGAGCAATGTTGCTTCTAACAGTAATTGTCTTATACCTAATGGCCAACTAGAAATCTCCACTTGATTGTCTCATATATAACTCAAATTGTCATGCTATATCTTGATTTTTTTTCTGTCTTTCTTTCCTATTTTTAAATGTTATTGTGGTAGGAACACTTGATGTGCGATTTTACCTCTTAACAAAATTTTAAGCACACGATGCAATATTGTTCAGTACGGGAAGAATGTTATAGAACAGTTCTCTAGACTTATTCATCTTGCATAATTGAAACTTCATGCCTGTTGGTTAGCAACTCCCCACTGAACCACTAATCTCCTCTTCTGATATTTTATCCATTCCAGTGACAGTTCTCTATTATCGCTCAGGCAAAAGATTTTGAAATTCTTGACAACTTCCCTTTTATAAGCACCAATGTCTCATTCATCAGCAAGAATTTTTTATTCTACCTTCAAAAAAGTACTATGTCTGTCCACTTTTTTCCATCCCCACTTCCATCCCCTTGGTTCATGCCACCATCATAGCCTGTCTAGCTATATAGCTGGCCATGCGTTCTCCCCCATTCTGATGATTCCCCACACAGAAGTCAAAGTGCTTCCTATAAATCATGGTACAGATTCAGCCACTCTTACGGCCACCACAACCTATCCATGTCTTTTCATTGCATGTGGACTAAAACCCAGACTCTTTAACATATGGCTTATCATGGCTTTATCCCTACCTCCTTTTAAAATGTCCCTCTTACCACTCTCCCCTTTACATACCACACTCTAGTCACCCTCAAACACAGCAATGTTTCCCTAGCATTAAGGCACTTCTCCATGTAAGTTTATGCCACTTGATTTCCTGCGGCTCACCATCTGCCAGTTCTATAAATCACAGCCAAAACGTGACTCTCTAGACACAGCTCTAAGTGACTAAGTGACTACAACTTCAGGCTTCAGAGTGGAAGACTAACTGCATGGAGCTGTCAGGGAGGTCCTCATAGATATTCACAAACAAAATCAGGAGCTGAAACTTAGACTTGAAGCCTCTGTTGAGTTCCTGCCTTAGCTAACCCAGCTTCCACCACTATAACACCAGAGGTTTGGCTCTGATGAGTTTTTGGACTCATTACCCAACCAGGATAGCTTAAGTGTAACTCCTCTTGGTGTTGGCAACAATACAAAAGTCTTACTACACCATAATTCAAATCTGCTGGCTCGAGGAAAGTTTAAACTCTTAGTACAAAGTCTGAGTTACTTTTATAGAGTCTTTATTTTTTCAAAGTGGGCCAAAGTGTTGTTTTAATGGCTCAGCTACTACATTTCAGCATGGGAATAAATATAAATTGTGTAAATTGTGCTTTAGTACCCGCAGAAAACCAGGCCTTGATGTTATCTAACATTTGATTTACCATCATAAGTCGCCCTCATCAAAGAAACTACTTTCAGTTATACAATCTGCAGAGACTTACACTGGCAGTGTCTATAGACACAAGCATATTTTTATAGCGTTTTCTTTCTGTATTATTTCAACTCCTACACAACTTACATATTTATAGAAGCCTCTGGTGGTTCTTAATGATGTTGTTCAGTTTAGTTTCTTAATAATTTTCTTGATTTTATGATAACATTCCTGCTGTTGATTGTTCTCTTATTTTAATTATGTCGCATCCCAAGCAGTACTTCTGGGAGTGGATTAAGGTTTTCACTGCAGTCCATTACGGGTGAGGATAATTTTTAAAATCCCATTAGAGCACAAGTCGTATGCTTGGCACTTTGGCAGGGTAAGTAGGTGGGACCCATCAATATTAGAAATCTTACATTACTTGACTGTAATAGCTGATGACCAGCTGTAGTGAGTCAGCAAATAATAATTAGGGTAGCTGACACATATTGAATGCATATTAGTGGGTTAGATGCTTTATGTCCACTCTTTCACATCTCACCACAACACTACGAGGCATACGTTACTCATGTACCCATTTCGCATACATGAGAAAAGAAGCCTAGAGAATGTCAGTATTGTGTCCAAAGACACCCACAGCCAAGCAATAGTAAGAATAGAGGCCTCACCCTAACTGGTTTGGCTCAGTGGATAGAGCGTCAGCCTGTGGACTGAAGGGTCCCAGGTTCAATTCTGGTCAAGGACATGTAACTTGGTTGCGGGCACATCCCCAGTAGGGGGTGTGCAGGAGGCAACTGATCGATGTTTCTCTCTCATTGATGTTTCTAACTCTCTATCCCTCTCCCTTCCTCTCTGTAAAAGAAAAAAAAAATCAATAAAATATATTTAAAAAAAAAAAAGAAAAGAAAAGAGGCCTCATCTGACTACACAGCCTATGCTTTTAATCCCTATGTTGTGCTTTTTTTTCTTCAATAAATCACAATCGATCATAAAAGTAGAAAGAGAAAAATATACCTGTTATTCCAAACTTTTCCTTGCTCATAAGCATCAAGGGTTTCAAAAAATTATTTTGTCATTTAGGAATTAATCATTTAAGGAGAGATAGTGATAATGTTCAAGGCTGAAGAGAAATGAAGTCGTTTCTACCCCAAATTAGATAAAATATATCATGTTCAAAATAATATAACCTTTAAATCACAAAGTACTGATTTTGAATGTTTTATTAGCATGTAATCTTGATGACTTTGGGCAATTACTTAAACTCTCTGAATCTCTTAATGAATGGAATAATGTGGACATGACAGTATATGCATACTAAGATTGGTCCCAAAAGGCTTTAGGGCAAAAAAATCGCTCTTAATTTAATCTTTTAAAAACTTATTCCACTTTTCATGTATTTGTTTTTGTTTTTTTTTATTCCTAGCTATAAAGGAATAGGTTTTGCCCATTTTTTCTGTCTATGCCTTAGCATCTAGCACATGACCTGGCAGATAGTAAGTACTCAACCATAGTATATTTAATTGGTCATCATTTCCATGTTTTTATAAAGCTCTTCTTGATTAGAAAAATAACTTCACATTTTTTAAAATATATATTTTATTGTTTTTTTTACAGAGAGGAAGGGAGAGGGATAAAGAGTTAAAAACATCAATGAGAGAGAAACATCGATCAGCTGCCTCCTGCACACTCCCTACTGGGTATGTACCTGTAACTAAGGTACATGCCCTTGACCGGAATCAAACCTGGGACCCTTGAGTCCACAGGCCGACACTCTATCCATTGAGCCAAACCAGTTAGGGCAATAACTTTATATTTTAAAGTGATGACTTTTTTGGTCACTATGCTGAATTTCATTGGGTTAAAAATAGACTTTGGGAAAAATTTTTCATCTCTAGACATGGCCATGTTTCTCCCAATGCCTTCTTCCCCCACCCCATCAGTTTAATGGAGATAGAATTGACATATATCATTGTATGAGGTTCAAATGTACAGCATAAACATTTGATTTACATATATTCTGAAATAATTGCTATAATAAGTTTAGTTAACATCCATAATCTCATTTAGATATAATAAAAGAAATGGAAAAGAAAAAAATTGTTTCTTCTTGTCATGAAAACTCATGGGCTTTACTCTCATAACAATTTTCATATATACTATACAGCAGTGGTAACTATACTCATCATATTTCACATTACATACCCATGTTTTACATTATATACCTAGTACTTATTTCTTACAACTGGAAGTTTTACTTTCTACCACCTTCCTACAACCATTGTCCCCTTCCCCCCACCAATGGTCACCATAAATCTGAACTCTTTTTCTATGATTTTTTATCTTTTTATTTTTTGATTCCACATATTAATAAAATTATACAGCATTTGTCATGTCTGACTTATTTCACTTAGCATAAAAGCTCTCAAAATTCACCCATTTGTCCCAAATGTCAGGGTTTCCTCAATTTTTATGGCTGAATATATTCCATTGTATGTATTTCTTCCTTATTCATTCATCTGCTGATGAACACTTAAGTCATTTCCATGTCTTGGCTATTGTAAATAATGCTGCAGTGAATAATGGGGATGCAGTTACGTTTTTGAATTAGTGTTTTCATTTCCTTTGTATATATTCCCAGAAGTGGAAATACTAAATCATATAGTTGTTTCGTATTTAATTTTTTCAGTTTCCTCTATACTGGTTTTCACAGTGGCTGCAACAATTTGCAATTTCAACAACAGTGCACAAGGGTTCCTTTCTTTCCACATCCTCATTAGCATTTGTTATCTCGCATTTTTGATGATGGACATTCTAATAGGCATGAGATGATATCTCTTTGGGGTTTTGATTTGCATTTCTCTAATGACTGGTGATGTTGAGCACCTTTTTCTGTGCCTTTGATATCCATATATCTTCTTTGGAAAAATATGTATTCAGTAGACCTAGCCATTGTGATTGATTCCACAATGGAGTAATAATTCATCTGATCAGCCCAGCATGATGGTCTGGAGCACAAGATCTGAATCTCAGTTGCTTCTCCTATTATGTATGGATGATAAAAATAGGGTTATCTTGAGGAAAAAGTAAGATAATCTCTTTGGATATAGTTATTCCATTCATTAATGGAGTGTTTAATAGATAGCAACAACTATGACTTTTATTTTTACTTTCCTCTTTCAGCTTCTATTTTCTCCATTGATCTAGATGTTGCTCTAGACATCTCTTACACTAGTATTTTCTAACTGCTAAAGACCTTTTAAGCACATGGAGAGGCCCGTATATATGTTCCATGTAAGAAAGTAAATAATTGAGATCAAGATCTTCATGTCAGCTTAATGTCAAGTATGAAACAGTAGAAGCAAGCAAGTGACATTAATAGGTTTCCAAAGCTGAAACCAGTGTGTGGAACATGCCAAGATGAAGTAGAGATGATTAGACATGGAGAGAAATTTGAGAAAAAAGACAGTTTTTGCCTAGAGGTTCATATTCGTGCAAAGTTTTAATCCTCTGGTCATCAATATCACAGAGGGATCCAAGTAAACATGCAGTGTACTATAGGGATATTTGCATTTTTACATGAACAGTTTTTTAATGATGTCACAGAGAAACATTAACTAATTTCATTTTTAATTAGTTTCATGGTGTAGAAGAATTAAAAGTGGTTATATTTAGAACATATTTAATTAAAATGGATAAACTAAATTTCAAGTGTACAATATAGATAATCTCACTAAGTCCTACTCCTGGCTATACCACTGACTTAATTAATAGGAAGAGTTGCAGCATATTAATGAGAAGAACAGAGATGCTCTTGCTTTCTTCCCTTCTTGTGACTGTAAGCCATTCCAGGTTCTTGGTAAGTGGGTAGCTGCTATTGAAGGCAGGAAATGTTTATTATTCAATGCAGTAGGCTGCAGTGACATTTCTTATCATTTCAGCATAACTGTGCCAGAGGGTCTGTAAATAGTATTTGCCAGAGGCAATTTTACACATTCATGATAGTCTTTGATGTCTGGGCTGGGCCCAACTGACAGAGCCCCTGAGGCTATCTTTCGGCTTTCCCTGCAGGCTGATAAAACAGTGTGAAGTTTGCAGAGAAACAAAACAAACTCAAGGAATTTCATTTAGTACTTTCTGAATTATTGTGACCTTAAGGAAGCGAATGCCTAGCAGATACCGGCCATTTAATAAGTAGGCATTGAGTGAGGGAGAGGCCAACTTGCATCCCAGTTATGGAGACTAATCTCAAGGGGGAAATGTTACCTTTAGGGACCGTTCTGGGCAGGTGTGACTTTATGCTGATCCTGCATAGAAAAGAGGAGATGGGAACATTAAACCCTCATTCTCAGGAATATGAACAGTATTTAATAATGAATTAACATTTATTGAGCTCTTCCACTGTATACTGGTTAAAGGAATTTTTATGCATTTATTCATTTAAAGATAGCAACAGATGAGTAAACTGAGTCACGGATAGGTTAAGATTACACAGTAAGTGGTAGAGCATTAAAAAAATAAAACACTTAACATACCTTTTTATTAATATACTATATGTTCAGGACCCAAATTACCTTATCTGCTTCTTCTGACCCAGTAACTATTAATAAAATTACTCTGCATTTTTCCCTAGACTACATAATATCTGAAATGATTGTATTTATATGTGTATGGTTTTTAAATTTATGTTTATTATTTGTCTTTGTCAAGGAGAATGTAAGTGTCATGACAATAGAGCCGCCTTATTTTCTGCTTTCTCTACAACACTAAGAATAGTTCCTGGCAGAGGAGAGGCAGTCATTAAATATTTATTGACTCCATTAATTAATGGCATAAAAATGTTTCAGAAAGTGTTCTTAGAGGAAAGATGAGGGCTCTATCATTTTTTAATGATAAAAAAGTGACACAGATACAAAATTTAATTCCCCAAATAGTATTAAAACCTGAGAAGGATTCTGTGCTCCAGAACAGTGCCAATTTTTGTTTCCTTGCTTTCTGAGCGCTCTTGGGGAAGAAACCACCGTGCAGCAGATTTACTAACATCCGGACAGTGTTGTTGGTGGTGAGAGAGACAGTTTGGAGACAGATGCGGGTCTCATCCCCAGCTCCATTTCTCCCCTGTCCTGTGACTTTGGAAAAGTTACATTTCCTCAGTTCTTTGAGTCCTAGTTTCTTTCTATGTGTCATGAAATTTCAGATAATCCACCGCTCCCATCTTGGTAACTTAGTCAAGAAGATGGTGATTGACAGTCACATGTTGTACAACTTATTCCCTAGCCCTCCACCAGGTTAATCTTCAAAGCCCCACCTTCGTTGTATGACATTCATACTGTTAACCAGAGAGGAGAGAGGCTTCCCTGCCCCTGGTTGCTGCTGGGGTTGGAGTTCTTGTGATATCCCGAGAAAAGAAATTTTCTGAGAATTGCACGGGAGGATGCCATATAGTAGAAAGCTTTCTGCTCATGGGATTACACTCCTGGGTTTCCAAAGTCCCACTTCCCTTAGTCCAGTCATAGAAGAAGTGTTGCTGCTATTTCAGTAGAGCTAAACTCAGAGCCTATGTCCAGAGTTTCTTTTCCATGGTGGAGCCGGGTCCAGTCCAGCATCAGCTAGCTTAGCTTGTGTTTCCCACTGCAGTCCACCAGTCCATTGCATGTGGGATCTGCGGAGCCACATGCCTATGGAGGAAACATGGGAAGAAGCAAAATAAGAGTTCCCCACCAGCCAAGAGCCAGCGCAATAAGAGTGTCAAGAGAGAACAAGTTCCTTTACATAGGGGAGTATGTATTCCCAAATATTCATGAGCTTGCAGTGGCCATGCCCATTCTAGCTAACCATCTCTGTCCCCAGGTGTATTTGACAGGCAAGTATCTGCCCTATGTCACCCCAACTTTATTTTGAATAATGTCCAGTCTCTTCAACCAGGCATTCAACTCATGCTATCATCTTTACTCCAATTTGCCTCCCTCTGCTGCAATTTGCCTTCCTATCTCCCACTACAGATTACTCTATCATCTGCTTGCTTTGTCCATGATGTACACAACCTTTTCTCTTCTATACCAATGGTCCTATGCTCACCTGCTGTTTAATCCTAACTCTGCTTTCAAAGATGCAACCCACCTCCTGGCCCTCATTCCTATCGATTTCATTAATATTCATCACCCTCTTCATATGTCTGCAGTACCAAGCTTCTTTCCCTCTGCTATCACTTTGTAGCATCCTGCTTCGTGCTTTGATCATGCCCCCTGAGTACATTATATCTTAAATGAAATGTCCTGTGCTGCTTGGACTTCCCTGCCACTGTATCTCTTATAGTGTTTGACATAGAGTATGTATGAGCAAATAGTAGGCTGATGGCTACCTATACTGCTTCATTGCCTTCTCATGAAAAGTGAGTATTCCTGGTAATATGAAGGGTGCTGCGCTGTGTTGTGCTGCCTGCCGGGAGCCGGTCCATCCTTGCTGTTTCAAGGGACCTGGCATATATGGCATACTATTCTTAATATGTTTGCTCACCTTCTTGGCACTATGTGTTTTAACCAAGGTCACCTCTCTGAGAAAGGTTGTTTCCCCAGGTAGGGATTTTCCCCTGAAGTTAGGGAGGGAATAAAACCCCTTAACTAAGTGCCAGGCGGGTAATTAATCACTTTAACTATGAACAATCATGCTTAAACTACATAATATTTACTCCCTGGAATGAAGATAAGAAACGCCCTAACCTTTGGAATAGAGATTGATAGTATTGGAATCAACTGGTATAAATACAGATGTAACAAGACAACAGGACACAGAACCTAGACACAGAACCTACACAGAACCTAGAGACAGAAGAACTTCTCTGGAGAGAACATGGCAAAAGATCCTGGACAGAAACTGGCCACAGAACCTAGAGACAGAACCTAGCGAGAGAACATGGTAAAAGATCCTGGACAGAACATGACTGCGGAACTTGGCTGGAGAAACTAGACAGAACCTGGTTGAAAAACCTGGCCACAGAACCTGGCGACTGAACCTGGCTGGAGAACCTAGCGAGAGAACATGGCTACAGAACCTGGCTGGAGTTCCTAGATAGCACTTGGCTGGAGATCCTGGCTAGAGGAACCTGGCTATGATGATCACCCGAAGGCTGCCTCCGTGTCATTTCTTCTTCGCTGACTCCGTCCACACCTTTGGGGACCCCTGGACCTGCTGGGGTTGGACCCCAGCATATGGCACCCGAACAGGGACCCCTAGGTAAGCCCCACTCTCGGGATGGATAGGACTCCACCGTAGGAAGAGGGTGGATAGTCTTCGCCGACTCCGTCCACACCTTTGGGAACCCCTGGAACAGGATTCCCCTAGGTAAGCCCCCCGCCTCCCCATTGAGAACCCCACACTCGGGATGGATAGGACTCCACCAAGGTACTGCAGACCCCCCTATAGAGGGTAAGTAGGGTAAGAAGGTGGATAGTACAGAACTTAGATTGAGAAGATATGCCATACTGAGTCCAAAGAAAGAAGACTCTGTATTGATTCTTAGATTGAGAAGATGTGCCATACTGAGTCCAAAGAAAGAAGACTCTGTATTGATCTTTAGATTAAGAAGATGTGCCATACTGAGTCTAAAGAAATAAGACTCTGTATTGATCTTTTAACACATATGCTTGCTAGCAGAGGAATTAAGGTTACTCCCAGTCAGACAGAACGTTTTATACAAGAAGTATGTCCATGCTTTTCTGAGGAAGAAAAGGTAAATGTAAAGGCATGGGAGGAGGTAGGCCCAAGGAGCCTTATCCTTAACCCCACTGCAGCCTTTCCACCCCGGGAAAGTGCAGGATTGGCAAGCTCTCCCTGGGGTGATAGATCAGGACTCAGGTAATAGCGGAAAGCGCCAATCCTACTCTTAAAATGGATACAAGAGAGCATTTGGGTGTTCTTTTTTTTCTTTTTAATGCCTGCTTTTAAAAAATAAAAAAGGGAATTTGCCGGGAGCCGGTCCATCCTTGCTGTTTCAAGGGACCTGGCATATATGGCATACTATTCTTAATATGTTTGCTCACATTCTTGGCACTATGTGTTTTAACCAAGGTCACCTCTCTGAGAAAGGTTGTTTCCCCAGGTAGGGATTTTCCCCTGAAGTTAGGGAGGGAATAAAACCCCTTAACTAAGTGCCAGGTGGGTAATTAATCACTTTAACTACGAATAATCATGCTTCAGCTACATAATCTTTACTCCCTGGAATGGAGATAAGAAACGCCCTAACCTTTGGAATAGAGATTGATAGTATTGGAATCAACTGGTATAAATACAGATGTAACAAGACAACAGGACACAGAACCTAGACACAGAACCTAGACACAGAACCTACACAGAACCTACACAGAACCTACACAGAGACAGAAGAACTTCTCTGGAAAGAACATGGCAAAAGATCCTGGACAGAAACTGGCCACAGAACCTAGAGACAGAACCTAGCGAGAGAACCTGGCTGAAGAACCTAGAGACAGAACCTGGCTACAGAACCTGGATAGAACATGGCAAGAGAACCTGACTAGAACCTGGTTACTGAACCTGGCAAAAGATCCTGGACAGGACCTGGCTACAGAACTTGGTTGGAGAACCTAGCCAGAACCTGGATGAAGAACCTGGGTACAGAATCTGGTGACTGAACCTGGCTGGGGAACCTGGGGAACCTGGCTGGAGAACCTGGCGACAGAACTTGGCTGGAGAACCTAGACACAGAACCTGGCTGGAGAACCTAGCTAGAGAACCTAGACACAGAACTTGGCTGGAGATCCTAGACAGAACTTGGCTGGAGATCCTAACCAGAACTTGGCTAGAGATCCTGGCTAGGCTGCTGATCAACTGAACACTGTCTCTGTGTCATTCCTTCTTTGCCGACTCCGTCCACACCTTTGGGGACCCCTGGACTTGCTGGGGTTGGACCCCAGCAGCTGCCCAGACCTCCCTCCTGGAATGATGAACTTATTCTTGCAATGGCTGAGAATCCTGTGAACAGGGGACTGTGGCTCTTGGCCCAATTCAGAGATGGTTTCCACTAGGGAGAGCCATTTTGCCTAAGACTACCCCTGGGCTACCAGTATCCACCACTGGTTTACTTAGGATTATAAAAGCCTGATACCATTGTCCCACTGAGAACAACTCTTAAAGGTTTTCCCTGCCCTGATCGGTTTGGCTCAGTGGATAGCGCATCGGCCTGCGGACTCATGGGTCCCAGGTTCGATTCCGGTCAAGGGCATGTACCTTGGTTGCGGGCACATCCCCAGTAGGGAGTGTGCAGGAGGCAGCTGATCGATGTTTCTCTCTCATCGATGTTTCTAACTCTCTATCCCTCTCCCTTCCTCTCTGTAAAAAATCAATAAAATATATTTTAAAAAATCAATAAAATATATTTTTTAAAAAAAAGGTTTTCCATGCTTCAGAGCTCCATGTAGAGTTACCTGCAGCCTTTATTGAGATGGCTTCGCAGCCCCAGTTTTCAATCTGTCCACTCCTGTGTCTTCCCTTCTATTCCACAGATAATCCCAACATCTCTCCCTGAGAACCTCCTAACCCCAACTCCTCAGTCTGGTTCCACAGAGCCCAACCTGTGACACTCAATAATCTGATATTTCATAATCACACTCTTTTTCTGATTATATGGGAAAAGGGATATGGATAAAATGTAGTAAGAAGAGAGTCAATCAAAAGCAATCTGGAGAATCAATGAACCATATTTTTTGCATATCATGGAAAGGTTTTATTTGCTGTGTTTGGTTTATTAGTTAGATCTTCTGGGCAGACAGTTTTACTCTGCTTTCTAAATTATTGTTCCTATGAAGGTAGATGATGATCATTGTTATTGTTAAAATGATAGATGGGAATATATGAGAGAAGACCATTAAAATGAGAATTGTGGTTGAATTGCAGTTACATGAATAAAAGGGGGACATATCAGCAAAACTTTTCATATATATATGAAAGGAAGGGAGAGGAGAGAGAGAGAGAGAGAGAGAGAGAGAGAGAGAGAGAGAGAGAGAGAGAGAGAGAGAAGCATCAATGATGAGAGAGAATCATTGATTGGCTGCCTCCTACATACCCCACAGTGAGGGTGGAAAACACACAACTGGGAATCAAACAGTGACCTCCTGGTTCATAGGTCAATGCTTAAGGCTGGCCAGGCAAGCCTTTTCTTATTATAGAAACCAACCTCCAACTTTACAGAGAGCAGATCCTATCATTTATTCTATCCAAAGAAAAAAAATAGAATATGCATCAAAGTTGCCTAAATAGGCTCTCTTATGTGCTTTTGTAACCCCCAACTTGAACACTCTAGATGTCCTGAAGTAGGAAAGTGCCCCTCATCATCTTTATTTGAGACTTAGCTGTCTGTAGTTTCAAAAACTCCAGCAACATGCGTCATTATACATTTGCCCCTCCGTGAAATCGACTGCGTGCAGTCACTCTAGCAGTGCGACTAATTGGCTGGGTTCCGCAATACTACCTTGCCAATGATGCCGCTCTTTAGTTTTATAAACATTCAAAAATATTCGCTCAAATTGGCCAGCTTCCCAGCAACCATCTTAGTAAAGATAAGCTCCTTCCATGGTGAGAGCCAGCATTTCAACCCCTTGAAAATAACAGCAGAGGTGTTTTTCTTTTACTATCCCTCCCCAGTGAATATTAAGCCTCTTTTTCTTGAAAAGAAAGAGCAAACCAAGCCCAGAATTTTCATTTCTCAACTTCATGTGAGTGGCAATGGCAGGTCGGGAAGTGTCTTTGAGAGCAGCCTCGATGCTTGTTTTTCTTTCAGAGAAAAACTGCTTTAGACCTAAAGCAAAAATGCCCCTGAGATTTAATTATTTTCCTGTTTTATTTTTCACTACAAAGGCACTTACTCTTTTATTGTGTTGCTCTGTTGCAAAAAAAAAAAAAAAAAAATCTTTAGGAGATGATTTTTTTTTTTTTTTTGAATGGTAAAGGCAGTATAACTTCAAAGGTGGTAGTGCTCTGCCTTTCTTGTCTTTGACAAAGTCGCTGAGTGCTTTGAAAAATTTCAAGGTGACAGGAAGGTTTGTGGTCCAGATGGGTATAGAAAAGGTCTGGGATAAAAAATTTGGGGTATTTCCCCTTCATACTTTGCCTTTGTCTTTAAGTTTGTTGTGATTGCTGGCAATACAAACTGTATGCATTTGGATTATTCTAAAGAGATATTTTCCATAAAAGTTTAAGTTTCTTTTACCTAAAGGGATAGAAATACACATGAAGCCAAGGAGTAAGATGACAGAGAACTGAAGAAGTCATCTTCTTGATTTCTCATCTGTTTCCCTTTGCACATCTGTTGTCACTTTTAATTTTTCTCTCTCTGACTAGAATTCCCAATACACTGGTGGTACCTGATGCCATCAAACTTGGCTGAGTTTATGGCCCCTCAGCCAGACTGCGATTTTCATATTTTCTCAATTTTATATTTTCAGGGAAGACTTTTGATTGATCCAGTCTGGAATGTCTATTGTCTATTTTGTTGTCTATAAATTGTGTCCGACAGTCAGAGTCAGGCTACAAAATGTTGGTTGCTCCCTTTTAAATTATGTAGATGAGAAGAAGGGGAAAGTGGAGAAAAATAATCAGGTCAGTCGCCTGAAAAGAAGAGATTGGGCAAGAATGGAGGTAGAGACAAAACAATAATTGTCCATATTATGCTGTGTCATGAATGTCAACTATTAACTGGGAAAACATGAGAAGAAATATTTTAGGCATAAGTCTAACTAGTTCAATTTTTAAATTTTGAGTAATTAATGTATGGCTCTATCAATAGCCTATCAGGGAAAGCATCTAGATACTTAATGTATTGTTAACCAATTCATTCCACATTCCCTCATTCATTCATTTACTCATTACCTTCCTTCCTTCCTCCCTCCCTCCCTTCCTTCCTTCCTTCCTTCCTTCCTTCCTTCCTTCCTTCCTTCCCTCCCTCAGTTATGCTGACAGTCCTTTCATTTATGTATTGAAGGGATACAGAAGTAGAAGCAGATGGGAGCATTTAAGCAAGAACTCCATCCAGAACAAATCTCAAGAATAGTGCGTGTGTTGGGCAGGGTACATGAATTGCTAACACATGCGCACTCACAATGGTTCAACATAAGAACTCTTCATTTGTGGGAAGAGTTCTGCTTCATGTCTATATTTAGGAGCCCAGGCTCTTTCTAGCTAATGACTCTCCCATCCCTGAGACCCCACCATGGTCTCCTGAATCCTCTGTATCTGGACAGCTCATGAATGATTAGGGAGAATGGGAAAATTTCATGAGAAGTTTTAAAGACCAGACCTGGGAATGGCATACTTAATATCCTCCCACGTTGCTCACATAGCTGCACTGGGAGCTGACACTCAGGAAGATAAAAGACTAGTACTGCTCTTAGACCCTGGGCAAGAGAGGCCCCTGCTTTGATCCTGGTCTTTTAGCCTTTGAGACAGGTACTCTCAGGATTTCCTCCAGCTTAACCTCTCGCTACAGAGCCAAAGTCCAAGGGTGCCTGGGATGCTGGGAATCTCTAAAAAAGAAAAAGAAAAAAGAAGTCCTGACAATGATCCTCAGTGGTACCTTGTTGCTCTTCCTAGGTTTATCTTCCCAAACATTGATGGTGCCTCCTACCTACATATCCTTAGGTCTCAGGGATAGCCAAGTGGTGAATTTGGACAAAACTTGCATGGACAGAGTGGGTATGCATGGTGCCCCTCATGGTGCAGGGTGGAGTTCAGGTGGGCCAAAAAGGGGGAGGCCATGGTAAAGGGAAGGGGGATTGGGCCCAGGGGTTCCCGTGCAGACATTGTATAGGGCAGAACTCTGAGGAGTCCAAGAATTTCAAATTCAAACCTGGTTTTCCATTTTGTCACGGCTGTATTTGATAATGTAGGAAACTAGACTATATTTTACTCAGCAGGTTTATAATATTGAGATGTATGTCAGCCTCCAGCTGTACTTTTGCTCTGGGCCCCAAAGTGATTAGGGGTGCTCCTTGTGGTGCGCTCTGGCAGGTGCTGACACAATGCACGGCCAGTGTGGTTTTATATTCTACCTTGCATGCTTCTGAAAGGAAGGGGAACTTAAAATAGCTAGCTGCTATCAGATAAAAATCAAAATTTGATTGCTCTGTTTCACCAAGCTTTATTCAATGGACCATTTCTGCTTCTATTACACTAAGCACGAATAAACTCTAAAAAGCAACTAATAAACAATCTTGTTTCATTTAATAGCAGCTACCTTTTCTTTTTAACTCTCCGTATGTGCCAGATACAATGCTAACTAAGTACATTCATTATCCCATCTAATTCTAATAACTATATTAAGTAAGTAGTATCCTTATTTGACAGATCAAGGAACATAAGCAGAGGAAGGAAGTAATAGATTTAGAATCCGAGTGCAGATTTAAGTGAAAAGTTTGCAGTCTTTCTAGCAATGGTACAACACTGTCTTATTTTAGAATGGGTCTTAGATATCAGAAAGTCCATTGCCCTTCCTGCCCATTTTGATTCCTGAATGATCTGTTTCACAGCCCAGCTAAGTAGTTGATCTCTCTCTATACAGTTACTTCTATTCATAAGTCCCTTTATGTATTAAAACACTAGGGACTTTAGTGTATAAAAGCAACAGTTTTTAACTTATGAATCATGGAGCATTTGTGTTATTGACAGTATGAAAAAAAAGGGTGACAGAGCAGCCAAGGGACTAGGTCTTGTACACAAATCACAGCCCACCTTATTTATATTATATGCCAAGAATTTGAAATTCCAATGCACATGAATATCAATTTGAAAAAAACCCACCATATTCAAAATGTAAAGATCCAAACTAGTTGAGTTGTCTTTGTGTGCTTGTTTCAATTTTCTTTTTATTATGTAGACAGATGGGTTAGGGAGACCCTTGCACAGTGATAGAATTTTTTTCCTCACAGGTGGCCTCAAAGGTGTGTGTGTGTGTGTGTGTGTGTGTGTGTGTGTGTGTGTGTGTATTACAAGGAGCATAATTCTCTAGTTTATCACTGAGTCTGAGCCACTCTCAGGAATGAAAGGGGTGCTGTTGATAATGATGCATAAAGTGAAACAGTCCCAGGAAAATGGCATCCATGTCTATCCTGGTCATAAATCAAAGCAAACAGGCCAGGACACATCTTTATCTGACATACTCACCAAGGGAAAACGTAGGGACAGACACAGATTAGTAGTTGCCAGATGCTGAAGGTGGGGTGAAGGGTTGACAGCAAAGGGCAGAAGGGAATTTTCAGAGATGATGGATGGTTCTATACCTTGATTATAGTGGTGACCGCATAACTGTATGCTCCTGTCAGAACTCATAAGACTGTGCACCAAAAAGTGGATTTACTCTATGTAAATTATGCCTCATTTTTTTTTTTTTTAAATAACAGGGTTAAGATATCCTAGAACAAGAATGCCATAAACCTGAAATTAACTTTTGATTATAAAGGAAAAATAAAAGGAACATACACCTGCTCAGAAACAAAGAAAAACAATTAGGTCTATTTCATGATAAAGTTCACGAATCAGCACCACTCTAGAATCATTCTAAAGGAGTAACTTTTTAAGAATTCTCCCCTATTGCCACCAGCCACATGGCAGCAAAGGGTCATTATGGATTTTGAACCACGATTGCACTGTTGTCCTGTTTGGTGAAAGTCAGTGGGGAAATATTCAACTATGACTGAGGTGTCTGACCCAGCTGGTGGACCCTGCAAGTGGCTATGATAAGCCTCAGGAATGAACAGTGGGGAGGGGAGCGCAATGAAGTACACTGACTACGCACATTTGTTCATGAGAACATTTGAGATACCCCCTGAGTAATAGCATGAGGGTTGTTGTTACAGATGGCAGTGAAAGTAGGAACAAGAGGTAGTTAAATATGGGCTCTTCATATTCATGTGACTGCATGCATTCATCTCCACAGATCACTGAGCTCAGCAAAGCCTGAGTTATCTAAGACTTAAAGTTTATTAGGTAGGAGCATCTGCATTACAGGACATCTTCATAATTTTCATATTAGCGATATCACCACTATTCAGTTTAAATAACATAAGTTCCCCAGATCCTTAGAAAAATGCTCATCTATAATTAACATTATATTATTACAGTTCAATTTTGGTCCACAATTATTTTATCTTATATCTTGTCCTAATTTTCCATTTCCAAAGAACAATGTCATTAATTTTCCCAGGGTACACTGAGATCTCTTAGACCCATTAAAGCTTCCAAATTCATGTATTCTACAATTAAATTCGCATTCTAAAGCCTATACCAACTGATGCCATTATTACCATTAATTGAAGGCAATGCACACAGTATTAAGAGCTTCAAATTTCAGCCCTATCCCTGGCTATGAAAAGTTAAGTGGCAGTTCCAGGCATGTGAAAAAAAGGAATTCATTGTACTTTCTTGTAGGTATAGGGTTATTGTAGCAATAAAATGAGAAATCCATCTTAAGCACTTGCACCAGCATTTAGCACATGGAAAGCATTCGATTAGTGTTGATGGTGTAGTGTAAGACCTACAATAAAGATTCAATAGTGGAGCTGCCTTAGCATCTGAAACCAGCAGGGCTTCCAGTGGCCGTACCTCAAGCTCCCTTCCCTTTCTACTCCCACAGAAGGGCCCCCTCACCAAACAAGCCTCCTTATCACGGGGGACCAGGCATAATGCTAATCACTTCTGGGCAGCAGGAGTCCATTTCTTGCCACTCTGCAGAATTATTCAAACAAATCCATTACATCCTCTTGCAGGGACCAGGGGTCACCACACCCCACTTGCTCACTCCCTTCCCAAGTGCAGCTCCCTGTGGGGGGCCCTGCATAGTGTGCAGTGTCTCCTGCCCTGGGCTGTGAATTTATATAACGCAGACACTGCTGTCGACCTCATCTTTCCAGCTGCTTAAAGAGACTTGACCCCGCCAAGCATGTGAGACACAAGAAGTTAATGAACAGGGCAGTTCAGAAACTTCCCAATATCCTTATCTCAAGATGGAACAGGGCTCGCTGAGGCTTGGCAACTTTATGCCAATTATCTGGTGCCTGCATCCTAAGGAGAGGACATTGCATGGATGACTTGAGATCAAATTTGTCAAAGCACAGAGAACCAGGCCATTGCCCACTGCAGTGACTTCCTTAGATCTTCCAGGCTGGGGAGCCTACGACCCATGAGCTCAGGCCATGGGAAGGGATAGGAGCCTTTACTGCCCTGAGAATTATTACTCACTGATGCCACCGATGCTTCTCCCGTCAGCGGCGTGCAGCTGTGGCAGCCTCTCAGGCAAGACTCCTGACTGATTTTTCTATCAGTCTTTAATAGTTAATCCCCATCTTGTTAGTTAAAATATTTCAGTGACTCCCTTAGGCCAGATAAATCCAAGTAAGTTTAAATTAGGTGCCTCAGCAGCCTCAGTCATTGAAGAAGCTTCTAGATAGAGCAAACCACATCATCCCCCTCATTAGGGACAGAGGGTCTTGAATGAAACCCCTTAATGGGCCTTCTTCATGACTCTGGGGCAGGATGGGATACATTAGTATTACACCTCAGCCAATTTTTTTTTTTTTTACAGCCCTTCTGAAGGATTCATTTTACATTAACAGGAAGCCTTGGCATTTTTCAACACAGCTGGGAAATCCTGCTTTCAGCAGAATGATGTGAACAGTGCAGAAATCTGGTCATGTCACTCTACTAAAGCACGTTCAAGGGCTCCCTCCACCTACTGAATTGTGCCCTTCCTCCCCCTGTGAGTCTGCTATAACTAGGCCATCCCTGCCAGGTCTCACCTGTGCCTCACACCAGAGCACTCTTACACCTCCAGCCTCCAGCCCAGAAGCTGCCTGCTCTACATCTCTGTCTATCTCATGTCCTTTCTGTCAAGAATGCCTCCTGTACTTCTAATTCTGTTTACCCACTTTTCAGAACCTTTCTCAAATACCACCTTCTCCATTCTGACTTTCCATTCTGTGGGTTTAAAAAAAGGGGTGGGGGTGTGTTCAATGGAAAGTAACCTCACAGGGTGATCTGATCACAAGTTCCTAACTGGGCAGGTCATGGTGGCTAGTCATGCCCCGTGCATATAACTTCTTTATTAAAAGGCTTATCTTTGTCTTAAGCAAGTTCTGTCCCTTGTTTCTGTGCATCTAGGTTAACACACCTTTGCAATGCCCTCTGTCAGACCCCTCCTAAGACTTAACCACCCTCAAGAGAACACATTATCTGGCTATCCTGTAATCTGATCCATGGCTTGCTTTCTCCCACCTTCATGTAATCTTCCTTACATTCCCTCTTTAATCTCAAATGCATACAAGAAACCAAAAACAAAAACTGTTCTCCTCCAAAGCATTTTTCTCAGGCTGTTGAGAGCTTGCTTCCAGGTGTAGCCTCTCTTTGACTCAGATACATTTTTATAAAAATTCTACATTGGATCTTACATCAACAAAACCTGCATATGGATAGAGTATACATTTTGATAATACTCTACTCCATTTCCTACCCACAAATGTGCATGCTGCAATGCAATAAAGCCTCTTTCTTGGTCCTGCTCACATTCACCTTTGCTCTCATCAGCTCTGCCTGGACCAGTGCCTTACACATAGCAGCTTCTCAATAATTAACATCCCATTCCACTGGACATGATTTACTTCTCTGCCGGAAGCCGGTCCATCCTTGCTGCTTGACACAGTCGCTGCAGGAAAGAAACATCTGTACAGCATATGTTTCAAGGGACCTGGCGTATATAGCATACTGTTCTTAATATGTTTGCTCCCCTTAGCGCTGTGTGTTTTAACCAAGGTCACCTCTCCGAGAAAGGTTGTTTCCCCAGGTAGGAATTTTTCTCTGAAGTCAGGGAGGGGATGCCTCTCCTAGAAAGGTTGTTTCCCCAGGTAGGAATTTTTCCCTGAAGTCAGGGAGGGGATGAAACTCCTTAACTAAGTGCCAGGTGGGTAGTTAATCACTTTAACTACAAACAATCATGCTTAAGCTACATAATCTTTACTCCCTGGGATGGAGATAAGAAACGCCCTAACCTTTGTAATAGAAATTGACAGGATTAAAATCAACTGGTATAAATATGGATGTAACAAGACAATAAACAGCAGAACCTCTCTGGAGATCGAGACCAGAACTTGGCTGGAGATCCTGGCTAGGCTGCTGATCAACTGAATACTGTCTCCGTGTCATTCCTTCTTCGCCGACTCCGTCTTCACCTTTGGGGACCCCTGGACCTGCTGGGGCTGGACCCCGGCACTTCTCTCTTTTTGTGCCTCTAAACCCCTTTCTGTCATTGGTGTTTCCTTCCTATGCGGACTATCAACTCCACTTATCCACTCTCGGTCCAAAGAGAAAGGTGATCTTCAACCAAATGCCAGGCTCTCCTATAAACTTCAGGGGAACAATGCTTGCTTTTAGCATTTAGAGACTGTTTGAGAAGCAGTCTAGAAGGGAACTCTCCCTGCACACGTTAATGGCTGTTATTATTGGTGATATCCATTCATGCAGCCAGTCTTAGGGCAACAACTGACACCTAGTCTCATGGCACACTCAGCACCTTAGCTAGTGGGAACTGGCGATGGAACTCCAAATGGCAACGTCTCCGTGGCTCAGAAGAGAACACTCATGATTTTTCACTGTAGAAATCTGGTCAAAATGGCAGTAGTCTGTTTTGAACAATCGAACAAACTCATATCTGGTCTCAGTTTTTGCTTACTTTCTATTAATTTTCATGTTAGTGGATTTTTTTCCTGAGTTTACCATCTTTTGATGTTTCATGAACCCTTTTTCCTTTCTAAGCCAATTTAAAACACACACACACACACACACACACACACACACACACACACACGCCAAATATGGTGATAAATGCATGATGCTAAGATCCTTCCTTTATCTTGAGATCTATTTTAAATTTGCCTCAGGAGGACATTTTCTGAAATTGTGCAGTGAGTGTTGATTTACAAACTGCGGAGCCCCCTGTGTGTTTTCAAGGGGGTCAGTGCTGAGATGGGATTGAAGGCTCTATTTATCTTCCACAGAGACAGCTAAACAGTAGGCATCAGAATGAAGGAAATGTGACCAAAGTAAACCATGAAAATGTGCTTTCATTCCTTCAATCTCCCCAACTCAAGAGATTTAGACAGTGGAAAGCATAGCAACAGTCTTTCTCAAAATATGAAAATTCCTATCAGCATCTGTTTTCGCAGAAACTGAAGAGCATATGCAATGAAAATACAATACTTTGGGGAACCACCAGAATCCAGACCATCAAAAAATTATAAATAAATTTACTTTCATTATTTTTCTAAGTACACACAGTTGAATGAATTGCCTGAATACAAAGCATTTCCAATTCAGATTAAACAGGGCCTGCCAACTAAATAGACAGGTTTCACAAAGAATTAGGACTTTTATTTTAACAGTGTCTCTAAAACACTAGGCAATTGTTTATAATTTTAAGCATAATTTCCCCTCCCTATTTTTAAATAATATCACTATTATGGTGTACATTGTACATGGAGTGAAAGAATTTTAGACCAGTGATAATTCAGTCAAATAGATTTTACATGGAAACGGTTCAATCTAAATTATATATCAACATGTTTAATTACATCATTTAATTAATTTATTAAGCAAATATACTGTAAGAAATGTGCTAATTGCTCAGATTTCCAAAAGGAAAAAAAAAAGTACTATATTCTACCCTCAAGTGGCTCAGTCTAACTTTACCATAAACTTAATCTTCACCTTGCACATTATCCTATCACACATCCTATCTAATAATAGACAAACATGGTAATTAACTGTACCTCCGCTATGCTTCCCATTGGCTAATCAGGGTGATATGCAAATTAACTGCCAACAAAGATGGTGGCCAGCAGCCAGGCTGCTGAAGTGAACATGAGGCTTGGTTGCCCCAGTGATGGAGGAAGCCAAGGTTCCCCGCCTCTGCAGCCAGGCTCTGAGCTCCAGTCTAAGCAACAATGTTGCAATTATAGAAGCTAAACAAACCTCAGATACCTGCTTTCAGCCAGCAGGCCTCAGAGCTGGGGCCACAACAAAGTTTCAATTACAGAAGGTAAATAAATCCCAGAATAAAAAAAAAAAAAACAAAGAGAGAGACTGGGAGCTTCAGTTGCAGGCTTGGCCCGCCTGAAAACGGCCCTCAGCCCCTCATCCAGGCTGGCCAGGCACCCCAGTGGGGACCCCCACCCTGAAGGGGGTGCGGGCAGCCTGAAAACAGCCCTCAGACCCTCATCCAGGCTGGCCAGCTCCGCAGTGGGGACCCCCACCATGAAGGGGTGTGGACAGCCTGAAAACAGCCATCAGCCCCTCATCCAGGCTGGCCAGGCACCCCAGTGGGGACCCCCACTCTGAAGGGGGTGTGGGCAACCTGAAAACAGCCATCAGCCCCTCACCCAGGCTGGCCAGGCACCCAAGTGGGACCCCCACCCTGATCTGGGACACCACTCAGAGCAAACCAGCTGGCCCCCACCCATGCACCAGGCCTCTATCCTATATAGTAAAAGGGTATTATGCAAACTGACCCTAACAGAAGAAAGACTGGGAATGACTAGTCACTATGACACACACTGACCACCAGGGGGCAGACGCTCAATGCAGGAGCTGCCCTCTGGTGGTCAGTGTGCTCCCACATGGGGGAGCTCTGCTCAGCCACAAGCCAGGCTGATGGCTGCCAGTACAGCGGTGGTGGTGGGAGCCTTTTCCGCCTCCTCAGCAGCGCTAAGGATGTCTGACTGCAGCTTAGGTCTGCTCCCTGCTAGCAAGTGGACATCCCCCGAGGGCTGCCAGGCTGCCAGAAGGATGTCTGATTGCCATCTTAGGCCCAGTATCCCAGGGAGCAGGCCTCGGCCAGCAGGTGGTCATCTCCTGAGGGGTCCCAGACTGTGAGAGGGCACAAGCCAGGCTGAAGGGCCCCTCCCCCCTGAGTGCACAAATTTTTGTGCACTGAGCCTCTAGTAGAATAATAAAAGCCTAATATGCAAATTGTCCCCTCTGGTGGTCTTTCCACCTAGAGTTCAACCACTTGCTATGATGTGCCCTCACCACCAGGGGGCGGCTTGGAACATGGCGGACATCAGTGAAGTGATGCTGGCAGAGAGCAGCAGTGGAGGCGCTGTTGGCCCTAATGGGCCCTGATGATGGCGGGATAGTGGAGCAGGTGAGAGGGCGGTGCCAGGCCAAGGCGGGTGTGAGCAGGGGCCCAATCTTCCTGCTGATCACCCGGCAGATGGCCACTAGCAGCAGCATCAAGGGACAGAGCTCCCACCCAGCTCCCAGGTGCTGAGGGAGAAAAGGTAAATAGCAATATTAAAATATTTCTTCTAATTACTTCCCTTTTAATGTGCACAAATCCATGCACCGGGACATTAGTACATTATCCTATCACACATAAACTATAAACTGCAAGTCGCCATATTAAGGTACAGGATAGAATAAAGAACAGATCACAAATTGACGCAAAAGAATGAATGACTCATGGAAAAGAGTTCGTATTTTATCTACAAGAACAATGGACTCCAAAGTACAGTGAGCTATCTTCATAAATGCTCAAAATAATCCATTGGACTATTGGAAGAAAATAGAGAATATCTATTTACATTTATTTTTATCTTATTTATTTTTCTTTTTGTGTATGTTTACTAATGTGCACCCTATATGTAATTCAGAGATGCACACTTTGTAAATGAAACATATTCTGAAAATGCTTGCTTTTTTTTTTTTTTTTTTTTTTTTTTTTTTTTTTTTTTTTTTTTACTTATGGTGTACACAATATAGAACTTGCAGACTACTTATCTTGCAGTTGTGAAGCCACTGGATTATTTTAATACAGCAAAGCTAGAGACTGGTTTATATTTGAGGAAGATTACTTGGTGGCAATTGGAGGAGCATGAAAACTGACAAAGATGTATGTCGAAGATGATGCATTTTCTTAAATTAAATTTATTGGGGTGATATTGGTCAATATGAACATATATATTTCAGGTGTGGGTTTCTATGTTACAAGATCTTTATATTGCACTCTGTGCCCATCACCCAAAGTCAAATCTTCTTCCATCATTATATATTGGTACCCTTTTCTAGATAATGAGTTTCTGAACTAAGGAAGTGAAGTGGAATGGAAGGTAGAAGACTAATTTGAAATATATTAGTGGGGATGAGTAAATAAGATTTACCCTAATGTGAGCTGCCAGTGAAAAGAGTGTTTAGGGAAACTCTACCTCCCAAATTGTAGGTTTGGTGATAGAATAAATGGTACATCTTAATTGAGATAGTTAATATAAGAAAAGCTTGGGGCTGATTTGGGTTAAGAGGAAGCCTGCATTCAGGTTAGCATTTGAGTTGGAGATGTGTGTGAGACATCTTTAGAATTAGAGATGTTCAGGTAATAGTTGAATAATTAGATCTTTTACTGAAGAGGGACCAGATGGTGACCAGATTTATGAGGCTTTTAAACATAGTTGGTAGTAGAGTTGGTTATCTCTTGACTGTCAAAGCCAATTTTAGATTTCTGGGAAGTACTTAAAATAATGTGCATGGCTGAAATAAATAGATAGTTCCATAGTATGATCTCTTAGTACTAGGAAATTCTTCCTGAAACAGATTATTCGTTGCACAGACCTACAGCTGTGGTCCCAAAGGTAGCAATCTTAGAGCACACACATTGCATAAAATGAAAATGCTGACCTAACCATTAGACCAGCTGCAGAGATCAAAACAGGGCTGACTTTCATTGTAGCAAAGGGCCTACAAAGACCACAGCGAAGGGCCAGGATAGGTCAGTATTGTGAAGGCCCTGAATTGAATGGGAGCCACAATAAAGACTTAGGGCCAAGAGAATTATAGGAGGTGTATCTAAACAATGAAAGAAAAGGGATGAGCCTTGAACTTACTCAAGTGTTTCTGCTTCTCTTTGTACTGTCAACATTTTGAAGACAGTATGGCATGAATTTTGATTACTCCTAATGTAATGAAAGCTGAAAGAATTTTACATGGGAGAAAATGATAAAAATACAAAATGAGAAGCCAATTTGTTCTGATCATTATTAATTGATGGTTACTGGATTTTGAATTATGGGATCAGGTCTCTTGGATCTTTTTCTTGTAAATAAAGGCTATTAAAAATACTGTAGCAGATTCCAATAGCTTTATTTTTTTTCAAACAATTGGGCTCCCAGGAATAATTACATTTAACATATTTGTGTAGTTCTTTGTGGAACTTTATGTGTGATTGTGTGTGTGTGTGTAGTGGTAAACTTATATATAAATACTATGAGTAGGGATGTACAGATATCCTATATTTATAAATGGCAATTTATAAACTTGTACTAACATCTAAACTTCATTTCCCAATTTATTTCAATATGTATCTTATTTCTAAAGGTAATGTAATATTTCTCACTGTAGGGGTATTATAATTTACAAAAACAGTGGCCATTTATATGTCTCCAATTCTTTTCACTATGATAGACAATAGTTCAATGACTCAAGGGGTAATTTTAAAATTATAATTCTCCCAAATGAAGTATATTGTATGAAAAATACTTATTTAAATTAATAATCATCATCTTAAACACACATATGAAAGGACTACACTTACTAAAACCATTTGAAGAAAGAGGAGATTGACACCTGCCTTCTCACACTCATTCAGGAACAGGATGACTTATCTGAGCAATTTAAATTTTACATACACATGCATTATATGGATGTATGCATATATACATATGATAACATGTATATTTGTGCTTATGAGTGTGTCTGTGGTGTGTGTGTGTGTGTGTGTGTGTGTGTGTGTGTGTGTTTGTGTGTGTGTAGGTGCCAATAATTGGATTTCTGTAAGTCAAATGGCTGGATGCTTGTGTAATATCCTTACTGAACCTTATCTCCCCAGAATTCTGAGTTTAGTGTAAGATATAATAAAGTTGTCTGAATAATACCTAAGCTCAAGAAACTTAAATTTGAGAAACATTTTATATTTTTCAGATACTTTCTTTGTTGCCATTGACAACTCAACACAATTTCTGAAACTATAAACTGTAGTGGCCTTCAGTGTTAGCAGGATTCTGATACTCAAATAATGCTATCAGGCTCTGACTTTCTCGATTTTCTTTTCAGAGAGACTTTTCCTTTGTGCTAGACAGAGCCCGGCACATAATAAGTGCTTTACAATCATTCTTTAAAAGAGTGAATGATGGTGAAGAAGGTTACTTTTGCCAACAATCTAGCAAAAATCCCATAATTAAGCCCCATTGGTCCAGTGTGGGCCACTTCATTGTTGTACCAACTTTTGACCAGGGATATGAGATGCACAGATGGGCCAGGTATCAGTCCCTGAGATATAATACAGAGGATGCAATTTGATAGAACTGGTCTGTACTATCAAGCTTAAGTTTTGTGCCTGATAGTCTGCTAGGTATTTTGTAAGATCTAAAGGTGTATATGATCTTTTCCATTTTTAAAGAATTCATCACCTGGTAAGGAAATGAACCACTCAGATATGCACTGGTAAATTTGATAATATCTGCCCCTTTATATCTGGGATTTCAAGAACCTGTTAGTATACATCATATCATCTGCAAATGAAACTCCTGTGTCAAATTATTATTTAAAATAAAGAAAATGTTTGGTACTTCATAGTATAAAAAGTTTTTTATGTATTTTGCTTTCTAGATTAATCATTCTCACATTCCTGTAGACAAACTTCTCCAAAGGGAAGTTCTTTCAAAATTCTAATATTGTCTATTGTGTTCAGAAAAAATACAAATTTTAAAAAGCCTGCTCTTTGGAGGATGAAAAAATAACACTGCAATGAGATATTTGAGTCAGATCTGTGATCAAGCACAGAGCCATGTTCTAGTTTACTCTTCCTGGTATAGCCATATGTTCTGATTTTACCAAATGCATCCAGTTATTTGGAAAGCCAAATGGAACTTGTTGCTTATCCTGTCAACTTTTCCATCACCTCAGGTCTTGGCTTAGGATGTCTTAGTGATAATGCAAGGAAAGTATATCAAGAATGTAACATGGTTTGTCACCAGCTGGAAAGAATTGATAGAAATGATCTTGCAGCTAACATCAGAGCTTTTATCTAGTATACTAAAAGAATTAACACTTATACATGAACCTATAAGAAACTGCCATTGTTAAGGTCAAAACCATCAACTATCAACATGATTCCACCTACTATATAGGCAAATAATAGTTATCAAAGTACATAAACAGGGAGGACACAATAAAAATAGGTTTCACTTTTATCCCTGTGTTGTTTATGCTTACCTTCATCCGCCCCTTCTTCATTGACAGTGCTGGGTAAACTTTAGCTCAATCACAGCTGAAGTATCACAAATATTTAATTAGCATGGCCCAAATTAATGAGGTTGAGGGTCTGCCTTGTTGAATTCACTCACAGTGACTTCTTATGGGAGGGAAGCCGCACATAAGGACTCCTCCACCTCCATCCAGTTACTTCAAATTCAGATAACACTGACTTTAAAATCTCATCAGGGGAAATTGACATAATTAAGCACTCTTCAAAGAAAAATAAACTCTGATGTTTCTAATACTATTAAATATTTACTGTGCATATCATTACAGCAAATTCGCTGGCAGAAAGTGATTCTCCCAACGTAGATCAAATGAGAACATCACATTGCCTTGTAGCAAGTGTATCCAGCTCTGTGAATTATTAAACAACATATATCTATATGCATAAAATATAAATGTTGTAGCTGCACAGTGTGAAGACTGAAGACTCTATGAAAGTATGACTGGAATATGTTCCCCAGTACTCCCAATTGTCAGCTCAGACTTGAAGCTTGCTATGCTTATCTCTGCAGATAGGGGCTCCCTCATCCTGAATGCCACACCCCAAGGTGCAATTAGAATGAATAAGAAGCCCTGGCTGGTGTGGCTCAGTTGGTTGAGTGTCGTACCATGCACTGGTGTGATTCTGGATCAGGGCACATATCTGGATTGCAGGCTCCATCCCCAGTAGGGGGCGTGCAGGAGGCAGCTGATCAATGTTTCTCCCTCTCCCTTCCTCTCTCCCTAAAAATGAATAAATAAATAAATAAATAAATAACAACATATTTTTTTAAAAAAGAATTCAGATGAAAAAAATAATTAAATTACCAAATTGAGTGCAATTCCTTGTGCAAACAAACAAAATCAAGTGAGGATATTGAATTAGAGAAGCCAACCCAAAGGATGTCAGGCCCCAAATCGGCTTTTTCTGACATGACACTCTACTTCAATGGGCAAAGGAGAGAAAAATAACTGGCCAACATCTGTTTATGGATTATGTTCTCACTGTCCAGGAAGACGGGGGTTGTCAGGAAGGCCGAGCTAACCAGAATTGCTAAGCTGTTTTTTGTTGGAATAACATTAAATTTTAACTTTTGAGTGTCTCTGGGTTCCAGATGGCAGAGCAGGGGTGCTAGCCATTTTTTTCAAAATACTTGATTTTAAAAAATAATAGTTTGAAACACCTAAAACATTGGCAAAGACTAAGAGAATTTGAACTCCTCCAAACTCTATATTCCAATTGTTCAGAGGGACAAATATTCCCCTAACCATTATAAAAGAGAACCTGTCTGCTTATGAGGTGAACTAGTCATTGGCATGGTAATTCCAAAAGGATTTCTTCAGAGCACCAGAAAATACAAAATGAATGAAGTCATTTTTCAGAATTATTTGTCCACACTTCCAATGATTGCCATAGCGTTGCTTACCAGAAGGAATTAGTTAAACTAAATAAAAGGTTAAATAAAAGTTCAGCATTTTATTCTGAAAAATTTTAAGCATGTATATGAGTAACAAGATTAGCATAATAAACTCTCAACTAGCCCCTAACCCATACACTACAGTTATCACTATTTTCTCCCTTTACTTTGATCTATTCTTTTTCTGACTCTTTTTTGTTGTTTTTAAAATCAGTTTTACAGAAGCATTTTAGAGACAATCCAAATATTTTTCACCACTAAATTTTCCAGTATGCATTTATTAAAAAAACAAGAATAAGAACATTTTATATAATACATCATTATTGAATCTAAAATTTAACACTTAAATTCTAAAACACATGGATTGCCTTGTGTCCAAAAAAAGAATCCAGTTTTCCAGTTGATTGGTCATTTGAAATCAGGATCCAACAACTTTCACCCACTGCATTTGGCTGTCCCCTATTGTGCTTCTTAAATCTCTTAATTTATGAGTTTCCACTTTTCCATCTTACTTTCCTGTGCCATTAACTGGTTTAAGGAGCATGTCAGTTTCTCAGAATTTCCAACATTGTAGATTCATTTAACTGTTTATTCAAGGTGTCAATCAACTTGTCCTTATACACGTTGTTCATAAGCTGGAAGTTGATTCTAAAATCTTGGCAAGATTACTTTCTATGTGTTTTGTCCATATCACATCACATCAGGGGTCACATTATGTCCTGCTTTGGAGAGGATTGATTTCCTAGGGTCAGCCCAACTTTTTTATGGTAAAGTTGCATGTCAGTCCTGAAGTAACACTTGGTTTTGTGTAATAAATTTCCTGTTTAATTTTCCTCTAGAGGTGTTAGCAACCATTGATTAACATTGCTTAAATCAATTACTGCATTAGGGAATGTAAAATGAGAATCCAAGACTTTTTATCTATGTTATTTTATCACTTTCTTCAAAGATTTTCATAAAATTTAATACTCATATTAATATATATCTTTATTAATATGCCCTTGCCTTGCTGAAGTATTATTTTAGAAAAACTGTTTATCTGATAGATTGATTGATAGATCTCTCTCTCTCTCCATTTGTTGTATGGATTTTTAAAATTGGTTTCAGTATTTCTTTTCCTTCCCTGTGTTGTATTATCACATCATGTCGTAAATTACTTAATTTAACAAAACTTTTGAGGCAATTTTATTTTTATATTATACTAGAGGCCCGGTGCACAAAAATTTGTGCACTCGGGGGGAGGGAGGGTCCCTCAGCCCGGCCTGTGCGCTCTCGCAGTCTGGGGCCCCTCGGGAGATAACGACCTGCTGGCTTAGGCCTGCTCCCGGGTGGCAGAGGGCAGGCCCAATCCCTAGGTGCAGCCCCTGGTCGGGCTCAGAGCAGGGCTGATTAGGGAGTTGGGGTGCCGCCCCCTGTCATGCACAGAGCAGGGCCATCAGGAGGTTGTGATGCCACCCTCAGTCATGCTCAGGGTAGGGCCAATTGGGGGGTTGGGGCACTGTCCCCTGTCACACTCAAGGCAGGGTCGATGGGGAGGTTGCGGCGCCACCCCCTGTCACGCACAGAGCAGGGCCCATCAGGGTGGTTGGAGCTCCGTACCCTGTCACGCACAGAGCAGGGCCCACCAGGGGGTTGGGGCGCTGCCCCCTGTCACTCACAGAGCAGGGCCCATCAGGGGGTTGGGACGCCGCCCTCTGTCACCCACAGAGCAGGGCCCATGGGGGGGGAGGGGTTGGGGCGCCGCACCCTGTCACACACAGAGCCGCAGGGCGATCAGGGGGTTGGGGAGCTCCCCCCTATCAGGCACAGAGCAGGGCTGATCAGGGAGTTGGGCGCCTTCCCCTGTCATGAACAGAGCAGGGTGGATAGGGAGATTGTGGCCCCGCCCCCTGTCACACACAGAGCAGCAGGGCGATCAGGGGGTTTGGGCGCTGCCCCCTGTCATGCTGATCCTGGGGCCGGGAGGCATATTACCCTTTTACTGTATAGGATAGAGGCCTGGTGCATGGGTGGGGGCCAGCTGGTTTGCCCTGAAGGCCCCCCACCCTGATCCCCACTGGGGTGCCTGCCCAGCCTGGGTGAGGGGATGATGGCTGTTTGCAGCTGGTCACACATCCTTCAGGGTGGGGGTCCCCACTGGGGTGCCTGGCCAGCCTGGGTGAGGGGCTGAGGGCTGTTTTCAGGCTGGGGGTGACTGAAGCTCCCAACCGCTCCTTTTTTTCTTTTTCCTTTTTTTAATTCTGGGCCAGCTTTAGCTTTGAGGCTTGGCCCCAGCTCTTAGGCCTCCGCTGCTGAAAGTAGGTTTCTGGCCTTTGCTTACAATGTTGCGATCCTGCTGGCTGAAGCCTGGCGGACTAAAGCAGGTTTCTGGGGTTTTGTTTAGCTTCTATATTTGTTACATAGTTGCTTAGAGTTGCAGCTCAGAGGCCGGCAGCAGCAGACAGGGAATGTTGGAGTCCTCCATCACTGAAGCAAGTAAGCCTCATGTTAGTTTCAAGCTGCCTGGCTGCCGGCCACCATCTTGGCTGGCAGTTAATTTGCATATTGCCCTGATTAACCAATGGGAAGGGTAGCGGTCGTACGCCAATTACCATGTTTCTCTTTTATTAGATAGGATATCAAATGTCTTTCTTGATTGGTGATTGTTTTTGCTTTTATTCTAACCATAGTTACCTAGATTGTTTATAAGAAACTGTGTATTCAGTACTGTTTCATTGTTGTCATAAGATTTTTGTGTTATGATGTATAATCTTAAATTGTTGCTGTTTTGCTATTTCTTGCTCTCTTAATAATAGCCAATGGATTAATAATGTACTTTGTACACACACTGTTCTAAAAATCATATATGAATGATCTAATTGAATAGTCATTCATCTTTATTATCAACCCATTTGGGATATGAGTACATCAAGGTAATACTGAGCTGATGGTAATCTACACATCAGAGCCAGTCTGTCTGTCTCTATGCCCTATATATATATAGCAGAGATATGGAACTGTTTCTTAGCTATAAAATATCTTTAAGTTGTTTTTCTCAGGGGTTATTTAAATTATTACTGACATAAAATATCAAGTGATGACTTTTTGTTACCTTCACAAATAAATGAAATCTTATCTAGGTATCAGTTTCTTAAATAGCAACTTTTCTTCCTTCAAGACTCAGTCAAAATGTATTTTTAAATAATGTGCTTCTTGGTAAAACAAATATTAACATAAAATAATGTGTTTTATGCTCAAATACAGTAAGAAATTAAACAGATTGCTATTTTTTATTTGTTTGTTTTATTCAGAGATCAGCAAACTTTTTCTATAAAGGGCTGATATTAAATATTTGCCGCTCTGCATGCTATGCAGTTTCTATGCAAAAAAGCATTCACAGATAATACATGAAGGAATGAGTCTGGTTGTGTTTCAATAAAAGCTTTATAAAAAAAGGCAGTGGCCATATTTGGATTATGGATCCATGTGTTCAGATCTCTAGCCTTTCTTATTCTCTGGAGGCTGAGCTGGGGAAGATCTGCTTCAAAGCCCCCTCAGATTGGTGGTGGAGTCATTTTCCTATGTCATTAGTACTGAGCTGGAAGCTTCCCTTTGACAATTAGAGGCCACCTAGTTCCTAGAGGCAGATATATTTGATTTCAGAGAGGAAGGGAGAGGGAGAGAGAGATATAAAAATTAATGATGAGAAAGAATAATTGATTGGCTCTCTCCTGCACACCCCACACTGGGGATCAAGCCCACAACCCAGGCATGTGGTCTGATTGGAAATCTAACCATGACCCCCTGGTTCATCAGTTGACGCTCAACCACTGAGCCATGCCAGCTGGGCCAAGGATTTTTTAAATTGTATCTTTCATTCATTGGTTGCATCTTTCCACCCAAGTGCAAAAATTACCATATTACCTCTTTTATCAATAATACTTGATTGCAAACTTGCTGGTTCTTTTCTGAGTTCATCTTTTTCTTAGTACCCTGTCATGTGTACCTAATAACAATGAATGGAAACTGGTGAGACTCAGTTTTGCTATTCCTTGCCTAAAACCATAAGATTTTTTTTTTTTTTGGACTTCCGAATTATGTCAGGCAATGGTGTCATGAACTACTTTCCCACTGCATAACACTTAGTTGGAAATATGGAATGGAAGCCAACAGAAATCACTTTTGTAATCTCCATTAACAGTTCCTTCACTGCGCAACACCTAACCTCAAAGCCAATGGCACATACTTTGGTTATCTTTTTTTCTTTTCTTTACAGTTTCCCATATCTAGGTACAAACTTCTATTTAGTCACTCTTGCTTTATTGACAAATGACCTCAAAATCTCAGACTCTCAAAAGAAAAAAAAAAGAGTATAATTCTTTTTTTTAATAAATAAATTTTATTGATTTTTTACAGAGAGGGAGAGGGATAGAGAGTTAGAAACATCAATGAGAGAGAAACATTGATCAGCTGCCTCCTGCACACCCCCTACTGGGATGTGCCCACAACCAAGGTACATGCCCTTGACCAGATTTGAACCTGGGGCCCTTCAGTCCATAGGCCAATGCTCTATCCACTGAGCCAAACCAGTTAGGGCAAGAGTATAATTCTTATAATTTGTCAACCGAGGGTCAATGGTGAATCTACTCCTTTTCAACTCTTGGTCTTTTCCTGTGCCAAAGAATGTCATCTCCATATTGCTGCTGCTTCAGCAGGTCTTAATATAAAGACAACATGTTGTACACAACTGAATTGAAAAGACCTGTAGCTGAGCCATCATCAACTTGCAGTTGACATGTAACTGATGTGAGAAATAAATCTCTGTTATAAGCCACTGGGATTTTGTGGCCATTTGTTCCTATAGTAGAGCTTCCAAATACAGTTTCTTAATAGATGTTCAAAGTAAGAAAGGAGCCTGTGGGAAATGGGAAAGGAAGTCTCGGGTGAGTGACAGGAAGGGCTACATATGACTGTTCAGAGGACTGCTCAATATATATATATATATATATATATATATATATATATATATATATATATATATATGGGTTTGTTTAAATACATGCAGGTATGTGAATGTGTAAATAAAAAGATAGATGATAGATAGATGGATAGATAGATAGATAGATAGATGATAGATTTGTTTCAGGAAAGCCCCTCTGCCCCAGATGTAGGAGCAGAATTGGGGGAAGTCAGTGAATCAAACTCTTTTTATCACCCTTTTGGCCACGTGGGCTATTCTAGCTTAGACAAAAGTACTAGTATTTTATGTGTAGTTTAAAAACATTCTTCTCAATCCATCTTCATTGATTGTGCTATTAGAGATTTCCCTCACACCTTGCTTTATGGTCTTATTTTTCCATTTATAGTCTGGCTGTTAGCTTTTGCCCTTTTTAATATCTCTGTGGGTATTTTTAAGGACATTTATTGGAAGGCATATTGAAAATTAATAGTGCTCTTCTGCGCTAAGCTAGATTTATTTTACCAACATTTGGGGGCTGCTGTTTTGTCTTTGTTAAAACAAATGTAGCATAAACAAGGCATTGCATATTTTTCCTAATGTGTTTTGCTTACTTAGAACTAAAATTAAACAAGGGGATATGAATTAGTTCAGTTAAATTGTTGGTGGCCCTAATCATCTCTCTCAATTGTTGGAGTGCTTTGGAGCTATAAAGGGAAAGAGTCATTTGGGGAAGACAGATCAGAGAGTCTGGTACTGTAACATTCCCTTTCTCTCCCACACTTGTTCCATTCATCGTAGGAAGGTGCCTTGTTCCCTTAGCCTTCCCTCACCAGGCGACAGTGTCATACTGGATGTCAGAGAAGATTAATAGCCTGTTGGTTGAATTCACCTGTGTTTTTTTTTCTCCAAGAGCTAATGTGAGCAATAAAGAACACAAGCTCATGAAAAGACATAACTCTTTTTGTCAGCTGTGTCACTATGATTCAATACATTCACATACAAGAAGACAGTAGTGTCTGCTACAGTGGGGCGGCTTTACAAACGCTCATCCCTCCCCTGCCCAGAGAAATAACAGGAAAAACAGTCACTTGGGCCTATTAAAATTTCACTTCAACAGAGGACACATTATCTGAGAAGCTACATCTCCCGAAAAAATCTAACACTATCATTAGTTCATTTTTACTCTTAATTCAGTATAAAGATTTTTTTTCTGCAGGTTGGGGATAAAAGTAGAACTAGCCTTTTTCTAATTCACTCTTTCTTTTTAACTTATTTATATTTATCACTCAGAAAAAATGGTGATGTCAATAGATGAAGATCAAAAACACAGAATATTATCTTTTTCACCAGCAGATACCTAGAAAAATTACTTATTCTGTGGGAAGAGGTGTATTTATTGTCTCCTCCTCCTCCTCCCACTCCTCCTCCTCCTCCTCCTCCTCCTCCTCTTCCTCCTCCTCCTCCTCCTTCTCCTTCTCTGGCTGCTTTTTCTGGTAAACAGAACTAATTCTAATAAACAGAACTCTTCCTAAAACAGACTCTACTTCTATAATAGTTGTTTGGATAACTATACCCGTCCCCCCACCCCCCCAACCCTCCCGCCACGGATAGTGCAAGAAACTTATCAGTAAGAATCTGGCATATATAGAAAAAAGCTCTAATGTTACCTCAAAGTTGAAGGAATTTTTTCTTTACACAAATCATTAGGTTTCTGTGGAGAAAATGATATAGTAATCCTATCTAATAAAAGAGAAACATGGTAATTAGCATACGACCGTTACCCTTCCCATTGGCTAATCAGGGCGATATGCAAATTAACTGCCAGCCATGATGGCGGCCGGCAGCCAGGCAGCTGGAAGCAAACATGAGGCTTGCTTGCTTCAGTGACAGAGGACTCCAACGTTCCCCGCCTGCCGCTGCCGGCCTCTGAGCTGCAACTCTAAGCAACTATGTTACAGATATAGAAGCTAAACAAAACCCCAGAAACCTGCTTTAGTAGCCGGGCTTCAGCCAGCAGGATTGCAACATTGTTTCAAATACAGAAGGTAAACAAAGGCCAGAAACCTGCTTTCAGCAGCGGAGGCCTAAGAGCTGGAGTTAAGCCTCAGAGCTAAAGCCGGCCCAGAATAAAGAAAGAAAAAAGAAAAAAAGGAGTGGTTGGGAGCTTTAGTCACCCACCAGCCTGAAAACAGCCCTCAGCCCCTCACCCAGACTGGCCAGGCACCCCAATGGGGACCCCACCCTGATACAGGACACCCTTCAGAGCAAACAAGCGGGCCCCCACCCGTGCACCAGGCCTCTATCCTATATAGTAAAAGGGTAATATGCCTCCCTGCACTGGGATCAGCGGAGCCACGAGACCTCCAGGCACCAGGATTAGCATGACGGGGGCAGCGCCCAAACCCCCTGATGGTCCTGCGGCTCTGTGTGTGACAGGGGGCAGGGCCACAACCTCCCTATCAGCCCTGCTCTGTTTGTGACAGGGGAAGGAGCCCCAACCCCCTGATGGGCCCTGCTCTGTGCATGACAGGGGGGAGCTCCCCAACCCCCTGATCGAGCCTGCTCTGTGTGTGACAGGGTATGGAGCCCCAACCCCCCTGATGGGCCCTGCTCTGTGAGTGACAGGGGGAAATGCCCCAACCCCCTGATTGGCCCTGTTCTGTGCATGACAGGGGGTGGAGCCGCAACCAGCCCATCGACCCTGCTTTGAGTGTGACAGGGGGCGGTTCCCCAACCCCCCAATTGGCCCTACCCTGAGCATGACTGAGGGTGGCGACGCAACCTCCCCATCCGCCCTGCTCTGTGCATGACAGGGGCGGCGCCCCAACTCCCCAATCAGCCCTGCTCTGAGCCCAACCAGGGACAGCACCTAGGGATTGGGCCTGCCCTCTACCATCTGGGAGCAGGCCTAAGCCAGCAGGGCGTTATCTCCCGAGGGGTCCCAGACTGCGAGAGGGCACAGGCCGTGCTGAGGGACCCTCCCTCCCCTCCGAGTGCACAAATTTTTGTGCACTGGGCCTCTAGTATGTTATAAAGGAGAATTTTAAAAAATGTATGATAAAAATAAATATATTTTGGAAAACATTTTCTTAATGTTTTCTAGTGTAAGGGTGGGGAATCTATTATACATAGCAAATTAGAAAATTGATAGAAATATTACATACTGATAGTAAGAGAAAGAAGAAAGAGAAGGTAAAGAAATTGTACAGAGAAGAAGATGACCAAGGATTTCTGATATTTAAGTAAGTGAAATATATATAAAGTTTAAATTCTGAGCAGGACACATAGTCATTGATCTGTAAGTTTGTGGTAAGTAAATATATTAAAACTCTTTTCCTCTGTACCTCTGAGCTGAGCAGTTAATAAAATTATATCCAATAGCAAAATCTACTTGAGATTGGGAGTGTTCTTCTCCCCCTGAGTCTTGGACAGCACGTTAGCACATTGGAGGGAGTCTCTGATTTTTTTTCTTTCTTCTCTTCATCTTGTCAGAGTCTGTTGATGATGATGAATCATTTGTGCACCTGTATTCCTTTTGGACCTTCATTGCACGCTGACATGCGCACATTTTTTGCTGCCTCTTTTTATTTGGTGGCAATGAGTGATGCCCTTGGTGTCAGCACAATTGCTTCAGTTTTGAAATGCCGAATAAGATAATGAGACCCCAAGAGTCACTGATGGGGAGGAGAAGAGATGGAATGGGGTGTCTCCAAAGGTTCTCAGGAGCTAAAAAGCTGCTTGAACGATCATTTGATGATGAATCTGATTTTCCTGGGTTTAAACTGTGAACCAAGAATAAGTTTGTTACTTTTATGAGGTTTATTAAAAGGCAGGGTATAAGTTTCCAGTGGGAGAAACTAACTTGATTGTTACAAGTAGAAATTAGTCAACAGTGGGCATTGGGAGGTGACAAAAAACACAGAGAAGTATACACAGTTTTGCCAGAGCAAAATGAACAGTCAAGATATTGGCATGTAATGAAGTCTCTTATTTGCCACTAAATTCTGAGACCTTTTAAAACTCCAGACCATTGCATGAATGGGTTAATTCTGTAGGTTGTTGCCAATCTATCAAATTAGTCTTCACATAATTCCTTCCATGCTGAGAACAATCCTTATTCCAACACATTAGAGATGAAAAATATGTATTGCTAATGTCTGAAGATTCACCCAGGCCCTTATTCCACATGTTTGTTTTTGGATACTTAGATGATGTTTCCAGCATGCATTCACCTTCAGCCAGTGTACAGTTTCTAAATGGGATTAGTCCTGGATATAGATTTACAAAATTAAGGAGGTACGAACGTGGCAAAGGGTCTTAGCAAGAGATAATGAGGCCTTGGACTGTTGCTCAACCTCTCTCACCCTCGGTGATCTCACCTTTAAAGTGGGTAAAATAAAATATCATAGCCTCCCTCTGAGGATTATCTTCAGGATCAAATAAGATAATGAAAAATGTGAAAGCAATTGAAATGCCAACTGTGAAGTAGTTTATATACAAATATTAGTCATTATGATGCATTAATTTAATCATCATTTATTGACCTTGCTTAAAGCGCCAGGTTTTTGTAATCAAAACTGGAAATATAAAACTGAGACTCGGTGTCTTCCATCGAGGATAAACATGTAGTTATTAGTAAAATACTCCAAAATTCAAAGCTAGTCCTAGAAATTTCATTTCAAGGTGTCATAAGCAGTGAGAAGGATGACAGTCTTTTAAGCCATTCCTTTAAGATATTGATAGTTTTAACAGAATAAGTGCGTAAAAAGAGTAACTACTTCTTCCCGTGGTATCAATCCCCTCCACACCATTTTCATGTTTATGAGCAGACCCTGCCAATATAGACATTGTTCCCATCATTATTGCAAAGTGGAGAGACCAAAAAGACATTGGTCCCTGGCTTCTCCTAAAATATCAAACACGGCTGACTTCCCGAGCTGTGAGATCACATCTCTCCACTGCTCGAAACTTCCATCGCTGCCCATTGGACTTAGAACAAAAGCCACTGTATTTACTGTGACCACATCTCAGGTTTCATCTCCAACCTCCCGCCCCTGTCCACCTTGCGCCAGTCAGGCTGTCCCTCCCTGTTGCACCAGCCTGCTCCCTCTGTCAGGAATCCAATCCCCTAGGTATTCCCAAGGCTCTCTTCACTCTCCCTCGTGTCTTCTGAAGGCCCAGGCCCAGACAGGTCTCCCCTGTCCTAATACTTTCTCCCCTTTTGTACTTAGATTCACTTTCCAATTTCTGATATTTTATTATAGTATCATTTTTGAAATTTTTCTCCTGCGTGCACTGCCCTCTACCTGTAACCTGCCATTGCTACTTTTGCTGCATTTGGGGTCTGATGCTCATAGACATCAATTACTTCCCTACTCTGAATAAGTAGTACTGGAAAGTCATATCTGAAAATAATCTAATCTCATTATATTGGCTATGATTTTTAAATTGATTTAAAACAGGAAAGTGGGTTTGAAAGGGCTTAATAGTTTTCTAGATTGTTAAAGCAGTAAGTATAAACTTTTGAGGTCATGGAGCTTAAACAGACTTTATTTCAATGTTATCTTCCCCCTGGTTGTCCATAGAAAGTATTTCCTCCCATTGCCAATAGCACTCTAACAACCAAATGCTTAATTTACATATCCATTTAAACTTTGAAGCAGCCCAAAGCTGTTGCTAAGATTATATCTGTTTTACGGATGAGGAAAGTGAGATGCAGGAATGTCCAGTAACTTGTATAAGGCAAATGCTGGGTCAAAGTTTGGAATCCATCCTTGTATGTCTCAAAAAATGTTAGTCTTTAAATTATGCCATAACTTTTCTCCCTTTCTCATACTTCAGAATTATCACAGAGTCATGGCAAATGTCAAATAAATTATGCATATTACAGGGCCAGATGCTGGCATCGTAGTATCCCCTATGTGAACAATAGAACTGAGCAATTTCGGGCACTAATGGGAGCAAAGCCATCACGCTTCAAATAACCCTGCTTGAAAGAAAACTAGTGAGAAGCAGGAGATCATGCTTTATTTTCCACAATAGGATTATGTGTAGATTTAATGTTGATGCATCAGTTAAGTGCTCAGTTTGAAAATCAATACAACACTGTGTGTGCTTGGCTGGCTCAATAGCCCTCAGTCAACGTTAATAGAAAACACCAACAAGGTAATTCTGTGTCTTTTTATTGCTTGTTGTCCCTAGATTTCCAGGACTTTTATAAAAAATTAATCATTCTTACTCCTGGTTCACAGTAAGCAGTATTTAGTTGATGTAATAAGTTGGTCAACTGAGGCAACGTGGCAAATGACAAGATTCATCTACGTACCTTCGTCCCCCCACTCTCCTGAGGAAAATCCATACCTCTCAGTGAGTGCCCACTTTGCTCAGGTGGCAGGAACAGAAGTCAGTTCCAGCAGGAGGACTCTTTTCTCTTCTCCCCTCTAAGATCATGCTGTAGAGGCAGTAAACATGAAGAAAGACCATAGGTCAGTAAACGTGTACTTTAATGAACAGCTCTCTGCTATCCCAACAGAAAACAAACTTCAACAGTTCAATAACAGAAGCCGAACACAGAACTCCCTGATGAACACAAACCAGAATTATGTTTCTATTTAAGACAAGTGGAGGTCAGTGCAGGTGATTAGTACGATTACTAGAACTGCTGTCTTCAGTAAATCTGGGTTAGAGTATAAAGGCTGAGAGGATGTGCGATGGTAGGGTCCCTCACACTCGGTGTTCTGCGTGAGTGATTGATAACTCACTCCTGTTAGTTACCACACTTTCTAGTTTAGGAACCCACTGACTGTAAGCTGCATCACCAATTCAAGAGGAACTTCGAGGAGAGAAAATAAAAAGGGTCAGAAGAACACTAACTCATTAAGTTAGAAGATTAACCATTCAGTGATTCTGAGTTTAGGAAATGCTTGTAAAAAAGATCTGTGTATGTTAAAATCAAGGAACTGTTGTAGCAATACCTGATTAACACTTCTTGCAAAGGTCTTAGTAGAAACTTGGAGAATTGGCAGTTTTATCTTTAATTTATTCCTGGGTTGCAAGACCTCTATGAAAAGTCATTGTATTTTTGATATACATATTAACCTGCAACCATTTATTGAGTATTTACTAAATGCCTGATACTGCACCAACGCCATTTAATTTAGACCCTATACCAACTCTACTTGTTAAGTTCTTTTATATCTATTTTGTTGGTGGAGAAATTGGGGCCTTGGTAGAGCAAAGAATGTGTTGATTATCATGTAGTGAGTTAGTGACAGAACACATTGTAAATCTAGATATGGGGATTCTAAAGTCCTCACCTGAGCTTTAAGTTTTTTGATTGCAGGAATGACTATCTTAATAAAATATCTGAGTTGTCCTTTAGTTTCTCCTTTAATTCATTTTTTATCCATTAATTATTAATGATCTAGTAGGTGCTAAGCAATGCCCTTGGTTGTGAATACATTTGATCCCTACCCTTATAGCGTTTGTATTCTAAAGATATTAGATAAGAAAACCCCAAGTAAATATATAATTTTGCATTTAATTATTGTATTAAATATATTAGGTGACAGTTAAATTAATATCATCAGAACATATTCTTTTATCTTCATGTCCTTTGAAAATTGGAAATTATTTTTTCTCCTTGAACCATAAATTTCCATTTCTTTAATAGACTATTGACCTTAATTTTAATCTCTGGAGCAGATTATTACACATGCATAATACATACATATATATACATATACATATACGTATACGTATACATATACATGTATTCAGATAAAGAACTATAGATAGTAAAGGCAATTAGCAAGGTATATATATCTGCAGAGTCATATTTTATAAACACACATAATTTTAAAGTGAGCAAAATCTAACATCAAACTATTTCCCAAACTAAGACATTGACATTTAATTCAGGTTCAGAGCATAAAATGTATTACCATCTTTCTTGAAGTGCTTTGTCAAATTTTGACTAGATGACTTGTTGAGGGCTCCTGAAATGCTAAAAATCATTCTAAAAATTGGAAAACCAGAATATTGAATCAGTTGACCTTTAAGATCCCCACAACTTTCAGAATTTCATGTTTCTTTACCCTTATTTATGTAGTGGAGTGGCTTAGCAAACTAAATTTCCATGAGACAGCCCATACCAGAAAATTCCCTAATTTTATAGGCCAAGCCAATAGAATGGAAGAGCACTGTAAGTAAATTAACTAATCCATTCTATTCATTTAACCAGTATTTACTGAGTCCTGACTACTCTCATAGCTTCTCAGAACAGAGCATGAATGAACTCACAATTCCAGGAGAGGATAATTCTGAAAGAGTAAAAGCTATCCATTAGCTAATGTCTAAATGGAGGTATCAATAGAGATTTGTATTTCACTTAGATGTGAATACCCAGTTGGGAGGTGCTTTCTCTCTATTTGTCCAAGTGAATTTGATGAATGTTGATAATTGTTTTATGGCTCTTCTCTGGTAGAGGTTGACCAATAAGTTTTCATAAATGCCTTAGGGATGACATTCTCCTTCTTTTCTTAAAAAGGACATTATAAAATGGAAAAAAAAATATGTTTTTGACTTCAGACTGATAACTACTGAGGTAAGAACATAAACAAAGTACTGTAATTTATTATATTAAAAATAATTTGAATTGCTATTAAAGATAGAATTATGTCTTCAGAAAAATAAATAGTAAGAGAGCAGAGAAACTTTTCTTCTATATGAATGTGACCTTCAGTCATAGTATCCAATATTTTTGCAGTTTCTTTAATACAATATTTAATACATAGTATCCAATATTTTTGCAGTTTCTTTAATACAAAGTAAGACAGGTTTTCTTTCCCAGAGTTTAGAGTGAAAACTTGTCCCCATGTGCATTACTAGTTTCTCTTTGAAAAAAATTATTTCATATCCCATTGCTAACTTCTTAGTCTTAATAATCACATATTGTCTAGGGTAAGAGTAAACAAGCTGCCCATAAAATAAGAAGCTGTATTTATCACTGGTGACTGACTGATGCCATAAGGTAAGGTAGGTAGATGTTAGTTATTAGTATCAGGACCTGGGATGGAATCCTCAGGGCCTGGATTCTCGCCAATCTCTTCTTGTTAAATCTTACTTGGCTCTGATGTGAGTTTAAGATGTTGGGCAGATGTTATCAAGTATACTTCTCTGAGAGGGGATCATAAAGCTCTTAAGTCATTTATCCTTCTAAATGTCAAGTAACTAAACTGATATTCCCATCTGCTTAAAACCTTACTGGGGAGGAAGGAAAATAAGGAATGAAAATTCTAATTTTCTTTCAAAATGACTTCAGTGTGTTATCATGCCAGGGACATCTATTTTTGATGTTTCAAGTTTAGAAAAGAGGGATGGATAACTTTAGCGGCTCTTTCAAATTTTATTTCTTTGAAATGCCAAATAATTATGTGCATTCTCTGCAGCCATGATTGAAAGCAACGGGGTTGTTCTTTAAAGGAAAAAAGTGATAAAATGTTAGGCTAAAAATGGCAACCGGCCTGCCATTGTTGTGAGTTTTTACATACTTGCCTTTTTTTTTCCCACTATCACAGCTGAGGGCTCTCTTTTTTCTTGGCTCTGCCCTCCCCACCAGCATGACCTCAATTTTTACCCCTGGCTGTGAGTTCTAACCATTCTCTAAGTTTATGCAGCAAATAGTTTCAAAACATGGATATGTCCAGTATTTTATGGTTACCTAGTGCATCTTCTGAAAATAAGATGCAGTTCACATATGTGTTTACATATCTACATACTGCATTTAATTAGAAATTATATATTGCATATTTACAGCACTACAAGGGTAGACACCAAATCACTGAGACCGTTATTGCTGGCCTCTAAGAAAATGCTTATAATGAGTACGTATTAAGTAATTATCCTGAGCCAAACACTACTCTCAATAATGAAGCTATTGACACCCTATTGACACTGCTTACCAATTCTTCTCCATCATGTATTATCTTTTAGCCCCCTCACACCGCAAGGTAGCTAGTATTATCATTCCCACTCCACAGATGAGGAAAGGGGGGCGTGGAGTGGTTAAGAAAGCTCTCGAAGATAACAGGACATTGGTGGCCAAGCAGGAATTGGAACTTGGGCTTCCTGGCTCTTAGCTTCTGGCTCTTAAGTTTTCCGTTGCTACTATAACAAAACAATTTAGTGGATTAAACAATACAAATATTTTATTTTATATTTCTGGAAGTGAAAGATCTGAAACGGGTCTCAGTGGGCCGATTAAGGTGTTGTTAGGGCTGTGTTCTTTCTCAAGACTCTGAAAGATAATCCACTTCCTTTCCAACTTCTAGAAGTCACTTGCTCTCCATGGCTTATGGTCCCCTTCCTCCACGCTCACAGCCAGCAGTCACAATGTCCAGCTGAGTCCTTCTCATGTTGCCCTCTCTCTAGCTTTCTCGTCTTATTCCCTCTTCCACGTTTAAGGATCCTTTTAATTATATTGGGTCCACGCACATAATCTAGGATTACCTTCCTATTTTAAAGTCAGCTCATTAGAACTTTAATTCCATCTTCAACACTAATCCCTTTTGTTCTGTAACATAAAATATTCACAGGCCCCAGAGATTAGACAGGGTCCTCAAACTACGGCCCGCGGGCCACATGCAAATACAAATATTGTATTTGTTCCCGTTTTGTTTTTTCACTTCAAAATAAGATGTGCAGTGTGCATAGGGATTTGTTCATAGTTTTCTTTTTAAACTATAGTCCGGCCCTCCAACGGTCTGAGGGACAGTGAACTGGTCCCCTGTTTATAAGTTTTAAAAGTTTGAGGACCCCTGGATTAGGATGTGGACACCTTTGGAGGTGTTATTATTTTGTTTACCGCAGTGGTTTGGAATAAAGATTTGTGTCCCCTCACAATTCATATATTGCAACCTTATCCCCAATGTCAGGGTCTTGGGAGGTGGGACTTTGGAGAGGTGATAGGGTCAGAAAGGCTCTGGGTTGGAACCCATATAAAAGAGACCCCTGAGTGCTCCCTTGCTCCTTCTGCCATAGGAGGACTGATGTACAGATGACTGTCTATGATGCAGGAAGGAAGTCCTTGCCAGACACAGAAACTGCTGGCACCTTGACCTAGGACTCCGCAGCCCCCAGAATTGTAATAAATAAATGTTTATTGTTTGTAATTACCTAGTGTAGAGTATTCTGTTGTAGCAGCCAGCATGAACAAAGACATAAAGCTGCAATCATTATATCACACTGCCTCACTAGAAATTGCCTTAATAATATTAGCTACCTTTTATGGGCCAACTTAGGTTTTATGACATATATTTATGCTTGGTCCTACTTGAAAGCAAAAAGACTTCTCTCCTATTAACAGATGAAAAAATAGACTCACAGAGTTGAATCCCTTATGTGTAGTAAATGTAAGAAGTGATGTGGGGTTTGAATCTAGATGTATCCACTCCAAAGCTCTTGTTTTCTGCTGTACTGTGAAATTTCAACTAACTTGTTTGTTCTTATAGTAGATTTTTAGATGATAAAGTTGTGGATCAACCCAACTCCTCTTTAAAAAAATAAATTGTTTCTAGTCTTTCTATAATACAAGCACCTATTCTTTGCTTTAGTAGGTACAGTTGGCTGAAATTGCTATGAAATATTCTAGTTTAATGCCTAAGATATTCAAATGCCTTAGATAAGATTGGCCTTTTCCCTTGATAATGCAGGAAACTGCACCATATCAGGACCACTGATAATGATTATGATGCAGTAATATGGAAACAGCTCTGAAGGCTTGAATGCATTATGCCATACTCGTTCTGTGTCTCTTGCACATGTTTTGTATTTCCTCACCTGTAAAATAGGTATGATAACATCTACCTTGAAGGGTTGTGAGAATTATATATGATATATTTAAAGTAAACTGTCTAATGAACAGCCGACTCTTAATTAATACTAGTGTAGTGTGATTTCAAAAAGCATGTATCTTATGTCTTGGCTTCTTGTGATTAGATAGTCTCCTAATAGTGTAATAATAAAAATCTATCCTTGGATAGTGTTGCTCATTGGTTAGGCATCTTCCTGTGCACTGAAAGGTTGCTGGCTCCATTCCTGGTCAGGGCACCTGCTCAGGTTGTAGGCGTGTTCCCCAGTGGGGGATGTATGGGTGGCAGCAGATTGATATTTTGCTCTCACATTGATGTTTCTCACTCTCCCTCTCCATTCCTCTATCTCTAAAATTCAATACAATCAATACAAATATTTTTAAAAATCCAAATATTTGGAAAGACTGAATTAATAATGTTTTGGTGAAGTTCTTTACAAATAATTATCATTCAGGCAAACCATGGCAGATACCGTCTTATTCAAGAGTTTGTGAGAATGACAGAGACCAGCATTCCAGGTGACTTTTGGCTCAGGTCCATGGAGACTTCAATTCAAAATTCAAACCCTCAGAATTATTGACACCCTAGAAAACATTCATTTTTCTACTGAAGTCTAACAGCTCCTCTGCTCTATCGTTTCAGGAACAGAAACACCATAGTGTACAAACAAAAGCCTTTACCAAATCAGTTCTTCTCCATCATGTACTATCTCAGGAAAGAATCCTTCAGGAATGAATACCTTCTTCCATGAGAATATATACATTACACTTCTTTTTGAATGCTATACCTTATTAAGTTGTATAGATGTATTACGACTAATCTAATCAGCCTACATTGTTTCATATGTGTATGTTTCCCCCCTCACTGTGTGTAATATACAACTGTTGCATAAATATCTGTTACATATATGCTATTTGTTTCCCTCTTTTCATTGTTTTCCTATGAAGAGCTCTTACACACAAATTCATATTTGTGCATTGTATATTCCTGCCCTGATGGAGGACTAGATGTAATTAGCAGTGGTACATGGATGTTTGACATGAGAGCCAGTTTATTTTATTTTTTTACATCTTATGTATATTTATTTGTTTTTTTACCTTGATAAAGCCCATTTCAAAAAATTGAGTTATAACATTTTAGATTTGGGAAACCCTGACATGTTCTCTAGTCTGTCCTCCTATTTCATGCAGAACCCTTCCCTGTAGACCTTCATACCTTCCCATAAGCTTCATTCTCTGCTTGATGGCATTTGGCTCCTTCTTCTAAATCTCCATATGCTTTATTTTATTTTTTTAAATTATTTTTTTAATATATAAAATAAATCTATTACCAGATTGTAGATACAAAATAATTAGCCATTTACATGCAATAAACATTAATATTTCAAGAAAAAATGATTATAAATATGACACTATTACCAGAACTGTACTAACATAGTATAATATTATAAAAGTTATAGAAAATATTAAAAATCTGCAAATAACAGGATTACTTCTATTATATTATAAAATATTTTTTTCCCTCTGGCTCTATTTTTATTCATTAGTTTATGTTGTTCATTATATTCCACAAATGAGTGAGAATATGTGTTATTTATCTTTCTCTGACTGGCTTATTTTGCTTAGCATAATTCTTTTCAGGTTCATCCATGTTGTTGCAAATGGTAAGAGATACTTCCTTTTTATAGCAGCGTAGGATTCCATTGTGCAGATGTACCATAGTTTTTTAACCCACTCATCTGCTGATGGGCACTTAGGCTGTTTCCAAATCTTAGCTATTGTAAATAGTGCTGCTATGAACATAGGGGTGCATATCCTTTAAAACTCAGTTTGTGACACTGCCTCCAAGAACCCTTCTCTGATTGCCTCAAGGAATTAAGCTGTCCCTCTAGTGCAGCGGTTCTCAACCTGTGGGTCGCGACCCCTTTGGTGGTCGAATTACCCTTTCACAGGGGTCATCTAAGACCATCCTGCATTTCAGATATTTACATTACGATTCATAACAGTAGCAACATTACAGTTATGAAGTGGCAACGAAAATAATTTTATGGTTGGGTCACAACATGAAGAACTTTATTTAAAGGGCCAGAAGGTTGAGAACCACTGCTCTAGTGCTTTGAGAGCATTGACCAGTGCATTTGCACTTGAGATTACACTTGTGGATGTAATTTTCTATTTCCTATGCTATATTATAAACATTTTCACTGGGAAGAAATCTGTCTTCTTCATTCACTTCAGGGTTTCTAATGCATATCATGATGCCTATAGAAATACCAACACTTCTTCTATGTACAATGGCTGAATGAATGAACATGTACACTTCCTGCTTTTTCCCCTCTTACTCTTTGATTAATGTTGTCTCTAATATTTAAATAGATGTATGTGGTGCGTCAGTTTGAAGAGTACAATGCTGGTTTGAAGAATGGTAATTAAATTTAGATAAGTTTAACCAATAAGCACTGGCTGCATCATGAAAGAAGAGAGAGGTGGTTATTTTTGCAAGGATGGCTTGTTTGCCGCAGCTTATTGATGGAGAGAGGTAACCTAGGATTTATTCTGTTTGCTACCTTTATGTGAAACCAAGCAGCTCATATCCACAATATCTTTCTTTCATTAAAGAGTTGTCTTAAGGAAACAACTTGGCAGCTGTCAGGAGAGTGCCTAAATGAGTCATTGATTTGCAATCAGAATGGCCAATGCTAATGGATTCACTGATTTTTCCGGGCTTCTAAATAAAGCTCACCTTCTTGTCACACAACATGGGCCTTTGGTTGCCAGCTTTGAAGTGAGGAATCTCCCTTCACTGAGACCCACGCTGTCTGACCTTCTGTCACCAGGTTTTAGCTTTTAGAATAAGTCTGTGTCTTTCATTCAAATGAGTTCCACTAGAGCTGAGGGTTGAAAAGAATCACACTGATGTTTTCTCTTGTGATGGTTAAGACATTGTCATGTAAGCAGCTGAAGTTCCATGTATGTGGAAAAATACAAACCCATTCTACCAAATTTAAGAGAGCTCAACACAACCCATGGTGATAACTATTTCTTGATTATGAAATAGTCAAAGAACCTGAAAATGCATACAATCCTACTTCAGTAGAAACTAAAGCCCAAAGGGCTATGAGTTGCTGTGGTGTCAGCCAGGATCAAATTGAAGCAAGGTTCAAATCCCAGACTGGTGCCCTTCCCACCGATGAGAAACAACATCCTCTTTTCTTCTTTTCCATTATAAGCTGGTACTGAAGATTTATATGATTAGTTGGTAGACATAATGATAAATGGTTAGGAGAGTTCTTAAAAAACTAATCCTGGGTCTCCCCCCCCCCCCCCCCCCGCCACACACACCCACCTTTCTTGTTTTTAGAAGCAATGTAGTAAGGATTTAAGTGCAGAGGCTCTGAAGGCAGACAACACAGGCTAGAATTCAGGATTCATCCCTTACTGGCTAGAGGAATTGAGCAAGTGGCTTAAACTCTATGGGCCTCAGTGTCCTCAATAATGAAATGATGTAGTCATAGCACCTATTTCATGTGGTTATTGAGAAGTTTAAAAGAATTAAAGCCAAGTACTTAGAATAGTGACAGGCACATAAAAAGCTTTCATTAAATAGCCCTGTGCTTATTCATAGGAATTTGTGAGAATGGAATGGGAACTGCTTATGTCTCCCTTCATATTTACAGTTGGAGTGAGCTCCTTATTTCCCTGTGTATTTCTCAGGGGTTCAGCTCAGTCTTCTTTGTTTCTGTATAATCTTAGGCCTTCTGGTAATACATGGCTTGTGCAGGAAGAAAGATAGAATGGTAGAGAGGCTAAGAGCATGGGTTTGGGTGTCAATCATTCTGTATTTTGGAATGACTGTCATCAACCTATTTGTTTGCCAGAACCACTATCTGAGGCCTTGCAGAATATTTCATGTAGCAATATTCAACATAATGCCACAGAAGGCCAAGGGACCTACTTTATAGCAAAGATAGAGTGAAAGTATATATTTATATGGAATCTGCATGTTCTTTCTTATATCACACCACCCAGAAACTGCTGGCTAAATAGAGCAATTGACTGAGCTGTAGAAGGTACAGCCAAGGCACCACTTGGAGATAATGCCCTGTGAGGAAGGGGCACGGTCCTCCAAGACATCACATACACCTCCTATCAGCATCCATTATGTGATGCTGTGTCTTCAGTGGGAAGCATATATGAAACAACAGGTGGGAGCTGGAAGAACTGCACTTTCCATTATTTCAGCGATTCACCTGAGGAATCTGTGATCCACAGCCCCTTGACTCTGCTATTTGTGGATTGGAAGTCACATTTCCCAAAGAGGGAAATGCTTTCACCAGGTAACTAGCAAAAGACCCACTGAGCTCTGCCCTTACACTGACACTCAAGTAGTATGGGCTCCTCCGGCCAAGGCAACAGTGGGAAGAATAAAGTTCACAGTCCTGGGAGGGCAAGTGACCTGGATCATCGAGAGGATGTAGAACTGAAGTTACACAAGAGTATTCAAGTTTTCCTAAATATCTCTGACTTCTCCCTGGACCAATTTACTAATAAATTGTTAACTTTAGTGGCCAGAGCTAAGAAAAGGGGGGGGGGGAGGAGATATGTAATACTTTCAACAATAAAGAATTATTTAAAGAAAATAAAATGACATGGGGAGCATGGACAGACTACTCAGGAGTGAGGGTCTTGTTCACCCTACATAGAGAGCCACCGTGCCCAGCAAGCTAAGAGTGAGGAGAATCTAGAATTGGTGGTAATGGATGAAGATGATGATAATCAGTTGTAGCTTCAAGATCAAGTACAGTAGTGGGGGTGGCAGTTCATCTTGTTTCTGGCAGCCAGAAGAGGCCCACCAGAGTCTTTAATTAATACGATGTAAGTTGATTCAAATGACATCAGGTTGCAAACTGTGATCGATTCTCTCACATTGGTCTTTCTTTTAGGATTGATATAGTCACCCAATTGACTGAAAATTTTCAGTTATCAGGTGAAGAAGGTTTATTAACCCCAAATCACCCCGTCCCCATATCCAGTGACTGGTTGTCACAGTGATATGAAGCCTGGGCCACTCACCCTAACTGGTGACAACTCTGAAGGACTATCCTAGGTCCAGAGCCCTCTGGAAAGAGTTGGCTGAGGCCTTGTCAATACTGCAATGCAGTCTGACTTCTCCCTCTGTTCAGTCCTGCTTGCTGGTGTTTCCCGCACCCCCCTCCAGGTATTGATACTAAGAGCAGTCCCTAATAAACTTTCTGCATGCTTATCTTTATCTCAGAAAATGTTGCCTGGTTATAAGCCTACATAAGTAGAAAACAAGATAGGTACAATTACTTCATTTTAGCAGAATTTGCAGTAACTATTTCCAAGACATCTATTATCCCTAATAGCATATAGTCTAAGGGGGAAAATTAGCTTTCACTTAGTGAGATTATTGTTAGTAATAATTTTGATATTGAACTTTTGAGACTGTTCTGTGTATGTTGCAGAATAGAGAAAATAATTAAATGTTTCAATATCATTAAGAACAATTGGAAATAATTTACAAAGGTAAACTAATAAAATATATTTTTCAAAAGCCCTATAGTGTTAATTTAGAATTGGCAATACCTAAGGTTTCAGAATTCAAATATGTCTATACAAATATATATATGGGTCTTGTTCACCCTACATAGAGAGCCACTGAGCCCACAGCAAGCTGAGAGTGAGAAGAATCTAGAATTGGTGGTAATGGATATGTAATATGCACTTGAAATCTGTATATTTAAATAATATATACTATATGTAATCTCTCTCTCTCTCTCTCTCTCTCTCTCTCTCTCTCTCTCTCTCCCTCTCTCCTTTCTCCTTCTCTCTTAAAACCAGCCTCAAATTTATATATATATATATATATATATTTAAATATATTTTTATTGATTTTTTACAGAGAGGAAGGGAGAGAGATAGAGAGTTAGAAACATCGATGAGAGAGAAACATCGATCAGCTGCCTCCTGCACATCTCCCACTGGAGATATGCCCGCAACCCAGGCACATTCCCCTGACCGGAATCGAACCTGGGACCCTTCAGTCCCCAGGCCGACACTCTATCCACTGAGCCAAACCGGTTTCGGCAAATTTATATTTTTACCTTAATCTTTAACACTTTTTCCAGGGTAAAGAAAAGAAAAATAGATATTTTTTGTTCTGTTTTGTTTGTGGAAAGAAACCTGATCTTCTGTATTTCTTAGTTTTACTTTGCAGATTGAGAACTGATCATTTTAAAAAGGAATTATTTACAATTGGGCCAATATAAGTTTTATAAATGGAAATAATGTTTGTTAATGATAATAAATAAAAATCAGATTTTTAAATGTAATTTTTTTTTTCAAAATTTGACCTTTTAAAATGGATTTTCAAAATTTTAGTGGCCCAGAAAGAAGATAGATATAAATACACAATTCTGGCTTTTTCATGTTGGAATGGAAATTGTTGAGATAGGGTTATGTGATAAACTTGGAATGGTGGTAAGTCTATTTGGGAAATGGGAAATAGAAATGGAAACAAATTTCCTTAATCACTCTAAATGAGAATTAATGCAGTATAAACTTGGCGGGATTCTAGCTCCAGAGTAGGGACTGTTCTGTTCTATCTAGGCTTATTCTCTGTGCCCACGCTGTGACACCCTCTGACTCCAACAAATGTAGGTGTCTGTGCTTTAAAGAGGCGTGTGTCTGTGCAGGCAGGCAGACCTGAGACACATTGATTAAAGTGCCTGGCATCTATTAATAGAATTGCAGATGGGGACAGAAGTGTTTTAACTCAATTATGCCTCAAGACCTAAGTAAGTGGTGTGTATTGATTCTCCCAACTGGCATTTTAGGCTTTAGTAAATGGGGATGGGGGGGGCACCTGTTTTCTTCCACTGCTGGATTCTTTCATGACTACTGCTGATGGAATAAATGCCTACTGTGTGTCAGGTTCTGCACATTTATTTTAATAATGATAGGCAATATTTTAGTAAAAATTTAGGCAATATATTACTAGTAAGATAGATGATATTTTTCCCATTTTACAAATAATAGGGGAAATGGAAGATGTAAGCAATGAATGAACGTCCTGTGTACTTCAGGGCAGCAAATTGTGGGGTATTTATAAAAGTAAGCCCCTACCCAGGCTCCCTGACTATGTGAAGAGAATGCCTTGAGACAATGGGGACTTTCAATTTTGATTCAACTGTGGCTGTTCCCTGTGGCATAGGCTGATAGCTGAAGCTTCACAGGTAACAGATGATGGCATTATTGCTCTGAAACATAATAGTCATGACTAGAAAAAAGCAAATAAATATGGCAAATGATACTTGCATCAGAGTAGATAAATTACAGAATGACAGTAATCTTTTTGGAATTTGGCATCCTGCCTTGCAGGGCTGTCACAGAATTTAAGTAAAATGAATTCGATTTATGAAATCACTAGAGGCCCGGTGCATGAAAATTCATGCACTGGAGGGGGGCGTCTCTCAGCCTGACCTGCCCTGTCTCATAGTCCAGGAGCCCTCAGGTGTGGGAGGCGACCTGGCAATCAGGGGAAGGTGATGCCACCATCACACCTCTGCTGCTGCCACTGCTGGCAGCGCAAACCTCCACCAGCCCTGGTTACCTGAGCCTCAGGTGGCCCTGGGAGGCTGGGAGTCTGAGGGGACTGGGGACTCCAGAGGCAGGTACACAGCTGAGGGGACTGGGTGCTGCCATCTTGTGGCTGTGGGCACCGCCATCTTTGAGGGCGTGGCAGTCAATTAGCATATTCATTCCTTATTGGCTGTGGGCGCTGCCATCTTTGCGATGGTGTGAGTGTCAATTAGCATATTCCCTCTTTATTAGATAGGATGGCATTTCAGAACTAAAAGAATTTGGGAGAGACTCTAGTTCAGTGCCTCAGAACATAGTAGAGTGTGATTCTTTTTTTTTACATCAATCCCCAACGTAATAGGATTTGTACATTTATTGCACATGCAATAAAATTTTATTAAAAGTGGAAGACAAAGGGAATTGACCTAATCTAAAGGGTCATGGAAGACTTCTGGAGGAAGTGTGATTGAGCTGACATTCATAAGAATAGTAAGAGGCAACTGACCAAAGGAAGGATAAGATGAGGAAGGGAATTCCAGGCAGATGAACAGAAGTGCCCCATTATGAGTCAGTGGGGCACATCCAGGAGACAGAATGTACCAAATGGCTAATGTCAAGAGCTGTCAATGTGAAGCTAAGGTTGTCAGCAGGGACTTGGACACACAGAGCCTGTGGACCAGGTAAAGGTTTTAATGCTTAATCCTAAATGCAAGGAGAAGCCTTTGAAATGTTCTAAGCTTGGATGGGAAAAAGGTCTAATTTGCATTATAAAATTATCACTATAGTTAAGATGCTGAGAATGGATTGAAGGAGGTCAATATGATTATGAGATATTTAGAGGGGAGAATAATAAGTTGTTCTGTCTCACTGTCTAAGGAGCTAATACTAACAGAGTGCTTACTGTGTGTATATGGTTTGATATATAGGTCAAGTTTTATTTGTTTCTTTTAGCCTAGCATCATGTTTTAAAAAGTGTTTAAATGTGAATTGACTGTAGAGTAGGATTTAATATAATCATATTTTACAGGTGAAGAAACTGAGGCAAATAGTGATTAAGAAACTTTCAAAGGAGCAGAACAACACAATAGCATCGTCTGCTTTCAGTTACAACTAGAGACTAACAGTAGTGATGGTCAGCTCTTGTTGAATAGCAGTGTTTTTGTGCATGAGATTAGGTTGTACAATTATTTTCATTTCCATAGGAGGGAACTGAATCTTTCAGAGATGAATGGTAAACTACTTGTAAGGGATGAATTCAAGTCTTGTAAACAGATCTATTACTCTCCAAATTCAGCTTTAAATTATTAATCTCTATTGCTTTGGGAATATGCTAAAAATGATGATCAGAGATTTGAAATAATTTTTACTTTTCTAGTACAAAGCACTCACAGGTTTTCTTTTGGGGATTTCAACATAAATAATTCTTGCTCATAATTTCTTCTAAATCACAAAGGGAAAAGATATGTAAAAACAAAAAAATCTAAATACCCCCATTTTGTAATATTTCTTGTCCTACATCAGCTTTTCATATACTGCCTGTAACTTTGACAGTTATCACTGTACTGTGGATATGTTAGTATTAAATTTATCGAAATCTTTTATTTCTGATGTTTCTCGGTGCTGTAGAATTCCCTATCATGCCTCAAGATGTAAATTCAGATTTAGCAGTTACTAAGAATTCACTCTGTGCTTCAGCTACAATAATGTTAACATGTACTAGGTGTACTGGTTAATAATGCAGATTTTGTGATCAAAGAAAACACGATAATTTCAAGAGAAACATCAAAAGTGCTTTATTCAAAGTAATGTCCTTACTTTGCTAGCTACACATTTCTCCCATTTTTCAGGTAATTTGTGGATACCGTCCTAATAGAACTTTTCTTGTTTTGAGGCAAACCATTCAGAAACCCAATTTTCCACTTCTCCGTACGTTTTGAAGTGCTGCTCAGAAAGTGCGTGTACCATCGATCAGAACAAGTGGTAATCTGAAGGAGCAAGGTCTGATGAATACGGCGGGTGGATTAATACTTCCCAAGCAAGATCTTTTAACTTGTTTTTAACTGGTTTTGAAGTATGTGATGGTGTGTTATCATGAAGCAAAATTACTTTGCTGTGTCTTCTGGCCCATTCTGGTCGTTTCACCATCAAAGTGTGGTTCAAATTGACCTGGATGTTCTTTTTCTTTCACATAAAAATCATCACTTTTAAAGCATTTAGACCAGCGTTCACAAGTATCTTGAGATGGAACATGTTCACCATAAGCTTCCCAAAGTATATGATAACTTTCAGCAGCACTTTTCTTCAAAATAATGATTTAAGACTTCTTGCAAGTGCTCTTTTTTTGGCACGAAATGAGACATTTTTAAGTGTAAAAATATCTATGCTGTTAACACTTTCAGAAAATTTGACATAAGAAGTTTTCAAGCTTGTCAATACAACAAAATAGCATACATATCAAATTATATATATATATCAACATATGTGTAACTCTAGCTATTGAAAAAAATCCGCATTATTAACCAGTACACCTAGTATAACTAGACTTTATGGGGTTCCGTCTTCTGTTCCACTGATTTTGTTGTATTACTCTGCTTCTTTGGCTCTTTTTCTCATGGAATAAATTCATGGCATTTTAACAACTTGCCCATCTTAATTCTTTGTCATTAAAAGCACTTTATTTCCCAAGTGATGTTTTTCCTCCTGGAACTCTGACCTTTGAGACTCAGCTGAGCTCATTATTTTTGCCAGGAGCGGACACCAATCCTCATCAGAATGCTCTGACAGACACTTGCTTCTTGCTTGACATCACACTTTCACTTTCTGACATCTGCACCTTTGTGAGAATGTCAGTGGCTGCCTCCAGCCTGGGTTCCATCCCTACGGATAGCATCTAGATGAAGCATGCAAGAATGTTTCGCTCTGTGTCACTAAGGCATTAATCTGTCTGTGAGACCCATTTTTGTTGGTGATTGTTGTTGATTAATATTAGTTAATTTCACATTATTACATAAGGTACAAAACCTGTAATATTAGATTATTTCTCCAATATGTTTGTTTTTGTACAATCTTTACATTGCTGGGGCCCTTCTATTTTTTTTTTTTTCTTTCTTTCTTTCTTTCTTTCTTTCTTTCTTTCTTTCTTTCTTTCTTTCTTTCTTTCTTTCTTCTTTTAGGAAATACTCAATGAGTGTCCTTTTCTTATGATATATCATGAAAAGCACAAAAAAAGGCATAATCAACAGAATAAAAAGAGTGCTTGACACGGTGCTCTAAAACATTTGTTGAATGAATAAATAAATGAGTGAATAAACACAATAGTGACATAGATATTGAATAATTGAAAACCTTATCATCAGTTTCCGTGGGAAAAATCCAGAATTCCAATAGTTCAAGGACATTGGTTCCTGGAGCTCCTAAGGGACTGTGCAAGTCTTACCTCTGGTTCTAGACTAAGAAGCAAAGGGAATTATATCTGAACCTCTATTGAGAATGAACTGTAACATCTAAGATTGAAAAAATGGAAAGAGAATAAGACAATAATCTACTTGAAGAATTAACAAAATAGAACAAAAAACTATCCCAAAACTACCTTGAAACTATCCCATGATGCAACTGTGTGCATAGAGGGTGTTAGTGGCTGAGCTGGTGGAAGACTGGTAACTGAGTGTGAAACTAGTTTAGAGGAAAGCAGAAAGTTCCACAGCCCTGCAGTTTCCCTTATATGGATGCATAAACCTCTTTCTTTGTTTTGCATTATTACCGAGAAAATGAGTCATTATCAAGATGGTGGAAGCTGTAAAGTTTAAAATGTAACTGGAAACACATAAAGGCATAACTCCTATTGAAAACACTTGAGGTCCATTCCCATCCATGATTCTTCCCACCTGAGAGCCTGAGCATAGCAGTCACTTCTGGGCAGTAGGGACAATTGCCTGTGAATTGATGAGAAAAAAAAAAAGGATTCTTTCCATTCTAGAATTTAATCAGTATGTATTGATTACTTATGATAATACCTCTGGTTTTACTTCTAAACCTATGACAGCTAGCTCCTGATTCTAACACTCTGCGGAAACTGCTTATAAAGGGTTTCAACGACTTTTTATTACAAAATTCAAAAGCATCATCTCATGTCTTACTTCCTTTGGCCTCTTTGCTGCGCTGGGCACTACTGATCATTTCCTTTCCCTTAAAACATTTGCTTTCTTCAGCTTCCATGGCAGCAGTGATATTCACCTTTTGTTGTTGTTGTTGTTGTTGTTTTGTTTGTTTGGTTTTGTGTGTGTGTGTGTGTGTGTGTGTGTGTGTTTCTTTGTTGTTGTTGTTGTTGCTGTTTAGTATCTGAATCTCTTTCTCTATTTGGAGAAAACTCTTTATTTTATTTTATTTTATTTTATTTTATTTTATTTTATTTTATTTTATTTTATTTTATTTTTTTAGTTTTTTGGGTAGTGCCCTTCCTCCACTTAGAAACTGAAAATGCCAAACACTCATTTTTATCAGCCCCTTTGGCAGCTCGGAAATGAGAGTGTGTTCAATCCCTGCACTCATACAGAGCAGCCCTGGACCTTGAATCAGAATCAATGATGCAACCAGCAAAGAATACACAGAATTGGTCCTGGAACAAAGGGCAGCAGAGGTGTCCTGTCTATGAAAATTTCAGGTACCATAATTGCAGAATTTCTAGTGGTGGCACCCAATGTCCTGTGCTGAGATCTTGGGGTGCTCAGAAGGATTTTCATCATGATATTACTAGAAATTCCATGCATCGTGCAAGTACCTTAATCAACTCTAGGCCACGAATGCCAAAATATCATAACACTTTAAAATAATTTTATCTAAAAATTGTATACAAAGAGAAAAACATTATCTTTCTTACTTTTCCTTTCTATTTTCCCCCCTCTTAACATTTCAACTCCATTTTTTTGTTAATATTTTGATGGTAAATATAAAATGGTCAATTATGCCTGAGTTAATATCTCATTACAGGAGAGGTTAAGAATTTAATTTGGATTAAATCAATTGAACCCTAGAGTGAGAAACAAATATCAAAGTAAATTTAATTCCATGTCATATTTTAAGGTTAAGTTCCTATAACACCTTCAACAAATAGTGGTCTAACCTCTATGTAAGCACCTCAATTATTATTATAAATCCAATTAAAATTTTAAATCTGGGGGTAATCCTAAAAAGCTATCCCAAACCACATGTCTACAGAAGAATAAAACAAAGGCCAAGAGAGCATAAATGACTAGCCCATGGCTGCATATTTATTAACAGTTGATCTCTGTCTTTGGGTTCATTGGTTTCTTCTCAGTGGCTCTGTGCTCATTCTTGAAGCGCCTATAGCTGACCCTGGCTATTAGAACATTTTTTTCTTATAACAAACCCAAATTTATCTCTCTGGAAACTTCTTGCTCCATTGATCCCTAAAAATGTAGAGACCTAAAGAATGAGGTTAATCTCTCTTTGAGAAGACCAAGATTATGTAATTTGTTCAGAGTTTCTGATAACTCTTCTGCGGTATGAGGATTCCCCTAATTCCTAAAACATGGTCCTCAGATACTGTCACCCGGTAAGGGACCAAAATATCATAACGCTTTAAAATAATTTTATCTAAAAAGTTGTGTACAAAGAGAAAAATGGTAATTATTAATAGTAGTCTTCTGGACACACATCCGTCTATTTCATTGAGCAATAGCTAGAATTGTACAAGATCTTTCTGTTGTACGCTCACCAGCTTAAAATTTGTCTCAGTAGCTTTCATGAATAGTGAAACATGTGAGTCTGAAGTGACTCATGAAGCCTTGGCAGGAATTTTGATATGTTGGCGTTAGTTTGGTAAACATGGTGTTTGGAGAACTATCTCTGAAAGAAGAAAGTAAAGGCAGGCCTGTAAAATACCAGCTGCCTGAGACACACCAGAAATCCTTTTTTCACAACTTTCAAACTTTAGGGAAGTCATTGAAATCCTTTGTGTCTGTGTTGGAACATGTGTAAAGTATGCCATATGACTCATGTGATCACTAAGGAGTTATCAAACTTGCTGTAGAGGAAAAATCAAGATGGCTTTGATTCTGAGGCTCTGATCCATTCATATATTGGCTCTATTATTCACTTGGATAAATTTGGGCTGATATGAATCTGGCCTATATAAAGCATATGGATAAGGGAGCTGAAGAGAATAATGTTACTAGAATTTTATGGTGTGTAAGGTTGCATTTTAACCAGCAAACAAACAGTTATTCTACAGTCCACAGCCCCTACTCAACTATGGTAGTTTGAAAGTCAGAGACTCCACCTTGTGTAGAAAAATTGAGGTCCTGGTTTTATGAGGAGACAGTGTTTATTTCACAGGTATTCTGGCCTTCCTTGGTTTAATTAGTCCTGCATCGGACCTGATGGAATTACGTATTATGTAGCATCTCAGCTAACTTGGAAGGATATTCTCTAGAGCTGCTGTCATAAAAAGCCAGAGACCAAGCCTTTTCAACACCATCTTTTCCAGTAATGAGCTGTTTCTAACTTTATCCACATCACAGGTACTCAGAGCATTAGCTGGTCTTGAAGAGCAGACTGGGATACCAAAGTCCGTTATGTGTGATTATTGATTTTTCTAAAAGCCTTGTATGAGGATTATTAACCCAGCAAGTAATAGTCAGACAACACTGGATGACTTTCTCCAGTTGAACATCAAAATGACCTAGCTTGTGGCAGACTCAGCCAGCAAAAAGAGGTGTTTTTGTATTTTTTAACAACCCAAAGCAACCTACTCCCAACCATCTCAAATTAGCTGTAGCACAGGGAACAGTTCATGAATTATTCACAGAAGAGCACATGTTCCCCACTTGACTCTTTCTTCAGCCATGACTTGTCATGCCCCTACCTAGAAGTCAGAGGATAAGCAGGTTCAACAATTTTGTGTAATAATGTCCTTCAGGGACAGTTTTTTTCCCCCTGAGAAAATTAACCAGGTAGCTAAAGTTTGACCTACTATTACTGTACTGACTTGTAGTTGCAAGAAAATCTTTAACGAGGGCAGTAATTTGATGGCTAGTGAAATTACATGTTTCTTTGAGGCAAACAAAAATTAAAGAAGAAAACTCTGGTGCACATATGATTCTTCAGTGATCATAATCAACTCAAAATGAGAACTGATATTAATTCAGTGCAGACCGTGTACCTGGCACTGTTAGGTTCTAAATGCATTACATGGTACCTATCTGATCTTCATGTCCCTGACCTCACAATCATGCACTTTTACTCCCATTTAAAAATAATAATGGGATAATATCAAGGAGGTTATCCAATATTTCAGCGGGCATGTATATTTTAGAAAGTACTTTAATATAAATTATCAATTATGATTCTTTTTATAACCTGTAATACAGAGTTAAATGGCCACATTTTATAAATGAGCATATAGACTGAGAGAAGTTTAGCCTTAGATAGCAAGACTGTGCTCAGGCATCCCTGATATAGCAGCTCTAATGATCATTTGTTGAGAAGCTGTTATTTATTATAAATTATTCTGTTACCTATCTTATCCTATTGACCAGCCAAGCATTCATGAAATGCAGGTATTATTATCTCCATTTTACAGATAAGAAAACTGAGTCTTAAAGAGGTTAAATATTTCTCTCTTTTTTCTATCTTTAATTTCTTTATTGATTAAGGTATTACATATGTGACCTCATTGCCCCCATAACCCCCCACCCCCACTCATGCCCTTGCCCCCCCTGTTGTCTGTGTCCATTGGTTAGGCTTATTTGCACGCATACAAGTCCTTTGGTTGATCTCTCCCCCTTACCCCCACCCTCCCCTACTTTCCCTCTGAGACTTGACAGTCTTATCGCTGCTTCTCTGTCTCTGGATCTATCCCTTTCCATCACATGATTTCACTCATTTGTGGAATATAGTGAACAACATAGGCTGATAAATATTTCTCTTGAGGCTGTCCAACTAGTATGTGATGGAACCAGGATTCCAATTCAGGTTAGCAGGACTCTGCCCATAGTCTACCTCTAAAAATATCCTGTACTACAGTGTAGGTAATGATATACTTCTCGGCTTCACCCATGGCTTACCATATTTTTCTCTGTATAAAACACTATTTTTTTTCTAAAATCATTAGACTGAAAATTGAGGGGCGTCTTATACACAGAAGTCAGCCAAGGAGGGAGCTGTGTGGGTGCATAGCTGCCCATACCTTGCCAAACAGGCTTCCTCCAATCACAAGCCTTATTGTTACTGAAGTCAACTGATGCCATAATTGGAGGTGGAGGTGCAGAGTGTGTAGATGCAATATGGACCAGAGCATTATGAGCCTATAAAGATGTCAAAAAAATAAAAATAGATAAATACTGTCAAAAAAATAAAAAAAATAAATACCAGTAAGCAATTGTCTTACTCAACAAAATTCAAACTGAATGTAATCACCTATTCAAAAGAGCATGGGAATAGAGCTGCAGAGAGACAATTTGGACCTCCTCCCACTGAGTGTATGATCAGACAGTGGAGAAAACAGGAAGAACAACTCCTTAAGATGCCAAAAAAGAAGAAGGCCTTAAGAGGAAAACCAGAAAAATGCTTAAAATATTGATTTCTTAATTTTGGGTTGGAAAAGTGGGGGACATCTTATACATGGGGGCATCTTATACATGGAACAAAATGGTAATATTCTTAAAATTAATGACTTTTTCATTGTAGTGGTATGACACATTCACATCCTCCTAAAGCAGCGGTTCTCAACCTGTGGGTCGTGAACAATGAAAATACATCCTGCATATCAGATATTTACATTATGATTCATAACAGTAGCAAAATTACAGTTATGAAGTAGCAACGAAAATAATTTTATGGTTGGGGGTCACCACAACATGAGGAAGTGTATTAAAGGGTCGCGGCGTTAGGAAGGTTGAGAACCACTGTCCTAAAGTGTACAAAGGGGATACTAATAATATCTACTGCTTAGGGCTGTTGTGAGTATTAAGTGAATTGATATGCTTACAACACAACAGAGCCTGGCAGAAAAAATTACAGAATGAATGTTTTTGCCATTGCTGCTATTGTTTATACTTCGAAGCCATCTAAGCTATGGTGAAAGTCTCACTTTCTAAACCCATCCTTGACTCTGGCAAGAATTGTTTTGGGTCTACATGTTTGATTTGTCTAATCAAAACTTATCACATTCTGTGGACAAATGCTAGAAATGTGAACTGCACCCTCCAGCTTTCCTTCCTGGTCTTAGTCCTCAAAGCATAGGCCTTCTCGAGGTGGATGGATCTGCTTTTCTGCTTTTCCACTGCTCCTTCCTGAGTGTCCAGCTGTCACAGTGACACTGACAAGCACTGACAGGCTTGTAGGCTTCCCCTGGGAGTCTCTGTAGCCAGCCGGGCTCCGCCATTAACAATCACGGACTGAGTGCTATGTGTTGGCTCTCACCCGCTGCTAACAAGTCAGACAGGCCCTTGCCTCGCAGCCAGCCATTCCCTGGAGTCTGCAAACTGACACAACAGTACAGAATGCCTCTCCTTGACACAGCCTAATCAAGCCAGAAGCCCTAACTAGCAAATTAGGATTCTTTAGACCTTGAGCGGTAGAACTTATTTTTCCCCTGCTCACTCCAGGGCATTAACCTGCCTGTCACATTCATCTGCATATGATAGTTTCACTTACGTGTCAGGAAGAGTCTTTGAGGACAGCTGAGTTAAACTTTGGGGAACGAAGGCAAGTGATTAATAGTTGAAATGGATTCTCATTTGCCCAGGGAGATAGCAGAGTTTGCTCTTGAAATCATGGAGTGTCCTGTCGAAACTGGTAATGGTTGGTGCCATTGAGAACTTGATGAGTTACGACCCAGGTAACACAAAGTGTCAAATTATGTAGGTCTAAAAAGAAAATCTAGTATCTTCACTCAAGGTAATTGGAAAAACTTTTTGTGATATCTTAATCTATGCCATGCAATTTCTCTTTTTACCTGCACATCTCATGGAAGAACTTGCAGCTTAGTGTAGACCAACCTGAGCTTGGATCTCTTTTTCTCCACTCGCAACACTGTATCCTGGGTCAGATATTCTAGTCCTTAAGCCTCTGGGAAGGATGGGCAGTGCTTATTATCTTCAAAAGTAGTTTTGAGAATCAAAAGCGATGATGGTTTCCAAGAAGTTAGAAAATGCTCTGTCTTCACGACTGGTTCACATGTCACCCCTTCAGCAGAGTCTTGCTGGGTCCCACCTCATGCTGCCCCTTCTGTGCCATCAGGTACTTTCTGATTTCTGTTTTTGTAATTCATTGACTCCATCATTAACTGACATCATCTTGTTTTGTGTCTGTGTTTGCTGAAGCTTGCTTGTTGTTCTCTCCACTTGGCACCTCTTTTGGTTCCTGGTGTTCAGAGCAGCACCTGGTACTAATGGGCAATAGCTAAACACAGCAACTGGCTAAATGACTGCATTAGTTTCCTCTGGCTGCTGTCACAAATTACTACAAACTTGGTGGCTTACAACAACACAAATGTATTCTGATCAGGTTTTCAAGCCAAAAGACCAAAATCAGTATTCCTGAGCCAAAATCAAGATATAGGCAGCGCTGTGCTTCATGTGAGCCTCTGGGATAACTTTATTCTTTGTCTCTTTCAACTTCCTGTGGCTTCCTCATCCCAAATTCTGCCTCCCTCGCCCTCTCCCTCTTTTGAGAATACGTGTGATGCCATTTAGGGCCCACCTGGTTCCTCCAGAATAACCTCCCCATCTCAAGATCCTTCGTCCTTTCTGCAAGGTTCTTTTTAGCCATATAAGGCACATTCTCAGGTGCCAGGGACTAGGGTGTAGGTAGCCTTTAGGAAAGGGGTATGTTCAGTTTACCGCAATGACTGTTTTCTTATCAATTAAACAAAATTTTTAAAGTTTATTTTTTAAAAATATGTTTTTATTGATTTTTTAGAAAAAGAGGAAGGGAGAAGTATAGAGAGATAGAAACATTGATGAGAGTGAAACATCATGGATTGGCTACCTCCTGCATGCCCCCCACGGGGGATCGAGCCCAGGCATGTGCCCTGACCAGAATTGAACTGGTGGCCTCTTGGTTCCTAGGTTGATGTTCAACTGCTTAGCTACACCGGCTGGGCTAAGCTTATTTTTTATTGTTGACATTACAGATGTCCCCTATTTCTCCTCCTCCACCCAGTCCCTGCCCCACCCCAGGCCTTCACCATATATCAATTTTTAGCAACCCCCTTTTTAAAATCCTATCAAACCTTATCTTCTGGATTTTTCAATATCTATTCATTAGTACTTACCACCTTCTTCTCCTCTACCCTCTGTTTTTCTTCCCTTTGCTCATCTTTTCTCTTTCTTTGCTTCCTTCTTATTTACTACTTTTCTTCTTTCCTATAAGAACTACTGGGATTTCAATAATCACCTATTTGCACTCAGTACTTTTCCACATGCTGTGTAAAAGAAAACAATATATAATATTTCCAAGACACAGCTCTCATGAAATATTTTTTGGTGGGTAGGGGATTGTATGGACTTTCTTTTACTTCTGATTTTAGAGCTATGATTACCATTTGTTTTCAGCCTTTAATAGGCCTCCTCTTAATAATTCTTGGTGAATCCATAAGTAATTAACAAGGGCAATCTGTGTTTTGGTGAAGAGGGCCAAAATAATTATAACACTAATCTAAAATGCCAATTGCTAGGTAATTATTCAGCCACCTCCTGATAATTAACCTGTATGATCAACCAGCTAACATTTCAATTAGAACCTGATGTAGGATACTTATAGTCCTTGAAAACTAAAGCCAAATACAAAAACCTACCAACCCCAAAGAGTCTTTACTCATATTTAAGCTATTTATGATATTTCATCTGACACATAGGACTTCAGGTCATTTGGATGAAAAGTATCTCTGATGATTTCAATTAATTTAGCACTTTTTTTTTTAACTTTGGATAAACACTATATAGAAGTAGAATGTAATCAGCATTATAAGAAATACTAGAGACCTGGTGCACAAAAATCGTGCATGGGAGAGGGGGTTCCCTCAGCCTGGCCTGCACCCTCTCCAATCCAGGACCCCTTGGGGGATGTCTGACTGCCGGTTTAGACCCTGTCCCTGCAGGATCAGGCCTAATCCTGCAGTCAGATATCCCTCTCACAATCTGGGACTGCTGGCCCCTAACCACTTACCTGCCTGCTTGCCTGATTGCCCCTAACTACTCTGCCTGCTGCCTGATGCCCCTAACTTCCCTCCCCTCCAGCCTGGTTGCCCCTAACTGCCCTCCCCTGCCGGCCTGGCCACCCCAAACTGCCCTTCCCTGCCGGCTTGGTCACCTCTAACTACCTCTGCTTCGGCCCCTGTCCCCATGGCTTTGTCCAGAAGGACGTCTGGAAGGATGTCTGGACGATGTCCAGTCTAATTAGCATATTCCCTTTTATTAGTATAGATGGCCAACCCTATCTTTTACATTTAGAGTGTGTAGCATTTTCCTCTTACAGAATGATGGCACAGAACTCCTACATAGAAATCTGATTTGTCCCAATGTAAATGTTGATCATACTGTGTGTGTCCTATGGCTAGGATTTCTGGGCAGGAGGCATCATTTGGTGAAGGATAATTAAGTCTGCAAAAGTTTCTGAAAGGCAGCTTAATGCCACTCAACAACACTAAGCCGGATTGGATTTGTCTGTCTAAACACGGGGCTTAAAATGAAAGTGCTAATCAAGCATCTTTTAGGCAAGCACCTCTCTCTCCTGTTTATTTTTGTCTGTGGGAAGATAGAATTGCAAAAAGCAAAACTGCGTGTTCTTTGATGAAATGTCAGGGGCCCTGCCACTGCTCTCATTAATCCAGTGGACTTCTGTCCCTTATAAGGGACTCAATTGGGAGCAGTAGACAGGGAGAATGGGCTGCATGAAAACAAACTTTAGTCCAAGGCAGTTTCATTGCACATAGAAGAAATGGAGGCTTCAGTTTGCTGGGACAGAACTTGGAGAAGGATGGGGAGATCTTTTAGCTAGTTCCTGACTAGTACCTTTGATCAAAGGGATAAGCAGAAACGCTTTGTTAAGGTCAAAGACAGTTTTAAGGAAAATGTGAGGTTATTATCCAGGTCATTCAGTCCAATGTTCTTCTTGAAGAATATATATCAAAGCCCTTTAATTTATTTCTCTCTCTAGGTCCTCTTTAAAAATAAAAATAATACCTAGCTTGGCAAGCAGAAAACAATAGTATTCAGTATGGTAAGCTAAATACAAACAATTCACATCAGTAACAAATTACAGAAAAACAGCTTTGCCCATCATGGAGTTATAATGATGTCTGCTAAGATCAGGCATGTGGGCCCATCCCCAACACGGTTCTTGCTGCACACTCTTCAGTCTGTAGCGCTCTACTGATTCAGATGGAAAGAGAATCTGTTTTCTGGTCTTGAAACAGTAAAATCCCCAAAGTTCTCAGCCACAGTATTATGATACAATAGTATGCCTTGGTCTACTTATAAAGTGTGTCCAAATAATTTGTTGCTGATAATAGATTAGTAAAGTTTGTGGAATCATTTTAAAGAAAGCAGAGTCAAGGTTATCCATGTAATAAAATTTCTCTTCACCATTTGCATTCAGATACTGTCTAGAGTGGTTGGTTGCAAAAGAGTGGTCTTTGGGCTCATTCAGGAAATTGGAAATGGGTGCCACATGTACAGGTGTCAGCTGTCAGGTGTGTCTGGTAGAGAAAAAGAAAATCACAGAGGCTTTAAAAGGAGGTAAAAAAAAGGAGCCAACCTCTTAGTCACTCAGCCTAGTACCCAAGAGGACTTTTCTTTGACTTTAGGGATTAGTGTCCCACTTTCATCATCTATGGGTTAATGTGAACCCTCAGAAAAGCCATGGCCTGGGGCTGCTTACTGTGATCAGGCTGTTGCTACAGCCTCCCAGAATGATGTCCTTGTCAAAGCTCAGCAAGATGGGAATTCCCCAGGATGGCTAAGCCCAGCCCGCTCGGCTCCCTGCAAGCCTGCCCTACGGATGGCAGAGCCCCTGGAAAAACAGGCTGGGTGGCGGGGGAGGAGGAAAACAGAATTATACAATGTGCACCGGCTCAACTGCTAGGAATCCTGCTCACAGATTTCCAGGATGAGATTGAAGTGACAAGGAGGAGGCTGCTCTGACAGGCATCCAGGAGGGGCTTTGATGGTGACTGACAACTTGTTATGCAGAAGCTTAATTGAACCCGATGGTCTCATAAATGAAAGCCAAGTGCTCCAAGCCAAAGGGAGAGGAAATAGCTGTTGGGCTTACTGTCTTCATTTCCCCAACAGTGGCCGACAAATTGCCATTTTAAAGGAGCACCTCCTGCCAATAACTTTCCTAGGTTTCGCTGTTCCCATAATTAATTTGTAATCCTACAGCCTCTGGCATTGACTTTCCAAGGTTCTCTGAAAGAAGCAGGTAAACGTTAAATGAGGCACTAAGGCCAAGGGCATTGACTTTAGCTGCTTTAAGGGACTGTATACAAAGAGTAACCTAGATCAATAAGGCATCCCAGCTTCCTGAACCATAGCCTTCCTGCAAAGGGAACACTTGGAAATTAGGGGGCTGCAGGGAAACCTGGGGCATATTCCTTTCCTCTGTGACAATAGCTACCTAGCAATTATCAAATAATTGCTGGAATCCTGTTTGGTAAATGTCTTTACTCCCCAAGTAAAACTATAACCTGATCATTCTTATCCCCATTTTAGAGGTAAGGAAACTTAGCCATAGTTTAGGTACCCAAGGGTATTAAACAGTGGGATGGGGACTTGAATTCACACCTGTTTGAGTTCCAAAGCTGTGCAATATGTGCTATAAACAAGAACTGATAACATTTATGAAGTACTTGCTCTGGGCTGAGGGCTTTGGAAAAGGTGTTAACAGGGACTGAGACTCCAATGATCACTTCAGTACTGATAACTGTAATCATGATGGTGAGGAGGAGGATGAACTGAACAATGATAATAAAGTAGTATAATCCTACCTAATAAAGAGGGAATATGCTAATTGACCCTCACGCCATCACAAAGATGGCAGTGCCCACAGCCAATAAGGAGGGAATATGCTAATTAACTGCCCCACCCTCAAAGATGGGAGTGCCTGCTGCCACATGATGGTGGTGCCCAATTCCCTCAGCCCCACTGGGGGACAGGCACACGGCAAGGCCGGGCCCACCCCCAGGTGTGCCTGGCCACTCTACATGCCTGCCTCCATAGACACCCAGTCCCCTCAGCCCCCAAGCTGCCCAGGGACGGCCCGAGGCACAGGCAAGCCTTGGATGGCAGCTGCCCAGCCACCCAGGACCGGCCCGAGGCTCAGGTAACCAGGGCCGGCCGAGGCTTGCTTTGCCAGCAGTGGCAGCAGCAGAGGTGTGATGGGCCATTGCCTTTCTCTGATTGCTGGGTTGCCTCCCGCCCCTGAGGGCTCCTGGACTGTGAGAGGGGGGCAGACTGGGCTGAGGGACCCCCCCCCCTCCAGTGCTTAAATTTTTATGCACTGGGCCTCTAGTATGTAATAGGTGGGGAGCTCTCCCTGCCCCCACTGGTTGCAGGGGTGAGGGTAAGGGGGCTTCTTGCAGTGTCACAAGCAAAATAATTTTCTGAGATACATATTGAAGGAAATATTCAATAGGTATAAGCCTAAAGGTGTATATCATTTGTCTTCCCAATCAATGGCTTGTTGCCATTAAAACCTTCATTTATGTGATGACATTGATAATTGAAATTTCCCAAGGGGAAATAACTTTGAGTTTAACCTGCTACATTAAATCAAAGATGACATATAAATACATATACAAAGTATATTTCTCTGCGGAACTTCTAAAATCAATGAGGTAAAACTGCTTTAGTGTGTTATTCCAAAAATATCTATTTGCTTTTAAAGGGGCCTTTATCTAATGACAGAACCATATAGCTGAGAAGGGTAATAGAGTTTTATCAGATTTAAACCATTATTTTACAAAGGGGACATCCTTACCTTCTATTATCCTGTGCCAGGTTGGATTTGGTTTAACCTGAGATCACCTCGCCGTATTACTGTTACTATTATTACAGGTGAAGGGAATAAGCATTTATTAACCACATATTATGTTAAATACTGTGACAGAAAATTGCATGTCATTATATTTGTGCCTCACAATTTCAAAGGGAAGTAGGTATTAAGATCACCTCTTACAGTTGAGAGAATTGAGGTTCATAGTTCACGTAAGTTGAACAAGTATACTTAAGTCATTAGTGTCAGAAAAGGGGTTTGAAGCAACCCTTATTTATTTTGTTTAACCAAAAAACGATGTTGGCCTGAAAGTATTAGGTTCTTGGACTGACATATCTAGAGTTATATAAAAAAGTAAAAAGGTTAAGTAACACTATGTTTTCTCTCTTCTCTATTATTTCTTGCTACCTTTTTGTACAGAGGTAATCATTGGGAGCACACTTACTGTACGATGATCTCCTACACTGTACGTATTTCCATTACTCAGCTATATTCTCAGAAGCAAAATAACTCAAGAATTGAGAATAAAAGGAAGGAGAACTAACTCCTTGCTTCAATCCTTCATAAAACAAGGAAGAGCATCATATTTATCTGTAAAATAAAACAGAGGTGGTAGGAAGTATTACCCCTACTTTACAGAGGAAGTGAGATTTAGAGAAGTTACCTAACTTGCCAATGTCATAGTCAGGAATGAAGGAAACTGTGTTTCAGTCCAAGTATGTTCTTCCCACTCTCCTAGCTAAAGTTTGATAAAAATAAATTCCATGTCAGAATGCAGAGTTAGGTGGAAGAAAGGGAAAGCGAGCAAGATTGGGGTCTAAGGGTTAAAACAATTCTCAGCTCAGTATAGACAAGATCAGGTGGGAAAGGAATGCAAGTGAGCTGGTTATAGAGATGTGAGAAGACAGGAGCTATGCAGAGTGGAGACAAGGGTTAGAGGCATACTGAGTATATTTTGAATAATAAAACAAGTTCCAAATTCTCAAGTCTCTGCATACATAGACATTTATGAATACATATTATCAATAATGAAACAAAACATCTGCAACCCACACCTAAAAGAACGCAAGGGGTTGTAAACAGTCCGCGTTTCACTAGGATCTGCTGGCATTCAGAAACAAATTTATGTGTAAATGTTTTGTTGTTCATAAATCCAGCTGCAGGTGAATAATGTTTGCAAATCCATAATAACTTGGAAATGTATTTTTATTGCACCAGAACCTGGACTATTCAAAGTCATTGCAAGGATATATCTTATTTAACTATCTTTTAGGAAAAGGAATCTTTTCCTCTGTTCAATTGTCTTTTAGGAAAAAGACTTTCTTCATTTTTACATAAGTCTTAATTGAACCTTGGTACCTATTTATTTATGTGAGTAAAAGACCAGAAATTTGTATAATGATCTTACAGCTCACCATTTTTAGAGAAACTTTTTTGACTCAGAACATACCATTTTAAAAGATGAATTCTGTTTGTTTATTTGTTTTTATATTTGTTAATAACTGCTCTTTGTTGATGATCTGAAGGGCCAGTTTCAAGATTAAAAAAACCAAACCAACAAAAAACAAACAAACAAAAAAACCAGATTGTGAAGCCTAGAGGTGAGTCATCTGGGAGCTAATCTTCTCTTTACCACCTTGGAGGTACTCCAGAATTCAGACACAATCAAAGCGTTCTGCAGTTATGTGTAACTGTAAAAACATCACAGAGCTACACAGGCCTGCAAACCACTTTCCTGACATTCTAGTCCACTCAGATGTTCCTCAGCCTTGTAGGACCCTTGGTCAATGCCAAAATGTCCTTGAGTTTGATCCTTGAAATTTTTTCTGTCTCAAACATCCATGAAGACTTTTGGTTCATAGTTAATATAAACCCTGCTCTTCTGCAAGATGCAAATGGCAGCCCTTCTACCAAACCCCATGTGCTGTTACTGGGCTACTGGGGCAAGAGGGGTTACTACTGTCAATACAGATACAACACAACTTGGATCCATAAAACATGATAGTAGTTTTATGTATTAATCCTGTAAACCAAAAGTATAAGTAAACGTTATAAGCTATGTGGACCCAGGGACATTTTCTAAGCGTGGACATTTTTGGCACAACCAAAAATCAAGGGCCATATCATGGACATGCAAACCACTTTCCTGACATTCTAGTCAGGAATATCATGGGCATTTTGAAAAACACCAACTTTCTCTTCTTTTTTGTTAATCTCCTCTGAGGATATTTTTTCCATTGATGGTTTAGAGTGGAAGGGAAGGGGAGAGACAGTGAGAGAGACACATTGATCAGTTGCCTCCCGCAGGTACCCTGACCTGGGCAGGATCGAGCCTGCAACCGAGGAATGTGCCCTTGACCAGAATCGAAATCTGGACCCTTCAGTCCCTG